>NC_090937.1:659212915-660462915 GCF_040938575.1 Ambystoma mexicanum | reverse complement strand
CTCAAGATGGAGGAGGTTGAGACTTTGTCGGGGTCAGGGGTTATCCCTTTCGCCGAAAAAATGTGTCAGAAAAACCTAATTATTATTATTGAGTTTAGCTCTGCTGAACCGACATTTGTCTACGTTTAGGGTCAGACCTGCTTCTTGTAACGCACAGCAGGTAGCTCTGAGGGCGTCATCATGTTCGCGACAGGTCTTCCCAAGCACGAGAATGTCATTGCTATAATTAAGCGTTCCTTTGATAGGCCTTATTAATTGCCGCACTGTTTCATGGAATATTTCAGCAGCTGAGGAGATTCCAAAGTTAAGTCTTTTGTATTGGAATAGCCATTCATATGAGGCAAACGTGGTGAGTGGGCTTGAGTCCGGATGGAGCACAAGCTGGTGGTAACCTTGATTGAGGTCCAGCTTTGAGAACAGGACTGCTTTGTTTAGTTGGACTATCATGTCCTCGATCTTCGGACCTGGGTTCCGTTTCCGTTGTATGGCTGTGTTAGCCACTCTCATGTCCACACATAGCCTGAGCCGCCCCTCTTCTTTAGGTACAATTACAAGAGAGGATAGCCATGTCGTGGGGCCCGTTGCGGGTTCAATAATGTCATCTCTCTGAAGTTGGTTCAGTTCCTTCGAGACTGCTTCTTGTAGGTGAAACCCGACCCTCTGTGGGTGTTGAGGGACTGGGCGGACCGCAGGGTCTATATGTAACTTGATTGGTGGGCTTTTCAGTCTGCCTAAGCCATGACAGATGTCCGGAAACTCTTTGATGATGTTGTCTTTTGTGAGAGCAGCAGCATTAGGGACTCTCTGGTCTATGTTGCATATTTGAGCTTGACGCAGACTTTGCGGTTCAGTCGAGTTGATGAGGTCACTGTCTCGCACCAGTATGTTGATCAAGCCGAGGTGTGACGCAGTTTTATAGCTCAGTAGACATCGTACTTTTGTGGGGCTTCTAATGACATGGATGATGGTGGTTGTCAACTTGCCATCGAATGTGAGGTGTCTTCTGAATGATCCTATGCTGCATAAAGGCATATCGGCACCCCATTGGTATATTTTGGACGCAGTCTGAGCCAGCAGGGGTTTGCTCTGGAGTTGTTGGAACTCTTTCTCACACATGATGTTTACCGTTGCCCCAGAGTCTATTAGAAAGCAAAATTGTTGGTTCCAGATCTCCATTTGAATCTTGGGTGCTTCACGTGCCACTTCTTCATGCAATGTAAGATTTGCAAATTCATCATGGTTGTGGGAGTCATATTGACTTCCATCATATTCTGTGTAGCCTTGCGAGACTGTGTACGAGACTTGCCTGGGCGGCGGTGGACCATCGTACTCGTCTTGCAGTTGTGGTTCGGCTTCTAGAGTTTCGTATTGCGGATAGTCATCTTCCGGATATACTTCTTCCACCACTCTCACGTATCTACGTGGTCCCAGCTGGAATGGGCGGGTTTGGTATGGTTGATTTGGAGTGGGTCGTTGAGGTGGTCTGTAAGATGGGGCGGTGGACATTCGGGGCATCGGGAATGGCCTTCCTTCTCTGCACAGGATTTGGAAGTGTCCCTCTCTGCCACAATTTCCGCATTTTTGTGTGAGGGCAGGGCATGAGCCCACATGTGGGAATGCCATTCCACATCTGTAGCATTGCCTCTGCAATTTTGGAGTCGCTGTGGTACTTGATCCGCTGTTCCTTTCGCCACTCTTGCCGTTGGCCGCTTGGATTGCCGCAATGATGTTACTCTTATCTTGTTTGATGGCCGCCGTACCGGACATGTGCGTTACCTGCTTGTCCACTCTCTCTCGAGTATACGTGCCATCTCACTCACCTCCTCAATGGTGATGGGCTTTTTAAGTAGCTGTTTTTTCAGTGCTGGTGAAACACATCCCTCAATTACTCTCAACCGGATGGCTTCGTCCAGTGAAAACGCATCAAACTGGCAATGGGCACCCTTTATCCTGAGTCTTGTGATGAATTCATCGACTCTTTCTTCGATACGTTGCGTGCACTGGTTAAAAAAGTACCTTTCATAATCCCTGTTGGGGGCGATAACAAGCCGTTTGTTTAGGGCCGTTATTAAGCTTGCAAAGTCAGTGAGTTCTGACGGAGGAATAGTTTTGATTAGCGTTTTTATCTTATTCCCTGCCGTGTTAGTGAACATGCTGCGCAGGCGTGGGGAGGTTTCTTCTCCAGCTGCATCTATGAAATTATTGAAGTCCTCTAGCCATTCCACCCATCTTACCTTTGTCGGCCTGAAGGGTCATGGAGAAGGGGGGAGGCATGCGCCATGCTGTGGCAGTTGATCTTGTGACTAGCGGCACTGGTGGCGCACTCTGGCCTGCTTGGTCATCTGACGTGCTCATGGTGGGCTTGGGTGTGTGCCTGGCGGGCTGTGGAGCGGGTGTCGCTTGTGGATTGGGCACTAGTGAGTTCTGCGCAGGTTTTGCAGGTTTGTGCGGTCATGCAGTCTCTGGATGGCAATTTGGGGTGACCCACCTGTGGGAGGCTTTGTATCCTTGAGGGTGCTGAAGGCCGTGTTGTGGGTGGTGTTCCTTGGTTGTGCAGCCCGTGTTTCAGGGTCTTTTGTGTTGTATGGCTGCTTGAATGGCGTCACGTGTCTTCCTACAGACGTTCTTGGTGGGTTGTTTCCCCATATATATATTTAAGTTATTTGTTTTGTTTTTTTTTTGGCGGCCGTGGCGGGCTACACATCCTCTGGTGCCCGGAGTATGTACGCTGAGAGGGAGGGCTTCAGTTTCCTGCTCTGAGAGGAAGGAGGGTCGACAGCCCAATGGGTTAATGCACCTACTGCAGCCTCCTATGTGTAGCCTGCAGGCGACAAAGTCAGATGCTGGTGAGATGCTGATACAGGTTTGCTTGCTATGCAGGGGCCGGTGGTCACCTCACAGCGCCTCGAAAAGGTGTCCTGTTTGAGTCCCAGTGCAAATATCGTATCAACCATGACCCGTAGATTACACTTTTTCCCCTCGTATTTCCAGACAGTTGGGGCCAGAGAGACAAGCTTTTGTATGGGTGTTCCCAAGGCAAGAGTGCAGAAAACAAAGGCACAACTGTTAGTAGGAATGCAGGTATTGAAGGGGCATTAACTGTTGGCTGATCGTGCAGGGCAATGTATACACATTTTCAATAAAAACATTTCTTTTAAAAAAGTGCCAAGGAGATACCAAACATTGGATTAGAACTCAGGTCTACAGCATCCCAAGACCAAGCACTTAGCATTTGAGCCACTGATGGATGTGCTTCTGAGAGTAGATTTTGGGCTTATATATCTTTCTTTTGCATGCCCCTATGAGTATACCCATGTGCATTGAGAAACATGTTCACTGAAGCCAACAAGGATAGAACATCTGGCCCCCCGCTCCACTACATGCCAGCTAAGTGCAGTGGCCTAAAGGTTAAGTGCTTGCATTACAGCACTGGGGTGCCTGGGTTCGGGTCCTGCTTTCGGCACATAATCTCCTTGTACAGTTGTGAGAACCCAAACTCCTCCTAAAAGGTACAGTGGGTATGTTTTTTTTAATGCTTTGTAGCGCAACAGCCTCAGCTTACACACCTTCCAGGCTCTCGAATAGTCTCTCAACCCTCAAATCAATACATTCTATACATTCCCTTCCATTCACTATCACATTTTACATTCCGATAGAAGCTTCTTCCAGCTATTCATTCCACCGAAGCGACTTTACCTTATCATCACTCCACTACCTAATGACATTGTACGTGTTCCTAGATACAACACATCCCCTTTCCTTCACCTGAACACAGGACAGACCTGTGTAGGGACATGTGGCAAATACCTTTTATTTTCCATACCTCAACTTTCTTCTCTCATTCACACTCAGCAACTTGGCCACTCTCTCTTTGCTCCAGGCTTCTTCATTTTTTAACTTCACTGAGTTTCCCAAATCTTCCTTGACTACCATTGACTACCATTCATCTTGAATAATTAGATAATCCATACTGAACATGCCTTCCCAGTTTCACTTGCAGTACCGCTACTTTCGGCATAGGAATGACTTGAACACAAGAAAAGAGGTGCCTGGTAAAGGGAGAGTGGAAGAACGCAGAGAGGTGGGACTGAGGAAGTGCAGGGTAAAGGAGGAGGTGGGAGGTGGGGCAGGCTAAAGGGAGAAGATGGGCTGGATGAATGGGTCCCTGTGGAGAGAAGGAAGGGCTGGGTGAGTGGGGGTAGGTCTAGAAGGGCATGGCATGGGTTCCCTGGTGGGGGGGGGGGGTGGAAGAAAACAGAGAGGTGGGACTGTGGAGGAGAGTATGTGCAGGGTAAACAAAGGTGGGGCAGGCTAAAGAGGGAGGTAGCACTGGAAGGAAAAAAAATGTCAGCCCATTGTGGAGTCCATTCCACCCTCTTTCCCTCCTCAATGCCCCCTATCCCCACATTAGGACCCTTTTTACACCCCCCCACAATTCAGGGTCCTCCTCCCCCAGAGACACCTCCCTGTCTGCCCCCAGGCCTCCTTTCTCCTACATCCCTAGGCCCCTCTTGACCTATCCCCCACTCCTCTCCCCAGGTACCCTTTCATCTGGCCCTACCTCCCCCTTTACCCTGCACTTCCTGGCCTCCACAGTCCCACCTCTCTGCTGTCTTCCACCCTCTCTTTACCAGGTACCCCTTTTCATACCCACTGAACCTTTTAGAAGGAGTTTGGGTTCCCACAACTGTACAAGGCGATTATGTGCCGAAAGCAGGACTCGAAGCGCTGTAACCCAAGCACTTAACCTCTAAGCCACTGCAGTTAGCGGGAGTTTGGTGGAGCGGGGGGGCCAGATGTTCTATCCTCGTTGGCTTCAATGAACATGTTCCACAATGCAAATGGGTATGTTCACAGGGGCATGCAGAAGAAAGATATATACGCCCAAAAGCTTCTATTAGAAGCACAGCCACCAGTGGCTCAAGTGGTAAGTGATTGGTCTTGGAATGCTTGAGACCTGAGTTCTAATCCAATGTTGGGGATGTTTAAAAAAATATATGTTTTTATTGAAAAATGGAGATGCATTGCCCTGCGCGATCAGCCAACAGCTAGCGCCCCTTCAATACCTGCGTTGCCACTAACAGTTGTTCCTTTTCTTTCTGCACTTTGGCCTTGGTAACACCCATACAAAAGCTTGTCTCTCTGGCCCCAACTGACTGAAAAAAACGAGGGGAAAAAGTGCAATCTACGGGTCACGGTTGATACGATATTAGCACTGGGACTCAAACAGGACACCTTCTCGAGGTGCTGCGAGGTGACCACCGGCCCCTGCATAACAAGTAAACCTGTATCAGCATCTCACCAGCATCTGACTTTGTCGCCTGCAGGCTACACATAGGAGGCTGCAGTAGGTGCATTAACCCATTGGGCTGTCGACCCTCCTTCCTCTGAGAGCAGGAAACTGAATTTCCATGTGTAACGCTCACCTGGCTCCCACGGAGGCGCTGGTCTGGTCTGGGTTGCTGTGGCCTCTTCAAGCGTGATGCACAGAATTTGGACCACCGATTGAACAGGACCCCCAAATCTTGCTTGTCTGGCCCGTAGGAATATACTTCTTCAGATGAGAAAGGGGATTAACTGTCTGCTGAATAGTGTGCTTGCTCCCCCCTTTCCCCCTTCGTTCTTCTCTGACTTCCTCCAAAACCCCCGGTTTAAGCTCACCTTATCCATCCTGCTTCTGGTGCAGGGACGCGCGTTCGTCCAGTTACTTCACTGGTTTTCAGAATGGCGCGGCACATCCGCTTGACTTTTCTGAGCGATACGCCGTAAGTATGAAGATGCAAAAGTTCAAGTGTGAGCCTCCTTTTATGTTGTTTTTTCTGTCCTTTATTTCAGATGCAGAACAAAGGCGATGCGTTGAGGGGTTAAATTGCCGGTGGTAAAATCAGGTGAGTTAGTGATGAGGGCGACCCCTCTAAATGTCTTTATAATTCCCCAGTAATGTCTTTTGTCCTTTCCCCATAGGGGCCGGGTTGCGGTACCTGCCAAAGATGCGGCGCCGACCCGAGAAGTGGAATGGTTCACCAAGAAAAGCCGGTAAGTAATATGGCTGAAAATTCGCAGGAGCAGACACGGTGAGCGTTCAGCTGCTGGGATGCAGAACAACGCGAAGCACGTGTGGCTGTCCGGGCGTGGCTTAAATAGCTTTGGAATAAATTCCAGGTGAGTATTCTTCCACAGCCCCACCCAAGTAACAAAATAGTTCCTTCAGAAAAATAGTCCCTCCTAAGCCTCATTTGGCTTGGTTCTTCATGCAGCATGGTCTGCATCAGGTGAGTGTGCAGCATGGTCTGCTTCAGGTAAGTGCACCAAACACTTCCCCTTATGAGCCTGGCGCCTATGGCACCAGGACTGATGTCCAACATGAGCCTGGCGCCAACGGCGCCAGGACAGAGTCCAAAGAGCCCCTATAAAGGGCCGCTGGGCTTTTACCCGGGGGCGTGATGCCTGCTCCCGGGGGTGCTGGGCCTGGCCTGGTGCTCCTGGGGTAGGCATCATGACAGCACTCCCCCCCAAGGTCGTTTCCCCAGGAGGTTTCGGTTTGTTCGGTAAATTCCGATGGAACCTTTTTACTAGCCGCGGTGCATGTACGTGGTCGCTGGGTTCCCAAGATCTTTCCTGAGGCCCGTACCCCTTCCAATCAATTAGATAGAAAAGTTTTGATTTTGAGATCTTAGAGTCCAAAATGTTCTTCACCTCGAATTCAGGCTCCCCATCTATCTGGATTGGTTCTGGTGGCTTTATTAATCTGGTTCCTGGTTGCACTGGTTTCAAAAGCGACACATGAAAAACGGGGTGAATCCGCATGTTAGCTGGTAGATCTAGCTTGACTGCCACTGGGTTAATTATAGCTTTGATCAAGTAAGGGCCTAAATACCTTGGATTAAAAGTCCGAGGTCCCTTAAGCGATAAGTGTTTGGTAGCCAACCATACTTGATCCCCTATTTGGTATGGAGGCGCCTCCTTTCGATGCAGATCTGCATTCTTTTTGTATTTCCCTTTCGCATGTTGTAAGTGTGCAGTAGCATCCTTGAAGGCTTGAGTAATCGTAGAATGCAAATGGTCCACTGCGGGCATTTTGAGGCTCAAAGGTGAGTCCAAGTCTGAAGTACGAGGGTGATGTCCATATAGGGTATAAAAGGGGCTCTGACCAGTTCCAGAGTGTATCGAGTTATTGTATGCATATTCAGCCACCCACAAAATATCCTTCCAATTACCCTCCGATTGGTGCAACATACATCGTAGATATTGTTCAAGGGTCTGGTTTGTTCTCTCCGTCTGACCATCGGTCTGTGGGTGGTGGCTGGTTGAGAGTCTTACGTCGATTTGTGCCAGTTGACAACACTTTTTCCAAAAATGAGAAATAAACTGGCTTCCCCGATCGGAGATTAGTATGGACGGGAATCCATGCAGACGGATGATATTTTCGAGGAATTCCTTGGCAAGAACAAAAGCTGAAGGTAATCCTTTCAACGGAATAAAATGGGCCATCTTGGAAAATAAATCCACCACAACCAGAATAGTATTGTATCCATTACAAGAGGGCAGGTCCGTGATAAAATCTAGTGACAAGGTGTGCCAAGGTGCTGGTGGAATGTCTAAGGGTTGAAGAAGACCGGCGGGTTTTGTTTTTTGACCTTTGTTTTGGGCGCAAACTCCACAGGACATCACGAAAGATTTAATATCCTTTCGCCAGGACGGCCACCAGAATTGTCGTTTAATTTTTTCCTCTGTTTTGGCAATGCCAGGATGTCCTTCCATCAGAGTATCGTGATGACGGGAAATAACCAGTTCTTGCAATTCCTTTTCTGGCAAAAATAAACGTCCTTGGAAGTAAGGTAAGCCATCGTTGATTTAAAAGGCAGACCCCCTTTTGATCCAATCCTGCAAGGCTGAAGAGTCCAGGAATAGTTTTACCCGTGCTTAAATGTCTTCAAGAGTTTGTAAAGTGGTTATCCCCAAGATTCTTTGTTCGGGAATTATCGGCACAGGTTCTGAGTTTGTGTCCATTTCTCCCATTCCAATTTGAGATAGCGCGTCCGCTTTGCCATTCTTACAGTCGGGACGGTAGGTGATTACAAAATCGAACTCCGCAAAGAATAAAGCCCATCGGAGCTGTCGTGAAGACTGAGCCTTGGCAGTTTTTAAATATTGTAAATTTCGGTGATCAGTGATCACGGTGATGGTATGCCTGGTGCCAAGAAGATAATGCCGCCAAGCCTTAAAGGCGGACTTAATGGCTAATAATTCCTTATCGGTGATTGCATAATTTATCTCCGGCGGCGAGAACTTTCTGGACCAAAATGCTACGGGGTGCAGTTGGTTGGTTTCGGGGTCTCTCTGAGACAGGACAGCTCCCATGACTAAGCTGGATGCGTAGGTTTCGACTATATATGGGAGATCAGGACGCGGGTGTTTCAAAATAGGTGCGGATGTAAATTTAGCTTTTAATTCCTGAAAGGCCTGTTCAGCTTCCTCGGTCCATTCAAAACGTTTATTCTTCCGCGAGAGTGCAGTGATGGGTTGCACCACCCGTGAAAATTCTGGGATAAACCAACGATAAAAATTGGCAAAACCAAGCATGCTTTGGACACCTTTCACCGAACTAGGTGATGGACATTTGAGGATGGCATCCACTTTCCGTGAGTCCATTCGGACCCCTTTAGGTGTCAGGATAAATCCAAGAAACTCTACCTCGGTGGTATGGAAAACGCATTTTTCCAGCTTTGCAAACAGTTTGTGCTGGCGCAATTTCTCAAGGACGGCCCTGACATGTTTTCTGTGATCAGATTCCGAAGAGGAGTACACCAGAATGTCATCGATATACACGACAACACAGACATCGATGAGTTCCCGAAGGACATCGTTCATGAAGTATTGGAAGGCAGCAGGCGCGTTGCACAACCCGAAAGGCATCACCTGGTATTCGAATAGTCCATATTTTGTACGGAAGGCCGTTTTCCATTCGTCGCCTTCTTTTACTCGTACCAGATGATAAGCCCCCCGGAGATCTAACTTGGTGTATATGCAAGCGTCCTTCACCTGGTCAAGAAGTTCAGGGATCAAAGGCAGAGGGTAACGATTTTTAACAGTTATCTGGTTCAATGCGCGGTAATCGATACAAGTTCTAAGGTCACCTTCTTTTTTTGGCACGAAGAACAAAGCGGAGGATACCGGAGACTTTGACGGGCGAATGAAACCATTGGCTAGGTATTGATCTAAATATTGTCTGAAATGCAGAATCTCCGGCTCAGTAAGGGCATAAATCCTGCTACAAGGGGGTTGTGCACCGGGCACCAGATCGATTTGGCAGTCGTACGATCTGTCAGGAGGTAATGTGTTGGCCTGTTCTTTTTGGAAGACGTCCTGAAAGTCTTGGTATTCCGGAGGTAGTTGCATGGAGACAGAGGTTACTGATGCTAGACTGATCTTCAGATTTTCTGGGTAGCAGGTTCGTGCAAACTCCGGAAAGGTTATTCTCTTCGCTCGCCAATCAATTCGAGGATTATGTGTCTCTAACCAAGGGATTCCGAGAATAACCTGAAACTGTGGAGCCTTGATTACATCAAACACAACTGCCTCCCGATGGCTGTCCGGACCAACAAGTGTCACCTCAGCTGTGGAATGTGTTACCGGTCCCGAGGCAATTTCGGTTCCATCAACTGTGGTGATGACATCTTTGCTGGTTTTAGGACGCAGGGGAAGGTTAATCCTGGAGACCAATTCACGATCCACGTAGTTTCCTATAGCCCCACTATCGATGTATGCTTTTATTGCATGCAACCGCTTAGGCTGTTCCGGATCTACGAGGGCCATTGGCACAGTGAAATGTGAGGTCTGAGAGTTCGTTTTCAAGCTCGGCAAGCGGACCCCTACGCTTGTCGGCCGAGGTCGTTTCCCGATACAGAGGTTTCATGGATTTTATCAGCGGCTCCTACCACCTGCCTGGGCAGCCTTGACGGGCAATCTCGTAGAAAGTGTCCAGAGGATCCACAAAAAAGACATAAGTGCATCTGCCATCTTCTTTCACGTTCCTTTTGCGTTAAAGGTCCTTTAACTCCTCCGATTTGCATTGGCTCAGAGGCTTCAGTCCCCTTGAGGTTAGCGTGGGTCTTGACTAACACCCGGGTCTCAAACTTGGACCGATCTGCTTTTCTGTTTTGCAGTCTGTGATCCAATTGGACCACTAAGTCTATATAGTCTGAGCATTCTTGGGGCGGATTTACAACTTGGGCCAGGACATCTTTAAGTTCTCCGCGTAGACCTCGATAAAATAACGTGATTCTTTTATCCTCTGGCCACCCAGTTTCCACAATTAGTCTTTTAAAGGTTGCAATGTAGGAAAGGAGGTCTTGATTGCCCTGTTGCAGAGATAGATGTTCGTCATCTAGAGCCTGCCCCTGGGAGTGACGAGCAAATAACCTTTCCATGCTTGCTTGAAATCCTTGAAAATCACGAAGAATCGGGTCATCTTGAGTTACCAGTGGAACTGAGCAATCGGCAGCACTGCCGCTGAGATATGACAATACAAAGGCTACCTTGGTCTGGTCATTAGGGAAGGCCCCAGGTCTGCACAGGAAATGCAAACGACACTGATTCATGAATACGGCGAATCGTTTGGGGTCCCCAGCAAAGCGTGCGGGTGGGGCCAGCGGCATGTTTCCAGGTAGATTAATCTGCACCGGGTTACTGGAAAGCATAGGAGCGGGGTTCCCTCCGGAACCGGGTAAAGGAGTTTGTCCAGCTTGACCTTGCAAAAGCTGTCTAGCCAGGTTATCAGCTCTTTCCTTTGTTACAATCACTTCCCTCCTGAGAGCATTAGTCTCTTGACGAGCGGCGTGTACTTCGGCCCGTAATTCCCCCAGTAGTTGGGCCAACTGGTCAGTCTCGGAAGTTTCCATAGCGCCTGGGTGGGAATTTGTAGGAAGGCTTCGCGTTCTGTAACGCTCACCTGACTCCCACGGAGGCGCTGGTCTGGTCTGGGTTGCTGTGGCCTCTTCAAGCGTGATGCACAGAATTTGGACCACCGATTGAACAGGACCCCCAAATCTTGCTTGTCTGGCCCGTAGGAATATACTTCTTCAGATGAGAAAGGGGATTAACTGTCTGCTGAATAGTGTGCTTGCTCCCCCCTTTCCCCCTTCGTTCTCCTCTGACTTCCTCCAAAACCCCCGGTTTAAGCTCACCTTATGGTTTGGAAGGATGAACTCTCCATCCTGCTTCTGGTGCAGGGACGCGCGTTCGTCCAGTTACTTCACTGGTTTTCAGAATGGCGCTGGCACATCCGCTTGACTTTTCTGAGCGATACGCCGTAAGTATGAAGATGCAAAAGTTCAAGTGTGAGCCTCCTTTTATGTTGTTTTTTCTGTCCTTTATTTCAGATGCAGAACAAAGGCGATGCGTTGAGGGGTTAAATTGCCGGTGGTAAAATCAGGTGAGTTAGTGATGAGGGCGACCCCTCTAAATGTCTTTATAATTCCCCAGTAATGTCTTTTGTCCTTTCCCCATAGGGGCCGGGTTGCGGTACCTGCCAAAGATGCGGCGCCGACCCGAGAAGTGGAATGGTTCACCAAGAAAAGCCGGTAAGTAATATGGCTGAAAATTCGCAGGAGCAGACACGGTGAGCGTTCAGCTGCTGGGATGCAGAACAACGTGAAGCACGTGTGGCTGTCCGGGCGTGGCTTAAATAGCTTTGGAAGAAATTCCAGGTGAGTATTCTTCCACAGCCCCACCCAAGTAACAAAATAGTTCCTTCAGAAAAATAGTCCCTCCTAAGTCTCATTTGGCTTGGTTCTTCATGCAGCATGGTCTGCATCAGGTGAGTGTGCAGCATGGTCTGCTTCAGGTAAGTGCACCAAACACTTCCCCTTATGAGCCTGGCGCCTATGGCACCAGGACTGATGTCCAACATGAGCCTGGCGCCAACGGCGCCAGGACAGAGTCCAAAGAGCCCCTATAAAGGGCCGCTGGGCTTTTACCCGGGGGTGTGATGCCTGCTCCCGGGGGTGCTGGGCCTGGCCTGGTGCTCCGGGGTAGGCATCATGACAGCACTCCCCCCCAAGGTCGTTTCCCCAGGAGGTTTCGGTTTGTTCGGTAAATTCCGATGGAACCTTTTTACTAGCCGCGGTACATGTACGTGGTCGCTGGGTTCCCAAGATCTTTCCTGAGGCCCGTACCCCTTCCAATCAATTAGATAGAAAAGTTTTGATTTTGAGATCTTAGAGTCCAAAATGTTCTTCACCTCGAATTCAGGCTCCCCATCTATCTGGATTGGTTCTGGTGGCTTTATTAATCGGGTTCCTGGTTGCACTGGTTTCAAAAGCGACACATGAAAAACGGGGTGAATCCGCATGTTAGCTGGTAGATCTAGCTTGACTGCCACTGGGTTAATTATAGCTTTGATCAAGTAAGGGCCTAAATACCTTGGATTAAAAGTCCGAGGTCCCTTGAGCGATAAGTGTTTGGTAGCCAACCATACTTGATCCCCTATTTGGTATGGAGGCGCCTCCTTTCGATGCAGAGCTGCATTCTTTTTGTATTTCCCTTTCGCATGTTGTAAGTGTGCAGTAGCATCCTTGAAGGCTTGAGTAATCGTAGAATGCAAATGGTCCACTGCGGGCATTTCGAGGCTCAAAGGTGAGTCCAAGTCTGAAGTACGAGGGTGATGTCCATATAGGGTATAAAAGGGGCTCTGACCAGTTCCAGAGTGTATCGAGTTATTGTATGCATATTCAGCCACCCACAAAATATCCTTCCAATTACCCTCCGATTGGTGCAACATACATCGTAGATATTGTTCAAGGGTCTGGTTCGTTCTCTCCGTCTGACCATCGGTCTGTGGGTGGTGGCTGGTTGAGAGTCTTACGTCGATTTGTGCCAGTTGACAACACTTTTTCCAAAAATGAGAAATAAACTGGCTTCCCCGATCGGAGATTAGTATGGACGGGAATCCATGCAGACGGATGATATTTTCGAGGAATTCCTTGGCAAGAACAAAAGCTGAAGGTAATCCTTTCAACGGAATAAAATGGGCCATCTTGGAAAATAAATCCACCACAACCAGAATAGTATTGTATCCATTACAAGAGGGCAGGTCCGTGATAAAATCTAGTGACAAGGTGTGCCAAGGTGCTGGTGGAATGTCTAAGGGTTGAAGAAGACCGGCGGGTTTTGTTTTTTGACCTTTGTTTTGGGCGCAAACTCCACAGGACATCACGAAAGATTTAATATCCTTTCGCCAGGACGGCCACCAGAATTGTCGTTTAATTTTTTCCTCTGTTTTGGCAATGCCAGGATGTCCTTCCATCAGAGTATCATGATGACGGGAAATAAACAGTTCTTGCAATTCCTTTTCTGGCAAAAATAAACGTCCTTGGAAGTAAGGTAAGCCATCGTTGATTTAAAAGGCAGACCCCCTTTTGATCCAATCCTGCAAGGCTGAAGAGTCCAGGAATAGTTTTACCCGTGCTTAAATGTCTTCAAGGGTTTGTAAAGTGGTTATCCCCAAGATTCTTTGTTCGGGAATTATCGGCACAGGTTCTGAGTTTGTGTCCATTTCTCCCATTCCAATTCGAGATAGCGCATCCGCTTTGCCATTCTTATAGCCGGGACGGTAGGTGATTACAAAATCGAACTCTGCAAAGAATAGAGCCCATCGGAGCTGTCGTGAAGACTGAGCCTTGGCAGTTTTTAAATATTGTAAATTTCGGTGATCAGTGATCACGGTGATGGTATGCCTGGCGCCAAGAAGATAATGCCGCCAAGCCTTAAAGGCGGACTTAATGGCTAATAATTCCTTATCGGTGATTGCATAATTTATCTCCGGCGGCGAGAACTTTCTGGACCAAAATGCTACGGGGTGCAGTTGGTTGGTTTCGGGGTCTCTCTGAGACAGGACAGCTCCCATGACTAAGCTGGATGCGTCGGTTTCGACTATATATGGGAGATCAGGACGCGGGTGTTTCAAAATAGGTGCGGATGTAAATTTAGCTTTTAATTCCTGAAAGGCCTGTTCAGCTTCCTCGGTCCATTCAAAACGTTTATTCTTCCGCGAGAGTGCAGTGATGGGTTGCACCACCCGTGAAAATTCCGGGATAAACCTACGATAAAAATTGGCAAAACCAAGCATGCTTTGGACACCTTTCACCGAACTAGGTGATGGACATTTGAGGATGGCATCCACTTTCCGTGAGTCCATTCGGACCCCTTTAGGTGACAGGATAAATCCAAGAAACTCTACCTCGGTGGTATGGAAAACGCATTTTTCCAGCTTTGCAAACAGTTTGTACTGGCGCAATTTCTCAAGGACGGCCCTGACATGTTTTCTGTGATCAGATTCCGAAGAGGAGTACACCAGAATGTCATCGATATACACGACAACACAGACATCGATAAGTTCCCGAAGGACATCGTTCATGAAGTATTGGAAGGCAGCAGGCGCGTTGCACAACCCGAAAGGCATCACCTGGTATTCGAATAGTCCATATTTTGTACGGAAGGCCGTTTTCCATTCGTCGCCTTCTTTTACTCGTACCAGATGATAAGCCCCCCAGAGTTCTAACTTGGTGTATATGCAAGTGTCCTTCACCTGGTCAAGAAGTTCAGGGATCAAAGGCAGAGGGTAACGATTTTTAACAGTTATCTGGTTCAATGCGCGGTAATCGATACAAGTTCTAAGGTCACCTTCTTTTTTTGGCACGAAGAACAAAGCCGAGGATACCGGAGACTTTGACGGGCGAATGAAACCATTGGCTAGGTATTGATCTAAATATTGTCTGAAATGCAGATTCTCCGGCTCAGTAAGGGCATAAATCCTGCTACAAGGGGGTTGTGCACCGGGCACCAGATCGATTTGGAAGTCGTACGATCTGTCAGGAGGTAACGTGTTGGCCTGTTCCTTTTGGAAGACGTCCTGAAAGTCTTGGTATTCCGGAGGTAGTTGCATGGAGACAGAGGTTACTGATGCTAGACTGATCTTCAGATTTTCTGGGTAGCAGGTTCGTGCAAACTCCGGAAAGGTTATTCTCTTCGCTCGCCAATCAATTCGAGGATTATGTGTCTCTAACCAAGGGATTCCGAGAATAACCTGAAACTGTGGAGCCTTGATTACATCAAACACAACTGCCTCCCGATGGCCGTCCGGACCAACAAGTGTCACCTCAGCTGTGGAATGTGTTACCGGTCCCGAGGCAATTTCGGTTCCATCAACTGTGGTGATGACATCTTTGCTGGTTTTAGGACGCAGGGGAAGGTTAATCCTGGAGACCAATTCACGATCCACGTAGTTTCCTATAGCCCCACTATCGATGTATGCTTTTATTGCATGCAACCGCTTAGGCTGTTCCGGATCTACGAGGACCATTGGCACAGTGAAATGTGAGGTCTGAGAGTTCGTTTTCAAGCTCGGCAAGCGGACCCCTACGCTTGTCGGGCGAGGTCGTTTCCCGATACAGAGGTTTCATGGATTTTATCAGCGGCTCCTACCACCTGCCTGGGCGGCCTTGACGGGCAATCTCGTAGAAAGTGTCCAGAGGATCCACAATAAAGACATAAATGCATCTGCCATCTTCTTTCACGTTCCTTTTGCGTTAAAGGTCCTTTAACTCCTCCGATTTGCATTGGCTCAGAGGCTTCAGTCCCCTTGAGGTTAGCGTGGGTCTTGACTAACACCCGGGTCTCAAACTTGGACCGATCTGCTTTTCTGTTTTGCAGTCTGTGATCCAATTGGACCACTAAGTCTATATAGTCTGAGCATTCTTGGGGCGGATTTACAATTGGGCCAGGACATCTTTAAGTTCTCTGCGTAGACCTCGATAAAATAACGTGATTCTTTTATCCTCTGGCCACCCAGTTTCCACAATTAGTCTTTTAAAGGTTGCAATGTAGGAAAGGAGGTCTTGATTGCCCTGTTGCAGAGATAGATGTTCGTCATCTAGAGCCTGCCCCTGGGAGTGACGAGCTAATAACCTTTCCATGCTTGCTTGAAATCCTTGAAAATCACGAAGAATCGGGTCATCTTGAGTTACCAGTGGAACTGACCAATCGGCAGCACTGCCGCTGAGATATGACAATACAAAGGCTACCTTGGTCTGGTCATTAGGGAAGGCCCCAGGTCTGCACAGGAAATGCAAACGACACTGATTCATGAATACGGCGAATCGTTTGGGGTCCCCAGCAAAGCGTTCGGGTGGGGCCAGCGGCATGTTTCCAGGTAGATTAATCTGCACCGGGTTACTGGAAAGCATAGGAGCGGGGTTCCCTCCGGAACCGGGTAAAGGAGTTTGTCCAGCTTGACCTTGCAAAAGCTGTCTAGCCAGGTTATCAGCTCTTTCCTTTGTTACAATCACTTCCCTCCTGAGAGCAATAGTCTCTTGACGAGCGGCGTGTACTTCGGCCCGTAATTCCCCCAGTAGTTGGGCCAACTGGTCAGTCTCAGAAGTTTCCATAGCGCCTGGGTGGGAATTTGTAGGAAGGCTTCGCGTTCTGTAACGCTCACCTGGCTCCCACGGAGGCGCTGGTCTGGTCTGGGTTGCTGTGGCCTCTTCAAGCGTGATGCGCAGAATTCGGACCACCGATTGAACAGGACCCCCAAAATCTTGCTTGTCTGGCCCGTAGGAATATCCTTCTGCAGATGATAAAGGGGATTAAGTGTCTGCTGAATAGTGTGCTTGCTCCCCCCTTCCCCCTTCGTTCTTCTCTGACTTCCTCCAAAACCCCCGGTTTAAGTTCACCTTATGGTTTAGAATAATGAACTCTCCATCCTGCTTCTGGTGCAGGGACGCGCGTTCGTCCAGTTACTTCACTGGTTTTCAGAATGGCGCTGGCACATCCGCTTGACTTTTCTGAGCGATACGCCGTAAGTATGAAGATGCAAAAGTTCAAGTGTGAGCCTCCTTTTATGTTGTTTTTTCTGTCCTTTATTTCAGGTGCAAAACAAAGGCGATGCGTTGAGGGGTTAAATTGCCGGTGGTAAAATCAGGTGAGTTAGTGATGAGGGTGACTCAGGTCTCCAGCATCCCAAGACCAAGCACTTACCACTTGAGCCACTGGTGGGTGTGCTTCTGAGAGTAGATTTTGGGCGTATATATCTTTCTTCTGCATGCCCCTATGAGCATACCCATTTGCATTGGGAAACATGTTCACTGAAGCCAACGAGGATAGAACATCTGGCCCCCCGCTCCACCAAATACCAGCTAACTGCAGTGGCCTAGAGGTTAAGTGCTTGCATTACAGCACTGGGGGGCCTGGGTTCGGGTCCTGCTTTCGGCACATAATCTCCTTGTACAGTTGTGAGAACCCAAACTCCTCCTAAAAGGTTGAGTGGGTACGTTTTTTTTAATGCTTTGTTAGTGCAACAGCCTCAGCTTCCACACCTTCCAGGCTCTCGAATCGTCTCTCAACCCTCAAATCAATACATTCTATACATTCCCTTCCATTCACTATCGAATTTTACGTTCAGGTAGAAGCTTCTTCCAGCTATTCATTCCACCGAAGCGACTTTACCTTATCATCACTCCACTACCTAATGACATTGTCCGTGTTCCTAGATACAACACATCCCCTTTCCTTCACCTGAACACACAACAGACCTGTGTAGGGGCATGTGGCAAATACCTTTTATTTTCCATACCTCAACTTTCTTCTCTCATTCACACTCAGCAACTTGGCCACTCTCTCTTTGCTCCAGGCTTCTTCATTTTCTAACTTCACTGAGTTTCCCAAATCTTCCTTGACTACCATTCATCTTGAATAATTAGATAATCCATAATGAACATGCCTTGCCAGTTTCACTTGCAGTAACGCTACTTTCGGCATAGGAATGACTTGAACACAAGAAAAGGGGTCCCTGGTAAAGGGAGAGTGGAAGAACGCAGAGAGGTGGGACTGAGGAAATGCAGGGTAAAGAGGGAGGTGGGAGGTGGGGCAGTCTAAAGGGAGAAGAAGGGCTGGATGAATGGGTCCCTGTGGAGAGGAGGAAGGGCTGGGTGAGTGGGGGTAGGTCTAGAAGGGCATGGCATGGGTTCCCTGGTGGGGGGGTGGAAGAAAACAGAGAGGCGGGACTATGGAGGAGAGTATGTGCAGGGTAAACAAAGGTGGGGCAGGCTAAAGAGGGAGGTAGCACTGGAAGGAAAAAAAAATGTCAGCCCATTGTGGAGTCCATTCCACCCTCTTTTCCTCCTCAATGCCTCCTTTCCCCACATTAGGACCCTTTTTGCACCCCCCCACAATTCAGGGTCTTCCTCCCCCAGAGACGCCAACTTACTCCCTGTCTGCCCCCAGGCCTCCTTTCTCCTACATCCCCAGGCCCCTCTTGACCTAACACCTACTCTTCTCCCCAGGGACCCATTCATCTGGCCCTACCTCCCTCTTTAGCCTGCCTCACCTCCTCCTTTATTTACGCTGCACTTCCTCGCCTCCACAGTCCTACCTCTCTGCTGTCTTCCACCCTCTCTTTACCAGGTACCTCTTTTCATACCCACTGAACCTTTTAGAAGGAGTTTGGGTTCCCCAACTGTACAAGAAGATTATGTGTGTGAAAGCAGGACTCGAACCCAGGACCCCAGCGCTGGAACCCAAGCACTTAACCTCTAGGCCACTGCGGTTAGCTGGAGTTTAGTGGAGCGGGGGCCAGATGTTCTATCCTCGTTGGCTTCAATGAACATGTTTCACAATGCAAATGGGTATGTTCACAGGGGCATGCAGAAGAAAGATATATATGCCCAAAAGCTTCTCTCAGAAGCACAGCCACCAGTGGCTCAGGTGGTAAGTGCTTGGTCTTGGAATGCTTGAGACCTGAGTTCTAGTCCAATGTTTGGTATCTCCTGTGGGATGTTTAAAAAAAAATATGTTTTTATTGAAAAATCGGGATGCATTGCCCTGCGCGATCAGCCAACAGCTAGCGCCCCTTCAATACCTTCGTTGCCACTAACAGTTGTTCCTTTTCTTTCTGCACTTTGGCCTTGGTAACACCCATACAAAAGCTTGTCTCTCTGGCCCCAACTGACTGAAAAAAACGAGGGAAAAAGTGCAATCTACGGGTCACGGTTGATACAATATTAGCACTGGGACTCAAACAGGACACCTTCTCGAGGCGCTGCGAGGTGACCACCGGCCCCTGCATAGCAAGTAAACCTGTATCAGCATCTCACCAGCATCTGACTTTGTCGCCTGCAGGCTACACATAGGAGGCTGCAGTAGGTGCATTAACCCATTGGGCTGTCGACCCTCCTTCCTCTCAGAGCAGGAAATTGAATTTCCATGTTGCCTTCCTTTGGCACCTTAGATCTGTCTTTCACCCTAATTCAGAGGATGTTTTGCTTCACGGAAAGATGATAATCATTGTGCGGTGTGAGACACTTATAGCTAAGCAGGTCAGTTAAATCTTTGCCTTTGTCATTTGGGTGTATTGATATGCGCAGGGCAGTCTTCTGTCCTCTGCTTCTATATGTTTTCTCATTGCTGCTTGGTCATGATTCTTAAATGTAAGCACTCTGCTCTCAAAAGTGAAAGATTTGAAAGACTCTTGATGTAACAAGCCTTTCCCACTCTTTGCCCTTGGAGTGAGAGGGCTGCTTTCTGCCTTTAACTTCCTCAATTTTGGAGTGTCTGGCTCCACCACTGACAATAAGGGCCTAATCCTGGAGGGAAATGGACAGAGGTCTGCGCCCTGCGTCCTCCACGCGTCCCTAACGCTCCCAAACGCGACCACAGCCCTTACGGGCACAGCCCTATGTCCTATGCAGCCCAACTGGTACAGCCACCCACACAACTTAGGGTTAGGATCTGTGCTCTCCCACGTGGGCCTCAGAAAGTGTCACAGCCTGCTTTGCAAACCTTAGTGACGGTGGCCTAGGTGAAGATGATCTTGGTGGAATACTGATGCCTTTTTCCTCCCAGAAGCCACCCCAGGAGCATAGTAAAATGAAGGGGTGTGCCTGCTCAGCTGCCCTCTGTTTAGCCTCTGACTGAGTGACATTAGTTCTGGTCTCTCCAGGCAAATGTATCCATCCGGGAGTAGCTGGGAAAAGGGAGTCTCTTTCTGCAGGCACAGTGGGGAAGACTCAGAGAGCTGCATGCCTGAGACATCTTTCCTTGTCCCTCGCTCATTGTTGTGTTCCCTAACTTCTAACTCTCTGCAAGGCCAGGCCCTGTTTCTTTTACTGCCAACCCCCTGCCCCATCGTCTTCCACCTACTTCCCGCTCTATTATGCCTTTTCCTTTTTTGCTCTCTTTTACGGCCCTTTGAAAAGGAATGCAGGCCTAGCTAAGCCTCGTGAAGGAAATCTACCAACAAAAGATGCATTCCTCACTTATGGGAGGTGCTGTGAGATGAGTAAGAATGGCTGAAGGGGCAATTGGGTTGTTGAGGTGGGAGGCACCAGAGGCATAGCCAGGATTGTCTAGCAAATGGGGCCCAAAGCTAATGTAGTTGGGCCCACTGCATTGACAAAAGTATCTGTAAATGTCCACCCAGCGCTGCTGAGTGGGCATTTACAGATTTTGGGTGGGCCTTTTCCCCTCAGGCCCTACCCTGCCTCTGCTCTCACCCCCAGGGCAAAGAGTGGGAAAGGCTCGCTACAGCAAGAGTCTTTCAAATCTTTCACTTTTGAGAGCACAGTGGTTACATTTAAAAATCATGAACAAGCAGCAAAAGAAGAACATAGAGTAGCAGAGGACAGAAGACTGCCCTGTGCATATCAATACACCCCAATGACAAAGGCAACGATTTAACGGAACTACATAGCTATTAGTGGCTCACACCTCACAATGATTATCATCTCTCTGTGAAGCACAACATCCTCGGAATTAGGGTGAAAGACAGATCTAAGGTGCCAAAGGAAGGCAACATGGAAATTCAGTTTCCTGCTCTGAGAGGAAGGAGGGTCGACAGCCCAATGGGTTAATGCACCTACTGCAGCCTCCTATGTGTAGCCTGCAGGCGACAAAGTCAGATGCTGGTGAGATGCTGATACAGGTTTGCTTGCTATGCAGGGGTCGGTGGTCACCTCACAGCGCCTCAAACAGGTTTCCTGTTTGAGTCCCAGTGAAAATATCGTATCAACCATGACCCGTAGATTACACTTTTTCCCCTCATATTTCCAGACAGTTGGGGCCAGAGAGACAAGCTTTTGTATGGGTGTTCCCAAGGCAAGAGTGCAGAAAACAAAGGCACAACTGTTAGTAGGAATGCAGGTGTTGAAGGGGCATTAACTGTTGGCTGATCGTGCAGGGTAATGCATACACATTTTCAATTAAAACATTTTTTTAAAAAAAATGCTTAGGAGATACCAGACATTGGATTAGAACTCAGGTCTTCAGCATCCCAAGCCCAAGCACTTACCACTTGAGCCACTGGTGGGTGTGCTTCTGAGAGTAGATTTTGGGCATATATATCTTTCTTCTGCATGCCCCTACGAGCATACCCATTTGCATTGGGAAACATGTTCAGTGAAGCCAACGAGGATAGAACATCTGGCCCCCCGCTCCACCAAATACCAGCTAACTGCAGTGGCCTAGAGGTTAAGTGCTTGCATTACAGCACTGGGGGGCCTGGGTTCAGGTCCTGCTTTCGGCACATAATCTCCTTGTACAGTTGTGAGAACCCAAACTCCTCCTAAAAGGTTGAGTGGGTACGTTTTTTTTAATGCTTTGTTAGTGCAACAGCCTCAGCTTCCACACCTTCCAGGCTCTCGAATCGTCTCTCAACCCTCAAATCAATACATTCTATACATTCCCTTCCATTCACTATCGAATTTTACATTCAGGTAGAAGCTTCTTCCAGCTATTCATTCCACCGAAGCGACTTTACCTTATCATCACTCCACTACCTAATGACATTGTCCGTGTTCCTAGATACAACACATCCCCTTTCCTTCACCTGAACACACAACAGACCTGTGTAGGGGCATGTGGCAAATACCTTTTATTTTCCATACCTCAACTTTCTTCTCTCATTCACACTCAGCAACTTGGCCACTCTCTCTTTGCTCCAGGCTTCTTCATTTTCTAACTTCACTGAGTTTCCCAAATCTTCCTTGACTACCATTCATCTTGAATAATTAGATAATCCATACTGAACATGCCTTCCCAGTTTCACTTGCAGTACCGCTACTTTCGGCATAGGAATGTCTTGAACACAAGAAAAGGGGTGCCTGGTAAAGGGAGAGTGGAAGAACGCAGAGAGGTGGGACTGAGGAAATGCAGGGTAAAGAGGGAGGTGGGAGGTGGGGCAGTCTAAAGGGAGAAGAAGGGCTGGATGAATGGGTCCCTGTGGAGAGGAGGAAGGGCTGGGTGAGTGGGGGTATGTCTAGAAGGGCATGGCATGGGTTCCCTGGTGGGGGGGTGGAAGAAAACAGAGAGGCGGGACTATGGGGGAGAGTATGTGCAGGGTAAACAAAGGTGGGGCAGGCTAAAGAGGGAGGTAGCACTGGAAGGAAAAAAAATGTCAGCCCATTGTGGAGTCCATTCCACCCTCTTTTCCTCCTCAATGCCTCCTTTCCCCACATTAGGACCCTTTTTGCACCCCCCCACAATTCAGGGTCTTCCTCCCCCAGAGAGGCCAACTTACTCCCTGTCTGCCCCCAGGCCTCCTTTCTCCTACATCCCCAGGCCCCTCTTGACCTAACCCCTACTCTTCTCCCCAGGGACCCATTCATCTGGCCCTACCTCCCTCTTTAGCCTGCCTCACCTCCTCCTTTATTTACGCTGCACTTCCTCGCCTCCACAGTCCTACCTCTCTGCTGTCTTCCACCCTCTCTTTACCAGGTACCTCTTTTCATACCCACTGAACCTTTTAGAAGGAGTTTGGGTTCCCCAACTGTACAAGGAGATTATGTGTGTGAAAGCAGGACTCGAACCCAGGCCCCCAGCGCTGGAACCCAAGCACTTAACCTCTAGGCCACTGCGGTTAGCTGGAGTTTAGTGGAGCGGGGGGCCAGATGTTCTATCCTCGTTGGCTTCAATGAACATGTTTCACAATGCAAATGGGTATGTTCACAGGGGCATGCAGAAGAAAGATATATATGCCCAAAAGCTTCTCTCAGAAGCACAGCCACCAGTGGCTCAGGTGGTAAGTGCTTGGTCTTGGAATGCTTGAGACCTGAGTTCTAGTCCAATGTTTGGTATCTCCTGTGGGATGTTTAAAAAAAAATATGTTTTTATTGAAAAATCGGGATGCATTGCCCTGCGCGATCAGCCAACAGCTAGCGCCCCTTCAATACCTTCGTTGCCACTAACAGTTGTTCCTTTTCTTTCTGCACTTTGGCCTTGGTAACACCCATACAAAAGCTTGTCTCTCTGGCCCCAACTGACTGAAAAAAACGAGGGAAAAAGTGCAATCTACGGGTCACGGTTGATACAATATTAGCACTGGGACTCAAACAGGACACCTTCTCGAGGCGCTGCGAGGTGACCACCGGCCCCTGCATAGCAAGTAAACCTGTATCAGCATCTCACCAGCATCTGACTTTGTCGCCTGCAGGCTACACATAGGAGGCTGCAGTAGGTGCATTAACCCATTGGGCTGTCGACCCTCCTTCCTCTCAGAGCAGGAAATTGAATTTCCATGGTGCCTTCCTTTGGCACCTTAGATCTGTCTTTCACCCTAATTCAGAGGATGTTTTGCTTCACGGAAAGATGATAATCATTGTGCGGTGTGAGACACTTATAGCTAAGCAGGTCAGTTAAATCTTTGCCTTTGTCATTGGGGTGTATTGATATGCGCAGGGCAGTCTTCTGTCCTCTGCTTCTCTATGTTTTCTCATTGCTGCTTGGTCATGATTCTTAAATGTAAGCACTCTGCTCTCAAAAGTGAAAGATTTGAAAGACTCTTGATGTAACGAGCCTTTCCCACTCTTTGCCCTGGGAGTGAGAGGGCTGCTTTCTGCCTTTAACTTCCTCAATTTTGGAGTGTCTGGCTCCACCACTGACAATAAGGGCCTAATCCTGGAGGGAAATGGACAGAGGTCTGCGCCCTGCGTCCTCCACGCGTCCCTAACGCTCCCAAACGCGACCACAGCCCTTACGGGCACAGCCCTATGTCCTATGCAGCCCCACTGGTACAGCCACCCACACAACTTAGGGTTAGGATCTGTGCTCTCCCACGTGGGCCTCAGAAAGTGTCACAGCCTGCTTTGCAAACCTTAGTGACGGTGGCCTAGGTGAAGATGATCTTGGTGGAATACTGATGCCTTTTTCCTCCCAGAAGCCACCCCAGGAGCATAGTAAAATGAAGGGGTGTGCCTGCTCAGCTGCCCTCTGTTTAGCCTCTGCCTGAGTGACATTAGTTCTGGTCTCTCCAGGCAAATGTATCCATCCGGGAGTAGCTGGGAAAAGGGAGTCTCTTTCTGCAGGCACAGTGGGGAAGACTCAGAGAGCTGCATGCCTGAGACATCTTTCCTTGTCCCTCGCTCATTGTTGTGTTCCCTAACTTCTAACTCTCTGCAAGGCCAGGCCCTGTTTCTTTTACTGCCAACCCCCCTGCCCCATCGTCTTCCACCTACTTCCCGCTCTATTATGCCTTTTCCTTTTTTGCTCTCTTTTACGGCCCTTTGAAAAGGAATGCAGGCCTAGCTAAGCCTCGTGAAGGAAATCTACCAACAAAAGATGCATTCCTCACTTATGGGAGGTGCTGTGAGATGAGTAAGAAGGGCTGAAGGGGCAATTGGGTTGTTGAGGTGGGAGGCACCAGAGGCATAGCCAGGATTGTCTAGCAAATGGGGCCCAAAGCTAATGTAGTTGGGCCCACTGCATTGACAAAAGTATCTGTAAATGTCCACCCAGCGCTGCTGAGTGGGCATTTACAGATTTTGGGTGGGCCTTTTCCCCTCAGGCCCTACCCTGCCTCTGCTCTCACCCCCAGGGCAAAGAGTGGGAAAGGCTTGCTACAGCAAGAGTCTTTCAAATCTTTCACTTTTGAGAGCACAGTGGTTACATTTAAAAATCATGAACAAGCAGCAAAAGAAGAACATAGAGTAGCAGAGGACAGAAGACTGCCCTGTGCATATCAATACACCCCAATGACAAAGGCAACGATTTAACGGAACTACATAGCTATTAGTGGCTCACACCTCACAATGATTATCATCTCTCTGTGAAGCACAACATCCTCGGAATTAGGGTGAAAGACAGATCTAAGGTGCCAAAGGAAGGCAACATGGAAATTCAGTTTCCTGCTCTGAGAGGAAGGAGGGTCGACAGCCCAATGGGTTAATGCACCTACTGCAGCCTCCTATGTGTAGCCTGCAGGCGACAAAGTCAGATGCTGGTGAGATGCTGATACAGGTTTGCTTGCTATGCAGGGGTCGGTGGTCACCTCACAGCGCCTCAAACAGGTTTCCTGTTTGAGTCCCAGTGAAAATATCGTATCAACCATGACCCGTAGATAACACTTTTTCCCCTCATATTTCCAGACAGTTGGGGCCAGAGAGACAAGCTTTTGTATGGGTGTTCCCAAGGCAAGAGTGCAGAAAACAAAGGCACAACTGTTAGTAGGAATGCAGGTGTTGAAGGGGCATTAACTGTTGGCTGATCGTGCAGGGTAATGCATACACATTTTCAATTAAAACATTTTTTTTAAAAAAATGCTGAGGAGATACCAGACATTGGATTAGAACTCAGGTCTCCAGCATCCCAAGACCAAGCACTTACCACTTGAGCCACTGGTGGGTGTGCTTCTGAGAGTAGATTTTGGGCGTATATATCTTTCTTCTGCCTGCCCCTATGAGCATACCCATTTGCATTGGGAAACATGTTCACTGAAGCCAACGAGGATAGAACATCTGGCCCCCCGCTCCACCAAACACCAGCTAACTGCAGTGGCCTAGAGGTTAAGTGCTTGCATTACAGCACTGGGGGGCCTGGGTTCGGGTCCTGCTTTTTGAGCACATAATCTCCTTGTACAGTTGTGAGAACCCAAACTCCTCCTAAAAGGTTGAGTGGGTACGTTTTTTTTAATGCTTTGTTAGTGCAACAGCCTCAGCTTCCACACCTTCCAGGCTCTCGAATCGTCTCTCAACCCTCAAATCAATACATTCTATACATTCCCTTCCATTCACTATCGAATTTTACATTCAGGTAGAAGCTTCTTCCAGCTATTCATTCCACCGAAGCGACTTTACCTTATCATCACTCCACTACCTAATGACATTGTCCGTGTTCCTAGATACAACACATCCCCTTTCCTTCACCTGAACACACAACAGACCTGTGTAGGGGCATGTGGCAAATACCTTTTATTTTCCATACCTCAACTTTCTTCTCTCATTCACACTCAGCAACTTGGCCACTCTCTCTTTGCTCCAGGCTTCTTCATTTTCTAACTTCACTGAGTTTCCCAAATCTTCCTTGACTACCATTCATCTTGAATAATTAGATAATCCATACTGAACATGCCTTCCCAGTTTCACTTGCAGTACCGCTACTTTCGGCATAGGAATGACTTGAACACAAGAAAAGGGGTGCCTGTTAAAGGGAGAGTGGAAGAACGCAGAGAGGTGGGACTGAGGAAATGCAGGGTAAAGAGGGAGGTGGGAGGTGGGGCAGTCTAAAGGGAGAAGAAGGGCTGGATGAATGGGTCCCTGTGGAGAGGAGGAAGGGCTGGGTGAGTGGGGGTATGTCTAGAAGGGCATGGCATGGGTTCCCTGGTGGGGGGTGGAAGAAAACAGAGAGGCGGGACTATGGGGGAGAGTATGTGCAGGGTAAACAAAGGTGGGGCAGGCTAAAGAGGGAGGTAGCACTGGAAGGAAAAAAAATGTCAGCCCATTGTGGAGTCCATTCCACCCTCTTTTCCTCCTCAATGCCTCCTTTCCCCACATTAGGACCCTTTTTGCACACCCCCACAATTCAGGGTCTTCCTCCCCCAGAGACGCCAACTTACTCCCTGTCTGCCCCCATGCCTCCTTTCTCCTACATCCCCAGGCCCCTCTTGACCTAACACCTACTCTTCTCCCCAGGGACCCATTCATCTGGCCCTACCTCCCTCTTTAGCCTGCCTCACCTCCTCATTTATTTACGCTGCACTTCCTCGCCTCCACAGTCCTACCTCTCTGCTGTCTTCCACCCTCTCTTTACCAGGTACCTCTTTTCATACCCACTGAACCTTTTAGAAGGAGTTTGGGTTCCCCAACTGTACAAGGAGATTATGTGTGTGAAAGCAGGACTCGAACCCAGGACCCCAGCGCTGGAACCCAAGCACTTAACCTCAAGGCCACTGCGGTTAGCTGGAGTTTAGTGGAGCGGGGGGCCAGATGTTCTATCCTCGTTGGCTTCAATGAACATGTTTCACAATGCAAATGGGTATGTTCACAGGGGCATGCAGAAGAAAGATATATATGCCCAAAAGCTTCTCTCAGAAGCACAGCCACCAGTGGCTCAGGTGGTAAGTGCTTGGTCTTGGAATGCTTGAGACCTGAGTTCTAGTCCAATGTTTGGTATCTCCTGTGGGATGTTTAAAAAAAAATATGTTTTTATTGAAAAATGGGGATGCATTGCCCTGCGCGATCAGCCAACAGCTAGCGCCCCTTCAATACCTTCGTTGCCACTAACAGTTGTTCCTTTTCTTTCTGCACTTTGGCCTTGGTAACACCCATACAAAAGCTTGTCTCTCTGGCCCCAACTGACTGAAAAAAACGAGGGAAAAAGTGCAATCTACGGGTCACGGTTGATACAATATTAGCACTGGGACTCAAACAGGACACCTTCTCGAGGCGCTGCGAGGTGACCACCGGCCCCTGCATAGCAAGTAAACCTGTATCAGCATCTCACCAGCATCTGACTTTGTCGCCTGCAGGCTACACATAGGAGGCTGCAGTAGGTGCATTAACCCATTGGGCTGTCGACCCTCCTTCCTCTCAGAGCAGGAAATTGAATTTCCATGTTGCCTTCTTTTGGCACCTTAGATCTGTCTTTCACCCTAATTCAGAGGATGTTTTGCTTCACGGAAAGATGATAATCATTGTGCGGTGTGAGACACTTATAGCTAAGCAGGTCAGTTAAATCTTTGCCTTTGTCATTGGGGTGTATTGATATGCGCAGGGCAGTCTTCTGTCCTCTGCTTCTCTATGTTTTCTCATTGCTGCTTGGTCATGATTCTTAAATGTAAGCACTCTGCTCTCAAAAGTGAAAGATTTGAAAGACTCTTGATGTAACGAGCCTTTCCCACTCTTTGCCCTGGGAATGAGAGGGCTGCTTTCTGCCTTTAACTTCCTCAATTTTGGAGTGTCTGGCTCCACCACTGACAATAAGGGCCTAATCCTGGAGGGAAATGGACAGAGGTCTGCGCCCTGCATCCTCCACGCGTCCCTAACGCTCCCAAACGCGACCACAGCCCTTACGGGCACAGCCCTATGTCCTATGCAGCCCCACTGGTACAGCCACCCACACAACTTAGGGTTAGGATCTGTGCTCTCCCACGTGGGCCTCAGAAAGTGTCACAGCCTGCTTTGCAAACCTTAGTGACGGTGGCCTAGGTGAAGATGATCTTGGTGGAATACTGATGCCTTTTTCCTCCCAGAAGCCACCCCAGGAGCATAGTAAAATGAAGGGGTGTGCCTGCTCAGCTGCCCTCTGTTTAGCCTCTGCCTGAGTGACATTAGTTCTGGTCTCTCCAGGCAAATGTATCCATCCGGGAGTAGCTGGGAAAAGGGAGTCTCTTTCTGCAGGCACAGTGGGGAAGACTCAGAGAGCTGCATGCCTGAGACATCTTTCCTTGTCCCTCGCTCATTGTTGTGTTCCCTAACTTCTAACTCTCTGCAAGGCCAGGCCCTGTTTCTTTTACTGCCAACCCCCCTGCCCCATCGTCTTCCACCTACTTCCCGCTCTATTATGCCTTTTCCTTTTTTGCTCTCTTTTACGGCCCTTTGAAAAGGAATGCAGGCCTAGCTAAGCCTCGTGAAGGAAATCTACCAACAAAAGATGCATTCCTCACTTATGGGAGGTGCTGTGAGATGAGTAAGAAGGGCTGAAGGGGCAATTGGGTTGTTGAGGTGGGAGGCACCAGAGGCATAGCCAGGATTGTCTAGCAAATGGGGCCCAAAGCTAATGTAGTTGGGCCCACTGCATTGACAAAAGTATCTGTAAATGTCCACCCAGCGCTGCTGAGTGGGCATTTACAGATTTTGGGTGGGCCTTTTCCCCTCAGGCCCTACCCTGCCTCTGCTCTCACCCCCAGGGCAAAGAGTGGGAAAGGCTTGCTACAGCAAGAGTCTTTCAAATCTTTCACTTTTGAGAGCACAGTGGTTACATTTAAAAATCATGAACAAGCAGCAAAAGAAGAACATAGAGTAGCAGAGGACAGAAGACTGCCCTGTGCATATCAATACACCCCAATGACAAAGGCAACGATTTAACGGAACTACATAGCTATTAGTGGCTCACACCTCACAATGATTATCATCTCTCTGTGAAGCACAACATCCTCGGAATTAGGGTGAAAGACAGATCTAAGGTGCCAAAGGAAGGCAACATGGAAATTCAGTTTCCTGCTCTGAGAGGAAGGAGGGTCGACAGCCCAATGGGTTAATGCACCTACTGCAGCCTCCTATGTGTAGCCTGCAGGCGACAAAGTCAGATGCTGGTGAGATGCTGATACAGGTTTGCTTGCTATGCAGGGGTCGGTGGTCACCTCACAGCGCCTCAAACAGGTTTCCTGTTTGAGTCCCAGTGAAAATATCGTATCAACCATGACCCGTAGATAACACTTTTTCCCCTCATATTTCCAGACAGTTGGGGCCAGAGAGACAAGCTTTTGTATGGGTGTTCCCAAGGCAAGAGTGCAGAAAACAAAGGCACAACTGTTAGTAGGAATGCAGGTGTTGAAGGGGCATTAACTGTTGGCTGATCGTGCAGGGTAATGCATACACATTTTCAATTAAAACATTTTTTTTAAAAAAATGCTGAGGAGATACCAGACATTGGATTAGAACTCAGGTCTCCAGCATCCCAAGACCAAGCACTTACCACTTGAGCCACTGGTGGGTGTGCTTCTGAGAGTAGATTTTGGGCGTATATATCTTTCTTCTGCCTGCCCCTATGAGCATACCCATTTGCATTGGGAAACATGTTCACTGAAGCCAACGAGGATAGAACATCTGGCCCCCCGCTCCACCAAACACCAGCTAACTGCAGTGGCCTAGAGGTTAAGTGCTTGCATTACAGCACTGGGGGGCCTGGGTTCGGGTCCTGCTTTTTGAGCACATAATCTCCTTGTACAGTTGTGAGAACCCAAACTCCTCCTAAAAGGTTGAGTGGGTACGTTTTTTTTAATGCTTTGTTAGTGCAACAGCCTCAGCTTCCACACCTTCCAGGCTCTCGAATCGTCTCTCAACCCTCAAATCAATACATTCTATACATTCCCTTCCATTCACTATCGAATTTTACATTCAGGTAGAAGCTTCTTCCAGCTATTCATTCCACCGAAGCGACTTTACCTTATCATCACTCCACTACCTAATGACATTGTCCGTGTTCCTAGATACAACACATCCCCTTTCCTTCACCTGAACACACAACAGACCTGTGTAGGGGCATGTGGCAAATACCTTTTATTTTCCATACCTCAACTTTCTTCTCTCATTCACACTCAGCAACTTGGCCACTCTCTCTTTGCTCCAGGCTTCTTCATTTTCTAACTTCACTGAGTTTCCCAAATCTTCCTTGACTACCATTCATCTTGAATAATTAGATAATCCATACTGAACATGCCTTCCCAGTTTCACTTGCAGTACCGCTACTTTCGGCATAGGAATGACTTGAACACAAGAAAAGGGGTGCCTGTTAAAGGGAGAGTGGAAGAACGCAGAGAGGTGGGACTGAGGAAATGCAGGGTAAAGAGGGAGGTGGGAGGTGGGGCAGTCTAAAGGGAGAAGAAGGGCTGGATGAATGGGTCCCTGTGGAGAGGAGGAAGGGCTGGGTGAGTGGGGGTATGTCTAGAAGGGCATGGCATGGGTTCCCTGGTGGGGGGTGGAAGAAAACAGAGAGGCGGGACTATGGGGGAGAGTATGTGCAGGGTAAACAAAGGTGGGGCAGGCTAAAGAGGGAGGTAGCACTGGAAGGAAAAAAAATGTCAGCCCATTGTGGAGTCCATTCCACCCTCTTTTCCTCCTCAATGCCTCCTTTCCCCACATTAGGACCCTTTTTGCACACCCCCACAATTCAGGGTCTTCCTCCCCCAGAGACGCCAACTTACTCCCTGTCTGCCCCCATGCCTCCTTTCTCCTACATCCCCAGGCCCCTCTTGACCTAACACCTACTCTTCTCCCCAGGGACCCATTCATCTGGCCCTACCTCCCTCTTTAGCCTGCCTCACCTCCTCATTTATTTACGCTGCACTTCCTCGCCTCCACAGTCCTACCTCTCTGCTGTCTTCCACCCTCTCTTTACCAGGTACCTCTTTTCATACCCACTGAACCTTTTAGAAGGAGTTTGGGTTCCCCAACTGTACAAGGAGATTATGTGTGTGAAAGCAGGACTCGAACCCAGGACCCCAGCGCTGGAACCCAAGCACTTAACCTCAAGGCCACTGCGGTTAGCTGGAGTTTAGTGGAGCGGGGGGCCAGATGTTCTATCCTCGTTGGCTTCAATGAACATGTTTCACAATGCAAATGGGTATGTTCACAGGGGCATGCAGAAGAAAGATATATATGCCCAAAAGCTTCTCTCAGAAGCACAGCCACCAGTGGCTCAGGTGGTAAGTGCTTGGTCTTGGAATGCTTGAGACCTGAGTTCTAGTCCAATGTTTGGTATCTCCTGTGGGATGTTTAAAAAAAAATATGTTTTTATTGAAAAATGGGGATGCATTGCCCTGCGCGATCAGCCAACAGCTAGCGCCCCTTCAATACCTTCGTTGCCACTAACAGTTGTTCCTTTTCTTTCTGCACTTTGGCCTTGGTAACACCCATACAAAAGCTTGTCTCTCTGGCCCCAACTGACTGAAAAAAACGAGGGAAAAAGTGCAATCTACGGGTCACGGTTGATACAATATTAGCACTGGGACTCAAACAGGACACCTTCTCGAGGCGCTGCGAGGTGACCACCGGCCCCTGCATAGCAAGTAAACCTGTATCAGCATCTCACCAGCATCTGACTTTGTCGCCTGCAGGCTACACATAGGAGGCTGCAGTAGGTGCATTAACCCATTGGGCTGTCGACCCTCCTTCCTCTCAGAGCAGGAAATTGAATTTCCATGTTGCCTTCTTTTGGCACCTTAGATCTGTCTTTCACCCTAATTCAGAGGATGTTTTGCTTCACGGAAAGATGATAATCATTGTGCGGTGTGAGACACTTATAGCTAAGCAGGTCAGTTAAATCTTTGCCTTTGTCATTGGGGTGTATTGATATGCGCAGGGCAGTCTTCTGTCCTCTGCTTCTCTATGTTTTCTCATTGCTGCTTGGTCATGATTCTTAAATGTAAGCACTCTGCTCTCAAAAGTGAAAGATTTGAAAGACTCTTGATGTAACGAGCCTTTCCCACTCTTTGCCCTGGGAGTGAGAGGGCTGCTTTCTGCCTTTAACTTCCTCAATTTTGGAGTGTCTGGCTCCACCACTGACAATAAGGGCCTAATCCTGGAGGGAAATGGACAGAGGTCTGCGCCCTGCATCCTCCACGCGTCCCTAACGCTCCCAAACGCGACCACAGCCCTTACGGGCACAGCCCTATGTCCTATGCAGCCCCACTGGTACAGCCACCCACACAACTTAGGGTTAGGATCTGTGCTCTCCCACGTGGGCCTCAGAAAGTGTCACAGCCTGCTTTGCAAACCTTAGTGACGGTGGCCTAGGTGAAGATGATCTTGGTGGAATACTGATGCCTTTTTCCTCCCAGAAGCCACCCCAGGAGCATAGTAAAATGAAGGGGTGTGCCTGCTCAGCTGCCCTCTGTTTAGCCTCTGCCTGAGTGACATTAGTTCTGGTCTCTCCAGGCAAATGTATCCATCCGGGAGTAGCTGGGAAAAGGGAGTCTCTTTCTGCAGGCACAGTGGGGAAGACTCAGAGAGCTGCATGCCTGAGACATCTTTCCTTGTCCCTCGCTCATTGTTGTGTTCCCTAACTTCTAACTCTCTGCAAGGCCAGGCCCTGTTTCTTTTACTGCCAACCCCCCTGCCCCATCGTCTTCCACCTACTTCCCGCTCTATTATGCCTTTTCCTTTTTTGCTCTCTTTTACGGCCCTTTGAAAAGGAATGCAGGCCTAGCTAAGCCTCGTGAAGGAAATCTACCAACAAAAGATGCATTCCTCACTTATGGGAGGTGCTGTGAGATGAGTAAGAAGGGCTGAAGGGGCAATTGGGTTGTTGAGGTGGGAGGCACCAGAGGCATAGCCAGGATTGTCTCGCAAATGGGGCCCAAAGCTAATGTAGTTGGGCCCACTGCATTGACAAAAGTATCTGTAAATGTCCACCCAGCGCTGCTGAGTGGGCATTTACAGATTTTGGGTGGGCCTTTTCCCCTCAGGCCCTACCCAGCCTCTGCTCTCACCCCCAGGGCAAAGAGTGGGAAAGGCTCGCTACAGCAAGAGTCTTTCAAATCTTTCACTTTTGAGAGCACAGTGGTTACATTTAAAAATCATGAACAAGCAGCAAAAGAAGAACATAGAGTAGCAGAGGACAGAAGACTGCCCTGTGCATATCAATACACCCCAATGACAAAGGCAACGATTTAACGGAACTACATAGCTATTAGTGGCTCACACCTCACAATGATTATCATCTCTCTGTGAAGCACAACATCCTCGGAATTAGGGTGAAAGACAGATCTAAGGTGCCAAAGGAAGGCAACATGGAAATTCAGTTTCCTGCTCTGAGAGGAAGGAGGGTCGACAGCCCAATGGGTTAATGCACCTACTGCAGCCTCCTATGTGTAGCCTGCAGGCGACAAAGTCAGATGCTGGTGAGATGCTGATACAGGTTTGCTTGCTATGCAGGGGTCGGTGGTCACCTCACAGCGCCTCAAACAGGTTTCCTGTTTGAGTCCCAGTGAAAATATCGTATCAACCATGACCCGTAGATTACACTTTTTCCCCTCATATTTCCAGACAGTTGGGGCCAGAGAGACAAGCTTTTGTATGGGTGTTCCCAAGGCAAGAGTGCAGAAAACAAAGGCACAACTGTTAGTAGGAATGCAGGTGTTGAAGGGGCATTAACTGTTGGCTGATCGTGCAGGGTAATGCATACACATTTTCTGGCTCCACCACTGACAATAAGGGCCTAATCCTGGAGGGAAATGGACAGAGGTCTGCGCCCTGCGTCCTCCACGCGTCCCTAACGCTCCCAAACGCAACCACAGCCCTTACGGGCACAGCCCTATGTCCTATGCAGCCCCACTGGTACAGCCACCCACACAACTTAGGGTTAGGATCTGTGCTCTCCCACGTGGGCCTCAGAATGTGTCACAGCCTGCTTTGCAAACCTTAGTGACGGTGGCCTAGGTGAAGATGATCTTGGTGGAATACTGATGCCTTTTTCCTCCCAGAAGCCACCCCAGGAGCATAGTAAAATGAAGGGGTGTGCCTGCTCAGCTGCCCTCTGTTTAGCCTCTGCCTGAGTGACATTAGTTCTGGTCTCTCCAGGCAAATGTATCCATCCGGGAGTAGCTGGGAAAAGGGAGTCTCTTTCTGCAGGCACAGTGGGGAAGACTCAGAGAGCTGCATGCCTGAGACATCTTTCCTTGTCCCTCGCTCATTGTTGTGTTCCCTAACTTCTAACTCTCTGCAAGGCCAGGCCCTGTTTCTTTTACTGCCAACCCCCCTGCCCCATCGTCTTCCACCTACTTCCCGCTCTATTATGCCTTTTCCTTTTTTGCTCTCTTTTATGGCCCTTTCAAAAGGAATGCAGGCCTAGCTAAGCCTCGTGAAGGAAATCTACCAACAAAAGATGCATTCCTCACTTATGGGAGGTGCTGTGAGATGAGTAAGAAGGGCTGAAGGGGCAATTGGGTTGTTGAGGTGGGAGGCACCAGAGGCATAGCCAGGATTGTCTAGCAAATGGGGCCCAAAGCTAATGTAGTTGGGCCCACTGCATTGACAAAAGTATCTGTAAATGTCCACCCAGCGCTGCTGAGTGGGCATTTACAGATTTTGGGTGGGCCTTTTCCCCTCAGGCCCTACCCTGCCTCTGCTCTCACCCCCAGGGCAAAGAGTGGGAAAGGCTCGCTACAGCAAGAGTCTTTCAAATCTTTCACTTTTGAGAGCACAGTGGTTACATTTAAAAATCATGAACAAGCAGCAAAAGAAGAACATAGAGTAGCAGAGGACAGAAGACTGCCCTGTGCATATCAATACACCCCAATGACAAAAGCAACGATTTAACGGAACTACATAGCCATTAGTGGCTCACACCTCACAATGATTATCATCTCTCTGTGAAGCACAACATCCTCGGAATTAGGGTGAAAGACAGATCTAAGGTGCCAAAGGAAGGCAACATGGAAATTCAGTTTCCTGCTCTGAGAGGAAGGAGGGTCGACAGCCCAATGGGTTAATGCACCTACTGCAGCCTCCTATGTGTAGCCTGCAGGCGACAAAGTCAGATGCTGGTGAGATGCTGATACAGGTTTGCTTGCTATGCAGGGGTCGGTGGTCACCTCACAGCGCCTCAAACAGGTTTCCTGTTTGAGTCCCAGTGAAAATATCGTATCAACCATGACCCGTAGATTACACTTTTTCCCCTCATATTTCCAGACAGTTGGGGCCAGAGAGACAAGCTTTTGTATGGGTGTTCCCAAGGCAAGAGTGCAGAAAACAAAGGCACAACTGTTAGTAGGAATGCAGGTGTTGAAGGGGCATTAACTGTTGGCTGATCGTGCAGGGTAATGCATACACATTTTCAATTAAAACATTTTTAAAAAAAAATGCTGAGGAGATACCAGACATTGGATTAGAACTCAGGTCTCCAGCATCCCAAGACCAAGCACTTACCACTTGAGCCACTGGTGGGTGTGCTTCTGAGAGTAGATTTTGGGCGTATATATCTTTCTTCTGCATGCCCCTATGAGCATACCCATTTGCATTGGGAAACATGTTCACTGAAGCCAACGAGGATAGAACATCTGGCCCCCCGCTCCACCAAATACCAGCCAACTGCTGTGGCCTAGAGGTTAAGTGCTTGCATTACAGCACTGGGGGGCCTGGGTTCGGGTCCTGCTTTCGGCACATAATCTCCTTGTACAGTTGTGAGAACCCAAACTCCTCCTAAAAGGTTGAGTGGGTAGGTTTTTTTCAATGCTTTGTTAGTGCAACAGCCTCAGCTTCCACACCTTCCAGGCTCTCGAATCGTCTCTCAACCCTCAAATCAATACATTCTATACATTCCCTTCCATTCACTATCGAATTTTACATTCAGGTAGAAGCTTCTTCCAGCTATTCATTCCACCGAAGCGACTTTACCTTATCATCACTCCACTACCTAATGACATTGTCCGTGTTCCTAGATACAACACATCCCCTTTCCTTCACCTGAACACACAACAGACCTGTGTAGGGGCATGTGGCAAATACCTTTTATTTTCCATACCTCAACTTTCTTCTCTCATTCACACTCAGCAACTTGGCCACTCTCTCTTTGCTCCAGGCTTCTTCATTTTCTAACTTCACTGAGTTTCCCAAATCTTCCTTGACTACCATTCATCTTGAATAATTAGATAATCCATACTGAACATGCCTTCCCAGTTTCACTTGCAGTACCGCTACTTTCGGCATAGGAATGACTTGAACACAAGAAAAGGGGTGCCTGGTAAAGGGAGAGTGGAAGAACGCAGAGAGGTGGGACTGAGGAAATGCAGGGTAAAGAGGGAGGTGGGAGGTGGGGCAGTCTAAAGGGAGAAGAAGGGCTGGATGAATGGGTCCCTGTGGAGAGGAGGAAGGGCTGGGTGAGTGGGGGTATGTCTAGAAGGGCATGGCATGGGTTCCCTGGTGGGGGGGTGGAAGAAAACAGAGAGGCGGGACTATGGGGGAGAGTATGTGCAGGGTAAACAAAGGTGGGGCAGGCTAAAGAGGGAGGTAGCACTGGAAGGAAAAAAAAATGTCAGCCCATTGTGGAGTCCATTCCACCCACTTTTCCTCCTTTCCCCACATTAGGACCCTTTTTGCACACCCCCCCCCCCCACAATTCAGGGTCTTCCTCCCCCAGAGACGCCAACGTACTCCCTGTCTGCCCCCAGGCCTCCTTTCTCCTACATCCCCAGTCCCCTCTTGACCTAACACCTACTCTTCTCCCCAGGGACCCATTCATCTGGCCCTACCTCCCTCTTTAGCCTGCCTCACCTCCTCCTTTATTTACGCTGCACTTCCTCGCCTCCACAGTCCTACCTCTCTGCTGTCTTCCACCCTCTCTTTACCAGGTACCTCTTTTCATACCCACTGAACCTTTTAGAAGGAGTTTGGGTTCCCCAACTGTACAAGGAGATTATGTGCCGAAAGGAGGACACGAACCCAGGACCCCAGGGCTGGAACCCAAGCACTTAACCTCTAGGCCACTGCAGTTAGCTGGAGTTTAGTGGAGCGGGGGGCCAGATGTTCTATCCTCGTTGGCTTCAATGAACATGTTTCACAATGCAAATGGGTATGTTCACAGGGGCATGCAGAAGAAAGATATATATGCCCAAAAGCTTCTCTCAGAAGCACAGCCACCAGTGGCTCCTGTGGTAAGTGCTTGGTCTTGGAATGCTTGAGACCTGAGTTCTAATCCAATGTTTGGTATCTCCTGTGGGATGTTTAAAAAAAAATATGTTTTATTGAAAAATTGGGATGCATTGCCCTGCGCGATCAGCCAACAGCTAGCGCCCCTTCAATACCTTCGTTGCCACTAACAGTTGTTCCTTTTCTTTCTGCACTTTGGCCTTGGTAACACCCATACAAAAGCTTGTCTCTCTGGCCCCAACTGACTGAAAAAAACGAGGGAAAAAGTGCAATCTACGGGTCACGGTTGATACAATATTAGCACTGGGACTCAAACAGGACACCTTCTCGAGGCGCTGCGAGGTGACCACCGGCCCCTGCATAGCAAGTAAACCTGTATCAGCATCTCACCAGCATCTGACTTTGTCGCCTGCAGGCTACACATAGGAGGCTGCAGTAGGTGCATTAACCCATTGGGCTGTCGACCCTCCTTCCTCTCAGAGCAGGAAATTGAATTTCCATGTTGCCTTCCTTTGGCACCTTAGATCTGTCTTTCACCCTAATTCAGAGGATGTTTTGCTTCACGGAAAGATGATAATCATTGTGCGGTGTGAGACACTTATAGCTAAGTAGGTCAGTTAAATCTTTGCCTTTGTCATTGGGGTGTATTGATATGCGCAGGGCAGTCTTCTGTCCTCTGCTTCTCTATGTTTTCTCATTGCTGCTTGGTCATGATTCTTAAATGTAAGCACTCTGCTCTCAAAAGTGAAAGATTTGAAAGACTCTTGATGTAACAAGCCTTTCCCCCTCTTTGCCCTGGGAGTGAGAGGGCTGCTTTCTGCCTTTAACTTCCTCAATTTTGGAGTGTCTGGCTCCACCACTGACAATAAGGGCCTAATCCTGGAGGGAAATGGACAGAGGTATGCGCCCTGCGTCCTCCACGCGTCCCTAACGCTCCCAAACGTGACCACAGCCCTTACGGGCACAGCCCTATGTCCTATGCAGCCCCACTGGTACAGCCACCCACACAACTTAGGGTTAGGATCTGTGCTCTCCCACGTGGGCCTCAGAAAGTGTCACAGCCTGCTTTGCAAACCTTAGTGACGGTGGCCTAGGTGAAGATGATCTTGGTGGAATACTGATGCCTTTTTCCTCCCAGAAGCCACCCCAGGAGCATAGTAAAATGAAGGGGTGTGCCTGCTCAGCTGCCCTCTGTTTAGCCTCTGCCTGAGTGACATTAGTTCTGGTCTCTCCAGGCAAATGTATCCATCCGGGAGTAGCTGGGAAAAGGGAGTCTCTTTCTGCAGGCACAGTGGGGAAGATTCAGAGAGCTGCATGCCTGAGACATCTTTCCTTGTCCCTCGCTCATTGTTGTGTTCCCTAACTTCTAACTCTCTGCAAGGCCAGGCCCTGTTTCTTTTACTGCCAACCCCATCTGCCCCATCGTCTTCCACCTACTTCCCGCTCTATTATGCCTTTTCCTTTTTTGCTCTCTTTTACGGCCCTTTGAAAAGGAATGCAGGCCTAGCTAAGCCTCGTGAAGGAAATCTACCAACAAAAGATGCATTCCTCACTTATGGGAGGTGCTGTGAGATGAGTAAGAAGGGCTGAAGGGGCAATTGGGTTGTTGAGGTGGGAGGCACCAGAGGCATAGCCAGGATTGTCTAGCAAATGGGGCCCAAAGCTAATGTAGTTGGGCCCACTGCATTGACAAAAGTATCTGTAAATGTCCACCCAGCGCTGCTGAGTGGGCATTTACAGATTTTGGGTGGGCCTTTTCCCCTCAGGCCCTACCCTGCCTCTGCTCTCACCCCCAGGGCAAAGAGTAGGAAAGGCTCGCTACAGCAAGCGTCTTTCAAATCTTTCACTTTTGAGAGCACAGTGGTTACATTTAAAAATCATGAACAAGCAGCAAAAGAAGAACATAGAGTAGCAGAGGACAGAAGACTGCCCTGTGCATATCAATACACCCCAATGACAAAGGCAACGATTTAACGGAACTACATAGCTATTAGTGGCTCACACCTCACAATGATTATCATCTCTCTGTGAAGCACAACATCCTCGGAATTAGGGTGAAAGACAGATCTAAGGTGCCAAAGGAAGGCAACATGGAAATTCAGTTTCCTGCTCTGAGAGGAAGGAGGGTCGACAGCCCAATGGGTTAATGCACCTACTGCAGCCTCCTATGTGTAGCCTGCAGGCGACAAAGTCAGATGCTGGTGAGATGCTGATACAGGTTTGCTTGCTATGCAGGGGTCGGTGGTCACCTCACAGCGCCTCAAACAGGTTTCCTGTTTGAGTCCCAGTGAAAATATCGTATCAACCATGACCCGTAGATTACACTTTTTCCCCTCATATTTCCAGACAGTTGGGGCCAGAGAGACAAGCTTTTGTATGGGTGTTCCCAAGGCAAGAGTGCAGAAAACAAAGGCACAACTGTTAGTAGGAATGCAGGTGTTGAAGGGGCATTAACTGTTGGCTGATCTTGCAGGGTAATGCATACACATTTTCAATTAAAACATTTTTTTTTAAAAAATGCTGAGGAGATACCAGACATTGGATTAGAACTCAGGTCTCCAGCATCCCAAGACCAAGCACTTACCACTTGAGCCACTGGTGGGTGTGCTTCTGAGAGTAGATTTTGGGCGTATATATCTTTCTTCTGCATGCCCCTATGAGCATACCCATTTGCATTGGGAAACATGTTCACTGAAGCCAACGAGGATAGAACATCTGGCCCCCCGCTCCACCAAATACCAGCTAACTGCAGTGGCCTAGAGGTTAAGTGCTTGCATTACAGCACTGGGGGGCCTGGGTTCGGGTCCTGCTTTCGGCACATAATCTCCTTGTACAGTTGTGAGAACCCAAACTCCTCCTAAAAGGTTGAGTGGGTAGGTTTTTTTTAATGCTTTGTTAGTGCAACAGCCTCAGCTTCCACACCTTCCAGGCTCTCGAATCGTCTCTCAACCCTCAAATCAATACATTCTATACATTCCCTTCCATTCACTATCGAATTTTACATTCAGGTAGAAGCTTCTTCCAGCTATTCCTTCCACCGAAGCGACTTTACCTTATCATCACTCCACTACCTAATGACATTGTCCGTGTTCCTAGATACAACACATCCCCTTTCCTTCACCTGAACACACAACAGACCTGTGTAGGGGCATGTGGCAAATACCTTTTATTTTCCATACCTCAACTTTCTTCTCTCATTCACACTCAGCAACTTGGCCACTCTCTCTTTGCTCCAGGCTTCTTCATTTTCTAACTTCACTGAGTTTCCCAAATCTTCCTTGACTACCATTCATCTTGAATAATTAGATAATCCATACTGAACATGCCTTCCCAGTTTCACTTGCAGTACCGCTACTTTCGGCATAGGAATGACTTGAACACAAGAAAAGGGGTGCCTGGTAAAGGGAGAGTGGAAGAACGCAGAGAGGTGGGACTGAGGAAATGCAGGGTAAAGAGGGAGGTGGGAGGTGGGGCAGTCTAAAGGGAGAAGAAGGGCTGGATGAATGGGTCCCTGTGGAGAGGAGGAAGGGCTGGGTGAGTGGGGGTATGTCTAGAAGGGCATGGCATGGGTTCCCTGGTGGGGGGGTGGAAGAAAACAGAGAGGCGGGACTATGGGGGAGAGTATGTGCAGGGTAAACAAAGGTGGGGCAGGCTAAAGAGGGAGGTAGCACTGGAAGGAAAAAAAAATGTCAGCCCATTGTGGAGTCCATTCCACCCTCTTTTCCTCCTCAATGCCTCCTTTCCCCACATTAGGACCCTTTTTGCACCCCCCCCCACAATTCAGGGTCTTCCTCCCCCAGAGACGCCAACGTACTCCCTGTCTGCCCCCAGGCCTCCTTTCTCCTACATCCCCAGGCCCCTCTTGACCTAACACCTACTCTTTCCCCAGGGACCCATTCATCTGGCCCTACCTCCCTCTTTAGCCTGCCTCACCTCCTCCTTTATTTACGCTGCACTTCCTCGCCTCCACAGTCCTACCTCTCTGCTGTCTTCCACCCTCTCTTTACCAGGTACCTCTTTTCATACCCACTGAACCTTTTAGAAGGAGTTTGGGTTCCCCAACTGTACAAGGAGATTATGTGCCGAAAGCAGGACTCGAACCCAGGACCCCAGGGCTGGAATCCAAGCACTTAACCTCTAGGCCACTGCAGTTAGCTGGAGTTTAGTGGAGCGGGGGGCCAGATGTTCTATCCTCGTTGGCTTCAATGAACATGTTTCACAATGCAAATGGGTATGTTCACAGGGGCATGCAGAAGAAAGATATATATGCCCAAAAGCTTCTCTCAGAAGCACAGCCACCAGTGGCTCAGGTGGTAAGTGCTTGGTCTTGGAATGCTTGAGACCTGAGTTCTAATCCAATGTTTGGTATCTCCTGTGGGATGTTTAAAAAAATATATGTTTTATTGAAAAATGGGGATGCATTGCCCTGCGCGATCAGCCAACAGCTAGCGCCCCTTCAATACCTTCGTTGCCACTAACAGTTGTTCCTTTTCTTTCTGCACTTTGGCCTTGGTAACACCCATACAAAAGCTTGTCTCTCTGGCCCCAACTGACTGAAAAAAACGAGGGAAAAAGTGCAATCTACGGGTCACGGTTGATACAATATTAGCACTGGGACTCAAACAGGACACCTTCTCGAGGCGCTGCGAGGTGACCACCGGCCCCTGCATAGCAAGTAAACCTGTATCAGCATCTCACCAGCATCTGAATTGGTCGCCTGCAGGCTACACATAGGAGGCTGCAGTAGGTGCATTAACCCATTGGGCTGTCGACCCTCCTTCCACTCAGAGCAGGAAATTGAATTTCCATGTTGCCTTCCTTTGGCACCTTAGATCTGTCTTTCACCCTAATTCAGAGGATGTTTTGCTTCACGGAAAGATGATAATCATTGTGCGGTGTGAGACACTTATAGCTAAGTAGGTCAGTTAAATCTTTGCCTTTGTCATTGGGGTGTATTGATATGCGCAGGGCAGTCTTCTGTCCTCTGCTTCTCTATGTTTTCTCATTGCTGCTTGGTCATGATTCTTAAATGTAAGCACTCTGCTCTCAAAAGTGAAAGATTTGAAAGACTCTTGATGTAACAAGCCTTTCCCCCTCTTTGCCCTGGGAGTGAGAGGGCTGCTTTCTGCCTTTAACTTCCTCAATTTTGGAGTGTCTGGCTCCACCACTGACAATAAGGGCCTAATCCTGGAGGGAAATGGACAGAGGTCTGCGCCCTGCGTCCTCCACGCGTCCCTAACGCTCCCAAACGCGACCACAGCCCTATGTCCTATGCAGCCCCACTGGTACAGCCACCCACACAACTTAGGGTTAGGATCTGTGCTCTCCCACGTGGGCCTCAGAAAGTGTCACAGCCTGCTTTGCAAACCTTAGTGACGGTGGCCTAGGTGAAGATGATATTGGTGGAATACTGATGCCTTTTTCCTCCCAGAAGCCACCCCAGGAGCATAGTAAAATGAAGGGGTGTGCCTGCTCAGCTGCCCTCTGTTTAGCCTCTGCCTGAGTGACATTAGTTCTGGTCTCTCCAGGCAAATGTATCCATCCGGGAGTAGCTGGGAAAAGGGAGTCTCTTTCTGCAGGCACAGTGGGGAAGATTCAGAGAGCTGCATGCCTGAGACATCTTTCCTTGTCCCTCGCTCATTGTTGTGTTCCCTAACTTCTAACTCTCTGCAAGGCCAGGCCCTGTTTCTTTTACTGCCAACCCCATCTGCCCCATCGTCTTCCACCTACTTCCCGCTCTATTATGCCTTTTCCTTTTTTGCTCTCTTTTACGGCCCTTTGAAAAGGAATGCAGGCCTAGCTAAGCCTCGTGAAGGAAATCTACCAACAAAAGATGCATTCCTCACTTATGGGAGGTGCTGTGAGATGAGTAAGAAGGGCTGAAGGGGCAATTGGGTTGTTGAGGTGGGAGGCACCAGAGGCATAGCCAGGATTGTCTAGCAAATGGGGCCCAAAGCTAATGTAGTTGGGCCCACTGCATTGACAAAAGCATCTGTAAATGTCCACCCAGCGCTGCTGAGTGGGCATTTACAGATTTTGGGTGGGCCTTTTCCCCTCAGGCCCTACCCTGCCTCTGCTCTCACCCCCAGGGCAAAGAGTAGGAAAGGCTCGCTACAGCAAGAGTCTTTCAAATCTTTCACTTTTGAGAGCACAGTGGTTACATTTAAAAATCATGAACAAGCAGCAAAAGAAGAACATAGAGTAGCAGAGGACAGAAGACTGCCCTGTGCATATCAATACACCCCAATGACAAAGGCAACGATTTAACAGAACTACATAGCTATTAGTGGCTCACACCTCACAATGATTATCATCTCTCTGTGAAGCACAACATCCTCGGAATTAGGGCGAAAAGACAGATCTAAGGTGCCAAAGGAAGGCAACATGGAAATTCAGTTTCCTGCTCTGAGAGGAAGGAGGGTCGACAGCCCAATGGGTTAATGCACCTACTGCAGCCTCCTATGTGTAGCCTGCAGGCGACAAAGTCAGATGCTGGTGAGATGCTGATACAGGTTTGCTTGCTATGCAGGGGTCGGTGGTCACCTCACAGCGCCTCAAACAGGTTTCCTGTTTGAGTCCCAGTGAAAATATCGTATCAACCATGACCCGTAGATTACACTTTTTCCCCTCATATTTCCAGACAGTTGGGGCCAGAGAGACAAGCTTTTGTATGGGTGTTCCCAAGGCAAGAGTGCAGAAAACAAAGGCACAACTGTTAGTAGGAATGCAGGTGTTGAAGGGGCATTAACTGTTGGCTGATCTTGCAGGGTAATGCATACACATTTTCAATTAAAACATTTTTTTAAAAAAAATGCTGAGGAGATACCAGACATTGGATTAGAACTCAGGTCTCCAGCATCCCAAGACCAAGCACTTACCACTTGAGCCACTGGTGGGTATGCTTCTGAGAGTAGATTTTGGGCGTATATATCTTTCTTCTGCATGCCCCTATGAGCATACCCATTTGCATTGGGAAACATGTTCACTGAAGCCAACGAGGATAGAACATCTGGCCCCCCGCTCCACCAAATACCAGCCAACTGCTGTGGCCTAGAGGTTAAGTGCTTGCATTACAGCACTGGGGGGCCTGGGTTCGGGTCCTGCTTTCGGCACATAATCTCCTTGTACAGTTGTGAGAACCCAAACTCCTCCTAAAAGGTTGAGTGGGTAGGTTTTTTTCAATGCTTTGTTAGTGCAACAGCCTCAGCTTCCACACCTTCCAGGCTCTCGAATCGTCTCTCAACCCTCAAATCAATACATTCTATACATTCCCTTCCATTCACTATCGAATTTTACATTCAGGTAGAAGCTTCTTCCAGCTATTCATTCCACCGAAGCGACTTTACCTTATCATCACTCCACTACCTAATGACATTGTCCGTGTTCCTAGATACAACACATCCCCTTTCCTTCACCTGAACACACAACAGACCTGTGTAGGGGCATGTGGCAAATACCTTTTATTTTCCATACCTCAACTTTCTTCTCTCATTCACACTCAGCAACTTGGCCACTCTCTCTTTGCTCCAGGCTTCTTCATTTTCTAACTTCACTGAGTTTCCCAAATCTTCCTTGACTACCATTCATCTTGAATAATTAGATAATCCATACTGAACATGCCTTCCCAGTTTCACTTGCAGTACCGCTACTTTCGGCATAGGAATGACTTGAACACAAGAAAAGGGGTGCCTGGTAAAGGGAGAGTGGAAGAACGCAGAGAGGTGGGACTGAGGAAATGCAGGGTAAAGAGGGAGGTGGGAGGTGGGGCAGTCTAAAGGGAGAAGAAGGGCTGGATGAATGGGTCCCTGTGGAGAGGAGGAAGGGCTGGGTGAGTGGGGGTATGTCTAGAAGGGCATGGCATGGGTTCCCTGGTGGGGGGGTGGAAGAAAACAGAGAGGCGGGACTATGGGGGAGAGTATGTGCAGGGTAAACAAAGGTGGGGCAGGCTAAAGAGGGAGGTAGCACTGGAAGGAAAAAAAAATGTCAGCCCATTGTGGAGTCCATTCCACCCTCTTTTCCTCCTTTCCCCACATTAGGACCCTTTTTGCACCCCCCCCCCACAATTCAGGGTCTTCCTCCCCCAGAGACGCCAACGTACTCCCTGTCTGCCCCCAGGCCTCCTTTCTCCTACATCCCCAGGCCCCTCTTGACCTAACACGTACTCTTCTCCCCAGGGACCCATTCATCTGGCCCTACCTCCCTCTTTAGCCTGCCTCACCTCCTCCTTTATTTACGCTGCACTTCCTCGCCTCCACAGTCCTACCTCTCTGCTGTCTTCCACCCTCTCTTTACCAGGTACCTCTTTTCATACCCACTGAACCTTTTAGAAGGAGTTTGGGTTCCCCAACTGTACAAGGAGATTATGTGCCGAAAACAGGACTCGAACCCAGAACCCCAGGGCTGGAACCCAAGCACTTAACCTCTAGGCCACTGCAGTTAGCTGGAGTTTAGTGGAGCGGGGGGCCAGATGTTCTATCCTCGTTGGCTTCAATGAACATGTTTCACAATGCAAATGGGTATGTTCACAGGGGCATGCAGAAGAAAGATATATATGCCCAAAAGCTTCTCTCAGAAGCACAGCCACCAGTGGCTCCTGTGGTAAGTGCTTGGTCTTGGAATGCTTGAGACCTGAGTTCTAATCCAATGTTTGGTATCTCCTGTGGGATGTTTAAAAAAAAATATGTTTTATTGAAAAATGGGGATGCATTGCCCTGCGCGATCAGCCAACAGCTAGCGCCCCTTCAATACCTTCGTTGCCACTAACAGTTGTTCCTTTTCTTTCTGCACTTTGGCCTTGGTAACACCCATACAAAAGCTTGTCTCTCTGGCCCCAACTGACTGAAAAAAACGAGGGAAAAAGTGCAATCTACGGGTCACGGTTGATACAATATTAGCACTGGGACTCAAACAGGACACCTTCTCGAGGCGCTGCGAGGTGACCACCGGCCCCTGCATAGCAAGTAAACCTGTATCAGCATCTCACCAGCATCTGAATTGGTCGCCTGCAGGCTACACATAGGAGGCTGCAGTAGGTGCATTAACCCATTGGGCTGTCGACCCTCCTTCCTCTCAGAGCAGGAAATTGAATTTCCATGTTGCCTTCCTTTGGCACCTTAGATCTGTCTTTCACCCTAATTCAGAGGATGTTTTGCTTCACGGAAAGATGATAATCATTGTGCGGTGTGAGACACTTATAGCTAAGTAGGTCAGTTAAATCTTTGCCTTTGTCATTGGGGTGTATTGATATGCGCAGGGCAGTCTTCTGTCCTCTGCTTCTCTATGTTTTCTCATTGCTGCTTGGTCATGATTCTTAAATGTAAGCACTCTGCTCTCAAAAGTGAAAGATTTGAAAGACTCTTGATGTAACAAGCCTTTCCCCCTCTTTGCCCTGGGAGTGAGAGGGCTGCTTTCTGCCTTTAACTTCCTCAATTTTGGAGTGTCTGGCTCCACCACTGACAATAAGGGCCTAATCCTGGAGGGAAATGGACAGAGGTCTGCGCCCTGCGTCCTCCACGCGTCCCTAACGCTCCCAAACGCGACCACAGCCCTTACGGGCACAGCCCTATGTCCTATGCAGCCCCACTGGTACAGCCACCCACACAACTTAGGGTTAGGATCTGTGCTCTCCCACGTGGGCCTCAGAAAGTGTCACAGCCTGCTTTGCAAACCTTAGTGACGGTGGCCTAGGTGAAGATGATCTTGGTGGAATACTGATGCCTTTTTCCTCCCAGAAGCCACCCCAGGAGCATAGTAAAATGAAGGGGTGTGCCTGCTCAGCTGCCCTCTGTTTAGCCTCTGCCTGAGTGACATTAGTTCTGGTCTCTCCAGGCAAATGTATCCATCCGGGAGTAGCTGGGAAAAGGGAGTCTCTTTCTGCAGGCACAGTGGGGAAGATTCAGAGAGCTGCATGCCTGAGACATCTTTCCTTGTCCCTCGCTCATTGTTGTGTTCCCTAACTTCTAACTCTCTGCAAGGCCAGGCCCTGTTTCTTTTACTGCCAACCCCATCTGCCCCATCGTCTTCCACCTACTTCCCGCTCTATTATGCCTTTTCCTTTTTTGCTCTCTTTTACGGCCCTTTGAAAAGGAATGCAGGCCTAGCTAAGCCTCGTGAAGGAAATCTACCAACAAAAGATGCATTCCTCACTTATGGGAGGTGCTGTGAGATGAGTAAGAAGGGCTGAAGGGGCAATTGGGTTGTTGAGGTGGGAGGCACCAGAGGCATAGCCAGGATTGTCTAGCAAATGGGGCCCAAAGCTAATGTAGTTGGGCCCACTGCATTGACAAAAGCATCTGTAAATGTCCACCCAGCGCTGCTGAGTGGGCATTTACAGATTTTGGGTGGGCCTTTTCCCCTCAGGCCCTACCCTGCCTCTGCTCTCACCCCCAGGGCAAAGAGTAGGAAAGGCTCGCTACAGCAAGAGTCTTTCAAATCTTTCACTTTTGAGAGCACAGTGGTTACATTTAAAAATCATGAACAAGCAGCAAAAGAAGAACATAGAGTAGCAGAGGACAGAAGACTGCCCTGTGCATATCAATACACCCCAATGACAAAGGCAACGATTTAACGGAACTACATAGCTATTAGTGGCTCACACCTCACAATGATTATCATCTCTCTGTGAAGCACAACATCCTCGGAATTAGGGTGAAAGACAGATCTAAGGTGCCAAAGGAAGGCAACATGGAAATTCAGTTTCCTGCTCTGAGAGGAAGGAGGGTCGACAGCCCAATGGGTTAATGCACCTACTGCAGCCTCCTATGTGTAGCCTGCAGGCGACAAAGTCAGATGCTGGTGAGATGCTGATACAGGTTTGCTTGCTATGCAGGGGTCGGTGGTCACCTCACAGCGCCTCAAACAGGTTTCCTGTTTGAGTCCCAGTGAAAATATCGTATCAACCATGACCCGTAGATAACACTTTTTCCCCTCATATTTCCAGACAGTTGGGGCCAGAGAGACAAGCTTTTGTATGGGTGTTCCCAAGGCAAGAGTGCAGAAAACAAAGGCACAACTGTTAGTAGGAATGCAGGTGTTGAAGGGGCATTAACTGTTGGCTGATCTTGCAGGGTAATGCATACACATTTTAAATTAAAACATTTTTTTAAAAAAAATGCTGAGGAGATACCAGACATTGGATTAGAACTCAGGTCTCCAGCATCCCAAGACCAAGCACTTACCACTTGAGCCACTGGTGGGTATGCTTCTGAGAGTAGATTTTGGGCGTATATATCTTTCTTCTGCATGCCCCTATGAGCATACCCATTTGCATTGGGAAACATGTTCACTGAAGCCAACGAGGATAGAACATCTGGCCCCCCGCTCCACCAAATACCAGCTAACTGCAGTGGCCTAGAGGTTAAGTGCTTGCATTACAGCACTGGGGGGCCTGGGTTCGGGTCCTGCTTTCGGCACATAATCTCCTTGTACAGTTGTGAGAACCCAAACTCCTCCTAAAAGGTTGAGTGGGTAGGTTTTTTTTAATGCTTTGTTAGTGCAACAGCCTCAGCTTCCACACCTTCCAGGCTCTCGAATCGTCTCTCAACCCTCAAATCAATACATTCTATACATTCCCTTCCATTCACTATCGAATTTTACATTCAGGTAGAAGCTTCTTCCAGCTATTCATTCCACCGAAGCGACTTTACCTTATCATCACTCCACTACCTAATGACATTGTCCGTGTTCCTAGATACAACACATCCCCTTTCCTTCACCTGAACACACAACAGACCTGTGTAGGGGCATGTGGCAAATACCTTTTATTTTCCATACCTCAACTTTCTTCTCTCATTCACACTCAGCAACTTGGCCACTCTCTCTTTGCTCCAGGCTTCTTCATTTTCTAACTTCACTGAGTTTCCCAAATCTTCCTTGACTACCATTCATCTTGAATAATTAGATAATCCATACTGAACATGCCTTCCCAGTTTCACTTGCAGTACCGCTACTTTCGGCATAGGAATGACTTGAACACAAGAAAAGGGGTGCCTGGTAAAGGGAGAGTGGAAGAACGCAGAGAGGTGGGACTGAGGAAATGCAGGGTAAAGAGGGAGGTGGGAGGTGGGGCAGTCTAAAGGGAGAAGAAGGGCTGGATGAATGGGTCCCTGTGGAGAGGAGGAAGGGCTGGGTGAGTGGGGGTATGTCTAGAAGGGCATGGCATGGGTTCCCTGGTGGGGGGGTGGAAGAAAACAGAGAGGCGGGACTATGGGGGAGAGTATGTGCAGGGTAAACAAAGGTGGGGCAGACTAAAGAGGGAGGTAGCACTGGAAGGAAAAAAAAATGTCAGCCCATTGTGGAGTCCATTCCACCCTCTTTTCCTCCTCAATGCCTCCTTTCCCCACATTAGGACCCTTTTTGCACCCCCCCCCCCCACACAATTCAGGGTCTTCCTCCCCCAGAGACACCAACATACTCCCTGTCTGCCCCCAGGCCTCCTTTCTCCTACATCCCCAGGCCCTTCTTGACCTAACACCTACTCTTCTCCCCAGGGACCCATTCATCTGGCCCTACCTCCCTCTTTAGCCTGCCTCACCTCCTCCTTTATTTACGCTGCACTTCCTTGCCTCCACAGTCCTACCTCTCTGCTGTCTTCCACCCTCTCTTTACCAGGTACCTCTTTTCATACCCACTGAACCTTTTAGAAGGAGTTTGGGTTCCCCAACTGTACAAGGAGATTATGTGCCGAAAGCAGGACTCGAACCCAGGACCCCAGGGCTGGAATCCAAGCACTTAACCTCTAGGCCACTGCAGTTAGCTGGAGTTTAGTGGAGCGGGGGGCCAGATGTTCTATCCTCGTTGGCTTCAATGAACATGTTTCACAATGCAAATGGGTATGTTCACAGGGGCATGCAGAAGAAAGATATATATGCCCAAAAGCTTCTCTCAGAAGCACAGCCACCAGTGGCTCAGGTGGTAAGTGCTTGGTCTTGGAATGCTTGAGACCTGAGTTCTAATCCAATGTTTGGTATCTCCTGGTGGATGTTTAAAAAAATATATGTTTTATTGAAAAATGGGGATGCATTGCCCTGCGCGATCAGCCAACAGCTAGCGCCCCTTCAATACCTTCGTTGCCACTAACAGTTGTTCCTTTTCTTTCTGCACTTTGGCCTTGGTAACACCCATACAAAAGCTTGTCTCTCTGGCCCCAACTGACTGAAAAAAACGAGGGAAAAAGTGCAATCTACGGGTCACGGTTGATACAATATTAGCACTGGGACTCAAACAGGACACCTTCTCGAGGCGCTGCGAGGTGACCACCGGCCCCTGCATAGCAAGTAAACCTGTATCAGCATCTCACCAGCATCTGAATTGGTCGCCTGCAGGCTACACATAGGAGGCTGCAGTAGGTGCATTAACCCATTGGGCTGTCGACCCTCCTTCCACTCAGAGCAGGAAATTGAATTTCCATGTTGCCTTCCTTTGGCACCTTAGATCTGTCTTTCACCCTAATTCAGAGGATGTTTTGCTTCACGGAAAGATGATAATCATTGTGCGGTGTGAGACACTTATAGCTAAGTAGGTCAGTTAAATCTTTGCCTTTGTCATTGGGGTGTATTGATATGCGCAGGGCAGTCTTCTGTCCTCTGCTTCTCTTTGTTTTCTCATTGCTGCTTGGTCATGATTCTTAAATGTAAGCACTCTGCTCTCAAAAGTGAAAGATTTGAAAGACTCTTGATGTAACAAGCCTTTCCCCCTCTTTGCCCTGGGAGTGAGAGGGCTGCTTTCTGCCTTTAACTTCCTCAATTTTGGAGTGTCTGGCTCCACCACTGACAATAAGGGCCTAATCCTGGAGGGAAATGGACAGAGGTCTGCGCCCTGCGTCCTCCACGCGTCCCTAACGCTCCCAAACGCGACCACAGCCCTTACGGGCACAGCCCTATGTCCTATGCAGCCCCACTGGTACAGCCACCCACACAACTTAGGGTTAGGATCTGTGCTCTCCCACGTGGGCCTCAGAAAGTGTCACAGCCTGCTTTGCAAACCTTAGTGACGGTGGCCTAGGTGAAGATGATCTTGGTGGAATACTGATGCCTTTTTCCTCCCAGAAGCCACCCCAGGAGCATAGTAAAATGAAGGGGTGTGCCTGCTCAGCTGCCCTCTGTTTAGCCTCTGCCTGAGTGACATTAGTTCTGGTCTCTCCAGGCAAATGTATCCATCCGGGAGTAGCTGGGAAAAGGGAGTCTCTTTCTGCAGGCACAGTGGGGAAGATTCAGAGAGCTGCATGCCTGAGACATCTTTCCTTGTCCCTCGCTCATTGTTGTGTTCCCTAACTTCTAACTCTCTGCAAGGCCAGGCCCTGTTTCTTTTACTGCCAACCCCATCTGCCCCATCGTCTTCCACCTACTTCCCGCTCTATTATGCCTTTTCCTTTTTTGCTCTCTTTTACGGCCCTTTGAAAAGGAATGCAGGCCTAGCTAAGCCTCGTGAAGGAAATCTACCAACAAAAGATGCATTCCTCACTTATGGGAGGTGCTGTGAGATGAGTAAGAAGGGCTGAAGGGGCAATTGGGTTGTTGAGGTGGGAGTCACCAGAGGCATAGCCAGGATTGTCTAGCAAATGGGGCCCAAAGCTAATGTAGTTGGGCCCACTGCATTGACAAAAGTATCTGTAAATGTCCACCCAGCGCTGCTGAGTGGGCATTTACAGATTTTGGGTGGGCCTTTTCCCCTCAGGCCCTACCCTGCCTCTGCTCTCACCCCCAGGGCAAAGAGTAGGAAAGGCTCGCTACAGCAAGAGTCTTTCAAATCTTTCACTTTTGAGAGCACAGTGGTTACATTTAAAAATCATGAACAAGCAGCAAAAGAAGAACATAGAGTAGCAGAGGACAGAAGACTGCCCTGTGCATATCAATACACCCCAATGACAAAGGCAACGATTTAACGGAACTACATAGCTATTAGTGGCTCACACCTCACAATGATTATCATCTCTCTGTGAAGCACAACATCCTCGGAATTAGGGTGAAAGACAGATCTAAGGTGCCAAAGGAAGGCAACATGGAAATTCAGTTTCCTGCTCTGAGAGGAAGGAGGGTCGACAGCCCAATGGGTTAATGCACCTACTGCAGCCTCCTATGTGTAGCCTGCAGGCGACAAAGTCAGATGCTGGTGAGATGCTGATACAGGTTTGCTTGCTATGCAGGGGTCGGTGGTCACCTCACAGCGCCTCAAACAGGTTTCCTGTTTGAGTCCCAGTGAAAATATCGTATCAACCATGACCCGTAGATAACACTTTTTCCCCTCATATTTCCAGACAGTTGGGGCCAGAGAGACAAGCTTTTGTATGGGTGTTCCCAAGGCAAGAGTGCAGAAAACAAAGGCACAACTGTTAGTAGGAATGCAGGTGTTGAAGGGGCATTAACTGTTGGCTGATCGTGCAGGGTAATGCATACACATTTTCAATTAAAACATTTTTTTTAAAAAAGTGCTGAGGAGATACCAGACATTGGATTAGAACTCAGGTCTCCAGCATCCCAAGACCAAGCACTTACCACTTGAGCCACTGGTGGGTGTGCTTCTGAGAGTAGATTTTGGGCGTATATATATTTCTTCTGCATGCCCCTATGAGCATACCCATTTGCATTGGGAAACATGTTCACTGAAGCCAACGAGGATAGAACATCTGGCCCCCCGCTCCACCAAATACCAGCTAACTGCAGTGGCCTAGAGGTTAAGTGCTTGCATTACAGCACTGGGGGGCCTGGGTTCGGGTCCTGCTTTCGGCACATAATCTCCTTGTACAGTTGTGAGAACCCAAACTCCTCCTAAAAGGTTGAGTGGGTAGGTTTTTTTTAATGCTTTGTTAGTGCAACAGCCTCAGCTTCCACACCTTCCAGGCTCTCGAATCGTCTCTCAACCCTCAAATCAATACATTCTATACATTCCCTTCCATTCACTATCGAATTTTACATTCAGGTAGAAGCTTCTTCCAGCTATTCATTCCACCGAAGCGACTTTACCTTATCATCACTCCACTACCTAATGACATTGTCCGTGTTCCTAGATACAACACATCCCCTTTCCTTCACCTGAACACACAACAGACCTGTGTAGGGGCATGTGGCAAATACCTTTTATTTTCCATACCTCAACTTTCTTCTCTCATTCACACTCAGCAACTTGGCCACTCTCTCTTTGCTCCAGGCTTCTTCATTTTCTAACTTCACTGAGTTTCCCAAATCTTCCTTGACTACCATTCATCTTGAATAATTAGATAATCCATACTGAACATGCCTTCCCAGTTTCACTTGCAGTACCGCTACTTTCGGCATAGGAATGACTTGAACACAAGAAAAGGGGTGCCTGGTAAAGGGAGAGTGGAAGAACGCAGAGAGGTGGGACTGAGGAAATGCAGGGTAAAGAGGGAGGTGGGAGGTGGGGCAGTCTAAAGGGAGAAGAAGGGCTGGATGAATGGGTCCCTGTGGAGAGGAGGAAGGGCTGGGTGAGTGGGGGTATGTCTAGAAGGGCATGGCATGGGTTCCCTGGTGGGGGGGTGGAAGAAAACAGAGAGGCGGGACTATGGGGGAGAGTATGTGCAGGGTAAACAAAGGTGGGGCAGACTAAAGAGGGAGGTAGCACTGGAAGGAAAAAAAAATGTCAGCCCATTGTGGAGTCCATTCCACCCTCTTTTCCTCCTCAATGCCTCCTTTCCCCACATTAGGACCCTTTTTGCACCCCCCCCACACAATTCAGGGTCTTCCTCCCCCAGAGACACCAACGTACTCCCTGTCTGCCCCCAGGCCTCCTTTCTCCTACATCCCCAGGCCCCTCTTGACCTAACACCTACTCTTCTCCCCAGGGACCCATTCATCTGGCCCTACCGCCCTCTTTAGCCTGCCTCACCTCCTCCTTTATTTACGCTGCACTTCCTCGCCTCCACAGTCCTACCTCTCTGCTGTCTTCCACCCTCTCTTTACCAGGTACCTCTTTTCATACCCACTGAACCTTTTAGAAAGAGTTTGGGTTCCCCAACTGTACAAGGAGATTATGTGCCGAAAGCAGGACTCGAACCCAGGACCCCAGCACTGGAACCCAAGCACTTAACCTCTAGGCCACTGCAGTTAGCTGGAGTTTAGTGGAGCGGGGGGCCAGATGTTCTATCCTCGTTGGCTTCAATGAACATGTTTCACAATGCAAATGGGTATGTTCACAGGGGCATGCAGAAGAAAGATATATATGCCCAAAAGCTTCTCTCAGAAGCACAGCCACCAGTGGCTCAGGTGGTAAGTGCTTGGTCTTGGAATGCTTGAGACCTGAGTTCTAATCCAATGTTTGGTATCTCCTGTGGGATGTTTAAAAAAAATATGTTTTATTGAAAAATGGGGATGCATTGCCCTGCGCGATCAGCCAACAGCTAGCGCCCCTTCAATACCTTCGTTGCCACTAACAGTTGTTCCTTTTCTTTCTGCACTTTGGCCTTGGTAACACCCATACAAAAGCTTGTCTCTCTGGCCCCAACTGACTGAAAAAAACGAGGGAAAAAGTGCAATCTACGGGTCACGGTTGATACAATATTAGCACTGGGACTCAAACAGGACACCTTCTCGAGGCGCTGCGAGGTGACCACCGGCCCCTGCATAGCAAGTAAACCTGTATCAGCATCTCACCAGCATCTTAATTGGTCGCCTGCAGCCTACACATAGGAGGCTGCAGTAGGTGCATTAACCCATTGGGCTGTCGACCCTCCTTCCTCTCAGAGCAGGAAATTGAATTTCCATGTTGCCTTCCTTTGGCACCTTAGATCTGTCTTTCACCCTAATTCAGAGGATGTTTTGCTTCACGGAAAGATGATAATCATTGTGCGGTGTGAGACACTTATAGCTAAGTAGGTCAGTTAAATCTTTGCCTTTGTCATTGGGGTGTATTGATATGCGCAGGGCAGTCTTCTGTCCTCTGCTTCTCTATGTTTTCTCATTGCTGCTTGGTCATGATTCTTAAATGTAAGCACTCTGCTCTCAAAAGTGAAAGATTTGAAAGACTCTTGATGTAACAAGCCTTTCCCCCTCTTTGCCCTGGGAGTGAGAGGGCTGCTTTCTGCCTTTAACTTCCTCAATTTTGGAGTGTCTGGCTCCACCACTGACAATAAGGGCCTAATCCTGGAGGGAAATGGACAGAGGTCTGCGCCCTGCGTCCTCCACGCGTCCCTAACGCTCCCAAACGCGACCACAGCCCTTACGGGCACAGCCCTATGTCCTATGCAGCCCCACTGGTACAGCCACCCACACAACTTAGGGTTAGGATCTGTGCTCTCCCACGTGGGCCTCAGAAAGTGTCACAGCCTGCTTTGCAAACCTTAGTGACGGTGGCCTAGGTGAAGATGATCTTGGTGGAATACTGATGCCTTTTTCCTCCCAGAAGCCACCCCAGGAGCATAGTAAAATGAAGGGGTGTGCCTGCTCAGCTGCCCTCTGTTTAGCCTCTGCCTGAGTGACATTAGTTCTGGTCTCTCCAGGCAAATGTATCTATCCGGGAGTAGCTGGGAAAAGGGAGTCTCTTTCTGCAGGCACAGTGGGGAAGATTCAGAGAGCTGCATGCCTGAGACATCTTTCCTTGTCCCTCGCTCATTGTTGTGTTCCCTAACTTCTAACTCTCTGCAAGGCCAGGCCCTGTTTCTTTTACTGCCAACCCCCCTGCCCCATTGTCTTCCACCTACTTCCCGCTCTATTATGCCTTTTCCTTTTTTGCTCTCTTTTACGGCCCTTTGAAAAGGAATGCAGGCCTAGCTAAGCCTCGTGAAGGAAATCTACCAACAAAAGATGCATTCCTCACTTATGGGAGGTGCTGTGAGATGAGTAAGAAGGGCTGAAGGGGCAATTGGGTTGTTGAGGTGGGAGGCACCAGAGGCATAGCCAGGATTGTCTAGCAAATGGGGCCCAAAGCTAATGTAGTTGGGCCCACTGCATTGACAAAAGTATCTGTAAATGTCCACCCAGCGCTGCTGAGTGGGCATTTACAGATTTTGGGTGGGGGCGTGGCCTGATGTCCACGGAGTGAGGACGCGAGTTCCCTGAGCTCCGTCTGGGCCGCAGCAGTCCGATCCTTTTCTAGGTGATTCTGCCCACAGACACCGCATCCGAGGAGATCCACCGGCGGCCGAAGCGGGAGACCTTGTCTTCCACCCAACCCCGACGAAAATCGGGGCCTGGGAAGCTTCTACCGCGACCCGGCGCTGGCTCCCCCTTCTTCCCGGGCGAGGCACACAAGATGGCGGCCGCCTCGCGTCGACAACCCAGCGGCTCGCACTGGATCCGGGAGCCAGCGACTCGCTGACTCGAGCAGTCCCACCCTGCAGTCGAGTGCACCCCGGCTCGGGCCACTCGAGGGCACCGTCAGGACCCGGTGCAGCAGCCAAGAAGGGCCAGAAGGAAGATCGCTACGCGGCCGATAGACACGGGGAAGAGGGTGGCGACAGCATCAAAGAGGCAAGATGGCTACCGCGAGGAACAAAGCCAAGCACGCTACTCTGGACCCCTTTGTAACATCCAAGCCTGCTGCTCAATCCACACCGAAGACTTCACCAGCACAAGATGCCCCTGGAGATGAGACCAGACATAATCAAGTGCTTGAGGCGATCGCGGCCCTGAGGACATTCATCGATACGAAAATTGGGGAGGTTAAGATGGACATTCAACTTATCAGGCAAGATGCCCGCAACTTAACGGAGCGCGTCACCATAGTCGAATCCTCCCAGAAGGACATCACAGATGAGACGACGTCTCTACAGAAAGAGGTAGCGGACCTCAAACGGAAAGTGCACTTCTTGGAGGCGAGATCCGAAGAAGCAGAGGGTCGGGCCAGACGGAACAATATCAGGATCCTGGGCGTACCGGAGGGGTCGGAGACCATGGATCCGACGGCTTATGTGGAATCCCTGATACAGCAAGAAGTAGGGGTGTCGAAACTCTCGCAGGGATTCGCCATTGAAAGAGCTCATAGATCCCTCCAGAAGCGCCCCCCGCCTGGATCCTACCCCCGCCCCATCATCGCCAAGGTCCTCAATTTCCGCGACCGAGAGGTGATCCTGAAATTCTCGAGGGAAGGAGGTATAATCGAGCGGGGTGACTCAAAGATTACCATCTACCCCGACTATACCCAATCGGTGCAGAGAGCAAGGAATTCCTTCGTCCCCATCAAGGCCCAGCTGAGGACACTGAACATAAAATACATGCTGCTCTATCCATCACGACTAAAAGTAATCCACAAAGGGCGGGCAATATTCTTGGAATCACCAGAAGCGGCCACTATGTGGATGGAACACAATAACCTTGCTGAGGCTCCAAAAGAAACCACGCTAGAGGAACGCACCTAGCACGCCCAAAAAGCTGACCGCATACTAACGCGGCTGGAGCACCCATTTCTTTGGTATTATACTCCAAACCGAACTGAAGCTATACCAATACTGAAGCAAAACTACCACATCAGAAAGCTAAATGACTGCGGGCTCACTCGACCTCCCGCCCATGGACACAGACCACGGACCCACCGTTGACCAGTGCAGACCTCTTTCCTGCACGCAACCACTCGCGCCAGAGACCTGGACTAGGTCGGACGGCGCGAGGGCCCCCGAGCACTCCACCCCGGTGGCTGAAGCTGGGTGCATTAGTTTTAGTTACTTGTTCCAAGTTGTTATTGTTATGACTGTCCCAACCCGGATGAATAAAGATTTCCTGGGCCTGGGTGGGCCTACCCACCCCACACAAGCGGCTCATCACCCACTCTACAATACGGCTCATGCAACACCGGGAGAAGGGGTGGTACACCCCTCATCGAGGAACCCACTTATGCAATGGCAGCAAGACTCAAGCTAATTACATGGAACGTTAGAGGGATGGGAACATACATAAGAAGAAACCGGATTTTTTCTTATCTAAAGAGGAAAAAAATATCATTGGCCCTCCTGCAAGAAACACATCTCACCTTGGAGGCCACAGACAAAATCCCGAACTACTGGGGAGGCCAAGGCAGCGGCGCATCCTTCTCAAAGTACGCAAGAGGAGTCTATACATGGGTGAGCCCGGATACACCATTTCAACAAATGGGAACGGAGCTGGATAAAGAGGGCAGGTATGTGATAGTGTGGGGCATGCTTGAGAACACTCCCCTGTGTATAGTAAACTCGTATTTTCCCCAGCACAATATACCCTCACACATCAAGGACCTATGCGCTAAATTGCTGCACTACCGAGAGTATACGTTCATATGGGGGGGGGGACTTCAACTCTATTATGAACCCGGAACTGGACAGATCGACAGCTCCACGCATGTCCCATAGCGCCTCTCCTGGGGCCCTCCCCAAGATGGTGGCAGACCTACACCTAACGGACATTTGGAGAGACCTCCACCCCTCGGACAAATCATATTCATTCTACTCGGCTCCCCATAGCCTCCACACGAGACTGGACTACTTCTTCATCGCCAACGAACTAACCCCTCAAGTTGAATTGGCAGAATACATGGGCAGAACAATATCCGATCACTCCCCCTTGTTGTTGCAGCTCTCCCTCAAGGGCCCCCGCCCCCCCATCCCGACGTGGCGCATGCCATCAGATGCCTTGACCGACCCAGCATTCAAGGAAACCCTAAGAGAAAAGCTGGAAGAATACTTAGCGATAAACAAGGGTTCGGTCGAGAAGTGGAGCACGCTTTGGGAGGCGCTGAAAGTAGTGACAAGGGGGGAGATAATCGCCGAGGCGGGCGGGATCAGGCGACAACTGAGGAGAGAACTGGAGGTTGTGGAGGAGAGAATAAAGCGACTTGAAAGTGGCGCCCCACCAACCACCGAAAGGGAGGCTGAACTGAAACTGATCAGAGAGGATTGCAGGGAGGCATGGGAAAGACTCTCGAAGTTTGACTTCTCTGTGCGCACCTCGAAGGCCCACAGGGAAGCTGACAAACCGGGCAGAATACTCGCATGGCTATGCAGGAAAGAGCACCCGAGACAGGCCCTCAAGGAGATCAAAGATGCGAATGAAAAGACCTGCAGAACACGACAAGAGATCAATGATACCTTCACGGAATTCTACAACGACCTATACACTCATGAGACGAAGGTCCCCATAGCAGATATAAAGGATACGCTGGCTGAGGTGGGATTGCCTAGGCTGAGCCAGGAACAACAGGACAAACTTGGGGAGCCTATCACGGTGGAGGACATCACAGATGCAATCAGATCCCTCTCCACAGGCAAGGCTCCTGGCACGGATGGCCTCATCCCAGAATTCTACAAGGCCTACGAGGAGATCTTCTCTCCTATACTACACGCAGTATATATGGAGGCATATGAGTCGGGCACTCTCCCTAACACTATGAGAGAAACCCTCATCGTCCCGATGCTCAAACCAGGCAAACCAGCCGATAGATGTGACTCATATCGCCCACTGGCGCTCCTAAACTACGACGGTAAAATATTGACGACCATATTGGCCAAAAGGCTCTCGAGGGTGATCGGTTCCCTGGTACATGAGGACCAGAATGGCTTCGTTCCGGGGCGTAACACCTCCGCCAACCTCAGGAGGCTCCAACATATCATTTCACAGACGTCCGAAAGCGAGGAAGATCTAGCAGTACTCTCACTGGATGCCATAAAAGCCTTTGACTCTATTTACTGGGAGTGGCTGATTGAAACCCTGAGGGAGTTCGGACTTGGCGAACACTTCATCCACTGGATAGAGGTCCTGTACAGCGACCCATTGGCAAGAGTTAAAACGGGTGTCATGATATCGAGGGCCTGGCCCATCCAGAGGGGTACCAGACAGGGATGCCCACTGTCTCCAATGCTGTACATTCTAGGCCTGGAGCCGGTGGCAATATACTTCAGGAAGCAGTTCTTTGACGCTGGCATTAGCATTGGAGGATCAGACAACATCATTTCGTTATATGCCGACGACGTCCTCCTATACCTGCGCGACCCCCTGGAGAATGCCCCGATTGTATTGGATGTTCTGGACAACTTTGCAAGATACTCGGGGATAAGATTTAGCAGGCAGAAGTCTTGCGCGTTCCCACTAGCAAGACTGAAAAATAAACCTGAGGAGGAGCTTCCTGAGATCGGGATCCGTTGGCAGGTGGACACTTTTCGATACCTAGGCCTCAACATCACACATTCACCAATATCCACCCACAAAGCCAACACGGAGGCCGCAATGGGCGGAGTGCGGAGATCCATACAGTTCTGGTCAAAGCTCCCGCTCTCCATGATGGGGAGGGCGGCGATAGCTAAAATGATAATCCTCCCCAGGTTCCTCTACTATTTCACCAACGTGGTGTATTACATTCCCCCACCCTTTTTCAGGACACTCGACTCTCTGATCAGGGACTTCCTCTGGGGACGAGCCCGCCACCGACTCACACTGAATACCCTCACACTCCCTTACGCAGAGGGCGGCATTCAGCTCCCCGACTTCCAGAGATACTTTCTGGCGGCTCAGTCGACACACCTAGCAAAATGGCTCTCAGATGAACCTTCAGCTGAGCTAGAACTTCTATCCCACTCCTCTTCACCGCTGTATCCCAAGGAGCTGCTCTGGAACCCTCGACTTGGACCCCCCAACCCACCCACTATACTAGAGGTTGGAAGACGGGTATGGAACAAGGTGAGATCCGTGGCGGGCCTGCAACGCTCTTATACACCCGACACCCCCATGATGACGGATGTCTGCAAAACCTCCACCGACCTGGCAACTATGAGGAGATGGGAGAACCATGGTCTCTACACATGGGGGGACATGTTTCATGATGGCCTCTTCAGGGACTTCGAGTCGCTTCGAGAAGGAGATGGACTGCCACTGGGCCATTTCCTCTGGTACCAAAAAGTGAGACATGTGGCCAGAAAGAACTGGGTCGCATGGCCTGAGGAACCAGAAACTCACCCCCTCCTGAGAGAAATGTATGACGTTGGTGACGGATGGAGACCGACGTCCAGGTTGTACACTCAACTGAACAATCGACCCAACCCAAAGAGCGCCCGGCTGAAGGTAATATGGGAGGCAGACCTCCGGACTGAAATCACAGAGGCCGAATGGGCGAGAGCCCTGATATATCCAAAGGAGGTATCCAGAAACGCCAGGTTTAGACTGATCCAACTGAACATACTCTACAGAACGTATATGACCCCTCACCGGATATCCACGTTCAACAACAAAGCGGACTCAAGGTGCCCCTGGTGCTCCTCAGACCTGGCGGACATGATTCACATGTTTTGGACTTGTTCCAAATCTCAGAAACTCTGGCAGCCGCTGAACGGACCTGCAGGAATGCTGGCCTAGAAACTTACGAGTGGACACCCAAGGAGTGCCTACTGGGCACCTACCCGAGACTTGGTAAAATCAAACACTTGACGAAGCTTATGGATATGGCCTGTCTTCTAGTTAAGAGAACAATTGCCATGGCCTGGAAGGCCCCAGCGGGCCCCAGGTATGACCCCTGGATCAGGGAAATGGAAAGATGGACTACGGCTGAGACTGTAGCCTGGGAGGAGGGAAACAGATGCGGCGGCGACGATGTGAGCAATGTGCTGGAGGCCTGGAAAGCCCTCCTTAGAGAAATGGTCTTTGCAACGAGCTACAAACCTCCTTGAACCCATCCCCCTTGCATCCTAGAAAGCAACAGACACTACAGATTAGCCCACCACACCCAAGGGCTCCACCCAGCAACTGTACTGAGGGAGCAAAGCTGATACCCGCCTCCGGACCCACTCCCCGAACCTGGCGACATCGATTAAGAAACCACACCGAGAGTTGGGACAGTCACTGTTACTGTTATTGTTATTTCTTTTCTCTTCTTTTCTCTTTTTTCCTTAGTTTGTTTGTTCTTTATTAATAGTTTTGTCGTTGGTTATAAGCTGATCACCATATCACATTTGCGCCAGTTATTGCATTTTGAATGTAACTGCTTCCAGAATCTTATCCTTGTACAAGTTTATTCACAAATGCCAATAAAGACATTTAAAAATAAAATACAGATTTTGGGTGGGCCTTTTCCCCTCAGGCCCTACCCTGCCTCTGCTCTCACCCCCAGGGCAAAGAGTGGGAAAGGCTCGCTACAGCAAGAGTCTTTCAAATCTTTCACTTTTGAGAGCACAGTGGTTACATTTAAAAATCATGAACAAGCAGCAAAAGAAGAACATAGAGTAGCAGAGGACAGAAGACTGCACTGTGCATATCAATACACCCCAATGACAAAGGCAACGATTTAACGGAACTACATAGCTATTAGTGGCTCACACCTCACAATGATTATCATCTCTCTGTGAAGCACAACATCCTCGGAATTAGGGTGAGAGACAGATCTAAGGTGCCAAAGGAAGGCAACATGGAAATTCAGTTTCCTGCTCTGAGAGGAAGGAGGGTCGACAGCCCAATGGGTTAATGCACCTACTGCAGCCTCCTATGTGTAGCCTGCAGGCGACAAAGTCAGATGCTGGTGAGATGCTGATACAGGTTTGCTTGCTATGCAGGGGTCGGTGGTCACCTCACAGCGCCTCAAACAGGTTTCCTGTTTGAGTCCCAGTGAAAATATCGTATCAACCATGACCCGTAGATTACACTTTTTCCCCTCATATTTCCAGACAGTTGGGGCCAGAGAGACAAGCTTTTGTATGGGTGTTCCCAAGGCAAGAGTGCAGAAAACAAAGGCACAACTGTTAGTAGGAATGCAGGTGTTGAAGGGGCATTAACTGTTGGCTGATCCTGCAGGGTAATGCATACACATTTTCAATTAAAACATTTTTTTAAAAAAAGTGCTGAGGAGATACCAGACATTGGATTAGAACTCAGGTCTTAAGCATCCCAAGACCAAGCACTTACCACTTGAGCCACTGGTGGGTGTGCTTCTGAGAGTAGATTTTGGGCGTATATATCTTTCTTCTGCATGGCCCTATGAGCATACCCATTTGCATTGGGAAACATGTTCACTGAAGCCAACGAGGATAGAACATCTGGCCCCCCGCTCCACCAAATACCAGCTAACTGCAGTGGCCTAGAGGTTAAGTGCTTGCATTACAGTACTGGGGGGCCTGGGTTCGGGTCCTGCTTTCGGCACATAATCTCCTTGTACAGTTGTGAGAACCCAAACTCCTCCTAAAAGGTTGAGTGGGTACGTTTTTTTTAATGCTTTGTTAGTGCAACAGCCTCAGCTTCCACACCTTCCAGGCTCTCGAATCGTCTCTCAACCCTCAAATCAATACATTCTATACATTCCCTTCCATTCACTATCGAATTTTACATTCAGGTAGAAGCTTCTTCCAGCTATTCATTCCACCGAAGCGACTTTACCTTATCATCACTCCACTACCTAATGACATTGTCCGTGTTCCTAGATACAACACATCCCCTTTCCTTCACCTGAACACACAACAGACCTGTGTAGGGGCATGTGGCAAATACCTTTTATTTTCCATACCTCAACTTTCTTCTCTCATTCACACTCAGCAACTTGGCCACTCTCTCTTTGCTCCAGGCTTCTTCATTTTCTAGCTTCACTGAGTTTCCCAAATCTTCCTTGACTACCATTCATCTTGAATAATTAGATAATCCATACTGAACATGCCTTCCCAGTTCCACTTGCAGTACCGCTACTTTCGGCATAGGAATGACTTGAACACAAGAAAAGGGGTGCCTGGTAAAGGGAGAGTGGAAGAACGCAGAGAGGTGGGACTGAGGAAATGCAGGGTAAAGAGGGAGGTGGGAGGTGGGGCAGTCTAAAGGGAGAAGAAGGGCTGGATGAATGGGTCCCTGTGGAGAGGAGGAAGGGCTGGGTGAGTGGGGGTATGTCTAGAAGGGCATGGCATGGGTTCCCTGGTGGGGGGGTGGAAGAAAACAGAGAGGCGGGACTATGGGGGAGAGTATGTGCAGGGTAAACAAAGGTGGGGCAGGCTAAAGAGGGAGGTAGCACTGGAAGGAAAAAAAAATGTCAGCCCATTGTGGAGTCCATTCCACCCTCTTTCCCTCCTCAATGCCTCCTTTCCCCACATTAGGACCCTTTTTGCACCCCCCCCACAATTCAGGGTCTTTCTCCCCCAGAGAAGCCAACTTACTCCCTGTCTGCCCCCAGGCCTCCTTTCTCCTACATCCCCAGGCCCCTCTTGACCTAACACCTACTCTTCTCCCGAGGGACCCATTCGTCTGGCCCTACCTCCCTCTTTAGCCTGCCTCACCTCCTCCTTTATTTACGCTGCACTTCCTCGCCTCCACAGTCCTACCTCTCTGCTGTCTTTCACCCTCTCTTTACCAGGTACCTCTTTTCATACCCACTGAACCTTTTAGAAGGAGCTTGGGTTCCCCAACTGTACAAGGAGATTATGTGTGCGAAAGCAGGACTCGAACCCAGGACCCCAGCGCTGGAACCCAAGCACTTAACATCTAGGCCACTGCAGTTAGCTGGAGTTTAGTGGAGCGGGGGGCCAGATGTTCTATCCTCGTTGGCTTCAATGAACATGTTTCACAATGCAAATGGGTATGTTCACAGGGGCATGCAGAAGAAAGATATATATGCCCAAAAGCTTCTCTCAGAAGCACAGCCACCAGTGGCTCAGGTGGTAAGTGCTTGGTCTTGGAATGCTTGAGACCTGAGTTCTAATCCAATGTTTGGTATCTCCTGTGGGATGTTTAAAAAAAAGTATGTTTTTATTGAAAAATGGGGATGCATTGCCCTGCGCGATCAGCCAACAGCTAGCGCCCTTCAATACCTTCGTTGCCACTAACAGCAGTTGTTCCTTTTCTTTCTGCACTTTGGCCTTGGTAACACCCATACAAAAGCTTGTCTCTCTGGCCCCAACTGACTGAAAAAAACGAGGGAAAAAGTGCAATCTACGGGTCACGGTTGATACAATATTAGCACTGGGACTCAAACAGGACACCTTCTCGAGGCGCTGCGAAGAGACCACCGGCCCCTGCATAGCAAGTAAACCTGTATCAGTATCTCACCAGCATCTGACTTTGTCGCCTGCAGGCTACACATAGAAGGCTGCAGTAGGTGCATTAACCCATTGGGCTGTCGACCCTCCTTCCTCTCAGAGCAGGAAATTGAATTTCCATGTTGCCTTCCTTTGGCACCTTAGATCTGTCTTTCACCCTAATTCAGAGGATGTTTTGCTTCACGGAAAGATGATAATCATTGTGCGGTGTGAGACACTTATAGCTAAGCAGGTCAGTTAAATCTTTGCCTTTGTCATTATGGTGTATTGATATGAGCAGGGCAGTCTTCTGTCCTCTGCTTCTCTATGTTTTCTCATTGCTGCTTGGTCATGATTCTTAAATATAAGCACTCTGCTCTCAAAAGTGAAAGATTTGAAAGACTCTTGATGTAACGAGCCTTTCCCACTCTTTGCCCTGGGAGTGAGAGGGCTGCTTTCTGCCTTTAACTTCCTCAATTTTGGAGTGTCTGGCTCCACCACTGACAATAAGGGCCTAATCCTGGAGGGAAATGGACAGAGGTCTGCGCCCTGCGTCCTCCACGCGTCCCTAACGCTCCCAAACGCGACCACAGCCCTTACGGGCACAGCCCTATGTCCTATGCAGCCCCACTGGTACAGCCACCCACACAACTTAGGGTTAGGATCTGTGCTCTCCCACGTGGGCCTCAGAAAGTGTCACAGCCTGCTTTGCAAACCTTAGTGACAGTGGCCTAGGTGAAGATGATCTTGGTGGAATACTGATGCCTTTTTCCTCCCAGAAGCCACGCCAGGAGCATAGTAAAATGAAGGGGTGTGCCTGCTCAGCTGCCCTCTGTTTAGCCTCTGCCTGAGTGACATTAGTTCTGGTCTCTCCAGGCAAATGTATCCATCCGGGAGTAGCTGGGAAAAGGGAGTCTCTTTCTGGAGGCACAGTGGGGAAGACTCAGAGAGCTGCATGCCTGAGACATCTTTCCTTGTCCCTCGCTCATTGTTGTGTTCCCTAACTTCTAACTCTCTGCATGGCCAGGCCCTGTTTCTTTTACTGCCAACCACCCTGCCCCATCGTCTTCCACCTACTTCCCGCTCTATTATGCCTTTTCCTTTTTTGCTCTCTTTTACGGCCCTTTGAAAAGGAATGCAGGCCTAGCTAAGCCTCGTGAAGGAAATCTACCAACAAAAGATGCATTCCTCACTTATTGGAGGTGCTGTGAGATGAGTAAGAAGGGCTGAAGGGGCAATTGGGTTGTTGAGGTGGGAGGCACCAGAGGCATAGCCAGGATTGTCTTGCAAATGGGGCCCAAAGCTAATGTAGTTGGGCCCACTGCATTGACAAAAGTACCTGTAAATGTCCACCGAGCGCTGCTGAGTGGGCATTTACAGATTTTGGGTGGGCCTTTTCCCCTCAGGCCCTACCCTGCCTCTGCTCTCACCCCCAGGGCAAAGAGTGGGAAAGGCTCGCTACAGCAAGAGTCTTTCAAATCTTTCACTTTTGAGAGCACAGTGGTTACATTTAAAAATCATGAACAAGCAGCAAAAGAAGAACATAGAGTAGCAGAGGACAGAAGACTGCACTGTGCATATCAATACACCCCAATGACAAAGGCAACGATTTAACGGAACTACATAGCTATTAGTGGCTCACACCTCACAATGATTATCATCTCTCTGTGAAGCACAACATCCTCGGAATTAGGGTGAAAGACAGATCTAAGGTGCCAAAGGAAGGCAACATGGAAATTCAGTTTCCTGCTCTGAGAGGAAGGAGGGTCGACAGCCCAATGGGTTAATGCACCTACTGCAGCCTCCTATGTGTAGCCTGCAGGCGACAAAGTCAGATGCTGGTGAGATGCTGATACAGGTTTGCTTGCTATGCAGGGGTCGGTGGTCACCTCACAGCGCCTCAAACAGGTTTCCTGTTTGAGTCCCAGTGAAAATATTGTATCAACCATGACCCGTAGATTACACTTTTTCCCCTCATATTTCCAGACAGTTGGGGCCAGAGAGACAAGCTTTTGTATGGGTGTTCCCAAAGCAAGAGTGCAGAAAACAAAGGCACAACTGTTAGTAGGAATGCAGGTGTTGAAGGGGCATTAACTGTTGGCTGATCGTGCAGGGTAATGCATACACATTTTCAATTAAAACATTTTTTTTTAAAAAGTGCTGAGGAGATACCAGACATTGGATTAGAACTCAGGTCTCCAGCATCCCAAGACCAAGCACTTACCACTTGAGCCACTGGCGGGTGTGCTTCTGAGAGTAGATTTTGGGCGTATATATCTTTCTTCTGCATGCCCCTATGAGCATACCCATTTGCATTGGGAAACATGTTCACTGAAGCCAACGAGGATAGAACATATGGCCCCCCGCTCCACCAAATACCAGCTAACTGCAGTGGCCTAGAGGTTAAGTGCTTGCATTACAGTACTGGGGGGCCTGGGTTCGGGTCCTGCTTTCGGCACATAATCTCCTTGTACAGTTGTGAGAACCCAAACTCCTCCTAAAAGGTTGAGTGGGTACGTTTTTTTTAATGCTTTGTTAGTGCAACAGCCTCAGCTTCCACACCTTCCAGGCTCTCGAATCGTCTCTCAACCCTCAAATCAATACATTCTATACATTCCCTTCCATTCACTATCGAATTTTACATTCAGGTAGAAGCTTCTTCCAGCTATTCATTCCACCGAAGCGACTTTACCTTATCATCACTCCACTACCTAATGACATTGTCCGTGTTCCTAGATACAACACATCCCCTTTCCTTCACCTGAACACACAACAGACCTGTGTAGGGGCATGTGGCAAATACCTTTTATTTTCCATACCTCAACTTTCTTCTCTCATTCACACTCAGCAACTTGGCCACTCTCTCTTTGCTCCAGGCTTCTTCATTTTCTAACTTCACTGAGTTTCCCAAATCTTCCTTGACTACCATTCATCTTGAATAATTAGATAATCCATACTGAACATGCCTTCCCAGTTCCACTTGCAGTACCGCTACTTTCGGCATAGGAATGACTTGAACACAAGAAAAGGGGTGCCTGGTAAAGGGAGAGTGGAAGAACGCAGAGAGGTGGGACTGAGGAAATGCAGGGTAAAGAGGGAGGTGGGAGGTGGGAGGTGGGGCAGTCTAAAGGGAGAAGAAGGGCTGGATGAATGGGTCCCTGTGGAGAGGAGGAAGGGCTGGGTGAGTGGGGGTATGTCTAGAAGGGCATGGCATGGGTTCCCTGGTGGGGGGGTGGAAGAAAACAGAGAGGCGGGACTATGGGGGAGAGTATGTGCAGGGTAAACAAAGGTGGGGCAGGCTAAAGAGGGAGGTAGCACTGGAAGGAAAAAAAATGTCAGCCCATTGTGGAGTCCATTCCACCCTCTTTTCCTCCTCAATGCCTCCTTTCCCCACATTAGGACCCTTTTTGCACCCCCCCCCACAATTCAGGGTCTTCCTCCCACAGAGACGCCAACTTACTCCCTGTCTGCCCCCAGGCCTCCTTTCTCCTACATCCCCAGGCCCCTCTTGACCTAACACCTACTCTTCTCCTGAGGGACCCATTCGTCTGGCCCTACCTCCCTCTTTAGCCTGCCTCACCTCCTCCTTTATTTACGCTGCACTTCCTCGCCTCCACAGTCCTACCTCTCTGCTGTCTTCCACCCTCTCTTTACCAGGTACCTCTTTTCATACCCACTGAACCTTTTAGAAGGAGTTTGGGTTCACACAACTGTACAAGGAGATTATGTGCCGAAAGCAGGACTCGAACCCAGGACCCCAGCGCTGGAACCCAAGCACTTAACCTCTAGGCCACTGCAGTTAGCTGGAGTTTAGTGGAGCGGGGGGCCAGATGTTCTATCCTCGCTGGCTTCAATGAACATGTTTCACAATGCAAATGGGTATGTTCACAGGGGCATGCGGAAGAAAGATATATATGCCCAAAAGCTTCTCTCAGAAGCACAGCCACCAGTGGCTCAGGTGGTAAGTGCTTAGTCTTGGAATGCTTGAGACCTGAGTTCTAATCCAATGTTTGGTATCTCCTGTGGGATGTTTAAAAAAAAGTATGTTTTTATTGAAAAATGGGGATGCATTGCCCTGCGCGATCAGCCAACAGCTAGCGCCCTTCAATACCTTCGTTGCCACTAACAGTTGTTCCTTTTCTTTCTGCACTTTGGCCTTGGTAACACCCATACAAAAGCTTGTCTCTCTGGCCCCAACTGACTGAAAAAAACGAGGGAAAAAGTGCAATCTACGGGTCACGGTTGATACAATATTAGCACTGGGACTCAAACAGGACACCTTCTCGAGGCGCTGCGAAGAGACCACCGGCCCCTGCATAGCAAGTAAACCTGTATCAGCATCTCACCAGCATCTGACATTGTCGCCTGCAGGCTACACATAGAAGGCTGCAGTAGGTGCATTAACCCATTGGGCTGTCGACCCTCCTTCCTCTCAGAGCAGGAAATTGAATTTCCATGTTGCCTTCCTTTGGCACCTTAGATCTGTCTTTCACCCTAATTCAGAGGATGTTTTGCTTCACGGAAAGATGATAATCATTGTGCGGTGTGAGACACTTATAGCTAAGCAGGTCAGTTAAATCTTTGCCTTTGTCATTATGGTGTATTGATATGCGCAGGGCAGTCTTCTGTCCTCTGCTTCTCTATGTTTTCTCATTGCTGCTTGGTCATGATTCTTAAATATAAGCACTCTGCTCTCAAAAGTGAAAGATTTGAAAGACTCTTGATGTAACGAGCCTTTCCCACTCTTTGCCCTGGGAGTGAGAGGGCTGCTTTCTGCCTTTAACTTCCTCAATTTTGGAGTGTCTGGCTCCACCACTGACAATAAGGGCCTAATCCTGGAGGGAAATGGACAGAGGTCTGCGCCCTGCGTCCTCCACGCGTCCCTAACGCTCCCAAACGCGACCACAGCCCTTACGGGCACAGCCCTATGTCCTATGCAGCCCCACTGGTACAGCCACCCACACAACTTAGGGTTAGGATCTGTGCTCTCCCACGTGGGCCTCAGAAAGTGTCACAGCCTGCTTTGCAAACCTTAGTGACGGTGGCCTAGGTGAAGATGATCTTGGTGGAATACTGATGCCTTTTTCCTCCCAGAAGCCACGCCAGGAGCATAGTAAAATGAAGGGGTGTGCCTGCTCAGCTGCCCTCTATTTAGCCTCTGCCTGAGTGACATTAGTTCTGGTCTCTCCAGGCAAATGTATCCATCCGGGAGTAGCTGGGAAAAGGGAGTCTCTTTCTGGAGGCACAGTGGGGAAGACTCAGAGAGCTGCATGCCTGAGACATCTTTCCTTGTCCCTCGCTCATTGTTGTGTTCCCTAACTTCTAACTCTCTGCATGGCCAGGCCCTGTTTCTTTTCCTGCCAACCCCCCTGCCCCATCGTCTTCCACCTACTTCCCGCTCTATTATGCCTTTTCCTTTTTTGCTCTCTTTTACGGCTCTTTGAAAAGGAATGCAGGCCTAGCTAAGCCTCGTGAAGGAAATCTACCAACAAAAGATGCATTCCTCACTTATGGGAGGTGCTGTGAGATGAGTAAGAAGGGCTGAAGGGGCAATTGGGTTGTTGAGGTGGGAGGCACCAGAGGCATAGCCAGGATTGTCTAGCAAATGGGGCCCAAAGCTAATGTAGTTGGGCCCACTGCATTGACAAAAGTACCTGTAAATGTCCACCCAGCGCTGCTGAGTGGGCATTTACAGATTTTGGGTGGGCCTTTTCCCCTCAGGCCCTACCCTGCCTCTGCTCTCACCCCCAGGGCAAAGAGTGGGAAAGGCTCGCTACAGCAAGAGTCTTTCAAATCTTTCACTTTTGAGAGCACAGTGGTTACATTTAAAAATCATGAACAAGCAGCAAAAGAAGAACATAGAGTAGCAGAGGACAGAAGACTGCACTGTGCATATCAATACACCCCAATGACAAAGGCAACGATTTAACGGAACTACATAGCTATTAGTGGCTCACACCTCACAATGATTATCATCTCTCTGTGAAGCACAACATCCTCGGAATTAGGGTGAGAGACAGATCTAAGGTGCCAAAGGAAGGCAACATGGAAATTCAGTTTCCTGCTCTGAGAGGAAGGAGGGTCGACAGCCCAATGGGTTAATGCACCTACTGCAGCCTCCTATGTGTAGCCTGCAGGCGACAAAGTCAGATGCTGGTGAGATGCTGATACAGGTTTGCTTGCTATGCAGGGGTCGGTGGTCACCTCACAGCGCCTCAAACAGGTTTCCTGTTTGAGTCCCAGTGAAAATATCGTATCAACCATGACCCGTAGATTACACTTTTTCCCCTCATATTTCCAGACAGTTGGGGCCAGAGAGACAAGCTTTTGTATGGGTGTTCCCAAGGCAAGAGTGCAGAAAACAAAGGCACAACTGTTAGTAGGAATGCAGGTGTTGAAGGGGCATTAACTGTTGGCTGATCCTGCAGGGTAATGCATACACATTTTCAATTAAAACATTTTTTTAAAAAAAGTGCTGAGGAGATACCAGACATTGGATTAGAACTCAGGTCTTAAGCATCCCAAGACCAAGCACTTACCACTTGAGCCACTGGTGGGTGTGCTTTTGAGAGTAGATTTTGGGCGTATATATCTTTCTTCTGCATGCCCCTATGAGCATACCCATTTGCATTGGGAAACATGTTCACTGAAGCCAACGAGGATAGAACATCTGGCCCCCCGCTCCACCAAATACCAGCTAACTGCAGTGGCCTAGAGGTTAAGTGCTTGCATTACAGTACTGGGGGGCCTGGGTTCGGGTCCTGCTTTCGGCACATAATCTCCTTGTACAGTTGTGAGAACCCAAACTCCTCCTAAAAGGTTGAGTGGGTACGTTTTTTTTAATGCTTTGTTAGTGCAACAGCCTCAGCTTCCACACCTTCCAGGCTCTCGAATCGTCTCTCAACCCTCAAATCAATACATTCTATACATTCCCTTCCATTCACTATCGAATTTTACATTCAGGTAGAAGCTTCTTCCAGCTATTCATTCCACCGAAGCGACTTTACCTTATCATCACTCCACTACCTAATGACATTGTCCGTGTTCCTAGATACAACACATCCCCTTTCCTTCACCTGAACACACAACAGACCTGTGTGGGGGCATGTGGCAAATACCTTTTATTTTCCATACCTCAACTTTCTTCTCTCATTCACACTCAGCAACTTGGCCACTCTCTCTTTGCTCCAGGCTTCTTCATTTTCTAGCTTCACTGAGTTTCCCAAATCTTCCTTGACTACCATTCATCTTGAATAATTAGATAATCCATACTGAACATGCCTTCCCAGTTCCACTTGCAGTACCGCTACTTTCGGCATAGGAATGACTTGAACACAAGAAAAGGGGTGCCTGGTAAAGGGAGAGTGGAAGAACGCAGAGAGGTGGGACTGAGGAAATGCAGGGTAAAGAGGGAGGTGGGAGGTGGGGCAGTCTAAAGGGAGAAGAAGGGCTGGATGAATGGGTCCCTGTGGAGAGGAGGAAGGGCTGGGTGAGTGGGGGTATGTCTAGAAGGGCATGGCATGGGTTCCCTGGTGGGGGGGTGGAAGAAAACAGAGAGGCGGGACTATGGGGGAGAGTATGTGCAGGGTAAACAAAGGTGGGGCAGGCTAAAGAGGGAGGTAGCACTGGAAGGAAAAAAAAATGTCAGCCCATTGTGGAGTCCATTCCACCCTCTTTCCCTCCTCAATGCCTCCTTTCCCCACATTAGGACCCTTTTTGCACCCCCCCCACAATTCAGGGTCTTTCTCCCCCAGAGAAGCCAACTTACTCCCTGTCTGCCCCCAGGCCTCCTTTCTCCTACATCCCCAGGCCCCTCTTGACCTAACACCTACTCTTCTCCCGAGGGACCCATTCGTCTGGCCCTACCTCCCTCTTTAGCCTGCCTCACCTCCTCCTTTATTTACGCTGCACTTCCTCGCCTCCACAGTCCTACCTCTCTGCTGTCTTCCACCCTCTCTTTACCAGGTACCTCTTTTCATACCCACTGAACCTTTTAGAAGGAGTTTGGGTTCCCCAACTGTACAAGGAGATTATGTGTGCGAAAGCAGGACTCGAACCCAGGACCCCAGCGCTGGAACCCAAGCACTTAACATCTAGGCCACTGCAGTTAGCTGGAGTTTAGTGGAGCGGGGGGCCAGATGTTCTATCCTCGTTGGCTTCAATGAACATGTTTCACAATGCAAATGGGTATGTTCACAGGGGCATGCAGAAGAAAGATATATATGCCCAAAAGCTTCTCTCAGAAGCACAGCCACCAGTGGCTCAGGTGGTAAGTGCTTGGTCTTGGAATGCTTGAGACCTGAGTTCTAATCCAATGTTTGGTATCTCCTGTGGGATGTTTAAAAAAAAGTATGTTTTTATTGAAAAATGGGGATGCATTGCCCTGCGCGATCAGCCAACAGCTAGCGCCCTTCAATACCTTCGTTGCCACTAACAGCAGTTGTTCCTTTTCTTTCTGCACTTTGGCCTTGGTAACACCCATACAAAAGCTTGTCTCTCTGGCCCCAACTGACTGAAAAAAACGAGGGAAAAAGTGCAATCTACGGGTCACGGTTGATACAATATTAGCACTGGGACTCAAACAGGACACCTTCTCGAGGCGCTGCGAAGAGACCACCGGCCCCTGCATAGCAAGTAAACCTGTATCAGTATCTCACCAGCATCTGACTTTGTCGCCTGCAGGCTACACATAGAAGGCTGCAGTAGGTGCATTAACCCATTGGGCTGTCGACCCTCCTTCCTCTCAGAGCAGGAAATTGAATTTCCATGTTGCCTTCCTTTGGCACCTTAGATCTGTCTTTCACCCTAATTCAGAGGATGTTTTGCTTCACGGAAAGATGATAATCATTGTGTGGTGTGAGACACTTATAGCTAAGCAGGTCAGTTAAATCTTTGCCTTTGTCATTATGGTGTATTGATATGAGCAGGGCAGTCTTCTGTCCTCTGCTTCTCTATGTTTTCTCATTGCTGCTTGGTCATGATTCTTAAATATAAGCACTCTGCTCTCAAAAGTGAAAGATTTGAAAGACTCTTGATGTAACGAGCCTTTCCCACTCTTTGCCCTGGGAGTGAGAGGGCTGCTTTCTGCCTTTAACTTCCTCAATTTTGGAGTGTCTGGCTCCACCACTGACAATAAGGGCCTAATCCTGGAGGGAAATGGACAGAGGTCTGCGCCCTGCGTCCTCCACGCGTCCCTAACGCTCCCAAACGCGACCACAGCCCTTACGGGCACAGCCCTATGTCCTATGCAGCCCCACTGGTACAGCCACCCACACAACTTAGGGTTAGGATCTGTGCTCTCCCACGTGGGCCTCACAAAGTGTCACAGCCTGCTTTGCAAACCTTAGTGACGGTGGCCTAGGTGAAGATGATCTTGGTGGAATACTGATGCCTTTTTCCTCCCAGAAGCCACGCCAGGAGCATAGTAAAATGAAGGGGTGTGCCTGCTCAGCTGCCCTCTGTTTAGCCTCTGCCTGAGTGACATTAGTTCTGGTCTCTCCAGGCAAATGTATCCATCCGGGAGTAGCTGGGAAAAGGGAGTCTCTTTCTGGAGGCACAGTGGGGAAGACTCAGAGAGCTGCATGCCTGAGACATCTTTCCTTGTCCCTCGCTCATTGTTGTGTTCCCTAACTTCTAACTCTCTGCATGGCCAGGCCCTGTTTCTTTTACTGCCAACCACCCTGCCCCATCGTCTTCCACCTACTTCCCGCTCTATTATGCCTTTTCCTTTTTTGCTCTCTTTTACGGCCCTTTGAAAAGGAATGCAGGCCTAGCTAAGCCTCGTGAAGGAAATCTACCAACAAAAGATGCATTCCTCACTTATTGGAGGTGCTGTGAGATGAGTAAGAAGGGCTGAAGGGGCAATTGGGTTGTTGAGGTGGGAGGCACCAGAGGCATAGCCAGGATTGTCTTGCAAATGGGGCCCAAAGCTAATGTAGTTGGGCCCACTGCATTGACAAAAGTACCTGTAAATGTCCACCGAGCGCTGCTGAGTGGGCATTTACAGATTTTGGGTGGGCCTTTTCCGCTCAGGCCCTACCCTGCCTCTGCTCTCACCCCCAGGGCAAAGAGTGGGAAAGGCTCGCCACAGCAAGAGTCTTTCAAATCTTTCACTTTTGAGAGCACAGTGGTTACATTTAAAAATCATGAACAAGCAGCAAAAGAAGAACATAGAGTAGCAGAGGACAGAAGACTGCACTGTGCATATCAATACACCCCAATGACAAAGGCAACGATTTAACGGAACTACATAGCTATTAGTGGCTCACACCTCACAATGATTATCATCTCTCTGTGAAGCACAACATCCTCGGAATTAGGGTGAAAGACAGATCTAAGGTGCCAAAGGAAGGCAACATGGAAATTCAGTTTCCTGCTCTGAGAGGAAGGAGGGTCGACAGCCCAATGGGTTAATGCACCTACTGCAGCCTCCTATGTGTAGCCTGCAGGCGACAAAGTCAGATGCTGGTGAGATGCTGATACAGGTTTGCTTGCTATGCAGGGGTCGGTGGTCACCTCACAGCGCCTCAAACAGGTTTCCTGTTTGAGTCCCAGTGAAAATATTGTATCAACCATGACCCGTAGATTACACTTTTTCCCCTCATATTTCCAGACAGTTGGGGCCAGAGAGACAAGCTTTTGTATGGGTGTTCCCAAGGCAAGAGTGCAGAAAACAAAGGCACAACTGTTAGTAGGAATGCAGGTGTTGAAGGGGCATTAACTGTTGGCTGATCGTGCAGGGTAATGCATACACATTTTCAATTAAAACATTTTTTTTTAAAAAGTGCTGAGGAGATACCAGACATTGGATTAGAACTCAGGTCTCCAGCATCCCAAGACCAAGCACTTACCACTTGAGCCACTGGCGGGTGTGCTTCTGAGAGTAGATTTTGGGCGTATATATCTTTCTTCTGCATGCCCCTATGAGCATACCCATTTGCATTGGGAAACATGTTCACTGAAGCCAACGAGGATAGAACATATGGCCCCCCGCTCCACCAAATACCAGCTAACTGCAGTGGCCTAGAGGTTAAGTGCTTGCATTACAGTACTGGGGGGCCTGGGTTCGGGTCCTGCTTTCGGCACATAATCTCCTTGTACAGTTGTGAGAACCCAAACTCCTCCTAAAAGGTTGAGTGGGTACGTTTTTTTTAATGCTTTGTTAGTGCAACAGCCTCAGCTTCCACACCTTCCAGGCTCTCGAATCGTCTCTCAACCCTCAAATCAATACATTCTATACATTCCCTTCCATTCACTATCGAATTTTACATTCAGGTAGAAGCTTCTTCCAGCTATTCATTCCACCGAAGCGACTTTACCTTATCATCACTCCACTACCTAATGACATTGTCCGTGTTCCTAGATACAACACATCCCCTTTCCTTCACCTGAACACACAACAGACCTGTGTAGGGGCATGTGGCAAATACCTTTTATTTTCCATACCTCAACTTTCTTCTCTCATTCACACTCAGCAACTTGGCCACTCTCTCTTTGCTCCAGGCTTCTTCATTTTCTAACTTCACTGAGTTTCCCAAATCTTCCTTGACTACCATTCATCTTGAATAATTAGATAATCCATACTGAACATGCCTTCCCAGTTCCACTTGCAGTACCGCTACTTTCGGCATAGGAATGACTTGAACACAAGAAAAGGGGTGCCTGGTAAAGGGAGAGTGGAAGAACGCAGAGAGGTGGGACTGAGGAAATGCAGGGTAAAGAGGGAGGTGGGAGGTGGGGCAGTCTAAAGGGAGAAGAAGGGCTGGATGAATGGGTCCCTGTGGAGAGGAGGAAGGGCTGGGTGAGTGGGGGTATGTCTAGAAGGGCATGGCATGGGTTCCCTGGTGGGGGGGTGGAAGAAAACAGAGAGGCGGGACTATGGGGGAGAGTATGTGCAGGGTAAACAAAGGTGGGGCAGGCTAAAGAGGGAGGTAGCACTGGAAGGAAAAAAAATGTCAGCCCATTGTGGAGTCCATTCCACCCTCTTTTCCTCCTCAATGCCTCCTTTCCCCACATTAGGACCCTTTTTGCACCCCCCCCCACAATTCAGGGTCTTCCTCCCACAGAGACGCCAACTTACTCCCTGTCTGCCCCCAGGCCTCCTTTCTCCTACATCCCCAGGCCCCTCTTGACCTAACACCTACTCTTCTCCTGAGGGACCCATTCGTCTGGCCCTACCTCCCTCTTTAGCCTGCCTCACCTCCTCCTTTATTTACGCTGCACTTCCTCGCCTCCACAGTCCTACCTCTCTGCTGTCTTCCACCCTCTCTTTACCAGGTACCTCTTTTCATACCCACTGAACCTTTTAGAAGGAGTTTGGGTTCACACAACTGTACAAGGAGATTATGTGCCGAAAGCAGGACTCGAACCCAGGACCCCAGCGCTGGAACCCAAGCACTTAACCTCTAGGCCACTGCAGTTAGCTGGAGTTTAGTGGAGCGGGGGGCCAGATGTTCTATCCTCGCTGGCTTCAATGAACATGTTTCACAATGCAAATGGGTATGTTCACAGGGGCATGCGGAAGAAAGATATATATGCCCAAAAGCTTCTCTCAGAAGCACAGCCACCAGTGGCTCAGGTGGTAAGTGCTTGGTCTTGGAATGCTTGAGACCTGAGTTCTAATCCAATGTTTGGTATCTCCTGTGGGATGTTTAAAAAAAAGTATGTTTTTATTGAAAAATGGGGATGCATTGCCCTGCGCGATCAGCCAACAGCTAGCGCCCTTCAATACCTTCGTTGCCTCTAACAGTTGTTCCTTTTCTTTCTGCACTTTGGCCTTGGTAACACCCATACAAAAGCTTGTCTCTCTGGCCCCAACTGACTGAAAAAAACGAGGGAAAAAGTGCAATCTACGGGTCACGGTTGATACAATATTAGCACTGGGACTCAAACAGGACACCTTCTCGAGGCGCTGCGAAGAGACCACCGGCCCCTGCATAGCAAGTAAACCTGTATCAGCATCTCACCAGCATCTGACTTTGTCGCCTGCAGGCTACACATAGAAGGCTGCAGTAGGTGCATTAACCCATTGGGCTGTCGACCCTCCTTCCTCTCAGAGCAGGAAATTGAATTTCCATGTTGCCTTCCTTTGGCACCTTAGATCTGTCTTTCACCCTAATTCAGAGGATGTTTTGCTTCACGGAAAGATGATAATCATTGTGCGGTGTGAGACACTTATAGCTAAGCAGGTCAGTTAAATCTTTGCCTTTGTCATTATGGTGTATTGATATGCGCAGGGCAGTCTTCTGTCCTCTGCTTCTCTATGTTTTCTCATTGCTGCTTGGTCATGATTCTTAAATATAAGCACTCTGCTCTCAAAAGTGAAAGATTTGAAAGACTCTTGATGTAACGAGCCTTTCCCACTCTTTGCCCTGGGAGTGAGAGGGCTGCTTTCTGCCTTTAACTTCCTCAATTTTGGAGTGTCTGGCTCCACCACTGACAATAAGGGCCCAATCCTGGAGGGAAATGGACAGAGGTCTGCGTCCTGCGTCCTCCACGCGTCCCTAACGCTCCCAAACGCGACCACAGCCCTTACGGGCACAGCCCTATGTCCTATGCAGCCCCACTGGTACAGCCACCCACACAACTTAGGGTTAGGATCTGTGCTCTCCCACGTGGGCCTCAGAAAGTGTCACAGCCTGCTTTGCAAACCTTAGTGACGGTGGCCTAGGTGAAGATGATCTTGGTGGAATACTGATGCCTTTTTCCTCCCAGAAGCCACCCCAGGACCATAGTAAAATGAAGGGGTGTGCCTGCTCAGCTGCCCTCTGTTTAGCCTCTGCCTGAGTGACATTAGTTCTGGTCTCTCCAGGCAAATGTATCTATCCGGGAGTAGCTGGGAAAAGGGAGTCTCTTTCTGCAGGCACAGTGGGGAAGACTCAGAGAGCTGCATGCCTGAGACATCTTTCCTTGTCCCTCGCTCATTGTTGTGTTCCCTAACTTCTAACTCTCTGCAAGGCCAGGCCCTGTTTCTTTTACTGCCAACCCCCCTGCCCCATCATCTTCCACCTACTTCCCGCTCTATTATGCCTTTTCCTTTTTTGCTCTCTTTTACGGCCCTTTGAAAAGGAATGCAGGCCTAGCTAAGCCTCGTGAAGGAAATCTACCAACAAAAGATGCATTCCTCACTTATGGGAGGTGCTGTGAGATGAGTAAGAAGGGCTGAAGGGGCAATTGGGTTGTTGAGGTGGGAGGCACCAGAGGCATAGCCAGGATTGTCTAGCAAATGGGGCCCAAAGCTAATGTAGTTGGGCCCACTGCATTGACAAAAGTATCTGTAAATGTCCACCCAGCGCTGCTGAGTGGGCATTTACAGATTTTGGGTGGGCCTTTTCCCCTCAGGCCCTACCCTGCCTCTGCTCTCACCCCCAGGGCAAAGAGTGGGAAAGGCTCGCTACAGCAAGAGTCTTTCAAATCTTTCACTTTTGAGAGCACAGTGGTTACATTTAAAAATCATGAACAAGCAGCAAAAGAAGAACATAGAGTAGCAGAGGACAGAAGACTGCCCTGTGCATATCAATACACCCCAATGACAAAGGCAACGATTTAACGGAACTACATAGCTATTAGTGGCTCACACCTCACAATGATTATCATCTCTCTGTGAAGCACAACATCCTCGGAATTAGGGTGAAAGACAGATCTAAGGTGCCAAAGGAAGGCAACATGGAAATTCAGTTTCCTGCTCTGAGAGGAAGGAGGGTCGACAGCCCAATGGGTTAATGCACCTACTGCAGCCTCCTATGTGTAGCCTGCAGGCGACAAAGTCAGATGCTGGTGAGATGCTGATACAGGTTTGCTTGCTATGCAGGGGTCGGTGGTCACCTAACAGCGCCTCAAACAGGTTTCCTGTTTGAGTCCCAGTGAAAATATCGTATCAACCATGACCCGTAGATTACACTTTTTCCCCTCATATTTCCAGACAGTTGGGGCCAGAGAGACAAGCTTTTGTATGGGTGTTCCCAAGGCAAGAGTGCAGAAAACAAAGGCACAACTGTTAGTAGGAATGCAGGTGTTGAAGGGGCATTAACTGTTGGCTGATCGTGCAGGGTAATGCATACACATTTTCAATTAAAACATTTTTTTTAAAAAAATGCTGAGGAGATACCAGACATTGGATTAGAACTCAGGTCTCCAGCATCCCAAGACCAAGCAGTACCACTTGAGCCACTGGTGGGTGTGCTTCTGAGAGTAGATTTTGGGCGTATATATCTTTCTTCTGCATGCCCCTATGAGCATACCCATTTGCATTGGGAAACATGTTCACTGAAGCCAACGAGGATAGAACATCTGGCCCCCCGCTCCACCAAATACCAGCTAACTGCAGTGGCCTAGAGGTTAAGTGCTTGCATTGCAGCACTGGGGGGCCTGGGTTCGGGTCCTGCTTTCGGCACATAATCTCCTTGTACAGTTGTGAGAACCCAAACTCCTCCTAAAAGGTTGAGTGGGTACGTTTTTTTTAATGCTTTGTTAGTGCAACAGCCTCAGCTTCCACACCTTCCAGGCTCTCGAATCGTCTCTCAACCCTCAAATCAATACATTCTATACATTCCCTTCCATTCACTATCGAATTTTACATTCAGGTAGAAGCTTCTTCCAGCTATTCATTCCACCAAAGCGACTTTACCTTATCATCACTCCACTACCTAATGACATTGTCCGTGTTCCTAGATACAACACATCCCCTTTCCTTCACCTGAACACACAACAGACCTGTGTAGGGGCATGTGGCAAATACCTTTTATTTTCCATACCTCAACTTTCTTCTCTCATTCACACTCAGCAACTTGGCCACTCTCTCTTTGCTCCAGGCTTCTTCATTTTCTAACTTCACTGAGTTTCCCAAATCTTCCTTGACTACCATTCATCTTGAATAATTAGATAATCCATACTGAACATGCCTTCCCAGTTTCACTTGCAGTACCGCTACTTTCGGCATAGGAATGACTTGAACACAAGAAAAGGGGCGCCTGGTAAAGGGAGAGTGGAAGAACGCAGAGAGGTGGGACTGAGGAAATGCAGGGTAAAGAGGGAGGTGGGAGGTGGGACAGTCTAAAGGGAGAAGAAGGGCTGGATGAATGGGTCCCTGTGGAGAGGAGGAAGGGCTGGGTGAGTGGGGGTATGTCTAGAAGGGCATGGCATGGGTTCCCTGGTGGGGGGGTGGAAAAAAACAGAGAGGCGGGACTATGGGGGAGAGTATGTGCAGGGTAAACAAAGGTGGGGCAGGCTAAAGAGGGAGGTAGCACTGGAAGGAAAAAAAAATGTCAGCCCATTGTGGAGTCCATTCCACCCTCTTTCCCTCCTCAATGCCTCCTTTCCCCACATTAGGACCCTTTTTGCACCCCCCCACAATTCAGGGTCTTTCTCCCCCAGAGAAGCCAACTTACACCCTGTCTGCCCCCAGGCCTCCTTTCTCCTACATCCCCAGGCCCCTCTTGACCTAACACCTACTCTTCTCCCGAGGGACCCATTCGTCTGGCCCTACCTCCGTCTTTAGCCTGCCTCACCTCCTCCTTTATTTACGCTGCACTTCCTCGCCTCCACAGTCCTACCTCTCTGCTGTCTTCCACCCTCTCTTTACCAGGTACCTCTTTTCATACCCACTGAACCTTTTAGAAGGAGTTTGGGTTCCCCAACTGTACAAGGAGATTATGTGTGCGAAAGCAGGACTCGAACCCAGGACCCCAGCGCTGGAACCCAAGCACTTAACCTCTAGGCCACTGCAGTTAGCTGGAGTTTAGTGGAGCGGGGGGCCAGATGTTCTATCCTCGTTGGCTTCAATGAACATGTTTCACAATGCAAATGGGTATGTTCACAGGGGCATGCAGAAGAAAGATATATATGCCCAAAAGCTTCTCTCAGAAGCACAGCCACCAGTGGCTCAGGTGGTAAGTGCTTGGTCTTGGAATGCTTGAGACCTGAGTTCTAATCCAATGTTTGGTATCTCCTGTGGGATGTTTAAAAAAAAATATGTTTTATTGAAAAATGGGGATGCATTGCCCTGCGCGATCAGCCAACAGCTAGCGCCCCTTCAATACCTTCGTTGCCACTAACAGTTGTTCCTTTTCTTTCTGCACTTTGGCCTTGGTAACACCCATACAAAAGCTTGTCTCTCTGGCCCCAACTGACTGAAAAAAACGAGGGAAAAAGTGCAATCTACTGGTCACAGTTGATACAATATTAGCACTGGGACTCAAACAGGACACCTTCTCGAGGCACTGCGAGGTGACCACCGGCCCCTGCATAGCAAGTAAACCTGTATCAGCATCTCACCAGCATCTGACTTTGTCGCCTGCAGGCTACACATAGAAGGCTGCAGTAGGTGCATTAACCCATTGGGCTGTCGACCCTCCTTCCTCTCAGAGCAGGAAATTGAATTTCCATGTTGCCTTCCTTTGGCACCTTAGATCTGTCTTTCACCCTAATTCAGAGGATGTTTTGCTTCACGGAAAGATGATAATCATTGTGCGGTGTGAGACACTTATAGCTAAGCAGGTCAGTTAAATCTTTGCCTTTGTCATTATGGTGTATTGATATGCGCAGGGCAGTCTTCTGTCCTCTGCTTCTCTATGTTTTCTCATTGCTGCTTGGTCATGATTCTTAAATATAAGCACTCTGCTCTCAAAAGTGAAAGATTTGAAAGACTCTTGATGTAACGAGCCTTTCCCACTCTTTGCCCTGGGAGTGAGAGGGCTGCTTTCTGCCTTTAACTTCCTCAATTTTGGAGTGTCTGGCTCCACCACTGACAATAAGGGCCTAATCCTGGAGGGAAATGGACAGAGGTCTGCGCCCTGCGTCCTCCACGCGTCCCTAACGCTCCCAAACGCGACCACAGCCCTTACGGGCACAGCCCTATGTCCTATGCAGCCCCACTGGTACAGCCACCCACACAACTTAGGGTTAGGATCTGTGCTCTCCCACGTGGGCCTCAGAAAGTGTCACAGCCTGCTTTGCAAACCTTAGTGACGGTGGCCTAGGTGAAGATGATCTTGGTGGAATACTGATGCCTTTTTCCTCCCAGAAGCCACCCCAGGAGCATAGTAAAATGAAGGGGTGTGCCTGCTCAGCTGCCCTCTGTTTAGCCTCTGCCTGAGTGACATTAGTTCTGGTCTCTCCAGGCAAATGTATCCATCCGGGAGTAGCTGGGAAAAGGGAGTCTCTTTCTGCAGGCACAGTGGGGAAGACTCAGAGAGCTGCATGCCTGAGACATCTTTCCTTGTCCCTCGCTCATTGTTGTGTTCCCTAACTTCTAACTCTCTGCAAGGCCAGGCCCTGTTTCTTTTACTGCCAACCCCCCTGCCCCATCGTCTTCCACCTACTTCCCGCTCTATTATGCCTTTTCCTTTTTTGCTCTCTTTTACGGCCCTTTGAAAAGGAATGCAGGCCTAGCTAAGCCTCGTGAAGGAAATCTACCAACAAAAGATGCATTCCTCACTTATGGGAGGTGCTGTGAGATGAGTAAGAAGGGCTGAAGGGGCAATTGGGTTGTTGAGGTGGGAGGCACCAGAGGCATAGCCAGGATTGTCTAGCAAATGGGGCCCAAAGCTAATGTAGTTGGGCCCACTGCATTGACAAAAGTATCTGTAAATGTCCACCCAGCGCTGCTGAGTGGGCATTTACAGATTTTGGGTGGGCCTTTTCCCCTCAGGCCCTACCCTGCCTCTGCTCTCACCCCCAGGGCAAAGAGTGGGAAAGGCTCGCTACAGCAAGAGTCTTTCAAATCTTTCACTTTTGAGAGCACAGTGGTTACATTTAAAAATCATGAACAAGCAGCAAAAGAAGAACATAGAGTAGCAGAGGACAGAAGACTGCCCTGTGCATATCAATACACCCCAATGACAAAGGCAACGATTTAACGGAACTACATAGCTATTAGTGGCTCACACCTCACAATGATTATCATCTCTCTGTGAAGCACAACATCCTCGGAATTAGGGTGAAAGACAGATCTAAGGTGCCAAAGGAAGGCAACATGGAAATTCAGTTTCCTGCTCTGAGAGGAAGGAGGGTCGACAGCCCAATGGGTTAATGCACCTACTGCAGCCTCCTATGTGTAGCCTGCAGGCGACAAAGTCAGATGCTGGTGAGATGCTGATACAGGTTTGCTTGCTATGCAGGGGTCGGTGGTCACCTCACAGCGCCTCAAACAGGTTTCCTGTTTGAGTCCCAGTGAAAATATCGTATCAACCATGACCCGTAGATTACACTTTTTCCCCTCATATTTCCAGACAGTTGGGGCCAGAGAGACAAGCTTTTGTATGGGTGTTCCCAAGGCAAGAGTGCAGAAAACAAAGGCACAACTGTTAGTAGGAATGCAGGTGTTGAAGGGGCATTAACTGTTGGCTGATCGTGCAGGGTAATGCATACACATTTTCAATTAAAACATTTTTTTTTAAAAAGTGCTGAGGAGATACCAGACATTGGATTAGAACTCAGGTCTCCAGCATCCCAAGACCAAGCACTTACCACTTGAGCCACTGGTGGGTGTGCTTCTGAGAATAGATTTTGGGCGTATATATCTTTCTTCTGCATGCCCCTATGAGCATACCCATTTGCATTGGGAAACATGTTCACTGAAGCCAACGAGGATAGAACATCTGGCCCCCCGCTCCACCAAATACCAGCTAACTGCAGTGGCCTAGAGGTTAAGTGCTTGCATTACAGCACTGGGGGGCCTGGGTTCGGGTCCTGCTTTTGGCACATAATCTCCTTGTACAGTTGTGAGAACCCAAACTCCTCCTAAAAGGTTGAGTGGGTACGTTTTTTTTAATGCTTTGTTAGTGCAACAGCCTCAGCTTCCACACCTTCCAGGCTCTCGAATCGTCTCTCAACCCTCAAATCAATACATTCTATACATTCCCTTCCATTCACTATCGAATTTTACATTCAGGTAGAAGCTTCTTCCAGCTATTCATTCCACCGAAGCGACTTTACCTTATCATCACTCCACTACCTAATGACATTGTCCGTGTTCCTAGATACAACACATCCCCTTTCCTTCACCTGAACACACAACAGACCTGTGTAGGGGCATGTGGCAAATACCTTTTATTTTCCATACCTCAACTTTCTTCTCTCATTCACACTCAGCAACTTGGCCACTCTCTCTTTGCTCCAGGCTTCTTCATTTTCTAACTTCACTGAGTTTCCCAAATCTTCCTTGACTACCATTCATCTTGAATAATTAGATAATCCATACTGAACATGCCTTCCCAGTTTCACTTGCAGTACCGCTACTTTCGGCATAGGAATGACTTGAACACAAGAAAAGGGGTGCCTGGTAAAGGGAGAGTGGAAGAACGCAGAGAGGTGGGACTGAGGAAATGCAGGGTAAAGAGGGAGGTGGGAGGTGGGGCAGTCTAAAGCGAGAAGAAGGGCTGGATGAATGGTCCCTGTGGAGAGGAGGAAGGGCTGGGTGAGTGGAGGTATGTCTAGAAGGGCAAGCCATGGGTTCCCTGGTGGGGGGGGGTGGAAGAAAACAGAGAGGCGGGACTATGGGGGAGAGTATGTGCAGGGTAAACAAAGGTGGGGCAGGCTAAAGAGGGAGGTAGCACTGGAAGGAAAAAAAAATGTCAGCCCATTGTGGAGTCCATTCCACCCTCTTTTCCTCCTCAATGCCTCCTTTCCCCACATTAGGACCCTTTTTGCACCCCCCCCCACAATTCAGGGTCTTCCTCCCCCAGAGACGCCAACTTACTCCCTGTCTGCCCCCAGGCCTCCTTTCTCCTACATCCCCAGGCCCCTCTTGACCTAACACCTACTCTTCTCCCCAGGGACCCATTCATCTGGCCCTACCTCCCTCTTTAGCCTGCCTCACCTCCTCCTTTATTTACGCTGCACTTCCTCGCCTCCACAGTCCTACCTCTCTGCTGTCTTCCACCCTCTCTTTACCAGGTACCACTTTTCATACCCACTGAACCTTTTAGAAGGAGTTTGGGTTCCCACACCTGTACAAGGAGATTATGTGCCGAAAGCAGGACTCGAACCCAGGACCCCAGCGCTGGAACCCAAGCACTTAACCTCTAGGCCACTGCAGTTAGCTGGAGTTTAGTGGAGCGGGGGGCCAGATGTTCTATCCTCGTTGGCTTCAATGAACATGTTTCACAATGCAAATGGGTATGTTCACAGGGGCATGCAGAAGAAAGATATATATGCCCAAAAGCTTCTCTCAGAAGCACAGCCACCAGTGGCTCAGGTGGTAAGTGCTTGGTCTTGGAATGCTTGAGACCTGAGTTCTAATAAAATGTTTGGTATCTCCTGTGGGATGTTTAAAAAAAAGTATGTTTTTATTGAAAAATGGGGATGCATTGCCCTGCGCGATCAGCCAACAGCTAGCGCCCTTCAATACCTTCGTTGCCACTAACAGTTGTTCCTTTTCTTTCTGCACTTTGGCCTTGGTAACACCCATACAAAAGCTTGTCTCTCTGGCCCCAACTGACTGAAAAAAATGAGGGAAAAAGTGCAATCTGCGGGTCACGGTTGATACAATATTAGCACTGGGACTCAAACAGGACACCTTCTCGAGGCGCTGCGAAGAGACCACCGGCCCCTGCATAGCAAGTAAACCTGTATCAGCATCTCACCAGCATCTGACTTTGTCGCCTGCAGGCTACACATAGAAGGCTGCAGTAGGTGCATTAACCCATTGGGCTGTCGACCCTCCTTCCTCTCAGAGCAGGAAATTGAATTTCCATGTTGCCTTCCTTTGGCACCTTAGATCTGTCTTTCACCCCAATTCAGAGGATGTTTTGCTTCACGGAAAGGTGATAATCATTGTGCGGTGTGAGACACTTATAGCTAAGCAGGTCAGTTAAATCTTTGCCTTTGTCATTATGGTGTATTGATATGCGCAGGGCAGTCTTCTGTCCTCTGATTCTCTATGTTTTCTCATTGCTGCTTGGTCATGATTCTTAAATATAACCACTCTGCTCTCAAAAGTGAAAGATTTGAAAGACTCTTGATGTAACGAGCCTTTCCCACTCTTTGCCCTGGGAGTGAGAGGGCTGCTTTCTGCCTTTAACTTCCTCAATTTTGGAGTGTCTGGCTCCACCACTGACAATAAGGGCCTAATCCTGGAGGGAAATGGACAGAGGTCTGCGCCCTGCGTCCTCCACGCGTCCCTAACGCTCCCAAACGCGACCACAGCCCTTACGGGCACAGCCCTATGTCCTATGCAGCCCCACTGGTACAGCCACCCACACAACTTAGGGTTAGGATCTGTGCTCTCCCACGTGGGCCTCAGAAAGTGTCACAGCCTGCTTTGCAAACCTTAGTGACGGTGGCCTAGGTGAAGATGATCTTGGTGGAATACTGATGCCTTTTTCCTCCCAGAAGCCACCCCAGGAGCATAGTAAAATGAAGGGGTGTGCCTGCTCAGCTGCCCTCTGTTTAGCCTCTGCCTGAGTGACATTAGTTCTGGTCTCTCCAGGCAAATGTATCTATCCGGGAGTAGCTGGGAAAAGGGAGTCTCTTTCTGCAGGCACAGTGGGGAAGACTCAGAGAGCTGCATGCCTGAGACATCTTTCCTTGTCCCTCGCTCATTGTTGTGTTCCCTAACTTCTAACTCTCTGCAAGGCCAGGCCCTGTTTCTTTTACTGCCAACTCCCCTGCCCCATCGTCTTCCACCTACTTCCCGCTCTATTATGCCTTTTCCTTTTTTGCTCTCTTTTACGGCCCTTTGAAAAGGAATGCAGGCCTAGCTAAGCCTCGTGAAGGAAATCTACCAACAAAAGATGCATTCCTCACTTATGGGAGGTGCTGTGAGATGAGTAAGAAGGGCTGAAGGGGCAATTGGGTTGTTGAGGTGGGAGGCACCAGAGGCATAGCCAGGATTGTCTAGCAAATGGGGCCCAAAGCTAATGTAGTTGGGCCCACTGCATTGACAAAAGTATCTGTAAATGTCCACCCAGCGCTGCTGAGTGGGCATTTACAGATTTTGGGTGGGCCTTTTCCCCTCAGGCCCTACCCTGCCTCTGCTCTCACCCCCAGGGCAAAGAGTGGGAAAGGCTCGCTACAGCAAGAGTCTTTCAAATCTTTCACTTTTGAGAGCACAGTGGTTACATTTAAAAATCATGAACAAGCAGCACAAGAAGAACATAGAGTAGCAGAGGACAGAAGACTGCCCTGTGCATATCAATACACCCCAATGACAAAGGCAACGATTTAACGGAACTACATAGCTATTAGTGGCTCACAGCTCACAATGATTATCATCTCTCTGTGAAGCACAACATCCTCGGAATTAGGGTGAAAGACAGATCTAAGGTGCCAAAGGAAGGCAACATGGAAATTCAGTTTCCTGCTCTGAGAGGAAGGAGGGTCGACAGCCCAATGGGTTAATGCACCTACTGCAGCCTCCTATGTGTAGCCTGCAGGCGACAAAGTCAGAAGCTGGTGAGATGCTGATACAGGTTTGCTTGCTATGCAGGGGTCGGTGGTCACCTCACAGCGCCTCAAACAGGTTTCCTGTTTGAGTCCCAGTGAAAATATCGTATCAACCATGACCCGTAGATTACACTTTTTCCCCTCATATTTCCAGACAGTTGGGGCCAGAGAGACAAGCTTTTGTATGGGTGTTCCCAAGGCAAGAGTGCAGAAAACAAAGGCACAACTGTTAGTAGGAATGCAGGTGTTGAAGGGGCATTAACTGTTGGCTGATCGTGCAGGGTAATGCATACACATTTTCAATTAAAACATTTTTTTAAAAAAAGTGCTGAGGAGATACCAGACATTGGATTAGAACTCAGGTCTCCAGCATCCCAAGACCAAGCACTTACCACTTGAGCCACTGGTGGGTGTGCTTCTGAGAGTAGATTTTGGGCGTATATATCTTTCTTCTGCATGCCCCTATGAGCATACCCATCTGCATTGGGAAACATGTTCACTGAAGCCAACGAGGATAGAACATCTGTCCCCCCGCTCCACCAAATACCAGCTAACTGCAGTGGCCTAGAGGTTAAGTGCTTGCATTACAGCACTGGGGGGCCTGGGCTTTCGGCACATAATCTCCTTGTACAGTTGTGAGAACCCAAACTCCTCCTAAAAGGTTGAGTGGGTACGTTTTTTTTAATGCTTTGTTAGTGCAACAGCCTCAGCTTCCACACCTTCCAGGCTCTCGAATCGTCTCTCAACCCTCAAATCAATACATTCTATACATTCCCTTACATTCACTATCGAATTTTACATTCAGGTAGAAGCTTCTTCCAGCTATTCATTCCACCGAAGCGACTTTACCTTATCATCACTCCACTACCTAATGACATTGTCCGTGTTCCTAGATACAACACATCCCCTTTCCTTCACCTGAACACACAACAGACCTGTGTAGGGGCATGTGGCAAATACCTTTTATTTTCCATACCTCAACTTTCTTCTCTCATTCACACTCAGCAACTTGGCCACTCACTCTTTGCTCCAGGCTTCTTCATTTTCTAACTTCACTGAGTTTCCCAAATCTTCCTTGACTACCATTCATCTTGAATAATTAGATAATCCATACTGAACATGCCTTCCCAGTTTCACTTGCAGTACCGCTACTTTCGGCATAGGAATGACTTGAACACAAGAAAAGGGGTGCCTGGTAAAGGGAGAGTGGAAGAACGCAGAGAGGTGGGACTGAGGAAATGCAGGGTAAAGAGGGAGGTGGGAGGTGGGGCAGTCTAAAGGGAGAAGAAGGGCTGGATGAATGGGTCCCTGTGGAGAGGAGGAAGGGCTGGGTGAGTGGAGGTATGTCTAGAAGGGCAAGCCATGGGTTCCCTGGTGGGGGGGGTGGAAGAAAACAGAGAGGCGGGACTATGGGGGAGAGTATGTGCAGGGTAAACAAAGGTGGGGCAGGCTAAAGAGGGAGGTAGCACTGGAAGGAAAAAAAAATGTCAGCCCATTGTGGAGTCCATTCCACCCTCTTTTCCTCCTCAATGCCTCCTTTCCCCACATTAGGACCCTTTTTGCACCCCCCCACAATTCAGGGTCTTCCTCCCCCAGAGACGCCAACTTACTCCCTGTCTGCCCCCAGGCCTCCTTTCGCCTACATCCCCAGGCCCCTCTTGACCTAACACCTACTCTTCTCCCCAGGGACCCATTCATCTGGCCCTACCTCCCTCTTTTGCCTGCCTCACCTCCTCCTTTATTTACACTGCACTTCCTCGCCTCCACAGTCCTACCTCTCTGCTGTCTTCCACCCTCTCTTTACCAGGTACCTCTTTTCATACCCACTGAACCTTTTAGAAGGAGTTTGGGTTCCCACACCTGTACAAGGAGATTATGTGCCGAAAGCAGGACTCGAACCCAGGACCCCAGCGCTAGAACCCAAGCACTTAACCTCTAGGCCACTGCAGTTAGCTGGAGTTTAGTGGAGCGGGGGGCCAGATGTTCTATCCTCGTTGGCTTCAATGAACATGTTTCACAATGCAAATGGGTATGTTCACAGGGGCATGCAGAAGAAAGATATATATGCCCAAAAGCTTCTCTCAGAAGCACAGCCACCAGTGGCTCAGGTGGTAAGTGCTTGGTCTTGGAATGCTTGAGACCTGAGTTCTAATCCAATGTTTGGTATCTCCTGTGGGATGTTTAAAAAAAGTATGTTTTTATTGAAAAATGGGGATGCATTGCCCTGCGCGATCAGCCAACAGCTAGCGCCCTTCAATACCTTTGTTGCCACTAACAGTTGTTCCTTTTCTTTCTGCACTTTGGCCTTGGTAACACCCATACAAAAGCTTGTCTCTCTGGCCCGAACTGACTGAAAAAAACGAGGGAAAAAGTGCAATCTACGGGTCACGGTTGATACAATATTAGCACTGGGACTCAAACAGGACACCTTCTCGAGGCGCTGCGAAGAGACCACCGGCCCCTGCATAGCAAGTAAACCTGTATCAGCATCTCACCAGCATCTGACTTTGTCGCCTGCAGGCTACACATAGAAGGCTGCAGTAGGTGCATTAACCCATTGGGCTGTCGACCCTCCTTCCTCTCAGAGCAGGAAATTGAATTTCCATGTTGCCTTCCTTTGGCACCTTAGATCTGTCTTTCACCCTAATTCAGAGGATGTTTTGCTTCACGGAAAGATGATAATCATTGTGCGGTGTGAGACACTTATAGCTAAGCAGGTCAGTTAAATCTTTGCCTTTGTCATTATGGTGTATTGATATGCGCAGGGCAGTCTTCTGTCCTCTGCTTCTCTATGTTTTCTCATTGCTGCTTGGTCATGATTCTTAAATATAAGCACTCTGCTCTCAAAAGTGAAAGATTTGAAAGACTCTTGATGTAACGAGCCTTTCCCACTCTTTGCCCTGGGAGTGAGAGGGCTGCTTTCTGCCTTTAACTTCCTCAATTTTGGAGTGTCTGGCTCCACCACTGACAATAAGGGCCTAATCCTGGAGGGAAATGGACAGAGGTCTGCGCCCTGCGTCCTCCACGCGTCCCTAACGCTCCCAAACGCGACCACAGCCCTTACGGGCACAGCCCTATGTCCTATGCAGCCCCACTGGTACAGCCACCCACACAACGTAGGGTTAGGATCTGTGCTCTCCCACGTGGGCCTCAGAAAGTGTCACAGCCTGCTTTGCAAACCTTAGTGACGGTGGCCTAGGTGAAGATGATCTTGGTGGAATACTGATGCCTTTTTCCTCCCAGAAGCCACCCCAGGAGCATAGTAAAATGAAGGGGTGTGCCTGCTCAGCTGCCCTCTGTTTAGCCTCTGCCTGAGTGACATTAGTTCTGGTCTCTCCAGGCAAATGTATCTATCCGGGAGTAGCTGGGAAAAGGGAGTCTCTTTCTGCAGGCACAGTGGGGAAGACTCAGAGAGCTGCATGCCTGAGACATCTTTCCTTGTCCCTCGCTCATTGTTGTGTTCCCTAACTTCTAACTCTCTGCAAGGCCAGGCCCTGTTTCTTTTACTGCCAACCCCCCTGCCCCATCGTCTTCCACCTACTTCCCGCTCTATTATGCCTTTTCCTTTTTTGCTCTCTTTTACGGCCCTTTGAAAAGGAATGCAGGCCTAGCTAAGCCTCGTGAAGGAAATCTACCAACAAAAGATGCATTCCTCACTTATGGGAGGTGCTGTGAGATGAGTAAGAAGGGCTGAAGGGGCAATTGGGTTGTTGAGGTGGGAGGCACCAGAGGCATAGCCAGGATTGTCTAGCAAATGGGGCCCAAAGCTAATGTAGTTGGGCCCACTGCATTGACAAAAGTATCTGTAAATGTCCACCCAGCGCTGCTGAGTGGGCATTTACAGATTTTGGGTGGGCCTTTTCCCCTCAGGCCCTACCCTGCCTCTGCTCTCACCCCCAGGGCAAAGAGTGGGAAAGGCTCGCTACAGCAAGAGTCTTTCAAATCTTTCACTTTTGAGAGCACAGTGGTTACATTTAAAAATCATGAACAAGCAGCAAAAGAAGAACATAGAGTAGCAGAGGACAGAAGACTGCCCTGTGCATATCAATACACCCCAATGACAAAGGCAACGATTTAACGGAACTACATAGCTATTAGTGGCTCACACCTCACAATGATTATCATCTCTCTGTGAAGCACAACATCCTCGGAATTAGGGTGAAAGACAGATCTAAGGTGCCAAAGGAAGGCAACATGGAAATTCAGTTTCCTGCTCTGAGAGGAAGGAGGGTCGACAGCCCAATGGGTTAATGCACCTACTGCAGCCTCCTATGTGTAGCCTGCAGGCGACAAAGTCAGATGCTGGTGAGATGCTGATACAGGTTTGCTTGCTATGCAGGGGTCGGTGGTCACCTCACAGCGCCTCAAACAGGTTTCCTGTTTGAGTCCCAGTGAAAATATCGTATCAACCATGACCCGTAGATTACACTTTTTCCCCTCATATTTCCAGACAGTTGGGGCCAGAGAGACAAGCTTTTGTATGGGTGTTCCCAAGGCAAGAGTGCAGAAAACAAAGGCACAACTGTTAGTTGGAATGCAGGTGTTGAAGGGGCATTAACTGTTGGCTGATCGTGCAGGGTAATGCATACACATTTTCAATTAAAACATTTTTTTAAAAAAAGTGCTGAGGAGATACCAGACATTGGATTAGAACTCAGGTCTCCAGCATCCCAAGACCAAGCACTTACCACTTGAGCCACTGGTGGGTGTGCTTCTGAGAGTAGATTTTGGGCGTATATATCTTTCTTCTGCATGCCCCTATGAGCATACCCATTTGCATTGGGAAACATGTTCACTGAAGCCAACGAGGATAGAACATCTGGCCCCCCGCTCCACCAAATACCAGCTAACTGCAGTGGCCTAGAGGTTAAGTGCTTGCATTACAGCACTGGGGGGCCTGGGCTTTCGGCACATAATCTACTTGTACAGTTGTGAGAACCCAAACTCCTCCTAAAAGGTTGAGTGGGTACGTTTTTTTTTATGCTTTGTTAGTGCAACAGCCTCAGCTTCCACACCTTCCAGGCTCTCGAATCGTCTCTCAACCCTCAAATCAATACATTCTATACATTCCCTTCCATTCACTATCGAATTTTACATTCAGGTAGAAGCTTCTTCCAGCTATTCATTCCACCGAAGCGACTTTACCTTATCATCACTCCACTACCTAATGACATTGTCCGTGTTCCTAGATACAACACATCCCCTTTCCTTCACCTGAACACACAACAGACCTGTGTAGGGGCATGTGGCAAATACCTTTTATTTTCCATACCTCAACTTTCTTCTCTCATTCACACTCAGCAACTTGGCCACTCTCTCTTTGCTCCAGGCTTCTTCATTTTCTAACTTCACTGAGTTTCCCAAATCTTCCTTGACTACCATTCATCTTGAATAATTAGATAATCCATACTGAACATGCCTTTCCAGTTTCACTTGCAGTACCGCTACTTTCGGCATAGGAATGACTTGAAAACACGAAAAGGGGTGCCTGGTAAAGGGAGAGTGGAAGAACGCAGAGAGGTGGGACTGAGGAAATGCAGGGTAAAGAGGGAGGTGGGAGGTGGGGCAGTCTAAAGGGAGAAGAAGGGCTGGATGAATGGGTCCCTGTGGAGAGGAGGAAGGGCTGGGTGAGTGGAGGTATGTCTAGAAGGGCAAGCCATGGGTTCCCTGGTGGGGGGGGGGTGGAAGAAAACAGAGAGGCGGGACTATGGGGGAGAGTATGTGCAGGGTAAACAAAGGTGGGGCAGGCTAAAGAGGGAGGTAGCACTGGAAGGAAAAAAAAATGTCAGCCTATTGTGGAGTCCATTCCACCCTCTTTTCCTCCTCAATGCCTCCTTTCCCCACATTAGGACCCTTTTTGCACCCCCCCCCCACAATTCAGGGTCTTCCTCCCCCAGAGACGCCAACTTACTCCCTGTCTGCCCCCAGGCCTCCTTTCTCCTACATCCCCAGGCCCCTCTTGACCTAACACCTACTCTTCTCCCCAGGGACCCATTCATCTGGCCCTACCTCCCTCTTTAGCCTGCCTCACCTCCTCCTTTATTTACGCTGCACTTCCTCGCCTCCACAGTCCTACCTCTCTGCTGTCTTCCACCCTCTCTTTACCAGGTACCTCTTTTCATACCCACTGAACCTTTTAGAAGGAGTTTGGGTTCCCACACCTGTACAAGGAGATTATGTGCCGAAAGCAGGACTCGAACCCAGGACCCCAGCGCTGGAACCCAAGCACTTAACCTCTAGGCCACTGCAGTTAGCTGGAGTTTAGTGGAGCGGGGGGCCAGATGTTCTATCCTCGTTGGCTTCAATGAACATGTTTCACAATGCAAATGGGTATGTTCACAGGGGCATGCAGAAGAAAGATATATATGCCCAAAAGCTTCTCTCAGAAGCACAGCCACCAGTGGCTCAGGTGGTAAGTGCTTGGTCTTGGAATGCTTGAGACCTGAGTTCTAATCCAATGTTTGCTATCTCCTGTGGGATGTTTAAAAAAAAGTATGTTTTTATTGAAAAATGGGGATGCATTGCCCTGCGCGATCAGCCAACAGCTAGCGCCCTTCAATACCTTCGTTGCCACTAACAGTTGTTCCTTTTCTTTCTGCACTTTGGCCTTGGTAACACCCATACAAAAGCTTGTCTCTCTGGCCCCAACTGACTGAAAAAAACGAGGGAAAAAGTGCAATCTACGGGTCACGGTTGATACAATATTAGCACTGGGACTCAAACAGGACACCTTCTCGAGGCGCTGCGAAGAGACCACCGGCCCCTGCATAGCAAGTAAACCTGTATCAGCATCTCACCAGCATCTGACTTTGTCGCCTGCAGGCTACACATAGAAGGCTGCAGTAGGTGCATTAACCCATTGGGCTGTCGACCCTCCTTCCTCTCAGAGCAGGAAATTGAATTTCCATGTTGCCTTCCTTTGGCACCTTAGATCTGTCTTTCACCCTAATTCAGAGGATGTTTTGCTTCACGGAAAGATGATAATCATTGTGCGGTGTGAGACACTTATAGCTAAGCAGGTCAGTTAAATCTTTGCCTTTGTCATTATGGTGTATTGATATGCGCAGGGCAGTCTTCTGTCCTCTGCTTCTCTATGTTTTCTCATTGCTGCTTGGTCATGATTCTTAAATATAAGCACTCTGCTCTCAAAAGTGAAAGATTTGAAAGACTCTTGATGTAACGAGCCTTTCCCACTCTTTGCCCTGGGAGTGAGAGGGCTGCTTTCTGCCTTTAACTTCCTCAATTTTGGAGTGTCTGGCTCCACCACTGACAATAAGGGCCTAATCCTGGAGGGAAATGGACAGAGGTCTGCGCCCTGCGTCCTCCACGCGTCCCTAACGCTCCCAAACGCGACCACAGCCCTTACGGGCACAGCCCTATGTCCTATGCAGCCCCACTGGTACAGCCACCCACCCACACAACTTAGGGTTAGGATCTGTGCTCTCCCACGTGGGCCTCAGAAAGTGTCACAGCCTGCTTTGCAAACCTTAGTGACGGTGGCCTAGGTGAAGATGATCTTGGTGGAATACTGATGCCTTTTTCCTCCCAGAAGCCACCCCAGGAGCATAGTAAAATGAAGGGGTGTGCCTGCTCAGCTGCCCTCTGTTTAGCCTCTGCCTGAGTGACATTAGTTCTGGTCTCTCCAGGCAAATGTATCTATCCGGGAGTAGCTGGGAAAAGGGAGTCTCTTTCTGCAGGCACAGTGGGGAAGACTCAGAGAGCTGCATGCCTGAGACATCTTTCCTTGTCCCTCGCTCATTGTTGTGTTCCCTAACTTCTAACTCTCTGCAAGGCCAGGCCCTGTTTCTTTTACTGCCAACCCCCCTGCCCCATCGTCTTCCACCTACTTCCCGCTCTATTATGCCTTTTCCTTTTTTGCTCTCTTTTACGGCCCTTTGAAAAGGAATGCAGGCCTAGCTAAGCCTCGTGAAGGAAATCTACCAACAAAAGATGCATTCCTCACTTATGGGAGGTGCTGTGAGATGAGTAAGAAGGGCTGAAGGGGCAATTGGGTTGTTGAGGTGGGAGGCACCAGAGGCATAGCCAGGATTGTCTAGCAAATGGGGCCCAAAGCTAATGTAGTTGGGCCCACTGCATTGCCAAAAGTATCTGTAAATGTCCACCCAGCGCTGCTGAGTGGGCATTTACAGATTTTGGGTGGGCCTTTTCCCCTCAGGCCCTACCCTGCCTCTGCTCTCACCCCCAGGGCAAAGAGTGGGAAAGGCTCGCTACAGCAAGAGTCTTTCAAATCTTTCACTTTTGAGAGCACAGTGGTTACATTTAAAAATCATGAACAAGCAGCAAAAGAAGAACATAGAGTAGCAGAGGACAGAAGACTGCCCTGTGCATATCAATACACCCCAATGACAAAGGCAACGATTTAACGGAACTACATAGCTATTAGTGGCTCACAGCTCACAATGATTATCATCTCTCTGTGAAGCACAACATCCTCGGAATTAGGGTGAAAGACAGATCTAAGGTGCCAAAGGAAGGCAACATGGAAATTCAGTTTCCTGCTCTGAGAGGAAGGAGGGTCGACAGCCCAATGGGTTAATGCACCTACTGCAGCCTCCTATGTGTAGCCTGCAGGCGACAAAGTCAGATGCTGGTGAGATGCTGATACAGGTTTGCTTGCTATGCAGGGGTCGGTGGTCACCTCACAGCGCCTCAAACAGGTTTCCTGTTTGAGTCCCAGTGAAAATATCGTATCAACCATGACCCGTAGATTACACTTTTTTCCCTCATATTTCCACACAGTTGGGGCCAGAGAGACAAGCTTTTGTATGGGTGTTCCCAAGGCAAGAGTGCAGAAAACAAAGGCACAACTGTTAGTAGGAATGCAGGTGTTGAAGGGGCATTAACTGTTGGCTGATCGTGCAGGGTAATGCATACACATTTTCAATTAAAACATTTTTTTAAAAAAAGTGCTGAGGAGATACCAGACATTGGATTAGAACTCAGGTCTCCAGCATCCCAAGACCAAGCACTTACCACTTGAGCCACTGGTGGGTGTGCTTCTGAGAGTAGATTTTGGGCGTATATATCTTTCTTCTGCATGCCCCTATGAGCATACCCATTTGCATTGGGAAACATGTTCACTGAAGCCAACGAGGATAGAACATCTGGCCCCCCGCTCCACCAAATACCAGCTAACTGCAGTGGCCTAGAGGTTAAGTGCTTGCATTACAGCACTGGGGGGCCTGGGCTTTCGGCACATAATCTCCTTGTACAGTTGTGAGAACCCAAACTCCTCCTAAAAGGTTGAGTGGGTACGTTTTTTTTAATGCTTTGTTAGTGCAACAGCCTCAGCTTCCACACCTTCCAGGCTCTCGAATCGTCTCTCAACCCTCAAATCAATACATTCTATACATTCCCTTCCATTCACTATCAAATTTTACATTCAGGTGGAAGCTTCTTCCAGCTATTCATTCCACCGAAGCGACTTTACCTTATCATCACTCCACTACCTAATGACATTGTCCGTGTTCCTAGATACAACACATCCCCTTTCCTTCACCTGAACACACAACAGACCTGTGTAGGGGCATGTGGCAAATACCTTTTATTTTCCATACCTCAACTTTCTTCTCTCATTCACACTCAGCAACTTGGCCACTCTCTCTTTGCTCCAGGCTTCTTCATTTTCTAACTTCACTGAGTTTCCCAAATCTTCCTTGACTACCATTCATCTTGAATAATTAGATAATCCATACTGAACATGCCTTCCCAGTTTCACTTGCAGTACCGCTACTTTCGGCATAGGAATGACTTGAACACAAGAAAAGGGGTGCCTGGTAAAGGGAGAGTGGAAGAACGCAGAGAGGTGGGACTGAGGAAATGCAGGGTAAAGAGGGAGGTGGGAGGCGGGGCAGTCTAAAGGGAGAAGAAGGGCTGGATGAATGGGTCCCTGTGGAGAGGAGGAAGGGCTGGGTGAGTGGAGGTATGTCTAGAAGGGCAAGCCATGGGTTCCCTGGTGGGGGGGGGTGGAAGAAAACAGAGAGGCGGGACTATGGGGGAGAGTATGTGCAGGGTAAACAAAGGTGGGGCAGGCTAAAGAGGGAGGTAGCACTGGAAGGAAAAAAAAATGTCAGCCCATTGTGGAGTCCATTCCACCCTCAATGCCTCCTTTCCCCACATTAGGACCCTTTTTGCACCCCCCCACAATTCAGGGTCTTCCTCCCCCAGAGACGCCAACTTACTCTCTGTCTGCCCCCAGGCCTCCTTTCTCCTACATCCCCAGGCCCCTCTTGACCTAACACCTACTCTTCTCCCCAGGGACCCATTCATCTGGCCCTAACTCCCTCTTTAGCCTGCCTCACCTCCTCCTTTATTTACGCTGCACTTCCTCGCCTCCACAGTCCTACCTCTCTGCTGTCTTCCACCCTCTCTTTACCAGGTACTTCTTTTCATACCCACTGAACCTTTTAGAAGGAGTTTGGGTTCCCCCACCTGTACAAGGAGATTATGTGCCGAAAGCAGGACTCGAACCCAGGACCCCAGCGCTGGAACCCAAGCACTTAACCTCTAGGCCACTGCAGTTAGCTGGAGTTTAGTGGAGCGGGGGGCCAGATGTTCTATCCTCGTTGGCTTCAATGAACATGTTTCACAATGCAAATGGGTATGTTCACAGGGGCATGCAGAAGAAAGATATATATGCCCAAAAGCTTCTCTCAGAAGCACAGCCACCAGTGGCTCAGGTGGTAAGTGCTTGGTCTTGGAATGCTTGAGACCTGAGTTCTAATCCAATGTTTGGTATCTCCTGTGGGATGTTTAAAAAAAAGTATGTTTTTATTGAAAAATGGGGATGCATTGCCCTGCGCGATCAGCCAACAGCTAGCGCCCTTCAATACCTTCGTTGCCACTAACAGTTGTTCCTTTTCTTTCTGCACTTTGGCCTTGGTAACACCCATACAAAAGCTTGTCTCTCTGGCCCCAACTGACTGAAAAAAACGAGGGAAAAAGTGCAATCTACGGGTCACGGTTGATACAATATTAGCACTGGGACTCAAACAGGACACCTTCTCGAGGCGCTGCGAAGAGACCACCGGCCCCTGCATAGCAAGTAAACCTGTATCAGCATCTCACCAGCATCTGACTTTGTCGCCTGCAGGCTACACATAGAAGGCTGCAGTAGGTGCATTAACCCATTGGGCTGTCGACCCTCCTTCCTCTCAGAGCAGGAAATTGAATTTCCATGTTGCCTTCCTTTGGCACCTTAGATCTGTCTTTCACCCTAATTCAGAGGATGTTTTGCTTCACGGAAGGATGATAATCATTGTGCGGTGTGAGACACTTATAGCTAAGCAGGTCAGTTAAATCTTTGCCTTTGTCATTATGGTGTATTGATATGCGCAGGGCAGTCTTCTGTCCTCTGCTTCTCTATGTTTTCTCATTGCTGCTTGGTCATGATTCTTAAATATAAGCACTCTGCTCTCAAAAGTGAAAGATTTGAAAGACTCTTGATGTAACGAGCCTTTCCCACTCTTTGCCCTGGGAGTGAGAGGGCTGCTTTCTGCCTTTAACTTCCTCAATTTTGGAGTGTCTGGCTCCACCACTGACAATAAGGGCCTAATCCTGGAGGGAAATGGACAGAGGTCTGCGCCCTGCGTCCTCCACGCGTCCCTAACGCTCCCAAACGCGACCACAGCCCTTACGGGCACAGCCCTATGTCCTATGCAGCCCCACTGGTACAGCCACCCACACAACTTAGGGTTAGGATCTGTGCTCTCCCACGTGGGCCTCACAAAGTGTCACAGCCTGCTTTGCAAACCTTAGTGACGGTGGCCTAGGTGAAGATGATCTTGGTGGAATACTGATGCCTTTTTCCTCCCAGAAGCCACCCCAGGAGCATAGTAAAATGAAGGGGTGTGCCTGCTCAGCTGCCCTCTGTTTAGCCTCTGCCTGAGTGACATTAGTTCTGGTCTCTCCAGGCAAATGTATCCATCCGGGAGTAGCTGGGAAAAGGGAGTCTCTTTCTGCAGGCACAGTGGGGAAGACTCAGAGAGCTGCATGCCTGAGACATCTTTCCTTGTCCCTCGCTCATTGTTGTGTTCCCTAACTTCTAACTCTCTGCAAGGCCAGGCCCTGTTTCTTTTACTGCCAACCCCCCTGCCCCATCGTCTTCCACCTACTTCCCGCTCTATTATGCCTTTTCCTTTTTTGCTCTCTTTTACGGCCCTTTGAAAAGGAATGCAGGCCTAGCTAAGCCTCGTGAAGGAAATCTACCAACAAAAGATGCATTCCTCACTTATGGGAGGTGCTGTGAGATGAGTAAGAAGGGCTGAAGGGGCAATTGGGTTGTTGAGGTGGGAGGCACCAGAGGCATAGCCAGGATTGTCTAGCAAATGGGGCCCAAAGCTAATGTAGTTGGGCCCACTGCATTGACAAAAGTATCTGTAAATGTCCACCCAGCGCTGCTGAGTGGGCATTTACAGATTTTGGGTGGGCCTTTTCCCCTCAGGCCCTACCCTGCCTCTGCTCTCACCCCCCAGGGCAAAGAGTGGGAAAGGCTCGCTACAGCAAGAGTCTTTCAAATCTTTCACTTTTGAGAGCACAGTGGTTACATTTAAAAATCATGAACAAGCAGCAAAAGAAGAACATAGAGTAGCAGAGGACAGAAGACTGCCCTGTGTATATCAATACACCCCAATGACAAAGGCAACGATTTAACGGAACTACATAGCTATTAGTGGCTCACAGCTCACAATGATTATCATCTCTCTGTGAAGCACAACATCCTCGGAATTAGGGTGAAAGACAGATCTAAGGTGCCAAAGGAAGGCAACATGGAAATTCAGTTTCCTGCTCTGAGAGGAAGGAGGGTCGACAGCCCAATGGGTTAATGCACCTACTGCAGCCTCCTATGTGTAGCCTGCAGGCGACAAAGTCAGATGCTGGTGAGATGCTGATACAGGTTTGCTTGCTATGCAGGGGTCGGTGGTCACCTCACAGCGCCTCAAACAGGTTTCCTGTTTGAGTCCCAGTGAAAATATCGTATCAACCATGACCCGTAGATTACACTTTTTCCCCTCATATTTCCACACAGTTGGGGCCAGAGAGACAAGCTTTTGTATGGGTGTTCCCAAGGCAAGAGTGCAGAAAACAAAGGCACAACTGTTAGTAGGAATGCAGGTGTTGAAGGGGCATTAACTGTTGGCTGATCGTGCAGGGTAATGCATACACATTTTCAATTAAAACATTTTTTTAAAAAAAGTGCTGAGGAGATACCAGACATTGGATTAGAACTCAGGTCTCCAGCATCCCAAGACCAAGCACTTACCACTTGAGCCACTGGTGGGTGTGCTTCTGAGAGTAGATTTTGGGCGTATATATCTTTCTTCTGCATGCCCCTATGAGCATACCCATTTGCATTGGGAAACATGTTCACTGAAGCCAACGAGGATAGAACATCTGGCCCCCCGCTCCACCAAATACCAGCTAACTGCAGTGGCCTAGAGGTTAAGTGCTTGCATTACAGCACTGGGGGGCCTGGGCTTTCGGCACATAATCTCCTTGTACAGTTGTGAGAACCCAAACTCCTCCTAAAAGGTTGAGTGGGTACGTTTTTTTTAATGCTTTGTTAGTGCAACAGCCTCAGCTTCCACACCTTCCAGGCTCTCGAATCGTCTCTCAACCCTCAAATCAATACATTCTATACATTCCCTTCCATTCACTATCGAATTTTACATTCAGGTAGAAGCTTCTTCCAGCTATTCATTCCACCGAAGCGACTTTACCTTATCATCACTCCACTACCTAATGACATTGTCCGTGTTCCTAGATACAACACATCCCCTTTCCTTCACCTGAACACACAACAGACCTGTGTAGGGGCATGTGGCAAATACCTTTTATTTTCCATACCTCAACTTTCTTCTCTCATTCACACTCAGCAACTTGGCCACTCTCTCTTTGCTCCAGGCTTCTTCATTTTCTAACTTCACTGAGTTTCCCAAATCTTCCTTGACTACCATTCATCTTGAATAATTAGATAATCCATACTGAACATGCCTTCCCAGTTTCACTTGCAGTACCGCTACTTTCGGCATAGGAATGACTTGAACACAAGAAAAGGGGTGCCTGGTAAAGGGAGAGTGGAAGAACGCAGAGAGGTGGGACTGAGGAAATGCAGGGTAAAGAGGGAGGTGGGAGGCGGGGCAGTCTAAAGGGAGAAGAAGGGCTGGATGAATGGGTCCCTGTGGAGAGGAGGAAGGGCTGGGTGAGTGGAGGTATGTCTAGAAGGGCAAGCCATGGGTTCCCTGGTGGGGGGGGGGTGGAAGAAAACAGAGAGGCGGGACTATGGGGGAGAGTATGTGCAGGGTAAACAAAGGTGGGGCAGGCTAAAGAGGGAGGTAGCACTGGAAGGAAAAAAAAATGTCAGCCCATTGTGGAGTCCATTCCACCCTCAATGCCTCCTTTCCCCACATTAGGACCCTTTTTGCACCCCCCGCCCCCACAATTCAGGGTCTTCCTCCCCCAGAGACGCCAACTTACTCTCTGTCTGCCCCCAGGCCTCCTTTCTCCTACATCCCCAGGCCCCTCTTGACCTAACACCTACTCTTCTCCCCAGGGACCCATTCATCTGGCCCTACCTCCCTCTTTAGCCTGCCTCACCTCCTCCTTTATTTAGGCTGCACTTCCTCGTCTCCACAGTCCTACCTCTCTGCTGTCTTCCACCCGCTCTTTACCAGGTACCTCTTTTCATACCCACTGAACCTTTTAGAAGGAGTTTGGGTTCCCACACCTGTACAAGGAGATTATGTGCCGAAAGCAGGACTCGAACCCAGGACCCCAGCGCTGGAACCCAAGCACTTAACCTCTAGGCCACTGCAGTTAGCTGGAGTTTAGTGGAGCGGGGGGCCAGATGTTCTATCCTCGTTGGCTTCAATGAACATGTTTCACAGTGCAAATGGGTATGTTCACAGGGGCATGCAGAAGAAAGATATATATGCCCAAAAGCTTCTCTCAGAAGCACAGCCACCAGTGGCTCAGGTGGTAAGTGCTTGGTCTTGGAATGCTTGAGACCTGAGTTCTAATCCAATGTTTGGTATCTCCTGTGGGATGTTTAAAAAAAAGTATGTTTTTATTGAAAAATGGGGATGCATTGCCCTGCGCGATCAGCCAACAGCTAGCGCCCTTCAATACCTTCGTTGCCACTAACAGTTGTTCCTTTTCTTTCTGCACTTTGGCCTTGGTAACACCCATACAAAAGCTTGTCTCTCTGGCCCCAACTGACTGAAAAAAACGAGGGAAAAAGTGCAATCTACGGGTCACGGTTGATACAATATTAGCACTGGGACTCAAACAGGACACCTTCTCGAGGCGCTGCGAAGAGACCACCGGCCCCTGCATAGCAAGTAAACCTGTATCAGCATCTCACCAGCATCTGACTTTGTCGCCTGCAGGCTACACATAGAAGGCTGCAGTAGGTGCATTAACCCATTGGGCTGTCGACCCTCCTTCCTCTCAGAGCAGGAAATTGAATTTCCATGTTGCCTTCCTTTGGCACCTTAGATCTGTCTTTCACCCCAATTCAGAGGATGTTTTGCTTCACGGAAAGATGATAATCATTGTGCGGTGTGAGACACTTATAGCTAAGCAGGTCAGTTAAATCTTTGCCTTTGTCATTATGGTGTATTGATATGCGCAGGGCAGTCTTCTGTCCTCTGCTTCTCTATGTTTTCTCATTGCTGCTTGGTCATGATTCTTAAATATAACCACTCTGCTCTCAAAAGTGAAAGATTTGAAAGACTCTTGATGTAACGAGCCTTTCCCACTCTTTGCCCTGGGAGTGAGAGGGCTGCTTTCTGCCTTTAACTTCCTCAATTTTGGAGTGTCTGGCTCCACCACTGACAATAAGGGCCTAATCCTGGAGGGAAATGGACAGAGGTCTGCGCCCTGCGTCCTCCACGCGTCCCTAACGCTCCCAAACGCGACCACAGCCCTTACGGGCACAGCCCTATGTCCTATGCAGCCCCACTGGTACAGCCACCCACACAACTTAGGGTTAGGATCTGTGCTCTCCCACGTGGGCCTCAGAAAGTGTCACAGCCTGCTTTGCAAACCTTAGTGACGGTGGCCTAGGTGAAGATGATCTTGGTGGAATACTGATGCCTTTTTCCTCCCAGAAGCCACCCCAGGAGCATAGTAAAATGAAGGGGTGTGCCTGCTCAGCTGCCCTCTGTTTAGCCTCTGCCTGAGTGACATTAGTTCTGGTCTCTCCAGGCAAATGTATCTATCCGGGAGTAGCTGGGAAAAGGGAGTCTCTTTCTGCAGGCACAGTGGGGAAGACTCAGAGAGCTGCATGCCTGAGACATCTTTCCTTGTCCCTCGCTCATTGTTGTGTTCCCTAACTTCTAACTCTCTGCAAGGCCAGGCCCTGTTTCTTTTACTGCCAACCCCCCTGCCCCATCGTCTTCCACCTACTTCCCGCTCTATTATGCCTTTTCCTTTTTTGCTCTCTTTTACGGCCCTTTGAAAAGGAATGCAGGCCTAGCTAAGCCTCGTGAAGGAAATCTACCAACAAAAGATGCATTCCTCACTTATGGGAGGTGCTGTGAGATGAGTAAGAAGGGCTGAAGGGGCAATTGGGTTGTTGAGGTGGGAGGCACCAGAGGCATAGCCAGGATTGTCTAGCAAATGGGGCCCAAAGCTAATGTAGTTGGGCCCACTGCATTGACAAAAGTATCTGTAAATGTCCACCCAGCGCTGCTGAGTGGGCATTTACAGATTTTGGGTGGGCCTTTTCCCCTCAGGCCCTACCCTGCCTCTGCTCTCACCCCCAGGGCAAAGAGTGGGAAAGGCTCGCTACAGCAAGAGTCTTTCAAATCTTTCACTTTTGAGAGCACAGTGGTTACATTTAAAAATCATGAACAAGCAGCACAAGAAGAACATAGAGTAGCAGAGGACAGAAGACTGCCCTGTGCATATCAATACACCCCAATGACAAAGGCAACGATTTAACGGAACTACATAGCTATTAGTGGCTCACAGCTCACAATGATTATCATCTCTCTGTGAAGCACAACATCCTCGGAATTAGGGTGAAAGACAGATCTAAGGTGCCAAAGGAAGGCAACATGGAAATTCAGTTTCCTGCTCTGAGAGGAAGGAGGGTCGACAGCCCAATGGGTTAATGCACCTACTGCAGCCTCCTATGTGTAGCCTGCAGGCGACAAAGTCAGAAGCTGGTGAGATGCTGATACAGGTTTGCTTGCTATGCAGGGGTCGGTGGTCACCTCACAGCGCCTCAAACAGGTTTCCTGTTTGAGTCCCAGTGAAAATATCGTATCAACCATGACCCGTAGATTACACTTTTTCCCCTCATATTTCCACACAGTTGGGGCCAGAGAGACAAGCTTTTGTATGGGTGTTCCCAAGGCAAGAGTGCAGAAAACAAAGGCACAACTGTTAGTAGGAATGCAGGTGTTGAAGGGGCATTAACTGTTGGCTGATCGTGCAGGGTAATGCATACACATTTTCAATTAAAACATTTTTTTAAAAAAAGTGCTGAGGAGATACCAGACATTGGATTTGAACTCAGGTCTCCAGCATCCCAAGACCAAGCACTTACCACTTGAGCCACTGGTGGGTGTGCTTCTGAGAGTAGATTTTGGGCGTATATATCTTTCTTCTGCATGCCCCTATGAGCATACCCATTTGCATTGGGAAACATGTTCACTGAAGCCAACGAGGATAGAACATCTGTCCCCCCGCTCCACCAAATACCAGCTAACTGCAGTGGCCTAGAGGTTAAGTGCTTGCATTACAGCACTGGGGGGCCTGGGCTTTCGGCACATAATCTCCTTGTACAGTTGTGAGAACCCAAACTCCTCCTAAAAGGTTGAGTGGGTACGTTTTTTTTAATGCTTTGTTAGTGCAACAGCCTCAGCTTCCACACCTTCCAGGCTCTCGAATCGTCTCTCAACCCTCAAATCAATACATTCTATACATTCCCTTCCATTCACTATCGAATTTTACATTCAGGTAGAAGCTTCTTCCAGCTATTCATTCCACCGAAGCGACTTTACCTTATCATCACTCCACTACCTAATGACATTGTCCGTGTTCCTAGATACAACACATCCCCTTTCCTTCACCTGAACACACAACAGACCTGTGTAGGGGCATGTGGCAAATACCTTTTATTTTCCATACCTCAACTTTCTTCTCTCATTCACACTCAGCAACTTGGCCACTCTCTCTTTGCTCCAGGCTTCTTCATTTTCTAACTTCACTGAGTTTCCCAAATCTTCCTTGACTACCATTCATCTTGAATAATTAGATAATCCATACTGAACATGCCTTCCCAGTTTCACTTGCAGTACCGCTACTTTCGGCATAGGAATGACTTGAACACAAGAAAAGGGGTGCCTGGTAAAGGGAGAGTGGAAGAACGCAGAGAGGTGGGACTGAGGAAATGCAGGGTAAAGAGGGAGGTGGGAGGTGGGGCAGTCTAAAGGGAGAAGAAGGGCTGGATGAATGGGTCCCTGTGGAGAGGAGGAAGGGCTGGGTGAGTGGAGGTATGTCTAGAAGGGCAAGCCATGGGTTCCCTGGTGGGGGGGGTGGAAGAAAACAGAGAGGCGGGACTATGGGGGAGAGTATGTGCAGGGTAAACAAAGGTGGGGCAGGCTAAAGAGGGAGGTAGCACTGGAAGGAAAAAAAAATGTCAGCCCATTGTGGAGTCCATTCCACCCTCTTTTCCTCCTCAATGCCTCCTTTCCCCACATTAGGACCCTTTTTGCACCCCCCCACAATTCAGGGTCTTCCTCCCCCAGAGACGCCAACTTACTCCCTGTCTGCCCCCAGGTCTCCTTTCTCCTACATCCCCAGGCCCCTCTTGACCTAACACCTACTCTTCTCCCCAGGGACCCATTCATCTGGCCCTACCTCCCTCTTTAGCCTGCCTCACCTCCTCCTTTATTTACGCTGCACTTCCTCGCCTCCACAGTCCTACCTCTCTGCTGTCTTCCACCCTCTCTTTACCAGGTACCTCTTTTCATACCCACTGAACCTTTTAGAAGGAGTTTGGGTTCCCACACCTGTACAAGGAGATTATGTGCCGAACCCAGGACCCCAGCGCTGGAACCCAAGCACTTAACCTCTAGGCCACTGCAGTTAGCTGGAGTTTAGTGGAGCGGGGGGCCAGATGTTCTATCCTCGTTGGCTTCAATGAACATGTTTCACAATGCAAATGGGTATGTTCACAGGGGCATGCAGAAGAAAGATATATATGCCCAAAAGCTTCTCTCAGAAGCACAGCCACCAGTGGCTCAGGTGGTAAGTGCTTGGTCTTGGAATGCTTGAGACCTGAGTTCTAATCCAATGTTTGGTATCTCCTGTGGGATGTTTAAAAAAAAGTATGTTTTTATTGAAAAATGGGGATGCATTGCCCTGCGCGATCAGCCAACAGCTAGCGCCCTTCAATACCTTCGTTGCCACTAACAGTTGTTCCTTTTCTTTCTGCACTTTGGCCTTGGTAACACCCATACAAAAGCTTGTCTCTCTGGCCCCAACTGACTGAAAAAAACGAGGGAAAAAGTGCAATCTACGGGTCACGGTTGATACAATATTAGCACTGGGACTCAAACAGGACACCTTCTCGAGGCGCTGCGAAGAGACCACCGGCCCCTGCATAGCAAGTAAACCTGTATCAGCATCTCACCAGCATCTGACTTTGTCGCCTGCAGGCTACACATAGAAGGCTGCAGTAGGTGCATTAACCCATTGGGCTGTCGACCCTCCTTCCTCTCAGAGCAGGAAATTGAATTTCCATGTTGCCTTCCTTTGGCACCTTAGATCTGTCTTTCACCCTAATTCAGAGGATGTTTTGCTTCACGGAAAGATGATAATCATTGTGCGGTGTGAGACACTTATAGCTAAGCAGGTCAGTTAAATCTTTGCCTTTGTCATTATGGTGTATTGATATGCGCAGGGCAGTCTTCTGTCCTCTGCTTCTCTATGTTTTCTCATTGCTGCTTGGTCATGATTCTTAAATATAAGCACTCTGCTCTCAAAAGTGAAAGATTTGAAAGACTCTTGATGTAACGAGCCTTTCCCACTCTTTGCCCTGGGAGTGAGAGGGCTGCTTTCTGCCTTTAACTTCCTCAATTTTGGAGTGTCTGGCTCCACCACTGACAATAAGGGCCTAATCCTGGAGGGAAATGGGAAGAGGTCTGCGCCCTGCGTCCTCCACGCGTCCCTAACGCTCCCAAACGCGACCACAGCCCTTACGGGCACAGCCCTATGTCCTATGCAGCCCCACTGGTACAGCCACCCACACAACGTAGGGTTAGGATCTGTGCTCTCCCACGTGGGCCTCAGAAAGTGTCACAGCCTGCTTTGCAAACCTTAGTGACGGTGGCCTAGGTGAAGATGATCTTGGTGGAATACTGATGCCTTTTTCCTCCCAGAAGCCACCCCAGGAGCATAGTAAAATGAAGGGGTGTGCCTGCTCAGCTGCCCTCTGTTTAGCCTCTGCCTGAGTGACATTAGTTCTGGTCTCTCCAGGCAAATGTATCTATCCGGGAGTAGCTGGGAAAAGGGAGTCTCTTTCTGCAGGCACAGTGGGGAAGACTCAGAGAGCTGCATGCCTGAGACATCTTTCCTTGTCCCTCGCTCATTGTTGTGTTCCCTAACTTCTAACTCTCTGCAAGGCCAGGCCCTGTTTCTTTTACTGCCAACCCCCCTGCCCCATCGTCTTCCACCTACTTCCCGCTCTATTATGCCTTTTCCTTTTTTGCTCTCTTTTACGGCCCTTTGAAAAGGAATGCAGGCCTAGCTAAGCCTCGTGAAGGAAATCTACCAACAAAAGATGCATTCCTCACTTATGGGAGGTGCTGTGAGATGAGTAAGAAGGGCTGAAGGGGCAATTGGGTTGTTGAGGTGGGAGGCACCAGAGGCATAGCCAGGATTGTCTAGCAAATGGGGCCCAAAGCTAATGTAGTTGGGCCCACTGCATTGACAAAAGTATCTGTAAATGTCCACCCAGCGCTGCTGAGTGGGCATTTACAGATTTTGGGTGGGCCTTTTCCCCTCAGGCCCTACCCTGCCTCTGCTCTCACCCCCAGGGCAAAGAGTGGGAAAGGCTCGCTACAGCAAGAGTCTTTCAAATCTTTCACTTTTGAGAGCACAGTGGTTACATTTAAAAATCATGAACAAGCAGCAAAAGAAGAACATAGAGTAGCAGAGGACAGAAGACTGCCCTGTGCATATCAATACACCCCAATGACAAAGGCAACGATTTAACGGAACTACATAGCTATTAGTGGCTCACAGCTCACAATGATTATCATCTCTCTGTGAAGCACAACATCCTCGGAATTAGGGTGAAAGACAGATCTAAGGTGCCAAAGGAAGGCAACATGGAAATTCAGTTTCCTGCTCTGAGAGGAAGGAGGGTCGACAGCCCAATGGGTTAATGCACCTACTGCAGCCTCCTATGTGTAGCCTGCAGGCGACAAAGTCAGATGCTGGTGAGATGCTGATACAGGTTTGCTTGCTATGCAGGGGTCGGTGGTCACCTCACAGCGCCTCAAACAGGTTTCCTGTTTGAGTCCCAGTGAAAATATCGTATCAACCATGACCCGTAGATTACACTTTTTTCCCTCATATTTCCACACAGTTGGGGCCAGAGAGACAAGCTTTTGTATGGGTGTTCCCAAGGCAAGAGTGCAGAAAACAAAGGCACAACTGTTAGTAGGAATGCAGGTGTTGAAGGGGCATTAACTGTTGGCTGATCGTGCAGGGTAATGCATACACATTTTCAATTAAAACATTTTTTTAAAAAAAGTGCTGAGGAGATACCAGACATTGGATTAGAACTCAGGTCTCCAGCATCCCAAGACCAAGCACTTACCACTTGAGCCACTGGTGGGTGTGCTTCTGAGAGTAGATTTTGGGCGTATATATCTTTCTTCTGCATGCCTCTATGAGCATACCCATTTGCATTGGGAAACATGTTCACTGAAGCCAACGAGGATAGAACATCTGGCCCCCCGCTCCACCAAATACCAGCTAACTGCAGTGGCCTAGAGGTTAAGTGCTTGCATTACAGCACTGGGGGGCCTGGGCTTTCGGCACATAATCTCCTTGTACAGTTGTGAGAACCCAAACTCCACCTAAAAGGTTGAGTGGGTACGTTTTTTTTAATGCTTTGTTAGTGCAACAGCCTCAGCTTCCACACCTTCCAGGCTTTCGAATCGTCTCTCAACCCTCAAATCAATACATTCTATACATTCCCTTCCATTCACTATCAAATTTTACATTCAGGTGGAAGCTTCTTCCAGCTATTCATTCCACCGAAGCGACTTTACCTTATCATCACTCCACTACCTAATGACATTGTCCGTGTTCCTAGATACAACACATCCCCTTTCCTTCACCTGAACACACAACAGACCTGTGTAGGGGCATGTGGCAAATACCTTTTATTTTCCATACCTCAACTTTCTTCTCTCATTCACACTCAGCAACTTGGCCACTCTCTATTTGCTCCAGGCTTCTTCATTTTCTAACTTCACTGAGTTTCCCAAATCTTCCTTGACTACCATTCATCTTGAATAATTAGATAATCCATACTGAACATGCCTTCCCAGTTTCACTTGCAGTGCCGCTACTTTCGGCATAGGAATGACTTGAACACAAGAAAAGGGGTGCCTGGTAAAGGGAGAGTGGAAGAACGCAGAGAGGTGGGACTGAGGAAATGCAGGGTAAAGAGGGAGGTGGGAGGCGGGGCAGTCTAAAGGGAGAAGAAGGGCTGGATGAATGGGTCCCTGTGGAGAGGAGGAAGGGCTGGGTGAGTGGAGGTATGTCTAGAAGGGCAAGCCATGGGTTCCCTGGTGGGGGGGGTGGAAGAAAACAGAGAGGCGGGACTATGGGGGAGAGTATGTGCAGGGTAAACAAAGGTGGGGCAGGCTAAAGAGGGAGGTAGCACTGGAAGGAAAAAAAAATGTCAGCCCATTGTGGAGTCCATTCCACCCTCTTTTCCTCCTCAATGCCTCCTTTCCCCACATTAGGACCCTTTTTGCACCCCCCCACAATTCAGGGTCTTCCTCCCCCAGAGACGCCAACTTACTCTCTGTCTGCCCCCAGGCCTCCTTTCTCCTACATCCCCAGGCCCCTCTTGACCTAACACCTACTCTTCTCCCCAGGGACCCATTCATCTGGCCCTACCTCCCTCTTTAGCCTGCCTCACCTCCTCCTTTATTTACGCTGCACTTCCTCGCCTCCACAGTCCTACCTCTCTGCTGTCTTCCACCCTCTCTTTACCAGGTACCTCTTTTCATACCCACTGAACCTTTTAGAAGGAGTTTGGGTTCCCACACCTGTACAAGGAGATTATGTGCCGAAAGCAGGACTCGAACCCAGGACCCCAGCGCTGGAACCCAAGCACTTAACCTCTAGGCCACTGCAGTTAGCTGGAGTTTAGTGGAGCGGGGGGCCAGATGTTCTATCCTCGTTGGCTTCAATGAACATGTTTCACAATGCAAATGGGTATGTTCACAGGGGCATGCAGAAGAAAGATATATATGCCCAAAAGCTTCTCTCAGAAGCACAGCCACCAGTGGCTCAAGTGGTAAGTGCTTGGTCTTGGAATGCTTGAGACCTGAGTTCTAATCCAATGTTTGGTATCTCCTGTGGGATGTTTAAAAAAAAGTATGTTTTTATTGAAAAATGGGGATGCATTGCCCTGCGCGATCAGCCAACAGCTAGCGCCCTTCAATACCTTTGTTGCCACTAACAGTTGTTCCTTTTCTTTCTGCACTTTGGCCTTGGTAACACCCATACAAAAGCTTGTCTCTCTGGCCCCAACTGACTGAAAAAAACGAGGGAAAAAGTGCAATCTACGGGTCACGGTTGATACAATATTAGCACTGGGACTCAAACAGGACACCTTCTCGAGGCGCTGCGAAGAGACCACCGGCCCCTGCATAGCAAGTAAACCTGTATCAGCATCTCACCAGCATCTGACTTTGTCGCCTGCAGGCTACACATAGAAGGCTGCAGTAGGTGCATTAACCCATTGGGCTGTCGACCCTCCTTCCTCTCAGAGCAGGAAATTGAATTTCCATGTTGCCTTCCTTTGGCACCTTAGATCTGTCTTTCACCCTAATTCAGAGGATGTTTTGCTTCACGGAAAGATGATAATCATTGTGCGGTGTGAGACACTTATAGCTAAGCAGGTCAGTTAAATCTTTGCCTTTGTCATTATGGTGTATTGATATGCGCAGGGCAGTCTTCTGTCCTCTGCTTCTCTATGTTTTCTCATTGCTGCTTGGTCATGATTCTTAAATATAAGCACTCTGCTCTCAAAAGTGAAAGATTTGAAAGACTCTTGATGTAACGAGCCTTTCCCACTCTTTGCCCTGGGAGTGAGAGGGCTGCTTTCTGCCTTTAACTTCCTCAATTTTGGAGTGTCTGGCTCCACCACTGACAATAAGGGCCTAATCCTGGAGGGAAATGGACAGAGGTCTGCGCCCTGCGTCCTCCACGCGTCCCTAACGCTCCCAAACGCGACCACAGCCCTTACGGGCACAGCCCTATGTCCTATGCAGCCCCACTGGTACAGCCACCCACACAACTTAGGGTTAGGATCTGTGCTCTCCCACGTGGGCCTCACAAAGTGTCACAGCCTGCTTTGCAAACCTTAGTGACGGTGGCCTAGGTGAAGATGATCTTGGTGGAATACTGATGCCTTTTTCCTCCCAGAAGCCACCCCAGGAGCATAGTAAAATGAAGGGGTGTGCCTGCTCAGCTGCCCTCTGTTTAGCCTCTGCCTGAGTGACATTAGTTCTGGTCTCTCCAGGCAAATGTATCCATCCGGGAGTAGCTGGGAAAAGGGAGTCTCTTTCTGCAGGCACAGTGGGGAAGACTCAGAGAGCTGCATGCCTGAGACATCTTTCCTTGTCCCTCGCTCATTGTTGTGTTCCCTAACTTCTAACTCTCTGCAAGGCCAGGCACTGTTTCTTTTACTGCCAACCCCCCTGCCCCATCGTCTTCCACCTACTTCCCGCTCTATTATGCCTTTTCCTTTTTTGCTCTCTTTTACGGCCCTTTGAAAAGGAATGCAGGCCTAGCTAAGCCTCGTGAAGGAAATCTACCAACAAAAGATGCATTCCTCACTTATGGGAGGTGCTGTGAGATGAGTAAGAAGGGCTGAAGGGGCAATTGGGTTGTTGAGGTGGGAGGCACCAGAGGCATAGCCAGGATTGTCTAGCAAATGGGGCCCAAAGCTAATGTAGTTGGGCCCACTGCATTGACAAAAGTATCTGTAAATGTCCACCCAGCGCTGCTGAGTGGGCATTTACAGATTTTGGGTGGGCCTTTTCCCCTCAGGCCCTACCCTGCCTCTGCTCTCACCCCCAGGGCAAAGAGTGGGAAAGGCTCGCTACAGCAAGAGTCTTTCAAATCTTTCACTTTTGAGAGCACAGTGGTTACATTTAAAAATCATGAACAAGCAGCAAAAGAAGAACATAGAGTAGCAGAGGACAGAAGACTGCCCTGTGCATATCAATACACCCCAATGACAAAGGCAACGATTTAACGGAACTACATAGCTATTAGTGGCTCACACCTCACAATGATTATCATCTCTCTGTGAAGCACAACATCCTCGGAATTAGGGTGAAAGACAGATCTAAGGTGCCAAAGGAAGGCAACATGGAAATTCAGTTTCCTGCTCTGAGAGGAAGGAGGGTCGACAGCCCAATGGGTTAATGCACCTACTGCAGCCTCCTATGTGTAGCCTGCAGGCGACAAAGTCAGATGCTGGTGAGATGCTGATACAGGTTTGCTTGCTATGCAGGGGTCGGTGGTCACCTCACAGCGCCTCAAACAGGTTTCCTGTTTGAGTCCCAGTGAAAATATCGTATCAACCATGACCCGTAGATTACACTTTTTCCCCTCATATTTCCAGACAGTTGGGGCCAGAGAGACAAGCTTTTGTATGGGTGTACCCAAGGCAAGAGTGCAGAAAACAAAGGCACAACTGTTAGTAGGAATGCAGGTGTTGAAGGGGCATTAACTGTTGGCTGATCGTGCAGGGTAATGCATACACATTTTCAATTAAAACATTTTTTTTTTAAAAAGTGCTGAGGAGATACCAGACATTGGATTAGAACTCAGGTCTCCAGCATCCCAAGACCAAGCACTTACCACTTGAGCCACTGGCGGGTGTGCTTCTGAGAGTAGATTTTGGGCGTATATATCTTTCTTCTGCATGCCCCTATGAGCATACCCATTTGCATTGGGAAACATGTTCACTGAAGCCAACGAGGATAGAACATCTGGCCCCCCGCTCCACCAAATACCAGCTAACTGCAGTGGCCTAGAGGTTAAGTGCTTGCATTACAGCACTGGGGGGCCTGGGTTCGGGTCCTGCTTTCGGCACATAATCTCCTTGTACAGTTGTGAGAACCCAAACTCCTCCTAAATGGTTGAGTGGGTACGTTTTTTTTAATGCTTTGTTAGTGCAACAGCCTCAGCTTCCACACCTTCCAGGCTCTCGAATCGTCTCTCAACCCTCAAATCAATACATTCTATACATTCCCTTCCATTCACTATCGAATTTTACATTCAGGTAGAAGCTTCTTCCAGCTATTCATTCCACCGAAGCGACTTTACCTTATCATCACTCCACTACCTAACGACATTGTCCGTGTTCCTAGATACAACACATCCCCTTTCCTTCACCTGAACACACAACAGACCTGTGTAGGGGCATGTGGCAAATACCTTTTATTTTCCATACCTCAACTTTCTTCTCTCATTCACACTCAGCAACTTGGCCACTCTCTCTTTGCTCCAGGCTTCTTCATTTTCTAACTTCACTGAGTTTCCCAAATCTTCCTTGACTACCATTCATCTTGAATAATTAGATAATCCATACTGAACATGCCTTCCCAGTTCCACTTGCAGTACCGCTACTTTCGGCATAGGAATGACTTGAACACAAGAAAAGGGGTGCCTGGTAAAGGGAGAGGGGAAGAACGCAGAGAGGTGGGACTGAGGAAATGCAGGGTAAAGAGGGAGGTGGGAGGTGGGGCAGTCTAAAGGGAGAAGAAGGGCTGGATGAATGGGTCCCTGTGGAGAGGAGGAAGGGCTGGGTGAGTGGGGGTATGTCTAGAAGGGCATGGCATGGGTTCCCTGGTGGGGGGGTGGAAGAAAACAGAGAGGCGGGACTATGGGGGAGAGTATGTGCAGGGTAAACAAAGGTGGGGCAGGCTAAAGAGGGAGGTAGCACTGGAAGGAAAAAAAAATGTCAGCCCATTGTGGAGTCCATTCCACCCTCTTTCCCTCCTCAATGCCTCCTTTCCCCACATTAGGACCCTTTTTGCACCCCCCCCACAATTCAGGGTCTTTCTCCCCCAGAGAAGCCAACTTACTCCCTGTCTGCCCCCAGGCCTCCTTTCTCCTACATCCCCAGGCCCCTCTTGACCTAACACCTACTCTTCTCCCGAGGGACCCATTCGTCTGGCCCTACCTCCCTCTTTAGCCTGCCTCACCTCCTCCTTTATTTACGCTGCACTTCCTCGCCTCCACAGTCCTACCTCTCTGCTGTCTTCCACCCTCTCTTTACCAGGTACCTCTTTTCATACCCACTGAACCTTTTAGAAGGAGTTTGGGTTCACACAACTGTACAAGGAGATTATGTGCCGAAAGCAGGACTCGAACCCAGGACCCCAGCGCTGGAACCCAAGCACTTAACCTCTAGGCCACTGCAGTTAGCTGGAGTTTAGTGGAGCGGGGGGCCAGATGTTCTATCCTCGCTGGCTTCAATGAACATGTTTCACAATGCAAATGGGTATGTTCACAGGGGCATGCGGAAGAAAGATATATATGCCCAAAAGCTTCTCTCAGAAGCACAGCCACCAGTGGCTCAGGTGGTAAGTGCTTGGTCTTGGAATGCTTGAGACCTGAGTTCTAATCCAATGTTTGGTATCTCCTGTGGGATGTTTAAAAAAAAGTATGTTTTTATTGAAAAATGGGGATGCATTGCCCTGCGCGATCAGCCAACAGCTAGCGCCCTTCAATACCTTCGTTGCCTCTAACAGTTGTTCCTTTTCTTTCTGCACTTTGGCCTTGGTAACACCCATACAAAAGCTTGTCTCTCTGGCCCCAACTGACTGAAAAAAACGAGGGAAAAAGTGCAATCTACGGGTCACGGTTGATACAATATTAGCACTGGGACTCAAACAGGACACCTTCTCGAGGCGCTGCGAAGAGACCACCGGCCCCTGCATAGCAAGTAAACCTGTATCAGCATCTCACCAGCATCTGACTTTGTCGCCTGCAGGCTACACATAGAAGGCTGCAGTAGGTGCATTAACCCATTGGGCTGTCGACCCTCCTTCCTCTCAGAGCAGGAAATTGAATTTCCATGTTGCCTTCCTTTGGCACCTTAGATCTGTCTTTCACCCTAATTCAGAGGATGTTTTGCTTCACGGAAAGATGATAATCATTGTGCGGTGTGAGACACTTATAGCTAAGCAGGTCAGTTAAATCTTTGCCTTTGTCATTATGGTGTATTGATATGCGCAGGGCAGTCTTCTGTCCTCTGCTTCTCTATGTTTTCTCATTGCTGCTTGGTCATGATTCTTAAATATAAGCACTCTGCTCTCAAAAGTGAAAGATTTGAAAGACTCTTGATGTAACGAGCCTTTCCCACTCTTTGCCCTGGGAGTGAGAGGGCTGCTTTCTGCCTTTAACTTCCTCAATTTTGGAGTGTCTGGCTCCACCACTGACAATAAGGGCCCAATCCTGGAGGGAAATGGACAGAGGTCTGCGTCCTGCGTCCTCCACGCGTCCCTAACGCTCCCAAACGCGACCACAGCCCTTACGGGCACAGCCCTATGTCCTATGCAGCCCCACTGGTACAGCCACCCACACAACTTAGGGTTAGGATCTGTGCTCTCCCACGTGGGCCTCAGAAAGTGTCACAGCCTGCTTTGCAAACCTTAGTGACGGTGGCCTAGGTGAAGATGATCTTGGTGGAATACTGATGCCTTTTTCCTCCCAGAAGCCACCCCAGGACCATAGTAAAATGAAGGGGTGTGCCTGCTCAGCTGCCCTCTGTTTAGCCTCTGCCTGAGTGACATTAGTTCTGGTCTCTCCAGGCAAATGTATCTATCCGGGAGTAGCTGGGAAAAGGGAGTCTCTTTCTGCAGGCACAGTGGGGAAGACTCAGAGAGCTGCATGCCTGAGACATCTTTCCTTGTCCCTCGCTCATTGTTGTGTTCCCTAACTTCTAACTCTCTGCAAGGCCAGGCCCTGTTTCTTTTACTGCCAACCCCCCTGCCCCATCATCTTCCACCTACTTCCCGCTCTATTATGCCTTTTCCTTTTTTGCTCTCTTTTACGGCCCTTTGAAAAGGAATGCAGGCCTAGCTAAGCCTCGTGAAGGAAATCTACCAACAAAAGATGCATTCCTCACTTATGGGAGGTGCTGTGAGATGAGTAAGAAGGGCTGAAGGGGCAATTGGGTTGTTGAGGTGGGAGGCACCAGAGGCATAGCCAGGATTGTCTAGCAAATGGGGCCCAAAGCTAATGTAGTTGGGCCCACTGCATTGACAAAAGTATCTGTAAATGTCCACCCAGCGCTGCTGAGTGGGCATTTACAGATTTTGGGTGGGCCTTTTCCCCTCAGGCCCTACCCTGCCTCTGCTCTCACCCCCAGGGCAAAGAGTGGGAAAGGCTCGCTACAGCAAGAGTCTTTCAAATCTTTCACTTTTGAGAGCACAGTGGTTACATTTAAAAATCATGAACAAGCAGCAAAAGAAGAACATAGAGTAGCAGAGGACAGAAGACTGCCCTGTGCATATCAATACACCCCAATGACAAAGGCAACGATTTAACGGAACTACATAGCTATTAGTGGCTCACACCTCACAATGATTATCATCTCTCTGTGAAGCACAACATCCTCGGAATTAGGGTGAAAGACAGATCTAAGGTGCCAAAGGAAGGCAACATGGAAATTCAGTTTCCTGCTCTGAGAGGAAGGAGGGTCGACAGCCCAATGGGTTAATGCACCTACTGCAGCCTCCTATGTGTAGCCTGCAGGCGACAAAGTCAGATGCTGGTGAGATGCTGATACAGGTTTGCTTGCTATGCAGGGGTCGGTGGTCACCTCACAGCGCCTCAAACAGGTTTCCTGTTTGAGTCCCAGTGAAAATATCGTATCAACCATGACCCGTAGATTACACTTTTTCCCCTCATATTTCCAGACAGTTGGGGCCAGAGAGACAAGCTTTTGTATGGGTGTTCCCAAGGCAAGAGTGCAGAAAACAAAGGCACAACTGTTAGTAGGAATGCAGGTGTTGAAGGGGCATTAACTGTTGGCTGATCGTGCAGGGTAATGCATACACATTTTCAATTAAAACATTTTTTTTTTAAAAAGTGCTGAGGAGATACCAGACATTGGATTAGAACTCAGGTCTCCAGCATCCCAAGACCAAGCACTTACCACTTGAGCCACTGGTGGGTGTGCTTTTGAGAGTAGATTTTGGGCGTATATATCTTTCTTCTGCATGCCCCTATGAGCATACCCATTTGCATTGGGAAACATGTTCACTGAAGCCAACGAGGATAGAACATCTGGCCCCCCGCTCCACCAAATACCAGCTAACTGCAGTGGCCTAGAGGTTAAGTGCTTGCATTACAGCACTGGGGGGCCTGGGTTCGGGTCCTGCTTTCGGCACATAATCTCCTTGTACAGTTGTGAGAACCCAAACTCCTCCTAAAAGGTTGAGTGGGTACGTTTTTTTTAATGCTTTGTTAGTGCAACAGCCTCAGCTTCCACACCTTCCAGGCTCTCGAATCGTCTCTCAACCCTCAAATCAATACATTCTATACATTCCCTTCCATTCACTATCGAATTTTACATTCAGGTAGAAGCTTCTTCCAGCTATTCATTCCACCAAAGCGACTTTACCTTATCATCACTCCACTACCTAATGACATTGTCCGTGTTCCTAGATACAACACATCCCCTTTCCTTCACCTGAACACACAACAGACCTGTGTAGGGGCATGTGGCAAATACCTTTTATTTTCCATACCTCAACTTTCTTCTCTCATTCACACTCAGCAACTTGGCCACTCTCTCTTTGCTCCAGGCTTCTTCATTTTCTAACTTCACTGAGTTTCCCAAATCTTCCTTGACTACCATTCATCTTGAATAATTAGATAATCCATACTGAACATGCCTTCCCAGTTTCACTTGCAGTACCGCTACTTTCGGCATAGGAATGACTTGAACACAAGAAAAGGGGTGCCTGGTAAAGGGAGAGTGGAAGAACGCAGAGAGGTGGGACTGAGGAAATGCAGGGTAAAGAGGGAGGTGGGAGGTGGGGCAGTCTAAAGGGAGAAGAAGGGCTGGATGAATGGGTCCCTGTGGAGAGGAGGAAGGGCTGGGTGAGTGGAGGTATGTCTAGAAGGGCAAGCCATGGGTTCCCTGGTGGGGGGGGTGGAAGAAAACAGAGAGGCGGGACTATGGGGGAGAGTATGTGCAGGGTAAACAAAGGTGGGGCAGGCTAAAGAGGGAGGTAGCACTGGAAGGAAAAAAAAATGTCAGCCCATTGTGGAGTCCATTCCACCCTCTTTTCCTCCTCAATGCCTCCTTTCCCCACATTAGGACCCTTTTTTGCACCCCCCCACAATTCAGGGTCTTCCTCCCCCAGAGACGCCAACTTACTCCCTGTCTGCCCCCAGGTCTCCTTTCTCCTACATCCCCAGGCCCCTCTTGACCTAACACCTACTCTTCTCCCCAGGGACCCATTCATCTGGCCCTACCTCCCTCTTTAGCCTGCCTCACCTCCTCCTTTATTTACGCTGCACTTCCTCGCCTCCACAGTCCTACCTCTCTGCTGTCTTCCACCCTCTCTTTACCAGGTACCTCTTTTCATACCCACTGAACCTTTTAGAAGGAGTTTGGGTTCCCACACCTGTACAAGGAGATTATGTGCCGAAAGCAGGACTCGAACCCAGGACCCCAGCGCTGGAACCCAAGCACTTAACCTCTAGGCCACTGCAGTTAGCTGGAGTTTAGTGGAGCGGGGGGCCAGATGTTCTATCCTCGTTGGCTTCAATGAACATGTTTCACAATGCAAATGGGTATGTTCACAGGGGCATGCAGAAGAAAGATATATATGCCCAAAAGCTTCTCTCAGAAGCACAGCCACCAGTGGCTCAGGTGGTAAGTGCTTGGTCTTGGAATGCTTGAGACCTGAGTTCTAATCCAATGTTTGGTATCTCCAGTGGGATGTTTAAAAAAAAGTATGTTTTTATTGAAAAATGGGGATGCATTGCCCTGCGCGATCAGCCAACAGCTAGCGCCCTTCAATACCTTCGTTGCCACTAACAGTTGTTCCTTTTCTTTCTGCACTTTGGCCTTGGTAACACCCATACAAAAGCTTGTCTCTCTGGCCCCAACTGACTGAAAAAAACGAGGGAAAAAGTGCAATCTACGGGTCACGGTTGATACAATATTAGCACTGGGACTCAAACAGGACACCTTCTCGAGGCGCTGCGAAGAGACCACCGGCCCCTGCATAGCAAGTAAACCTGTATCAGCATCTCACCAGCATCTGACTTTGTCGCCTGCAGGCTACACATAGAAGGCTGCAGTAGGTGCATTAACCCATTGGGCTGTCGACCCTCCTTCCTCTCAGAGCAGGAAATTGAATTTCCATGTTGCCTTCCTTTGGCACCTTAGATCTGTCTTTCACCCTAATTCAGAGGATGTTTTGCTTCACGGAAAGATGATAATCATTGTGCGGTGTGAGACACTTATAGCTAAGCAGGTCAGTTAAATCTTTGCCTTTGTCATTATGGTGTATTGATATGCGCAGGGCAGTCTTCTGTCCTCTGCTTCTCTATGTTTTCTCATTGCTGCTTGGTCATGATTCTTAAATATAAGCACTCTGCTCTCAAAAGTGAAAGATTTGAAAGACTCTTGATGTAACGAGCCTTTCCCACTCTTTGCCCTGGGAGTGAGAGGGCTGCTTTCTGCCTTTAACTTCCTCAATTTTGGAGTGTCTGGCTCCACCACTGACAATAAGGGCCTAATCCTGGAGGGAAATGGACAGAGGTCTGCGCCCTGCGTCCTCCACGCGTCCCTAACGCTCCCAAACGCGACCACAGCCCTTACGGGCACAGCCCTATGTCCTATGCAGCCCCACTGGTACAGCCACCCACACAACGTAGGGTTAGGATCTGTGCTCTCCCACGTGGGCCTCAGAAAGTGTCACAGCCTGCTTTGCAAACCTTAGTGACGGTGGCCTAGGTGAAGATGATCTTGGTGGAATACTGATGCCTTTTTCCTCCCAGAAGCCACCCCAGGAGCATAGTAAAATGAAGGGGTGTGCCTGCTCAGCTGCCCTCTGTTTAGCCTCTGCCTGAGTGACATTAGTTCTGGTCTCTCCAGGCAAATGTATCTATCCGGGAGTAGCTGGGAAAAGGGAGTCTCTTTCTGCAGGCACAGTGGGGAAGACTCAGAGAGCTGCATGCCTGAGACATCTTTCCTTGTCCCTCGCTCATTGTTGTGTTCCCTAACTTCTAACTCTCTGCAAGGCCAGGCCCTGTTTCTTTTACTGCCAACCCCCCTGCCCCATCGTCTTCCACCTACTTCCCGCTCTATTATGCCTTTTCCTTTTTTGCTCTCTTTTACGGCCCTTTGAAAAGGAATGCAGGCCTAGCTAAGCCTCGTGAAGGAAATCTACCAACAAAAGATGCATTCCTCACTTATGGGAGGTGCTGTGAGATGAGTAAGAAGGGCTGAAGGGGCAATTGGGTTGTTGAGGTGGGAGGCACCAGAGGCATAGCCAGGATTGTCTAGCAAATGGGGCCCAAAGCTAATGTAGTTGGGCCCACTGCATTGACAAAAGTATCTGTAAATGTCCACCCAGCGCTGCTGAGTGGGCATTTACAGATTTTGGGTGGGCCTTTTCCCCTCAGGCCCTACCCTGCCTCTGCTCTCACCCCCAGGGCAAAGAGTGGGAAAGGCTCGCTACAGCAAGAGTCTTTCAAATCTTTCACTTTTGAGAGCACAGTGGTTACATTTAAAAATCATGAACAAGCAGCAAAAGAAGAACATAGAGTAGCAGAGGACAGAAGACTGCCCTGTGCATATCAATACACCCCAATGACAAAGGCAACGATTTAACGGAACTACATAGCTATTAGTGGCTCACAGCTCACAATGATTATCATCTCTCTGTGAAGCACAACATCCTCGGAATTAGGGTGAAAGACAGATCTAAGGTGCCAAAGGAAGGCAACATGGAAATTCAGTTTCCTGCTCTGAGAGGAAGGAGGGTCGACAGCCCAATGGGTTAATGCACCTACTGCAGCCTCCTATGTGTAGCCTGCAGGCGACAAAGTCAGATGCTGGTGAGATGCTGATACAGGTTTGCTTGCTATGCAGGGGTCGGTGGTCACCTCACAGCGCCTCAAACAGGTTTCCTGTTTGAGTCCCAGTGAAAATATCGTATCAACCATGACCCGTAGATTACACTTTTTTCCCTCATATTTCCACACAGTTGGGGCCAGAGAGACAAGCTTTTGTATGGGTGTTCCCAAGGCAAGAGTGCAGAAAACAAAGGCACAACTGTTAGTAGGAATGCAGGTGTTGAAGGGGCATTAACTGTTGGCTGATCGTGCAGGGTAATGCATACACATTTTCAATTAAAACATTTTTTTAAAAAAAGTGCTGAGGAGATACCAGACATTGGATTAGAACTCAGGTCCCCAGCATCCCAAGACCAAGCACTTACCACTTGAGCCACTGGTGGGTGTGCTTCTGAGAGTAGATTTTGGGCGTATATATCTTTCTTCTGCATGCCTCTATGAGCATACCCATTTGCATTGGGAAACATGTTCACTGAAGCCAACGAGGATAGAACATCTGGCCCCCCGCTCCACCAAATACCAGCTAACTGCAGTGGCCTAGAGGTTAAGTGCTTGCATTACAGCACTGGGGGGCCTGGGCTTTCGGCACATAATCTCCTTGTACAGTTGTGAGAACCCAAACTCCTCCTAAAAGGTTGAGTGGGTACGTTTTTTTTAATGCTTTGTTAGTGCAACAGCCTCAGCTTCCACACCTTCCAGGCTTTCGAATCGTCTCTCAACCCTCAAATCAATACATTCTATACATTCCCTTCCATTCACTATCAAATTTTACATTCAGGTGGAAGCTTCTTCCAGCTATTCATTCCACCGAAGCGACTTTACCTTATCATCACTCCACTACCTAATGACATTGTCCGTGTTCCTAGATACAACACATCCCCTTTCCTTCACCTGAACACACAACAGACCTGTGTAGGGGCATGTGGCAAATACCTTTTATTTTCCATACCTCAACTTTCTTCTCTCATTCACACTCAGCAACTTGGCCACTCTCTATTTGCTCCAGGCTTCTTCATTTTCTAACTTCACTGAGTTTCCCAAATCTTCCTTGACTACCATTCATCTTGAATAATTAGATAATCCATACTGAACATGCCTTCCCAGTTTCACTTGCAGTACCGCTACTTTCGGCATAGGAATGACTTGAACACAAGAAAAGGGGTGCCTGGTAAAGGGAGAGTGGAAGAACGCAGAGAGGTGGGACTGAGGAAATGCAGGGTAAAGAGGGAGGTGGGAGGCGGGGCAGTCTAAAGGGAGAAGAAGGGCTGGATGAATGGGTCCCTGTGGAGAGGAGGAAGGGCTGGGTGAGTGGAGGTATGTCTAGAAGGGCAAGCCATGGGTTCCCTGGTGGGGGGGGTGGAAGAAAACAGAGAGGCGGGACTATGGGGGAGAGTATGTGCAGGGTAAACAAAGGTGGGGCAGGCTAAAGAGGGAGGTAGCACTGGAAGGAAAAAAAAATGTCAGCCCATTGTGGAGTCCATTCCACCCTCTTTTCCTCCTCAATGCCTCCTTTCCCCACATTAGGGCCCTTTTTGCACCCCCCCACAATTCAGGGTCTTCCTCCCCCAGAGACGCCAACTTACTCTCTGTCTGCCCCCAGGCCTCCTTTCTCCTACATCCCCAGGCCCCTCTTGACCTAACACCTACTCTTCTCCCGAGGGACCCATTCGTCTGGCCCTACCTCCCTCTTTAGCCTGCCTCACCTCCTCCTTTATTTACGCTGCACTTCCTCGCCTCCACAGTCCTACCTCTCTGCTGTCTTCCACCCTCTCTTTACCAGGTACCTCTTTTCATACCCACTGAACCTTTTAGAAGGAGTTTGGGTTCACACAACTGTACAAGGAGATTATGTGCCGAAAGCAGGACTCGAACCCAGGACCCCAGCGCTGGAACCCAAGCACTTAACCTCTAGGCCACTGCAGTTAGCTGGAGTTTAGTGGAGCGGGGGGCCAGATGTTCTATCCTCGCTGGCTTCAATGAACATGTTTCACAATGCAAATGGGTATGTTCACAGGGGCATGCGGAAGAAAGATATATATGCCCAAAAGCTTCTCTCAGAAGCACAGCCACCAGTGGCTCAGGTGGTAAGTGCTTGGTCTTGGAATGCTTGAGACCTGAGTTCTAATCCAATGTTTGGTATCTCCTGTGGGATGTTTAAAAAAAAGTATGTTTTTATTGAAAAATGGGGATGCATTGCCCTGCGCGATCAGCCAACAGCTAGCGCCCTTCAATACCTTCGTTGCCTCTAACAGTTGTTCCTTTTCTTTCTGCACTTTGGCCTTGGTAACACCCATACAAAAGCTTGTCTCTCTGGCCCCAACTGACTGAAAAAAACGAGGGAAAAAGTGCAATATACGGGTCACGGTTGATACAATATTAGCACTGGGACTCAAACAGGACACCTTCTCGAGGCGCTGCGAAGAGACCACCGGCCCCTGCATAGCAAGTAAACCTGTATCAGCATCTCACCAGCATCTGACTTTGTCGCCTGCAGGCTACACATAGAAGGCTGCAGTAGGTGCATTAACCCATTGGGCTGTCGACCCTCCTTCCTCTCAGAGCAGGAAATTGAATTTCCATGTTGCCTTCCTTTGGCACCTTAGATCTGTCTTTCACCCTAATTCAGAGGATGTTTTGCTTCACGGAAAGATGATAATCATTGTGCGGTGTGAGACACTTATAGCTAAGCAGGTCAGTTAAATCTTTGCCTTTGTCATTATGGTGTATTGATATGCGCAGGGCAGTCTTCTGTCCTCTGCTTCTCTATGTTTTCTCATTGCTGCTTGGTCATGATTCTTAAATATAAGCACTCTGCTCTCAAAAGTGAAAGATTTGAAAGACTCTTGATGTAACGAGCCTTTCCCACTCTTTGCCCTGGGAGTGAGAGGGCTGCTTTCTGCCTTTAACTTCCTCAATTTTGGAGTGTCTGGCTCCACCACTGACAATAAGGGCCCAATCCTGGAGGGAAATGGACAGAGGTCTGCGTCCTGCGTCCTCCACGCGTCCCTAACGCTCCCAAACGCGACCACAGCCCTTACGGGCACAGCCCTATGTCCTATGCAGCCCCACTGGTACAGCCACCCACACAACTTAGGGTTAGGATCTGTGCTCTCCCACGTGGGCCTCAGAAAGTGTCACAGCCTGCTTTGCAAACCTTAGTGACGGTGGCCTAGGTGAAGATGATCTTGGTGGAATACTGATGCCTTTTTCCTCCCAGAAGCCACCCCAGGACCATAGTAAAATGAAGGGGTGTGCCTGCTCAGCTGCCCTCTGTTTAGCCTCTGCCTGAGTGACATTAGTTCTGGTCTCTCCAGGCAAATGTATCTATCCGGGAGTAGCTGGGAAAAGGGAGTCTCTTTCTGCAGGCACAGTGGGGAAGACTCAGAGAGCTGCATGCCTGAGACATCTTTCCTTGTCCCTCGCTCATTGTTGTGTTCCCTAACTTCTAACTCTCTGCAAGGCCAGGCCCTGTTTCTTTTACTGCCAACCCCCCTGCCCCATCATCTTCCACCTACTTCCCGCTCTATTATGCCTTTTCCTTTTTTGCTCTCTTTTACGGCCCTTTGAAAAGGAATGCAGGCCTAGCTAAGCCTCGTGAAGGAAATCTACCAACAAAAGATGCATTCCTCACTTATGGGAGGTGCTGTGAGATGAGTAAGAAGGGCTGAAGGGGCAATTGGGTTGTTGAGGTGGGAGGCACCAGAGGCATAGCCAGGATTGTCTAGCAAATGGGGCCCAAAGCTAATGTAGTTGGGCCCACTGCATTGACAAAAGTATCTGTAAATGTCCACCCAGCGCTGCTGAGTGGGCATTTACAGATTTTGGGTGGGCCTTTTCCCCTCAGGCCCTACCCTGCCTCTGCTCTCACCCCCAGGGCAAAGAGTGGGAAAGGCTCGCTACAGCAAGAGTCTTTCAAATCTTTCACTTTTGAGAGCACAGTGGTTACATTTAAAAATCATGAACAAGCAGCAAAAGAAGAACATAGAGTAGCAGAGGACAGAAGACTGCCCTGTGCATATCAATACACCCCAATGACAAAGGCAACGATTTAACGGAACTACATAGCTATTAGTGGCTCACACCTCACAATGATTATCATCTCTCTGTGAAGCACAACATCCTCGGAATTAGGGTGAAAGACAGATCTAAGGTGCCAAAGGAAGGCAACATGGAAATTCAGTTTCCTGCTCTGAGAGGAAGGAGGGTCGACAGCCCAATGGGTTAATGCACCTACTGCAGCCTCCTATGTGTAGCCTGCAGGCGACAAAGTCAGATGCTGGTGAGATGCTGATACAGGTTTGCTTGCTATGCAGGGGTCGGTGGTCACCTCACAGCGCCTCAAACAGGTTTCCTGTTTGAGTCCCAGTGAAAATATCGTATCAACCATGACCCGTAGATTACACTTTTTCCCCTCATATTTCCAGACAGTTGGGGCCAGAGAGACAAGCTTTTGTATGGGTGTTCCCAAGGCAAGAGTGCAGAAAACAAAGGCACAACTGTTAGTAGGAATGCAGGTGTTGAAGGGGCATTAACTGTTGGCTGATCGTGCAGGGTAATGCATACACATTTTCAATTAAAACATTTTTTTTAAAAAAATGCTGAGGAGATACCAGACATTGGATTAGAACTCAGGTCTCCAGCATCCCAAGACCAAGCAGTACCACTTGAGCCACTGGTGGGTGTGCTTCTGAGAGTAGATTTTGGGCGTATATATCTTTCTTCTGCATGCCCCTATGAGCATACCCATTTGCATTGGGAAACATGTTCACTGAAGCCAACGAGGATAGAACATCTGGCCCCCCGCTCCACCAAATACCAGCTAACTGCAGTGGCCTAGAGGTTAAGTGCTTGCATTACAGCACTGGGGGGCCTGGGTTCGGGTCCTGCTTTCGGCACATAATCTCCTTGTACAGTTGTGAGAACCCAAACTCCTCCTAAAAGGTTGAGTGGGTACGTTTTTTTTAATGCTTTGTTAGTGCAACAGCCTCAGCTTCCACACCTTCCAGGCTCTCGAATCGTCTCTCAACCCTCAAATCAATACATTCTATACATTCCCTTCCATTCACTATCGAATTTTACATTCAGGTAGAAGCTTCTTCCAGCTATTCATTCCACCAAAGCGACTTTACCTTATCATCACTCCACTACCTAATGACATTGTCCGTGTTCCTAGATACAACACATCCCCTTTCCTTCACCTGAACACACAACAGACCTGTGTAGGGGCATGTGGCAAATACCTTTTATTTTCCATACCTCAACTTTCTTCTCTCATTCACACTCAGCAACTTGGCCACTCTCTCTTTGCTCCAGGCTTCTTCATTTTCTAACTTCACTGAGTTTCCCAAATCTTCCTTGACTACCATTCATCTTGAATAATTAGATAATCCATACTGAACATGCCTTCCCAGTTTCACTTGCAGTACCGCTACTTTCGGCATAGGAATGACTTGAACACAAGAAAAGGGGCGCCTGGTAAAGGGAGAGTGGAAGAACGCAGAGAGGTGGGACTGAGGAAATGCAGGGTAAAGAGGGAGGTGGGAGGTGGGACAGTCTAAAGGGAGAAGAAGGGCTGGATGAATGGGTCCCTGTGGAGAGGAGGAAGGGCTGGGTGAGTGGGGGTATGTCTAGAAGGGCATGGCATGGGTTCCCTGGTGGGGGGGTGGAAAAAAACAGAGAGGCGGGACTATGGGGGAGAGTATGTGCAGGGTAAACAAAGGTGGGGCAGGCTAAAGAGGGAGGTAGCACTGGAAGGAAAAAAAAATGTCAGCCCATTGTGGAGTCCATTCCACCCTCTTTCCCTCCTCAATGCCTCCTTTCCACACATTAGGACCCTTTTACAACCTCCCACTATTCAGGGTCTTTCTCCCCCAGAGAAGCCAACTTACTCCCTGTCTGCCCCCAGGCCTCCTTTCTCCTACATCCCCAGGCCCCTCTTGACTTAACACCTACTCTTCTCCCCAGGGACCCATTCATCTGGCCCTACCTCCCTCTTTAGCCTGCCTCACCTCCTCCTTTATTTACGCTGCACTTCCTCGCCTCCACAGTCCTACCTCTCTGCTGTCTTCCACCCTCTCTTTACCAGGTACCTCTTTTCATACCCACTGAACCTTTTAGAAGGAGTTTGGGTTCCCACACCTGTACAAGGAGATTATGTGCCGAAAGCAGGACTCGAACCCAGGACCCCAGCGCTGGAACCCAAGCACTTAACCTCTAGGCCACTGCAGTTAGCTGGAGTTTAGTGGAGCGGGGGGCCAGATGTTCTATCCTCGTTGGCTTCAATGAACATGTTTCACAATGCAAATGGGTATGTTCACAGGGGCATGCAGAAGAAAGATATATATGCCCAAAAGCTTCTCTCAGAAGCACAGCCACCAGTGGCTCAGGTGGTAAGTGCTTGGTCTTGGAATGCTTGAGACCTGAGTTCTAATAAAATGTTTGGTATCTCCTGTGGGATGTTTAAAAAAAAGTATGTTTTTATTGAAAAATGGGGATGCATTGCCCTGCGCGATCAGCCAACAGCTAGCGCCCTTCAATACCTTCGTTGCCACTAACAGTTGTTCCTTTTCTTTCTGCACTTTGGCCTTGGTAACACCCATACAAAAGCTTGTCTCTCTGGCCCCAACTGACTGAAAAAAACGAGGGAAAAAGTGCAATCTACGGGTCACGGTTGATACAATATTAGCACTGGGACTCAAACAGGACACCTTCTCGAGGCGCTGCGAAGAGACCACCGGCCCCTGCATAGCAAGTAAACCTGTATCAGCATCTCACCAGCATCTGACTTTGTCGCCTGCAGGCTACACATAGAAGGCTGCAGTAGGTGCATTAACCCATTGGGCTGTCGACCCTCCTTCCTCTCAGAGCAGGAAATTGAATTTCCATGTTGCCTTCCTTTGGCACCTTAGATCTGTCTTTCACCCCAATTCAGAGGATGTTTTGCTTCACGGAAAGATGATAATCATTGTGCGGTGTGAGACACTTATAGCTAAGCAGGTCAGTTAAATCTTTGCCTTTGTCATTATGGTGTATTGATATGCGCAGGGCAGTCTTCTGTCCTCTGATTCTCTATGTTTTCTCATTGCTGCTTGGTCATGATTCTTAAATATAACCACTCTGCTCTCAAAAGTGAAAGATTTGAAAGACTCTTGATGTAACGAGCCTTTCCCACTCTTTGCCCTGGGAGTGAGAGGGCTGCTTTCTGCCTTTAACTTCCTCAATTTTGGAGTGTCTGGCTCCACCACTGACAATAAGGGCCTAATCCTGGAGGGAAATGGACAGAGGTCTGCGCCCTGCGTCCTCCACGCGTCCCTAACGCTCCCAAACGCGACCACAGCCCTTACGGGCACAGCCCTATGTCCTATGCAGCCCCACTGGTACAGCCACCCACACAACTTAGGGTTAGGATCTGTGCTCTCCCACGTGGGCCTCAGAAAGTGTCACAGCCTGCTTTGCAAACCTTAGTGACGGTGGCCTAGGTGAAGATGATCTTGGTGGAATACTGATGCCTTTTTCCTCCCAGAAGCCACCCCAGGAGCATAGTAAAATGAAGGGGTGTGCCTGCTCAGCTGCCCTCTGTTTAGCCTCTGCCTGAGTGACATTAGTTCTGGTCTCTCCAGGCAAATGTATCTATCCGGGAGTAGCTGGGAAAAGGGAGTCTCTTTCTGCAGGCACAGTGGGGAAGACTCAGAGAGCTGCATGCCTGAGACATCTTTCCTTGTCCCTCGCTCATTGTTGTGTTCCCTAACTTCTAACTCTCTGCAAGGCCAGGCCCTGTTTCTTTTACTGCCAACTCCCCTGCCCCATCGTCTTCCACCTACTTCCCGCTCTATTATGCCTTTTCCTTTTTTGCTCTCTTTTACGGCCCTTTGAAAAGGAATGCAGGCCTAGCTAAGCCTCGTGAAGGAAATCTACCAACAAAAGATGCATTCCTCACTTATGGGAGGTGCTGTGAGATGAGTAAGAAGGGCTGAAGGGGCAATTGGGTTGTTGAGGTGGGAGGCACCAGAGGCATAGCCAGGATTGTCTAGCAAATGGGGCCCAAAGCTAATGTAGTTGGGCCCACTGCATTGACAAAAGTATCTGTAAATGTCCACCCAGCGCTGCTGAGTGGGCATTTACAGATTTTGGGTGGGCCTTTTCCCCTCAGGCCCTACCCTGCCTCTGCTCTCACCCCCAGGGCAAAGAGTGGGAAAGGCTCGCTACAGCAAGAGTCTTTCAAATCTTTCACTTTTGAGAGCACAGTGGTTACATTTATAAATCATGAACAAGCAGCACAAGAAGAACATAGAGTAGCAGAGGACAGAAGACTGCCCTGTGCATATCAATACACCCCAATGACAAAGGCAACGATTTAACGGAACTACATAGCTATTAGTGGCTCACAGCTCACAATGATTATCATCTCTCTGTGAAGCACAACATCCTCGGAATTAGGGTGAAAGACAGATCTAAGGTGCCAAAGGAAGGCAACATGGAAATTCAGTTTCCTGCTCTGAGAGGAAGGAGGGTTGACAGCCCAATGGGTTAATGCACCTACTGCAGCCTCCTATGTGTAGCCTGCAGGCGACAAAGTCAGAAGCTGGTGAGATGCTGATACAGGTTTGCTTGCTATGCAGGGGTCGGTGGTCACCTCACAGCGCCTCAAACAGGTTTCCTGTTTGAGTCCCAGTGAAAATATCGTATCAACCATGACCCGTAGATTACACTTTTTCCCCTCATATTTCCAGACAGTTGGGGCCAGAGAGACAAGCTTTTGTATGGGTGTTCCCAAGGCAAGAGTGCAGAAAACAAAGGCACAACTGTTAGTAGGAATGCAGGTGTTGAAGGGGCATTAACTGTTGGCTGATCGTGCAGGGTAATGCATACACATTTTCAATTAAAACATTTTTTTAAAAAAAGTGCTGAGGAGATACCAGACATTGGATTAGAACTCAGGTCTCCAGCATCCCAAGACCAAGCACTTACCACTTGAGCCACTGGTGGGTGTGCTTCTGAGAGTAGATTTTGGGCGTATATATCTTTCTTCTGCATGCCCCTATGAGCATACCCATCTGCATTGGGAAACATGTTCACTGAAGCCAACGAGGATAGAACATCTGTCCCCCCGCTCCACCAAATACCAGCTAACTGCAGTGGCCTAGAGGTTAAGTGCTTGCATTACAGCACTGGGGGGCCTGGGCTTTCGGCACATAATCTCCTTGTACAGTTGTGAGAACCCAAACTCCTCCTAAAAGGTTGAGTGGGTACGTTTTTTTTAATGCTTTGTTAGTGCAACAGCCTCAGCTTCCACACCTTCCAGGCTCTCGAATCGTCTCTCAACCCTCAAATCAATACATTCTATACATTCCCTTACATTCACTATCGAATTTTACATTCAGGTAGAAGCTTCTTCCAGCTATTCATTCCACCGAAGCGACTTTACCTTATCATCACTCCACTACCTAATGACATTGTCCGTGTTCCTAGATACAACACATCCCCTTTCCTTCACCTGAACACACAACAGACCTGTGTAGGGGCATGTGGCAAATACCTTTTATTTTCCATACCTCAACTTTCTTCTCTCATTCACACTCAGCAACTTGGCCACTCTCTCTTTGCTCCAGGCTTCTTCATTTTCTAACTTCACTGAGTTTCCCAAATCTTCCTTGACTACCATTCATCTTGAATAATTAGATAATCCATACTGAACATGCCTTTCCAGTTTCACTTGCAGTACCGCTACTTTCGGCATAGGAATGACTTGAACACAAGAAAAGGGGTGCCTGGTAAAGGGAGAGTGGAAGAACGCAGAGAGGTGGGACTGAGGAAATGCAGGGTAAAGAGGGAGGTGGGAGGTGGGGCAGTCTAAAGGGAGAAGAAGGGCTGGATGAATGGGTCCCTGTGGAGAGGAGGAAGGGCTGGGTGAGTGGAGGTATGTCTAGAAGGGCAAGCCATGGGTTCCCTGGTGGGGGGGGTGGAAGAAAACAGAGAGGCGGGACTATGGGGGAGAGTATGTGCAGGGTAAACAAAGGTGGGGCAGGCTAAAGAGGGAGGTAGCACTGGAAGGAAAAAAAAATGTCAGCCCATTGTGGAGTCCATTCCACCCTCTTTTCCTCCTCAATGCCTCCTTTCCCCACATTAGGACCCTTTTTGCACCCCCCCACAATTCAGGGTCTTCCTCCCCCAGAGAGGCCAACTTACTCCCTGTCTGCCCCCAGGCCTCCTTTCTCCTACATCCCCAGGCCCCTCTTGACCTAACACCTACTCTTCTCCCCAGGGACCCATTCATCTGGCCCTACCTCCCTCTTTAGCCTGCCTCACCTCCTCCTTTATTTACGCTGCACTTCCTCGCCTCCACAGTCCTACCTCTCTGCTGTCTTCCACCCTCTCTTTACCAGGTACCTCTTTTCATACCCACTGAACCTTTTAGAAGGAGTTTGGGTTCCCCCACCTGTACAAGGAGATTATGTGCCGAAAGCAGGACTCGAACCCAGGACCCAAGCGCTGGAACCCAAGCACTTAACCTCTAGGCCACTGCAGTTAGCTGGAGTTTAGTGGAGCGGGGGGCCAGATGTTCTATCCTCGTTGGCTTCAATGAACATGTTTCACAATGCAAATGGGTATGTTCACAGGGGCATGCAGAAGAAAGATATATATGCCCAAAAGCTTCTCTCAGAAGCACAGCCACCAGTGGCTCAGGTGGTAAGTGCTTGGTCTTGGAATGCTTGAGACCTGAGTTCTAATCCAATGTTTGGTATCTCCTGTGGGATGTTTAAAAAAAAGTATGTTTTTATTGAAAAATGGGGATGCATTGCCCTGCGCGATCAGCCAACAGCTAGCGCCCTTCAATACCTTCGTTGCCACTAACAGTTGTTCCTTTTCTTTCTGCACTTTGGCCTTGGTAACACCCATACAAAAGCTTGTCTCTCTGGCCCCAACTGACTGAAAAAAACGAGGGAAAAAGTGCAATCTACGGGTCACGGTTGATACAATATTAGCACTGGGACTCAAACAGGACACCTTCTCGAGGCGCTGCGAAGAGACCACCGGCCCCTGCATAGCAAGTAAACCTGTATCAGCATCTCACCAGCATCTGACTTTGTCGCCTGCAGGCTACACATAGAAGGCTGCAGTAGGTGCATTAACCCATTGGGCTGTCGACCCTCCTTCCTCTCAGAGCAGGAAATTGAATTTCCATGTTGCCTTCCTTTGGCACCTTAGATCTGTCTTTCACCCTAATTCAGAGGATGTTTTGCTTCACGGAAAGATGATAATCATTGTGCGGTGTGAGACACTTATAGCTAAGCAGGTCAGTTAAATCTTTGCCTTTGTCATTATGGTGTATTGATATGCGCAGGGCAGTCTTCTGTCCTCTGCTTCTCTATGTTTTCTCATTGCTGCTTGGTCATGATTCTTAAATATAAGCACTCTGCTCTCAAAAGTGAAAGATTTGAAAGACTCTTGATGTAACGAGCCTTTCCCACTCTTTGCCCTGGGAGTGAGAGGGCTGCTTTCTGCCTTTAACTTCCTCAATTTTGGAGTGTCTGGCTCCAACACTGACAATAAGGGCCCAATCCTGGAGGGAAATGGACAGAGGTCTGCGTCCTGCGTCCTCCACGCGTCCCTAACGCTCCCAAACGCGACCACAGCCCTTACGGGCACAGCCCTATGTCCTATGCAGCCCCACTGGTACAGCCACCCACACAACTTAGGGTTAGGATCTGTGCTCTCCCACGTGGGCCTCACAAAGTGTCACAGCCTGCTTTGCAAACCTTAGTGACGGTGGCCTAGGTGAAGATGATCTTGGTGGAATACTGATGCCTTTTTCCTCCCAGAAGCCACCCCAGGAGCATAGTAAAATGAAGGGGTGTGCCTGCTCAGCTGCCCTCTGTTTAGCCTCTGCCTGAGTGACATTAGTTCTGGTCTCTCCAGGCAAATGTATCCATCCGGGAGTAGCTGGGAAAAGGGAGTCTCTTTCTGCAGGCACAGTGGGGAAGACTCAGAGAGCTGCATGCCTGAGACATCTTTCCTTGTCCCTCGCTCATTGTTGTGTTCCCTAACTTCTAACTCTCTGCAAGGCCAGGCCCTGTTTCTTTTACTGCCAACCCCCCTGCCCCATCGTCTTCCACCTACTTCCCGCTCTATTATGCCTTTTCCTTTTTTGCTCTCTTTTACGGCCCTTTGAAAAGGAATGCAGGCCTAGCTAAGCCTCGTGAAGGAAATCTACCAACAAAAGATGCATTCCTCACTTATGGGAGGTGCTGTGAGATGAGTAAGAAGGGCTGAAGGGGCAATTGGGTTGTTGAGGTGGGAGGCACCAGAGGCATAGCCAGGATTGTCTAGCAAATGGGGCCCAAAGCTAATGTAGTTGGGCCCACTGCATTGACAAAAGTATCTGTAAATGTCCACCCAGCGCTGCTGAGTGGGCATTTACAGATTTTGGGTGGGCCTTTTCCCCTCAGGCCCTACCCTGCCTCTGCTCTCACCCCCAGGGCAAAGAGTGGGAAAGGCTCGCTACAGCAAGAGTCTTTCAAATCTTTCACTTTTGAGAGCACAGTGGTTACATTTAAAAATCATGAACAAGCAGCAAAAGAAGAACATAGAGTAGCAGAGGACAGAAGACTGCCCTGTGCATATCAATACACCCCAATGACAAAGGCAACGATTTAACGGAACTACATAGCTATTAGTGGCTCACAGCTCACAATGATTATCATCTCTCTGTGAAGCACAACATCCTCGGAATTAGGGTGAAAGACAGATCTAAGGTGCCAAAGGAAGGCAACATGGAAATTCAGTTTCCTGCTCTGAGAGGAAGGAGGGTCGACAGCCCAATGGGTTAATGCACCTACTGCAGCCTCCTATGTGTAGCCTGCAGGCGACAAAGTCAGATGCTGGTGAGATGCTGATACAGGTTTGCTTGCTATGCAGGGGTCGGTGGTCACCTCACAGCGCCTCAAACAGGTTTCCTGTTTGAGTCCCAGTGAAAATATCGTATCAACCATGACCCGTAGATTACACTTTTTCCCCTCATATTTCCACACAGTTGGGGCCAGAGAGACAAGCTTTTGTATGGGTGTTCCCAAGGCAAGAGTGCAGAAAACAAAGGCACAACTGTTAGTAGGAATGCAGGTGTTGAAGGGGCATTAACTGTTGGCTGATCGTGCAGGGTAATGCATACACATTTTCAATTAAAACATTTTTTTAAAAAAAGTGCTGAGGAGATACCAGACATTGGATTAGAACTCAGGTCTCCAGCATGCCAAGACGAAGCACCTACCACTTGAGCCACTGGTGGGTGTGCTTCTGAGAGTAGATTTTGGGCGTATATATCTTTCTTCTGCATGCCCCTATGAGCATACCCATTTGCATTGGGAAACATGTTCACTGAAGCCAACGAGGATAGAACATCTGGCCCCCCGCTCCACCAAATACCAGCTAACTGCAGTGGCCTAGAGGTTAAGTGCTTGCATTACAGCACTGGGGGGCCTGGGCTTTCGGCACATAATCTCCTTGTACAGTTGTGAGAACCCAAACTCCTCCTAAAAGGTTGAGTGGGTACGTTTTTTTTAATGCTTTGTTAGTGCAACAGCCTCAGCTTCCACACCTTCCAGGCTCTCGAATCGTCTCTCAACCCTCAAATCAATACATTCTATACATTCCCTTCCATTCACTATCGAATTTTACATTCAGGTAGAAGCTTCTTCCAGCTATTCATTCCACCGAAGCGACTTTACCTTATCATCACTCCACTACCTAATGACATTGTCCGTGTTCCTAGATACAACACATCCCCTTTCCTTCACCTGAACACACAACAGACCTGTGTAGGGGCATGTGGCAAATACCTTTTATTTTCCATACCTCAACTTTCTTCTCTCATTCACACTCAGCAACTTGGCCACTCTCTCTTTGCTCCAGGCTTCTTCATTTTCTAACTTCACTGAGTTTCCCAAATCTTCCTTGACTACCATTCATCTTGAATAATTAGATAATCCATACTGAACATGCCTTCCCAGTTTCACTTGCAGTACCGCTACTTTCGGCATAGGAATGACTTGAACACAAGAAAAGGGGTGCCTGGTAAAGGGAGAGTGGAAGAACGCAGAGAGGTGGGACTGAGGAAATGCAGGGTAAAGAGGGAGGTGGGAGGTGGGGCAGTCTAAAGGGAGAAGAAGGGCTGGATGAATGGGTCCCTGTGGAGAGGAGGAAGGGCTGGGTGAGTGGAGGTATGTCTAGAAGGGCAAGCCATGGGTTCCCTGGTGGGGGGGGTGGAAGAAAACAGAGAGGCGGGACTATGGGGGAGAGTATGTGCAGGGTAAACAAAGGTGGGGCAGGCTAAAGAGGGAGGTAGCACTGGAAGGAAAAAAAAATGTCTGCCCATTGTGGAGTCCATTCCACCCTCTTTTCCTCCTCAATGCCTCCTTTCCCCACATTAGGACCCTTTTTGCACCCCCCCCCCCACAATTCAGGGTCTTCCTCCCCCAGAGACGCCAACTTACTCTCTGTCTGCCCCCAGGCCTCCTTTCTCCTACATCCCCAGGCCCCTCTTGACCTAACACCTACTCTTCTCCCCAGGGACCCATTCATCTGGCCCTACCTCCCTCTTTAGCCTGCCTCACCTCCTCCTTTATTTAGGCTGCACTTCCTCGTCTCCACAGTCCTACCTCTCTGCTGTCTTCCACCCGCTCTTTACCAGGTACCTCTTTTCATACACACTGAACCTTTTAGAAGGAGTTTGGGTTCCCACACCTGTACAAGGAGATTATGTGCCGAAAGCAGGACTCGAACCCAGGACCCCAGCGCTGGAACCCAAGCACTTAACCTCTAGGCCACTGCAGTTAGCTGGAGTTTAGTGGAGCGGGGGGCCAGATGTTCTATCCTCGTTGGCTTCAATGAACATGTTTCACAATGCAAATGGGTATGTTCACAGGGGCATGCAGAAGAAAGATATATATGCCCAAAAGCTTCTCTCAGAAGCACAGCCACCAGTGGCTCAGGTGGTAAGTGCTTGGTCTTGGAATGCTTGAGACCTGAGTTCTAATCCAATGTTTGGTATCTCCTGTGGGATGTTTAAAAAAAAGTATGTTTTTATTGAAAAATGGGGATGCATTGCCTTGCGCGATCAGCCAACAGCTAGCGCCCTTCAATACCTTCGTTGCCACTAACAGTTGTTCCTTTTCTTTCTGCACTTTGGCCTTGGTAACACCCATACAAAAGCTTGTCTCTCTGGCCCCAACTGACTGAAAAAAACGAGGGAAAAAGTGCAATCTACGGGTCACGGTTGATACAATATTAGCACTGGGACTCAAACAGGACACCTTCTCGAGGCGCTGCGAAGAGACCACCGGCCCCTGCATAGCAAGTAAACCTGTATCAGCATCTCACCAGCATCTGACTTTGTCGCCTGCAGGCTACACATAGAAGGCTGCAGTAGGTGCATTAACCCATTGGGCTGTCGACCCTCCTTCCTCTCAGAGCAGGAAATTGAATTTCCATGTTGCCTTCCTTTGGCACCTTAGATCTGTCTTTCACCCCAATTCAGAGGATGTTTTGCTTCACGGAAAGATGATAATCATTGTGCGGTGTGAGACACTTATAGCTAAGCAGGTCAGTTAAATCTTTGCCTTTGTCATTATGGTGTATTGATATGCGCAGGGCAGTCTTCTGTCCTCTGCTTCTCTATGTTTTCTCATTGCTGCTTGGTCATGATTCTTAAATATAAGCACTCTGCTCTCAAAAGTGAAAGATTTGAAAGACTCTTGATGTAACGAGCCTTTCCCACTCTTTGCCCTGGGAGTGAGAGGGCTGCTTTCTGCCTTTAACTTCCTCAATTTTGGAGTGTCTGGCTCCACCACTGACAATAAGGGCCTAATCCTGGAGGGAAATGGACAGAGGTCTGCGCCCTGCGTCCTCCACGCGTCCCTAACGCTCCCAAACGCGACCACAGCCCTTACGGGCACAGCCCTATGTCCTATGCAGCCCCACTGGTACAGCCACCCACACAACTTAGGGTTAGGATCTGTGCTCTCCCACGTGGGCCTCACAAAGTGTCACAGCCTGCTTTGCAAACCTTAGTGACGGTGGCCTAGGTGAAGATGATCTTGGTGGAATACTGATGCCTTTTTCCTCCCAGAAGCCACCCCAGGAGCATAGTAAAATGAAGGGGTGTGCCTGCTCAGCTGCCCTCTGTTTAGCCTCTGCCTGAGTGACATTAGTTCTGGTCTCTCCAGGCAAATGTATCCATCCGGGAGTAGCTGGGAAAAGGGAGTCTCTTTCTGCAGGCACAGTGGGGAAGACTCAGAGAGCTGCATGCCTGAGACATCTTTCCTTGTCCCTCGCTCATTGTTGTGTTCCCTAACTTCTAACTCTCTGCAAGGCCAGGCCCTGTTTCTTTTACTGCCAACCCCCCTGCCCCATCGTCTTCCACCTACTTCCCGCTCTATTATGCCTTTTCCTTTTTTGCTCTCTTTTACGGCCCTTTGAAAAGGAATGCAGGCCTAGCTAAGCCTCGTGAAGGAAATCTACCAACAAAAGATGCATTCCTCACTTATGGGAGGTGCTGTGAGATGAGTAAGAAGGGCTGAAGGGGCAATTGGGTTGTTGAGGTGGGAGGCACCAGAGGCATAGCCAGGATTGTCTAGCAAATGGGGCCCAAAGCTAATGTAGTTGGGCCCACTGCATTGACAAAAGTATCTGTAAATGTCCACCCAGCGCTGCTGAGTGGGCATTTACAGATTTTGGGTGGGCCTTTTCCCCTCAGGCCCTACCCTGCCTCTGCTCTCACCCCCAGGGCAAAGAGTGGGAAAGGCTCGCTACAGCAAGAGTCTTTCAAATCTTTCACTTTTGAGAGCACAGTGGTTACATTTAAAAATCATGAACAAGCAGCAAAAGAAGAACATAGAGTAGCAGAGGACAGAAGACTGCCCTGTGCATATCAATACACCCCAATGACAAAGGCAACGATTTAACGGAACTACATAGCTATTAGTGGCTCACAGCTCACAATGATTATCATCTCTCTGTGAAGCACAACATCCTCGGAATTAGGGTGAAAGACAGATCTAAGGTGCCAAAGGAAGGCAACATGGAAATTCAGTTTCCTGCTCTGAGAGGAAGGAGGGTCGACAGCCCAATGGGTTAATGCACCTACTGCAGCCTCCTATGTGTAGCCTGCAGGCGACAAAGTCAGATGCTGGTGAGATGCTGATACAGGTTTGCTTGCTATGCAGGGGTCGGTGGTCACCTCACAGCGCCTCAAACAGGTTTCCTGTTTGAGTCCCAGTGAAAATATCGTATCAACCATGACCCGTAGATTACACTTTTTCCCCTCATATTTCCACACAGTTGGGGCCAGAGAGACAAGCTTTTGTATGGGTGTTCCCAAGGCAAGAGTGCAGAAAACAAAGGCACAACTGTTAGTAGGAATGCAGGTGTTGAAGGGGCATTAACTGTTGGCTGATCGTGCAGGGTAATGCATACACATTTTCAATTAAAACATTTTTTTAAAAAAAGTGCTGAGGAGATACCAGACATTGGATTAGAACTCAGGTCTCCAGCATCCCAAGACCAAGCACTTACCACTTGAGCCACTGGTGGGTGTGCTTCTGAGAGTAGATTTTGGGCGTATATATCTTTCTTCTGCATGCCCCTATGAGCATACCCATTTGCATTGGGAAACATGTTCACTGAAGCCAACGAGGATAGAACATCTGGCCCCCCGCTCCACCAAATACCAGCTAACTGCAGTGGCCTAGAGGTTAAGTGCTTGCATTACAGCACTGGGGGGCCTGGGCTTTCGGCACATAATCTCCTTGTACAGTTGTGAGAACCCAAACTCCTCCTAAAAGGTTGAGTGGGTACGTTTTTTTTAATGCTTTGTTAGTGCAACAGCCTCAGCTTCCACACCTTCCAGGCTCTCGAATCGTCTCTCAACCCTCAAATCAATACATTCTATACATTCCCTTCCATTCACTATCGAATTTTACATTCAGGTAGAAGCTTCTTCCAGCTATTCATTCCACCGAAGCGACTTTACCTTATCATCACTCCACTACCTAATGACATTGTCCGTGTTCCTAGATACAACACATCCCCTTTCCTTCACCTGAACACACAACAGACCTGTGTAGGGGCATGTGGCAAATACCTTTTATTTTCCATACCTCAACTTTCTTCTCTCATTCACACTCAGCAACTTGGCCACTCTCTCTTTGCTCCAGGCTTCTTCGTTTTCTAACTTCACTGAGTTTCCCAAATCTTCCTTGACTACCATTCATCTTGAATAATTAGATAATCCATACTGAACATGCCTTCCCAGTTTCACTTGCAGTACCGCTACTTTCGGCATAGGAATGACTTGAACACAAGAAAAGGGGTGCCTGGTAAAGGGAGAGTGGAAGAACGCAGAGAGGTGGGACTGAGGAAATGCAGGGTAAAGAGGGAGGTGGGAGGTGGGGCAGTCTAAAGGGAGAAGAAGGGCTGGATGAATGGGTCCCTGTGGAGAGGAGGAAGGGCTGGGTGAGTGGAGGTATGTCTAGAAGGGCAAGCCATGGGTTCCCTGGTGGGGGGGGTGGAAGAAAACAGAGAGGCGGGACTATGGGGGAGAGTATGTGCAGGGTAAACAAAGGTGGGGCAGGCTAAAGAGGGAGGTAGCACTGCAAGGAAAAAAAAATGTCTGCCCATTGTGGAGTCCATTCCACCCTCTTTTCCTCCTCAATGCCTCCTTTCCCCACATTAGGACCCTTTTTGCACCCCCCCCCCACAATTCAGGGTCTTCCTCCCCCAGAGACGCCAACTTACTCTCTGTCTGCCCCCAGGCCTCCTTTCTCCTACATCCCCAGGCCCCTCTTGACCTAACACCTACTCTTCTCCCCAGGGACCCATTCATCTGGCCCTACCTCCCTCTTTAGCCTGCCTCACCTCCTCCTTTATTTAGGCTGCACTTCCTCGTCTCCACAGTCCTACCTCTCTGCTGTCTTCCACCCGCTCTTTACCAGGTACCTCTTTTCATATCCACTGAACCTTTTAGAAGGAGTTTGGGTTCCCACACCTGTACAAGGAGATTATGTGCCGAAAGCAGGACTCGAACCCAGGACCCCAGCGCTGGAACCCAAGCACTTAACCTCTAGGCCACTGCAGTTAGCTGGAGTTTAGTGGAGCGGGGGGCCAGATGTTCTATCCTCGTTGGCTTCAATGAACATGTTTCACAATGCAAATGGGTATGTTCACAGGGGCATGCAGAAGAAAGATATATATGCCCAAAAGCTTCTCTCAGAAGCACAGCCACCAGTGGCTCAGGTGGTAAGTGCTTGGTCTTGGAATGCTTGAGACCTGAGTTCTAATCCAATGTTTGGTATCTCCTGTGGGATGTTTAAAAAAAAGTATGTTTTTATTGAAAAATGGGGATGCATTGCCCTGCGCGATCAGCCAACAGCTAGCGCCCTTCAATACCTTCGTTGCCACTAACAGTTGTTCCTTTTCTTTCTGCACTTTGGCCTTGGTAACACCCATACAAAAGCTTGTCTCTCTGGCCCCAACTGACTGAAAAAAACGAGGGAAAAAGTGCAATCTACGGGTCACGGTTGATACAATATTAGCACTGGGACTCAAACAGGACACCTTCTCGAGGCGCTGCGAAGAGACCACCGGCCCCTGCATAGCAAGTAAACCTGTATCAGCATCTCACCAGCATCTGACTTTGTCGCCTGCAGGCTACACATAGAAGGCTGCAGTAGGTGCATTAACCCATTGGGCTGTCGACCCTCCTTCCTCTCAGAGCAGGAAATTGAATTTCCATGTTGCCTTCCTTTGGCACCTTAGATCTGTCTTTCACCCCAATTCAGAGGATGTTTTGCTTCACGGAAAGATGATAATCATTGTGCGGTGTGAGACACTTATAGCTAAGCAGGTCAGTTAAATCTTTGCCTTTTTCATTATGGTGTATTGATATGCGCAGGGCAGTCTTCTGTCCTCTGCTTCTCTATGTTTTCTCATTGCTGCTTGGTCATGATTCTTAAATATAACCACTCTGCTCTCAAAAGTGAAAGATTTGAAAGACTCTTGATGTAACGAGCCTTTCCCACTCTTTGCCCTGGGAGTGAGAGGGCTGCTTTCTGCCTTTAACTTCCTCAATTTTGGAGTGTCTGGCTCCACCACTGACAATAAGGGCCTAATCCTGGAGGGAAATGGACAGAGGTCTGCGCCCTGCGTCCTCCACGCGTCCCTAACGCTCCCAAACGCGACCACAGCCCTTACGGGCACAGCCCTATGTCCTATGCAGCCCCACTGGTACAGCCACCCACACAACTTAGGGTTAGGATCTGTGCTCTCCCACGTGGGCCTCAGAAAGTGTCACAGCCTGCTTTGCAAACCTTAGTGACGGTGGCCTAGGTGAAGATGATCTTGGTGGAATACTGATGCCTTTTTCCTCCCAGAAGCCACCCCAGGAGCATAGTAAAATGAAGGGGTGTGCCTGCTCAGCTGCCCTCTGTTTAGCCTCTGCCTGAGTGACATTAGTTCTGGTCTCTCCAGGCAAATGTATCTATCCGGGAGTAGCTGGGAAAAGGGAGTCTCTTTCTGCAGGCACAGTGGGGAAGACTCAGAGAGCTGCATGCCTGAGACATCTTTCCTTGTCCCTCGCTCATTGTTGTGTTCCCTAACTTCTAACTCTCTGAAAGGCCAGGCCCTGTTTCTTTTACTGCCAACCCCCCTGCCCCATCGTCTTCCACCTACTTCCCGCTCTATTATGCCTTTTCCTTTTTTGCTCTCTTTTACGGCCCTTTGAAAAGGAATGCAGGCCTAGCTAAGCCTCGTGAAGGAAATCTACCAACAAAAGATGCATTCCTCACTTATGGGAGGTGCTGTGAGATGAGTAAGAAGGGCTGAAGGGGCAATTGGGTTGTTGAGGTGGGAGGCACCAGAGGCATAGCCAGGATTGTCTAGCAAATGGGGCCCAAAGCTAATGTAGTTGGGCCCACTGCATTGACAAAAGTATCTGTAAATGTCCACCCAGCGCTGCTGAGTGGGCATTTACAGATTTTGGGTGGGCCTTTTCCCCTCAGGCCCTACCCTGCCTCTGCTCTCACCCCCAGGGCAAAGAGTGGGAAAGGCTCGCTACAGCAAGAGTCTTTCAAATCTTTCACTTTTGAGAGCACAGTGGTTACATTTAAAAATCATGAACAAGCAGCACAAGAAGAACATAGAGTAGCAGAGGACAGAAGACTGCCCTGTGCATATCAATACACCCCAATGACAAAGGCAACGATTTAACGGAACTACATAGCTATTAGTGGCTCACAGCTCACAATGATTATCATCTCTCTGTGAAGCACAACATCCTCGGAATTAGGGTGAAAGACAGATCTAAGGTGCCAAAGGAAGGCAACATGGAAATTCAGTTTCCTGCTCTGAGAGGAAGGAGGGTCGACAGCCCAATGGGTTAATGCACCTACTGCAGCCTCCTATGTGTAGCCTGCAGGCGACAAAGTCAGAAGCTGGTGAGATGCTGATACAGGTTTGCTTGCTATGCAGGGGTCGGTGGTCACCTCACAGCGCCTCAAACAGGTTTCCTGTTTGAGTCCCAGTGAAAATATCGTATCAACCATGACCCGTAGATTACACTTTTTCCCCTCATATTTCCACACAGTTGGGGCCAGAGAGACAAGCTTTTGTATGGGTGTTCCCAAGGCAAGAGTGCAGAAAACAAAGGCACAACTGTTAGTAGGAATGCAGGTGTTGAAGGGGCATTAACTGTTGGCTGATCGTGCAGGGTAATGCATACACATTTTCAATTAAAACATTTTTTTAAAAAAAGTGCTGAGGAGATACCAGACATTGGATTAGAACTCAGGTCTCCAGCATCCCAAGACCAAGCACTTACCACTTGAGCCACTGGTGGGTGTGCTTCTGAGAGTAGATTTTGGGCGTATATATCTTTCTTCTGCATGCCCCTATGAGCATACCCATTTGCATTGGGAAACATGTTCACTGAAGCCAACGAGGATAGAACATCTGTCCCCCCGCTCCACCAAATACCAGCTAACTGCAGTGGCCTAGAGGTTAAGTGCTTGCATTACAGCACTGGGGGGCCTGGGCTTTCGGCACATAATCTCCTTGTACAGTTGTGAGAACCCAAACTCCTCCTAAAAGGTTGAGTGGGTACGTTTTTTTTAATGCTTTGTTAGTGCAACAGCCTCAGCTTCCACACCTTCCAGGCTCTCGAATCGTCTCTCAACCCTCAAATCAATACATTCTATACATTCCCTTCCATTCACTATCGAATTTTACATTCAGGTAGAAGCTTCTTCCAGCTATTCATTCCACCGAAGCGACTTTACCTTATCATCACTCCACTACCTAATGACATTGTCCGTGTTCCTAGATACAACACATCCCCTTTCCTTCACCTGAACACACAACAGACCTGTGTAGGGGCATGTGGCAAATACCTTTTATTTTCCATACCTCAACTTTCTTCTCTCATTCACACTCAGCAACTTGGCCACTCTCTCTTTGCTCCAGGCTTCTTCATTTTCTAACTTCACTGAGTTTCCCAAATCTTCCTTGACTACCATTCATCTTGAATAATTAGATAATCCATACTGAACATGCCTTCCCAGTTTCACTTGCAGTACCGCTACTTTCGGCATAGGAATGACTTGAACACAAGAAAAGGGGTGCCTGGTAAAGGGAGAGTGGAAGAACGCAGAGAGGTGGGACTGAGGAAATGCAGGGTAAAGAGGGAGGTGGGAGGTGGGGCAGTCTAAAGGGAGAAGAAGGGCTGGATGAATGGGTCCCTGTGGAGAGGAGGAAGGGCTGGGTGAGTGGAGGTATGTCTAGAAGGGCAAGCCATGGGTTCCCTGGTGGGGGGGGTGGAAGAAAACAGAGAGGCGGGACTATGGGGGAGAGTATGTGCAGGGTAAACAAAGGTGGGGCAGGCTAAAGAGGGAGGTAGCACTGGAAGGAAAAAAAAATGTCAGCCCATTGTGGAGTCCATTCCACCCTCTTTTCCTCCTCAATGCCTCCTTTCCCCACATTAGGACCCTTTTTGCACCCCCCCACAATTCAGGGTCTTCCTCCCCCAGAGACGCCAACTTACTCCCTGTCTGCCCCCAGGCCTCCTTTCTCCTACATCCCCAGGCCCCTCTTGACCTAACACCTACTCTTCTCCCCAGGGACCCATTCACCTGGCCCTACCTCCCTCTTTAGCCTGCCTCACCTCCTCCTTTATTTACGCTGCACTTCCTCGCCTCCACAGTCCTACCTCTCTGCTGTCTTCCACCCTCTCTTTACCAGGTACCTCTTTTCATACCCACTGAACCTTTTAGAAGGAGTTTGGGTTCCCACACCTGTACAAGGAGATTATGTGCCGAAAGCAGGACTCGAACCCAGGACCCCAGCGCTGGAACCCAAGCACTTAACCTCTAGGCCACTGCAGTTAGCTGGAGTTTAGTGGAGCGGGGGGCCAGATGTTCTATCCTCGTTGGCTTCAATGAACATGTTTCACAATGCAAATGGGTATGTTCACAGGGGCATGCAGAAGAAAGATATATATGCCCAAAAGCTTCTCTCAGAAGCACAGCCACCAGTGGCTCAGGTGGTAAGTGCTTGGTCTTGGAATGCTTGAGACCTGAGTTCTAATCCAATGTTTGGTATCTCCTGTGGGATGTTTAAAAAACAGTATGTTTTTATTGAAAAATGGGGATGCATTGCCCTGCGCGATCAGCCAACAGCTAGCGCCCTTCAATACCTTCGTTGCCACTAACAGTTGTTCCTTTTCTTTCTGCACTTTGGCCTTGGTAACACCCATACAAAAGCTTGTCTCTCTGGCCCCAACTGACTGAAAAAAACGAGGGAAAAAGTGCAATCTACGGGTCACGGTTGATACAATATTAGCACTGGGACTCAAACAGGACACCTTCTCGAGGCGCTGCGAAGAGACCACCGGCCCCTGCATAGCAAGTAAACCTGTATCAGCATCTCACCAGCATCTGACTTTGTCGCCTGCAGGCTACACATAGAAGGCTGCAGTAGGTGCATTAACCCATTGGGCTGTCGACCCTCCTTCCTCTCAGAGCAGGAAATTGAATTTCCATGTTGCCTTCCTTTGGCACCTTAGATCTGTCTTTCACCCTAATTCAGAGGATGTTTTGCTTCACGGAAAGATGATAATCATTGTGCGGTGTGAGACACTTATAGCTAAGCAGGTCAGTTAAATCTTTGCGTTTGTCATTATGGTGTATTGATATGCGCAGGGCAGTCTTCTGTCCTCTGCTTCTCTATGTTTTCTCATTGCTGCTTGGTCATGATTCTTAAATATAAGCACTCTGCTCTCAAAAGTGAAAGATTTGAAAGACTCTTGATGTAACGAGCCTTTCCCACTCTTTGCCCTGGGAGTGAGAGGGCTGCTTTCTGCCTTTAACTTCCTCAATTTTGGAGTGTCTGGCTCCACCACTGACAATAAGGGCCTAATCCTGGAGGGAAATGGACAGAGGTCTGCGCCCTGCGTCCTCCACGCGTCCCTAACGCTCCCAAACGCGACCACAGCCCTTACGGGCACAGCCCTATGTCCTATGCAGCCCCACTGGTACAGCCACCCACACAACGTAGGGTTAGGATCTGTGCTCTCCCACGTGGGCCTCAGAAAGTGTCACAGCCTGCTTTGCAAACCTTAGTGACGGTGGCCTAGGTGAAGATGATCTTGGTGGAATACTGATGCCTTTTTCCTCCCAGAAGCCACCCCAGGAGCATAGTAAAATGAAGGGGTGTGCCTGCTCAGCTGCCCTCTGTTTAGCCTCTGCCTGAGTGACATTAGTTCTGGTCTCTCCAGGCAAATGTATCTATCCGGGAGTAGCTGGGAAAAGGGAGTCTCTTTCTGCAGGCACAGTGGGGAAGACTCAGAGAGCTGCATGCCTGAGACATCTTTCCTTGTCCCTCGCTCATTGTTGTGTTCCCTAACTTCTAACTCTCTGCAAGGCCAGGCCCTGTTTCTTTTACTGCCAACCCCCCTGCCCCATCGTCTTCCACCTACTTCCCGCTCTATTATGCCTTTTCCTTTTTTGCTCTCTTTTACGGCCCTTTGAAAAGGAATGCAGGCCTAGCTAAGCCTCGTGAAGGAAATCTACCAACAAAAGATGCATTCCTCACTTATGGGAGGTGCTGTGAGATGAGTAAGAAGGGCTGAAGGGGCAATTGGGTTGTTGAGGTGGGAGGCACCAGAGGCATAGCCAGGATTGTCTAGCAAATGGGGCCCAAAGCTAATGTAGTTGGGCCCACTGCATTGACAAAAGTATCTGTAAATGTCCACCCAGCGCTGCTGAGTGGGCATTTACAGATTTTTGGTGGGCCTTTTCCCCTCAGGCCCTACCCTGCCTCTGCTCTCACCCCCAGGGCAAAGAGTGGGAAAGGCTCGCTACAGCAAGAGTCTTTCAAATCTTTCACTTTTGAGAGCACAGTGGTTACATTTAAAAATCATGAACAAGCAGCAAAAGAAGAACATAGAGTAGCAGAGGACAGAAGACTGCCCTGTGCATATCAATACACCCCAATGACAAAGGCAACGATTTAACGGAACTACATAGCTATTAGTGGCTCACAGCTCACAATGATTATCATCTCTCTGTGAAGCACAACATCCTCGGAATTAGGGTGAAAGACAGATCTAAGGTGCCAAAGGAAGGCAACATGGAAATTCAGTTTCCTGCTCTGAGAGGAAGGAGGGTCGACAGCCCAATGGGTTAATGCACCTACTGCAGCCTCCTATGTGTAGCCTGCAGGCGACAAAGTCAGATGCTGGTGAGATGCTGATACAGGTTTGCTTGCTATGCAGGGGTCGGTGGTCACCTCACAGCGCCTCAAACAGGTTTCCTGTTTGAGTCCCAGTGAAAATATCGTATCAACCATGACCCGTAGATTACACTTTTTTCCCTCATATTTCCACACAGTTGGGGCCAGAGAGACAAGCTTTTGTATGGGTGTTCCCAAGGCAAGAGTGCAGAAAACAAAGGCACAACTGTTAGTAGGAATGCAGGTGTTGAAGGGGCATTAACTGTTGGCTGATCGTGCAGGGTAATGCATACACATTTTCAATTAAAACATTTTTTTAAATAAAGTGCTGAGGAGATACCAGACATTGGATTAGAACTCAGGTCTCCAGCATCCCAAGACCAAGCACTTACCACTTGAGCCACTGGTGGGTGTGCTTCTGAGAGTAGATTTTGGGCGTATATATCTTTCTTCTGCATGCCTCTATGAGCATACCCATTTGCATTGGGAAACATGTTCACTGAAGCCAACGAGGATAGAACATCTGGCCCCCCGCTCCACCAAATACCAGCTAACTGCAGTGGCCTAGAGGTTAAGTGCTTGCATTACAGCACTGGGGGGCCTGGGCTTTCGGCACATAATCTCCTTGTACAGTTGTGAGAACCCAAACTCCTCCTAAAAGGTTGAGTGGGTACGTTTTTTTTAATGCTTTGTTAGTGCAACAGCCTCAGCTTCCACACCTTCCAGGCTCTCGAATCGTCTCTCAACCCTCAAATCAATACATTCTATACATTCCCTTCCATTCACTATCAAATTTTACATTCAGGTGGAAGCTTCTTCCAGCTATTCATTCCACCGAAGCGACTTTACCTTATCATCACTCCACTACCTAATGACATTGTCCGTGTTCCTAGATACAACACATCCCCTTTCCTTCACCTGAACACACAACAGACCTGTGTAGGGGCATGTGGCAAATACCTTTTATTTTCCATACCTCAACTTTCTTCTCTCATTCACACTCAGCAACTTGGCCACTCTCTCTTTGCTCCAGGCTTCTTCATTTTCTAACTTCACTGAGTTTCCCAAATCTTCCTTGACTACCATTCATCTTGAATAATTAGATAATCCATACTGAACATGCCTTCCCAGTTTCACTTGCAGTACCGCTACTTTCGGCATAGGAATGACTTGAACACAAGAAAAGGGGTGCCTGGTAAAGGGAGAGTGGAAGAACGCAGAGAGGTGGGACTGAGGAAATGCAGGGTAAAGAGGGAGGTGGGAGGCGGGGCAGTCTAAAGGGAGAAGAAGGGCTGGATGAATGGGTCCCTGTGGAGAGGAGGAAGGGCTGGGTGAGTGGAGGTATGTCTAGAAGGGCAAGCCATGGGTTCCCTGGTGGGGGGGGTGGAAGAAAACAGAGAGGCGGGACTATGGGGGAGAGTATGTGCAGGGTAAACAAAGGTGGGGCAGGCTAAAGAGGGAGGTAGCACTGGAAGGAAAAAAAAATGTCAGCCCATTGTGGAGTCCATTCCACCCTCTTTTCCTCCTCAATGCCTCCTTTCCCCACATTAGGACCCTTTTTGCACCCCCCCACAATTCAGGGTCTTCCTCCCCCAGAGACGCCAACTTACTCTCTGTCTGCCCCCAGGCCTCCTTTCTCCTACATCCCCAGGCCCCTCTTGACCTAACACCTACTCTTCTCCCCAGGGACCCATTCATCTGGCCCTACCTCCCTCTTTAGCCTGCCTCACCTCCTCCTTTATTTACGCTGCACTTCCTCGCCTCCACAGTCCTACCTCTCTGCTGTCTTCCACCCTCTCTTTACCAGGTACCTCTTTTCATACCCACTGAACCTTTTAGAAGGAGTTTGGGTTCCCACACCTGTACAAGGAGATTATGTGCCGAAAGCAGGACTCGAACCCAGGACCCCAGCGCTGGAACCCAAGCACTTAACCTCTAGGCCACTGCAGTTAGCTGGAGTTTAGTGGAGCGGGGGGCCAGATGTTCTATCCTCGTTGGCTTCAATGAACATGTTTCACAATGCAAATGGGTATGTTCACAGGGGCATGCAGAAGAAAGATATATATGCCCAAAAGCTTCTCTCAGAAGCACAGCCACCAGTGGCTCAGGTGGTAAGTGCTTGGTCTTGGAATGCTTGAGACCTGAGTTCTAATCCAATGTTTGGTATCTCCTGTGGGATGTTTAAAAAAAAGTATGTTTTTATTGAAAAATGGGGATGCATTGCCCTGCGCGATCAGCCAACAGCTAGCGCCCTTCAATACCTTCGTTGCCACTAACAGTTGTTCCTTTTCTTTCTGCACTTTGGCCTTGGTAACACCCATACAAAAGCTTGTCTCTCTGGCCCCAACTGACTGAAAAAAACGAGGGAAAAAGTGCAATCTACGGGTCACGGTTGATACAATATTAGCACTGGGACTCAAACAGGACACCTTCTCGAGGCGCTGCGAAGAGACCACCGGCCCCTGCATAGCAAGTAAACCTGTATCAGCATCTCACCAGCATCTGACTTTGTCGCCTGCAGGCTACACATAGAAGGCTGCAGTAGGTGCATTAACCCATTGGGCTGTCGACCCTCCTTCCTCTCAGAGCAGGAAATTGAATTTCCATGTTGCCTTCCTTTGGCACCTTAGATCTGTCTTTCACCCTAATTCAGAGGATGTTTTGCTTCACGGAAAGATGATAATCATTGTGCGGTGTGAGACACTTATAGCTAAGCAGGTCAGTTAAATCTTTGCCTTTGTCATTATGGTGTATTGATATGCGCAGGGCAGTCTTCTGTCCTCTGCTTCTCTATGTTTTCTCATTGCTGCTTGGTCATGATTCTTAAATATAAGCACTCTGCTCTCAAAAGTGAAAGATTTGAAAGACTCTTGATGTAACGAGCCTTTCCCACTCTTTGCCCTGGGAGTGAGAGGGCTGCTTTCTGCCTTTAACTTCCTCAATTTTGGAGTGTCTGGCTCCACCACTGACAATAAGGGCCTAATCCTGGAGGGAAATGGACAGAGGTCTGCGCCCTGCGTCCTCCACGCGTCCCTAACGCTCCCAAACGCGACCACAGCCCTTACGGGCACAGCCCTATGTCCTATGCAGCCCCACTGGTACAGCCACCCACACAACTTAGGGTTAGGATCTGTGCTCTCCCACGTGGGCCTCACAAAGTGTCACAGCCTGCTTTGCAAACCTTAGTGACGGTGGCCTAGGTGAAGATGATCTTGGTGGAATACTGATGCCTTTTTCCTCCCAGAAGCCACCCCAGGAGCATAGTAAAATGAAGGGGTGTGCCTGCTCAGCTGCCCTCTGTTTAGCCTCTGCCTGAGTGACATTAGTTCTGGTCTCTCCAGGCAAATGTATCCATCCGGGAGTAGCTGGGAAAAGGGAGTCTCTTTCTGCAGGCACAGTGGGGAAGACTCAGAGAGCTGCATGCCTGAGACATCTTTCCTTGTCCCTCGCTCATTGTTGTGTTCCCTAACTTCTAACTCTCTGCAAGGCCAGGCACTGTTTCTTTTACTGCCAACCCCCCTGCCCCATCGTCTTCCACCTACTTCCCGCTCTATTATGCCTTTTCCTTTTTTGCTCTCTTTTACGGCCCTTTGAAAAGGAATGCAGGCCTAGCTAAGCCTCGTGAAGGAAATCTACCAACAAAAGATGCATTCCTCACTTATGGGAGGTGCTGTGAGATGAGTAAGAAGGGCTGAAGGGGCAATTGGGTTGTTGAGGTGGGAGGCACCAGAGGCATAGCCAGGATTGTCTAGCAAATGGGGCCCAAAGCTAATGTAGTTGGGCCCACTGCATTGACAAAAGTATCTGTAAATGTCCACCCAGCGCTGCTGAGTGGGCATTTACAGATTTTGGGTGGGCCTTTTCCCCTCAGGCCCTACCCTGCCTCTGCTCTCACCCCCAGGGCAAAGAGTGGGAAAGGCTCGCTACAGCAAGAGTCTTTCAAATCTTTCACTTTTGAGAGCACAGTGGTTACATTTAAAAATCATGAACAAGCAGCAAAAGAAGAACATAGAGTAGCAGAGGACAGAAGACTGCCCTGTGCATATCAATACACCCCAATGACAAAGGCAACGATTTAACGGAACTACATAGCTATTAGTGGCTTCCACCTCACAATGATTATCATCTCTCTGTGAAGCACAACATCCTCGGAATTAGGGTGAAAGACAGATCTAAGGTGCCAAAGGAAGGCAACATGGAAATTCAGTTTCCTGCTCTGAGAGGAAGGAGGGTCGACAGCCCAATGGGTTAATGCACCTACTGCAGCCTCCTATGTGTAGCCTGCAGGCGACAAAGTCAGATGCTGGTGAGATGCTGATACAGGTTTGCTTGCTATGCAGGGGTCGGTGGTCACCTCACAGCGCCTCAAACAGGTTTCCTGTTTGAGTCCCAGTGAAAATATCGTATCAACCATGACCCGTAGATTACACTTTTTCCCCTCATATTTCCAGACAGTTGGGGCCAGAGAGACAAGCTTTTGTATGGGTGTTCCCAAGGCAAGAGTGCAGAAAACAAAGGCACAACTGTTAGTAGGAATGCAGGTGTTGAAGGGGCATTAACTGTTGGCTGATCGTGCAGGGTAATGCATACACATTTTCAATTAAAACATTTTTTTTTTAAAAAGTGCTGAGGAGATACCAGACATTGGATTAGAACTCAGGTCTCCAGCATCCCAAGACCAAGCACTTACCACTTGAGCCACTGGTGGGTGTGCTTCTGAGAGTAGATTTTGGGCGTATATATCTTTCTTCTGCATGCCCCTATGAGCATACCCATTTGCATTGGGAAACATGTTCACTGAAGCCAACGAGGATAGAACATCTGGCCCCCCGCTCCACCAAATACCAGCTAACTGCAGTGGCCTAGAGGTTAAGTGCTTGCATTACAGCACTGTGGGGCCTGGGTTCGGGTCCTGCTTTTGGCACATAATCTCCTTGTACAGTTGTGAGAACCCAAACTCCTCCTAAAAGGTTGAGTGGGTACGTTTTTTTTAATGCTTTGTTAGTGCAACAGCCTCAGCTTCCACACCTTCCAGGCTCTCGAATCGTCTCTCAACCCTCAAATCAATACATTCTATACATTCCCTTCCATTCACTATCGAATTTTACATTCAGGTAGAAGCTTCTTCCAGCTATTCATTCCACCGAAGCTACTTTACCTTATCATCACTCCACTACCTAATGACATTGTCCGTGTTCCTAGATACAACACATCCCCTTTCCTTCACCTGAACACACAACAGACCTGTGTAGGGGCATGTGGCAAATACCTTTTATTTTCCATACCTCAACTTTCTTCTCTCATTCACACTCAGCAACTTGGCCACTCTCTCTTTGCTCCAGGCTTCTTCATTTTCTAACTTCACTGAGTTTCCCAAATCTTCCTTGACTACCATTCATCTTGAATAATTAGATAATCCATACTGAACATGCCTTCCCAGTTTCACTTGCAGTACCGCTACTTTCGGCATAGGAATGACTTGAACACAAGAAAAGGGGTGCCTGGTAAAGGGAGAGTGGAAGAACGCAGAGAGGTGGGACTGAGGAAATGCAGGGTAAAGAGGGAGGTGGGAGGTGGGGCAGTCTAAAGGGAGAAGAAGGGCTGGATGAATGGGTCCCTGTGGAGAGGAGGAAGGGCTGGGTGAGTGGAGGTATGTCTAGAAGGGCAAGCCATGGGTTCCCTGGTGGGGGGGGGTGGAAGAAAACAGAGAGGCGGGACTATGGGGGAGAGTATGTGCAGGGTAAACAAAGGTGGGGCAGGCTAAAGAGGGAGGTAGCACTGGAAGGAAAAAAAAATGTCAGCCCATTGTGGAGTCCATTCCACCCTCTTTTCCTCCTCAATGCCTCCTTTCCCCACATTAGGACCCTTTTTGCACCCCCCCCCCACAATTCAGGGTCTTCCTCCCCCAGAGACGCCAACTTACTCCCTGTCTGCCCCCAGGCCTCCTTTCTCCTACATCCCCAGGCCCCTCTTGACCTAACACCTACTCTTCTCCCCAGGGACCCATTCATCTGGCCCTACCTCCCTCTTTAGCCTGCCTCACCTCCTCCTTTATTTACGCTGCACTTCCTCGCCTCCACAGTCCTACCTCTCTGCTGTCTTCCACCCTCTCTTTACCAGGTACCTCTTTTCATACCCACTGAACCTTTTAGAAGGAGTTTGGGTTCCCACACCTGTACAAGGAGATTATGTGCCGAAAGCAGGACTCGAACCCAGGACCCCAGCGCTGGAACCCAAGCACTTAACCTCTAGGCCACTGCAGTTAGCTGGAGTTTAGTGGAGCGGGGGGCCAGATGTTCTATCCTCGTTGGCTTCAATGAACATGTTTCACAATGCAAATGGGTATGTTCACAGGGGCATGCAGAAGAAAGATATATATGCCCAAAAGCTTCTCTCAGAAGCACAGCCACCAGTGGCTCAGGTGGTAAGTGCTTGGTCTTGGAATGCTTGAGACCTGAGTTCTAATAAAATGTTTGGTATCTCCTGTGGGATGTTTAAAAAAAAGTATGTTTTTATTGAAAAATGGGGATGCATTGCCCTGCGCGATCAGCCAACAGCTAGCACCCTTCAATACCTTCGTTGCCACTAACAGTTGTTCCTTTTCTTTCTGCACTTTGGCCTTGGTAACACCCATACAAAAGCTTGTCTCTCTGGCCCCAACTGACTGAAAAAAACGAGGGAAAAAGTGCAATCTACGGGTCACGGTTGATACAATATTAGCACTGGGACTCAAACAGGACACCTTCTCGAGGCGCTGCGAAGAGACCACCGGCCCCTGCATAGCAAGTAAACCTGTATCAGCATCTCACCAGCATCTGACTTTGTCGCCTGCAGGCTACACATAGAAGGCTGCAGTAGGTGCATTAACCCATTGGGCTGTCGACCCTCCTTCCTCTCAGAGCAGGAAATTGAATTTCCATGTTGCCTTCCTTTGGCACCTTAGATCTGTCTTTCACCCTAATTCAGAGGATGTTTTGCTTCACGGAAAGATGATAATCATTGTGCGGTGTGAGACACTTATAGCTAAGCAGGTCAGTTAAATCTTTGCCTTTGTCATTATGGTGTATTGATATGCGCAGGGCAGTCTTCTGTCCTCTGCTTCTCTATGTTTTCTCATTGCTGCTTGGTCATGATTCTTAAATATAAGCACTCTGCTCTCAAAAGTGAAAGATTTGAAAGACTCTTGATGTAACGAGCCTTTCCCACTCTTTGCCCTGGGAGTGAGAGGGCTGCTTTCTGCCTTTAACTTCCTCAATTTTGGAGTGTCTGGCTCCACCACTGACAATAAGGGCCTAATCCTGGAGGGAAATGGACAGAGGTCTGCGCCCTGCGTCCTCCACGCGTCCCTAACGCTCCCAAACGCGACCACAGCCCTTACGGGCACAGCCCTATGTCCTATGCAGCCCCACTGGTACAGCCACCCACACAACTTAGGGTTAGGATCTGTGCTCTCCCACGTGGGCCTCAGAAAGTGTCACAGCCTGCTTTGCAAACCTTAGTGACGGTGGCCTAGGTGAAGATGATCTTGGTGGAATACTGATGCCTTTTTCCTCCCAGAAGCCACCCCAGGAGCATAGTAAAATGAAGGGGTGTGCCTGCTCAGCTGCCTCTGTTTAGCCTCTGCCTGAGTGACATTAGTTCTGGTCTCTCCAGGCAAATGTATCTATCCGGGAGTAGCTGGGAAAAGGGAGTCTCTTTCTGCAGGCACAGTGGGGAAGACTCAGAGAGCTGCATGCCTGAGACATCTTTCCTTGTCCCTCGCTCATTGTTGTGTTCCCTAACTTCTAACTCTCTGCAAGGCCAGGCCCTGTTTCTTTTACTGCCAACCCCCCTGCCCCATCGTCTTCCACCTACTTCCCGCTCTATTATGCCTTTTCCTTTTTTGCTCTCTTTTACGGCCCTTTGAAAAGGAATGCAGGCCTAGCTAAGCCTCGTGAAGGAAATCTACCAACAAAAGATGCATTCCTCACTTATGGGAGGTGCTGTGAGATGAGTAAGAAGGGCTGAAGGGGCAATTGGGTTGTTGAGGTGGGAGGCACCAGAGGCATAGCCAGGATTGTCTAGCAAATGGGGCCCAAAGCTAATGTAGTTGGGCCCACTGCATTGACAAAAGTATCTGTAAATGTCCACCCAGCGCTGCTGAGTGGGCATTTACAGATTTTGGGTGGGCCTTTTCCCCTCAGGCCCTACCCTGCCTCTGCTCTCACCCCCAGGGCAAAGAGTGGGAAAGGCTCGCTACAGCAAGAGTCTTTCAAATCTTTCACTTTTGAGAGCACAGTGGTTACATTTAAAAATCATGAACAAGCAGCAAAAGAAGAACATAGAGTAGCAGAGGACAGAAGACTGCCCTGTGCATATCAATACACCCCAATGACAAAGGCAACGATTTAACGGAACTACATAGCTATTAGTGGCTCACACCTCACAATGATTATCATCTCTCTGTGAAGCACAACATCCTCGGAATTAGGGTGAAAGACAGATCTAAGGTGCCAAAGGAAGGCAACATGGAAATTCAGTTTCCTGCTCTGAGAGGAAGGAGGGTCGACAGCCCAATGGGTTAATGCACCTACTGCAGCCTCCTATGTGTAGCCTGCAGGCGACAAAGTCAGATGCTGGTGAGATGCTGATACAGGTTTGCTTGCTATGCAGGGGTCGGTGGTCACCTCACAGCGCCTCAAACAGGTTTCCTGTTTGAGTCCCAGTGAAAATATCGTATCAACCATGACCCGTAGATTACACTTTTTCCCCTCATATTTCCAGACAGTTGGGGCCAGAGAGACAAGCTTTTGTATGGGTGTTCCCAAGGCAAGAGTGCAGAAAACAAAGGCACAACTGTTAGTTGGAATGCAGGTGTTGAACGGGCATTAACTGTTGGCTGATCGTGCAGGGTAATGCATACACATTTTCAATTAAAACATTTTTTTAAAAAAAGTGCTGAGGAGATACCAGACATTGGATTAGAACTCAGGTCTCCAGCATCCCAAGACCAAGCACTTACCACTTGAGCCACTGGTGGGTGTGCTTCTGAGAGTAGATTTTGGGCGTATATATCTTTCTTCTGCATGCCCCTATGAGCATACCCATTTGCATTGGGAAACATGTTCACTGAAGCCAACGAGGATAGAACATCTGGCCCCCCGCTCCACCAAATACCAGCTAACTGCAGTGGCCTAGAGGTTAAGTGCTTGCATTACAGCACTAGGGGGCCTGGGCTTTCGGCACATAATCTCCTTGTACAGTTGTGAGAACCCAAACTCCTCCTAAAAGGTTGAGTGGGTACGTTTTTTTTTATGCTTTGTTAGTGCAACAGCCTCAGCTTCCACACCTTCCAGGCTCTCGAATCGTCTCTCAACCCTCAAATCAATACATTCTATACATTCCCTTCCATTCACTATCGAATTTTACATTCAGGTAGAAGCTTCTTCCAGCTATTCATTCCACCGAAGCGACTTTACCTTATCATCACTCCACTACCTAATGACATTGTCCGTGTTCCTAGATACAACACATCCCCTTTCCTTCACCTGAACACACAACAGACCTGTGTAGGGGCATGTGGCAAATACCTTTTATTTTCCATACCTCAACTTTCTTCTCTCATTCACACTCAGCAACTTGGCCACTCTCTCTTTGCTCCAGGCTTCTTCATTTTCTAACTTCACTGAGTTTCCCAAATCTTCCTTGACTACCATTCATCTTGAATAATTAGATAATACATACTGAACATGCCTTTCCAGTTTCACTTGCAGTACCGCTACTTTCGGCATAGGAATGACTTGAACACAAGAAAAGGGGTGCCTGGTAAAGGGAGAGTGGAAGAACGCAGAGAGGTGGGACTGAGGAAATGCAGGTAAAGAGGGAGGTGGGAGGTGGGGCAGTCTAAAGGGAGAAGAAGGGCTGGATGAATGGGTCCCTGTGGAGAGGAGGAAGGGCTGGGTGAGTGGAGGTATGTCTAGAAGGGCAAGCCATGGGTTCCCTGGTGGGGGGGGTGGAAGAAAACAGAGAGGCGGGACTATGGGGGAGAGTATGTGCAGGGTAAACAAAGGTGGGGCAGGCTAAAGAGGGAGGTAGCACTGGAAGGAAAAAAAAATGTCAGCCTATTGTGGAGTCCATTCCACCCTCTTTTCCTCCTCAATGCCTCCTTTCCCCACATTAGGACCCTTTTTGCACCCCCCCCCCCACAATTCAGGGTCTTTCTCCCCCAGAGACGCCAACTTACTCCCTGTCTGCCCCCAGGCCTCCTTTCTCCTACATCCCCAGGCCCCTCTTGACCTAACACCTACTCTTCTCCCCAGGGACCCATTCATCTGGCCCTACCTCCCTCTTTAGCCTGCCTCACCTCCTCCTTTATTTACGCTGCACTTCCTCGCCTCCACAGTCCTACCTCTCTGCTGTCTTCCACCCTCTCTTTACCAGGTACCTCTTTTCATACCCACTGAACCTTTTAGAAGGAGTTTGGGTTCCCACACCTGTACAAGGAGATTATGTGCCGAAAGCAGGACTCGAACCCAGGACCCCAAGCACTTAACCTCTAGGCCACTGCAGTTAGCTGGAGTTTAGTGGAGCGGGGGGCCAGATGTTCTATCCTCGTTGGCTTCAATGAACATGTTTCACAATGCAAATGGGTATGTTCACAGGGGCATGCAGAAGAAAGATATATATGCCCAAAAGCTTCTCTCAGAAGCACAGCCATCAGTGGCTCAGGTGGTAAGTGCTTGGTCTTGGAATGCTTGAGACCTGAGTTCTAATCCAATGTTTGGTATCTCCTGTGGGATGTTTAAAAAAAAGTATGTTTTTATTGAAAAATGGGGATGCATTGCCCTGCGCGATCAGCCAACAGCTAGCGCCCTTCAATACCTTCGTTGCCACTAACAGTTGTTCCTTTTCTTTCTGCACTTTGGCCTTGGTAACACCCATACAAAAGCTTGTCTCTCTGGCCCCAACTGACTGAAAAAAACGAGGGAAAAAGTGCAATCTACGGGTCACGGTTGATACAATATTAGCACTGGGACTCAAACAGGACACCTTCTCGAGGCGCTGCGAAGAGACCACCGGCCCCTGCATAGCAAGTAAACCTGTATCAGCATCTCACCAGCATCTGACTTTGTCGCCTGCAGGCTACACATAGAAGGCTGCAGTAGGTGCATTAACCCATTGGGCTGTCGACCCTCCTTCCTCTCAGAGCAGGAAATTGAATTTCCATGTTGCCTTCCTTTGGCACCTTAGATCTGTCTTTCACCCTAATTCAGAGGATGTTTTGCTTCACGGAAAGATGATAATCATTGTGCGGTGTGAGACACTTATAGCTAAGCAGGTCAGTTAAATCTTTGCCTTTGTCATTATGGTGTATTGATATGCGCAGGGCAGTCTTCTGTCCTCTGCTTCTCTATGTTTTCTCATTGCTGCTTGGTCATGATTCTTAAATATAACCACTCTGCTCTCAAAAGTGAAAGATTTGAAAGACTCTTGATGTAACGAGCCTTTCCCACTCTTTGCCCTGGGAGTGAGAGGGCTGCTTTCTGCCTTTAATTCCTCAATTTTGGAGTGTCTGGCTCCACCACTGACAATAAGGGCCTAATCCTGGAGGGAAATGGACAGAGGTCTGCGCCCTGCGTCCTCCACGCGTCCCTAACGCTCCCAAACGCGACCACAGCCCTTACGGGCACAGCCCTATGTCCTATGCAGCCCCACTGGTACAGCCACCCACACAACTTAGGGTTAGGATCTGTGCTCTCCCACGTGGGCCTCAGAAAGTGTCACAGCCTGCTTTGCAAACCTTAGTGACGGTGGCCTAGGTGAAGATGATCTTGGTGGAATACTGATGCCTTTTTCCTCCCAGAAGCCACCCCAGGAGCATAGTAAAATGAAGGGGTGTGCCTGCTCAGCTGCCCTCTGTTTAGCCTCTGCCTGAGTGACATTAGTTCTGGTCTCTCCAGGCAAATGTATCTATCCGGGAGTAGCTGGGAAAAGGGAGTCTCTTTCTGCAGGCACAGTGGGGAAGACTCAGAGAGCTGCATGCCTGAGACATCTTTCCTTGTCCCTCGCTCATTGTTGTGTTCCCTAACTTCTAACTCTCTGCAAGGCCAGGCCCTTTTTCTTTTACTGCCAACCCCCCTGCCCCATCGTCTTCCACCTACTTCCCGCTCTATTATGCCTTTTCCTTTTTTGCTCTCTTTTACGGCCCTTTGAAAAGGAATGCAGGCCTAGCTAAGCCTCGTGAAGGAAATCTACCAACAAAAGATGCATTCCTCACTTATGGGAGGTGCTGTGAGATGAGTAAGAAGGGCTGAAGGGGCAATTGGGTTGTTGAGGTGGGAGGCACCAGAGGCATAGCCAGGATTGTCTAGCAAATGGGGCCCAAAGCTAATGTAGTTGGGCCCACTGCATTGACAAAAGTATCTGTAAATGTCCACCCAGCGCTGCTGAGTGGGCATTTACAGATTTTGGGTGGGCCTTTTCCCCTCAGGCCCTACCCTGCCTCTGCTCTCACCCCCAGGGCAAAGAGTGGGAAAGGCTCGCTACAGCAAGAGTCTTTCAAATCTTTCACTTTTGAGAGCACAGTGGTTACATTTAAAAATCATGAACAAGCAGCACAAGAAGAACATAGAGTAGCAGAGGACAGAAGACTGCCCTGTGCATATCAATACACCCCAATGACAAAGGCAACGATTTAACGGAACTACATAGCTATTAGTGGCTCACAGCTCACAATGATTATCATCTCTCTGTGAAGCACAACATCCTCGGAATTAGGGTGAAAGACAGATCTAAGGTGCCAAAGGAAGGCAACATGGAAATTCAGTTTCCTGCTCTGAGAGGAAGGAGGGTCGACAGCCCAATGGGTTAATGCACCTACTGCAGCCTCCTATGTGTAGCCTGCAGGCGACAAAGTCAGAAGCTGGTGAGATGCTGATACAGGTTTGCTTGCTATGCAGGGGTCGGTGGTCACCTCACAGCGCCTCAAACAGGTTTCCTGTTTGAGTCCCAGTGAAAATATCGTATCAACCATGACCCGTAGATTACACTTTTTCCCCTCATATTTCCACACAGTTGGGGCCAGAGAGACAAGCTTTTGTATGGGTGTTCCCAAGGCAAGAGTGCAGAAAACAAAGGCACAACTGTTAGTAGGAATGCAGGTGTTGAAGGGGCATTAACTGTTGGCTGATCGTGCAGGGTAATGCATACACATTTTCAATTAAAACATTTTTTTAAAAAAAAGTGCTGAGGAGATACCAGACATTGGATTAGAACTCAGGTCTCCAGCATCCCAAGACCAAGCACTTACCACTTGAGCCACTGGTGGGTGTGCTTCTGAGAGTAGATTTTGGGCGTATATATCTTTCTTCTGCATGCCCCTATGAGCATACCCATTTGCATTGGGAAACATGTTCACTGAAGCCAACGAGGATAGAACATCTGTCCCCCCGCTCCACCAAATACCAGCTAACTGCAGTGGCCTAGAGGTTAAGTGCTTGCATTACAGCACTGGGGGGCCTGGGCTTTCGGCACATAATCTCCTTGTACAGTTGTGAGAACCCAAACTCCTCCTAAAAGGTTGAGTGGGTACGTTTTTTTTAATGCTTTGTTAGTGCAACAGCCTCAGCTTCCACACCTTCCAGGCTCTCGAATCGTCTCTCAACCCTCAAATCAATACATTCTATACATTCCCTTCCATTCACTATCGAATTTTACATTCAGGTAGAAGCTTCTTCCAGCTATTCATTCCACCGAAGCGACTTTACCTTATCATCACTCCACTACCTAATGACATTGTCCGTGTTCCTAGATACAACACATCCCCTTTCCTTCACCTGAACACACAACAGACCTGTGTAGGGGCATGTGGCAAATACCTTTTATTTTCCATACCTCAACTTTCTTCTCTCATTCACACTCAGCAACTTGGCCCCTCTCTCTTTGCTCCAGGCTTCTTCATTTTCTAACTTCACTGAGTTTCCCAAATCTTCCTTGACTACCATTCATCTTGAATAATTAGATAATCCATACTGAACATGCCTTCCCAGTTTCACTTGCAGTACCGCTACTTTCGGCATAGGAATGACTTGAACACAAGAAAAGGGGTGCCTGGTAAAGGGAGAGTGGAAGAACGCAGAGAGGTGGGACTGAGGAAATGCAGGGTAAAGAGGGAGGTGGGAGGTGGGGCAGTCTAAAGGGAGAAGAAGGGCTGGATGAATGGGTCCCTGTGGAGAGGAGGAAGGGCTGGGTGAGTGGAGGTATGTCTAGAAGGGCAAGCCATGGGTTCCCTGGTGGGGGGGGGTGGAAGAAAACAGAGAGGCGGGACTATGGGGGAGAGTATGTGCAGGGTAAACAAAGGTGGGGCAGGCTAAAGAGGGAGGTAGCACTGGAAGGAAAAAAAAATGTCAGCCCATTGTGGAGTCCATTCCACCCTCTTTTCCTCCTCAATGCCTCCTTTCCCCACATTAGGACCCTTTTTGCACCCCCCCACAATTCAGGGTCTTCCTCCCCCAGAGACGCCAACTTACTCCCTGTCTGCCCCCAGGCCTCCTTTCTCCTACATCCCCAGGCCCCTCTTGACCTAACACCTACTCTTCTCGCCAGGGACCCATTCATCTGGCCCTACCTCCCTCTTTAGCCTGCCTCACCTCCTCCTTTATTTACGCTGCACTTCCTCGCCTCCACAGTCCTACCTCTCTGCTGTCTTCCACCCTCTCTTTACCAGGTACCTCTTTTCATACCCACTGAACCTTTTAGAAGGAGTTTGGGTTCCCACACCTGTACAAGGAGATTATGTGCCGAAAGCAGGACTCGAACCCAGGACCCCAGCGCTGGAACCCAAGCACTTAACCTCTAGGCCACTGCAGTTAGCTGGAGTTTAGTGGAGCGGGGGTCCAGATGTTCTATCCTCGTTGGCTTCAATGAACATGTTTCACAATGCAAATGGGTATGTTCACAGGGGCATGCAGAAGAAAGATATATATGCCCAAAAGCTTCTCTCAGAAGCACAGCCACCAGTGGCTCAGGTGGTAAGTGCTTGGTCTTGGAATGCTTGAGACCTGAGTTCTAATCCAATGTTTGGTATCTCCTGTGGGATGTTTAAAAAAAAGTATGTTTTTATTGAAAAATGGGGATGCATTGCCCTGCGCGATCAGCCAACAGCTAGCGCCCTTCAATACCTTCGTTGCCACTAACAGTTGTTCCTTTTCTTTCTGCACTTTGGCCTTGGTAACACCCATACAAAAGCTTGTCTCTCTGGCCCCAACTGACTGAAAAAAACGAGGGAAAAAGTGCAATCTACAGGTCACGGTTGATACAATATTAGCACTGGGACTCAAACAGGACACCTTCTCGAGGCGCTGCGAAGAGACCACCGGCCCCTGCATAGCAAGTAAACCTGTATCAGCATCTCACCAGCATCTGACTTTGTCGCCTGCAGGCTACACATAGAAGGCTGCAGTAGGTGCATTAACCCATTGGGCTGTCGACCCTCCTTCCTCTCAGAGCAGGAAATTGAATTTCCATGTTGCCTTCCTTTGGCACCTTAGATCTGTCTTTCACCCTAATTCAGAGGATGTTTTGCTTCACGGAAAGATGATAATCATTGTGCGGTGTGAGACACTTATAGCTGAGCAGGTCAGTTAAATCTTTGCCTTTGTCATTATGGTGTATTGATATGCGCAGGGCAGTCTTCTGTCCTCTGCTTCTCTATGTTTTCTCATTGCTGCTTGGTCATGATTCTTAAATATAAGCACTCTGCTCTCAAAAGTGAAAGATTTGAAAGACTCTTGATGTAACGAGCCTTTCCCACTCTTTGCCCTGGGAGTGAGAGGGCTGCTTTCTGCCTTTAACTTCCTCAATTTTGGAGTGTCTGGCTCCACCACTGACAATAAGGGCCTAATCCTGGAGGGAAATGGACAGAGGTCTGCGCCCTGCGTCCTCCACGCGTCCCTAACGCTCCCAAACGCGACCACAGCCCTTACGGGCACAGCCCTATGTCCTATGCAGCCCCACTGGTACAGCCACCCACACAACGTAGGGTTAGGATCTGTGCTCTCCCACGTGGGCCTCAGAAAGTGTCACAGCCTGCTTTGCAAACCTTAGTGACGGTGGCCTAGGTGAAGATGATCTTGGTGGAATACTGATGCCTTTTTCCTCCCAGAAGCCACCCCAGGAGCATAGTAAAATGAAGGGGTGTGCCTGCTCAGCTGCCCTCTGTTTAGCCTCTGCCTGAGTGACATTAGTTCTGGTCTCTCCAGGCAAATGTATCTATCCGGGAGTAGCTGGGAAAAGGGAGTCTCTTTCTGCAGGCACAGTGGGGAAGACTCAGAGAGCTGCATGCCTGAGACATCTTTCCTTGTCCCTCGCTCATTGTTGTGTTCCCTAACTTCTAACTCTCTGCAAGGCCAGGCCCTGTTTCTTTTACTGCCAACCCCCCTGCCCCATCGTCTTCCACCTACTTCCCGCTCTATTATGCCTTTTCCTTTTTTGCTCTCTTTTACGGCCCTTTGAAAAGGAATGCAGGCCTAGCTAAGCCTCGTGAAGGAAATCTACCAACAAAAGATGCATTCCTCACTTATGGGAGGTGCTGTGAGATGAGTAAGAAGGGCTGAAGGGGCAATTGGGTTGTTGAGGTGGGAGGCACCAGAGGCATAGCCAGGATTGTCTAGCAAATGGGGCCCAAAGCTAATGTAGTTGGGCCCACTGCATTGACAAAAGTATCTGTAAATGTCCACCCAGCGCTGCTGAGTGGGCATTTACAGATTTTGGGTGGGCCTTTTCCCCTCAGGCCCTACCCTGCCTCTGCTCTCACCCCCAGGGCAAAGAGTGGGAAAGGCTCGCTACAGCAAGAGTGTTTCAAATCTTTCACTTTTGAGAGCACAGTGGTTACATTTAAAAATCATGAACAAGCAGCAAAAGAAGAACATAGAGTAGCAGAGGACAGAAGACTGCCCTGTGCATATCAATACACCCCAATGACAAAGGCAACGATTTAACGGAACTACATAGCTATTAGTGGCTCACAGCTCACAATGATTATCATCTCTCTGTGAAGCACAACATCCTCGGAATTAGGGTGAAAGACAGATCTAAGGTGCCAAAGGAAGGCAACATGGAAATTCAGTTTCCTGCTCTGAGAGGAAGGAGGGTCGACAGCCCAATGGGTTAATGCACCTACTGCAGCCTCCTATGTGTAGCCTGCAGGCGACAAAGTCAGATGCTGGTGAGATGCTGATACAGGTTTGCTTGCTATGCAGGGGTCGGTGGTCACCTCACAGCGCCTCAAACAGGTTTCCTGTTTGAGTCCCAGTGAAAATATCGTATCAACCATGACCCGTAGATTACACTTTTTCCCCTCATATTTCCAGACAGTTGGGGCCAGAGAGACAAGCTTTTGTATGGGTGTTCCCAAGGCAAGAGTGCAGAAAACAAAGGCACAACTGTTAGTTGGAATGCAGGTGTTGAAGGGGCATTAACTGTTGGCTGATCGTGCAGGGTAATGCATACACATTTTCAATTAAAACATTTTTTTAAAAAAAGTGCTGAGGAGATACCAGACATTGGATTAGAACTCAGGTCTCCAGCATCCCAAGACCAAGCACTTACCACTTGAGCCACTGGTGGGTGTGCTTCTGAGAGTAGATTTTGGGCGTATATATCTTTCTTCTGCATGCCCCTATGAGCATACCCATTTGCATTGGGAAACATGTTCACTGAAGCCAACGAGGATAGAACATCTGGCCCCCCGCTCCACCAAATACCAGCTACTGCAGTGGCCTAGAGGTTAAGTGCTTGCATTACAGCACTGGGGGGCCTGGGCTTTCGGCACATAATCTCCTTGTACAGTTGTGAGAACCCAAACTCCTCCTAAAAGGTTGAGTGGGTACGTTTTTTTTATGCTTTGTTAGTGCAACAGCCTCAGCTTCCACACCTTCCAGGCTCTCGAATCGTCTCTCAACCCTCAAATCAATACATTCTATACATTCCCTTCCATTCACTATCGAATTTTACATTCAGGTAGAAGCTTCTTCCAGCTATTCATTCCACCGAAGCGACTTTACCTTATCATCACTCCACTACCTAATGACATTGTCCGTGTTCCTAGATACAACACATCCCCTTTCCTTCACCTGAACACACAACAGACCTGTGTAGGGGCATGTGGCAAATACCTTTTATTTTCCATACCTCAACTTTCTTCTCTCATTCACACTCAGCAACTTGGCCACTCTCTCTTTGCTCCAGGCTTCTTCATTTTCTAACTTCACTGAGTTTCCCAAATCTTCCTTGACTACCATTCATCTTGAATAATTAGATAATCCATACTGAACATGCCTTTCCAGTTTCACTTGCAGTACCGCTACTTTCGGCATAGGAATGACTTGAACACAAGAAAAGGGGTGCCTGGTAAAGGGAGAGTGGAAGAACGCAGAGAGGTGGGACTGAGGAAATGCAGGGTAAAGAGGGAGGTGGGAGGTGGGGCAGTCTAAAGGGAGAAGAAGGGCTGGATGAATGGGTCCCTGTGGAGAGGAGGAAGGGCTGGGTGAGTGGAGGTATGTCTAGAAGGGCAAGCCATGGGTTCCCTGGTGGGGGGGGGGTGGAAGAAAACAGAGAGGCGGGACTATGGGGGAGAGTATGTGCAGGGTAAACAAAGGTGGGGCAGGCTAAAGAGGGAGGTAGCACTGGAAGGAAAAAAAAATGTCAGCCCATTGTGGAGTCCATTCCACCCTCTTTTCCTCCTCAATGCCTCCTTTCCCCACATTAGGACCCTTTTTGCACCCCCCCCCACAATTCAGGGTCTTCCTCCCCCAGAGACGCCAACTTACTCTCTGTCTGCCCCCAGGCCTCCTTTCTCCTACATCCCCAGGCCCCTCTTGACCTAACACCTACTCTTCTCCCCAGGGACCCATTCATCTGGCCCTACCTCCCTCTTTAGCCTGCCTCACCTCCTCCTTTATTTAGGCTGCACTTCCTCGTCTCCACAGTCCTACCTCTCTGCTGTCTTCCACCCGCTCTTTACCAGGTACCTCTTTTCATACCCACTGAACCTTTTAGAAGGAGTTTGGGTTCCCACACCTGTACAAGGAGATTATGTGCCGAAAGCAGGACTCGAACCCAGGACCCCAGCGCTGGAACCCAAACACTTAACCTCTAGGCCACTGCAGTTAGCTGGAGTTTAGTGGAGCGGGGGGCCAGATGTTCTATCCTCGTTGGCTTCAATGAACATGTTTCACAATGCAAATGGGTATGTTCACAGGGGCATGCAGAAGAAAGATATATATGCCCAAAAGCTTCTCTCAGAAGCACAGCCACCAGTGGCTCAGGTGGTAAGTGCTTGGTCTTGGAATGCTTGAGACCTGAGTTCTAATCCAATGTTTGGTATCTCCTGTGGGATGTTTAAAAAAAAGTATGTTTTTATTGAAAAATGGGGATGCATTGCCCTGCGCGATCAGCCAACAGCTAGCGCCCTTCAATACCTTCGTTGCCACTAACAGTTGTTCCTTTTCTTTCTGCACTTTGGCCTTGGTAACACCCATACAAAAGCTTGTCTCTCTGGCCCCAACTGACTGAAAAAAACGAGGGAAAAAGTGCAATCTACGGGTCACGGTTGATACAATATTAGCACTGGGACTCAAACAGGACACCTTCTCGAGGCGCTGCGAAGAGACCACCGGCCCCTGCATAGCAAGTAAACCTGTATCAGCATCTCACCAGCATCTGACTTTGTCGCCTGCAGGCTACACATAGAAGGCTGCAGTAGGTGCATTAACCCATTGGGCTGTCGACCCTCCTTCCTCTCAGAGCAGGAAATTGAATTTCCATGTTGCCTTCCTTTGGCACCTTAGATCTGTCTTTCACCCCAATTCAGAGGATGTTTTGCTTCACGGAAAGATGATAATCATTGTGCGGTGTGAGACACTTATAGCTAAGCAGGTCAGTTAAATCTTTGCCTTTGTCATTATGGTGTATTGATATGCGCAGGGCAGTCTTCTGTCCTCTGCTTCTCTATGTTTTCTCATTGCTGCTTGGTCATGATTCTTAAATATAACCACTCTGCTCTCAAAAGTGAAAGATTTGAAAGACTCTTGATGTAACGAGCCTTTCCCACTCTTTGCCCTGGGAGTGAGAGGGCTGCTTTCTGCCTTTAATTCCTCAATTTTGGAGTGTCTGGCTCCACCACTGACAATAAGGGCCTAATCCTGGAGGGAAATGGACAGAGGTCTGCGCCCTGCGTCCTCCACGCGTCCCTAACGCTCCCAAACGCGACCACAGCCCTTACGGGCACAGCCCTATGTCCTATGCAGCCCCACTGGTACAGCCACCCACACAACTTAGGGTTAGGATCTGTGCTCTCCCACGTGGGCCTCAGAAAGTGTCACAGCCTGCTTTGCAAACCTTAGTGACGGTGGCCTAGGTGAAGATGATCTTGGTGGAATACTGATGCCTTTTTCCTCCCAGAAGCCACCCCAGGAGCATAGTAAAATGAAGGGGTGTGCCTGCTCAGCTGCCCTCTGTTTAGCCTCTGCCTGAGTGACATTAGTTCTGGTCTCTCCAGGCAAATGTATCTATCCGGGAGTAGCTGGGAAAAGGGAGTCTCTTTCTGCAGGCACAGTGGGGAAGACTCAGAGAGCTGCATGCCTGAGACATCTTTCCTTGTCCCTCGCTCATTGTTGTGTTCCCTAACTTCTAACTCTCTGCAAGGCCAGGCCCTGTTTCTTTTACTGCCAACCCCCCTGCCCCATCGTCTTCCACCTACTTCCCGCTCTATTATGCCTTTTCCTTTTTTGCTCTCTTTTACGGCCCTTTGAAAAGGAATGCAGGCCTAGCTAAGCCTCGTGAAGGAAATCTACCAACAAAAGATGCATTCCTCACTTATGGGAGGTGCTGTGAGATGAGTAAGAAGGGCTGAAGGGGCAATTGGGTTGTTGAGGTGGGAGGCACCAGAGGCATAGCCAGGATTGTCTAGCAAATGGGGCCCAAAGCTAATGTAGTTGGGCCCACTGCATTGACAAAAGTATCTGTAAATGTCCACCCAGCGCTGCTGAGTGGGCATTTACAGATTTTGGGTGGGCCTTTTCCCCTCAGGCCCTACCCTGCCTCTGCTCTCACCCCCAGGGCAAAGAGTGGGAAAGGCTCGCTACAGCAAGAGTGTTTCAAATCTTTCACTTTTGAGAGCACAGTGGTTACATTTAAAAATCATGAACAAGCAGCAAAAGAAGAACATAGAGTAGCAGAGGACAGAAGACTGCCCTGTGCATATCAATACACCCCAATGACAAAGGCAACGATTTAACGGAACTACATAGCTATTAGTGGCTCACACCTCACAATGATTATCATCTCTCTGTGAAGCACAACATCCTCGGAATTAGGGTGAAAGACAGATCTAAGGTGCCAAAGGAAGGCAACATGGAAATTCAGTTTCCTGCTCTGAGAGGAAGGAGGGTCGACAGCCCAATGGGTTAATGCACCTACTGCAGCCTCCTATGTGTAGCCTGCAGGCGACAAAGTCAGATGCTGGTGAGATGCTGATACAGGTTTGCTTGCTATGCAGGGGTCGGTGGTCACCTCACAGCGCCTCAAACAGGTTTCCTGTTTGAGTCCCAGTGAAAATATCGTATCAACCATGACCCGTAGATTACACTTTTTCCCCTCATATTTCCAGACAGTTGGGGCCAGAGAGACAAGCTTTTGTATGGGTGTTCCCAAGGCAAGAGTGCAGAAAACAAAGGCACAACTGTTAGTTGGAATGCAGGTGTTGAAGGGGCATTAACTGTTGGCTGATCGTGCAGGGTAATGCATACACATTTTCAATTAAAACATTTTTTTAAAAAAAGTGCTGAGGAGATACCAGACATTGGATTAGAACTCAGGTCTCCAGCATCCCAAGACCAAGCACTTACCACTTGAGCCACTGGTGGGTGTGCTTCTGAGAGTAGATTTTGGGCGTATATATCTTTCTTCTGCATGCCCCTATGAGCATACCCATTTGCATTGGGAAACATGTTCACTGAAGCCAACGAGGATAGAACATCTGGCCCCCCGCTCCACCAAATACCAGCTACTGCAGTGGCCTAGAGGTTAAGTGCTTGCATTACAGCACTGGGGGGCCTGGGCTTTCGGCACATAATCTCCTTGTACAGTTGTGAGAACCCAAACTCCTCCTAAAAGGTTGAGTGGGTACGTTTTTTTTATGCTTTGTTAGTGCAACAGCCTCAGCTTCCACACCTTCCAGGCTCTCGAATCGTCTCTCAACCCTCAAATCAATACATTCTATACATTCCCTTCCATTCACTATCGAATTTTACATTCAGGTAGAAGCTTCTTCCAGCTATTCATTCCACCGAAGCGACTTTACCTTATCATCACTCCACTACCTAATGACATTGTCCGTGTTCCTAGATACAACACATCCCCTTTCCTTCACCTGAACACACAACAGACCTGTGTAGGGGCATGTGGCAAATACCTTTTATTTTCCATACCTCAACTTTCTTCTCTCATTCACACTCAGCAACTTGGCCACTCTCTCTTTGCTCCAGGCTTCTTCATTTTCTAACTTCACTGAGTTTCCCAAATCTTCCTTGACTACCATTCATCTTGAATAATTAGATAATCCATACTGAACATGCCTTTCCAGTTTCACTTGCAGTACCGCTACTTTCGGCATAGGAATGACTTGAACACAAGAAAAGGGGTGCCTGGTAAAGGGAGAGTGGAAGAACGCAGAGAGGTGGGACTGAGGAAATGCAGGGTAAAGAGGGAGGTGGGAGGTGGGGCAGTCTAAAGGGAGAAGAAGGGCTGGATGAATGGGTCCCTGTGGAGAGGAGGAAGGGCTGGGTGAGTGGAGGTATGTCTAGAAGGGCAAGCCATGGGTTCCCTGGTGGGGGGGGTGGAAGAAAACAGAGAGGCGGGACTATGGGGGAGAGTATGTGCAGGGTAAACAAAGGTGGGGCAGGCTAAAGAGGGAGGTAGCACTGGAAGGAAAAAAAAATGTCAGCCTATTGTGGAGTCCATTCCACCCTCTTTTCCTCCTCAATGCCTCCTTTCCCCACATTAGGACCCTTTTTGCACCCCCCCCCCCACAATTCAGGGTCTTCCTCCCCCATAGACGCCAACTTACTCCCTGTCTGCCCCCAGGCCTCCTTTCTCCTACATCCCCAGGCCCCTCTTGACCTAACACCTACTCCTACATCCCCAGGCCCCTCTTGACCTAACACCTACTCTTCTCCCCAGGGACCCATTCATCTGGCCCTACCTCCCTCTTTAGCCTGCCTCACCTCCTCCTTTATTTACGCTGCACTTCCTCGCCTCCACAGTCCTACCTCTCTGCTGTCTTCCACCCTCTCTTTACCAGGTACCTCTTTTCATACCCACTGAACCTTTTAGAAGGAGTTTGGGTTCCCACACCTGTACAAGGAGATTATGTGCCGAAAGCAGGACTCGAACCCAGGACCCCAGCGCTGGAACCCAAGCACTTAACCTCTAGGCCACTGCAGTTAGCTGGAGTTTAGTGGAGCGGGGGGCCAGATGTTCTATCCTCGTTGGCTTCAATGAACATGTTTCACAATGCAAATGGGTATGTTCACAGGGGCATGCAGAAGAAAGATATATATGCCCAAAAGCTTCTCTCAGAAGCACAGCCACCAGTGGCTCAGGTGGTAAGTGCTTGGTCTTGGAATGCTTGAGACCTGAGTTCTAATCCAATGTTTGGTATCTCCTGTGGGATGTTTAAAAAAAAGTATGTTTTTATTGAAAAATGGGGATGCATTGCCCTGCGCGATCAGCCAACAGCTAGCGCCCTTCAATACCTTCGTTGCCACTAACAGTTGTTCCTTTTCTTTCTGCACTTTGGCCTTGGTAACACCCATACAAAAGCTTGTCTCTCTGGCCCCAACTGACTGAAAAAAACGAGGGAAAAAGTGCAATCTACGGGTCACGGTTGATACAATATTAGCACTGGGACTCAAACAGGACACCTTCTCGAGGCGCTGCGAAGAGACCACCGGCCCCTGCATAGCAAGTAAACCTGTATCAGCATCTCACCAGCATCTGACTTTGTCGCCTGCAGGCTACACATAGAAGGCTGCAGTAGGTGCATTAACCCATTGGGCTGTCGACCCTCCTTCCTCTCAGAGCAGGAAATTGAATTTCCATGTTGCCTTCCTTTGGCACCTTAGATCTGTCTTTCACCCTAATTCAGAGGATGTTTTGCTTCACGGAAAGATGATAATCATTGTGCGGTGTGAGACACTTATAGCTAAGCAGGTCAGTTAAATCTTTGCCTTTGTCATTATGGTGTATTGATATGCGCAGGGCAGTCTTCTGTCCTCTGCTTCTCTATGTTTTCTCATTGCTGCTTGGTCATGATTCTTAAATATAAGCACTCTGCTCTCAAAAGTGAAAGATTTGAAAGACTCTTGATGTAACGAGCCTTTCCCACTCTTTGCCCTGGGAGTGAGAGGGCTGCTTTCTGCCTTTAACTTCCTCAATTTTGGAGTGTCTGGCTCCACCACTGACAATAAGGGCCTAATCCTGGAGGGAAATGGACAGAGGTCTGCGCCCTGCGTCCTCCACGCGTCCCTAACGCTCCCAAACGCGACCACAGCCCTTACGGGCACAGCCCTATGTCCTATGCAGCCCCACTGGTACAGCCACCCACACAACTTAGGGTTAGGATCTGTGCTCTCCCACGTGGGCCTCAGAAAGTGTCACAGCCTGCTTTGCAAACCTTAGTGACGGTGGCCTAGGTGAAGATGATCTTGGTGGAATACTGATGCCTTTTTCCTCCCAGAAGCCACCCCAGGAGCATAGTAAAATGAAGGGGTGTGCCTGCTCAGCTGCCCTCTGTTTAGCCTCTGCCTGAGTGACATTAGTTCTGGTCTCTCCAGGCAAATGTATCTATCCGGGAGTAGCTGGGAAAAGGGAGTCTCTTTCTGCAGGCACAGTGGGGAAGACTCAGAGAGCTGCATGCCTGAGACATCTTTCCTTGTCCCTCGCTCATTGTTGTGTTCCCTAACTTCTAACTCTCTGCAAGGCCAGGCCCTGTTTCTTTTACTGCCAACCCCCCTGCCCCATCGTCTTCCACCTACTTCCCGCTCTATTATGCCTTTTCCTTTTTTGCTCTCTTTTACGGCCCTTTGAAAAGGAATGCAGGCCTAGCTAAGCCTCGTGAAGGAAATCTACCAACAAAAGATGCATTCCTCACTTATGGGAGGTGCTGTGAGATGAGTAAGAAGGGCTGAAGGGGCAATTGGGTTGTTGAGGTGGGAGGCACCAGAGGCATAGCCAGGATTGTCTAGCAAATGGGGCCCAAAGCTAATGTAGTTGGGCCCACTGCATTGCCAAAAGTATCTGTAAATGTCCACCCAGCGCTGCTGAGTGGGCATTTACAGATTTTGGGTGGGCCTTTTCCCCTCAGGCCCTACCCTGCCTCTGCTCTCACCCCCAGGGCAAAGAGTGGGAAAGGCTCGCTACAGCAAGAGTCTTTCAAATCTTTCACTTTTGAGAGCACAGTGGTTACATTTAAAAATCATGAACAAGCAGCAAAAGAAGAACATAGAGTAGCAGAGGACAGAAGACTGCCCTGTGCATATCAATACACCCCAATGACAAAGGCAACGATTTAACGGAACTACATAGCTATTAGTGGCTCACAGCTCACAATGATTATCATCTCTCTGTGAAGCACAACATCCTCGGAATTAGGGTGAAAGACAGATCTAAGGTGCCAAAGGAAGGCAACATGGAAATTCAGTTTCCTGCTCTGAGAGGAAGGAGGGTCGACAGCCCAATGGGTTAATGCACCTACTGCAGCCTCCTATGTGTAGCCTGCAGGCGACAAAGTCAGATGCTGGTGAGATGCTGATACGGGTTTGCTTGCTATGCAGGGGTCGGTGGTCACCTCACAGCGCCTCAAACAGGTTTCCTGTTTGAGTCCCAGTGAAAATATCGTATCAACCATGACCCGTAGATTACACTTTTTTCCCTCATATTTCCACACAGTTGGGGCCAGAGAGACAAGCTTTTGTATGGGTGTTCCCAAGGCAAGAGTGCAGAAAACAAAGGCACAACTGTTAGTAGGAATGCAGGTGTTGAAGGGGCATTAACTGTTGGCTGATCGTGCAGGGTAATGCATACACATTTTCAATTAAAACATTTTTTTAAAAAAAGTGCTGAGGAGATACCAGACATTGGATTAGAACTCAGGTCTCCAGCATCCCAAGACCAAGCACTTACCACTTGAGCCACTGGTGGGTGTGCTTCTGAGAGTAGATTTTGGGCGTATATATCTTTCTTCTGCATGCCCCTATGAGCATACCCATTTGCATTGGGAAACATGTTCACTGAAGCCAACGAGGATAGAACATCTGGCCCCCCGCTCCACCAAATACCAGCTAACTGCAGTGGCCTAGAGGTTAAGTGCTTGCATTACAGCACTGGGGGGCCTGGGCTTTCGGCACATAATCTCCTTGTACAGTTGTGAGAACCCAAACTCCTCCTAAAAGGTTGAGTGGGTACGTTTTTTTTAATGCTTTGTTAGTGCAACAGCCTCAGCTTCCACACCTTCCAGGCTCTCGAATCGTCTCTCAACCCTCAAATCAATACATTCTATACATTCCCTTCCATTCACTATCGAATTTTACATTCAGGTAGAAGCTTCTTCCAGCTATTCATTCCACCGAAGCGACTTTACCTTATCATCACTCCACTACCTAATGACATTGTCCGTGTTCCTAGATACAACACATCCCCTTTCCTTCACCTGAACACACAACAGACCTGTGTAGGGGCATGTGGCAAATACCTTTTATTTTCCATACCTCAACTTTCTTCTCTCATTCACACTCAGCAACTTGGCCACTCTCTCTTTGCTCCAGGCTTCTTCATTTTCTAACTTCACTGAGTTTCCCAAATCTTCCTTGACTACCATTCATCTTGAATAATTAGATAATCCATACTGAACATGCCTTCCCAGTTTCACTTGCAGTACCGCTACTTTCGGCATAGGAATGACTTGAACACAAGAAAAGGGGTGCCTGGTAAAGGGAGAGTGGAAGAACGCAGAGAGGTGGGACTGAGGAAATGCAGGGTAAAGAGGGAGGTGGGAGGTGGGGCAGTCTAAAGGGAGAAGAAGGGCTGGATGAATGGGTCCCTGTGGAGAGGAGGAAGGGCTGGGTGAGTGGAGGTATGTCTAGAAGGGCAAGCCATGGGTTCCCTGGTGGGGGGGGTGGAAGAAAACAGAGAGGCGGGACTATGGGGGAGAGTATGTGCAGGGTAAACAAAGGTGGGGCCCAAAGCTAATGTAGTTGGGCCCACTGCATTGCCAAAAGTATCTGTAAATGTCCACCCAGCGCTGCTGAGTGGGCATTTACAGATTTTGGGTGGGCCTTTTCCCCTCAGGCCCTACCCTGCCTCTGCTCTCACCCCCAGGGCAAAGAGTGGGAAAGGCTCGCTACAGCAAGAGTCTTTCAAATCTTTCACTTTTGAGAGCACAGTGGTTACATTTAAAAATCATGAACAAGCAGCAAAAGAAGAACATAGAGTAGCAGAGGACAGAAGACTGCCCTGTGCATATCAATACACCCCAATGACAAAGGCAACGATTTAACGGAACTACATAGCTATTAGTGGCTCACAGCTCACAATGATTATCATCTCTCTGTGAAGCACAACATCCTCGGAATTAGGGTGAAAGACAGATCTAAGGTGCCAAAGGAAGGCAACATGGAAATTCAGTTTCCTGCTCTGAGAGGAAGGAGGGTCGACAGCCCAATGGGTTAATGCACCTACTGCAGCCTCCTATGTGTAGCCTGCAGGCGACAAAGTCAGATGCTGGTGAGATGCTGATACAGGTTTGCTTGCTATGCAGGGGTCGGTGGTCACCTCACAGCGCCTCAAACAGGTTTCCTGTTTGAGTCCCAGTGAAAATATCGTATCAACCATGACCCGTAGATTACACTTTTTTCCCTCATATTTCCACACAGTTGGGGCCAGAGAGACAAGCTTTTGTATGGGTGTTCCCAAGGCAAGAGTGCAGAAAACAAAGGCACAACTGTTAGTAGGAATGCAGGTGTTGAAGGGGCATTAACTGTTGGCTGATCGTGCAGGGTAATGCATACACATTTTCAATTAAAACATTTTTTTAAAAAAAGTGCTGAGGAGATACCAGACATTGGATTAGAACTCAGGTCTCCAGCATCCCAAGACCAAGCACTTACCACTTGAGCCACTGGTGGGTGTGCTTCTGAGAGTAGATTTTGGGCGTATATATCTTTCTTCTGCATGCCCCTATGAGCATACCCATTTGCATTGGGAAACATGTTCACTGAAGCCAACGAGGATAGAACATCTGGCCCCCCGCTCCACCAAATACCAGCTAACTGCAGTGGCCTAGAGGTTAAGTGCTTGCATTACAGCACTGGGGGGCCTGGGCTTTCGGCACATAATCTCCTTGTACAGTTGTGAGAACCCAAACTCCTCCTAAACGGTTGAGTGGGTACGTTTTTTTTAATGCTTTGTTAGTGCAACAGCCTCAGCTTCCACACCTTCCAGGCTCTCGAATCGTCTCTCAACCCTCAAATCAATACATTCTATACATTCCCTTCCATTCACTATCGAATTTTACATTCAGGTAGAAGCTTCTTCCAGCTATTCATTCCACCGAAGCGACTTTACCTTATCATCACTCCACTACCTAATGACATTGTCCGTGTTCCTAGATACAACACATCCCCTTTCCTTCACCTGAACACACAACAGACCTGTGTAGGGGCATGTGGCAAATACCTTTTATTTTCCATACCTCAACTTTCTTCTCTCATTCACACTCAGCAACTTGGCCACTCTCTCTTTGCTCCAGGCTTCTTCATTTTCTAACTTCACTGAGTTTCCCAAATCTTCCTTGACTACCATTCATCTTGAATAATTAGATAATCCATACTGAACATGCCTTCCCAGTTCCACTTGCAGTACCGCTACTTTCGGCATAGGAATGACTTGAACACAAGAAAAGGGGTGCCTGGTAAAGGGAGAGTGGAAGAACGCAGAGAGGTGGGACTGAGGAAATGCAGGGTAAAGAGGGAGGTGGGAGGTGGGGCAGTCTAAAGGGAGAAGAAGGGCTGGATGAATGGGTCCCTGTGGAGAGGAGGAAGGGCTGGGTGAGTGGAGGTATGTCTAGAAGGGCAAGCCATGGGTTCCCTGGTGGGGGGGGTGGAAGAAAACAGAGAGGCGGGACTATGGGGGAGAGTATGTGCAGGGTAAACAAAGGTGGGGCAGGCTAAAGAGGGAGGTAGCACTGGAAGGAAAAAAAAATGTCAGCCCATTGTGGAGTCCATTCCACCCTCTTTTCCTCCTCAATGCCTCCTTTCCCCACATTAGGACCCTTTTTGCACCCCCCCACAATTCAGGGTCTTCCTCCCCCAGAGACGCCAACTTACTCTCTGTCTGCCCCCAGGCCTCCTTTCTCCTACATCCCCAGGCCCCTCTTGACCTAACACCTACTCTTCTCCCCAGGGACCCATTCATCTGGCCCTACCTCCCTCTTTAGCCTGCCTCACCTCCTCCTTTATTTACACTGCACTTCCTCGCCTCCACAGTCCTACCTCTCTGCTGTCTTCCACCCTCTCTTTACCAGGTACCTCTTTTCATACCCACTGAACCTTTTAGAAGGAGTTTGGGTTCCCACACCTGTACAAGGAGATTATGTGCCGAAAGCAGGACTCGAACCCAGGACCCCAGCGCTGGAACCCAAGCACTTAACCTCTAGGCCACTGCAGTTAGCTGGAGTTTAGTGGAGCGGGGGGCCAGATGTTCTATCCTCGTTGGCTTCAATGAACATGTTTCACAATGCAAATGGGTATGTTCACAGGGGCATGCAGAAGAAAGATATATATGCCCAAAAGCTTCTCTCAGAAGCACAGCCACCAGTGGCTCAGGTGGTAAGTGCTTGGTCTTGGAATGCTTGAGACCTGAGTTCTAATCCAATGTTTGGTATCTCCTGTGGGATGTTTAAAAAAAAGTATGTTTTTATTGAAAAATGGGGATGCATTGCCCTGCGCGATCAGCCAACAGCTAGCGCCCTTCAATACCTTCGTTGCCACTAACAGTTGTTCCTTTTCTTTCTGCACTTTGGCCTTGGTAACACCCATACAAAAGCTTGTCTCTCTGGCCCCAACTGACTGAAAAAAACGAGGGAAAAAGTGCAATCTACGGGTCACGGTTGATACAATATTAGCACTGGGACTCAAACAGGACACCTTCTCGAGGCGCTGCGAAGAGACCACCGGCCCCTGCATAGCAAGTAAACCTGTATCAGCATCTCACCAGCATCTGACTTTGTCGCCTGCAGGCTACACATAGAAGGCTGCAGTAGGTGCATTAACCCATTGGGCTGTCGACCCTCCTTCCTCTCAGAGCAGGAAATTGAATTTCCATGTTGCCTTCCTTTGGCACCTTAGATCTGTCTTTCACCCTAATTCAGAGGATGTTTTGCTTCACGGAAAGATGATAATCATTGTGCGGTGTGAGACACTTATAGCTAAGCAGGTCAGTTAAATCTTTGCCTTTGTCATTATGGTGTATTGATATGCGCAGGGCAGTCTTCTGTCCTCTGCTTCTCTATGTTTTCTCATTGCTGCTTGGTCATGATTCTTAAATATAAGCACTCTGCTCTCAAAAGTGAAAGATTTGAAAGACTCTTGATGTAACAAGCCTTTCCCACTCTTTGCCCTGGGAGTGAGAGGGCTGCTTTCTGCCTTTAACTTCCTCAATTTTGGAGTGTCTGGCTCCACCACTGACAATAAGGGCCTAATCCTGGAGGGAAATGGACAGAGGTCTGCGCCCTGCGTCCTCCACGCGTCCCTAACGCTCCCAAACGCGACCACAGCCCTTACGGGCACAGCCCTATGTCCTATGCAGCCCCACTGGTACAGCCACCCACACAACTTAGGGTTAGGATCTGTGCTCTCCCACGTGGGCCTCAGAAAGTGTCACAGCCTGCTTTGCAAACCTTAGTGACGGTGGCCTAGGTGAAGATGATCTTGGTGGAATACTGATGCCTTTTTCCTCCCAGAAGCCACCCCAGGAGCATAGTAAAATGAAGGGGTGTGCCTGCTCAGCTGCCCTCTGTTTAGCCTCTGCCTGAGTGACATTAGTTCTGGTCTCTCCAGGCAAATGTATCTATCCGGGAGTAGCTGGGAAAAGGGAGTCTCTTTCTGCAGGCACAGTGGGGAAGACTCAGAGAGCTGCATGCCTGAGACATCTTTCCTTGTCCCTCGCTCATTGTTGTGTTCCCTAACTTCTAACTCTCTGCAAGGCCAGGCCCTGTTTCTTTTACTGCCAACCCCCCTGCCCCATCGTCTTCCACCTACTTCCCGCTCTATTATGCCTTTTCCTTTTTTGCTCTCTTTTACGGCCCTTTGAAAAGGAATGCAGGCCTAGCTAAGCCTCGTGAAGGAAATCTACCAACAAAAGATGCATTCCTCACTTATGGGAGGTGCTGTGAGATGAGTAAGAAGGGCTGAAGGGGCAATTGGGTTGTTGAGGTGGGAGGCACCAGAGGCATAGCCAGGATTGTCTAGCAAATGGGGCCCAAAGCTAATGTAGTTGGGCCCACTGCATTGCCAAAAGTATCTGTAAATGTCCACCCAGCGCTGCTGAGTGGGCATTTACAGATTTTGGGTGGGCCTTTTCCCCTCAGGCCCTACCCTGCCTCTGCTCTCACCCCCAGGGCAAAGAGTGGGAAAGGCTCGCTACAGCAAGAGTCTTTCAAATCTTTCACTTTTGAGAGCACAGTGGTTACATTTAAAAATCATGAACAAGCAGCAAAAGAAGAACATAGAGTAGCAGAGGACAGAAGACTGCCCTGTGCATATCAATACACCCCAATGACAAAGGCAACGATTTAACGGAACTACATAGCTATTAGTGGCTCACAGCTCACAATGATTATCATCTCTCTGTGAAGCACAACATCCTCGGAATTAGGGTGAAAGACAGATCTAAGGTGCCAAAGGAAGGCAACATGGAAATTCAGTTTCCTGCTCTGAGAGGAAGGAGGGTCGACAGCCCAATGGGTTAATGCACCTACTGCAGCCTCCTATGTGTAGCCTGCAGGCGACAAAGTCAGATGCTGGTGAGATGCTGATACAGGTTTGCTTGCTATGCAGGGGTCGGTGGTCACCTCACAGCGCCTCAAACAGGTTTCCTGTTTGAGTCCCAGTGAAAATATCGTATCAACCATGACCCGTAGATTACACTTTTTTCCCTCATATTTCCACACAGTTGGGGCCAGAGAGACAAGCTTTTGTATGGGTGTTCCCAAGGCAAGAGTGCAGAAAACAAAGGCACAACTGTTAGTAGGAATGCAGGTGTTGAAGGGGCATTAACTGTTGGCTGATCGTGCAGGGTAATGCATACACATTTTCAATTAAAACATTTTTTTTAAAAAAGTGCTGAGGAGATACCAGACATTGGATTAGAACTCAGGTCTCCAGCATCCCAAGACCAAGCACTTACCACTTGAGCCACTGGTGGGTGTGCTTCTGAGAGTAGATTTTGGGCGTATATATCTTTCTTCTGCATGCCCCTATGAGCATACCCATTTGCACTGGGAAACATGTTCACTGAAGCCAACGAGGATAGAACATCTGGCCCCCCGCTCCACCAAATACCAGCTAACTGCAGTGGCCTAGAGGTTAAGTGCTTGCATTACAGCACTGGGGGGCCTGGGCTTTCGGTACATAATCTCCTTGTACAGTTGTGAGAACCCAAACTCCTCCTAAAAGTTTGAGTGGGTACGTTTTTTTTAATGCTTTGTTAGTGCAACAGCCTCAGCTTCCACACCTTCCAGGCTCTCGAATCGTCTCTCAACCCTCAAATCAATACATTCTATACATTCCCTTCCATTCACTATCGAATTTTACATTCAGGTAGAAGCTTCTTCCAGCTATTCATTCCACCGAAGCGACTTTACCTTATCATCACTCCACTACCTAATGACATTGTCCGTGTTCCTAGATACAACACATCCCCTTTCCTTCACCTGAACACACAACAGACCTGTGTAGGGGCATGTGGCAAATACCTTTTATTTTCCATACCTCAACTTTCTTCTCTCATTCACACTCAGCAACTTGGCCACTCTCTCTTTGCTCCAGGCTTCTTCATTTTCTAACTTCACTGAGTTTCCCAAATCTTCCTTGACTACCATTCATCTTGAATAATTAGATAATCCATACTGAACATGCCTTCCCAGTTTCACTTGCAGTACCGCTACTTTCGGCATAGGAATGACTTGAACACAAGAAAAGGGGTGCCTGGTAAAGGGAGAGTGGAAGAACGCAGAGAGGTGGGACTGAGGAAATGCAGGGTAAAGAGGGAGGTGGGAGGTGGGGCAGTCTAAAGGGAGAAGAAGGGCTGGATGAATGGGTCCCTGTGGAGAGGAGGAAGGGCTGGGTGAGTGGAGGTATGTCTAGAAGGGCAAGCCATGGGTTCCCTGGTGGGGGGGGTGGAAGAAAACAGAGAGGCGGGACTATGGGGGAGAGTATGTGCAGGGTAAACAAAGGTGGGGCCCAAAGCTAATGTAGTTGGGCCCACTGCATTGCCAAAAGTATCTGTAAATGTCCACCCAGCGCTGCTGAGTGGGCATTTACAGATTTTGGGTGGGCCTTTTCCCCTCAGGCCCTACCCTGCCTCTGCTCTCACCCCCAGGGCAAAGAGTGGGAAAGGCTCGCTACAGCAAGAGTCTTTCAAATCTTTCACTTTTGAGAGCACAGTGGTTACATTTAAAAATCATGAACAAGCAGCAAAAGAAGAACATAGAGTAGCAGAGGACAGAAGACTGCCCTGTGCATATCAATACACCCCAATGACAAAGGCAACGATTTAACGGAACTACATAGCTATTAGTGGCTCACAGCTCACAATGATTATCATCTCTCTGTGAAGCACAACATCCTCGGAATTAGGGTGAAAGACAGATCTAAGGTGCCAAAGGAAGGCAACATGGAAATTCAGTTTCCTGCTCTGAGAGGAAGGAGGGTCGACAGCCCAATGGGTTAATGCACCTACTGCAGCCTCCTATGTGTAGCCTGCAGGCGACAAAGTCAGATGCTGGTGAGATGCTGATACAGGTTTGCTTGCTATGCAGGGGTCGGTGGTCACCTCACAGCGCCTCAAACAGGTTTCCTGTTTGAGTCCCAGTGAAAATATCGTATCAACCATGACCCGTAGATTACACTTTTTTCCCTCATATTTCCACACAGTTGGGGCCAGAGAGACAAGCTTTTGTATGGGTGTTCCCAAGGCAAGAGTGCAGAAAACAAAGGCACAACTGTTAGTAGGAATGCAGGTGTTGAAGGGGCATTAACTGTTGGCTGATCGTGCAGGGTAATGCATACACATTTTCAATTAAAACATTTTTTTAAAAAAAGTGCTGAGGAGATACCAGACATTGGATTAGAACTCAGGTCTCCAGCATCCCAAGACCAAGCACTTACCACTTGAGCCACTGGTGGGTGTGCTTCTGAGAGTAGATTTTGGGCGTATATATCTTTCTTCTGCATGCCCCTATGAGCATACCCATTTGCATTGGGAAACATGTTCACTGAAGCCAACGAGGATAGAACATCTGGCCCCCCGCTCCACCAAATACCAGCTAACTGCAGTGGCCTAGAGGTTAAGTGCTTGCATTACAGCACTGGGGGGCCTGGGCTTTCGGCACATAATCTCCTTGTACAGTTGTGAGAACCCAAACTCCTCCTAAAAGGTTGAGTGGGTACGTTTTTTTTAATGCTTTGTTAGTGCAACAGCCTCAGCTTCCACACCTTCCAGGCTCTCGAATCGTCTCTCAACCCTCAAATCAATACATTCTATACATTCCCTTCCATTCACTATCGAATTTTACATTCAGGTAGAAGCTTCTTCCAGCTATTCATTCCACCGAAGCGACTTTACCTTATCATCACTCCACTACCTAATGACATTGTCCGTGTTCCTAGATACAACACATCCCCTTTCCTTCACCTGAACACACAACAGACCTGTGTAGGGGCATGTGGCAAATACCTTTTATTTTCCATACCTCAACTTTCTTCTCTCATTCACACTCAGCAACTTGGCCACTCTCTCTTTGCTCCAGGCTTCTTCATTTTCTAACTTCACTGAGTTTCCCAAATCTTCCTTGACTACCATTCATCTTGAATAATTAGATAATCCATACTGAACATGCCTTCCCAGTTTCACTTGCAGTACCGCTACTTTCGGCATAGGAATGACTTGAACACAAGAAAAGGGGTGCCTGGTAAAGGGAGAGTGGAAGAACGCAGAGAGGTGGGACTGAGGAAATGCAGGGTAAAGAGGGAGGTGGGAGGTGGGGCAGTCTAAAGGGAGAAGAAGGGCTGGATGAATGGGTCCCTGTGGAGAGGAGGAAGGGCTGGGTGAGTGGAGGTATGTCTAGAAGGGCAAGCCATGGGTTCCCTGGTGGGGGGGGTGGAAGAAAACAGAGAGGCGGGACTATGGGGGAGAGTATGTGCAGGGTAAACAAAGGTGGGGCAGGCTAAAGAGGGAGGTAGCACTGGAAGGAAAAAAAAATGTCAGCCCATTGTGGAGTCCATTCCACCCTCTTTTCCTCCTCAATGCCTCCTTTCCCCACATTAGGACCCTTTTTGCACCCCCCCACAATTCAGGGTCTTCCTCCCCCAGAGACGCCAACTTACTCTCTGTCTGCCCCCAGGCCTCCTTTCTCCTACATCCCCAGGCCCCTCTTGACCTAACACCTACTCTTCTCCCCAGGGACCCATTCATCTGGCCCTACCTCCCTCTTTAGCCTGCCTCACCTCCTCCTTTATTTACGCTGCACTTCCTCGCCTCCACAGTCCTACCTCTCTGCTGTCTTCCACCCTCTCTTTACCAGGTACCTCTTTTCATACCCACTGAACCTTTTAGAAGGAGTTTGGGTTCCCACACCTGTACAAGGAGATTATGTGCTGAAAGCAGGACTCGAACCCAGGACCCCAGCGCTGGAACCCAAGCACTTAACCTCTAGGCCACTGCAGTTAGCTGGAGTTTAGTGGAGCGGGGGGCCAGATGTTCTATCCTCGTTGGCTTCAATGAACATGTTTCACAATGCAAATGGGTATGTTCACAGGGGCATGCAGAAGAAAGATATATATGCCCAAAAGCTTCTCTCAGAAGCACAGCCACCAGTGGCTCAGGTGGTAAGTGCTTGGTCTTGGAATGCTTGAGACCTGAGTTCTAATCCAATGTTTGGTATCTCCTGTGGGATGTTTAAAAAAAAGTATGTTTTTATTGAAAAATGGGGATGCATTGCCCTGCGCGATCAGCCAACAGCTAGCGCCCTTCAATACCTTCGTTGCCACTAACAGTTGTTCCTTTTCTTTCTGCACTTTGGCCTTGGTAACACCCATACAAAAGCTTGTCTCTCTGGCCCCAACTGACTGAAAAAAACGAGGGAAAAAGTGCAATCTACGGGTCACGGTTGATACAATATTAGCACTGGGACTCAAACAGGACACCTTCTCGAGGCGCTGCGAAGAGACCACCGGCCCCTGCATAGCAAGTAAACCTGTATCAGCATCTCACCAGCATCTGACTTTGTCGCCTGCAAGCTACACATAGAAGGCTGCAGTAGGTGCATTAACCCATTGGGCTGTCGACCCTCCTTCCTCTCAGAGCAGGAAATTGAATTTCCATGTTGCCTTCCTTTGGCACCTTAGATCTGTCTTTCACCCTAATTCAGAGGATGTTTTGCTTCACGGAAAGATGATAATCATTGTGCGGTGTGAGACACTTATAGCTAAGCAAATCTTTGCCTTTGTCATTATGGTGTATTGATATGCGCAGGGCAGTCTTCTGTCCTCTGCTTCTCTATGTTTTCTCATTGCTGCTTGGTCATGATTCTTAAATATAAGCACTCTGCTCTCAAAAGTGAAAGATTTGAAAGACTCTTGATGTAACGAGCCTTTCCCACTCTTTGCCCTGGGAGTGAGAGGGCTGCTTTCTGCCTTTAACTTCCTCAATTTTGGAGTGTCTGGCTCCACCACTGACAATAAGGGCCTAATCCTGGAGGGAAATGGACAGAGGTCTGCGCCCTGCGTCCTCCACGCGTCCCTAACGCTCCCAAACGCGACCACAGCCCTTACGGGCACAGCCCTATGTCCTATGCAGCCCCACTGGTACAGCCACCCACACAACTTAGGGTTAGGATCTGTGCTCTCCCACGTGGGCCTCACAAAGTGTCACAGCCTGCTTTGCAAACCTTAGTGACGGTGGCCTAGGTGAAGATGATCTTGGTGGAATACTGATGCCTTTTTCCTCCCAGAAGCCACCCCAGGAGCATAGTAAAATGAAGGGGTGTGCCTGCTCAGCTGCCCTCTGTTTAGCCTCTGCCTGAGTGACATTAGTTCTGGTCTCTCCAGGCAAATGTATCCATCCGGGAGTAGCTGGGAAAAGGGAGTCTCTTTCTGCAGGCACAGTGGGGAAGACTCAGAGAGCTGCATGCCTGAGACATCTTTCCTTGTCCCTCGCTCATTGTTGTGTTCCCTAACTTCTAACTCTCTGCAAGGCCAGGCCCTGTTTCTTTTACTGCCAACCCCCCTGCCCCATCGTCTTCCACCTACTTCCCGCTCTATTATGCCTTTTCCTTTTTTGCTCTCTTTTACGGCCCTTTGAAAAGGAATGCAGGCCTAGCTAAGCCTCGTGAAGGAAATCTACCAACAAAAGATGCATTCCTCACTTATGGGAGGTGCTGTGAGATGAGTAAGAAGGGCTGAAGGGGCAATTGGGTTGTTGAGGTGGGAGGCACCAGAGGCATAGCCAGGATTGTCTAGCAAATGGGGCCCAAAGCTAATGTAGTTGGGCCCACTGCATTGCCAAAAGTATCTGTAAATGTCCACCCAGCGCTGCTGAGTGGGCATTTACAGATTTTGGGTGGGCCTTTTCCCCTCAGGCCCTACCCTGCCTCTGCTCTCACCCCCAGGGCAAAGAGTGGGAAAGGCTCGCTACAGCAAGAGTCTTTCAAATCTTTCACTTTTGAGAGCACAGTGGTTACATTTAAAAATCATGAACAAGCAGCAAAAGAAGAACATAGAGTAGCAGAGGACAGAAGACTGCCCTGTGCATATCAATACACCCCAATGACAAAGGCAACGATTTAACGGAACTACATAGCTATTAGTGGCTCACAGCTCACAATGATTATCATCTCTCTGTGAAGCACAACATCCTCGGAATTAGGGTGAAAGACAGATCTAAGGTGCCAAAGGAAGGCAACATGGAAATTCTGTTTCCTGCTCTGAGAGGAAGGAGGGTCGACAGCCCAATGGGTTAATGCACCTACTGCAGCCTCCTATGTGTAGCCTGCAGGCGACAAAGTCAGATGCTGGTGAGATGCTGATACAGGTTTGCTTGCTATGCAGGGGTCGGTGGTCACCTCACAGCGCCTCAAACAGGTTTCCTGTTTGAGGCCCAGTGAAAATATCGTATCAACCATGACCCGTAGATTACACTTTTTTCCCTCATATTTCCACACAGTTGGGGCCAGAGAGACAAGCTTTTGTATGGGTGTTCCCAAGGCAAGAGTGCAGAAAACAAAGGCACAACTGTTAGTAGGAATGCAGGTGTTGAAGGGGCATTAACTGTTGGCTGATCGTGCAGGGTAATGCATACACATTTTCAATTAAAACATTTTTTTAAAAAAAGTGCTGAGGAGATACCAGACATTGGATTAGAACTCAGGTCTCCAGCATCCCAAGACCAAGCACTTACCACTTGAGCCACTGGTGGGTGTGCTTCTGAGAGTAGATTTTGGGCGTATATATCTTTCTTCTGCATGCCCCTATGAGCATACCCATTTGCATTGGGAAACATGTTCACTGAAGCCAACGAGGATAGAACATCTGGCCCCCCGCTCCACCAAATACCAGCTAACTGCAGTGGCCTAGAGGTTAAGTGCTTGCATTACAGCACTGGGGGGCCTGGGCTTTCGGCACATAATCTCCTTGTACAGTTGTGAGAACCCAAACTCCTCCTAAAAGGTTGAGTGGGTACGTTTTTTTTAATGCTTTGTTAGTGCAACAGCCTCAGCTTCCACACCTTCCAGGCTCTCGAATCGTCTCTCAACCCTCAAATCAATACATTCTATACATTCCCTTCCATTCACTATCGAATTTTACATTCAGGTAGAAGCTTCTTCCAGCTATTCATTCCACCGAAGCGACTTTACCTTATCATCACTCCACTACCTAATGACATTGTCCGTGTTCCTAGATACAACACATCCCCTTTCCTTCACCTGAACACACAACAGACCTGTGTAGGGGCATGTGGCAAATATCTTTTATTTTCCATACCTCAACTTTCTTCTCTCATTCACACTCAGCAACTTGGCCACTCTCTCTTTGCTCCAGGCTTCTTCATTTTCTAACTTCACTGAGTTTCCCAAATCTTCCTTGACTACCATTCATCTTGAATAATTAGATAATCCATACTGAACATGCCTTCCCAGTTTCACTTGCAGTACCGCTACTTTCGGCATAGGAATGACTTGAACACAAGAAAAGGGGTGCCTGGTAAAGGGAGAGTGGAAGAACGCAGAGAGGTGGGACTGAGGAAATGCAGGGTAAAGAGGGAGGTGGGAGGTGGGGCAGTCTAAAGGGAGAAGAAGGGCTGGATGAATGGGTCCCTGTGGAGAGGAGGAAGGGCTGGGTGAGTGGAGGTATGTCTAGAAGGGCAAGCCATGGGTTCCCTGGTGGGGGGGGTGGAAGAAAACAGAGAGGCGGGACTATGGGGGAGAGTATGTGCAGGGTAAACAAAGGTGGGGCAGGCTAAAGAGGGAGGTAGCACTGGAAGGAAAAAAAAATGTCAGCCCATTGTGGAGTCCATTCCACCCTCTTTTCCTCCTCAATGCCTCCTTTCCCCACATTAGGACCCTTTTTGCACCCCCCCACAACTCAGGGTCTTCCTCCCCCAGAGACGCCAACTTACTCTCTGTCTGCCCCCAGGCCTCCTTTCTCCTACATCCCCAGGCCCCTCTTGACCTAACACCTACTCTTCTCCCCAGGGACCCATTCATCTGGCCCTACCTCCCTCTTTAGCCTGCCTCACCTCCTCCTTTATTTACGCTGCACTTCCTCGCCTCCACAGTCCTACCTCTCTGCTGTCTTCCACCCGCTCTTTACCAGGTACCTCTTTTCATACCCACTGAACCTTTTAGAAGGAGTTTGGGTTCCCACACCTGTACAAGGAGATTATGTGCCGAAAGCAGGACTCGAACCCAGGACCCCAGCGCTGGAACCCAAGCACTTAACCTCTAGGCCACTGCAGTTAGCTGGAGTTTAGTGGAGCGGGGGGCCAGATGTTCTATCCTCGTTGGCTTCAATGAACATGTTTCACAATGCAAATGGGTATGTTCACAGGGGCATGCAGAAGAAAGATATATATGCCCAAAAGCTTCTCTCAGAAGCACAGCCACCAGTGGCTCAGGTGGTAAGTGCTTGGTCTTGGAATGCTTGAGACCTGAGTTCTAATCCAATGTTTGGTATCTCCTGTGGGATGTTTAAAAAAAAGTATGTTTTTATTGAAAAATGGGGATGCATTGCCCTGCGCGATCAGCCAACAGCTAGCGCCCTTCAATACCTTCGTTGCCACTAACAGTTGTTCCTTTTCTTTCTGCACTTTGGCCTTGGTAACACCCATACAAAAGCTTGTCTCTCTGGCCCCAACTGACTGAAAAAAACGAGGGAAAAAGTGCAATCTACGGGTCACGGTTGATACAATATTAGCACTGGGACTCAAACAGGACACCTTCTCGAGGCGCTGCGAAGAGACCACCGGCCCCTGCATAGCAAGTAAACCTGTATCAGCATCTCACCAGCATCTGACTTTGTCGCCTGCAGGCTACACATAGAAGGCTGCAGTAGGTGCATTAACCCATTGGGCTGTCGACCCTCCTTCCTCTCAGAGCAGGAAATTGAATTTCCATGTTGCCTTCCTTTGGCACCTTAGATCTGTCTTTCACCCTAATTCAGAGGATGTTTTGCTTCACGGAAAGATGATAATCATTGTGCGGTGTGAGACACTTATAGCTAAGCAGGTCAGTTAAATCTTTGCCTTTGTCATTATGGTGTATTGATATGCGCAGGGCAGTCTTCTGTCCTCTGCTTCTCTATGTTTTCTCATTGCTGCTTGGTCATGATTCTTAAATATAAGCACTCTGCTCTCAAAAGTGAAAGATTTGAAAGACTCTTGATGTAACGAGCCTTTCCCACTCTTTGCCCTGGGAGTGAGAGGGCTGCTTTCTGCCTTTAACTTCCTCAATTTTGGAGTGTCTGGCTCCACCACTGACAATAAGGGCCTAATCCTGGAGGGAAATGGACAGAGGTCTGCGCCCTGCGTCCTCCACGCGTCCCTAACGCTCCCAAACGCGACCACAGCCCTTACGGGCACAGCCCTATGTCCTATGCAGCCCCACTGGTACAGCCACCCACACAACTTAGGGTTAGGATCTGTGCTCTCCCACGTGGGCCTCACAAAGTGTCACAGCCTGCTTTGCAAACCTTAGTGACGGTGGCCTAGGTGAAGATGATCTTGGTGGAATACTGATGCCTTTTTCCTCCCAGAAGCCACCCCAGGAGCATAGTAAAATGAAGGGGTGTGCCTGCTCAGCTGCCCTCTGTTTAGCCTCTGCCTGAGTGACATTAGTTCTGGTCTCTCCAGGCAAATGTATCCATCCGGGAGTAGCTGGGAAAAGGGAGTCTCTTTCTGCAGGCACAGTGGGGAAGACTCAGAGAGCTGCATGCCTGAGACATCTTTCCTTGTCCCTCGCTCATTGTTGTGTTCCCTAACTTCTAACTCTCTGCAAGGCCAGGCCCTGTTTCTTTTACTGCCAACCCCCCTGCCCCATCGTCTTCCACCTACTTCCCGCTCTATTATGCCTTTTCCTTTTTTGCTCTCTTTTACGGCCCTTTGAAAAGGAATGCAGGCCTAGCTAAGCCTCGTGAAGGAAATCTACCAACAAAAGATGCATTCCTCACTTATGGGAGGTGCTGTGAGATGAGTAAGAAGGGCTGAAGGGGCAATTGGGTTGTTGAGGTGGGAGGCACCAGAGGCATAGCCAGGATTGTCTAGCAAATGGGGCCCAAAGCTAATGTAGTTGGGCCCACTGCATTGACAAAAGTATCTGTAAATGTCCACCCAGCGCTGCTGAGTGGGCATTTACAGATTTTGGGTGGGCCTTTTCCCCTCAGGCCCTACCCTGCCTCTGCTCTCACCCCCAGGGCAAAGAGTGGGAAAGGCTCGCTACAGCAAGAGTCTTTCAAATCTTTCACTTTTGAGAGCACAGTGGTTACATTTAAAAATCATGAACAAGCAGCAAAAGAAGAACATAGAGTAGCAGAGGACAGAAGACTGCCCTGTGCATATCAATACACCCCAATGACAAAGGCAACGATTTAACGGAACTACATAGCTATTAGTGGCTCACACCTCACAATGATTATCATCTCTCTGTGAAGCACAACATCCTCGGAATTAGGGTGAAAGACAGATCTAAGGTGCCAAAGGAAGGCAACATGGAAATTCAGTTTCCTGCTCTGAGAGGAAGGAGGGTCGACAGCCCAATGGGTTAATGCACCTACTGCAGCCTCCTATGTGTAGCCTGCAGGCGACAAAGTCAGATGCTGGTGAGATGCTGATACAGGTTTGCTTGCTATGCAGGGGTCGGTGGTCACCTCACAGCGCCTCAAACAGGTTTCCTGTTTGAGTCCCAGTGAAAATATCGTATCAACCATGACCCGTAGATTACACTTTTTCCCCTCATATTTCCAGACAGTTGGGGCCAGAGAGACAAGCTTTTGTATGGGTGTTCCCAAGGCAAGAGTGCAGAAAACAAAGGCACAACTGTTAGTAGGAATGCAGGTGTTGAAGGGGCATTAACTGTTGGCTGATCGTGCAGGGTAATGCATACACATTTTCAATTAAAACATTTTTTTTTTAAAAAGTGCTGAGGAGATACCAGACATTGGATTAGAACTCAGGTCTCCAGCATCCCAAGACCAAGCACTTACCACTTGAGCCACTGGTGGGTGTGCTTCTGAGAGTAGATTTTGGGCGTATATATCTTTCTTCTGCATGCCCCTATGAGCATACCCATTTGCATTGGGAAACATGTTCACTGAAGCCAACGAGGATAGAACATCTGGCCCCCCGCTCCACCAAATACCAGCTAACTGCAGTGGCCTAGAGGTTAAGTGCTTGCATTACAGCACTGGGGGGCCTGGGTTCGGGTCCTGCTTTTGGCACATAATCTCCTTGTACAGTTGTGAGAACCCAAACTCCTCCTAAAAGGTTGAGTGGGTACGTTTTTTTTAATGCTTTGTTAGTGCAACAGCCTCAGCTTCCACACCTTCCAGGCTCTCGAATCGTCTCTCAACCCTCAAATCAATACATTCTATACATTCCCTTCCATTCACTATCGAATTTTACATTCAGGTAGAAGCTTCTTCCAGCTATTCATTCCACCGAAGCGACTTTACCTTATCATCACTCCACTACCTAATGACATTGTCCGTGTTCCTAGATACAACACATCCCCTTTCCTTCACCTGAACACACAACAGACCTGTGTAGGGGCATGTGGCAAATACCTTTTATTTTCCATACCTCAACTTTCTTCTCTCATTCACACTCAGCAACTTGGCCACTCTCTCTTTGCTCCAGGCTTCTTCATTTTCTAACTTCACTGAGTTTCCCAAATCTTCCTTGACTACCATTCATCTTGAATAATTAGATAATCCATACTGAACATGCCTTCCCAGTTTCACTTGCAGTACCGCTACTTTCGGCATAGGAATGACTTGAACACAAGAAAAGGGGTGCCTGGTAAAGGGAGAGTGGAAGAACGCAGAGAGGTGGGACTGAGGAAATGCAGGGTAAAGAGGGAGGTGGGAGGTGGGGCAGTCTAAAGGGAGAAGAAGGGCTGGATGAATGGGTCCCTGTGGAGAGGAGGAAGGGCTGGGTGAGTGGAGGTATGTCTAGAAGGGCAAGCCATGGGTTCCCTGGTGGGGGGGTGGAAGAAAACAGAGAGGTGGGACTATGGGGGAGAGTATGTGCAGGGTAAACAAAGGTGGGGCAGGCTAAAGAGGGAGGTAGCACTGGAAGGAAAAAAAAATGTCAGCCTATTGTGGAGTCCATTCCACCCTCTTTTCCTCCTCAATGCCTCCTTTCCCCACATTAGGACCCTTTTTGCACCCCCCCCCCACAATTCAGGGTCTTCCTCCCCCAGAGACGCCAACTTACTCCCTGTCTGCCCCCAGGCCTCCTTTCTCCTACATCCCCAGGCCCCTCTTGACCTAACACCTACTCTTCTCCCCAGGGACCCATTCATCTGGCCCTACCTCCCTCTTTAGCCTGCCTCACCTCCTCCTTTATTTACGCTGCACTTCCTCGCCTCCACAGTCCTACCTCTCTGCTGTCTTCCACCCTCTCTTTACCAGGTACCTCTTTTCATACCCACTGAACCTTTTAGAAGGAGTTTGGGTTCCCACACCTGTACAAGGAGATTATGTGCCGAAAGCAGGACTCGAACCCAGGACCCCAGCGCTGGAACCCAAGCACTTAACCTCTAGGCCACTGCAGTTAGCTGGAGTTTAGTGGAGCGGGGGGCCAGATGTTCTATCCTCGTTGGCTTCAATGAACATGTTTCACAATGCAAATGGGTATGTTCACAGGGGCATGCAGAAGAAAGATATATATGCCCAAAAGCTTCTCTCAGAAGCACAGCCACCAGTGGCTCAGGTGGTAAGTGCTTGGTCTTGGAATGCTTGAGACCTGAGTTCTAATCCAATGTTTGGTATCTCCTGTGGGATGTTTAAAAAAAAGTATGTTTTTATTGAAAAATGGGGATGCATTGCCCTGCGCGATCAGCCAACAGCTAGCGCCCTTCAATACCTTCGTTGCCACTAACAGTTGTTCCTTTTCTTTCTGCACTTTGGCCTTGGTAACACCGATAGAAAAGCTTGTCTCTCTGGCCCCAACTGACTGAAAAAAACGAGGGAAAAAGTGCAATCTACGGGTCACGGTTGATACAATATTAGCACTGGGACTCAAACAGGACACCTTCTCGAGGCGCTGCGAAGAGACCACCGGCCCCTGCATAGCAAGTAAACCTGTATCAGCATCTCACCAGCATCTGACTTTGTCGCCTGCAGGCTACACATAGAAGGCTGCAGTAGGTGCATTAACCCATTGGGCTGTCGACCCTCCTTCCTCTCAGAGCAGGAAATTGAATTTCCATGTTGCCTTCCTTTGGCACCTTAGATCTGTCTTTCACCCTAATTCAGAGGATGTTTTGCTTCACGGAAAGATGATAATCATTGTGCGGTGTGAGACACTTATAGCTAAGCAGGTCAGTTAAATCTTTGCCTTTGTCATTATGGTGTATTGATATGCGCAGGGCAGTCTTCTGTCCTCTGCTTCTCTATGTTTTCTCATTGCTGCTTGGTCATGATTCTTAAATATAAGCACTCTGCTCTCAAAAGTGAAAGATTTGAAAGACTCTTGATGTAACGAGCCTTTCCCACTCTTTGCCCTGGGAGTGAGAGGGCTGCTTTCTGCCTTTAACTTCCTCAATTTTGGAGTGTCTGGCTCCACCACTGACAATAAGGGCCTAATCCTGGAGGGAAATGGACAGAGGTCTGCGCCCTGCGTCCTCCACGCGTCCCTAACGCTCCCAAACGCGACCACAGCCCTTACGGGCACAGCCCTATGTCCTATGCAGCCCCACTGGTACAGCCACCCACACAACTTAGGGTTAGGATCTGTGCTCTCCCACGTGGGCCTCAGAAAGTGTCACAGCCTGCTTTGCAAACCTTAGTGACGGTGGCCTAGGTGAAGATGATCTTGGTGGAATACTGATGCCTTTTTCCTCCCAGAAGCCACCCCAGGAGCATAGTAAAATGAAGGGGTGTGCCTGCTCAGCTGCCCTCTGTTTAGCCTCTGCCTGAGTGACATTAGTTCTGGTCTCTCCAGGCAAATGTATCCATCCGGGAGTAGCTGGGAAAAGGGAGTCTCTTTCTGCAGGCACAGTGGGGAAGACTCAGAGAGCTGCATGCCTGAGACATCTTTCCTTGTCCCTCGCTCATTGTTGTGTTCCCTAACTTCTAACTCTCTGCAAGGCCAGGCCCTGTTTCTTTTACTGCCAACCCCCCTGCCCCATCGTCTTCCACCTACTTCCCGCTCTATTATGCCTTTTCCTTTTTTGCTCTCTTTTACGGCCCTTTGAAAAGGAATGCAGGCCTAGCTAAGCCTCGTGAAGGAAATCTACCAACAAAAGATGCATTCCTCACTTATGGGAGGTGCTGTGAGATGAGTAAGAAGGGCTGAAGGGGCAATTGGGTTGTTGAGGTGGGAGGCACCAGAGGCATAGCCAGGATTGTCTAGCAAATGGGGCCCAAAGCTAATGTAGTTGGGCCCACTGCATTGCCAAAAGTATCTGTAAATGTCCACCCAGCGCTGCTGAGTGGGCATTTACAGATTTTGGGTGGGCCTTTTCCCCTCAGGCCCTACCCTGCCTCTGCTCTCACCCCCAGGGCAAAGAGTGGGAAAGGCTCGCTACAGCAAGAGTCTTTCAAATCTTTCACTTTTGAGAGCACAGTGGTTACATTTAAAAATCATGAACAAGCAGCAAAAGAAGAACATAGAGTAGCAGAGGACAGAAGACTGCCCTGTGCATATCAATACACCCCAATGACAAAGGCAACGATTTAACAGAACTACATAGCTATTAGTGGCTCACAGCTCACAATGATTATCATCTCTCTGTGAAGCACAACATCCTCGGAATTAGGGTGAAAGACAGATCTAAGGTGCCAAAGGAAGGCAACATGGAAATTCAGTTTCCTGCTCTGAGAGGAAGGAGGGTCGACAGCCCAATGGGTTAATGCACCTACTGCAGCCTCCTATGTGTAGCCTGCAGGCGACAAAGTCAGATGCTGGTGAGATGCTGATACAGGTTTGCTTGCTATGCAGGGGTCGGTGGTCACCTCACAGCGCCTCAAACAGGTTTCCTGTTTGAGTCCCAGTGAAAATATCGTATCAACCATGACCCGTAGATTACACTTTTTTCCCTCATATTTCCACACAGTTGGGGCCAGAGAGACAAGCTTTTGTATGGGTGTTCCCAAGGCAAGAGTGCAGAAAACAAAGGCACAACTGTTAGTAGGAATGCAGGTGTTGAAGGGGCATTAACTGTTGGCTGATCGTGCAGGGTAATGCATACACATTTTCAATTAAAACATTTTTTTAAAAAAAGTGCTGAGGAGATACCAGACATTGGATTAGAACTCAGGTCTCCAGCATCCCAAGACCAAGCATTTACCACTTGAGCCACTGGTGGGTGTGTTTCTGAGAGTAGATTTTGGGCGTATATATCTTTCTTCTGCATGCCCCTATGAGCATACCCATTTGCATTGGGAAACATGTTCACTGAAGCCAACGAGGATAGAACATCTGGCCCCCCGCTCCACCAAATACCAGCTAACTGCAGTGGCCTAGAGGTTAAGTGCTTGCATTACAGCACTGGGGGGCCTGGGCTTTCGGCACATAATCTCCTTGTACAGTTGTGAGAACCCAAACTCCTCCTAAAAGGTTGAGTGGGTACGTTTTTTTTAATGCTTTGTTAGTGCAACAGCCTCAGCTTCCACACCTTCCAGGCTCTCGAATCGTCTCTCAACCCTCAAATCAATACATTCTATACATTCCCTTCCATTCACTATCGAATTTTACATTCAGGTAGAAGCTTCTTCCAGCTATTCATTCCACCGAAGCGACTTTACCTTATCATCACTCCACTACCTAATGACATTGTCCGTGTTCCTAGATACAACACATCCCCTTTCCTTCACCTGAACACACAACAGACCTATGTAGGGGCATGTGGCAAATACCTTTTATTTTCCATACCTCAACTTTCTTCTCTCATTCACACTCAGCAACTTGGCCACTCTCTCTTTGCTCCAGGCTTCTTCATTTTCTAACTTCACTGAGTTTCCCAAATCTTCCTTGACTACCATTCATCTTGAATAATTAGATAATCCATACTGAACATGCCTTCCCAGTTTCACTTGCAGTACCGCTACTTTCGGCATAGGAATGACTTGAACACAAGAAAAGGGGTGCCTGGTAAAGGGAGAGTGGAAGAACGCAGAGAGGTGGGACTGAGGAAATGCAGGGTAAAGAGGGAGGTGGGAGGTGGGGCAGTCTAAAGGGAGAAGAAGGGCTGGATGAATGGGTCCCTGTGGAGAGGAGGAAGGGCTGGGTGAGTGGAGGTATGTCTAGAAGGGCAAGCCATGGGTTCCCTGGTGGGGGGGGTGGAAGAAAACAGAGAGGCGGGACTATGGGGGAGAGTATGTGCAGGGTAAACAAAGGTGGGGCAGGCTAAAGAGGGAGGTAGCACTGGAAGGAAAAAAAAATGTCAGCCCATTGTGGAGTCCATTCCACCCTCTTTTCCTCCTCAATGCCTCCTTTCCCCACATTAGGACCCTTTTTGCACCCCCCCCCACAATTCAGGGTCTTCCTCCCCCAGAGACGCCAACTTACTCCCTGTCTGCCCCCAGGCCTCCTTTCTCCTACATCCCCAGGCCCCTCTTGACCTAACACCTACTCTTCTCCCCAGGGACCCATTCATCTGGCCCTACCTCCCTCTTTAGCCTGCCTCACCTCCTCCTTTATTTACGCTGCACTTCCTCGCCTCCACAGTCCTACCTCTCTGCTGTCTTCCACCCTCTCTTTACCAGGTACCTCTTTTCATACCCACTGAACCTTTTAGAAGGAGTTTGGGTTCCCACACCTGTACAAGGAGATTATTTGCCGAAAGCAGGACTCGAACCCAGGACCCCAGCGCTGGAACCCAAGCACTTAACCTCTAGGCCACTGCAGTTAGCTGGAGTTTAGTGGAGCGGGGGGCCAGATGTTCTATCCTCGTTGGCTTCAATGAACATGTTTCACAATGCAAATGGGTATGTTCACAGGGGCATGCAGAAGAAAGATATATATGCCCAAAAGCTTCTCTCAGAAGCACAGCCACCAGTGGCTCAGGTGGTAAGTGCTTGGTCTTGGAATGCTTGAGACCTGAGTTCTAATCCAATGTTTGGTATCTCCTGTGGGATGTTTAAAAAAAAGTATGTTTTTATTGAAAAATGGGGATGCATTGCCCTGCGCGATCAGCCAACAGCTAGCGCCCTTCAATACCTTCGTTGCCACTAACAGTTGTTCCTTTTCTTTCTGCACTTTGGCCTTGGTAACACCCATACAAAAGCTTGTCTCTCTGGCCCCAACTGACTGAAAAAAACGAGGGAAAAAGTGCAATCTACGGGTCACGGTTGATACAATATTAGCACTGGGACTCAAACAGGACACCTTCTCGAGGCGCTGCGAAGAGACCACCGGCCCCTGCATAGCAAGTAAACCTGTATCAGCATCTCACCAGCATCTGACTTTGTCGCCTGCAGGCTACACATAGAAGGCTGCAGTAGGTGCATTAACCCATTGGGCTGTCGACCCTCCTTCCTCTCAGAGCAGGAAATTGAATTTCCATGTTGCCTTCCTTTGGCACCTTAGATCTGTCTTTCACCCTAATTCAGAGGATGTTTTGCTTCACGGAAAGATGATAATCATTGTGCGGTGTGAGACACTTATAGCTAAGCAGGTCAGTTAAATCTTTGCCTTTGTCATTATGGTGTATTGATATGCGCAGGGCAGTCTTCTGTCCTCTGCTTCTCTATGTTTTCTCATTGCTGCTTGGTCATGATTCTTAAATATAAGCACTCTGCTCTCAAAAGTGAAAGATTTGAAAGACTCTTGATGTAACGAGCCTTTTCCCACTCTTTGCCCTGGGAGTGAGAGGGCTGCTTTCTGCCTTTAACTTCCTCAATTTTGGAGTGTCTGGCTCCACCACTGACAATAAGGGCCTAATCCTGGAGGGAAATGGACAGAGGTCTGCGCCCTGCGTCCTCCACGCGTCCCTAACGCTCCCAAACGCGACCACAGCCCTTACGGGCACAGCCCTATGTCCTATGCAGCCCCACTGGTACAGCCACCCACACAACTTAGGGTTAGGATCTGTGCTCTCCCACGTGGGCCTCACAAAGTGTCACAGCCTGCTTTGCAAACCTTAGTGACGGTGGCCTAGGTGAAGATGATCTTGGTGGAATACTGATGCCTTTTTCCTCCCAGAAGCCACCCCAGGAGCATAGTAAAATGAAGGGGTGTGCCTGCTCAGCTGCCCTCTGTTTAGCCTCTGCCTGAGTGACATTAGTTCTGGTCTCTCCAGGCAAATGTATCCATCCGGGAGTAGCTGGGAAAAGGGAGTCTCTTTCTGCAGGCACAGTGGGGAAGACTCAGAGAGCTGCATGCCTGAGACATCTTTCCTTGTCCCTCGCTCATTGTTGTGTTCCCTAACTTCTAACTCTCTGCAAGGCCAGGCCCTGTTTCTTTTACTGCCAACCCCCCTGCCCCATCGTCTTCCACCTACTTCCCGCTCTATTGTGCCTTTTCCCTTTTTGCTCTCTTTTACGGCCCTTTGAAAAGGAATGCAGGCCTAGCTAAGCCTCGTGAAGGAAATCTACCAACAAAAGATGCATTCCTCACTTATGGGAGGTGCTGTGAGATGAGTAAGAAGGGCTGAAGGGGCAATTGGGTTGTTGAGGTGGGAGGCACCAGAGGCATAGCCAGGATTGTCTAGCAAATGGGGCCCAAAGCTAATGTAGTTGGGCCCACTGCATTGACAAAAGTATCTGTAAATGTCCACCCAGCGCTGCTGAGTGGGCATTTACAGATTTTGGGTGGGCCTTTTCCCCTCAGGCCCTACCCTGCCTCTGCTCTCACCCCCAGGGCAAAGAGTGGGAAAGGCTCGCTACAGCAAGAGTCTTTCAAATCTTTCACTTTTGAGAGCACAGTGGTTACATTTAAAAATCATGAACAAGCAGCAAAAGAAGAACATAGAGTAGCAGAGGACAGAAGACTGCCCTGTGCATATCAATACACCCCAATGACAAAGGCAACGATTTAACGGAACTACATAGCTATTAGTGGCTCACACCTCACAATGATTATCATCTCTCTGTGAAGCACAACATCCTCGGAATTAGGGTGAAAGACAGATCTAAGGTGCCAAAGGAAGGCAACATGGAAATTCAGTTTCCTGCTCTGAGAGGAAGGAGGGTCGACAGCCCAATGGGTTAATGCACCTACTGCAGCCTCCTATGTGTAGCCTGCAGGCGACAAAGTCAGATGCTGGTGAGATGCTGATACAGGTTTGCTTGCTATGCAGGGGTCGGTGGTCACCTCACAGCGCCTCAAACAGGTTTCCTGTTTGAGTCCCAGTGAAAATATCGTATCAACCATGACCCGTAGATTACACTTTTTCCCCTCATATTTCCAGACAGTTGGGGCCAGAGAGACAAGCTTTTGTATGGGTGTTCCCAAGGCAAGAGTGCAGAAAACAAAGGCACAACTGTTAGTAGGAATGCAGGTGTTGAAGGGGCATTAACTGTTGGCTGATCGTGCAGGGTAATGCATACACATTTTCAATTAAAACATTTTTTTTTAAAAAAGTGCTGAGGAGATACCAGACATTGGATTAGAACTCAGGTCTCCAGCATCCCAAGACCAAGCACTTACCACTTGAGCCACTGGTGGGTGTGCTTCTGAGAGTAGATTTTGGGCGTATATATCTTTCTTCTGCATGCCCCTATGAGCATACCCATTTGCATTGGGAAACATGTTCACTGAAGCCAACGAGGATAGAACATCTGGCCCCCCGCTCCACCAAATACCAGCTAACTGCAGTGGCCTAGAGGTTAAGTGCTTGCATTACAGCACTGGGGGGCCTGGGTTCGGGTCCTGCTTTTGGCACATAATCTCCTTGTACAGTTGTGAGAACCCAAACTCCTCCTAAAAGGTTGAGTGGGTACGTTTTTTTTAATGCTTTGTTAGTGCAACAGCCTCAGCTTCCACACCTTCCAGGCTCTCGAATCGTCTCTCAACCCTCAAATCAATACATTCTATACATTCCCTTCCATTCACTATCGAATTTTACATTCAGGTAGAAGCTTCTTCCAGCTATTCATTCCACCGAAGCGACTTTACCTTATCATCACTCCACTACCTAATGACATTGTCCGTGTTCCTAGATACAACACATCCCCTTTCCTTCACCTGAACACACAACAGACCTGTGTAGGGGCATGTGGCAAATACCTTTTATTTTCCATACCTCAACTTTCTTCTCTCATTCACACTCAGCAACTTGGCCACTCTCTCTTTGCTCCAGGCTTCTTCATTTTCTAACTTCACTGAGTTTCCCAAATCTTCCTTGACTACCATTCATCTTGAATAATTAGATAATCCATACTGAACATGCCTTCCCAGTTTCACTTGCAGTACCGCTACTTTCGGCATAGGAATGACTTGAACACAAGAAAAGGGGTGCCTGGTAAAGGGAGAGTGGAAGAACGCAGAGAGGTGGGACTGAGGAAATGCAGGGTAAAGAGGGAGGTGGGAGGTGGGGCAGTCTAAAGGGAGAAGAAGGGCTGGATGAATGGGTCCCTGTGGAGAGGAGGAAGGGCTGGGTGAGTGGAGGTATGTCTAGAAGGGCAAGCCATGGGTTCCCTGGTGGGGGGGGTGGAAGAAAACAGAGAGGCGGGACTATGGGGGAGAGTATGTGCAGGGTAAACAAAGGTGGGGCAGGCTAAAGAGGGAGGTAGCACTGGAAGGAAAAAAAAATGTCAGCCCATTGTGGAGTCCATTCCACCCTCTTTTCCTCCTCAATGCCTCCTTTCCCCACATTAGGACCCTTTTTGCACCCCCCCCCCCCACAATTCAGGGTCTTCCTCCCCCAGAGACGCCAACTTACTCCCTGTCTGCCCCCAGGCCTCCTTTCTCCTACATCCCCAGGCCCCTCTTGACCTAACACCTACTCTTCTCCCCAGGGACCCATTCATCTGGCCCTACCTCCCTCTTTAGCCTGCCTCACCTCCTCCTTTATTTACGCTGCACTTCCTCGTCTCCACAGTCCTACCTCTCTGCTGTCTTCCACCCTCTCTTTACCAGGTACCTCTTTTCATACCCACTGAACCTTTTAGAAGGAGTTTGGGTTCCCACACCTGTACAAGGAGATTATGTGCCGAAAGCAGGACTCGAACCCAGGACCCCAGCGCTGGAACCCAAGCACTTAACCTCTAGGCCACTGCAGTTAGCTGGAGTTTAGTGGAGCGGGGGGCCAGATGTTCTATCCTCGTTGGCTTCAATGAACATGTTTCACAATGCAAATGGGTATGTTCACAGGGGCATGCAGAAGAAAGATATATATGCCCAAAAGCTTCTCTCAGAAGCACAGCCACCAGTGGCTCAGGTGGTAAGTGCTTGGTCTTGGAATGCTTGAGACCTGAGTTCTAATAAAATGTTTGGTATCTCCTGTGGGATGTTTAAAAAAAAGTATGTTTTTATTGAAAAATGGGGATGCATTGCCCTGCGCGATCAGCCAACAGCTAGCGCCCTTCAATACCTTCGTTGCCACTAACAGTTGTTCCTTTTCTTTCTGCACTTTGGCCTTGGTAACACCCATACAAAAGCTTGTCTCTCTGGCCCCAACTGACTGAAAAAAACGAGGGAAAAAGTGCAATCTACGGGTCACGGTTGATACAATATTAGCACTGGGACTCAAACAGGACACCTTCTCGAGGCGCTGCGAAGAGACCACCGGCCCCTGCATAGCAAGTAAACCTGTATCAGCATCTCACCAGCATCTGACTTTGTCGCCTGCAGGCTACACATAGAAGGCTGCAGTAGGTGCATTAACCCATTGGGCTGTCGACCCTCCTTCCTCTCAGAGCAGGAAATTGAATTTCCATGTTGCCTTCCTTTGGCACCTTAGATCTGTCTTTCACCCTAATTCAGAGGATGTTTTGCTTCACGGAAAGATGATAATCATTGTGCGGTGTGAGACACTTATAGCTAAGCAGGTCAGTTAAATCTTTGCCTTTGTCATTATGGTGTATTGATATGCGCAGGGCAGTCTTCTGTCCTCTGCTTCTCTATGTTTTCTCATTGCTGCTTGGTCATGATTCTTAAATATAAGCACTCTGCTCTCAAAAGTGAAAGATTTGAAAGACTCTTGATGTAACGAGCCTTTCCCACTCTTTGCCCTGGGAGTGAGAGGGCTGCTTTCTGCCTTTAACTTCCTCAATTTTGGAGTGTCTGGCTCCACCACTGACAATAAGGGCCTAATCCTGGAGGGAAATGGACAGAGGTCTGCGCCCTGCGTCCTCCACGCGTCCCTAACGCTCCCAAACGCGACCACAGCCCTTACGGGCACAGCCCTATGTCCTATGCAGCCCCACTGGTACAGCCACCCACACAACTTAGGGTTAGGATCTGTGCTCTCCCACGTGGGCCTCAGAAAGTGTCACAGCCTGCTTTGCAAACCTTAGTGACGGTGGCCTAGGTGAAGATGATCTTGGTGGAATACTGATGCCTTTTTCCTCCCAGAAGCCACCCCAGGAGCATAGTAAAATGAAGGGGTGTGCCTGCTCAGCTGCCCTCTGTTTAGCCTCTGCCTGAGTGACATTAGTTCTGGTCTCTCCAGGCAAATGTATCTATCCGGGAGTAGCTGGGAAAAGGGAGTCTCTTTCTGCAGGCACAGTGGGGAAGACTCAGAGAGCTGCATGCCTGAGACATCTTTCCTTGTCCCTCGCTCATTGTTGTGTTCCCTAACTTCTAACTCTCTGCAAGGCCAGGCCCTGTTTCTTTTACTGCCAACCCCCCTGCCCCATCGTCTTCCACCTACTTCCCGCTCTATTATGCCTTTTCCTTTTTTGCTCTCTTTTACGGCCCTTTGAAAAGGAATGCAGGCCTAGCTAAGCCTCGTGAAGGAAATCTACCAACAAAAGATGCATTCCTCACTTATGGGAGGTGCTGTGAGATGAGTAAGAAGGGCTGAAGGGGCAATTGGGTTGTTGAGGTGGGAGGCACCAGAGGCATAGCCAGGATTGTCTAGCAAATGGGGCCCAAAGCTAATGTAGTTGGGCCCACTGCATTGACAAAAGTATCTGTAAATGTCCACCCAGCGCTGCTGAGTGGGCATTTACAGATTTTGGGTGGGCCTTTTCCCCTCAGGCCCTACCCTGCCTCTGCTCTCACCCCCAGGGCAAAGAGTGGGAAAGGCTCGCTACAGCAAGAGTCTTTCAAATCTTTCACTTTTGAGAGCACAGTGGTTACATTTAAAAATCATGAACAAGCAGCAAAAGAAGAACATAGAGTAGCAGAGGACAGAAGACTGCCCTGTGCATATCAATACACCCCAATGACAAAGGCAACGATTTAACGGAACTACATAGCTATTAGTGGCTCACACCTCACAATGATTATCATCTCTCTGTGAAGCACAACATCCTCGGAATTAGGGTGAAAGACAGATCTAAGGTGCCAAAGGAAGGCAACATGGAAATTCAGTTTCCTGCTCTGAGAGGAAGGAGGGTCGACAGCCCAATGGGTTAATGCACCTACTGCAGCCTCCTATGTGTAGCCTGCAGGCGACAAAGTCAGATGCTGGTGAGATGCTGATACAGGTTTGCTTGCTATGCAGGGGTCGGTGGTCACCTCACAGCGCCTCAAACAGGTTTCCTGTTTGAGTCCCAGTGAAAATATCGTATCAACCATGACCCGTAGATTACACTTTTTCCCCTCATATTTCCAGACAGTTGGGGCCAGAGAGACAAGCTTTTGTATGGGTGTTCCCAAGGCAAGAGTGCAGAAAACAAAGGCACAACTGTTAGTTGGAATGCAGGTGTTGAAGGGGCATTAACTGTTGGCTGATCGTGCAGGGTAATGCATACACATTTTCAATTAAAACATTTTTTTAAAAAAAAGTGCTGAGGAGATACCAGACATTGGATTAGAACTCAGGTCTCCAGCATCCCAAGACCAAGCACTTACCACTTGAGCCACTGGTGGGTGTGCTTCTGAGAGTTGATTTTGGGCGTATATATCTTTCTTCTGCATGCCCCTATGAGCATACCCATTTGCATTGGGAAACATGTTCACTGAAGCCAACGAGGATAGAACATCTGGCCCCCCGCTCCACCAAATACCAGCTAACTGCAGTGGCCTAGAGGTTAAGTGCTTGCATTACAGCACTGGGGGGCCTGGGCTTTCGGCACATAATCTCCTTGTACAGTTGTGAGAACCCAAACTCCTCCTAAAAGGTTGAGTGGGTACGTTTTTTTTTATGCTTTGTTAGTGCAACAGCCTCAGCTTCCACACCTTCCAGGCTCTCGAATCGTCTCTCAACCCTCAAATCAATACATTCTATACATTCCCTTCCATTCACTATCGAATTTTACATTCAGGTAGAAGCTTCTTCCAGCTATTCATTCCACCGAAGCGACTTTACCTTATCATCACTCCACTACCTAATGACATTGTCCGTGTTCCTAGATACAACACATCCCCTTTCCTTCACCTGAACACACAACAGACCTGTGTAGGGGCATGTGGCAAATACCTTTTATTTTCCATACCTCAACTTTCTTCTCTCATTCACACTCAGCAACTTGGCCACTCTCTCTTTGCTCCAGGCTTCTTCATTTTCTAACTTCACTGAGTTTCCCAAATCTTCCTTGACTACCATTCATCTTGAATAATTAGATAATCCATACTGAACATGCCTTTCCAGTTTCACTTGCAGTACCGCTACTTTCGGCATAGGAATGACTTGAACACAAGAAAAGGGGTGCCTGGTAAAGGGAGAGTGGAAGAACGCAGAGAGGTGGGACTGAGGAAATGCAGGGTAAAGAGGGAGGTGGGAGGTGGGGCAGTCTAAAGGGAGAAGAAGGGCTGGATGAATGGTTCCCTGTGGAGAGGAGGAAGGGCTGGGTGAGTGGAGGTATGTCTAGAAGGGCAAGCCATGGGTTCCCTGGTGGGGGGGGTGGAAGAAAACAGAGAGGCGGGACTATGGGGGAGAGTATGTGCAGGGTAAACAAAGGTGGGGCAGGCTAAAGAGGGAGGTAGCACTGGAAGGAAAAAAAAATGTCAGCCTATTGTGGAGTCCATTCCACCCTCTTTTCCTCCTCAATGCCTCCTTTCCCCACATTAGGACCCTTTTTGCACCCCCCCCCCCACAATTCAGGGTCTTCCTCACCCAGAGACGCCAACTTACTCCCTGTCTGCCCCCAGGCCTCCTTTCTCCTACATCCCCAGGCCCCTCTTGACCTAACACCTACTCTTCTCCCCAGAGACCCATTCATCTGGCCCTACCTCCCTCTTTAGCCTGCCTCACCTCCTCCTTTATTTACGCTGCACTTCCTCGCCTCCACAGTCCTACCTCTCTGCTGTCTTCCACCCTCTCTTTACCAGGTACCTCTTTTCATACCCACTGAACCTTTTAGAAGGAGTTTGGGTTCCCACACCTGTACAAGGAGATTATGTGCCGAAAGCAGGACTCGAACCCAGGACCCCAGCGCTGGAACCCAAGCACTTAACCTCTAGGCCACTGCAGTTAGCTGGAGTTTAGTGGAGCGGGGGGCCAGATGTTCTATCCTCGTTGGCTTCAATGAACATGTTTCACAATGCAAATGGGTATGTTCACAGGGGCATGCAGAAGAAAGATATATATGCCCAAAAGCTTCTCTCAGAAGCACAGCCACCAGTGGCTCAGGTGGTAAGTGCTTGGTCTGGGAATGCTTGAGACCTGAGTTCTAATCCAATGTTTGGTATCTCCTGTGGGATGTTTAAAAAAAAGTATGTTTTTATTGAAAAATGGGGATGCATTGCCCTGCGCGATCAGCCAACAGCTAGCGCCCTTCAATACCTTCGTTGCCACTAACAGTTGTTCCTTTTCTTTCTGCACTTTGGCCTTGGTAACACCCATACAAAAGCTTGTCTCTCTGGCCCCAACTGACTGAAAAAAACGAGGGAAAAAGTGCAATCTACGGGTCACGGTTGATACAATATTAGCACTGGGACTCAAACAGGACACCTTCTCGAGGCGCTGCGAAGAGACCACCGGCCCCTGCATAGCAAGTAAACCTGTATCAGCATCTCACCAGCATCTGACTTTGTCGCCTGCAGGCTACACATAGAAGGCTGCAGTAGGTGCATTAACCCATTGGGCTGTCGACCCTCCTTCCTCTCAGAGCAGGAAATTGAATTTCCATGTTGCCTTCCTTTGGCACCTTAGATCTGTCTTTCACCCCAATTCAGAGGATGTTTTGCTTCACGGAAAGATGATAATCATTGTGCGGTGTGAGACACTTATAGCTAAGCAGGTCAGTTAAATCTTTGCCTTTGTCATTATGGTGTATTGATATGCGCAGGGCAGTCTTCTGTCCTCTGCTTCTCTATGTTTTCTCATTGCTGCTTGGTCATGATTCTTAAATATAAGCACTCTGCTCTCAAAAGTGAAAGATTTGAAAGACTCTTGATGTAACGAGCCTTTCCCACTCTTTGCCCTGGGAGTGAGAGGGCTGCTTTCTGCCTTTAACTTCCTCAATTTTGGAGTGTCTGGCTCCACCACTGACAATAAGGGCCTAATCCTGGAGGGAAATGGACAGAGGTCTGCGCCCTGCGTCCTCCACGCGTCCCTAACGCTCCCAAACGCGACCACAGCCCTTACGGGCACAGCCCTATGTCCTATGCAGCCCCACTGGTACAGCCACCCACACAACTTAGGGTTAGGATCTGTGCTCTCCCACGTGGGCCTCAGAAAGTGTCACAGCCTGCTTTGCAAACCTTAGTGACGGTGGCCTAGGTGAAGATGATCTTGGTGGAATACTGATGCCTTTTTCCTCCCAGAAGCCACCCCAGGAGCATAGTAAAATGAAGGGGTGTGCCTGCTCAGCTGCCCTCTATTTAGCCTCTGCCTGAGTGACATTAGTTCTGGTCTCTCCAGGCAAATGTATCTATCCGGGAGTAGCTGGGAAAAGGGAGTCTCTTTCTGCAGGCACAGTGGGGAAGACTCAGAGAGCTGCATGCCTGAGACATCTTTCCTTGTCCCTCGCTCATTGTTGTGTTCCCTAACTTCTAACTCTCTGCAAGGCCAGGCCCTGTTTCTTTTACTGCCAACCCCCCTGCCCCATCGTCTTCCACCTACTTCCCGCTCTATTATGCCTTTTCCTTTTTTGCTCTCTTTTACGGCCCTTTGAAAAGGAATGCAGGCCTAGCTAAGCCTCGTGAAGGAAATCTACCAACAAAAGATGCATTCCTCACTTATGGGAGGTGCTGTGAGATGAGTAAGAAGGGCTGAAGGGGCAATTGGGTTGTTGAGGTGGGAGGCACCAGAGGCATAGCCAGGATTGTCTAGCAAATGGGGCCCAAAGCTAATGTAGTTGGGCCCACTGCATTGACAAAAGTATCTGTAAATGTCCACCCAGCGCTGCTGAGTGGGCATTTACAGATTTTGGGTGGGCCTTTTCCCCTCAGGCCCTACCCTGCCTCTGCTCTCACCCCCAGGGCAAAGAGTGGGAAAGGCTCGCTACAGCAAGAGTCTTTCAAATCTTTCACTTTTGAGAGCACAGTGGTTACATTTAAAAATCATGAACAAGCAGCAAAAGAAGAACATAGAGTAGCAGAGGACAGAAGACTGCCCTGTGCATATCAATACACCCCAATGACAAAGGCAACGATTTAACGGAACTACATAGCTATTAGTGGCTCACACCTCACAATGATTATCATCTCTCTGTGAAGCACAACATCCTCGGAATTAGGGTGAAAGACAGATCTAAGGTGCCAAAGGAAGGCAACATGGAAATTCAGTTTCCTGCTCTGAGAGGAAGGAGGGTCGACAGCCCAATGGGTTAATGCACCTACTGCAGCCTCCTATGTGTAGCCTGCAGGCGACAAAGTCAGATGCTGGTGAGATGCTGATACAGGTTTGCTTGCTATGCAGTGGTCGGTGGTCACCTCACAGCGCCTCAAACAGGTTTCCTGTTTGAGTCCCAGTGAAAATATCGTATCAACCATGACCCGTAGATTACACTTTTTCCCCTCATATTTCCAGACAGTTGGGGCCAGAGAGACAAGCTTTTGTATGGGTGTTCCCAAGGCAAGAGTGCAGAAAACAAAGGCACAACTGTTAGTTGGAATGCAGGTGTTGAAGGGGCATTAACTGTTGGCTGATCGTGCAGGGTAATGCATACACATTTTCAATTAAAACATTTTTTTAAAAAAAGTGCTGAGGAGATACCAGACATTGGATTAGAACTCAGGTCTCCAGCATCCCAAGACCAAGCACTTACCACTTGAGCCACTGGTGGGTGTGCTTCTGAGAGTAGATTTTGGGCGTATATATCTTTCTTCTGCATGCCCCTATGAGCATACCCATTTGCATTGGGAAACATGTTCACTGAAGCCAACGAGGATAGAACATCTGGCCCCCCGCTCCACCAAATACCAGCTAACTGCAGTGGCCTAGAGGTTAAGTGCTTGCATTACAGCACTGGGGGGCCTGGGCTTTCGGCACATAATCTCCTTGTACAGTTGTGAGAACCCAAACTCCTCCTAAAAGGTTGAGTGGGTACGTTTTTTTTTATGCTTTGTTAGTGCAACAGCCTCAGCTTCCACACCTTCCAGGCTCTCGAATCGTCTCTCAACCCTCAAATCAATACATTCTATACATTCCCTTCCATTCACTATCGAATTTTACATTCAGGTAGAAGCTTCTTCCAGCTATTCATTCCAGCGAAGCGACTTTACCTTATCATCACTCCACTACCTAATGACATTGTCCGTGTTCCTAGATACAACACATCCCCTTTCCTTCACCTGAACACACAACAGACCTGTGTAGGGGCATGTGGCAAATACCTTTTATTTTCCATACCTCAACTTTCTTCTCTCATTCACACTCAGCAACTTGGCCACTCTCTCTTTGCTCCAGGCTTCTTCATTTTCTAACTTCACTGAGTTTCCCAAATCTTCCTTGACTACCATTCATCTTGAATAATTAGATAATCCATACTGAACATGCCTTTCCAGTTTCACTTGCAGTACCGCTACTTTCGGCATAGGAATGACTTGAACACAAGAAAAGGGGTGCCTGGTAAAGGGAGAGTGGAAGAACGCAGAGAGGTGGGACTGAGGAAATGCAGGGTAAAGAGGGAGGTGGGAGGTGGGGCAGTCTAAAGGGAGAAGAAGGGCTGGATGAATGGGTCCCTGTGGAGAGGAGGAAGGGCTGGGTGAGTGGAGGTATGTCTAGAAGGGCAAGCCATGGGTTCCCTGGTGGGGGGGGTGGAAGAAAACAGAGAGGCGGGACTATGGGGGAGAGTATGTGCAGGGTAAACAAAGGTGGGGCAGGCTAAAGAGGGAGGTAGCACTGGAAGGAAAAAAAAATGTCAGCCTATTGTGGAGTCCATTCCACCCTCTTTTCCTCCTCAATGCCTCCTTTCCCCACATTAGGACCCTTTTTGCACCCCCCCCCCACAATTCAGGGTCTTCCTCCCCCAGAGACGCCAACTTACTCCCTGTCTGCCCCCAGGCCTCCTTTCTCCTACATCCCCAGGCCCCTCTTGACCTAACACCTACTCTTCTCCCCAGGGACCCATTCATCTGGCCCTACCTCCCTCTTTAGCCTGCCTCACCTCCTCCTTTATTTACGCTGCACTTCCTCGCCTCCACAGTCCTACCTCTCTGCTGTCTTCCACCCTCTCTTTACCAGGTACCTCTTTTCATACCCACTGAACCTTTTAGAAGGAGTTTGGGTTCCCACACCTGTACAAGGAGATTATGTGCCGAAAGCAGGACTCGAACCCAGGACCCCAGCGCTGGAACCCAAGCACTTAACCTCTAGGCCACTGCAGTTAGCTGGAGTTTAGTGGAGCGGGGGGCCAGATGTTCTATCCTCGTTGGCTTCAATGAACATGTTTCACAATGCAAATGGGTATGTTCACAGGGGCATGCAGAAGAAAGATATATATGCCCAAAAGCTTCTCTCAGAAGCACAGCCACCAGTGGCTCAGGTGGTAAGTGCTTGGTCTTGGAATGCTTGAGACCTGAGTTCTAATCCAATGTTTGGTATCTCCTGTGGGATGTTTAAAAAAAAGTATGTTTTTATTGAAAAATGGGGATGCATTGCCCTGCGCGATCAGCCAACAGCTAGCGCCCTTCAATACCTTCGTTGCCACTAACAGTTGTTCCTTTTCTTTCTGCACTTTGGCCTTGGTAACACCCATACAAAAGCTTGTCTCTCTGGCCCCAACTGACTGAAAAAAACGAGGGAAAAAGTGCAATCTACGGGTCACGGTTGATACAATATTAGCACTGGGACTCAAACAGGACACCTTCTCGAGGCGCTGCGAAGAGACCACCGGCCCCTGCATAGCAAGTAAACCTGTATCAGCATCTCACCAGCATCTGACTTTGTCGCCTGCAGGCTACACATAGAAGGCTGCAGTAGGTGCATTAACCCATTGGGCTGTCGACCCTCCTTCCTCTCAGAGCAGGAAATTGAATTTCCATGTTGCCTTCCTTTGGCACCTTAGATCTGTCTTTCACCCTAATTCAGAGGATGTTTTGCTTCACGGAAAGATGATAATCATTGTGCGGTGTGAGACACTTATAGCTAAGCAGGTCAGTTAAATCTTTGCCTTTGTCATTATGGTGTATTGATATGCGCAGGGCAGTCTTCTGTCCTCTGCTTCTCTATGTTTTCTCATTGCTGCTTGGTCATGATTCTTAAATATAAGCACTCTGCTCTCAAAAGTGAAAGATTTGAAAGACTCTTGATGTAACGAGCCTTTCCCACTCTTTGCCCTGGGAGTGAGAGGGCTGCTTTCTGCCTTTAACTTCCTCAATTTTGGAGTGTCTGGCTCCACCACTGACAATAAGGGCCTAATCCTGGAGGGAAATGGACAGAGGTCTGCGCCCTGCGTCCTCCACGCGTCCCTAACGCTCCCAAACGCGACCACAGCCCTTACGGGCACAGCCCTATGTCCTATGCAGCCCCACTGGTACAGCCACCCACACAACTTAGGGTTAGGATCTGTGCTCTCCCACGTGGGCCTCACAAAGTGTCACAGCCTGCTTTGCAAACCTTAGTGACGGTGGCCTAGGTGAAGATGATCTTGGTGGAATACTGATGCCTTTTTCCTCCCAGAAGCCACCCCAGGAGCATAGTAAAATGAAGGGGTGTGCCTGCTCAGCTGCCCTCTGTTTAGCCTCTGCCTGAGTGACATTAGTTCTGGTCTCTCCAGGCAAATGTATCCATCCGGGAGTAGCTGGGAAAAGGGAGTCTCTTTCTGCAGGCACAGTGGGGAAGACTCAGAGAGCTGCATGCCTGAGACATCTTTCCTTGTCCCTCGCTCATTGTTGTGTTCCCTAACTTCTAACTCTCTGCAAGGCCAGGCCCTGTTTCTTTTACTGCCAACCCCCCTGCCCCATCGTCTTCCACCTACTTCCCGCTCTATTATGCCTTTTCCTTTTTTGCTCTCTTTTACGGCCCTTTGAAAAGGAATGCAGGCCTAGCTAAGCCTCGTGAAGGAAATCTACCAACAAAAGATGCATTCCTCACTTATGGGAGGTGCTGTGAGATGAGTAAGAAGGGCTGAAGGGGCAATTGGGTTGTTGAGGTGGGAGGCACCAGAGGCATAGCCAGGATTGTCTAGCAAATGGGGCCCAAAGCTAATGTAGTTGGGCCCACTGCATTGACAAAAGTATCTGTAAATGTCCACCCAGCGCTGCTGAGTGGGCATTTACAGATTTTGGGTGGGCCTTTTCCCCTCAGGCCCTACCCTGCCTCTGCTCTCACCCCCAGGGCAAAGAGTGGGAAAGGCTCGCTACAGCAAGAGTCTTTCAAATCTTTCACTTTTGAGAGCACAGTGGTTACATTTAAAAATCATGAACAAGCAGCAAAAGAAGAACATAGAGTAGCAGAGGACAGAAGACTGCCCTGTGCATATCAATACACCCCAATGACAAAGGCAACGATTTAACGGAACTACATAGCTATTAGTGGCTCACACCTCACAATGATTATCATCTCTCTGTGAAGCACAACATCCTCGGAATTAGGGTGAAAGACAGATCTAAGGTGCCAAAGGAAGGCAACATGGAAATTCAGTTTCCTGCTCTGAGAGGAAGGAGGGTCGACAGCCCAATGGGTTAATGCACCTACTGCAGCCTCCTATGTGTAGCCTGCAGGCGACAAAGTCAGATGCTGGTGAGATGCTGATACAGGTTTGCTTGCTATGCAGGGGTCGGTGGTCACCTCACAGCGCCTCAAACAGGTTTCCTGTTTGAGTCCCAGTGAAAATATCGTATCAACCATGACCCGTAGATTACACTTTTTCCCCTCATATTTCCACACAGTTGGGGCCAGAGAGACAAGCTTTTGTATGGGTGTTCCCAAGGCAAGAGTGCAGAAAACAAAGGCACAACTGTTAGTAGGAATGCAGGTGTTGAAGGGGCATTAACTGTTGGCTGATCGTGCAGGGTAATGCATACACATTTTCAATTAAAACATTTTTTTAAAAAAAGTGCTGAGGAGATACCAGACATTGGATTAGAACTCAGGTCTCCAGCATCCCAAGACCAAGCACTTACCACTTGAGCCACTGGTGGGTGTGCTTCTGAGAGTAGATTTTGGGCGTATATATCTTTCTTCTGCATGCCCCTATGAGCATACCCATTTGCATTGGGAAACATGTTCACTGAAGCCAACGAGGATAGAACATCTGGCCCCCCGCTCCACCAAATACCAGCTAACTGCAGTGGCCTAGAGGTTAAGTGCTTGCATTACAGCACTGGGGGGCCTGGGCTTTCGGCACATAATCTCCTTGTACAGTTGTGAGAACCCAAACTCCTCCTAAAAGGTTGAGTGGGTACGTTTTTTTTAATGCTTTGTTAGTGCAACAGCCTCAGCTTCCACACCTTCCAGGCTCTCGAATCGTCTCTCAACCCTCAAATCAATACATTCTATACATTCCCTTCCATTCACTATCGAATTTTACATTCAGGTAGAAGCTTCTTCCAGCTATTCATTCCAGCGAAGCGACTTTACCTTATCATCACTCCACTACCTAATGACATTGTCCGTGTTCCTAGATACAACACATCCCCTTTCCTTCACCTGAACACACAACAGACCTGTGTAGGGGCATGTGGCAAATACCTTTTATTTTCCATACCTCAACTTTCTTCTCTCATTCACACTCAGCAACTTGGCCACTCTCTCTTTGCTCCAGGCTTCTTCATTTTCTAACTTCACTGAGTTTCCCAAATCTTCCTTGACTACCATTCATCTTGAATAATTAGATAATCCATACTGAACATGCCTTTCCAGTTTCACTTGCAGTACCGCTACTTTCGGCATAGGAATGACTTGAACACAAGAAAAGGGGTGCCTGGTAAAGGGAGAGTGGAAGAACGCAGAGAGGTGGGACTGAGGAAATGCAGGGTAAAGAGGGAGGTGGGAGGTGGGGCAGTCTAAAGGGAGAAGAAGGGCTGGATGAATGGGTCCCTGTGGAGAGGAGGAAGGGCTGGGTGAGTGGAGGTATGTCTAGAAGGGCAAGCCATGGGTTCCCTGGTGGGGGGGTGGAAGAAAACAGAGAGGCGGGACTATGGGGGAGAGTATGTGCAGGGTAAACAAAGGTGGGGCAGGCTAAAGAGGGAGGTAGCACTGGAAGGAAAAAAAAATGTCAGCCTATTGTGGAGTCCATTCCACCCTCTTTTCCTCCTCAATGCCTCCTTTCCCCACATTAGGACCCTTTTTGCACCCCCCCCCCACAATTCAGGGTCTTCCTCCCCCAGAGACGCCAACTTACTCCCTGTCTGCCCCCAGGCCTCCTTTCTCCTACATCCCCAGGCCCCTCTTGACCTAACACCTACTCTTCTCCCCAGGGACCCATTCATCTGGCCCTACCTCCCTCTTTAGCCTGCCTCACCTCCTCCTTTATTTACGCTGCACTTCCTCGCCTCCACAGTCCTACCTCTCTGCTGTCTTCCACCCTCTCTTTACCAGGTACCTCTTTTCATACCCACTGAACCTTTTAGAAGGAGTTTGGGTTCCCACACCTGTACAAGGAGATTATGTGCCGAAAGCAGGACTCGAACCCAGGACCCCAGCGCTGGAACCCAAGCACTTAACCTCTAGGCCACTGCAGTTAGCTGGAGTTTAGTGGAGCGGGGGGCCAGATGTTCTATCCTCGTTGGCTTCAATGAACATGTTTCACAATGCAAATGGGTATGTTCACAGGGGCATGCAGAAGAAAGATATATATGCCCAAAAGCTTCTCTCAGAAGCACAGCCACCAGTGGCTCAGGTGGTAAGTGCTTGGTCTTGGAATGCTTGAGACCTGAGTTCTAATCCAATGTTTGGTATCTCCTGTGGGATGTTTAAAAAAAAGTATGTTTTTATTGAAAAATGGGGATGCATTGCCCTGCGCGATCAGCCAACAGCTAGCGCCCTTCAATACCTTCGTTGCCACTAACAGTTGTTCCTTTTCTTTCTGCACTTTGGCCTTGGTAACACCCATACAAAAGCTTGTCTCTCTGGCCCCAACTGACTGAAAAAAACGAGGGAAAAAGTGCAATCTACGGGTCACGGTTGATACAATATTAGCACTGGGACTCAAACAGGACACCTTCTCGAGGCGCTGCGAAGAGACCACCGGCCCCTGCATAGCAAGTAAACCTGTATCAGCATCTCACCAGCATCTGACTTTGTCGCCTGCAGGCTACACATAGAAGGCTGCAGTAGGTGCATTAACCCATTGGGCTGTCGACCCTCCTTCCTCTCAGAGCAGGAAATTGAATTTCCATGTTGCCTTCCTTTGGCACCTTAGATCTGTCTTTCACCCCAATTCAGAGGATGTTTTGCTTCACGGAAAGATGATAATCATTGTGCGGTGTGAGACACTTATAGCTAAGCAGGTCAGTTAAATCTTTGCCTTTGTCATTATGGTGTATTGATATGCGCAGGGCAGTCTTCTGTCCTCTGCTTCTCTATGTTTTCTCATTGCTGCTTGGTCATGATTCTTAAATATAACCACTCTGCTCTCAAAAGTGAAAGATTTGAAAGACTCTTGATGTAACGAGCCTTTCCCACTCTTTGCCCTGGGAGTGAGAGGGCTGCTTTCTGCCTTTAACTTCCTCAATTTTGGAGTGTCTGGCTCCACCACTGACAATAAGGGCCTAATCCTGGAGGGAAATGGACAGAGGTCTGCGCCCTGCGTCCTCCACGCGTCCCTAACGCTCCCAAACGCGACCACAGCCCTTACGGGCACAGCCCTATGTCCTATGCAGCCCCACTGGTACAGCCACCCACACAACTTAGGGTTAGGATCTGTGCTCTCCCACGTGGGCCTCAGAAAGTGTCACAGCCTGCTTTGCAAACCTTAGTGACGGTGGCCTAGGTGAAGATGATCTTGGTGGAATACTGATGCCTTTTTCCTCCCAGAAGCCACCCCAGGAGCATAGTAAAATGAAGGGGTGTGCCTGCTCAGCTGCCCTCTGTTTAGCCTCTGCCTGAGTGACATTAGTTCTGGTCTCTCCAGGCAAATGTATCTATCCGGGAGTAGCTGGGAAAAGGGAGTCTCTTTCTGCAGGCACAGTGGGGAAGACTCAGAGAGCTGCATGCCTGAGACATCTTTCCTTGTCCCTCGCTCATTGTTGTGTTCCCTAACTTCTAAGTCTCTGCAAGGCCAGGCCCTGTTTCTTTTACTGCCAACCCCCCTGCCCCATCGTCTTCCACCTACTTCCCGCTCTATTATGCCTTTTCCTTTTTTGCTCTCTTTTACGGCCCTTTGAAAAGGAATGCAGGCCTAGCTAAGCCTCGTGAAGGAAATCTACCAACAAAAGATGCATTCCTCACTTATGGGAGGTGCTGTGAGATGAGTAAGAAGGGCTGAAGGGGCAATTGGGTTGTTGAGGTGGGAGGCACCAGAGGCATAGCCAGGATTGTCTAGCAAATGGGGCCCAAAGCTAATGTAGTTGGGCCCACTGCATTGCCAAAAGTATCTGTAAATGTCCACCCAGCGCTGCTGAGTGGGCATTTACAGATTTTGGGTGGGCCTTTTCCCCTCAGGCCCTACCCTGCCTCTGCTCTCACCCCCAGGGCAAAGAGTGGGAAAGGCTCGCTACAGCAAGAGTCTTTCAAATCTTTCACTTTTGAGAGCACAGTGGTTACATTTAAAAATCATGAACAAGCAGCACAAGAAGAACATAGAGTAGCAGAGGACAGAAGACTGCCCTGTGCATATCAATACACCCCAATGACAAAGGCAACGATTTAACGGAACTACATAGCTATTAGTGGCTCACAGCTCACAATGATTATCATCTCTCTGTGAAGCACAACATCCTCGGAATTAGGGTGAAAGACAGATCTAAGGTGCCAAAGGAAGGCAACATGGAAATTCAGTTTCCTGCTCTGAGAGGAAGGAGGGTCGACAGCCCAATGGGTTAATGCACCTACTGCAGCCTCCTATGTGTAGCCTGCAGGCGACAAAGTCAGAAGCTGGTGAGATGCTGATACAGGTTTGCTTGCTATGCAGGGGTCGGTGGTCACCTCACAGCGCCTCAAACAGGTTTCCTGTTTGAGTCCCAGTGAAAATATCGTATCAACCATGACCCGTAGATTACACTTTTTCCCCTCATATTTCCACACAGTTGGGGCCAGAGAGACAAGCTTTTGTATGGGTGTTCCCAAGGCAAGAGTGCAGAAAACAAAGGCACAACTGTTAGTAGGAATGCAGGTGTTGAAGGGGCATTAACTGTTGGCTGATCGTGCAGGGTAATGCATACACATTTTCAATTAAAACATTTTTTTAAAAAAAGTGCTGAGGAGATACCAGACATTGGATTAGAACTCAGGTCTCCAGCATCCCAAGACCAAGCACTTACCACTTGAGCCACTGGTGGGTGTGCTCCTGAGAGTAGATTTTGGGCGTATATATCTTTCTTCTGCATGCCCCTATGAGCATACCCATTTGCATTGGGAAACATGTTCACTGAAGCCAACGAGGATAGAACATCTGTCCCCCCGCTCCACCAAATACCAGCTAACTGCAGTGGCCTGGAGGTTAAGTGCTTGCATTACAGCACTGGGGGGCCTGGGCTTTCGGCACATAATCTCCTTGTACAGTTGTGAGAACCCAAACTCCTCCTAAAAGGTTGAGTGGGTACGTTTTTTTTAATGCTTTGTTAGTGCAACAGCCTCAGCTTCCACACCTTCCAGGCTCTCGAATCGTCTCTCAACCCTCAAATCAATACATTCTATACATTCCCTTCCATTCACTATCGAATTTTACATTCAGGTAGAAGCTTCTTCCAGCTATTCATTCCACCGAAGCGACTTTACCTTATCATCACTCCACTACCTAATGACATTGTCCGTGTTCCTAGATACAACACATCCCCTTTCCTTCACCTGAACACACAACAGACCTGTGTAGGGGCATGTGGCAAATACCTTTTATTTTCCATACCTCAACTTTCTTCTCTCATTCACACTCAGCAACTTGGCCACTCTCTCTTTGCTCCAGGCTTCTTCATTTTCTAACTTCACTGAGTTTCCCAAATCTTCCTTGACTACCATTCATCTTGAATAATTAGATAATCCATACTGAACATGCCTTCCCAGTTTCACTTGCAGTACCGCTACTTTCGGCATAGGAATGACTTGAACACAAGAAAAGGGGTGCCTGGTAAAGGGAGAGTGGAAGAACGCAGAGAGGTGGGACTGAGGAAATGCAGGGTAAAGAGGGAGGTGGGAGGTGGGGCAGTCTAAAGGGAGAAGAAGGGCTGGATGAATGGGTCCCTGTGGAGAGGAGGAAGGGCTGGGTGAGTGGAGGTATGTCTAGAAGGGCAAGCCATGGGTTCCCTGGTGGGGGGGGTGGAAGAAAACAGAGAGGCGGGACTATGGGGGAGAGTATGTGCAGGGTAAACAAAGGTGGGGCAGGCTAAAGAGGGAGGTAGCACTGGAAGGAAAAAAAAATGTCAGCCCATTGTGGAGTCCATTCCACCCTCTTTTCCTCCTCAATGCCTCCTTTCCCCACATTAGGACCCTTTTTGCACCCCCCCACAATTCAGGGTCTTCCTCCCCCAGAGACGCCAACTTACTCCCTGTCTGCCCCCAGGCCTCCTTTCTCCTACATCCCCAGGCCCCTCTTGACCTAACACCTACTCTTCTCCCCAGGGACCCATTCATCTGGCCCTACCTCCCTCTTTAGCCTGCCTCACCTCCTCCTTTATTTACGCTGCACTTCCTCGCCTCCACAGTCCTACCTCTCTGCTGTCTTCCACCCTCTCTTTACCAGGTACCTCTTTTCATACCCACTGAACCTTTTAGAAGGAGTTTGGGTTCCCACACCTGTACAAGGAGATTATGTGCCGAAAGCAGGACTCGAACCCAGGACCCCAGCGCTGGAACCCAAGCACTTAACCTCTAGGCCACTGCAGTTAGCTGGAGTTTAGTGGAGCGGGGGGCCAGATGTTCTATTCTCGTTGGCTTCAATGAACATGTTTCACAATGCAAATGGGTATGTTCACAGGGGCATGCAGAAGAAAGATATATATGCCCAAAAGCTTCTCTCAGAAGCACAGCCACCAGTGGCTCAGGTGGTAAGTGCTTGGTCTTGGAATGCTTGAGACCTGAGTTCTAATCCAATGTTTGGTATCTCCTGTGGGATGTTTAAAAAAAAGTATGTTTTTATTGAAAAATGGGGATGCATTGCCCTGCGCGATCAGCCAACAGCTAGCGCCCTTCAATACCTTCGTTGCCACTAACAGTTGTTCCTTTTCTTTCTGCACTTTGGCCTTGGTAACACCCATACAAAAGCTTGTCTCTCTGGCCCCAACTGACTGAAAAAAACGAGGGAAAAAGTGCAATCTACGGGTCACGGTTGATACAATATTAGCACTGGGACTCAAACAGGACACCTTCTCGAGGCGCTGCGAAGAGACCACCGGCCCCTGCATAGCAAGTAAACCTGTATCAGCATCTCACCAGCATCTGACTTTGTCGCCTGCAGGCTACACATAGAAGGCTGCAGTAGGTGCATTAACCCATTGGGCTGTCGACCCTCCTTCCTCTCAGAGCAGGAAATTGAATTTCCATGTTGCCTTCCTTTGGCACCTTAGATCTGTCTTTCACCCTAATTCAGAGGATGTTTTGCTTCACGGAAAGATGATAATCATTGTGCGGTGTGAGACACTTATAGCTAAGCAGGTCAGTTAAATCTTTGCCTTTGTCATTATGGTGTATTGATATGCGCAGGGCAGTCTTCTGTCCTCTGCTTCTCTATGTTTTCTCATTGCTGCTTGGTCATGATTCTTAAATATAAGCACTCTGCTCTCAAAAGTGAAAGATTTGAAAGACTCTTGATGTAACGAGCCTTTCCCACTCTTTGCCCTGGGAGTGAGAGGGCTGCTTTCTGCCTTTAACTTCCTCAATTTTGGAGTGTCTGGCTCCACCACTGACAATAAGGGCCTAATCCTGGAGGGAAATGGACAGAGGTCTGCGCCCTGCGTCCTCCACGCGTCCCTAACGCTCCCAAACGCGACTACAGCCCTTACGGGCACAGCCCTATGTCCTATGCAGCCCCACTAGTACAGCCACCCACACAACTTAGGGTTAGGATCTGTGCTCTCCCACGTGGGCCTCAGAAAGTGTCACAGCCTGCTTTGCAAACCTTAGTGACGGTGGCCTAGGTGAAGATGATCTTGGTGGAATACTGATGCCTTTTTCCTCCCAGAAGCCACCCCAGGAGCATAGTAAAATGAAGGGGTGTGCCTGCTCAGTTGCCCTCTGTTTAGCCTCTGCCTGAGTGACATTAGTTCTGGTCTCTCCAGGCAAATGTATCTATCCGGGAGTAGCTGGGAAAAGGGAGTCTGTTTCTGCAGGCACAGTGGGGAAGACTCAGAGAGCTGCATGCCTGAGACATCTTTCCTTGTCCCTCGCTCATTGTTGTGTTCCCTAACTTCTAACTCTCTGCAAGGCCAGGCCCTGTTTCTTTTACTGCCAACCCCCCTGCCCCATCGTCTTCCACCTACTTCCCGCTCTATTATGCCTTTTCCTTTTTTGCTCTCTTTTACGGCCCTTTGAAAAGGAATGCAGGCCTAGCTAAGCCTCGTGAAGGAAATCTACCAACAAAAGATGCATTCCTCACTTATGGGAGGTGCTGTGAGATGAGTAAGAAGGGCTGAAGGGGCAATTGGGTTGTTGAGGTGGGAGGCACCAGAGGCATAGCCAGGATTGTCTAGCAAATGGGGCCCAAAGCTAATGTAGTTGGGCCCACTGCATTGACAAAAGTATCTGTAAATGTCCACCCAGCGCTGCTGAGTGGGCATTTACAGATTTTGGGTGGGCCTTTTCCCCTCAGGCCCTACCCTGCCTCTGCTCTCACCCCCAGGGCAAAGAGTGGGAAAGGCTCGCTACAGCAAGAGTCTTTCAAATCTTTCACTTTTGAGAGCACAGTGGTTACATTTAAAAATCATGAACAAGCAGCAAAAGAAGAACATAGAGTAGCAGAGGACAGAAGACTGCCCTGTGCATATCAATACACCCCAATGACAAAGGCAACGATTTAACGGAACTACATAGCTATTAGTGGCTCACACCTCACAATGATTATCATCTCTCTGTGAAGCACAACATCCTCGGAATTAGGGTGAAAGACAGATCTAAGGTGCCAAAGGAAGGCAACATGGAAATTCAGTTTCCTGCTCTGAGAGGAAGGAGGGTCGACAGCCCAATGGGTTAATGCACCTACTGCAGCCTCCTATGTGTAGCCTGCAGGCGACAAAGTCAGATGCTGGTGAGATGCTGATACAGGTTTGCTTGCTATGCAGGGGTCGGTGGTCACCTCACAGCGCCTCAAACAGGTTTCCTGTTTGTGTCCCAGTGAAAATATCGTATCAACCATGACCCGTAGATTACACTTTTTTCCCTCATATTTCCACACAGTTGGGGCCAGAGAGACAAGCTTTTGTATGGGTGTTCCCAAGGCAAGAGTGCAGAAAACAAAGGCACAACTGTTAGTTGGAATGCAGGTGTTGAAGGGGCATTAACTGTTGGCTGATCGTGCAGGGTAATGCATACACATTTTCAATTAAAACATTTTTTTAAAAAAAGTGCTGAGGAGATACCAGACATTGGATTAGAACTCAGGTCTCCAGCATCCCAAGACCAAGCACTTACCACTTGAGCCACTGGTGGGTGTGCTTCTGAGAGTAGATTTTGGGCGTATATATCTTTCTTCTGCATGCCCCTATGAGCATACCCATTTGCATTGGGAAACATGTTCACTGAAGCCAACGAGGATAGAACATCTGGCCCCCCGCTCCACCAAATACCAGCTAACTGCAGTGGCCTAGAGGTTAAGTGCTTGCATTACAGCACTGGGGGGCCTGGGCTTTCGGCACATAATCTCCTTGTACAGTTGTGAGAACCCAAACTCCTCCTAAAAGGTTGAGTGGGTACGTTTTTTTTAATGCTTTGTTAGTGCAACAGCCTCAGCTTCCACACCTTCCAGGCTCTCGAATCGTCTCTCAACCCTCAAATCAATACATTCTATACATTCCCTTCCATTCACTATCGAATTTTACATTCAGGTAGAAGCTTCTTCCAGCTATTCATTCCACCGAAGCGACTTTACCTTATCATCACTCCACTACCTAATGACATTGTCCGTGTTCCTAGATACAACACATCCCCTTTCCTTCACCTGAACACACAACAGACCTGTGTAGGGGCATGTGGCAAATACCTTTTATTTTCCATACCTCAACTTTCTTCTCTCATTCACACTCAGCAACTTGGCCACTCTCTCTTTGCTCCAGGCTTCTTCATTTTCTAACTTCACTGAGTTTCCCAAATCTTCCTTGACTACCATTCATCTTGAATAATTAGATAATCCATACTGAACATGCCTTCCCAGTTTCACTTGCAGTACCGCTACTTTCGGCATAGGAATGACTTGAACACAAGAAAAGGGGTGCCTGGTAAAGGGAGAGTGGAAGAACGCAGAGAGGTGGGACTGAGGAAATGCAGGGTAAAGAGGGAGGTGGGAGGTGGGGCAGTCTAAAGGGAGAAGAAGGGCTGGATGAATGGGTCCCTGTGGAGAGGAGGAAGGGCTGGGTGAGTGGAGGTATGTCTAGAAGGGCAAGCCATGGGTTCCCTGGTGGTGGGGGTGGAAGAAAACAGAGAGGCGGGACTATGGGGGAGAGTATGTGCAGGGTAAACAAAGGTGGGGCAGGCTAAAGAGGGAGGTAGCACTGGAAGGAAAAAAAAATGTCAGCCCATTGTGGAGTCCATTCCACCCTCTTTCCCTCCTCAATGCCTCCTTTCCCCACATTAGGACCCTTTTTGCACCCCCCCCACAATTCAGGGTCTTTCTCCCCCAGAGAAGCCAACTTACTCCCTGTCTGCCCCCAGGCCTCCTTTCTCCTACATCCCCAGGCCCCTCTTGACCTAACACTTACTCTTCTCCCGAGGGACCCATTCGTCTGGCCCTACCTCCCTCTTTAGCCTGCCTCACCTCCTCCTTTATTTACGCTGCACTTCCTCGCCTCCACAGTCCTACCTCTCTGCTGTCTTCCACCCTCTCTTTACCAGGTACCTCTTTTCATACCCACTGAACCTTTTAGAAGGAGTTTGGGTTCCCACACCTGTACAAGGAGATTATGTGCCGAAAGCAGGACTCGAACCCAGGACCCCAGCGCTGGAACCCAAGCACTTAACCTCTAGGCCACTGCAGTTAGCTGGAGTTTAGTGGAGCGGGGGGCCAGATGTTCTATCCTCGTTGGCTTCAATGAACATGTTTCACAATGCAAATGGGTATGTTCACAGGGGCATGCAGAAGAAAGATATATATGCCCAAAAGCTTCTCTCAGAAGCACAGCCACCAGTGGCTCAGGTGGTAAGTGCTTGGTCTTGGAATGCTTGAGACCTGAGTTCTAATCCAATGTTTGGTATCTCCTGTGGGATGTTTAAAAAAAAGTATGTTTTTATTGAAAAATGGGGATGCATTGCCCTGCGCGATCAGCCAACAGCTAGCGCCCTTCAATACCTTCGTTGCCACTAACAGTTGTTCCTTTTCTTTCTGCACTTTGGCCTTGGTAACACCCATACAAAAGCTTGTCTCTCTGGCCCCAACTGACTGAAAAAAACGAGGGAAAAAGTGCAATCTACGGGTCACGGTTGATACAATATTAGCACTGGGACTCAAACAGGACACCTTCTCGAGGCGCTGCGAAGAGACCACCGGCCCCTGCATAGCAAGTAAACCTGTATCAGCATCTCACCAGCATCTGACTTTGTCGCCTGCAGGCTACACATAGAAGGCTGCAGTAGGTGCATTAACCCATTGGGCTGTCGACCCTCCTTCCTCTCAGAGCAGGAAATTGAATTTCCATGTTGCCTTCCTTTGGCACCTTAGATCTGTCTTTCACCCTAATTCAGAGGATGTTTTGCTTCACGGAAAGATGATAATCATTGTGCGGTGTGAGACACTTATAGCTAAGCAGGTCAGTTAAATCTTTGCCTTTGTCATTATGGTGTATTGATATGCGCAGGGCAGTCTTCTGTCCTCTGCTTCTCTATGTTTTCTCATTGCTGCTTGGTCATGATTCTTAAATATAAGCACTCTGCTCTCAAAAGTGAAAGATTTGAAAGACTCTTGATGTAACGAGCCTTTCCCACTCTTTGCCCTGGGAGTGAGAGGGCTGCTTTCTGCCTTTAACTTCCTCAATTTAGTGTCTGGCTCCACCACTGACAATAAGGGCCTAATCCTGGAGGGAAATGGACAGAGGTCTGCGCCCTGCGTCCTCCACGCGTCCCTAACGCTCCCAAACGCGACCACAGCCCTTACGGGCACAGCCCTATGTCCTATGCAGCCCCACTGGTACAGCCACCCACACAACTTAGGGTTAGGATCTGTGCTCTCCCACGTGGGCCTCAGAAAGTGTCACAGCCTGCTTTGCAAACCTTAGTGACGGTGGCCTAGGTGAAGATGATCTTGGTGGAATACTGATGCCTTTTTCCTCCCAGAAGCCACCCCAGGAGCATAGTAAAATGAAGGGGTGTGCCTGCTCAGCTGCCCTCTGTTTAGCCTCTGCCTGAGTGACATTAGTTCTGGTCTCTCCAGGCAAATGTATCTATCCGGGAGTAGCTGGGAAAAGGGAGTCTCTTTCTGCAGGCACAGTGGGGAAGACTCAGAGAGCTGCATGCCTGAGACATCTTTCCTTGTCCCTCGCTCATTGTTGTGTTCCCTAACTTCTAACTCTCTGCAAGGCCAGGCCCTGTTTCTTTTACTGCCAACCCCCCTGCCCCATCGTCTTCCACCTACTTCCCGCTCTATTATGCCTTTTCCTTTTTTGCTCTCTTTTACGGCCCTTTGAAAAGGAATGCAGGCCTAGCTAAGCCTCGTGAAGGAAATCTACCAACAAAAGATGCATTCCTCACTTATGGGAGGTGCTGTGAGATGAGTAAGAAGGGCTGAAGGGGCAATTGGGTTGTTGAGGTGGGAGGCACCAGAGGCATAGCCAGGATTGTCTAGCAAATGGGGCCCAAAGCTAATGTAGTTGGGCCCACTGCATTGACAAAAGTATCTGTAAATGTCCACCCAGCGCTGCTGAGTGGGCATTTACAGATTTTGGGTGGGCCTTTTCCCCTCAGGCCCTACCCTGCCTCTGCTCTCACCCCCAGGGCAAAGAGTGGGAAAGGCTCGCTACAGCAAGAGTCTTTCAAATCTTTCACTTTTGAGAGCACAGTGGTTACATTTAAAAATCATGAACAAGCAGCACAAGAAGAACATAGAGTAGCAGAGGACAGAAGACTGCCCTGTGCATATCAATACACCCCAATGACAAAGGCAACGATTTAACGGAACTACATAGCTATTAGTGGCTCACAGCTCACAATGATTATCATCTCTCTGTGAAGCACAACATCCTCGGAATTAGGGTGAAAGACAGATCTAAGGTGCCAAAGGAAGGCAACATGGAAATTCAGTTTCCTGCTCTGAGAGGAAGGAGGGTCGACAGCCCAATGGGTTAATGCACCTACTGCAGCCTCCTATGTGTAGCCTGCAGGCGACAAAGTCAGAAGCTGGTGAGATGCTGATACAGGTTTGCTTGCTATGCAGGGGTCGGTGGTCACCTCACAGCGCCTCAAACAGGTTTCCTGTTTGAGTCCCAGTGAAAATATCGTATCAACCATGACCCGTAGATTACACTTTTTCCCCTCATATTTCCAGACAGTTGGGGCCAGAGAGACAAGCTTTTGTATGGGTGTTCCCAAGGCAAGAGTGCAGAAAACAAAGGCACAACTGTTAGTAGGAATGCAGGTGTTGAAGGGGCATTAACTGTTGGCTGATCGTGCAGGGTAATGCATACACATTTTCAATTAAAACATTTTTTTAAAAAAAGTGCTGAGGAGATACCAGACATTGGATTAGAACTCAGGTCTCCAGCATCCCAAGACCAAGCACTTACCACTTGAGCCACTGGTGGGTGTGCTCCTGAGAGTAGATTTTGGGCGTATATATCTTTCTTCTGCATGCCCCTATGAGCATACCCATTTGCATTGGGAAACATGTTCACTGAAGCCAACGAGGATAGAACATCTGTCCCCCCGCTCCACCAAATACCAGCTAACTGCAGTGGCCTAGAGGTTAAGTGCTTGCATTACAGCACTGGGGGGCCTGGGCTTTCGGCACATAATCTCCTTGTACAGTTGTGAGAACCCAAACTCCTCCTAAAAGGTTGAGTGGGTACGTTTTTTTTAATGCTTTGTTAGTGCAACAGCCTCAGCTTCCACACCTTCCAGGCTCTCGAATCGTCTCTCAACCCTCAAATCAATACATTCTATACATTCCCTTCCATTCACTATCGAATTTTACATTCAGGTAGAAGCTTCTTCCAGCTATTCATTCCACCGAAGCGACTTTACCTTATCATCACTCCACTACCTAATGACATTGTCCGTGTTCCTAGATACAACACATCCCCTTTCCTTCACCTGAACACACAACAGACCTGTGTAGGGGCATGTGGCAAATACCTTTTATTTTCCATACCTCAACTTTCTTCTCTCATTCACACTCAGCAACTTGGCCACTCTCTCTTTGCTCCAGGCTTCTTCATTTTCTAACTTCACTGAGTTTCCCAAATCTTCCTTGACTACCATTCATCTTGAATAATTAGATAATCCATACTGAACATGCCTTCCCAGTTCCACTTGCAGTACCGCTACTTTCGGCATAGGAATGACTTGAACACAAGAAAAGGGGTGCCTGGTAAAGGGAGAGTGGAATAACGCAGAGAGGTGGGACTGAGGAAATGCAGGGTAAAGAGGGAGGTGGGAGGTGGGGCAGTCTAAAGGGAGAAGAAGGGCTGGATGAATGGGTCCCTGTGGAGAGGAGGAAGGGCTGGGTGAGTGGAGGTATGTCTAGAAGGGCAAGCCATGGGTTCCCTGGTGGGGGGGGTGGAAGAAAACAGAGAGGCGGGACTATGGGGGAGAGTATGTGCAGGGTAAACAAAGGTGGGGCAGGCTAAAGAGGGAGGTAGCACTGGAAGGAAAAAAAAATGTCAGCCCATTGTGGAGTCCATTCCACCCTCTTTTCCTCCTCAATGCCTCCTTTCCCCACATTAGGACCATTTTTGCACCCCCCCCCCCCACAATTCAGGGTCTTCCTCCCCCAGAGACGCCAACTTACTCCCTGTCTGCCCCCAGGCCTCCTTTCTCCTACATCCCCAGGCCCCTCTTGACCTAACACCTACTCTTCTCCCCAGGGACCCATTCATCTGGCCCTACCTCCCTCACCTCCTCCTTTATTTACGCTGCACTTCCTCGCCTCCACAGTCCTACCTCTCTGCTGTCTTCCACCCTCTCTTTACCAGGTACCTCTTTTCATACCCACTGAACCTTTTAGAAGGAGTTTGGGTTCCCACACCTGTACAAGGAGATTATGTGCCGAAAGCAGGACTCGAACCCAGGACCCCAGCGCTGGAACCCAAGCACTTAACCTCTAGGCCACTGCAGTTAGCTGGAGTTTAGTGGAGCGGGGGGCCAGATGTTCTATCCTCGTTGGCTTCAATGAACATGTTTCACAATGCAAATGGGTATGTTCACAGGGGCATGCAGAAGAAAGATATATATGCCCAAAAGCTTCTCTCAGAAGCACAGCCACCAGTGGCTCAGGTGGTAAGTGCTTGGTCTTGGAATGCTTGAGACCTGAGTTCTAATCCAATGTTTGGTATCTCCTGTGGGATGTTTAAAAAAAAGTATGTTTTTATTGAAAAATGGGGATGCATTGCCCTGCGCGATCAGCCAACAGCTAGCGCCCTTCAATACCTTTGTTGCCACTAACAGTTGTTCCTTTTCTTTCTGCACTTTGGCCTTGGTAACACCCATACAAAAGCTTGTCTCTCTGGCCCCAACTGACTGAAAAAAACGAGGGAAAAAGTGCAATCTACGGGTCACGGTTGATACAATATTAGCACTGGGACTCAAACAGGACACCTTCTCGAGGCGCTGCGAAGAGACCACCGGCCCCTGCATAGCAAGTAAACCTGTATCAGCATCTCACCAGCATCTGACTTTGTCGCCTGCAGGCTACACATAGAAGGCTGCAGTAGGTGCATTAACCCATTGGGCTGTCGACCCTCCTTCCTCTCAGAGCAGGAAATTGAATTTCCATGTTGCCTTCCTTTGGCACCTTAGATCTGTCTTTCACCCTAATTCAGAGGATGTTTTGCTTCACGGAAAGATGATAATCATTGTGCGGTGTGAGACACTTATAGCTAAGCAGGTCAGTTAAATCTTTGCCTTTGTCATTATGGTGTATTGATATGCGCAGGGCAGTCTTCTGTCCTCTGCTTCTCTATGTTTTCTCATTGCTGCTTGGTCATGATTCTTAAATATAAGCACTCTGCTCTCAAAAGTGAAAGATTTGAAAGACTCTTGATGTAACGAGCCTTTCCCACTCTTTGCCCTGGGAGTGAGAGGGCTGCTTTCTGCCTTTAACTTCCTCAATTTTGGAGTGTCTGGCTCCACCACTGACAATAAGGGCCTAATCCTGGAGGGAAATGGACAGAGGTCTGCGCCCTGCGTCCTCCACGCGTCCCTAACGCTCCCAAACGCGACCACAGCCCTTACGGGCACAGCCCTATGTCCTATGCAGCCCCACTGGTACAGCCACCCACACAACTTAGGGTTAGGATCTGTGCTCTCCCACGTGGGCCTCACAAAGTGTCACAGCCTGCTTTGCAAACCTTAGTGACGGTGGCCTAGGTGAAGATGATCTTGGTGGAATACTGATGCCTTTTTCCTCCCAGAAGCCACCCCAGGAGCATAGTAAAATGAAGGGGTGTGCCTGCTCAGCTGCCCTCTGTTTAGCCTCTGCCTGAGTCACATTAGTTCTGGTCTCTCCAGGCAAATGTATCCATCCGGGAGTAGCTGGGAAAAGGGAGTCTCTTTCTGCAGGCACAGTGGGGAAGACTCAGAGAGCTGCATGCCTGAGACATCTTTCCTTGTCCCTCGCTCATTGTTGTGTTCCCTAACTTCTAACTCTCTGCAAGGCCAGGCCCTGTTTCTTTTACTGCCAACCCCCCTGCCCCATCGTCTTCCACCTACTTCCCGCTCTATTATGCCTTTTCCTTTTTTGCTCTCTTTTACGGCCCTTTGAAAAGGAATGCAGGCCTAGCTAAGCCTCGTGAAGGAAATCTACCAACAAAAGATGCATTCCTCACTTATGGGAGGTGCTGTGAGATGAGTAAGAAGGGCTGAAGGGGCAATTGGGTTGTTGAGGTGGGAGGCACCAGAGGCATAGCCAGGATTGTCTAGCAAATGGGGCCCAAAGCTAATGTAGTTGGGCCCACTGCATTGACAAAAGTATCTGTAAATGTCCACCCAGCGCTGCTGAGTGGGCATTTACAGATTTTGGGTGGGCCTTTTCCCCTCAGGCCCTACCCTGCCTCTGCTCTCACCCCCAGGGCAAAGAGTGGGAAAGGCTCGCTACAGCAAGAGTCTTTCAAATCTTTCACTTTTGAGAGCACAGTGGTTACATTTAAAAATCATGAACAAGCAGCAAAAGAAGAACATAGAGTAGCAGAGGACAGAAGACTGCCCTGTGCATATCAATACACCCCAATGACAAAGGCAACGATTTAACGGAACTACATAGCTATTAGTGGCTCACACCTCACAATGATTATCATCTCTCTGTGAAGCACAACATCCTCGGAATTAGGGTGAAAGACAGATCTAAGGTGCCAAAGGAAGGCAACATGGAAATTCAGTTTCCTGCTCTGAGAGGAAGGAGGGTCGACAGCCCAATGGGTTAATGCACCTACTGCAGCCTCCTATGTGTAGCCTGCAGGCGACAAAGTCAGATGCTGGTGAGATGCTGATACAGGTTTGCTTGCTATGCAGGGGTCGGTGGTCACCTCACAGCGCCTCAAACAGGTTTCCTGTTTGAGTCCCGGTGAAAATATCGTATCAACCATGACCCGTAGATTACACTTTTTCCCCTCATATTTCCAGACAGTTGGGGCCAGAGAGACAAGCTTTTGTATGGGTGTTCCCAAGGCAAGAGTGCAGAAAACAAAGGCACAACTGTTAGTAGGAATGCAGGTGTTGAAGGGGCATTAACTGTTGGCTGATCGTGCAGGGTAATGCATACACATTTTCAATTAAAACAAAAAAGTGCTGAGGAGATACCAGACATTGGATTAGAACTCAGGTCTCCAGCATTCCAAGACCAAGCACTTACCACTTGAGCCACTGGTGGGTGTGCTTCTGAGAGTAGATTTTGGGCGTATATATCTTTCTTCTGCATGCCCCTATGAGCATACCCATTTGCATTGGGAAACATGTTCACTGAAGCCAACGAGGATAGAACATCTGGCCCCCCGCTCCACCAAATACCAGCTAACTGCAGTGGCCTAGAGGTTAAGTGCTTGCATTACAGCACTGGGGGGCCTGGGTTCGGGTCCTGCTTTTGGCACATAATCTCCTTGTACAGTTGTGAGAACCCAAACTCCTCCTAAAAGGTTGAGTGGGTACGTTTTTTTTAATGCTTTGTTAGTGCAACAGCCTCAGCTTCCACACCTTCCAGGCTCTCGAATCGTCTCTCAACCCTCAAATCAATACATTCTATACATTCCCTTCCATTCACTATCGAATTTTACATTCAGGTAGAAGCTTCTTCCAGCTATTCATTCCACCGAAGCGACTTTACCTTATCATCACTCCACTACCTAATGACATTGTCCGTGTTCCTAGATACAACACATCCCCTTTCCTTCACCTGAACACACAACAGACCTGTGTAGGGGCATGTGGCAAATACCTTTTATTTTCCATACCTCAACTTTCTTCTCTCATTCACACTCAGCAACTTGGCCACTCTCTCTTTGCTCCAGGCTTCTTCATTTTCTAACTTCACTGAGTTTCCCAAATCTTCCTTGACTACCATTCATCTTGAATAATTAGATAATCCATACTGAACATGCCTTCCCAGTTTCACTTGCAGTACCGCTACTTTCGGCATAGGAATGACTTGAACACAAGAAAAGGGGTGCCTGGTAAAGGGAGAGTGGAAGAACGCAGAGAGGTGGGACTGAGGAAATGCAGGGTAAAGAGGGAGGTGGGAGGTGGGGCAGTCTAAAGGGAGAAGAAGGGCTGGATGAATGGGTCCCTGTGGAGAGGAGGAAGGGCTGGGTGAGTGGAGGTATGTCTAGAAGGGCAAGCCATGGGTTCCCTGGTGGGGGGGGTGGAAGAAAACAGAGAGGCGGGACTATGGGGGAGAGTATGTGCAGGGTAAACAAAGGTGGGGCAGGCTAAAGAGGGAGGTAGCACTGGAAGGAAAAAAAAATGTCAGCCCATTGTGGAGTCCATTCCACCCTCTTTTCCTCCTCAATGCCTCCTTTCCCCACATTAGGACCCTTTTTGCACCCCCCCCCACAATTCAGGGTCTTCCTCCCCCAGAGACGCCAACTTACTCCCTGTCTGCCCCCAGGCCTCCTTTCTCCTACATCCCCAGGCCCCTCTTGACCTAACACCTACTCTTCTCCCCAGGGACCCATTCATCTGGCCCTACCTCCCTCTTTAGCCTGCCTCACCTCCTCCTTTATTTACGCTGCACTTCCTCGCCTCCACAGTCCTACCTCTCTGCTGTCTTCCACCCTCTCTTTACCAGGTACCTCTTTTCATACCCACTGAACCTTTTAGAAGGAGTTTGGGTTCCCACACCTGTACAAGGAGATTATGTGCCGAAAGCAGGACTCGAACCCAGGACCCCAGCGCTGGAACCCAAGCACTTAACCTCTAGGCCACTGCAGTTAGCTGGAGTTTAGTGGAGCGGGGGGCCAGATGTTCTATCCTCGTTGGCTTCAATGAACATGTTTCACAATGCAAATGGGTATGTTCACAGGGGCATGCAGAAGAAAGATATATATGCCCAAAAGCTTCTCTCAGAAGCACAGCCACCAGTGGCTCAGGTGGTAAGTGCTTGGTCTTGGAATGCTTGAGACCTGAGTTCTAATAAAATGTTTGGTATCTCCTGTGGGATGTTTAAAAAAAAGTATGTTTTTATTGAAAAATGGGGATGCATTGCCCTGCGCGATCAGCCAACAGCTAGCGCCCTTCAATACCTTCGTTGCCACTAACAGTTGTTCCTTTTCTTTCTGCACTTTGGCCTTGGTAACACCCATACAAAAGCTTGTCTCTCTGGCCCCAACTGACTGAAAAAAACGAGGGAAAAAGTGCAATCTACGGGTCACGGTTGATACAATATTAGCACTGGGACTCAAACAGGACACCTTCTCGAGGCGCTGCGAAGAGACCACCGGCCCCTGCATAGCAAGTAAACCTGTATCAGCATCTCACCAGCATCTGACTTTGTCGCCTGCAGGCTACACATAGAAGGCTGCAGTAGGTGCATTAACCCATTGGGCTGTCGACCCTCCTTCCTCTCAGAGCAGGAAATTGAATTTCCATGTTGCCTTCCTTTGGCACCTTAGATCTGTCTTTCACCCTAATTCAGAGGATGTTTTGCTTCACGGAAAGATGATAATCATTGTGCGGTGTGAGACACTTATAGCTAAGCAGGTCAGTTAAATCTTTGCCTTTGTCATTATGGTGTATTGATATGCGCAGGGCAGTCTTCTGTCCTCTGCTTCTCTATGTTTTCTCATTGCTGCTTGGTCATGATTCTTAAATATAAGCACTCTGCTCTCAAAAGTGAAAGATTTGAAAGACTCTTGATGTAACGAGCCTTTCCCACTCTTTGCCCTGGGAGTGAGAGGGCTGCTTTCTGCCTTTAACTTCCTCAATTTTGGAGTGTCTGGCTCCACCACTGACAATAAGGGCCTAATCCTGGAGGGAAATGGACAGAGGTCTGCGCCCTGCGTCCTCCACGCGTCCCTAATGCTCCCAAACGCGACCACAGCCCTTACGGGCACAGCCCTATGTCCTATGCAGCCCCACTGGTACAGCCACCCACACAACTTAGGGTTAGGATCTGTGCTCTCCCACGTGGGCCTCAGAAAGTGTCACAGCCTGCTTTGCAAACCTTAGTGACGGTGGCCTAGGTGAAGATGATCTTGGTGGAATACTGATGCCTTTTTCCTCCCAGAAGCCACCCCAGGAGCATAGTAAAATGAAGGGGTGTGCCTGCTCAGCTGCCCTCTGTTTAGCCTCTGCCTGAGTGACATTAGTTCTGGTCTCTCCAGGCAAATGTATCTATCCGGGAGTAGCTGGGAAAAGGGAGTCTCTTTCTGCAGGCACAGTGGGGAAGACTCAGAGAGCTGCATGCCTGAGACATCTTTCCTTGTCCCTCGCTCATTGTTGTGTTCCCTAACTTCTAACTCTCTGCAAGGCCAGGCCCTGTTTCTTTTACTGCCAACCCCCCTGCCCCATCGTCTTCCACCTACTTCCCGCTCTATTATGCCTTTTCCTTTTTTGCTCTCTTTTACGGCCCTTTGAAAAGGAATGCAGGCCTAGCTAAGCCTCGTGAAGGAAATCTACCAACAAAAGATGCATTCCTCACTTATGGGAGGTGCTGTGAGATGAGTAAGAAGGGCTGAAGGGGCAATTGGGTTGTTGAGGTGGGAGGCACCAGAGGCATAGCCAGGATTGTCTAGCAAATGGGGCCCAAAGCTAATGTAGTTGGGCCCACTGCATTGACAAAAGTATCTGTAAATGTCCACCCAGCGCTGCTGAGTGGGCATTTACAGATTTTGGGTGGGCCTTTTCCCCTCAGGCCCTACCCTGCCTCTGCTCTCACCCCCAGGGCAAAGAGTGGGAAAGGCTCGCTACAGCAAGAGTCTTTCAAATCTTTCACTTTTGAGAGCACAGTGGTTACATTTAAAAATCATGAACAAGCAGCAAAAGAAGAACATAGAGTAGCAGAGGACAGAAGACTGCCCTGTGCATATCAATACACCCCAATGACAAAGGCAACGATTTAACGGAACTACATAGCTATTAGTGGCTCACACCTCACAATGATTATCATCTCTCTGTGAAGCACAACATCCTCGGAATTAGGGTGAAAGACAGATCTAAGGTGCCAAAGGAAGGCAACATGGAAATTCAGTTTCCTGCTCTGAGAGGAAGGAGGGTCGACAGCCCAATGGGTTAATGCACCTACTGCAGCCTCCTATGTGTAGCCTGCAGGCGACAAAGTCAGATGCTGGTGAGATGCTGATACAGGTTTGCTTGCTATGCAGGGGTCGGTGGTCACCTCACAGCGCCTCAAACAGGTTTCCTGTTTGAGTCCCGGTGAAAATATCGTATCAACCATGACCCGTAGATTACACTTTTTCCCCTCATATTTCCAGACAGTTGGGGCCAGAGAGACAAGCTTTTGTATGGGTGTTCCCAAGGCAAGAGTGCAGAAAACAAAGGCACAACTGTTAGTAGGAATGCAGGTGTTGAAGGGGCATTAACTGTTGGCTGATCGTGCAGGGTAATGCATACACATTTTCAATTAAAACAAAAAAGTGCTGAGGAGATACCAGACATTGGATTAGAACTCAGGTCTCCAGCATTCCAAGACCAAGCACTTACCACTTGAGCCACTGGTGGGTGTGCTTCTGAGAGTAGATTTTGGGCGTATATATCTTTCTTCTGCATGCCCCTATGAGCATACCCATTTGCATTGGGAAACATGTTCACTGAAGCCAACGAGGATAGAACATCTGGCCCCCCGCTCCACCAAATACCAGCTAACTGCAGTGGCCTAGAGGTTAAGTGCTTGCATTACAGCACTGGGGGGCCTGGGTTCGGGTCCTGCTTTTGGCACATAATCTCCTTGTACAGTTGTGAGAACCCAAACTCCTCCTAAAAGGTTGAGTGGGTACGTTTTTTTTAATGCTTTGTTAGTGCAACAGCCTCAGCTTCCACACCTTCCAGGCTCTCGAATCGTCTCTCAACCCTCAAATCAATACATTCTATACATTCCCTTCCATTCACTATCGAATTTTACATTCAGGTAGAAGCTTCTTCCAGCTATTCATTCCACCGAAGCGACTTTACCTTATCATCACTCCACTACCTAATGACATTGTCCGTGTTCCTAGATACAACACATCCCCTTTCCTTCACCTGAACACACAACAGACCTGTGTAGGGGCATGTGGCAAATACCTTTTATTTTCCATACCTCAACTTTCTTCTCTCATTCACACTCAGCAACTTGGCCACTCTCTCTTTGCTCCAGGCTTCTTCATTTTCTAACTTCACTGAGTTTCCCAAATCTTCCTTGACTACCATTCATCTTGAATAATTAGATAATCCATACTGAACATGCCTTCCCAGTTTCACTTGCAGTACCGCTACTTTCGGCATAGGAATGACTTGAACACAAGAAAAGGGGTGCCTGGTAAAGGGAGAGTGGAAGAACGCAGAGAGGTGGGACTGAGGAAATGCAGGGTAAAGAGGGAGGTGGGAGGTGGGGCAGTCTAAAGGGAGAAGAAGGGCTGGATGAATGGGTCCCTGTGGAGAGGAGGAAGGGCTGGGTGAGTGGAGGTATGTCTAGAAGGGCAAGCCATGGGTTCCCTGGTGGGGGGGGTGGAAGAAAACAGAGAGGCGGGACTATGGGGGAGAGTATGTGCAGGGTAAACAAAGGTGGGGCAGGCTAAAGAGGGAGGTAGCACTGGAAGGAAAAAAAAATGTCAGCCCATTGTGGAGTCCATTCCACCCTCTTTTCCTCCTCAATGCCTCCTTTCCCCACATTAGGACCCTTTTTGCACCCCCCCCCACAATTCAGGGTCTTCCTCCCCCAGAGACGCCAACTTACTCCCTGTCTGCCCCCAGGCCTCCTTTCTCCTACATCCCCAGGCCCCTCTTGACCTAACACCTACTCTTCTCCCCAGGGACCCATTCATCTGGCCCTACCTCCCTCTTTAGCCTGCCTCACCTCCTCCTTTATTTACGCTGCACTTCCTCGCCTCCACAGTCCTACCTCTCTGCTGTCTTCCACCCTCTCTTTACCAGGTACCTCTTTTCATACCCACTGAACCTTTTAGAAGGAGTTTGGGTTCCCACACCTGTACAAGGAGATTATGTGCCGAAAGCAGGACTCGAACCCAGGACCCCAGCGCTGGAACCCAAGCACTTAACCTCTAGGCCACTGCAGTTAGCTGGAGTTTAGTGGAGCGGGGGGCCAGATGTTCTATCCTCGTTGGCTTCAATGAACATGTTTCACAATGCAAATGGGTATGTTCACAGGGGCATGCAGAAGAAAGATATATATGCCCAAAAGCTTCTCTCAGAAGCACAGCCACCAGTGGCTCAGGTGGTAAGTGCTTGGTCTTGGAATGCTTGAGACCTGAGTTCTAATAAAATGTTTGGTATCTCCTGTGGGATGTTTAAAAAAAAGTATGTTTTTATTGAAAAATGGGGATGCATTGCCCTGCGCGATCAGCCAACAGCTAGCGCCCTTCAATACCTTCGTTGCCACTAACAGTTGTTCCTTTTCTTTCTGCACTTTGGCCTTGGTAACACCCATACAAAAGCTTGTCTCTCTGGCCCCAACTGACTGAAAAAAACGAGGGAAAAAGTGCAATCTACGGGTCACGGTTGATACAATATTAGCACTGGGACTCAAACAGGACACCTTCTCGAGGCGCTGCGAAGAGACCACCGGCCCCTGCATAGCAAGTAAACCTGTATCAGCATCTCACCAGCATCTGACTTTGTCGCCTGCAGGCTACACATAGAAGGCTGCAGTAGGTGCATTAACCCATTGGGCTGTCGACCCTCCTTCCTCTCAGAGCAGGAAATTGAATTTCCATGTTGCCTTCCTTTGGCACCTTAGATCTGTCTTTCACCCTAATTCAGAGGATGTTTTGCTTCACGGAAAGATGATAATCATTGTGCGGTGTGAGACACTTATAGCTAAGCAGGTCAGTTAAATCTTTGCCTTTGTCATTATGGTGTATTGATATGCGCAGGGCAGTCTTCTGTCCTCTGCTTCTCTATGTTTTCTCATTGCTGCTTGGTCATGATTCTTAAATATAAGCACTCTGCTCTCAAAAGTGAAAGATTTGAAAGACTCTTGATGTAACGAGCCTTTCCCACTCTTTGCCCTGGGAGTGAGAGGGCTGCTTTCTGCCTTTAACTTCCTCAATTTTGGAGTGTCTGGCTCCACCACTGACAATAAGGGCCTAATCCTGGAGGGAAATGGACAGAGGTCTGCGCCCTGCGTCCTCCACGCGTCCCTAATGCTCCCAAACGCGACCACAGCCCTTACGGGCACAGCCCTATGTCCTATGCAGCCCCACTGGTACAGCCACCCACACAACTTAGGGTTAGGATCTGTGCTCTCCCACGTGGGCCTCAGAAAGTGTCACAGCCTGCTTTGCAAACCTTAGTGACGGTGGCCTAGGTGAAGATGATCTTGGTGGAATACTGATGCCTTTTTCCTCCCAGAAGCCACCCCAGGAGCATAGTAAAATGAAGGGGTGTGCCTGCTCAGCTGCCCTCTGTTTAGCCTCTGCCTGAGTGACATTAGTTCTGGTCTCTCCAGGCAAATGTATCTATCCGGGAGTAGCTGGGAAAAGGGAGTCTCTTTCTGCAGGCACAGTGGGGAAGACTCAGAGAGCTGCATGCCTGAGACATCTTTCCTTGTCCCTCGCTCATTGTTGTGTTCCCTAACTTCTAACTCTCTGCAAGGCCAGGCCCTGTTTCTTTTACTGCCAACCCCCCTGCCCCATCGTCTTCCACCTACTTCCCGCTCTATTATGCCTTTTCCTTTTTTGCTCTCTTTTACGGCCCTTTGAAAAGGAATGCAGGCCTAGCTAAGCCTCGTGAAGGAAATCTACCAACAAAAGATGCATTCCTCACTTATGGGAGGTGCTGTGAGATGAGTAAGAAGGGCTGAAGGGGCAATTGGGTTGTTGAGGTGGGAGGCACCAGAGGCATAGCCAGGATTGTCTAGCAAATGGGGCCCAAAGCTAATGTAGTTGGGCCCACTGCATTGACAAAAGTATCTGTAAATGTCCACCCAGCGCTGCTGAGTGGGCATTTACAGATTTTGGGTGGGCCTTTTCCCCTCAGGCCCTACCCTGCCTCTGCTCTCACCCCCAGGGCAAAGAGTGGGAAAGGCTCGCTACAGCAAGAGTCTTTCAAATCTTTCACTTTTGAGAGCACAGTGGTTACATTTAAAAATCATGAACAAGCAGCAAAAGAAGAACATAGAGTAGCAGAGGACAGAAGACTGCCCTGTGCATATCAATACACCCCAATGACAAAGGCAACGATTTAACAGAACTACATAGCTATTAGTGGCTCACACCTCACAATGATTATCATCTCTCTGTGAAGCACAACATCCTCGGAATTAGGGTGAAAGACAGATCTAAGGTGCCAAAGGAAGGCAACATGGAAATTCAGTTTCCTGCTCTGAGAGGAAGGAGGGTCGACAGCCCAATGGGTTAATGCACCTACTGCAGCCTCCTATGTGTAGCCTGCAGGCGACAAAGTCAGATGCTGGTGAGATGCTGATACAGGTTTGCTTGCTATGCAGGGGTCGGTGGTCACCTCACAGCGCCTCAAACAGGTTTCCTGTTTGAGTCCCAGTGAAAATATCGTATCAACCATGACCCGTAGATTACACTTTTTCCCCTCATATTTCCACACAGTTGGGGCCAGAGAGACAAGCTTTTGTATGGGTGTTCCCAAGGCAAGAGTGCAGAAAACAAAGGCACAACTGTTAGTAGGAATGCAGGTGTTGAAGGGGCATTAACTGTTGGCTGATCGTGCAGGGTAATGCATACACATTTTCAATTAAAACATTTTTTTTAAAAAAGTGCTGAGGAGATACCAGACATTGGATTAGAACTCAGGTCTCCAGCATCCCAAGACCAAGCACTTACCACTTGAGCCACTGGTGGGTGTGCTTCTGAGAGTAGATTTTGGGCGTATATATCTTTCTTCTGCATGCCCCTATGAGCATACCCATTTGCATTGGGAAACATGTTCACTGAAGCCAACGAGGATAGAACATCTGGCCCCCCGCTCCACCAAATACCAGCTAACTGCAGTGGCCTAGAGGTTAAGTGCTTGCATTACAGCACTGGGGGGCCTGGGCTTTCGGCACATAATCTCCTTGTACAGTTGTGAGAACCCAAACTCCTCCTAAAAGGTTGAGTGGGTACGTTTTTTTTAATGCTTTGTTAGTGCAACAGCCTCAGCTTCCACACCTTCCAGGCTCTCGAATCGTCTCTCAACCCTCAAATCAATACATTCTATACATTCCCTTCCATTCACTATCGAATTTTACATTCAGGTAGAAGCTTCTTCCAGCTATTCATTCCACCGAAGCGACTTTACCTTATCATCACTCCACTACCTAATGACATTGTCCGTGTTCCTAGATACAACACATCCCCTTTCCTTCACCTGAACACACAACAGACCTGTGTAGGGGCATGTGGCAAATACCTTTTATTTTCCATACCTCAACTTTCTTCTCTCATTCACACTCAGCAACTTGGCCACTCTCTCTTTGCTCCAGGCTTCTTCATTTTCTAACTTCACTGAGTTTCCCAAATCTTCCTTGACTACCATTCATCTTGAATAATTAGATAATCCATACTGAACATGCCTTCCCAGTTTCACTTGCAGTACCGCTACTTTCGGCATAGGAATGACTTGAACACAAGAAAAGGGGTGCCTGGTAAAGGGAGAGTGGAATAACGCAGAGAGGTGGGACTGAGGAAATGCAGGGTAAAGAGGGAGGTGGGAGGTGGGGCAGTCTAAAGGGAGAAGAAGGGCTGGATGAATGGGTCCCTGTGGAGAGGAGGAAGGGCTGGGTGAGTGGAGGTATGTCTAGAAGGGCAAGCCATGGGTTCCCTGGTGGGGGGGATGGAAGAAAACAGAGAGGCGGGACTATGGGGGAGAGTATGTGCAGGGTAAACAAAGGTGGGGCAGGCTAAAGAGGGAGGTAGCACTGGAAGGAAAAAAAAATGTCAGCCCATTGTGGAGTCCATTCCACCCTCTTTTCCTCCTCAATGCCTCCTTTCCCCACATTAGGACCCTTTTTGCACCCCCCCCCCCACAATTCAGGGTCTTCCTCCCCCAGAGACACCAACTTACTCCCTGTCTGCCCCCAGGCCTCCTTTCTCCTACATCCCCAGGCCCCTCTTGACCTAACACCTACTCTTCTCCCCAGGGACCCATTCATCTGGCCCTACCTCCCTCACCTCCTCCTTTATTTACGCTGCACTTCCTCGCCTCCACAGTCCTACCTCTCTGCTGTCTTCCACCCTCTCTTTACCAGGTACCTCTTTTCATACCCACTGAACCTTTTAGAAGGAGTTTGGGTTCCCACACCTGTACAAGGAGATTATGTGCCGAAAGCAGGACTCGAACCCAGGACCCCAGCGCTGGAACCCAAGCACTTAACCTCTAGGCCACTGCAGTTAGCTGGAGTTTAGTGGAGCGGGGGGCCAGATGTTCTATCCTCGTTGGCTTCAATGAACATGTTTCACAATGCAAATGGGTATGTTCACAGGGGCATGCAGAAGAAAGATATATATGCCCAAAAGCTTCTCTCAGAAGCACAGCCACCAGTGGCTCAGGTGGTAAGTGCTTGGTCTTGGAATGCTTGAGACCTGAGTTCTAATCCAATGTTTGGTATCTCCTGTGGGATGTTTAAAAAAAAGTATGTTTTTATTGAAAAATGGGGATGCATTGCCCTGCGCGATCAGCCAACAGCTAGCGCCCTTCAATACCTTTGTTGCCACTAACAGTTGTTCCTTTTCTTTCTGCACTTTGGCCTTGGTAACACCCATACAAAAGCTTGTCTCTCTGGCCCCAACTGACTGAAAAAAACGAGGGAAAAAGTGCAATCTACGGGTCACGGTTGATACAATATTAGCACTGGGACTCAAACAGGACACCTTCTCGAGGCGCTGCGAAGAGACCACCGGCCCCTGCATAGCAAGTAAACCTGTATCAGCATCTCACCAGCATCTGACTTTGTCGCCTGCAGGCTACACATAGAAGGCTGCAGTAGGTGCATTAACCCATTGGGCTGTCGACCCTCCTTCCTCTCAGAGCAGGAAATTGAATTTCCATGTTGCCTTCCTTTGGCACCTTAGATCTGTCTTTCACCCTAATTCAGAGGATGTTTTGCTTCACGGAAAGATGATAATCATTGTGTGGTGTGAGACACTTATAGCTAAGCAGGTCAGTTAAATCTTTGCCTTTGTCATTATGGTGTATTGATATGCGCAGGGCAGTCTTCTGTCCTCTGCTTCTCTATGTTTTCTCATTGCTGCTTGGTCATGATTCTTAAATATAAGCACTCTGCTCTCAAAAGTGAAAGATTTGAAAGACTCTTGATGTAACGAGCCTTTCCCACTCTTTGCCCTGGGAGTGAGAGGGCTGCTTTCTGCCTTTAACTTCCTCAATTTTGGAGTGTCTGGCTCCACCACTGACAATAAGGGCCTAATCCTGGAGGGAAATGGACAGAGGTCTGCGCCCTGCGTCCTCCACGCGTCCCTAACGCTCCCAAACGCGACCACAGCCCTTACGGGCACAGCCCTATGTCCTATGCAGCCCCACTGGTACAGCCACCCACACAACTTAGGGTTAGGATCTGTGCTCTCCCACGTGGGCCTCACAAAGTGTCACAGCCTGCTTTGCAAACCTTAGTGACGGTGGCCTAGGTGAAGATGATCTTGGTGGAATACTGATGCCTTTTTCCTCCCAGAAGCCACCCCAGGAGCATAGTAAAATGAAGGGGTGTGCCTGCTCAGCTGCCCTCTGTTTAGCCTCTGCCTGAGTGACATTAGTTCTGGTCTCTCCAGGCAAATGTATCCATCCGGGAGTAGCTGGGAAAAGGGAGTCTCTTTCTGCAGGCACAGTGGGGAAGACTCAGAGAGCTGCATGCCTGAGACATCTTTCCTTGTCCCTCGCTCATTGTTGTGTTCCCTAACTTCTAACTCTCTGCAAGGCCAGGCCCTGTTTCTTTTACTGCCAACCCCCCTGCCCCATCGTCTTCCACCTACTTCCCGCTCTATTATGCCTTTTCCTTTTTTGCTCTCTTTTACGGCCCTTTGAAAAGGAATGCAGGCCTAGCTAAGCCTCGTGAAGGAAATCTACCAACAAAAGATGCATTCCTCACTTATGGGAGGTGCTGTGAGATGAGTAAGAAGGGCTGAAGGGGCAATTGGGTTGTTGAGGTGGGAGGCACCAGAGGCATAGCCAGGATTGTCTAGCAAATGGGGCCCAAAGCTAATGTAGTTGGGCCCACTGCATTGACAAAAGTATCTGTAAATGTCCACCCAGCGCTGCTGAGTGGGCATTTACAGATTTTGGGTGGGCCTTTTCCCCTCAGGCCCTACCCTGCCTCTGCTCTCACCCCCAGGGCAAAGAGTGGGAAAGGCTCGCTACAGCAAGAGTCTTTCAAATCTTTCACTTTTGAGAGCACAGTGGTTACATTTAAAAATCATGAACAAGCAGCAAAAGAAGAACATAGAGTAGCAGAGGACAGAAGACTGCCCTGTGCATATCAATACACCCCAATGACAAAGGCAACGATTTAACGGAACTACATAGCTATTAGTGGCTCACACCTCACAATGATTATCATCTCTCTGTGAAGCACAACATCCTCGGAATTAGGGTGAAAGACAGATCTAAGGTGCCAAAGGAAGGCAACATGGAAATTCAGTTTCCTGCTCTGAGAGGAAGGAGGGTCGACAGCCCAATGGGTTAATGCACCTACTGCAGCCTCCTATGTGTAGCCTGCAGGCGACAAAGTCAGATGCTGGTGAGATGCTGATACAGGTTTGCTTGCTATGCAGGGGTCGGTGGTCACCTCACAGCGCCTCAAACAGGTTTCCTGTTTGAGTCCCGGTGAAAATATCGTATCAACCATGACCCGTAGATTACACTTTTTCCCCTCATATTTCCAGACAGTTGGGGCCAGAGAGACAAGCTTTTGTATGGGTGTTCCCAAGGCAAGAGTGCAGAAAACAAAGGCACAACTGTTAGTAGGAATGCAGGTGTTGAAGGGGCATTAACTGTTGGCTGATCGTGCAGGGTAATGCATACACATTTTCAATTAAAACATTTTTTTTTTAAAAAGTGCTGAGGAGATACCAGACATTGGATTAGAACTCAGGTCTCCAGCATCCCAAGACCAAGCACTTACCACTTGAGCCACTGGTGGGTGTGCTTCTGAGAGTAGATTTTGGGCGTATATATCTTTCTTCTGCATGCCCCTATGAGCATACCCATTTGCATTGGGAAACATGTTCACTGAAGCCAACGAGGATAGAACATCTGGCCCCCCGCTCCACCAAATACCAGCTAACTGCAGTGGCCTAGAGGTTAAGTGCTTGCATTACAGCACTGGGGGGCCTGGGCTTTCGGCACATAATCTCCTTGTACAGTTGTGAGAACCCAAACTCCTCCTAAAAGGTTGAGTGGGTACGTTTTTTTTAATGCTTTGTTAGTGCAACAGCCTCAGCTTCCACACCTTCCAGGCTCTCGAATCGTCTCTCAACCCTCAAATCAATACATTCTATACATTCCCTTCCATTCACTATCGAATTTTACATTCAGGTAGAAGCTTCTTCCAGCTATTCATTCCACCGAAGCGACTTTACCTTATCATCACTCCACTACCTAATGACATTGTCCGTGTTCCTAGATACAACACATCCCCTTTCCTTCACCTGAACACACAACAGACCTGTGTAGGGGCATGTGGCAAATACCTTTTATTTTCCATACCTCAACTTTCTTCTCTCATTCACACTCAGCAACTTGGCCACTCTCTCTTTGCTCCAGGCTTCTTCATTTTCTAACTTCACTGAGTTTCCCAAATCTTCCTTGACTACCATTCATCTTGAATAATTAGATAATCCATACTGAACATGCCTTCCCAGTTTCACTTGCAGTACCGCTACTTTCGGCATAGGAATGACTTGAACACAAGAAAAGGGGTGCCTGGTAAAGGGAGAGTGGAAGAACGCAGAGAGGTGGGACTGAGGAAATGCAGGGTAAAGAGGGAGGTGGGAGGTGGGGCAGTCTAAAGGGAGAAGAAGGGCTGGATGAATGGGTCCCTGTGGAGAGGAGGAAGGGCTGGGTGAGTGGAGGTATGTCTAGAAGGGCAAGCCATGGGTTCCCTGGTGGGGGGGGTGGAAGAAAACAGAGAGGCGGGACTATGGGGGAGAGTATGTGCAGGGTAAACAAAGGTGGGGCAGGCTAAAGAGGGAGGTAGCACTGGAAGGAAAAAAAAATGTCAGCCCATTGTGGAGCCCATTCCACCCTCTTTTCCTCCTCAATGCCTCCTTTCCCCACATTAGGACCCTTTTTGCACCCCCCCCCCACAATTCAGGGTCTTCCTCCCCCAGACACGCCAACTTACTCCCTGTCTGCCCCCAGGCCTCCTTTCTCCTACATCCCCAGGCCCCTCTTGACCTAACACCTACTCTTCTCCCCAGGGACCCATTCATCTGGCCCTACCTCCCTCTTTAGCCTGCCTCACCTCCTCCTTTATTTACGCTGCACTTCCTCGTCTCCACAGTCCTACCTCTCTCTGCTGTCTTCCACCCGCTCTTTACCAGGTACCTCTTTTCATACCCACTGAACCTCTTAGAAGGAGTTTGGGTTCCCACACCTGTACAAGGAGATTATGTGCCGAAAGCAGGACTCGAACCCAGGACCCCAGCGCTGGAACCCAAGCACTTAACCTCTAGGCCACTGCAGTTAGCTGGAGTTTAGTGGAGCGGGGGGCCAGATGTTCTATCCTCGCTGGCTTCAATGAACATGTTTCACAATGCAAATGGGTATGTTCACAGGGGCATGCAGAAGAAAGATATATATGCCCAAAAGCTTCTCTCAGAAGCACAGCCACCAGTGGCTCAGGTGGTAAGTGCTTGGTCTTGGAATGCTTGAGACCTGAGTTCTAATCCAATGTTTGGTATCTCCTGTGGGATGTTTAAAAAAAAGTATGTTTTTATTGAAAAATGGGGATGCATTGCCCTGCGCGATCAGCCAACAGCTAGCGCCCTTCAATACCTTCGTTGCCACTAACAGTTGTTCCTTTTCTTTCTGCACTTTGGCCTTGGTAACACCCATACAAAAGCTTGTCTCTCTGGCCCCAACTGACTGAAAAAAACGAGGGAAAAAGTGCAATCTACGGGTCACGGTTGATACAATATTAGCACTGGGACTCAAACAGGACACCTTCTCGAGGCGCTGCGAAGAGACCACCGGCCCCTGCATAGCAAGTAAACCTGTATCAGCATCTCACCAGCATCTGACTTTGTCGCCTGCAGGCTACACATAGAAGGCTGCAGTAGGTGCATTAACCCATTGGGCTGTCGACCCTCCTTCCTCTCAGAGCAGGAAATTGAATTTCCATGTTGCCTTCCTTTGGCACCTTAGATCTGTCTTTCACCCCAATTCAGAGGATGTTTTGCTTCACGGAAAGATGATAATCATTGTGCGGTGTGAGACACTTATAGCTAAGCAGGTCAGTTAAATCTTTGCCTTTGTCATTATGGTGTATTGATATGCGCAGGGCAGTCTTCTGTCCTCTGCTTCTCTATGTTTTCTCATTGCTGCTTGGTCATGATTCTTAAATATAACCACTCTGCTCTCAAAAGTGAAAGATTTGAAAGACTCTTGATGTAACGAGCCTTTCCCACTCTTTGCCCTGGGAGTGAGAGGGCTGCTTTCTGCCTTTAACTTCCTCAATTTTGGAGTGTCTGGCTCCACCACTGACAATAAGGGCCTAATCCTGGAGGGAAATGGACAGAGGTCTGCGCCCTGCGTCCTCCACGCGTCCCTAACGCTCCCAAACGCGACCACAGCCCTTACGGGCACAGCCCTATGTCCTATGCAGCCCCACTGGTACAGCCACCCACACAACTTAGGGTTAGGATCTGTGCTCTCCCACGTGGGCCTCAGAAAGTGTCACAGCCTGCTTTGCAAACCTTAGTGACGGTGGCCTAGGTGAAGATGATCTTGGTGGAATACTGATGCCTTTTTCCTCCCAGAAGCCACCCCAGGAGCATAGTAAAATGAAGGGGTGTGCCTGCTCAGCTGCCCTCTGTTTAGCCTCTGCCTGAGTGACATTAGTTCTGGTCTCTCCAGGCAAATGTATCTATCCGGGAGTAGCTGGGAAAAGGGAGTCTCTTTCTGCAGGCACAGTGGGGAAGACTCAGAGAGCTGCATGCCTGAGACATCTTTCCTTGTCCCTCGCTCATTGTTGTGTTCCCTAACTTCTAACTCTCTGCAAGGCCAGGCCCTGTTTCTTTTACTGCCAACCCCCCTGCCCCATCGTCTTCCACCTACTTCCCGCTCTATTATGCCTTTTCCTTTTTTGCTCTCTTTTACGGCCCTTTGAAAAGGAATGCAGGCCTAGCTAAGCCTCGTGAAGGAAATCTACCAACAAAAGATGCATTCCTCAATTATGGGAGGTGCTGTGAGATGAGTAAGAAGGGCTGAAGGGGCAATTGGGTTGTTGAGGTGGGAGGCACCAGAGGCATAGCCAGGATTGTCTAGCAAATGGGGCCCAAAGCTAATGTAGTTGGGCCCACTGCATTGACAAAAGTATCTGTAAATGTCCACCCAGCGCTGCTGAGTGGGCATTTACAGATTTTGGGTGGGCCTTTTCCCCTCAGGCCCTACCCTGCCTCTGCTCTCACCCCCAGGGCAAAGAGTGGGAAAGGCTCGCTACAGCAAGAGTCTTTCAAATCTTTCACTTTTGAGAGCACAGTGGTTACATTTAAAAATCATGAACAAGCAGCAAAAGAAGAACATAGAGTAGCAGAGGACAGAAGACTGCCCTGTGCATATCAATACACCCCAATGACAAAGGCAACGATTTAACGGAACTACATAGCTATTAGTGGCTCACAGCTCACAATGATTATCATCTCTCTGTGAAGCACAACATCCTCGGAATTAGGGTGAAAGACAGATCTAAGGTGCCAAAGGAAGGCAACATGGAAATTCAGTTTCCTGCTCTGAGAGGAAGGAGGGTCGACTGCCCAATGGGTTAATGCACCTACTGCAGCCTCCTATGTGTAGCCTGCAGGTGACAAAGTCAGAAGCTGGTGAGATGCTGATACAGGTTTGCTTGCTATGCAGGGGTCGGTGGTCACCTCACAGCGCCTCAAACAGGTTTCCTGTTTGAGTCCCAGTGAAAATATCGTATCAACCATGACCCGTAGATTACACTTTTTCCCCTCATATTTCCAGACAGTTGGGGCCAGAGAGACAAGCTTTTGTATGGGTGTTCCCAAGGCAAGAGTGCAGAAAACAAAGGCACAACTGTTAGTAGGAATGCAGGTGTTGAAGGGGCATTAACTGTTGGCTGATCGTGCAGGGTAATGCATACACATTTTCAATTAAAACATTTTTTTAAAAAAAGTGCTGAGGAGATACCAGACATTGGATTAGAACTCAGGTCTCCAGCATCCCAAGACCAAGCACTTACCACTTGAGCCACTGGTGGGTGTGCTTCTGAGAGTAGATTTTGGGCGTATATATCTTTCTTCTGCATGCCCCTATGAGCATACCCATTTGCATTGGGAAACATGTTCACTGAAGCCAACGAGGATAGAACATCTGGCCCCCCACTCCACCAAATACCAGCTAACTGCAGTGGCCTAGAGGTTAAGTGCTTGCATTACAGCACTGGGGGGCCTGGGCTTTCGGCACATAATCTCCTTGTACAGTTGTGAGAACCCAAACTCCTCCTAAAAGGTTGAGTGGGTACGTTTTTTTTTATGCTTTGTTAGTGCAACAGCCTCAGCTTCCACACCTTCCAGGCTCTCGAATCGTCTCTCAACCCTCAAATCAATACATTCTATACATTCCCTTCCATTCACTATCGAATTTTACATTCAGGTAGAAGCTTCTTCCAGCTATTCATTCCACCGAAGCGACTTTACCTTATCATCACTCCACTACCTAATGACATTGTCCGTGTTCCTAGATACAACACATCCCCTTTCCTTCACCTGAACACACAACAGACCTGTGTAGGGGCATGTGGCAAATACCTTTTATTTTCCATACCTCAACTTTCTTCTCTCATTCACACTCAGCAACTTGGCCACTCTCTCTTTGCTCCAGGCTTCTTCATTTTCTAACTTCACTGAGTTTCCCAAATCTTCCTTGACTACCATTCATCTTGAATAATTAGATAATCCATACTGAACATGCCTTTCCAGTTTCACTTGCAGTACCGCTACTTTCGGCATAGGAATGACTTGAACACAAGAAAAGGGGTGCCTGGTAAAGGGAGAGTGGAAGAACGCAGAGAGGTGGGACTGAGGAAATGCAGGGTAAAGAGGGAGGTGGGAGGTGGGGCAGTCTAAAGGGAGAAGAAGGGCTGGATGAATGGGTCCCTGTGGAGAGGAGGAAGGGCTGGGTGAGTGGAGGTATGTCTAGAAGGGCAAGCCATGGGTTCCCTGGTGGGGGGGGGTGGAAGAAAACAGAGAGGCGGGACTATGGGGGAGAGTATGTGCAGGGTAAACAAAGGTGGGGCAGGCTAAAGAGGGAGGTAGCACTGTAAGGAAAAAAAAATGTCAGCCTATTGTGGAGTCCATTCCACCCTCTTTTCCTCCTCAATGCCTCCTTTCCCCACATTAGGACCCTTTTTGCACCCCCCCCCACAATTCAGGGTCTTCCTCCCCCAGAGACGCCAACTTACTCCCTGTCTGCCCCCAGGCCTCCTTTCTCCTACATCCCCAGGCCCCTCTTGACCTAACACCTACTCTTCTCCCCAGGGACCCATTCATCTGGCCCTACCTCCCTCTTTAGCCTCCCTCACCTCCTCCTTTATTTACGCTGCACTTCCTCGCCTCCACAGTCCTACCTCTCTGCTGTCTTCCACCCTCTCTTTACCAGGTACCTCTTTTCATACCCACTGAACCTTTTAGAAGGAGTTTGGGTTCCCACACCTGTACAAGGAGATTATGTGCAGAAAACAGGACTCGAACCCAGGACCCCAGCGCTGGAACCCAAGCACTTAACCTCTAGGCCACTGCAGTTAGCTGGAGTTTAGTGGAGCGGGGGGCCAGATGTTCTATCCTCGTTGGCTTCAATGAACATGTTTCACAATGCAAATGGGTATGTTCACAGGGGCATGCAGAAGAAAGATATATATGCCCAAAAGCTTCTCTCAGAAGCACAGCCACCAGTGGCTCAGGTGGTAAGTGCTTGGTCTTGGAATGCTTGAGACCTGAGTTCTAATCCAATGTTTGGTATCTCCTGTGGGATGTTTAAAAAAAAGTATGTTTTTATTGAAAAATGGGGATGCATTGCCCTGCGCGATCAGCCAACAGCTAGCGCCCTTCAATACCTTCGTTGCCACTAACAGTTGTTCCTTTTCTTTCTGCACTTTGGCCTTGGTAACACCCATACAAAAGCTTGTCTCTCTGGCCCCAACTGACTGAAAAAAACGAGGGAAAAAGTGCAATCTACGGGTCACGGTTGATACAATATTAGCACTGGGACTCAAACAGGACACCTTCTCGAGGCGCTGCGAAGAGACCACCGGCCCCTGCATAGCAAGTAAACCTGTATCAGCATCTCACCAGCATCTGACTTTGTCGCCTGCAGGCTACACATAGAAGGCTGCAGTAGGTGCATTAACCCATTGGGCTGTCGACCCTCCTTCCTCTCAGAGCAGGAAATTGAATTTCCATGTTGCCTTCCTTTGGCACCTTAGATCTGTCTTTCACCCTAATTCAGAGGATGTTTTGCTTCACGGAAAGATGATAATCATTGTGCGGTGTGAGACACTTATAGCTAAGCAGGTCAGTTAAATCTTTGCCTTTGTCATTATGGTGTATTGATATGCGCAGGGCAGTCTTCTGTCCTCTGCTTCTCTATGTTTTCTCATTGCTGCTTGGTCATGATTCTTAAATATAAGCACTCTGCTCTCAAAAGTGAAAGATTTGAAAGACTCTTGATGTAAGGAGCCTTTCCCACTCTTTGCCCTGGGAGTGAGAGGGCTGCTTTCTGCCTTTAACTTCCTCAATTTTGGAGTGTCTGGCTCCACCACTGACAATAAGGGCCTAATCCTGGAGGGAAATGGACAGAGGTCTGCGCCCTGCGTCCTCCACGCGTCCCTAACGCTCCCAAACGCGACCACAGCCCTTACGGGCACAGCCCTATGTCCTATGCAGCCCCACTGGTACAGCCACCCACACAACTTAGGGTTAGGATCTGTGCTCTCCCACGTGGGCCTCAGAAAGTGTCACAGCCTGCTTTGCAAACCTTAGTGACGGTGGCCTAGGTGAAGATGATCTTGGTGGAATACTGATGCCTTTTTCCTCCCAGAAGCCACCCCAGGAGCATAGTAAAATGAAGGGGTGTGCCTGCTCAGCTGCCCTCTGTTTAGCCTCTGCCTGAGTGACATTAGTTCTGGTCTCTCCAGGCAAATGTATCTATCCGGGAGTAGCTGGGAAAAGGGAGTCTCTTTCTGCAGGCACAGTGGGGAAGACTCAGAGAGCTGCATGCCTGAGACATCTTTCCTTGTCCCTCGCTCATTGTTGTGTTCCCTAACTTCTAACTCTCTGCAAGGCCAGGCCCTGTTTCTTTTACTGCCAACCCCCCTGCCCCATCGTCTTCCACCTACTTCCGGCTCTATTATGCCTTTTCCTTTTTTGCTCTCTTTTACGGCCCTTTGAAAAGGAATGCAGGCCTAGCTAAGCCTCGTGAAGGAAATCTACCAACAAAAGATGCATTCCTCACTTATGGGAGGTGCTGTGAGATGAGTAAGAAGGGCTGAAGGGGCAATTGGGTTGTTGAGGTGGGAGGCACCAGAGGCATAGCCAGGATTGTCTAGCAAATGGGGCCCAAAGCTAATGTAGTTGGGCCCACTGCATTGCCAAAAGTATCTGTAAATGTCCACCCAGCGCTGCTGAGTGGGCATTTACAGATTTTGGGTGGGCCTTTTCCCCTCAGGCCCTACCCTGCCTCTGCTCTCACCCCCAGGGCAAAGAGTGGGAAAGGCTCGCTACAGCAAGAGTCTTTCAAATCTTTCACTTTTGAGAGCACAGTGGTTACATTTAAAAATCATGAACAAGCAGCAAAAGAAGAACATAGAGTAGCAGAGGACAGAAGACTGCCCTGTGCATATCAATACACCCCAATGACAAAGGCAACGATTTAACGGAACTACATAGCTATTAGTGGCTCACAGCTCACAATGATTATCATCTCTCTGTGAAGCACAACATCCTCGGAATTAGGGTGAAAGACAGATCTAAGGTGCCAAAGGAAGGCAACATGGAAATTCAGTTTCCTGCTCTGAGAGGAAGGAGGGTCGACAGCCCAATGGGTTAATGCACCTACTGCAGCCTCCTATGTGTAGCCTGCAGGCGACAAAGTCAGATGCTGGTGAGATGCTGATACAGGTTTGCTTGCTATGCAGGGGTCGGTGGTCACCTCACAGCGCCTCAAAAAGGTTTCCTGTTTGAGTCCCAGTGAAAATATCGTATCAACCATGACCCGTAGATTACACTTTTTTCCCTCATATTTCCACACAGTTGGGGCCAGAGAGACAAGCTTTTGTATGGGTGTTCCCAAGGCAAGAGTGCAGAAAACAAAGGCACAACTGTTAGTAGGAATGCAGGTGTTGAAGGGGCATTAACTGTTGGCTGATCGTGCAGGGTAATGCATACACATTTTCAATTAAAACATTTTTTTTAAAAAAGTGCTGAGGAGATACCAGACATTGGATTAGAACTCAGGTCTCCAGCATCCCAAGACCAAGCACTTACCACTTGAGCCACTGGTGGGTGTGCTTCTGAGAGTAGATTTTGGGCGTATATATCTTTCTTCTGCATGCCCCTATGAGCATACCCATTTGCATTGGGAAACATGTTCACTGAAGCCAACGAGGATAGAACATCTGGCCCCCCGCTCCACCAAATACCAGCTAACTGCAGTGGCCTAGAGGTTAAGTGCTTGCATTACAGCACTGGGGGGCCTGGGCTTTCGGCACATAATCTCCTTGTACAGTTGTGAGAACCCAAACTCCTCCTAAAAGGTTGAGTGGGTACGTTTTTTTTAATGCTTTGTTAGTGCAACAGCCTCAGCTTCCACACCTTCCAGGCTCTCGAATCGTCTCTCAACCCTCAAATCAATACATTCTATACATTCCCTTCCATTCACTATCGAATTTTACATTCAGGTAGAAGCTTCTTCCAGCTATTCATTCCACCGAAGCGACTTTACCTTATCATCACTCCACTACCTAATGACATTGTCCGTGTTCCTAGATACAACACATCCCCTTTCCTTCACCTGAACACACAACAGACCTGTGTAGGGGCATGTGGCAAATACCTTTTATTTTCCATACCTCAACTTTCTTCTCTCATTCACACTCAGCAACTTGGCCACTCTCTCTTTGCTCCAGGCTTCTTCATTTTCTAACTTCACTGAGTTTCCCAAATCTTCCTTGACTACCATTCATCTTGAATAATTAGATAATCCATACTGAACATGCCTTCCCAGTTTCACTTGCAGTACCGCTACTTTCGGCATAGGAATGACTTGAACACAAGAAAAGGGGTGCCTGGTAAAGGGAGAGTGGAAGAACGCAGAGAGGTGGGACTGAGGAAATGCAGGGTAAAGAGGGAGGTGGGAGGTGGGGCAGTCTAAAGGGAGAAGAAGGGCTGGATGAATGGGTGCCTGTGGAGAGGAGGAAGGGCTGGGTGAGTGGAGGTATGTCTAGAAGGGCAAGCCATGGGTTCCCTGGTGGGGGGGGTGGAAGAAAACAGAGAGGCGGGACTATGGGGGAGAGTATGTGCAGGGTAAACAAAGGTGGGGCAGGCTAAAGAGGGAGGTAGCACTGGAAGGAAAAAAAAATGTCAGCCCATTGTGGAGTCCATTCCACCCTCTTTTCCTCCTCAATGCCTCCTTTCCCCACATTAGGACCCTTTTTGCACCCCCCCACAATTCAGGGTCTTCCTCCCCCAGAGTCGCCAACTTACTCTCTGTCTGCCCCCAGGCCTCCTTTCTCCTACATCCCCAGGCCCCTCTTGACCTAACACCTACTCTTCTCCCCAGGGACCCATTCATCTGGCCCTACCTCCCTCTTTAGCCTGCCTCACCTCCTCCTTTATTTACGCTGCACTTCCTCGCCTCCACAGTCCTACCTCTCTGCTGTCTTCCACCCTCTCTTTACCAGGTACCTGTTTTCATACCCACTGAACCTTTTAGAAGGAGTTTGGGTTCCCACACCTGTACAAGGAGATTATGTGCCGAAAGCAGGACTCGAACCCAGGACCCCAGCGCTGGAACCCAAGCACTTAACCTCTAGGCCACTGCAGTTAGCTGGAGTTTAGTGGAGCGGGGGGCCAGATGTTCTATCCTCGTTGGCTTCAATGAACATGTTTCACAATGCAAATGGGTATGTTCACAGGGGCATGCAGAAGAAAGATATATATGCCCAAAAGCTTCTCTCAGAAGCACAGCCACCAGTGGCTCAGGTGGTAAGTGCTTGGTCTTGGAATGCTTGAGACCTGAGTTCTAATCCAATGTTTGGTATCTCCTGTGGGATGTTTAAAAAAAAGTATGTTTTTATTGAAAAATGGGGATGCATTGCCCTGCGCGATCAGCCAACAGCTAGCGCCCTTCAATACCTTCGTTGCCACTAACAGTTGTTCCTTTTCTTTCTGCACTTTGGCCTTGGTAACACCCATACAAAAGCTTGTCTCTCTGGCCCCAACTGACTGAAAAAAACGAGGGAAAAAGTGCAATCTACGGGTCACGGTTGATACAATATTAGCACTGGGACTCAAACAGGACACCTTCTCGAGGCGCTGCGAAGAGACCACCGGCCCCTGCATAGCAAGTAAACCTGTATCAGCATCTCACCAGCATCTGACTTTGTCGCCTGCAGGCTACACATAGAAGGCTGCAGTAGGTGCATTAACCCATTGGGCTGTCGACCCTCCTTCCTCTCAGAGCAGGAAATTGAATTTCCATGTTGCCTTCCTTTGGCACCTTAGATCTGTCTTTCACCCTAATTCAGAGGATGTTTTGCTTCACGGAAAGATGATAATCATTGTGCGGTGTGAGACACTTATAGCTAAGCAGGTCAGTTAAATCTTTGCCTTTGTCATTATGGTGTATTGATATGCGCAGGGCAGTCTTCTGTCCTCTGCTTCTCTATGTTTTCTCATTGCTGCTTGGTCATGATTCTTAAATATAAGCACTCTGCTCTCAAAAGTGAAAGATTTGAAAGACTCTTGATGTAACGAGCCTTTCCCACTCTTTGCCCTGGGAGTGAGAGGGCTGCTTTCTGCCTTTAACTTCCTCAATTTTGGAGTGTCTGGCTCCACCACTGACAATAAGGGCCTAATCCTGGAGGGAAATGGACAGAGGTCTGCGCCCTGCGTCCTCCACGCGTCCCTAACGCTCCCAAACGCGACCACAGCCCTTACGGGCACAGCCCTATGTCCTATGCAGCCCCACTGGTACAGCCACCCACACAACTTAGGGTTAGGATCTGTGCTCTCCCACGTGGGCCTCAGAAAGTGTCACAGCCTGCTTTGCAAACCTTAGTGACGGTGGCCTAGGTGAAGATGATCTTGGTGGAATACTGATGCCTTTTTCCTCCCAGAAGCCACCCCAGGAGCATAGTAAAATGAAGGGGTGTGCCTGCTCAGCTGCCCTCTGTTTAGCCTCTGCCTGAGTGACATTAGTTCTGGTCTCTCCAGGCAAATGTATCTATCCGGGAGTAGCTGGGAAAAGGGAGTCTCTTTCTGCAGGCACAGTGGGGAAGACTCAGAGAGCTGCATGCCTGAGACATCTTTCCTTGTCCCTCGCTCATTGTTGTGTTCCCTAACTTCTAACTCTCTGCAAGGCCAGGCCCTGTTTCTTTTACTGCCAACCCCCCTGCCCCATCGTCTTCCACCTACTTCCCGCTCTATTATGCCTTTTCCTTTTTTGCTCTCTTTTACGGCCCTTTGAAAAGGAATGCAGGCCTAGCTAAGCCTCGTGAAGGAAATCTACCAACAAAAGATGCATTCCTCACTTATGGGAGGTGCTGTGAGATGAGTAAGAAGGGCTGAAGGGGCAATTGGGTTGTTGAGGTGGGAGGCACCAGAGGCATAGCCAGGATTGTCTAGCAAATGGGGCCCAAAGCTAATGTAGTTGGGCCCACTGCATTGCCAAAAGTATCTGTAAATGTCCACCCAGCGCTGCTGAGTGGGCATTTACAGATTTTGGGTGGGCCTTTTCCCCTCAGGCCCTACCCTGCCTCTGCTCTCACCCCCAGGGCAAAGAGTGGGAAAGGCTCGCTACAGCAAGAGTCTTTCAAATCTTTCACTTTTGAGAGCACAGTGGTTACATTTAAAAATCATGAACAAGCAGCAAAAGAAGAACATAGAGTAGCAGAGGACAGAAGACTGCCCTGTGCATATCAATACACCCCAATGACAAAGGCAACGATTTAACAGAACTACATAGCTATTAGTGGCTCACAGCTCACAATGATTATCATCTCTCTGTGAAGCACAACATCCTCGGAATTAGGGTGAAAGACAGATCTAAGGTGCCAAAGGAAGGCAACATGGAAATTCAGTTTCCTGCTCTGAGAGGAAGGAGGGTCGACAGCCCAATGGGTTAATGCACCTACTGCAGCCTCCTATGTGTAGCCTGCAGGCGACAAAGTCAGATGCTGGTGAGATGCTGATACAGGTTTGCTTGCTATGCAGGGGTCGGTGGTCACCTCACAGCGCCTCAAACAGGTTTCCTGTTTGAGTCCCAGTGAAAATATCGTATCAACCATGACCCGTAGATTACACTTTTTCCCCTCATATTTCCAGACAGTTGGGGCCAGAGAGACAAGCTTTTGTATGGGTGTTCCCAAGGCAAGAGTGCAGAAAACAAAGGCACAACTGTTAGTAGGAATGCAGGTGTTGAAGGGGCATTAACTGTTGGCTGATCCTGCAGGGTAATGCATACACATTTTCAATTAAAACATTTTTTTAAAAAAAGTGCTGAGGAGATACCAGACATTGGATTAGAACTCAGGTCTCCAGCATCCCAAGACCAAGCACTTACCACTTGAGCCACTGGTGGGTGTGCTTCTGAGAGTAGATTTTGGGCGTATATATCTTTCTTCTGCATGCCCCTATGAGCATACCCATTTGCATTGGGAAACATGTTCACTGAAGCCAACGAGGATAGAACATCTGGCCCCCCGCTCCACCAAATACCAGCTAACTGCAGTGGCCTAGAGGTTAAGTGCTTGCATTACAGTACTGGGGGGCCTGGGTTCGGGTCCTGCTTTTGGCACATAATCTCCTTGTACAGTTGTGAGAACCCAAACTCCTCCTAAAAGGTTGAGTGGGTACGTTTTTTTTAATGCTTTGTTAGTGCAACAGCCTCAGCTTCCACACCTTCCAGGCTCTCGAATCGTCTCTCAACCCTCAAATCAATACATTCTATACATTCCCTTCCACTCACTATCGAATTTTACATTCAGGTAGAAGCTTCTTCCAGCTATTCATTCCACCGAAGCGACTTTACCTTATCATCACTCCACTACCTAATGACATTGTCCGTGTTCCTAGATACAACACATCCCCTTTCCTTCACCTGAACACACAACAGACCTGTGTAGGGGCATGTGGCAAATACCTTTTATTTTCCATACCTCAACTTTCTTCTCTCATTCACACTCAGCAACTTGGCCACTCTCTCTTTGCTCCAGGCTTCTTCATTTTCTAACTTCACTGAGTTTCCCAAATCTTCCTTGACTACCATTCATCTTGAATAATTAGATAATCCATACTGAACATGCCTTCCCAGTTCCACTTGCAGTACCGCTACTTTCGGCATAGGAATGACTTGAACACAAGAAAAGGGGTGCCTGGTAAAGGGAGAGTGGAAGAACGCAGAGAGGTGGGACTGAGGAAATGCAGGGTAAAGAGGGAGGTGGGAGGTGGGGCAGTCTAAAGGGAGAAGAAGGGCTGGATGAATGGGTCCCTGTGGACCATAGCCACCAGTGGCTCAGGTGGTAAGTGCTTGGTCTTGGAATGCTTGAGACCTGAGTTCTAATCCAATGTTTGGTATCTCCTGTGGGATGTTTAAAAAAAAATATGTTTTATTGAAAAATGGGTATGCATTGCCCTGCGCGATCAGCCAACAGCTAGCCCCCCTTCAATACCTTCGTTGCCACTAACAGTTGTTCCTTTTCTTTCTGCACTTTGGCCTTGGTAACACCCATACAAAAGCTTGTCTCTCTGGCCCCAACTGACTGAAAAAAACGAGGGAAAAAGTGCAATCTACGGGTCACAGTTGATACAATATTAGCACTGGGACTCAAACAGGACACCTTCTCGAGGCGCTGCGAGGTGACCACCGGCCCCTGCATAGCAAGTAAACCTGTATCAGCATCTCACCAGCATCTGACTTTGTCGCCTGCAGGCTACACATAGAAGGCTGCAGCAGGTGCATTAACCCATTGGGCTGTCGACCCTCCTTCCTCTCAGAGCAGGAAATTGAATTTCCATGTTGCCTTCTTTTGGCACCTTAGATCTCTCTTTCACCCTAATTCAGAGGATGTTTTGCTTCACGGAAAGATGATAATCATTGTGCGGTGTGAGACACTTATAGCTAAGCAGGTCAGTTAAATCTTTGCCTTTGTCATTATGGTGTATTGATATGCGCAGGGCAGTCTTCTGTCCTCTGCTTCTCTATGTTTTCTCATTGCTGCTTGGTCATGATTCTTAAATATAAGCACTCTGCTCTCAAAAGTGAAAGATTTGAAAGACTCTTGATGTAACGAGCCTTTCCCACTCTTTGCCCTGGGAGTGAGAGGGCTGCTTTCTGCCTTTAACTTCCTCAATTTTGGAGTGTCTGGCTCCACCACTGACAATAAGGGCCTAATCCTGGAGGGAAATGGACAGAGGTCTGCGCCCTGCGTCCTCCACGCGTCCCTAACGCTCCCAAACGCGACCTCAGCCCTTACGGGCACAGCCCTATGTCCTATGCAGCCCCACTGGTACAGCCACCCACACAACTTAGGGTTAGGATCTGTGCTCTCCCACGTGGGCCTCACAAAGTGTCACAGCCTGCTTTGCAAACCTTAGTGACGGTGGCCTAGGTGAAGATGATCTTGGTGGAATACTGATGCCTTTTTCCTCCCAGAAGCCACCCCAGGAGCATAGTAAAATGAAGGGGTGTGCCTGCTCAGCTGCCCTCTGTTTAGCCTCTGCCTGAGTGACATTAGTTCTGGTCTCTCCAGGCAAATGTATCCATCCGGGAGTAGCTGGGAAAAGGGAGTCTCTTTCTGCAGGCACAGTGGGGAAGACTCAGAGAGCTGCATGCCTGAGACATCTTTCCTTGTCCCTCGCTCATTGTTGTGTTCCCTAACTTCTAACTCTCTGCAAGGCCAGGCCCTGTTTCTTTTACTGCCAACCCCCCTGCCCCATCGTCTTCCACCTACTTCCCGCTCTATTATGCCTTTTCCTTTTTTGCTCTCTTTTACGGCCCTTTGAAAAGGAATGCAGGCCTAGCTAAGCCTCGTGAAGGAAATCTACCAACAAAAGATGCATTCCTCACTTATGGGAGGTGCTGTGAGATGAGTAAGAAGGGCTGAAGGGGCAATTGGGTTGTTGAGGTGGGAGGCACCAGAGGCATAGCCAGGATTGTCTAGCAAATGGGGCCCAAAGCTAATGTAGTTGGGCCCACTGCATTGACAAAAGTATCTGTAAATGTCCACCCAGCGCTGCTGAGTGGGCATTTACAGATTTTGGGTGGGCCTTTTCCCCTCAGGCCCTACCCTGCCTCTGCTCTCACCCCCAGGGCAAAGAGTGGGAAAGGCTCGCTACAGCAAGAGTCTTTCAAATCTTTCACTTTTGAGAGCACAGTGGTTACATTTAAAAATCATGAACAAGCAGCAAAAGAAGAACATAGAGTAGCAGAGGACAGAAGACTGCCCTGTGCATATCAATACACCCCAATGACAAAGGCAACGATTTAACGGAACTACATAGCTATTAGTGGCTCACACCTCACAATGATTATCATCTCTCTGTGAAGCACAACATCCTCGGAATTAGGGTGAAAGACAGATCTAAGGTGCCAAAGGAAGGCAACATGGAAATTCAGTTTCCTGCTCTGAGAGGAAGGAGGGTCGACAGCCCAATGGGTTAATGCACCTACTGCAGCCTCCTATGTGTAGCCTGCAGGCGACAAAGTCAGATGCTGGTGAGATGCTGATACAGGTTTGCTTGCTATGCAGGGGTCGGTGGTCACCTCACAGCGCCTCAAACAGGTTTCCTGTTTGAGTCCCAGTGAAAATATCGTATCAACCATGACCCGTAGATTACACTTTTTCCCCTCATATTTCCAGACAGTTGGGGCCAGAGAGACAAGCTTTTGTATGGGTGTTCCCAAGGCAAGAGTGCAGAAAACAAAGGCACAACTGTTAGTAGGAATGCAGGTGTTGAAGGGGCATTAACTGTTGGCTGATCGTGCAGGGTAATGCATACACATTTTCAATTAAAACATTTTTTTTTTAAAAAGTGCTGAGGAGATACCAGACATTGGATTAGAACTCAGGTCTCCAGCATCCCAAGACCAAGCACTTACCACTTGAGCCACTGGTGGGTGTGCTTCTGAGAGTAGATTTTGGGCGTATATATCTTTCTTCTGCATGCCCCTATGAGCATACCCATTTGCATTGGGAAACATGTTCACTGAAGCCAACGAGGATAGAACATCTGGCCCCCCGCTCCACCAAATACCAGCTAACTGCAGTGGCCTAGAGGTTAAGTGCTTGCATTACAGCACTGGGGGGCCTGGGCTTTCGGCACATAATCTCCTTGTACAGTTGTGAGAACCCAAACTCCTCCTAAAAGGTTGAGTGGGTACGTTTTTTTTAATGCTTTGTTAGTGCAACAGCCTCAGCTTCCACACCTTCCAGGCTCTCGAATCGTCTCTCAACCCTCAAATCAATACATTCTATACATTCCCTTCCATTCACTATCGAATTTTACATTCAGGTAGAAGCTTCTTCCAGCTATTCATTCCACCGAAGCGACTTTACCTTATCATCACTCCACTACCTAATGACATTGTCCGTGTTCCTAGATACAACACATCCCCTTTCCTTCACCTGAACACACAACAGACCTGTGTAGGGGCATGTGGCAAATACCTTTTATTTTCCATACCTCAACTTTCTTCTCTCATTCACACTCAGCAACTTGGCCACTCTCTCTTTGCTCCAGGCTTCTTCATTTTCTAACTTCACTGAGTTTCCCAAATCTTCCTTGACTACCATTCATCTTGAATAATTAGATAATCCATACTGAACATGCCTTCCCAGTTTCACTTGCAGTACCGCTACTTTCGGCATAGGAATGACTTGAACACAAGAAAAGGGGTGCCTGGTAAAGGGAGAGTGGAAGAACGCAGAGAGGTGGGACTGAGGAAATGCAGGGTAAAGAGGGAGGTGGGAGGTGGGGCAGTCTAAAGGGAGAAGAAGGGCTGGATGAATGGGTCCCTGTGGAGAGGAGGAAGGGCTGGGTGAGTGGAGGTATGTCTAGAAGGGCAAGCCATGGGTTCCCTGGTGGGGGGGGTGGAAGAAAACAGAGAGGCGGGACTATGGGGCAGAGTATGTGCAGGGTAAACAAAGGTGGGGCAGGCTAAAGAGGGAGGTAGCACTGGAAGGAAAAAAAAATGTCAGCCCATTGTGGAGTCCATTCCACCCTCTTTTCCTCCTCAATGCCTCCTTTCCCCACATTAGGACCCTTTTTGCACCCCCCCCCCACAATTCAGGGTCTTCCTCCCCCAGAGACGCCAACTTACTCCCTGTCTGCCCCCAGGCCTCCTTTCTCCTACATCCCCAGGCCCCTCTTGACCTAACACCTACTCTTCTCCCCAGGGACCCATTCATCTGGCCCTCCCTCCCTCTTTAGCCTGCCTCACCTCCTCCTTTATTTACGCTGCACTTCCTCGCCTCCACAGTCCTACCTCTCTGCTGTCTTCCACCCTCTCTTTACCAGGTACCTCTTTTCATACCCACTGAACCTTTTAGAAGGAGTTTGGGTTCCCACACCTGTACAAGGAGATTATGTGCCGAAAGCAGGACTCGAACCCAGGACCCCAGCGCTGGAACCCAAGCACTTAACCTCTAGGCCACTGCAGTTAGCTGGAGTTTAGTGGAGCGGGGGGCCAGATGTTCTATCCTCGTTGGCTTCAATGAACATGTTTCACAATGCAAATGGGTATGTTCACAGGGGCATGCAGAAGAAAGATATATATGCCCAAAAGCTTCTCTCAGAAGCACAGCCACCATTGGCTCAGGTGGTAAGTGCTTGGTCTTGGAATGCTTGAGACCTGAGTTCTAATCCAATGTTTGGTATCTCCTGTGGGATGTTTAAAAAAAAGTATGTTTTTATTGAAAAATGGGGATGCATTGCCCTGCGCGATCAGCCAACAGCTAGCGCCCTTCAATACCTTCGTTGCCACTAACAGTTGTTCCTTTTCTTTCTGCACTTTGGCCTTGGTAACACCCATACAAAAGCTTGTCTCTCTGGCCCCAACTGACTGAAAAAAACGAGGGAAAAAGTGCAATCTACGGGTCACGGTTGATACAATATTAGCACTGGGACTCAAACAGGACACCTTCTCGAGGCGCTGCGAAGAGACCACCAGCCCCTGCATAGCAAGTAAACCTGTATCAGCATCTCACCAGCATCTGACTTTGTCGCCTGCAGGCTACACATAGAAGGCTGCAGTAGGTGCATTAACCCATTGGGCTGTCGACCCTCCTTCCTCTCAGAGCAGGAAATTGAATTTCCATGTTGCCTTCCTGTGGCACCTTAGATCTGTCTTTCACCCTAATTCAGAGGATGTTTTGCTTCACGGAAAGATGATAATCATTGTGCGGTGTGAGACACTTATAGCTAAGCAGGTCAGTTAAATCTTTGCCTTTGTCATTATGGTGTATTGATATGCGCAGGGCAGTCTTCTGTCCTCTGCTTCTCTATGTTTTCTCATTGCTGCTTGGTCATGATTCTTAAATATAAGCACTCTGCTCTCAAAAGTGAAAGATTTGAAAGACTCTTGATGTAACAAGCCTTTCCCACTCTTTGCCCTGGGAGTGAGAGGGCTGCTTTCTGCCTTTAACTTCCTCAATTTTGGAGTGTCTGGCTCCACCACTGACAATAAGGGCCTAATCCTGGAGGGAAATGGACAGAGGTCTGCGCCCTGCGTCCTCCACGCGTCCCTAACGCTCCCAAACGCGACCACAGCCCTTACGGGCACAGCCCTATGTCCTATGCAGCCCCACTGGTACAGCCACCCACACAACGTAGGGTTAGGATCTGTGCTCTCCCACGTGGGCCTCAGAAAGTGTCACAGCCTGCTTTGCAAACCTTAGTGACGGTGGCCTAGGTGAAGATGATCTTGGTGGAATACTGATGCCTTTTTCCTCCCAGAAGCCACCCCAGGAGCATAGTAAAATGAAGGGGTGTGCCTGCTCAGCTGCCCTCTGTTTAGCCTCTGCCTGAGTGACATTAGTTCTGGTCTCTCCAGGCAAATGTATCTATCCGGGAGTAGCTGGGAAAAGGGAGTCTCTTTCTGCAGGCACAGTGGGGAAGACTCAGAGAGCTGCATGCCTGAGACATCTTTCCTTGTCCCTCGCTCATTGTTGTGTTCCCTAACTTCTAACTCTCTGCAAGGCCAGGCCCTGTTTCTTTTACTGCCAACCCCCCTGCCCCATTGTCTTCCACCTACTTCCCGCTCTATTATGCCTTTTCCTTTTTTGCTCTCTTTTACGGCCCTTTGAAAAGGAATGCAGGCCTAGCTAAGCCTCGTGAAGGAAATCTACCAACAAAAGATGCATTCCTCACTTATGGGAGGTGCTGTGAGATGAGTAAGAAGGGCTGAAGGGGCAATTGGGTTGTTGAGGTGGGAGGCACCAGAGGCATAGCCAGGATTGTCTAGCAAATGGGGCCCAAAGCTAATGTAGTTGGGCCCACTGCATTGACAAAAGTATCTGTAAATGTCCACCCAGCGCTGCTGAGTGGGCATTTACAGATTTTGGGTGGGCCTTTTCCCCTCAGGCCCTACCCTGCCTCTGCTCTCACCCCCAGGGCAAAGAGTGGGAAAGGCTCGCTACAGCAAGAGTCTTTCAAATCTTTCACTTTTGAGAGCACAGTGGTTACATTTAAAAATCATGAACAAGCAGCACAAGAAGAACATAGAGTAGCAGAGGACAGAAGACTGCCCTGTGCATATCAATACACCCCAATGACAAAGGCAACGATTTAACGGAACTACATAGCTATTAGTGGCTCACAGCTCACAATGATTATCATCTCTCTGTGAAGCACAACATCCTCGGAATTAGGGTGAAAGACAGATCTAAGGTGCCAAAGGAAGGCAACATGGAAATTCAGTTTCCTGCTCTGAGAGGAAGGAGGGTCGACAGCCCAATGGGTTAATGCACCTACTGCAGCCTCCTATGTGTAGCCTGCAGGCGACAAAGTCAGATGCTGGTGAGATGCTGATACAGGTTTGCTTGCTATGCAGGGGTCGGTGGTCACCTCACAGCGCCTCAAACAGGTTTCCTGTTTGAGTCCCAGTGAAAATATCGTATCAACCATGACCCGTAGATTACACTTTTTCCCCTCATATTTCCAGACAGTTGGGGCCAGAGAGACAAGCTTTTGTATGGGTGTTCCCAAGGCAAGAGTGCAGAAAACAAAGGCACAACTGTTAGTTGGAATGCAGGTGTTGAAGGGGCATTAACTGTTGGCTGATCGTGCAGGGTAATGCATACACATTTTCAATTAAAACATTTTTTTAAAAAAAGTGCTGAGGAGATACCAGACATTGGATTAGAACTCAGGTCTCCAGCATCCCAAGACCAAGCACTTACCACTTGAGCCACTGGTGGGTGTGCTTCTGAGAGTAGATTTTGGGCGTATATATCTTTCTTCTGCATGCCCCTATGAGCATACCCATTTGCATTGGGAAACATGTTCACTGAAGCCAACGAGGATAGAACATCTGGCCCCCCGCTCCACCAAATACCAGCTAACTGCAGTGGCCTAGAGGTTAAGTGCTTGCATTACAGCACTGGGGGGCCTGGGCTTTCGGCACATAATCTCCTTGTACAGTTGTGAGAACCCAAACTCCTCCTAAAAGGTTGAGTGGGTACGTTTTTTTTTATGCTTTGTTAGTGCAACAGCCTCAGCTTCCACACCTTCCAGGCTCTCGAATCGTCTCTCAACCCTCAAATCAATACATTCTATACATTCCCTTCCATTCACTATCGAATTTTACATTCAGGTAGAAGCTTCTTCCAGCTATTCATTCCACCGAAGCGACTTTACCTTATCATCACTCCACTACCTAATGACATTGTCCGTGTTCCTAGATACAACACATCCCCTTTCCTTCACCTGAACACACAACAGACCTGTGTAGGGGCATGTGGCAAATACCTTTTATTTTCCATACCTCAACTTTCTTCTCTCATTCACACTCAGCAACTTGGCCACTCTCTCTTTGCTCCAGGCTTCTTCATTTTCTAACTTCACTGAGTTTCCCAAATCTTCCTTGACTACCATTCATCTTGAATAATTAGATAATCCATACTGAACATGCCTTCCCAGTTTCACTTGCAGTACCGCTACTTTCGGCATAGGAATGACTTGAACACAAGAAAAGGGGTGCCTGGTAAAGGGAGAGTGGAAGAACGCAGAGAGGTGGGACTGAGGAAATGCAGGGTAAAGAGGGAGGTGGGAGGTGGGGCAGTCTAAAGGGAGAAGAAGGGCTGGATGAATGGGTCCCTGTGGAGAGGAGGAAGGGCTGGGTGAGTGGAGGTATGTCTAGAAGGGCAAGCCATGGGTTCCCTGGTGGGGGGGGTGGAAGAAAACAGAGAGGCGGGACTATGGGGGAGAGTATGTGCAGGGTAAACAAAGGTGGGGCAGGCTAAAGAGGGAGGTAGCACTGGAAGGAAAAAAAAATGTCAGCCTATTGTGGAGTCCATTCCACCCTCTTTTCCTCCTCAATGCCTCCTTTCCCCACATTAGGACCCTTTTTGCACCCCCCCCCCCACAATTCAGGGTCTTCCTCCCCCAGAGACGCCAACTTACTCCCTGTCTGCCCCCAGGCCTCCTTTCTCCTACATCCCCAGGCCCCTCTTGACCTAACACCTACTCTTCTCCCCAGGGACCCATTCATCTGGCCCTACCTCCCTCTTTAGCCTGCCTCACCTCCTCCTTTATTTACGCTGCACTTCCTCGCCTCCACAGTCCTACCTCTCTGCTGTCTTCCACCCTCTCTTTACCAGGTACCTGTTTTCATACCCACTGAATCTTTTAGAAGGAGTTTGGGTTCCCACACCTGTACAAGGAGATTATGTGCCGAAAGCAGGACTCGAACCCAGGACCCCAGCGCTGGAACCCAAGCACTTAACCTCTAGGCCACTGCAGTTAGCTGGAGTTTAGTGGAGCGGGGGGCCAGATGTTCTATCCTCGTTGGCTTCAATGAACATGTTTCACAATGCAAATGGGTATGTTCACAGGGGCATGCAGAAGAAAGATATATATGCCCAAAAGCTTCTCTCAGAAGCACAGCCACCAGTGGCTCAGGTGGTAAGTGCTTGGTCTTGGAATGCTTGAGACCTGAGTTCTAATCCAATGTTTGGTATCTCCTGTGGGATGTTTAAAAAAAAGTATGTTTTTATTGAAAAATGGGGATGCATTGCCCTGCGCGATCAGCCAACAGCTAGCGCCCTTCAATACCTTCGTTGCCACTAACAGTTGTTCCTTTTCTTTCTGCACTTTGGCCTTGGTAACACCCATACAAAAGCTTGTCTCTCTGGCCCCAACTGACTGAAAAAAACGAGGGAAAAAGTGCAATCTACGGGTCACGGTTGATACAATATTAGCACTGGGACTCAAACAGGACACCTTCTCGAGGCGCTGCGAAGAGACCACCGGCCCCTGCATAGCAAGTAAACCTGTATCAGCATCTCACCAGCATCTGACTTTGTCGCCTGCAGGCTACACATAGAAGGCTGCAGTAGGTGCATTAACCCATTGGGCTGTCGACCCTCCTTCCTCTCAGAGCAGGAAATTGAATTTCCATGTTGCCTTCCTTTGGCACCTTAGATCTGTCTTTCACCCTAATTCAGAGGATGTTTTGCTTCACGGAAAGATGATAATCATTGTGCGGTGTGAGACACTTATAGCTAAGCAGGTCAGTTAAATCTTTGCCTTTGTCATTATGGTGTATTGATATGCGCAGGGCAGTCTTCTGTCCTCTGCTTCTCTATGTTTTCTCATTGCTGCTTGGTCATGATTCTTAAATATAAGCACTCTGCTCTCAAAAGTGAAAGATTTGAAAGACTCTTGATGTAACGAGCCTTTCCCACTCTTTGCCCTGGGAGTGAGAGGGCTGCTTTCTGCCTTTAACTTCCTCAATTTTGGAGTGTCTGGCTCCACCACTGACAATAAGGGCCTAATCCTGGAGGGAAATGGACAGAGGTCTGCGCCCTGCGTCCTCCACGCGTCCCTAACGCTCCCAAACGCGACCACAGCCCTTACGGGCACAGCCCTATGTCCTATGCAGCCCCACTGGTACAGCCACCCACACAACTTAGGGTTAGGATCTGTGCTCTCCCACGTGGGCCTCAGAAAGTGTCACAGCCTGCTTTGCAAACCTTAGTGACGGTGGCCTAGGTGAAGATGATCTTGGTGGAATACTGATGCCTTTTTCCTCCCAGAAGCCACCCCAGGAGCATAGTAAAATGAAGGGGTGTGCCTGCTCAGCTGCCCTCTGTTTAGCCTCTGCCTGAGTGACATTAGTTCTGGTCTCTCCAGGCAAATGTATCTATCCGGGAGTAGCTGGGAAAAGGGAGTCTCTTTCTGCAGGCACAGTGGGGAAGACTCAGAGAGCTGCATGCCTGAGACATCTTTCCTTGTCCCTCGCTCATTGTTGTGTTCCCTAACTTCTAACTCTCTGCAAGGCCAGGCCCTGTTTCTTTTACTGCCAACCCCCCTGCCCCATCGTCTTCCACCTACTTCCCGCTCTATTATGCCTTTTCCTTTTTTGCTCTCTTTTACGGCCCTTTGAAAAGGAATGCAGGCCTAGCTAAGCCTCGTGAAGGAAATCTACCAACAAAAGATGCATTCCTCACTTATGGGAGGTGCTGTGAGATGAGTAAGAAGGGCTGAAGGGGCAATTGGGTTGTTGAGGTGGGAGGCACCAGAGGCATAGCCAGGATTGTCTAGCAAATGGGGCCCAAAGCTAATGTAGTTGGGCCCACTGCATTGACAAAAGTATCTGTAAATGTCCACCCAGCGCTGCTGAGTGGGCATTTACAGATTTTGGGTGGGCCTTTTCCCCTCAGGCCCTACCCTGCCTCTGCTCTCACCCCCAGGGCAAAGAGTGGGAAAGGCTCGCTACAGCAAGAGTCTTTCAAATCTTTCACTTTTGAGAGCACAGTGGTTACATTTAAAAATCATGAACAAGCAGCAAAAGAAGAACATAGAGTAGCAGAGGACAGAAGACTGCCCTGTGCATATCAATACACCCCAATGACAAAGGCAACGATTTAACGGAACTACATAGCTATTAGTGGCTCACACCTCACAATGATTATCATCTCTCTGTGAAGCACAACATCCTCGGAATTAGGGTGAAAGACAGATCTAAGGCGCCAAAGGAAGGCAACATGGAAATTCAGTTTCCTGCTCTGAGAGGAAGGAGGGTCGACAGCCCAATGGGTTAATGCACCTACTGCAGCCTCCTATGTGTAGCCTGCAGGCGACAAAGTCAGAAGCTGGTGAGATGCTGATACAGGTTTGCTTGCTATGCAGGGGTCGGTGGTCACCTCACAGCGCCTCAAACAGGTTTCCTGTTTGAGTCCCAGTGAAAATATCGTATCAACCATGACCCGTAGATTACACTTTTTCCCCTCATATTTCCAGACAGTTGGGGCCAGAGAGACAAGCTTTTGTATGGGTGTTCCCAAGGCAAGAGTGCAGAAAACAAAGGCACAACTGTTAGTAGGAATGCAGGTGTTGAAGGGGCATTAACTGTTGGCTGATCGTGCAGGGTAATGCATACACATTTTCAATTAAAACATTTTTTTTAAAAAAGTGCTGAGGAGATACCAGACATTGGATTAGAACTCAGGTCTCCAGCATCCCAAGACCAAGCACTTACCACTTGAGCCACTGGTGGGTGTGCTTCTGAGAGTAGATTTTGGGCGTATATATCTTTCTTCTGCATGCCCCTATGAGCATACCCATTTGCATTGGGAAACATGTTCACTGAAGCCAACGAGGATAGAACATCTGGCCCCCCGCTCCACCAAATACCAGCTAACTGCAGTGGCCTAGAGGTTAAGTGCTTGCATTACAGCACTGGGGGGCCTGGGCTTTCGGCACATAATCTCCTTGTACAGTTGTGAGAACCCAAACTCCTCCTAAAAGGTTGAGTGGGTACGTTTTTTTTAATGCTTTGTTAGTGCAACAGCCTCAGCTTCCACACCTTCCAGGCTCTCGAATCGTCTCTCAACCCTCAAATCAATACATTCTATACATTCCCTTCCATTCACTATCGAATTTTACATTCAGGTAGAAGCTTCTTCCAGCTATTCATTCCACCGAAGCGACTTTACCTTATCATCACTCCACTACCTAATGACATTGTCCGTGTTCCTAGATACAACACATCCCCTTTCCTTCACCTGAACACACAACAGACCTGTGTAGGGGCATGTGGCAAATACCTTTTATTTTCCATACCTCAACTTTCTTCTCTCATTCACACTCAGCAACTTGGCCACTCTCTCTTTGCTCCAGGCTTCTTCATTTTCTAACTTCACTGAGTTTCCCAAATCTTCCTTGACTACCATTCATCTTGAATAATTAGATAATCCATACTGAACATGCCTTCCCAGTTTCACTTGCAGTACCGCTACTTTCGGCATAGGAATGACTTGAACACAAGAAAAGGGGTGCCTGGTAAAGGGAGAGTGGAATAACGCAGAGAGGTGGGACTGAGGAAATGCAGGGTAAAGAGGGAGGTGGGAGGTGGGGCAGTCTAAAGGGAGAAGAAGGGCTGGATGAATGGGTCCCTGTGGAGAGGAGGAAGGGCTGGGTGAGTGGAGGTATGTCTAGAAGGGCAAGCCATGGGTTCCCTGGTGGGGGGGGTGGAAGAAAACAGAGAGGCGGGACTATGGGGGAGAGTATGTGCAGGGTAAACAAAGGTAGGGCAGGCTAAAGAGGGAGGTAGCACTGGAAGGAAAAAAAAATGTCAGCCTATTGTGGAGTCCATTCCACCCTCTTTTCCTCCTCAATGCCTCCTTTCCCCACATTAGGACCCTTTTTGCACCCCCCCCCACAATTCAGGGTCTTCCTCCCCCAGAGACGCCAACTTACTCCCTGTCTGCCCCCAGGCCTCCTTTCTCCTACATCCCCAGGCCCCTCTTGACCTAACACCTACTCTTCTCCCCAGGGACCCATTCATCTGGCCCTTCCTCCCTCTTTAGCCTGCCTCACCTCCTCCTTTATTTACGCTGCACTTCCTCGCCTCCACAGTCCTACCTCTCTGCTGTCTTCCACTCTCTCTTTACCAGGTACCTCTTTTCATACCCACTGAACCTTTTAGAAGGAGTTTGGGTTCCCACACCTGTACAAGGAGATTATGTGCCGAAAGCAGGACTCGAACCCAGGTCCCCAGCGCTGGAACCCAAGCACTTAACCTCTAGGCCACTGCAGTTAGCTGGAGTTTAGTGGAGCGGGGGGCCAGATGTTCTATCCTCGTTGGCTTCAATGAACATGTTTCACAATGCAAATGGGTATGTTCACAGGGGCATGCAGAAGAAAGATATATATGCCCAAAAGCTTCCCTCAGAAGCACAGCCACCAGTGGCTCAGGTGGTAAGTGCTTGGTCTTGGAATGCTTGAGACCTGAGTTCTAATCCAATGTTTGGTATCTCCTGTGGGATGTTTAAAAAAAAGTATGTTTTTATTGAAAAATGGGGATGCATTGCCCTGCGCGATCAGCCAACAGCTAGCGCCCTTCAATACCTTCGTTGCCACTAACAGTTGTTCCTTTTCTTTCTGCACTTTGGCCTTGGTAACACCCATACAAAAGCTTGTCTCTCTGGCCCCAACTGACTGAAAAAAACGAGGGAAAAAGTGCAATCTACGGGTCACGGTTGATACAATATTAGCACTGGGACTCAAACAGGACACCTTCTCGAGGCGCTGCGAAGAGACCACCGGCCCCTGCATAGCAAGTAAACCTGTATCAGCATCTCACCAGCATCTGACTTTGTCGCCTGCAGGCTACACATAGAAGGCTGCAGTAGGTGCATTAACCCATTGGGCTGTCGACCCTCCTTCCTCTCAGAGCAGGAAATTGAATTTCCATGTTGCCTTCCTTTGGCACCTTAGATCTGTCTTTCACCCTAATTCAGAGGATGTTTTGCTTCACGGAAAGATGATAATCATTGTGCGGTGTGAGACACTTATAGCTAAGCAGGTCAGTTAAATCTTTGCCTTTGTCATTATGGTGTATTGATATGCGCAGGGCAGTCTTCTGTCCTCTGCTTCTCTATGTTTTCTCATTGCTGCTTGGTCATGATTCTTAAATATAAGCACTCTGCTCTCAAAAGTGAAAGATTTGAAAGACTCTTGATGTAACGAGCCTTTCCCACTCTTTGCCCTGGGAGTGAGAGGGCTGCTTTCTGCCTTTAACTTCCTCAATTTTGGAGTGTCTGGCTCCACCACTGACAATAAGGGCCTAATCCTGGAGGGAAATGGACAGAGGTCTGCGCCCTGCGTCCTCCACGCGTCCCTAACGCTCCCAAACGCGACCACAGCCCTTACGGGCACAGCCCTATGTCCTATGCAGCCCCACTGGTACAGCCACCCACACAACGTAGGGTTAGGATCTGTGCTCTCCCACGTGGGCCTCAGAAAGTGTCACAGCCTGCTTTGCAAACCTTAGTGACGGTGGCCTAGGTGAAGATGATCTTGGTGGAATACTGATGCCTTTTTCCTCCCAGAAGCCACCCCAGGAGCATAGTAAAATGAAGGGGTGTGCCTGCTCAGCTGCCCTCTGTTTAGCCTCTGCCTGAGTGACATTAGTTCTGGTCTCTCCAGGCAAATGTATCTATCCGGGAGTAGCTGGGAAAAGGGAGTCTCTTTCTGCAGGCACAGTGGGGAAGACTCAGAGAGCTGCATGCCTGAGACATCTTTCCTTGTCCCTCGCTCATTGTTGTGTTCCCTAACTTCTAACTCTCTGCAAGGCCAGGCCCTGTTTCTTTTACTGCCAACCCCCCTGCCCCATCGTCTTCCACCTACTTCCCGCTCTATTATGCCTTTTCCTTTTTTGCTCTCTTTTACGGCCCTTTGAAAAGGAATGCAGGCCTAGCTAAGCCTCGTGAAGGAAATCTACCAACAAAAGATGCATTCCTCACTTATGGGAGGTGCTGTGAGATGAGTAAGAAGGGCTGAAGGGGCAATTGGGTTGTTGAGGTGGGAGGCACCAGAGGCATAGCCAGGATTGTCTAGCAAATGGGGCCCAAAGCTAATGTAGTTGGGCCCACTGCATTGACAAAAGTATCTGTAAATGTCCACCCAGCGCTGCTGAGTGGGCATTTACAGATTTTGGGTGGGCCTTTTCCCCTCAGGCCCTACCCTGCCTCTGCTCTCACCCCCAGGGCAAAGAGTGGGAAAGGCTCGCTACAGCAAGAGTCTTTCAAATCTTTCACTTTTGAGAGCACAGTGGTTACATTTAAAAATCATGAACAAGCAGCACAAGAAGAACATAGAGTAGCAGAGGACAGAAGACTGCCCTGTGCATATCAATACACCCCAATGACAAAGGCAACGATTTAACGGAACTACATAGCTATTAGTGGCTCACAGCTCACAATGATTATCATCTCTCTGTGAAGCACAACATCCTCGGAATTAGGGTGAAAGACAGATCTAAGGTGCCAAAGGAAGGCAACATGGAAATTCAGTTTCCTGCTCTGAGAGGAAGGAGGGTCGACAGCCCAATGGGTTAATGCACCTACTGCAGCCTCCTATGTGTAGCCTGCAGGCGACAAAGTCAGATGCTGGTGAGATGCTGATACAGGTTTGCTTGCTATGCAGGGGTCGGTGGTCACCTCACAGCGCCTCAAACAGGTTTCCTGTTTGAGTCCCAGTGAAAATATCGTATCAACCATGACCCGTAGATTACACTTTTTCCCCTCATATTTCCAGACAGTTGGGGCCAGAGAGACAAGCTTTTGTATGGGTGTTCCCAAGGCAAGAGTGCAGAAAACAAAGGCACAACTGTTAGTTGGAATGCAGGTGTTGAAGGGGCATTAACTGTTGGCTGATCGTGCAGGGTAATGCATACACATTTTCAATTAAAACATTTTTTTAAAAAAAGTGCTGAGGAGATACCAGACATTGGATTAGAACTCAGGTCTCCAGCATCCCAAGACCAAGCACTTACCACTTGAGCCACTGGTGGGTGTGCTTCTGAGAGTAGATTTTGGGCGTATATATCTTTCTTCTGCATGCCCCTATGAGCATACCCCTTTGCATTGGGAAACATGTTCACTGAAGCCAACGAGGATAGAACATCTGGCCCCCCGCTCCACCAAATACCAGCTAACTGCAGTGGCCTAGAGGTTAAGTGCTTGCATTACAGCACTGGGGGGCCTGGGCTTTCGGCACATAATCTCCTTGTACAGTTGTGAGAACCCAAACTCCTCCTAAAAGGTTGAGTGGGTACGTTTTTTTTTATGCTTTGTTAGTGCAACAGCCTCAGCTTCCACACCTTCCAGGCTCTCGAATCGTCTCTCAACCCTCAAATCAATACATTCTATACATTCCCTTCCATTCACTATCGAATTTTACATTCAGGTAGAAGCTTCTTCCAGCTATTCATTCCACCGAAGCGACTTTACCTTATCATCACTCCACTACCTAATGACATTGTCCGTGTTCCTAGATACAACACATCCCCTTTCCTTCACCTGAACACACAACAGACCTGTGTAGGGGCATGTGGCAAATACCTTTTATTTTCCATACCTCAACTTTCTTCTCTCATTCACACTCAGCAACTTGGCCACTCTCTCTTTGCTCCAGGCTTCTTCATTTTCTAACTTCACTGAGTTTCCCAAATCTTCCTTGACTACCATTCATCTTGAATAATTAGATAATCCATACTGAACATGCCTTCCCAGTTTCACTTGCAGTACCGCTACTTTCGGCATAGGAATGACTTGAACACAAGAAAAGGGGTGCCTGGTAAAGGGAGAGTGGAAGAACGCAGAGAGGTGGGACTGAGGAAATGCAGGGTAAAGAGGGAGGTGGGAGGTGGGGCAGTCTAAAGGGAGAAGAAGGGCTGGATGAATGGGTCCCTGTGGAGAGGAGGAAGGGCTGGGTGAGTGGAGGTATGTCTAGAAGGGCAAGCCATGGGTTCCCTGGTGGGGGGGGTGGAAGAAAACAGAGAGGCGGGACTATGGGGGAGAGTATGTGCAGGGTAAACAAAGGTGGGGCAGGCTAAAGAGGGAGGTAGCACTGGAAGGAAAAAAAAATGTCAGCCTATTGTGGAGTCCATTCCACCCTCTTTTCCTCCTCTCCCCACATTAGGACCCTTTTTGCAACCCCCCCCCCACAATTCAGGGTCTTCCTCCCCCAGGGAGGCCAACTTACTCCCTGTCTGCCCCCAGGCCTCCTTTCTCTTACATCCCCAGGCCCCTCTTGACCTAACACCTACTCTTCTCCCCAGGGACCCATTCATCTGGCCCTACCTCCCTCTTTAGCCTGCCTCACCTCCTCCTTTATTTACGCTGCACTTCCTCGCCTCCACAGTCCTACCTCTCTGCTGTCTTCCACCCTCTCTTTACCTGGTACCTCTTTTCATACCCACTGAACCTTTTAGAAGGAGTTTGGGTTCCCACACCTGTACAAGGAGATTATGTGCCGAAAGCAGGACTCGAACCCAGGACCCCAGCGCTGGAACCCAAGCACTTAACCTCTAGGCCACTGCAGTTAGCTGGAGTTTAGTGGAGCGGGGGGCCAGATGTTCTATCCTCGTTGGCTTCAATGAACATGTTTCACAATGCAAATGGGAATGTTCACAGGGGCATGCAGAAGAAAGATATATATGCCCAAAAGCTTCTCTCAGAAGCACAGCCACCAGTGGCTCAGGTGGTAAGTGCTTGGTCTTGGAATGCTTGAGACCTGAGTTCTAATCCAATGTTTGGTATCTCCTGTGGGATGTTTAAAAAAAAGTATGTTTTTATTGAAAAATGGGGATGCATTGCCCTGCGCGATCAGCCAACAGCTAGCGCCCTTCAATACCTTCGTTGCCACTAACAGTTGTTCCTTTTCTTTCTGCACTTTGGCCTTGGTAACACCCATACAAAAGCTTGTCTCTCTGGCCCCAACTGACTGAAAAAAACGAGGGAAAAAGTGCAATCTACGGGTCACGGTTGATACAATATTAGCACTGGGACTCAAACAGGACACCTTCTCGAGGCGCTGCGAAGAGACCACCGGCCCCTGCATAGCAAGTAAACCTGTATCAGCATCTCACCAGCATCTGACTTTGTCGCCTGCAGGCTACACATAGAAGGCTGCAGTAGGTGCATTAACCCATTGGGCTGTCGACCCTCCTTCCTCTCAGAGCAGGAAATTGAATTTCCATGTTGCCTTCCTTTGGCACCTTAGATCTGTCTTTCACCCTAATTCAGAGGATGTTTTGCTTCACGGAAAGATGATAATCATTGTGCGGTGTGAGACACTTATAGCTAAGCAGGTCAGTTAAATCTTTGCCTTTGTCATTATGGTGTATTGATATGCGCAGGGCAGTCTTCTGTCCTCTGCTTCTCTATGTTTTCTCATTGCTGCTTGGTCATGATTCTTAAATATAAGCACTCTGCTCTCAAAAGTGAAAGATTTGAAAGACTCTTGATGTAACGAGCCTTTCCCACTCTTTGCCCTGGGAGTGAGAGGGCTGCTTTCTGCCTTTAACTTCCTCAATTTTGGAGTGTCTGGCTCCACCACTGACAATAAGGGCCTAATCCTGGAGGGAAATGGACAGAGGTCTGCGCCCTGCGTCCTCCACGCGTCCCTAACGCTCCCAAACGCGACCACAGCCCTTACGGGCACAGCCCTATGTCCTATGCAGCCCCACTGGTACAGCCACCCACACAACTTAGGGTTAGGATCTGTGCTCTCCCACGTGGGCCTCAGAAAGTGTCACAGCCTGCTTTGCAAACCTTAGTGACGGTGGCCTAGGTGAAGATGATCTTGGTGGAATACTGATGCCTTTTTCCTCCCAGAAGCCACCCCAGAAGCATAGTAAAATGAAGGGGTGTGCCTGCTCAGCTGCCCTCTGTTTAGCCTCTGCCTGAGTGACATTAGTTCTGGTCTCTCCAGGCAAATGTATCTATCCGGGAGTAGCTGGGAAAAGGGAGTCTCTTTCTGCAGGCACAGTGGGGAAGACTCAGAGAGCTGCATGCCTGAGACATCTTTCCTTGTCCCTCGCTCATTGTTGTGTTCCCTAACTTCTAACTCTCTGCAAGGCCAGGCCCTGTTTCTTTTACTGCCAAACCCCCTGCCCCATCGTCTTCCACCTACTTCCCGTTCTATTATGCCTTTTCCTTTTTTGCTCTCTTTTACGGCCCTTTGAAAAGGAATGCAGGCCTAGCTAAGCCTCGTGAAGGAAATCTACCAACAAAAGATGCATTCCTCACTTATGGGAGGTGCTGTGAGATGAGTAAGAAGGGCTGAAGGGGCAATTGGGTTGTTGAGGTGGGAGGCACCAGAGGCATAGCCAGGATTGTCTAGCAAATGGGGCCCAAAGCTAATGTAGTTGGGCCCACTGCATTGCCAAAAGTATCTGTAAATGTCCACCCAGCGCTGCTGAGTGGGCATTTACAGATTTTGGGTGGGCCTTTTCCCCTCAGGCCCTACCCTGCCTCTGCTCTCACCCCCAGGGCAAAGAGTGGGAAAGGCTCGCTACAGCAAGAGTCTTTCAAATCTTTCACTTTTGAGAGCACAGTGGTTACATTTAAAAATCATGAACAAGCAGCAAAAGAAGAACATAGAGTAGCAGAGGACAGAAGACTGCCCTGTGCATATCAATACACCCCAATGACAAAGGCAACGATTTAACGGAACTACATAGCTATTAGTGGCTCACAGCTCACAATGATTATCATCTCTCTGTGAAGCACAACATCCTCGGAATTAGGGTGAAAGACAGATCTAAGGTGCCAAAGGAAGGCAACATGGAAATTCAGTTTCCTGCTCTGAGAGGAAGGAGGGTCGACAGCCCAATGGGTTAATGCACCTACTGCAGCCTCCTATGTGTAGCCTGCAGGCGACAAAGTCAGATGCTGGTGAGATGCTGATACAGGTTTGCTTGCTATGCAGGGGTCGGTGGTCACCTCACAGCGCCTCAAACAGGTTTCCTGTTTGAGTCCCAGTGAAAATATCGTATCAACCATGACCCGTAGATTACACTTTTTTCCCTCATATTTCCACACAGTTGGGGCCAGAGAGACAAGCTTTTGTATGGGTGTTCCCAAGGCAAGAGTGCAGAAAACAAAGGCACAACTGTTAGTAGGAATGCAGGTGTTGAAGGGGCATTAACTGTTGGCTGATCGTGCAGGGTAATGCATACACATTTTCAATTAAAACATTTTTTTAAAAAAAGTGCTGAGGAGGTACCAGACATTGGATTAGAACTCAGGTCTCCAGCATCCCAAGACCAAGCACTTACCACTTGAGCCACTGGTGGGTGTGCTTCTGAGAGTAGATTTTGGGCGTATATATCTTTCTTCTGCATGCCCCTATGAGCATACCCATTTGCATTGGGAAACATGTTCACTGAAGCCAACGAGGATAGAACATCTGGCCCCCCGCTCCACCAAATACCAGCTAACTGCAGTGGCCTAGAGGTTAAGTGCTTGCATTACAGCACTGGGGGGCCTGGGCTTTCGGCACATAATCTCCTTGTACAGTTGTGAGAACCCAAACTCCTCCTAAAAGGTTGAGTGGGTACGTTTTTTTTAATGCTTTGTTAGTGCAACAGCCTCAGCTTCCACACCTTCCAGGCTCTCGAATCGTCTCTCAACCCTCAAATCAATACATTCTATACATTCCCTTCCATTCACTATCGAATTTTACATTCAGGTAGAAGCTTCTTCCAGCTATTCATTCCACCGAAGCGACTTTACCTTATCATCACTCCACTACCTAATGACATTGTCCGTGTTCCTAGATACAACACATCCCCTTTCCTTCACCTGAACACACAACAGACCTGTGTAGGGGCATGTGGCAAATACCTTTTATTTTCCATACCTCAACTTTCTTCTCTCATTCACACTCAGCAACTTGGCCACTCTCTCTTTGCTCCAGGCTTCTTCATTTTCTAACTTCACTGAGTTTCCCAAATCTTCCTTGACTACCATTCATCTTGAATAATTAGATAATCCATACTGAACATGCCTTCCCAGTTTCACTTGCAGTACCGCTACTTTCGGCATAGGAATGACTTGAACACAAGAAAAGGGGTGCCTGGTAAAGGGAGAGTGGAAGAACGCAGAGAGGTGGGACTGAGGAAATGCAGGGTAAAGAGGGAGGTGGGAGGTGGGGCAGTCTAAAGGGAGAAGAAGGGCTGGATGAATGGGTCCCTGTGGAGAGGAGGAAGGGCTGGGTGAGTGGAGGTATGTCTAGAAGGGCAAGCCATGGGTTCCCTGGTGGGGGGGTGGAAGAAAACAGAGAGGCGGGACTATGGGGGAGAGTATGTGCAGGGTAAACAAAGGTGGGGCAGGCTAAAGAGGGAGGTAGCACTGGAAGGAAAAAAAAATGTCAGCCCATTGTGGAGTCCATTCCACCCTCTTTTCCTCCTCAATGCCTCCTTTCCCCACATTAGGACCCTTTTTGCACCCCCCCCCACAATTCAGGGTCTTCCTCCCCCAGAGACGCCAACTTACTCCCTGTCTGCCCCCAGGCCTCCTTTCTCCTACATCCCCAGGCCCCTCTTGACCTAACACCTACTCTTCTCCCCAGGGACCCATTCATCTGGCCCTACCTCCCTCTTTAGCCTGCCTCACCTCCTCCTTTATTTACGCTGCACTTACTCGCCTCCACAGTCCTACCTCTCTGCTGTCTTCCACTCTCTCTTTACCAGGTACCTCTTTTCATACCCACTGAACCTTTTAGAAGGAGTTTGGGTTCCCACACCTGTACAAGGAGATTATGTGCCGAAAGCAGGACTCGAACCCAGGTCCCCAGCGCTGGAACCCAAGCACTTAACCTCTAGGCCACTGCAGTTAGCTGGAGTTTAGTGGAGCGGGGGGCCAGATGTTCTATCCTCGTTGGCTTCAATGAACATGTTTCACAATGCAAATGGGTATGTTCACAGGGGCATGCAGAAGAAAGATATATATGCGCCAAAGCTTCTCTCAGAAGCACAGCCACCAGTGGCTCAGGTGGTAAGTGCTTGGTCTTGGAATGCTTGAGGCCTGAGTTCTAATCCAATGTTTGGTATCTCCTGTGGGATGTTTAAAAAAAAGTATGTTTTTATTGAAAAATGGGGATGCATTGCCCTGCGCGATCAGCCAACAGCTAGCGCCCTTCAATACCTTCGTTGCCACTAACAGTTGTTCCTTTTCTTTCTGCACTTTGGCCTTGGTAACACCCATACAAAAGCTTGTCTCTCTGGCCCCAACTGACTGAAAAAAACGAGGGAAAAAGTGCAATCTACGGGTCACGGTTGATACAATATTAGCACTGGGACTCAAACAGGACACCTTCTCGAGGCGCTGCGAAGAGACCACCGGCCCCTCCATAGCAAGTAAACCTGTATCAGCATCTCACCAGCATCTGACTTTGTCGCCTGCAGGCTACACATAGAAGGCTGCAGTAGGTGCATTAACCCATTGGGCTGTCGACCCTCCTTCCTCTCAGAGCAGGAAATTGAATTTCCATGTTGCCTTCCTTTGGCACCTTAGATCTGTCTTTCACCCTAATTCAGAGGATGTTTTGCTTCACGGAAAGATGATAATCATTGTGCGGTGTGAGACACTTATAGCTAAGCAGGTCAGTTAAATCTTTGCCTTTGTCATTATGGTGTATTGATATGCGCAGGGCAGTCTTCTGTCCTCTGCTTCTCTATGTTTTCTCATTGCTGCTTGGTCATGATTCTTAAATATAAGCACTCTGCTCTCAAAAGTGAAAGATTTGAAAGACTCTTGATGTAACGAGCCTTTCCCACTCTTTGCCCTGGGAGTGAGAGGGCTGCTTTCTGCCTTTAACTTCCTCAATTTTGGAGTGTCTGGCTCCACCACTGACAATAAGGGCCTAATCCTGGAGGGAAATGGACAGAGGTCTGCGCCCTGCGTCCTCCACGCGTCCCTAACGCTCCCAAACGCGACCACAGCCCTTACGGGCACAGCCCTATGTCCTATGCAGCCCCACTGGTACAGCCACCCACACAACTTAGGGTTAGGATCTGTGCTCTCCCACGTGGGCCTCAGAAAGTGTCACAGCCTGCTTTGCAAACCTTAGTGACGGTGGCCTAGGTGAAGATGATCTTGGTGGAATACTGATGCCTTTTTCCTCCCAGAAGCCACCCCAGGAGCATAGTAAAATGAAGGGGTGTGCCTGCTCAGCTGCCCTCTGTTTAGCCTCTGCCTGAGTGACATTAGTTCTGGTCTCTCCAGGCAAATGTATCTATCCGGGAGTAGCTGGGAAAAGGGAGTCTCTTTCTGCAGGCACAGTGGGGAAGACTCAGAGAGCTGCATGCCTGAGACATCTTTCCTTGTCCCTCGCTCATTGTTGTGTTCCCTAACTTCTAACTCTCTGCAAGGCCAGGCCCTGTTTCTTTTACTGCCAACCCCCCTGCCCCATCGTCTTCCACCTACTTCCCGCTCTATTATGCCTTTTCCTTTTTTGCTCTCTTTTACGGCCCTTTGAAAAGGAATGCAGGCCTAGCTAAGCCTCGTGAAGGAAATCTACCAACAAAAGATGCATTCCTCACTTATGGGAGGTGCTGTGAGATGAGTAAGAAGGGCTGAAGGGGCAATTGGGTTGTTGAGGTGGGAGGCACCAGAGGCATAGCCAGGATTGTCTAGCAAATGGGGCCCAAAGCTAATGTAGTTGGGCCCACTGCATTGACAAAAGTATCTGTAAATGTCCACCCAGCGCTGCTGAGTGGGCATTTACAGATTTTGGGTGGGCCTTTTCCCCTCAGGCCCTACCCTGCCTCTGCTCTCACCCCCAGGGCAAAGAGTGGGAAAGGCTCGCTACAGCAAGAGTCTTTCAAATCTTTCACTTTTGAGAGCACAGTGGTTACATTTAAAAATCATGAACAAGCAGCAAAAGAAGAACATAGAGTAGCAGAGGACAGAAGACTGCCCTGTGCATATCAATACACCCCAATGACAAAGGCAACGATTTAACGGAACTACATAGCTATTAGTGGCTCACAGCTCACAATGATTATCATCTCTCTGTGAAGCACAACATCCTCGGAATTAGGGTGAAAGACAGATCTAAGGTGCCAAAGGAAGGCAACATGGAAATTCAGTTTCCTGCTCTGAGAGGAAGGAGGGTCGACAGCCCAATGGGTTAATGCACCTACTGCAGCCTCCTATGTGTAGCCTGCAGGCGACAAAGTCAGATGCTGGTGAGATGCTGATACAGGTTTGCTTGCTATGCAGGGGTCGGTGGTCACCTCACAGCGCCTCAAACAGGTTTCCTGTTTGAGTCCCAGTGAAAATATCGTATCAACCATGACCCGTAGATTACACTTTTTTCCCTCATATTTCCACACAGTTGGGGCCAGAGAGACAAGCTTTTGTATGGGTGTTCCCAAGGCAAGAGTGCAGAAAACAAAGGCACAACTGTTAGTAGGAATGCAGGTGTTGAAGGGGCATTAACTGTTGGCTGATCGTGCAGGGTAATGCATACACATTTTCAATGAAAACATTTTTTTAAAAAAAGTGCTGAGGAGATACCAGACATTGGATTAGAACTCAGGTCTCCAGCATCCCAAGACCAAGCACTTACCACTTGAGCCACTGGTGGGTGTGCTTCTGAGAGTAGATTTTGGGCGTATATATCTTTCTTCTGCATGCCCCTATGAGCATACCCATTTGCATTGGGAAACATGTTCACTGAAGCCAACGAGGATAGAACATCTGGCCCCCCGCTCCACCAAATACCAGCTAACTGCAGTGGCCTAGAGGTTAAGTGCTTGCATTACAGCACTGGGGGGCCTGGGCTTTCGGCACATAATCTCCTTGTACAGTTGTGAGAACCCAAACTCCTCCTAAAAGGTTGAGTGGGTACGTTTTTTTTAATGCTTTGTTAGTGCAACAGCCTCAGCTTCCACACCTTCCAGGCTCTCGAATCGTCTCTCAACCCTCAAATCAATACATTCTATACATTCCCTTCCATTCACTATCGAATTTTACATTCAGGTAGAAGCTTCTTCCAGCTATTCATTCCACCGAAGCGACTTTACCTTATCATCACTCCACTACCTAATGACATTGTCCGTGTTCCTAGATACAACACATCCCCTTTCCTTCACCTGAACACACAACAGACCTGTGTAGGGGCATGTGGCAAATACCTTTTATTTTCCATACCTCAACTTTCTTCTCTCATTCACACTCAGCAACTTGGCCACTCTCTCTTTGCTCCAGGCTTCTTCATTTTCTAACTTCACTGAGTTTCCCAAATCTTCCTTGACTACCATTCATCTTGAATAATTAGATAATCCATACTGAACATGCCTTCCCAGTTTCACTTGCAGTACCGCTACTTTCGGCATAGGAATGACTTGAACACAAGAAAAGGGGTGCCTGGTAAAGGGAGAGTGGAAGAACGCAGAGAGGTGGGACTGAGGAAATGCAGGGTAAAGAGGGAGGTGGGAGGTGGGGCAGTCTAAAGGGAGAAGAAGGGCTGGATGAATGGGTCCCTGTGGAGAGGAGGAAGGGCTGGGTGAGTGGAGGTATGTCTAGAAGGGCAAGCCATGGGTTCCCTGGTGGGGGGGGTGGAAGAAAACAGAGAGGCGGGACTATGGGGGAGAGTATGTGCAGGGTAAACAAAGGTGGGGCAGGCTAAAGAGGGAGGTAGCACTGGAAGGAAAAAAAAATGTCAGCCCATTGTGGAGTCCATTCCACCCTCTTTTCCTCCTCAATGCCTCCTTTCCCCACATTAGGACCCTTTTTGCACCCCCCCACAATTCAGGGTCTTCCTCCCCCAGAGACGCCAACTTACTCTCTGTCTGCCCCCAGGCCTCCTTTCTCCTACATCCCCAGGCCCCTCTTGACCTAACACCTACTCTTCTCCCCAGGGACCCATTCATCTGGCCCTACCTCCCTCTTTAGCCTGCCTCACCTCCTCCTTTATTTACGCTGCACTTCCTCGCCTCCACAGTCCTACCTCTCTGCTGTCTTCCACCCTCTCTTTACCAGGTACCTCTTTTCATACCCACTGAACCTTTTAGAAGGAGTTTGGGTTCCCACACCTGTACAAGGAGATTATGTGCCAAAAGCAGGACTCGAACCCAGGACCCCAGCGCTGGAACCCAAGCACTTAACCTCTAGGCCACAGTTTAGTGGAGCGGGGGGCCAGATGTTCTATCCTCGTTGGCTTCAATGAACATGTTTCACAATGCAAATGGGTATGTTCACAGGGGCATGCAGAAGAAAGATATATATGCCCAAAAGCTTCTCTCAGAAGCACAGCCACCAGTGGCTCAGGTGGTAAGTGCTTGGTCTTGGAATGCTTGAGACCTGAGTTCTAATCCAATGTTTGGTATCTCCTGTGGGATGTTTAAAAAAAAGTATGTTTTTATTGAAAAATGGGGATGCATTGCCCTGCGCGATCAGCCAACAGCTAGCGCCCTTCAATACCTTCGTTGCCACTAACAGTTGTTCCTTTTCTTTCTGCACTTTGGCCTTGGTAACACCCATACAAAAGCTTGTCTCTCTGGCCCCAACTGACTGAAAAAAACGAGGGAAAAAGTGCAATCTACGGGTCACGGTTGATACAATATTAGCACTGGGACTCAAACAGGACACCTTCTCGAGGCGCTGCGAAGAGACCACCGGCCCCTGCATAGCAAGTAAACCTGTATCAGCATCTCACCAGCATCTGACTTTGTCGCCTGCAGGCTACACATAGAAGGCTGCAGTAGGTGCATTAACCCTTTGGGCTGTCGACCCTCCTTCCTCTCAGAGCAGGAAATTGAATTTCCATGTTGCCTTCCTTTGGCACCTTAGATCTGTCTTTCACCCTAATTCAGAGGATGTTTTGCTTCACGGAAAGATGATAATCATTGTGCGGTGTGAGACACTTATAGCTAAGCAGGTCAGTTAAATCTTTGCCTTTGTCATTATGGTGTATTGATATGCGCAGGGCAGTCTTCTGTCCTCTGCTTCTCTATGTTTTCTCATTGCTGCTTGGTCATGATTCTTAAATATAAGCACTCTGCTCTCAAAAGTGAAAGATTTGAAAGACTCTTGATGTAACGAGCCTTTCCCACTCTTTGCCCTGGGAGTGAGAGGGCTGCTTTCTGCCTTTAACTTCCTCAATTTTGGAGTGTCTGGCTCCACCACTGACAATAAGGGCCTAATCCTGGAGGGAAATGGACAGAGGTCTGCGCCCTGCGTCCTCCACGCGTCCCTAACGCTCCCAAACGCGACCACAGCCCTTACGGGCACAGCCCTATGTCCTATGCAGCCCCACTGGTACAGCCACCCACACAACTTAGGGTTAGGATCTGTGCTCTCCCACGTGGGCCTCAGAAAGTGTCACAGCCTGCTTTGCAAACCTTAGTGACGGTGGCCTAGGTGAAGATGATCTTGGTGGAATACTGATGCCTTTTTCCTCCCAGAAGCCACCCCAGGAGCATAGTAAAATGAAGGGGTGTGCCTGCTCAGCTGCCCTCTGTTTAGCCTCTGCCTGAGTGACATTAGTTCTGGTCTCTCCAGGCAAATGTATCTATCCGGGAGTAGCTGGGAAAAGGGAGTCTCTTTCTGCAGGCACAGTGGGGAAGACTCAGAGAGCTGCATGCCTGAGACATCTTTCCTTGTCCCTCGCTCATTGTTGTGTTCCCTAACTTCTAACTCTCTGCAAGGCCAGGCCCTGTTTCTTTTACTGCCAACCCCCCTGCCCCATCGTCTTCCACCTACTTCCCGCTCTATTATGCCTTTTCCTTTTTTGCTCTCTTTTACGGCCCTTTGAAAAGGAATGCAGGCCTAGCTGAGCCTCGTGAAGGAAATCTACCAACAAAAGATGCATTCCTCACTTATGGGAGGTGCTGTGAGATGAGTAAGAAGGGCTGAAGGGGCAATTGGGTTGTTGAGGTGGGAGGCACCAGAGGCATAGCCAGGATTGTCTAGCAAATGGGGCCCAAAGCTAATGTAGTTGGGCCCACTGCATTGACAAAAGTATCTGTAAATGTCCACCCAGCGCTGCTGAGTGGGCATTTACAGATTTTGGGTGGGCCTTTTCCCCTCAGGCCCTACCCTGCCTCTGCTCTCACCCCCAGGGCAAAGAGTGGGAAAGGCTCGCTACAGCAAGAGTCTTTCAAATCTTTCACTTTTGAGAGCACAGTGGTTACATTTAAAAATCATGAACAAGCAGCAAAAGAAGAACATAGAGTAGCAGAGGACAGAAGACTGCCCTGTGCATATCAATACACCCCAATGACAAAGGCAACGATTTAACGGAACTACATAGCTATTAGTGGCTCACAGCTCACAATGATTATCATCTCTCTGTGAAGCACAACATCCTCGGAATTAGGGTGAAAGACAGATCTAAGGTGCCAAAGGAAGGCAACATGGAAATTCAGTTTCCTGCTCTGAGAGGAAGGAGGGTCGACAGCCCAATGGGTTAATGCACCTACTGCAGCCTCCTATGTGTAGCCTGCAGGCGACAAAGTCAGATGCTGGTGAGATGCTGATACAGGTTTGCTTGCTATGCAGGGGTCGGTGGTCACCTCACAGCGCCTCAAACAGGTTTCCTGTTTGAGTCCCAGTGAAAATATCGTATCAACCATGACCCGTAGATTACACTTTTTTCCCTCATATTTCCACACAGTTGGGGCCAGAGAGACAAGCTTTTGTATGGGTGTTCCCAAGGCAAGAGTGCAGAAAACAAAGGCACAACTGTTAGTAGGAATGCAGGTGTTGAAGGGGCATTAACTGTTGGCTGATCGTGCAGGGTAATGCATACACATTTTCAATGAAAACATTTTTTTAAAAAAAGTGCTGAGGAGATACCAGACATTGGATTAGAACTCAGGTCTCCAGCATCCCAAGACCAAGCACTTACCACTTGAGCCACTGGTGGGTGTGCTTCTGAGAGTAGATTTTGGGCGTATATATCTTTCTTCTGCATGCCCCTATGAGCATACCCATTTGCATTGGGAAACATGTTCACTGAAGCCAACGAGGATAGAACATCTGGCCCCCCGCTCCACCAAATACCAGCTAACTGCAGTGGCCTAGAGGTTAAGTGCTTGCATTACAGTACTGGGGGGCCTGGGTTCGGGTCCTGCTTTTGGCACATAATCTCCTTGTACAGTTGTGAGAACCCAAACTCCTCCTAAAAGGTTGAGTGGGTACGTTTTTTTTAATGCTTTGTTAGTGCAACAGCCTCAGCTTCCACACCTTCCAGGCTCTCGAATCGTCTCTCAACCCTCAAATCAATACATTCTATACATTCCCTTCCACTCACTATCGAATTTTACATTCAGGTAGAAGCTTCTTCCAGCTATTCATTCCACCGAAGCGACTTTACCTTATCATCACTCCACTACCTAATGACATTGTCCGTGTTCCTAGATACAACACATCCCCTTTCCTTCACCTGAACACACAACAGACCTGTGTAGGGGCATGTGGCAAATACCTTTTATTTTCCATACCTCAACTTTCTTCTCTCATTCACACTCAGCAACTTGGCCACTCTCTCTTTGCTCCAGGCTTCTTCATTTTCTAACTTCACTGAGTTTCCCAAATCTTCCTTGACTACCATTCATCTTGAATAATTAGATAATCCATACTGAACATGCCTTCCCAGTTCCACTTGCAGTACCGCTACTTTCGGCATAGGAATGACTTGAACACAAGAAAAGGGGTGCCTGGTAAAGGGAGAGTGGAAGAACGCAGAGAGGTGGGACTGAGGAAATGCAGGGTAAAGAGGGAGGTGGGAGGTGGGGCAGTCTAAAGGGAGAAGAAGGGCTGGATGAATGGGTCCCTGTGGACCATAGCCACCAGTGGCTCAGGTGGTAAGTGCTTGGTCTTGGAATGCTTGAGACCTGAGTTCTAATCCAATGTTTGGTATCTCCTGTGGGATGTTTAAAAAAAAATATGTTTTATTGAAAAATGGGTATGCATTGCCCTGCGCGATCAGCCAACAGCTAGCCCCCCTTCAATACCTTCGTTGCCACTAACAGTTGTTCCTTTTCTTTCTGCACTTTGGCCTTGGTAACACCCATACAAAAGCTTGTCTCTCTGGCCCCAACTGACTGAAAAAAACGAGGGAAAAAGTGCAATCTACGGGTCACAGTTGATACAATATTAGCACTGGGACTCAAACAGGACACCTTCTCGAGGCGCTGCGAGGTGACCACCGGCCCCTGCATAGCAAGTAAACCTGTATCAGCATCTCACCAGCATCTGACTTTGTCGCCTGCAGGCTACACATAGAAGGCTGCAGCAGGTGCATTAACCCATTGGGCTGTCGACCCTCCTTCCTCTCAGAGCAGGAAATTGAATTTCCATGTTGCCTTCTTTTGGCACCTTAGATCTCTCTTTCACCCTAATTCAGAGGATGTTTTGCTTCACGGAAAGATGATAATCATTGTGCGGTGTGAGACACTTATAGCTAAGCAGGTCAGTTAAATCTTTGCCTTTGTCATTATGGTGTATTGATATGCGCAGGGCAGTCTTCTGTCCTCTGCTTCTCTATGTTTTCTCATTGCTGCTTGGTCATGATTCTTAAATATAAGCACTCTGCTCTCAAAAGTGAAAGATTTGAAAGACTCTTGATGTAACGAGCCTTTCCCACTCTTTGCCCTGGGAGTGAGAGGGCTGCTTTCTGCCTTTAACTTCCTCAATTTTGGAGTGTCTGGCTCCACCACTGACAATAAGGGCCTAATCCTGGAGGGAAATGGACAGAGGTCTGCGCCCTGCGTCCTCCACGCGTCCCTAACGCTCCCAAACGCGACCACAGCCCTTACGGGCACAGCCCTATGTCCTATGCAGCCCCACTGGTACAGCCACCCACACAACTTAGGGTTAGGATCTGTGCTCTCCCACGTGGGCCTCACAAAGTGTCACAGCCTGCTTTGCAAACCTTAGTGACGGTGGCCTAGGTGAAGATGATCTTGGTGGAATACTGATGCCTTTTTCCTCCCAGAAGCCACCCCAGGAGCATAGTAAAATGAAGGGGTGTGCCTGCTCAGCTGCCCTCTGTTTAGCCTCTGCCTGAGTGACATTAGTTCTGGTCTCTCCAGGCAAATGTATCCATCCGGGAGTAGCTGGGAAAAGGGAGTCTCTTTCTGCAGGCACAGTGGGGAAGACTCAGAGAGCTGCATGCCTGAGACATCTTTCCTTGTCCCTCGCTCATTGTTGTGTTCCCTAACTTCTAACTCTCTGCAAGGCCAGGCCCTGTTTCTTTTACTGCCAACCCCCCTGCCCCATCGTCTTCCACCTACTTCCCGCTCTATTATGCCTTTTCCTTTTTTGCTCTCTTTTACGGCCCTTTGAAAAGGAATGCAGGCCTAGCTAAGCCTCGTGAAGGAAATCTACCAACAAAAGATGCATTCCTCACTTATGGGAGGTGCTGTGAGATGAGTAAGAAGGGCTGAAGGGGCAATTGGGTTGTTGAGGTGGGAGGCATCAGAGGCATAGCCAGGATTGTCTAGCAAATGGGGCCCAAAGCTAATGTAGTTGGGCCCACTGCATTGACAAAAGTATCTGTAAATGTCCACCCAGCGCTGCTGAGTGGGCATTTACAGATTTTGGGTGGGCCTTTTCCCCTCAGGCCCTACCCTGCCTCTGCTCTCACCCCCAGGGCAAAGAGTGGGAAAGGCTCGCTACAGCAAGAGTCTTTCAAATCTTTCACTTTTGAGAGCACAGTGGTTACATTTAAAAATCATGAACAAGCAGCAAAAGAAGAACATAGAGTAGCAGAGGACAGAAGACTGCCCTGTGCATATCAATACACCCCAATGACAAAGGCAACGATTTAACGGAACTACATAGCTATTAGTGGCTCACACCTCACAATGATTATCATCTCTCTGTGAAGCACAACATCCTCGGAATTAGGGTGAAAGACAGATCTAAGGTGCCAAAGGAAGGCAACATGGAAATTCAGTTTCCTGCTCTGAGAGGAAGGAGGGTCGACAGCCCAATGGGTTAATGCACCTACTGCAGCCTCCTATGTGTAGCCTGCAGGCGACAAAGTCAGATGCTGGTGAGATGCTGATACAGGTTTGCTTGCTATGCAGGGGTCGGTGGTCACCTCACAGCGCCTCAAACAGGTTTCCTGTTTGAGTCCCAGTGAAAATATCGTATCAACCATGACCCGTAGATTACACTTTTTCCCCTCATATTTCCACACAGTTGGGGCCAGAGAGACAAGCTTTTGTATGGGTGTTCCCAAGGCAAGAGTGCAGAAAACAAAGGCACAACTGTTAGTAGGAATGCAGGTGTTGAAGGGGCATTAACTGTTGGCTGATCGTGCAGGGTAATGCATACACATTTTCAATGAAAACATTTTTTTAAAAAAAGTGCTGAGGAGATACCAGACATTGGATTAGAACTCAGGTCTCCAGCATCCCAAGACCAAGCACTTACCACTTGAGCCACTGGTGGGTGTGCTTCTGAGAGTAGATTTTGGGCGTATATATCTTTCTTCTGCATGCCCCTATGAGCATACCCATTTGCATTGGGAAACATGTTCACTGAAGCCAACGAGGATAGAACATCTGGCCCCCCGCTCCACCAAATACCAGCTAACTGCAGTGGCCTAGAGGTTAAGTGCTTGCATTACAGCACTGGGGGGCCTGGGCTTTCGGCACATAATCTCCTTGTACAGTTGTGAGAACCCAAACTCCTCCTAAAAGGTTGAGTGGGTACGTTTTTTTTAATGCTTTGTTAGTGCAACAGCCTCAGCTTCCACACCTTCCAGGCTCTCGAATCGTCTCTCAACCCTCAAATCAATACATTCTATACATTCCCTTCCATTCACTATCGAATTTTACATTCAGGTAGAAGCTTCTTCCAGCTATTCATTCCACCGAAGCGACTTTACCTTATCATCACTCCACTACCTAATGACATTGTCCGTGTTCCTAGATACAACACATCCCCTTTCCTTCACCTGAACACACAACAGACCTGTGTAGGGGCATGTGGCAAATACCTTTTATTTTCCATACCTCAACTTTCTTCTCTCATTCACACTCAGCAACTTGGCCACTCTCTCTTTGCTCCAGGCTTCTTCATTTTCTAACTTCACTGAGTTTCCCAAATCTTCCTTGACTACCATTCATCTTGAATAATTAGATAATCCATACTGAACATGCCTTCCCAGTTTCACTTGCAGTACCGCTACTTTCGGCATAGGAATGACTTGAACACAAGAAAAGGGGTGCCTGGTAAATGGAGAGTGGAAGAACGCAGAGAGGTGGGACTGAGGAAATGCAGGGTAAAGAGGGAGGTGGGAGGTGGGGCAGTCTAAAGGGAGAAGAAGGGCTGGATGAATGGGTCCCTGTGGAGAGGAGGAAGGGCTGGGTGAGTGGAGGTATGTCTAGAAGGGCAAGCCATGGGTTCCCTGGTGGGGGGGGTGGAAGAAAACAGAGAGGCGGGACTATGGGGGAGAGTATGTGCAGGGTAAACAAAGGTGGGGCAGGCTAAAGAGGGAGGTAGCACTGGAAGGAAAAAAAAATGTCAGCCCATTGTGGAGTCCATTCCACCCTCTTTTCCTCCTCAATGCCTCCTTTCCCCACATTAGGACCCTTTTTGCACCCCCCCACAATTCAGGGTCTTCCTCCCCCAGAGACGCCAACTTACTCTCTGTCTGCCCCCAGGCCTCCTTTCTCCTACATCCCCAGGCCCCTCTTGACCTAACACCTACTCTTCTCCCCAGGGACCCATTCATCTGGCCCTACCTCCCTCTTTAGCCTGCCTCACCTCCTCCTTTATTTACGCTGCACTTCCTCGCCTCCACAGTCCTACCTCTCTGCTGTCTTCCACCCTCTCTTTACCAGGTACCTCTTTTCATACCCACTGAACCTTTTAGAAGGAGTTTGGGTTCCCACACCTGTACAAGGAGATTATGTGCCAAAAGCAGGACTCGAACCCAGGACCCCAGCGCTGGAACCCAAGCACTTAACCTCTAGGCCACAGTTTAGTGGAGCGGGGGGCCAGATGTTCTATCCTCGTTGGCTTCAATGAACATGTTTCACAATGCAAATGGGTATGTTCACAGGGGCATGCAGAAGAAAGATATATATGCCCAAAAGCTTCTCTCAGAAGCACAGCCACCAGTGGCTCAGGTGGTAAGTGCTTGGTCTTGGAATGCTTGAGACCTGAGTTCTAATCCAATGTTTGGTATCTCCTGTGGGATGTTTAAAAAAAAGTATGTTTTTATTGAAAAATGGGGATGCATTGCCCTGCGCGATCAGCCAACAGCTAGCGCCCTTCAATACCTTCGTTGCCACTAACAGTTGTTCCTTTTCTTTCTGCACTTTGGCCTTGGTAACACCCATACAAAAGCTTGTCTCTCTGGCCCCAACTGACTGAAAAAAACGAGGGAAAAAGTGCAATCTACGGGTCACGGTTGATACAATATTAGCACTGGGACTCAAACAGGACACCTTCTCGAGGCGCTGCGAAGAGACCACCGGCCCCTGCATAGCAAGTAAACCTGTATCAGCATCTCACCAGCATCTGACTTTGTCGCCTGCAGGCTACACATAGAAGGCTGCAGTAGGTGCATTAACCCTTTGGGCTGTCGACCCTCCTTCCTCTCAGAGCAGGAAATTGAATTTCCATGTTGCCTTCCTTTGGCACCTTAGATCTGTCTTTCACCCTAATTCAGAGGATGTTTTGCTTCACGGAAAGATGATAATCATTGTGCGGTGTGAGACACTTATAGCTAAGCAGGTCAGTTAAATCTTTGCCTTTGTCATTATGGTGTATTGATATGCGCAGGGCAGTCTTCTGTCCTCTGCTTCTCTATGTTTTCTCATTGCTGCTTGGTCATGATTCTTAAATATAAGCACTCTGCTCTCAAAAGTGAAAGATTTGAAAGACTCTTGATGTAACGAGCCTTTCCCACTCTTTGCCCTGGGAGTGAGAGGGCTGCTTTCTGCCTTTAACTTCCTCAATTTTGGAGTGTCTGGCTCCACCACTGACAATAAGGGCCTAATCCTGGAGGGAAATGGACAGAGGTCTGCGCCCTGCGTCCTCCACGCGTCCCTAACGCTCCCAAACGCGACCACAGCCCTTACGGGCACAGCCCTATGTCCTATGCAGCCCCACTGGTACAGCCACCCACACAACTTAGGGTTAGGATCTGTGCTCTCCCACGTGGGCCTCAGAAAGTGTCACAGCCTGCTTTGCAAACCTTAGTGACGGTGGCCTAGGTGAAGATGATCTTGGTGGAATACTGATGCCTTTTTCCTCCCAGAAGCCACCCCAGGAGCATAGTAAAATGAAGGGGTGTGCCTGCTCAGCTGCCCTCTGTTTAGCCTCTGCCTGAGTGACATTAGTTCTGGTCTCTCCAGGCAAATGTATCTATCCGGGAGTAGCTGGGAAAAGGGAGTCTCTTTCTGCAGGCACAGTGGGGAAGACTCAGAGAGCTGCATGCCTGAGACATCTTTCCTTGTCCCTCGCTCATTGTTGTGTTCCCTAACTTCTAACTCTCTGCAAGGCCAGGCCCTGTTTCTTTTACTGCCAACCCCCCTGCCCCATCGTCTTCCACCTACTTCCCGCTCTATTATGCCTTTTCCTTTTTTGCTCTCTTTTACGGCCCTTTGAAAAGGAATGCAGGCCTAGCTGAGCCTCGTGAAGGAAATCTACCAACAAAAGATGCATTCCTCACTTATGGGAGGTGCTGTGAGATGAGTAAGAAGGGCTGAAGGGGCAATTGGGTTGTTGAGGTGGGAGGCACCAGAGGCATAGCCAGGATTGTCTAGCAAATGGGGCCCAAAGCTAATGTAGTTGGGCCCACTGCATTGACAAAAGTATCTGTAAATGTCCACCCAGCGCTGCTGAGTGGGCATTTACAGATTTTGGGTGGGCCTTTTCCCCTCAGGCCCTACCCTGCCTCTGCTCTCACCCCCAGGGCAAAGAGTGGGAAAGGCTCGCTACAGCAAGAGTCTTTCAAATCTTTCACTTTTGAGAGCACAGTGGTTACATTTAAAAATCATGAACAAGCAGCAAAAGAAGAACATAGAGTAGCAGAGGACAGAAGACTGCCCTGTGCATATCAATACACCCCAATGACAAAGGCAACGATTTAACGGAACTACATAGCTATTAGTGGCTCACAGCTCACAATGATTATCATCTCTCTGTGAAGCACAACATCCTCGGAATTAGGGTGAAAGACAGATCTAAGGTGCCAAAGGAAGGCAACATGGAAATTCAGTTTCCTGCTCTGAGAGGAAGGAGGGTCGACAGCCCAATGGGTTAATGCACCTACTGCAGCCTCCTATGTGTAGCCTGCAGGCGACAAAGTCAGATGCTGGTGAGATGCTGATACAGGTTTGCTTGCTATGCAGGGGTCGGTGGTCACCTCACAGCGCCTCAAACAGGTTTCCTGTTTGAGTCCCAGTGAAAATATCGTATCAACCATGACCCGTAGATTACACTTTTTTCCCTCATATTTCCACACAGTTGGGGCCAGAGAGACAAGCTTTTGTATGGGTGTTCCCAAGGCAAGAGTGCAGAAAACAAAGGCACAACTGTTAGTAGGAATGCAGGTGTTGAAGGGGCATTAACTGTTGGCTGATCGTGCAGGGTAATGCATACACATTTTCAATGAAAACATTTTTTTAAAAAAAGTGCTGAGGAGATACCAGACATTGGATTAGAACTCAGGTCTCCAGCATCCCAAGACCAAGCACTTACCACTTGAGCCACTGGTGGGTGTGCTTCTGAGAGTAGATTTTGGGCGTATATATCTTTCTTCTGCATGCCCCTATGAGCATACCCATTTGCATTGGGAAACATGTTCACTGAAGCCAACGAGGATAGAACATCTGGCCCCCCGCTCCACCAAATACCAGCTAACTGCAGTGGCCTAGAGGTTAAGTGCTTGCATTACAGCACTGGGGGGCCTGGGCTTTCGGCACATAATCTCCTTGTACAGTTGTGAGAACCCAAACTCCTCCTAAAAGGTTGAGTGGGTACGTTTTTTTTAATGCTTTGTTAGTGCAACAGCCTCAGCTTCCACACCTTCCAGGCTCTCGAATCGTCTCTCAACCCTCAAATCAATACATTCTATACATTCCCTTCCATTCACTATCGAATTTTACATTCAGGTAGAAGCTTCTTCCAGCTATTCATTCCACCGAAGCGACTTTACCTTATCATCACTCCACTACCTAATGACATTGTCCGTGTTCCTAGATACAACACATCCCCTTTCCTTCACCTGAACACACAACAGACCTGTGTAGGGGCATGTGGCAAATACCTTTTATTTTCCATACCTCAACTTTCTTCTCTCATTCACACTCAGCAACTTGGCCACTCTCTCTTTGCTCCAGGCTTCTTCATTTTCTAACTTCACTGAGTTTCCCAAATCTTCCTTGACTACCATTCATCTTGAATAATTAGATAATCCATACTGAACATGCCTTCCCAGTTTCACTTGCAGTACCGCTACTTTCGGCATAGGAATGACTTGAACACAAGAAAAGGGGTGCCTGGTAAAGGGAGAGTGGAAGAACGCAGAGAGGTGGGACTGAGGAAATGCAGGGTAAAGAGGGAGGTGGGAGGTGGGGCAGTCTAAAGGGAGAAGAAGGGCTGGATGAATGGGTCCCTGTGGAGAGGAGGAAGGGCTGGGTGAGTGGAGGTATGTCTAGAAGGGCAAGCCATGGGTTCCCTGGTGGGGGGGGTGGAAGAAAACAGAGAGGCGGGACTATGGGGGAGAGTATGTGCAGGGTAAACAAAGGTGGGGCAGGCTAAAGAGGGAGGTAGCACTGGAAGGAAAAAAAAATGTCAGCCCATTGTGGAGTCCATTCCACCCTCTTTTCCTCCTCAATGCCTCCTTTCCCCACATTAGGACCCTTTTTGCACCCCCCCACAATTCAGGGTCTTCCTCCCCCAGAGACGCCAACTTACTCTCTGTCTGCCCCCAGGCCTCCTTTCTCCTACATCCCCAGGCCCCTCTTGACCTAACACCTACTCTTCTCCCCAGGGACCCATTCATCTGGCCCTACCTCCCTCTTTAGCCTGCCTCACCTCCTCCTTTATTTACGCTGCACTTCCTCGCCTCCACAGTCCTACCTCTCTGCTGTCTTCCACCCTCTCTTTACCAGGTACCTCTTTTCATACCCACTGAACCTTTTAGAAGGAGTTTGGGTTCCCACACCTGTACAAGGAGATTATGTGCCAAAAGCAGGACTCGAACCCAGGACCCCAGCGCTGGAACCCAAGCACTTAACCTCTAGGCCACAGTTTAGTGGAGCGGGGGGCCAGATGTTCTATCCTCGTTGGCTTCAATGAACATGTTTCACAATGCAAATGGGTATGTTCACAGGGGCATGCAGAAGAAAGATATATATGCCCAAAAGCTTCTCTCAGAAGCACAGCCACCAGTGGCTCAGGTGGTAAGTGCTTGGTCTTGGAATGCTTGAGACCTGAGTTCTAATCCAATGTTTGGTATCTCCTGTGGGATGTTTAAAAAAAAGTATGTTTTTATTGAAAAATGGGGATGCATTGCCCTGCGCGATCAGCCAACAGCTAGCGCCCTTCAATACCTTCGTTGCCACTAACAGTTGTTCCTTTTCTTTCTGCACTTTGGCCTTGGTAACACCCATACAAAAGCTTGTCTCTCTGGCCCCAACTGACTGAAAAAAACGAGGGAAAAAGTGCAATCTACGGGTCACGGTTGATACAATATTAGCACTGGGACTCAAACAGGACACCTTCTCGAGGCGCTGCGAAGAGACCACCGGCCCCTGCATAGCAAGTAAACCTGTATCAGCATCTCACCAGCATCTGACTTTGTCGCCTGCAGGCTACACATAGAAGGCTGCAGTAGGTGCATTAACCCTTTGGGCTGTCGACCCTCCTTCCTCTCAGAGCAGGAAATTGAATTTCCATGTTGCCTTCCTTTGGCACCTTAGATCTGTCTTTCACCCTAATTCAGAGGATGTTTTGCTTCACGGAAAGATGATAATCATTGTGCGGTGTGAGACACTTATAGCTAAGCAGGTCAGTTAAATCTTTGCCTTTGTCATTATGGTGTATTGATATGCGCAGGGCAGTCTTCTGTCCTCTGCTTCTCTATGTTTTCTCATTGCTGCTTGGTCATGATTCTTAAATATAAGCACTCTGCTCTCAAAAGTGAAAGATTTGAAAGACTCTTGATGTAACGAGCCTTTCCCACTCTTTGCCCTGGGAGTGAGAGGGCTGCTTTCTGCCTTTAACTTCCTCAATTTTGGAGTGTCTGGCTCCACCACTGACAATAAGGGCCTAATCCTGGAGGGAAATGGACAGAGGTCTGCGCCCTGCGTCCTCCACGCGTCCCTAACGCTCCCAAACGCGACCACAGCCCTTACGGGCACAGCCCTATGTCTTATGCAGCCCCACTGGTACAGCCACCCACACAACTTAGGGTTAGGATCTGTGCTCTCCCACGTGGGCCTCAGAAAGTGTCACAGCCTGCTTTGCAAACCTTAGTGACGGTGGCCTAGGTGAAGATGATCTTGGTGGAATACTGATGCCTTTTTCCTCCCAGAAGCCACCCCAGGAGCATAGTAAAATGAAGGGGTGTGCCTGCTCAGCTGCCCTCTGTTTAGCCTCTGCCTGAGTGACATTAGTTCTGGTCTCTCCAGGCAAATGTATCTATCCGGGAGTAGCTGGGAAAAGGGAGTCTCTTTCTGCAGGCACAGTGGGGAAGATTCAGAGAGCTGCATGCCTGAGACATCTTTCCTTGTCCCTCGCTCATTGTTGTGTTCCCTAACTTCTAACTCTCTGCAAGGCCAGGCCCTGTTTCTTTTACTGCCAACCCCCCTGCCCCATCGTCTTCCACCTACTTCCCGCTCTATTATGCCTTTTCCTTTTTTGCTCTCTTTTACGGCCCTTTGAAAAGGAATGCAGGCCTAGCTAAGCCTCGTGAAGGAAATCTACCAACAAAAGATGCATTCCTCACTTATGGGAGGTGCTGTGAGATGAGTAAGAAGGGCTGAAGGGGCAATTGGGTTGTTGAGGTGGGAGGCACCAGAGGCATAGCCAGGATTGTCTAGCAAATGGGGCCCAAAGCTAATGTAGTTGGGCCCACTGCATTGACAAAAGTATCTGTAAATGTCCACCCAGCGCTGCTGAGTGGGCATTTACAGATTTTGGGTGGGCCTTTTCCCCTCAGGCCCTACCCTGCCTCTGCTCTCACCCCCAGGGCAAAGAGTGGGAAAGGCTCGCTATAGCAAGAGTCTTTCAAATCTTTCACTTTTGAGAGCACAGTGGTTACATTTAAAAATCATGAACAAGCAGCAAAAGAAGAACATAGAGTAGCAGAGGACAGAAGACTGCCCTGTGCATATCAATACACCCCAATGACAAAGGCAACGATTTAACAGAACTACATAGCTATTAGTGGCTCACACCTCACAATGATTATCATCTCTCTATGAAGCACAACATCCTCGGAATTAGGGTGAAAGACAGATCTAAGGTGCCAAAGGAGGGCAACATGGAAATTCAGTTTCCTGCTCTGAGAGGAAGGAGGGTCGACAGCCCAATGGGTTAATGCACCTACTGCAGCCTCCTATGTGTAGCCTGCAGGCGACAAAGTCAGATGCTGGTGAGATGCTGATACAGGTTTGCTTGCTATGCAGGGGTCGGTGGTCACCTCACAGCGCCTCAAACAGGTTTCCTGTTTGAGTCCCAGTGAAAATATCGTATCAACCATGACCCGTAGATTACACTTTTTCCCCTCATATTTCCAGACAGTTGGGGCCAGAGAGACAAGCTTTTGTATGGGTGTTCCCAAGGCAAGAGTGCAGAAAACAAAGGCACAACTGTTAGTAGGAATGCAGGTGTTGAAGGGGCATTAACTGTTGGCTGATCGTGCAGGGTAATGCATACACATTTTCAATTAAAACATTTTTTAAAAAAAAGTGCTGAGGAGATACCAGACATTGGATTAGAACTCAGGTCTCCAGCATCCCAAGACCAAGCACTTACCACTTGAGCCACTGGTGGGTGTGCTTCTGAGAGTAGATTTTGGGCGTATATATCTTTCTTCTGCATGCCCCTATGAGCATACCCATTTGCATTGGGAAACATGTTCACTGAAGCCAACGAGGATAGAACATCTGGCCCCCCGCTCCACCAAATACCAGCTAACTGCAGTGGCCTAGAGGTTAAGTGCTTGCATTACAGCACTGGGGGGCCTGGGCTTTCGGCACATAATCTCCTTGTACAGTTGTGAGAACCCAAACTCCTCCTAAAAGGTTGAGTGGGTACGTTTTTTTTAATGCTTTGTTAGTGCAACAGCCTCAGCTTCCACACCTTCCAGGCTCTCGAATCGTCTCTCAACCCTCAAATCAATACATTCTATACATTCCCTTCCATTCACTATCGAATTTTACATTCAGGTAGAAGCTTCTTCCAGCTATTCATTCCACCGAAGCGACTTTACCTTATCATCACTCCACTACCTAATGACATTGTCCGTGTTCCTAGATACAACACATCCCCTTTCCTTCACCTGAACACACAACAGACCTGTGTAGGGGCATGTGGCAAATACCTTTTATTTTCCATACCTCAACTTTCTTCTCTCATTCACACTCAGCAACTTGGCCACTCTCTCTTTGCTCCAGGCTTCTTCATTTTCTAACTTCACTGAGTTTCCAAAATCTTCCTTGACTACCATTCATCTTGAATAATTAGATAATCCATACTGAACATGCCTTCCCAGTTTCACTTGCAGTACCGCTACTTTCGGCATAGGAATGACTTGAACACAAGAAAAGGGGTGCCTGGTAAAGGGAGAGTGGAAGAACGCAGAGAGGTGGGACTGAGGAAATGCAGGGTAAAGAGGGAGGTGGGAGGTGGGGCAGTCTAAAGGGAGAAGAAGGGCTGGATGAATGGGTCCCTGTGGAGAGGAGGAAGGGCTGGGTGAGTGGAGGTATGTCTAGAAGGGCAAGCCATGGGTTCCCTGGTGGGGGGGGGGTGGAAGAAAACAGAGAGGCGGGACTATGGGGGAGAGTATGTGCAGGGTAAACAAAGGTGGGGCAGGCTAAAGAGGGAGGTAGCACTGGAAGGAAAAAAAAATGTCAGCCCATTGTGGAGTCCATTCCACCCTCTTTTCCTCCTCAATGCCTCCTTTCCCCACATTAGGACCCTTTTTGCACCCCCCCACAATTCAGGGTCTTCCTCCCCCAGAGACGCCAACTTACTCTCTGTCTGCCCCCAGGCCTCCTTTCTCCTACATCCCCAGGCCCCTCTTGACCTAACACCTACTCTTCTCCCCAGGGACCCATTCATCTGGCCCTACCTCCCTCTTTAGCCTGCCTCACCTCCTCCTTTATTTACGCTGCACTTCCTCGCCTCCACAGTCCTACCTCTCTGCTGTCTTCCACCCTCTCTTTACCAGGTACCTCTTTTCATACCCACTGAACCTTTTAGAAGGAGTTTGGGTTCCCACACCTGTACAAGGAGATTATGTGCCGAAAGCAGGACTCGAACCCAGGACCCCAGCGCTGGAACCCAAGCACTTAACCTCTAGGCCACTGCAGTTAGCTGGAGTTTAGTGGAGCGGGGGGCCAGATGTTCTATCCTCGTTGGCTTCAATGAACATGTTTCACAATGCAAATGGGTATGTTCACAGGGGCATGCAGAAGAAAGATATATATGCCCAAAAGCTTCTCTCAGAAGCACAGCCACCAGTGGCTCAGGTGGTAAGTGCTTGGTCTTGGAATGCTTGAGACCTGAGTTCTAATCCAATGTTTGGTATCTCCTGTGGGATGCTTAAAAAAAAGTATGTTTTTATTGAAAAATGGGGATGCATTGCCCTGCGCGATCAGCCAACAGCTAGCGCCCTTCAATACCTTTGTTGCCACTAACAGTTGTTCCTTTTCTTTCTGCACTTTGGCCTTGGTAACACCCATACAAAAGCTTGTCTCTCTGGCCCCAACTGACTGAAAAAAACGAGGGAAAAAGTGCAATCTACGGGTCACGGTTGATACAATATTAGCACTGGGACTCAAACAGGACACCTTCTCGAGGCGCTGCGAAGAGACCACCGGCCCCTGCATAGCAAGTAAACCTGTATCAGCATCTCACCAGCATCTGACTTTGTCGCCTGCAGGCTACACATAGAAGGCTGCAGTAGGTGCATTAACCCATTGGGCTGTCGACCCTCCTTCCTCTCAGAGCAGGAAATTGAATTTCCATGTTGCCTTCCTTTGGCACCTTAGATCTGTCTTTCACCCTAATTCAGAGGATGTTTTGCTTCACGGAAAGATGATAATCATTGTGCGGTGTGAGACACTTATAGCTAAGCAGGTCAGTTAAATCTTTGCCTTTGTCATTATGGTGTATTGATATGCGCAGGGCAGTCTTCTGTCCTCTGCTTCTCTATGTTTTCTCATTGCTGCTTGGTCATGATTCTTAAATATAAGCAATCTGCTCTCAAAAGTGAAAGATTTGAAAGACTCTTGATGTAACGAGCCTTTCCCACTCTTTGCCCTGGGAGTGAGAGGGCTGCTTTCTGCCTTTAACTTCCTCAATTTTGGAGTGTCTGGCTCCACCACTGACAATAAGGGCCTAATCCTGGAGGGAAATGGACAGAGGTCTGCGCCCTGCGTCCTCCACGCGTCCCTAACGCTCCCAAACGCGACCACAGCCCTTACGGGCACAGCCCTATGTCCTATGCAGCCCCACTGGTACAGCCACCCACACAACTTAGGGTTAGGATCTGTGCTTTCCCACGTGGGCCTCAGAAAGTGTCACAGCCTGCTTTGCAAACCTTAGTGACGGTGGCCTAGGTGAAGATGATCTTGGTGGAATACTGATGCCTTTTTCCTCCCAGAAGCCACCCCAGGAGCATAGTAAAATGAAGGGGTGTGCCTGCTCAGCTGCCCTCTGTTTAGCCTCTGCCTGAGTGACATTAGTTCTGGTCTCTCCAGGCAAATGTATCTATCCGGGAGTAGCTGGGAAAAGGGAGTCTCTTTCTGCAGGCACAGTGGGGAAGACTCAGAGAGCTGCATGCCTGAGACATCTTTCCTTGTCCCTCGCTCATTGTTGTGTTCCCTAACTTCTAACTCTCTGCAAGGCCAGGCCCTGTTTCTTTTACTGCCAACCCCCCTGCCCCATCGTCTTCCACCTACTTCCCGCTCTATTATGCCTTTTCCTTTTTTGCTCTCTTTTACGGCCCTTTGAAAAGGAATGCAGGCCTAGCTAAGCCTCGTGAAGGAAATCTACCAACAAAAGATGCATTCCTCACTTATGGGAGGTGCTGTGAGATGAGTAAGAAGGGCTGAAGGGGCAATTGGGTTGTTGAGGTGGGAGGCACCAGAGGCATAGCCAGGATTGTCTAGCAAATGGGGCCCAAAGCTAATGTAGTTGGGCCCACTGCATTGACAAAAGTATCTGTAAATGTCCACCCAGCGCTGCTGAGTGGGCATTTACAGATTTTGGGTGGGCCTTTTCCCCTCAGGCCCTACCCTGCCTCTGCTCTCACCCCCAGGGCAAAGAGTGGGAAAGGCTCGCTACAGCAAGAGTCTTTCAAATCTTTCACTTTTGAGAGCACAGTGGTTACATTTAAAAATCATGAACAAGCAGCAAAAGAAGAACATAGAGTAGCAGAGGACAGAAGACTGCCCTGTGCATATCAATACACCCCAATGACAAAGGCAACGATTTAACGGAACTACATAGCTATTAGTGGCTCACACCTCACAATGATTATCATCTCTCTGTGAAGCACAACATCCTCGGAATTAGGGTGAAAGACAGATCTAAGGTGCCAAAGGAAGGCAACATGGAAATTCAGTTTCCTGCTCTGAGAGGAAGGAGGGTCGACAGCCCAATGGGTTAATGCACCTACTGCAGCCTCCTATGTGTAGCCTGCAGGCGACAAAGTCAGATGCTGGTGAGATGCTGATACAGGTTTGCTTGCTATGCAGGGGTCGGTGGTCACCTCACAGCGCCTCAAACAGGTTTCCTGTTTGAGTCCCAGTGAAAATATCGTATCAACCATGACCCATAGATTACACTTTTTCCCCTCATATTTCCAGACAGTTGGGGCCAGAGAGACAAGCTTTTGTATGGGTGTTCCCAAGGCAAGAGTGCAGAAAACAAAGGCACAACTGTTAGTAGGAATGCAGGTGTTGAAGGGGCATTAACTGTTGGCTGATCGTGCAGGGTAATGCATACACATTTTCAATTAAAACATTTTTTTAAAAAAAGTGCTGAGGAGATACCAGACATTGGATTAGAACTCAGGTCTCCAGCATCCCAAGACCAAGCACTTACCACTTGAGCCACTGGTGGGTGTGCTTCTGAGAGTAGATTTTGGGCGTATATATCTTTCTTCTGCATGCCCCTATGAGCATACCCATTTGCATTGGGAAACATGTTCACTGAAGCCAACGAGGATAGAACATCTGGCCCCCCGCTCCACCAAATACCAGCTAACTGCAGTGGCCTAGAGGTTAAGTGCTTGCATTACAGCACTGGGGGGCCTGGGCTTTCGGCACATAATCTCCTTGTACAGTTGTGAGAACCCAAACTCCTCCTAAAAGGTTGAGTGGGTACGTTTTTTTTAATGCTTTGTTAGTGCAACAGCCTCAGCTTCCACACCTTCCAGGCTCTCGAATCGTCTCTCAACCCTCAAATCAATACATTCTATACATTCCCTTCCATTCACTATCGAATTTTACATTCAGGTAGAAGCTTCTTCCAGCTATTCATTCCACCGAAGCGACTTTACCTTATCATCACTCCACTACCTAATGACATTGTCCGTGTTCCTAGATACAACACATCCCCTTTCCTTCACCTGAACACACAACAGACCTGTGTAGGGGCATGTGGCAAATACCTTTTATTTTCCATACCTCAACTTTCTTCTCTCATTCACACTCAGCAACTTGGCCACTCTCTCTTTGCTCCAGGCTTCTTCATTTTCTAACTTCACTGAGTTTCCCAAATCTTCCTTGACTACCATTCATCTTGAATAATTAGATAATCCATACTGAACATGCCTTCCCAGTTTCACTTGCAGTACCGCTACTTTCGGCATAGGAATGACTTGAACACAAGAAAAGGGGTGCCTGGTAAAGGGAGAGTGGAAGAACGCAGAGAGGTGGGACTGAGGAAATGCAGGGTAAAGAGGGAGGTGGGAGGTGGGGCAGTCTAAAGGGAGAAGAAGGGCTGGATGAATGGGTCCCTGTGGAGAGGAGGAAGGGCTGGGTGAGTGGAGGTATGTCTAGAAGGGCAAGCCATGGGTTCCCTGGTGGGGGGGGTGGAAGAAAACAGAGAGGCGGGACTATGGGGGAGAGTATGTGCAGGGTAAACAAAGGTGGGGCAGGCTAAAGAGGGAGGTAGCACTGGAAGGAAAAAAAAATGTCAGCCCATTGTGGAGTCCATTCCACCCTCTTTTCCTCCTCAATGCCTCCTTTCCCCACATTAGGACCCTTTTTGCACCCCCCCACAATTCAGGGTCTTCCTCCCCCAGAGACGCCAACTTACTCTCTGTCTGCCCCCAGGCCTCCTTTCTCCTACATCCCCAGGCCCCTCTTGACCTAACACCTACTCTTCTCCCCAGGGACCCATTCATCTGGCCCTACCTCCCTCTTTAGCCTGCCTCACCTCCTCCTTTATTTACGCTGCACTTCCTCGCCTCCACAGTCCTACCTCTCTGCTGTCTTCCACCCTCTCTTTACCAGGTACCTCTTTTCATACCCACTGAACCTTTTAGAAGGAGTTTGGGTTCCCACACCTGTACAAGGAGATTATGTGCCAAAAGCAGGACTCGAACCCAGGACCCCAGCGCTGGAACCCAAGCACTTAACCTCTAGGCCACAGTTTAGTGGAGCGGGGGGCCAGATGTTCTATCCTCGTTGGCTTCAATGAACATGTTTCACAATGCAAATGGGTATGTTCACAGGGGCATGCAGAAGAAAGATATATATGCCCAAAAGCTTCTCTCAGAAGCACAGCCACCAGTGGCTCAGGTGGTAAGTGCTTGGTCTTGGAATGCTTGAGACCTGAGTTCTAATCCAATGTTTGGTATCTCCTGTGGGATGTTTAAAAAAAAGTATGTTTTTATTGAAAAATGGGGATGCATTGCCCTGCGCGATCAGCCAACAGCTAGCGCCCTTCAATACCTTCGTTGCCACTAACAGTTGTTCCTTTTCTTTCTGCACTTTGGCCTTGGTAACACCCATACAAAAGCTTGTCTCTCTGGCCCCAACTGACTGAAAAAAACGAGGGAAAAAGTGCAATCTACGGGTCACGGTTGATACAATATTAGCACTGGGACTCAAACAGGACACCTTCTCGAGGCGCTGCGAAGAGACCACCGGCCCCTGCATAGCAAGTAAACCTGTATCAGCATCTCACCAGCATCTGACTTTGTCGCCTGCAGGCTACACATAGAAGGCTGCAGTAGGTGCATTAACCCTTTGGGCTGTCGACCCTCCTTCCTCTCAGAGCAGGAAATTGAATTTCCATGTTGCCTTCCTTTGGCACCTTAGATCTGTCTTTCACCCTAATTCAGAGGATGTTTTGCTTCACGGAAAGATGATAATCATTGTGCGGTGTGAGACACTTATAGCTAAGCAGGTCAGTTAAATCTTTGCCTTTGTCATTATGGTGTATTGATATGCGCAGGGCAGTCTTCTGTCCTCTGCTTCTCTATGTTTTCTCATTGCTGCTTGGTCATGATTCTTAAATATAAGCACTCTGCTCTCAAAAGTGAAAGATTTGAAAGACTCTTGATGTAACGAGCCTTTCCCACTCTTTGCCCTGGGAGTGAGAGGGCTGCTTTCTGCCTTTAACTTCCTCAATTTTGGAGTGTCTGGCTCCACCACTGACAATAAGGGCCTAATCCTGGAGGGAAATGGACAGAGGTCTGCGCCCTGCGTCCTCCACGCGTCCCTAACGCTCCCAAACGCGACCACAGCCCTTACGGGCACAGCCCTATGTCCTATGCAGCCCCACTGGTACAGCCACCCACACAACTTAGGGTTAGGATCTGTGCTCTCCCACGTGGGCCTCAGAAAGTGTCACAGCCTGCTTTGCAAACCTTAGTGACGGTGGCCTAGGTGAAGATGATCTTGGTGGAATACTGATGCCTTTTTCCTCCCAGAAGCCACCCCAGGAGCATAGTAAAATGAAGGGGTGTGCCTGCTCAGCTGCCCTCTGTTTAGCCTCTGCCTGAGTGACATTAGTTCTGGTCTCTCCAGGCAAATGTATCTATCCGGGAGTAGCTGGGAAAAGGGAGTCTCTTTCTGCAGGCACAGTGGGGAAGACTCAGAGAGCTGCATGCCTGAGACATCTTTCCTTGTCCCTCGCTCATTGTTGTGTTCCCTAACTTCTAACTCTCTGCAAGGCCAGGCCCTGTTTCTTTTACTGCCAACCCCCCTGCCCCATCGTCTTCCACCTACTTCCCGCTCTATTATGCCTTTTCCTTTTTTGCTCTCTTTTACGGCCCTTTGAAAAGGAATGCAGGCCTAGCTAAGCCTCGTGAAGGAAATCTACCAACAAAAGATGCATTCCTCACTTATGGGAGGTGCTGTGAGATGAGTAAGAAGGGCTGAAGGGGCAATTGGGTTGTTGAGGTGGGAGGCACCAGAGGCATAGCCAGGATTGTCTAGCAAATGGGGCCCAAAGCTAATGTAGTTGGGCCCACTGCATTGACAAAAGTATCTGTAAATGTCCACCCAGCGCTGCTGAGTGGGCATTTACAGATTTTGGGTGGGCCTTTTCCCCTCAGGCCCTACCCTGCCTCTGCTCTCACCCCCAGGGCAAAGAGTGGGAAAGGCTCGCTACAGCAAGAGTCTTTCAAATCTTTCACTTTTGAGAGCACAGTGGTTACATTTAAAAATCATGAACAAGCAGCAAAAGAAGAACATAGAGTAGCAGAGGACAGAAGACTGCCCTGTGCATATCAATACACCCCAATGACAAAGGCAACGATTTAACAGAACTACATAGCTATTAGTGGCTCACACCTCACAATGATTATCATCTCTCTATGAAGCACAACATCCTCGGAATTAGGGTGAAAGACAGATCTAAGGTGCCAAAGGAAGGCAACATGGAAATTCAGTTTCCTGCTCTGAGAGGAAGGAGGGTCGACAGCCCAATGGGTTAATGCACCTACTGCAGCCTCCTATGTGTAGCCTGCAGGCGACAAAGTCAGATGCTGGTGAGATGCTGATACAGGTTTGCTTGCTATGCAGGGGTCGGTGGTCACCTCACAGCGCCTCAAACAGGTTTCCTGTTTGAGTCCCAGTGAAAATATCGTATCAACCATGACCCGTAGATTACACTTTTTCCCCTCATATTTCCAGACAGTTGGGGCCAGAGAGACAAGCTTTTGTATGGGTGTTCCCAAGGCAAGAGTGCAGAAAACAAAGGCACAACTGTTAGTAGGAATGCAGGTGTTGAAGGGGCATTAACTGTTGGCTGATCGTGCAGGGTAATGCATACACATTTTCAATTAAAACATTTTTTAAAAAAAAGTGCTGAGGAGATACCAGACATTGGATTAGAACTCAGGTCTCCAGCATCCCAAGACCAAGCACTTACCACTTGAGCCACTGGTGGGTGTGCTTTTGAGAGTAGATTTTGGGCGTATATATCTTTCTTCTGCATGCCCCTATGAGCATACCCATTTGCATTGGGAAACATGTTCACTGAAGCCAACGAGGATAGAACATCTGGCCCCCCGCTCCACCAAATACCAGCTAACTGCAGTGGCCTAGAGGTTAAGTGCTTGCATTACAGCACTGGGGGGCCTGGGCTTTCGGCACATAATCTCCTTGTACAGTTGTGAGAACCCAAACTCCTCCTAAAAGGTTGAGTGGGTACGTTTTTTTTAATGCTTTGTTAGTGCAACAGCCTCAGCTTCCACACCTTCCAGGCTCTCGAATCGTCTCTCAACCCTCAAATCAATACATTCTATACATTCCCTTCCATTCACTATCGAATTTTACATTCAGGTAGAAGCTTCTTCCAGCTATTCATTCCACCGAAGCGACTTTACCTTATCATCACTCCACTACCTAATGACATTGTCCGTGTTCCTAGATACAACACATCCCCTTTCCTTCACCTGAACACACAACAGACCTGTGTAGGGGCATGTGGCAAATACCTTTTATTTTCCATACCTCAACTTTCTTCTCTCATTCACACTCAGCAACTTGGCCACTCTCTCTTTGCTCCAGGCTTCTTCATTTTCTAACTTCACTGAGTTTCCAAAATCTTCCTTGACTACCATTCATCTTGAATAATTAGATAATCCATACTGAACATGCCTTCCCAGTTTCACTTGCAGTACCGCTACTTTCGGCATAGGAATGACTTGAACACAAGAAAAGGGGTGCCTGGTAAAGGGAGAGTGGAAGAACGCAGAGAGGTGGGACTGAGGAAATGCAGGGTAAAGAGGGAGGTGGGAGGTGGGGCAGTCTAAAGGGAGAAGAAGGGCTGGATGAATGGGTCCCTGTGGAGAGGAGGAAGGGCTGGGTGAGTGGAGGTATGTCTAGAAGGGCAAGCCATGGGTTCCCTGGTGGGGGGGGTGGAAGAAAACAGAGAGGCGGGACTATGGGGGAGAGTATGTGCAGGGTAAACAAAGGTGGGGCAGGCTAAAGAGGGAGGTAGCACTGGAAGGAAAAAAAAATGTCAGCCCATTGTGGAGTCCATTCCACCCTCTTTTCCTCCTCAATGCCTCCTTTCCCCACATTAGGACCCTTTTTGCACCCCCCCACAATTCAGGGTCTTCCTCCCCCAGAGACGCCAACTTACTCTCTGTCTGCCCCCAGGCCTCCTTTCTCCTACATCCCCAGGCCCCTCTTGACCTAACACCTACTCTTCTCCCCAGGGACCCATTCATCTGGCCCTACCTCCCTCTTTAGCCTGCCTCACCGCCTCCTTTATTTACGCTGCACTTCCTCGCCTCCACAGTCCTACCTCTCTGCTGTCTTCCACCCTCTCTTTACCAGGTACCTCTTTTCATACCCACTGAACCTTTTAGAAGGAGTTTGGGTTCCCACACCTGTACAAGGAGATTATGTGCCGAAAGCAGGACTCGAACCCAGGACCCCAGCGCTGGAACCCAAGCACTTAACCTCTAGGCCACTGCAGTTAGCTGGAGTTTAGTGGAGCGGGGGGCCAGATGTTCTATCCTCGTTGGCTTCAATGAACATGTTTCACAATGCAAATGGGTATGTTCACAGGGGCATGCAGAAGAAAGATATATATGCCCAAAAGCTTCTCTCAGAAGCACAGCCACCAGTGGCTCAGGTGGTAAGTGCTTGGTCTTGGAATGCTTGAGACCTGAGTTCTAATCCAATGTTTGGTATCTCCTGTGGGATGTTTAAAAAAAAGTATGTTTTTATTGAAAAATGGGGATGCATTGCCCTGCGCGATCAGCCAACAGCTAGCGCCCTTCAATACCTTCGTTGCCACTAACAGTTGTTCCTTTTCTTTCTGCACTTTGGCCTTGGTAACACCCATACAAAAGCTTGTCTCTCTGGCCCCAACTGACTGAAAAAAACGAGGGAAAAAGTGCAATCTACGGGTCACGGTTGATACAATATTAGCACTGGGACTCAAACAGGACACCTTCTCGAGGCGCTGCGAAGAGACCACCGGCCCCTGCATAGCAAGTAAACCTGTATCAGCATCTCACCAGCATCTGACTTTGTCGCCTGCAGGCTACACATAGAAGGCTGCAGTAGGTGCATTAACCCATTGGGCTGTCGACCCTCCTTCCTCTCAGAGCAGGAAATTGAATTTCCATGTTGCCTTCCTTTGGCACCTTAGATCTGTCTTTCACCCTAATTCAGAGGATGTTTTGCTTCACGGAAAGATGATAATCATTGTGCGGTGTGAGACACTTATAGCTAAGCAGGTCAGTTAAATCTTTGCCTTTGTCATTATGGTGTATTGATATGCGCAGGGCAGTCTTCTGTCCTCTGCTTCTCTATGTTTTCTCATTGCTGCTTGGTCATGATTCTTAAATATAAGCAATCTGCTCTCAAAAGTGAAAGATTTGAAAGACTCTTGATGTAACGAGCCTTTCCCACTCTTTGCCCTGGGAGTGAGAGGGCTGCTTTCTGCCTTTAACTTCCTCAATTTTGGAGTGTCTGGCTCCACCACTGACAATAAGGGCCTAATCCTGGAGGGAAATGGACAGAGGTCTGCGCCCTGCGTCCTCCACGCGTCCCTAACGCTCCCAAACGCGACCACAGCCCTTACGGGCACAGCCCTATGTCCTATGCAGCCCCACTGGTACAGCCACCCACACAACTTAGGGTTAGGATCTGTGCTCTCCCACGTGGGCCTCAGAAAGTGTCACAGCCTGCTTTGCAAACCTTAGTGACGGTGGCCTAGGTGAAGATGATCTTGGTGGAATACTGATGCCTTTTTCCTCCCAGAAGCCACCCCAGGAGCATAGTAAAATGAAGGGGTGTGCCTGCTCAGCTGCCCTCTGTTTAGCCTCTGCCTGAGTGACATTAGTTCTGGTCTCTCCAGGCAAATGTATCTATCCGGGAGTAGCTGGGAAAAGGGAGTCTCTTTCTGCAGGCACAGTGGGGAAGACTCAGAGAGCTGCATGCCTGAGACATCTTTCCTTGTCCCTCGCTCATTGTTGTGTTCCCTAACTTCTAACTCTCTGCAAGGCCAGGCCCTGTTTCTTTTACTGCCAACCCCCCTGCCCCATCGTCTTCCACCTACTTCCCGCTCTATTATGCCTTTTCCTTTTTTGCTCTCTTTTACGGCCCTTTGAAAAGGAATGCAGGCCTAGCTAAGCCTCGTGAAGGAAATCTACCAACAAAAGATGCATTCCTCACTTATGGGAGGTGCTGTGAGATGAGTAAGAAGGGCTGAAGGGGCAATTGGGTTGTTGAGGTGGGAGGCACCAGAGGCATAGCCAGGATTGTCTAGCAAATGGGGCCCAAAGCTAATGTAGTTGGGCCCACTGCATTGACAAAAGTATCTGTAAATGTCCACCCAGCGCTGCTGAGTGGGCATTTACAGATTTTGGGTGGGCCTTTTCCCCTCAGGCCCTACCCTGCCTCTGCTCTCACCCCCAGGGCAAAGAGTGGGAAAGGCTCGCTACAGCAAGAGTCTTTCAAATCTTTCACTTTTGAGAGCACAGTGGTTACATTTAAAAATCATGAACAAGCAGCAAAAGAAGAACATAGAGTAGCAGAGGACAGAAGACTGCCCTGTGCATATCAATACACCCCAATGACAAAGGCAACGATTTAACAGAACTACATAGCTATTAGTGGCTCACACCTCACAATGATTATCATCTCTCTGTGAAGCACAACATCCTCGGAATTAGGGTGAAAGACAGATCTAAGGTGCCAAAGGAAGGCAACATGGAAATTCAGTTTCCTGCTCTGAGAGGAAGGAGGGTCGACAGCCCAATGGGTTAATGCACCTACTGCAGCCTCCTATGTGTAGCCTGCAGGCGACAAAGTCAGATGCTGGTGAGATGCTGATACAGGTTTGCTTGCTATGCAGGGGTCGGTGGTCACCTCACAGCGCCTCAAACAGGTTTCCTGTTTGAGTCCCAGTGAAAATATCGTATCAACCATGACCCGTAGATTACACTTTTTCCCCTCATATTTCCAGACAGTTGGGGCCAGAGAGACAAGCTTTTGTATGGGTGTTCCCAAGGCAAGAGTGCAGAAAACAAAGGCACAACTGTTAGTAGGAATGCAGGTGTTGAAGGGGCATTAACTGTTGGCTGATCGTGCAGGGTAATGCATACACATTTTCAATTAAAACATTTTTTTAAAAAAAGTGCTGAGGAGATACCAGACATTGGATTAGAACTCAGGTCTCCAGCATCCCAAGACCAAGCACTTACCACTTGAGCCACTGGTGGGTGTGCTTCTGAGAGTAGATTTTGGGCGTATATATCTTTCTTCTGCATGCCCCTATGAGCATACCCATTTGCATTGGGAAACATGTTCACTGAAGCCAACGAGGATAGAACATCTGGCCCCCCGCTCCACCAAATACCAGCTAACTGCAGTGGCCTAGAGGTTAAGTGCTTGCATTACAGCACTGGGGGGCCTGGGCTTTCGGCACATAATCTCCTTGTACAGTTGTGAGAACCCAAACTCCTCCTAAAAGGTTGAGTGGGTACGTTTTTTTTAATGCTTTGTTAGTGCAACAGCCTCAGCTTCCACACCTTCCAGGCTCTCGAATCGTCTCTCAACCCTCAAATCAATACATTCTATACATTCCCTTCCATTCACTATCGAATTTTACATTCAGGTAGAAGCTTCTTCCAGCTATTCATTCCACCGAAGCGACTTTACCTTATCATCACTCCACTACCTAATGACATTGTCCGTGTTCCTAGATACAACACATCCCCTTTCCTTCACCTGAACACACAACAGACCTGTGTAGGGGCATGTGGCAAATACCTTTTATTTTCCATACCTCAACTTTCTTCTCTCATTCACACTCAGCAACTTGGCCACTCTCTCTTTGCTCCAGGCTTCTTCATTTTCTAACTTCACTGAGTTTCCCAAATCTTCCTTGACTACCATTCATCTTGAATAATTAGATAATCCATACTGAACATGCCTTCCCAGTTTCACTTGCAGTACCGCTACTTTCGGCATAGGAATGACTTGAACACAAGAAAAGGGGTGCCTGGTAAAGGGAGAGTGGAAGAACGCAGAGAGGTGGGACTGAGGAAATGCAGGGTAAAGAGGGAGGTGGGAGGTGGGGCAGTCTAAAGGGAGAAGAAGGGCTGGGTGAATGGGTCCCTGTGGAGAGGAGGAAGGGCTGGGTGAGTGGAGGTATGTCTAGAAGGGCAAGCCATGGGTTCCCTGGTGGGGGGGGTGGAAGAAAACAGAGAGGCGGGACTATGGGGGAGAGTATGTGCAGGGTAAACAAAGGTGGGGCAGGCTAAAGAGGGAGGTAGCACTTGAAGGAAAAAAAAATGTCAGCCCATTGTGGAGTCCATTCCACCCTCTTTTCCTCCTCAATGCCTCCTTTCCCCACATTAGGACCCTTTTTGCACCCCCCCACAATTCAGGGTCTTCCTCCCCCAGAGACGCCAACTTACTCTCTGTCTGCCCCCAGGCCTCCTTTCTCCTACATCCCCAGGCCCCTCTTGACCTAACACCTACTCTTCTCCCCAGGGACCCATTCATCTGGCCCTACCTCCCTCTTTAGCCTGCCTCACCTCCTCCTTTATTTACGCTGCACTTCCTCGCCTCCACAGTCCTACCTCTCTGCTGTCTTCCACCCTCTCTTTACCAGGTACCTCTTTTCATACCCACTGAACCTTTTAGAAGGAGTTTGGGTTCCCACACCTGTACAAGGAGATTATGTGCCAAAAGCAGGACTCGAACCCAGGACCCCAGCGCTGGAACCCAAGCACTTAACCTCTAGGCCACTGCAGTTAGCTGGAGTTTAGTGGAGCGGGGGGCCAGATGTTCTATCCTCGTTGGCTTCAATGAACATGTTTCACAATGCAAATGGGTATGTTCACAGGGGCATGCAGAAGAAAGATATATATGCCCAAAAGCTTCTCTCAGAAGCACAGCCACCAGTGGCTCAGGTGGTAAGTGCTTGGTCTTGGAATGCTTGAGACCTGAGTTCTTATCCAATGTTTGGTATCTCCTGTGGGATGTTTAAAAAAAAGTATGTTTTTATTGAAAAATGGGGATGCATTGCCCTGCGCGATCAGCCAACAGCTAGCGCCCTTCAATACCTTCGTTGCCACTAACAGTTGTTCCTTTTCTTTCTGCACTTTGGCCTTGGTAACACCCATACAAAAGCTTGTCTCTCTGGCCCCAACTGACTGAAAAAAACGAGGGAAAAAGTGCAATCTACGGGTCACGGTTGATACAATATTAGCACTGGGACTCAAACAGGACACCTTCTCGAGGCGCTGCGAAGAGACCACCGGCCCCTGCATAGCAAGTAAACCTGTATCAGCATCTCACCAGCATCTGACTTTGTCGCCTGCAGGCTACACATAGAAGGCTGCAGTAGGTGCATTAACCCATTGGGCTGTCGACCCTCCTTCCTCTCAGAGCAGGAAATTGAATTTCCATGTTGCCTTCCTTTGGCACCTTAGATCTGTCTTTCACCCTAATTCAGAGGATGTTTTGCTTCACGGAAAGATGATAATCATTGTGCGGTGTGAGACACTTATAGCTAAGCAGGTCAGTTAAATCTTTGCCTTTGTCATTATGGTGTATTGATATGCGCAGGGCAGTCTTCTGTCCTCTGCTTCTCTATGTTTTCTCATTGCTGCTTGGTCATGATTCTTAAATATAAGCACTCTGCTCTCAAAAGTGAAAGATTTGAAAGACTCTTGATGTAACGAGCCTTTCCCACTCTTTGCCCTGGGAGTGAGAGGGCTGCTTTCTGCCTTTAACTTCCTCAATTTTGGAGTGTCTGGCTCCACCACTGACAATAAGGGCCTAATCCTGGAGGGAAATGGACAGAGGTCTGCGCCCTGCGTCCTCCACGCGTCCCTAACGCTCCCAAACGCGACCACAGCCCTTACGGGCACAGCCCTATGTCCTATGCAGCCCCACTGGTACAGCCACCCACACAACTTAGGGTTAGGATCTGTGCTCTCCCACGTGGGCCTCAGAAAGTGTCACAGCCTGCTTTGCAAACCTTAGTGACGGTGGCCTAGGTGAAGATGATCTTGGTGGAATACTGATGCCTTTTTCCTCCCAGAAGCCACCCCAGGAGCATAGTAAAATGAAGGGGTGTGCCTGCTCAGCTGCCCTCTGTTTAGCCTCTGCCTGAGTGACATTAGTTCTGGTCTCTCCAGGCAAATGTATCTATCCGGGAGTAGCTGGGAAAAGGGAGTCTCTTTCTGCAGGCACAGTGGGGAAGACTCAGAGAGCTGCATGCCTGAGACATCTTTCCTTGTCCCTCGCTCATTGTTGTGTTCCCTAACTTCTAACTCTCTGCAAGGCCAGGCCCTGTTTCTTTTACTGCCAACCCCCCTGCCCCATCGTCTTCCACCTACTTCCCGCTCTATTATGCCTTTTCCTTTTTTGCTCTCTTTTACGGCCCTTTGAAAAGGAATGCAGGCCTAGCTAAGCCTCGTGAAGGAAATCTACCAACAAAAGATGCATTCCTCACTTATGGGAGGTGCTGTGAGATGAGTAAGAAGGGCTGAAGGGGCAATTGGGTTGTTGAGGTGGGAGGCACCAGAGGCATAGCCAGGATTGTCTAGCAAATGGGGCCCAAAGCTAATGTAGTTGGGCCCACTGCATTGACAAAAGTATCTGTAAATGTCCACCCAGCGCTGCTGAGTGGGCATTTACAGATTTTGGGTGGGCCTTTTCCCCTCAGGCCCTACCCTGCCTCTGCTCTCACCCCCAGGGCAAAGAGTGGGAAAGGCTCGCTACAGCAAGAGTCTTTCAAATCTTTCACTTTTGAGAGCACAGTGGTTACATTTAAAAATCATGAACAAGCAGCAAAAGAAGAACATAGAGTAGCAGAGGACAGAAGACTGCCCTGTGCATATCAATACACCCCAATGACAAAGGCAACGATTTAACGGAACTACATAGCTATTAGTGGCTCACACCTCACAATGATTATCATCTCTCTGTGAAGCACAACATCCTCGGAATTAGGGTGAAAGACAGATCTAAGGTGCCAAAGGAAGGCAACATGGAAATTCAGTTTCCTGCTCTGAGAGGAAGGAGGGTCGACAGCCCAATGGGTTAATGCACCTACTGCAGCCTCCTATGTGTAGCCTGCAGGCGACAAAGTCAGATGCTGGTGAGATGCTGATACAGGTTTGCTTGCTATGCAGGGGTCGGTGGTCACCTCACAGCGCCTCAAACAGGTTTCCTGTTTGAGTCCCAGTGAAAATATCGTATCAACCATGACCCGTAGATTACACTTTTTCCCCTCATATTTCCAGACAGTTGGGGCCAGAGAGACAAGCTTTTGTATGGGTGTTCCCAAGGCAAGAGTGCAGAAAACAAAGGCACAACTGTTAGTAGGAATGCAGGTGTTGAAGGGGCATTAACTGTTGGCTGATCGTGCAGGGTAATGCATACACATTTTCAATTAAAACATTTTTTTTAAAAAAGTGCTGAGGAGATACCAGACATTGGATTAGAACTCAGGTCTCCAGCATCCCAAGGCCAAGCACTTACCACTTGAGCCACTGGTGGGTGTGCTTCTGAGAGTAGATTTTGTGCGTATATATCTTTCTTCTGCATGCCCCTATGAGCATACCCATTTGCATTGGGAAACATGTTCACTGAAGCCAACGAGGATAGAACATCTGGCCCCCCGCTCCACCAAATACCAGCTAACTGCAGTGGCCTAGAGGTTAAGTGCTTGCATTACAGCACTGGGGGGCCTGGGCTTTCGGCACATAATCTCCTTGTACAGTTGTGAGAACCCAAACTCCTCCTAAAAGGTTGAGTGGGTACGTTTTTTTTAATGCTTTGTTAGTGCAACAGCCTCAGCTTCCACACCTTCCAGGCTCTCGAATCGTCTCTCAACCCTCAAATCAATACATTCTATACATTCCCTTCCATTCACTATCGAATTTTACATTCAGGTAGAAGCTTCTTCCAGCTATTCATTCCACCGAAGCGACTTTACCTTATCATCACTCCACTACCTAATGACATTGTCCGTGTTCCTAGATACAACACATCCCCTTTCCTTCACCTGAACACACAACAGACCTGTGTAGGGGCATGTGGCAAATACCTTTTATTTTCCATACCTCAACTTTCTTCTCTCATTCACACTCAGCAACTTGGCCACTCTCTCTTTGCTCCAGGCTTCTTCATTTTCTAACTTCACTGAGTTTCCCAAATCTTCCTTGACTACCATTCATCTTGAATAATTAGATAATCCATAATGAACATGCCTTGCCAGTTTCACTTGCAGTACCGCTACTTTCGGCATAGGAATGACTTGAACACAAGAAAAGGGGTGCCTGGTAAAGGGAGAGTGGAAGAACGCAGAGAGGTGGGACTGGGGAAATGCAGGGTAAAGAGGGAGGTGGGAGGTGGGGCAGTCTAAAGGGAGAAGAAGGGCTGGATGAATGGGTCCCTGTGGAGTGGAGGAAGGGCTGGGTGAGTGGGGGTATGTCTAGAAGGGCATGACATGGGTTCCCTGGTGGGGGGGTGGAAGAAAACAGAGAGGCGGGACTATGGGGGAGAGTATGTGCAGGGTAAACAAAGGTGGGGCAGGCTAAAGAGGGAGGTAGCACTGGAAGGAAAAAAAAATGTCAGCCCATTGTGGAGTCCATTCCACCCTCTTTTCCTCCTCAATGCCTCCTTTCCCCACATTAGGACCCTTTTTGCACCCCCCCCCAATTCAGGGTCTTCCTCCCCCAGAGACGCCAACTTACTCCCTGTCTGCCCCCAGGTCTCCTTTCTCCTACATCCCCAGGCCCCTCTTGACCTAACACCTACTCTTCTCCCCAGGGACCCATTCATCTGGCCCTACCGCCCTCTTTAGCCTGCCTCACCTTCTCCTTTATTTACGCTGCACATCCTCGCCTCCACAGTCCTACCTCTCTTCTGTCTTCCACCCTCTCTTTACCAGGTACCTCTTTTCATACCCACTGAACCTTTTAGAAGGAGTTTGGGTTCCCACAACTGTACAAGGAGATTATGTGCTGAAAGCAGGACTCGAACCCAGGACCCCAGCGCTGGAACCCAAGCACTTAACCTCTAGGCCACTGCAGTTAGCTGGAGTTTAGTGGAGCGGGGGGCCAGATGTTCTATCCTCGTTGGCTTCAATGAACATGTTTCACAATGCAAATGGGTATGTTCACAGGGGCATGCAGAAGAAAGATATATATGCCCAAAAGCTTCTCTCAGAAGCACAGCCACCAGTGGCTCAGGTGGTAAGTGCTTGGTCTTGGAATGCTTGAGACCTGAGTTCTAATCCAATGTTTGGTATCTCCTGTGGGATGTTTAAAAAAAAGTATGTTTTTATTGAAAAATGGGGATGCATTGCCCTGCGCGATCAGCCAACAGCTAGCGCCCTTCAATACCTTCGTTGCCACTAACAGTTGTTCCTTTTCTTTCTGCACTTTGGCCTTGGTAACACCCATACAAAAGCTTGTCTCTCTGGCCCCAACTGACTGAAAAAAACGAGGGAAAAAGTGCAATCTACGGGTCACGGTTGATACAATATTAGCACTGGGACTCAAACAGGACACCTTCTCGAGGCGCTGCGAAGAGACCACCGGCCCCTGCATAGCAAGTAAACCTGTATCAGCATCTCACCAGCATCTGACTTTGTCGCCTGCAGGCTACACATAGAAGGCTGCAATAGGTGCATTAACCCATTGGGCTGTCGACCCTCCTTCCTCTCAGAGCAGGAAATTGAATTTCCATGTTGCCTTCCTTTGGCACCTTAGATCTGTCTTTCACCCTAATTCAGAGGATGTTTTGCTTCACGGAAAGATGATAATCATTGTGCGGTGTGAGACACTTATAGCTAAGCAGGTCAGTTAAATCTTTGCCTTTGTCATTATGGTGTATTGATATGCGCAGGGCAGTCTTCTGTCCTCTGCTTCTCTATGTTTTCTCATTGCTGCTTGGTCATGATTCTTAAATATAAGCACTCTGCTCTCAAAAGTGAAAGATTTGAAAGACTCTTGATGTAACGAGCCTTTCCCACTCTTTGCCCTGGGAGTGAGAGGGCTGCTTTCTGCCTTTAACTTCCTCAATTTTGGAGTGTCTGGCTCCACCACTGACAATAAGGGCCTAATCCTGGAGGGAAATGGACAGAGGTCTGCGCCCTGCGTCCTCCACGCGTCCCTAACGCTCCCAAACGCGACCACAGCCCTTACGGGCACAGCCCTATGTCCTATGCAGCCCCACTGGTACAGCCACCCACACAACTTAGGGTTAGGATCTGTGCTCTCCCACGTGGGCCTCAGAAAGTGTCACAGCCTGCTTTGCAAACCTTAGTGACGGTGGCCTAGGTGAAGATGATCTTGGTGGAATACTGATGCCTTTTTCCTCCCAGAAGCCACCCCAGGAGCGTAGTAAAATGAAGGGGTGTGCCTGCTCAGCTGCCCTCTGTTTAGCCTCTGCCTGAGTGACATTAGTTCTGGTCTCTCCAGGCAAATGTATCCATCCGGGAGTAGCTGGGAAAAGGGAGTCTCTTTCTGCAGGCACAGTGGGGAAGACTCAGAGACCTGCATGCCTGAGACATCTTTCCTTGTCCCTCGCTCATTGTTGTGTTCCCTAACTTCTAACTCTCTGCAAGGCCAGGCCCTGTTTCTTTTACTGCCAACCCCCCTGCCCCATCGTCTTCCACCTACTTCCCGCTCTATTATGCCTTTTCCTTTTTTGCTCTCTTTTACGGCCCTTTGAAAAGGAATGCAGGCCTAGCTAAGCCTCGTGAAGGAAATCTACCAACAAAAGATGCATTCCTCACTTATGGGAGGTGCTGTGAGATGAGTAAGAAGGGCTGAAGGGGCAATTGGGTTGTTGAGGTGGGAGGCACCAGAGGCATAGCCAGGATTGTCTAGCAAATGGGGCCCAAAGCTAATGTAGTTGGGCCCACTGCATTGACAAAAGTATCTGTAAATGTCCACCCAGCGCTGCTGAGTGGGCATTTACAGATTTTGGGTGGGCCTTTTCCCCTCAGGCCCTACCCTGCCTCTGCTCTCACCCCCAGGGCAAAGAGTGGGAAAGGCTCGCTACAGCAAGAGTCTTTCAAATCTTTCACTTTTGAGAGCACAGTGGTTACATTTAAAAATCATGAACAAGCAGCAAAAGAAGAACATAGAGTAGCAGAGGACAGAAGACTGCCCTGTGCATATCAATACACCCCAATGACAAAGGCAACGATTTAACGGAACTACATAGCTATTAGTGGCTCACACCTCACAATGATTATCATCTCTCTGTGAAGCACAACATCCTCGGAATTAGGGTGAAAGACAGATCTAAGGTGCCAAAGGAAGGCAACATGGAAATTCAGTTTCCTGCTCTGAGAGGAAGGAGGGTCGACAGCCCAATGGGTTAATGCACCTACTGCAGCCTCCTATGTGTAGCCTGCAGGCGACAAAGTCAGATGCTGGTGAGATGCTGATACAGGTTTGCTTGCTATGCAGGGTTCGGTGGTCACCTCACAGCGCCTCAAACAGGTTTCCTGTTTGAGTCCCAGTGAAAATATCGTATCAACCATGACCCGTAGATTACACTTTTTCCCCTCATATTTCCAGACAGTTGGGGCCAGAGAGACAAGCTTTTGTATGGGTGTTCCCAAGGCAAGAGTGCAGAAAACAAAGGCACAACTGTTAGTAGGAATGCAGGTGTTGAAGGGGCATTAACTGTTGGCTGATCGTGCAGGGTAATGCATACACATTTTCAATTAAAACATTTTTTTAAAAAAAGTGCTGAGGAGATACCAGACATTGGATTAGAACTCAGGTCTCCAGCATCCCAAGACCAAGCACTTACCACTTGAGCCACTGGTGGGTGTGCTTCTGAGAGTAGATTTTGGGCGTATATATCTTTCTTCTGCATGCCCCTATGAGCATACCCATTTGCATTGGGAAACATGTTCACTGAAGCCAACGAGGATAGAACATCTGGCCCCCCGCTCCACCAAATGCCAGCTAACTGCTGTGGCCTAGAGGTTAAGTGCTTGCATTACAGCACTGGGGGGCCTGGGTTCGGGTCCTGCTTTCGGCACATAATCTCCTTGTACAGTTGTGAGAACCCAAACTCCTCCTAAAAGGTTGAGTGGGTACGTTTTTTTTAATGCTTTGTTAGTGCAACAGCCTCAGCTTCCACACCTTCCAGGCTCTCGAATCGTCTCTCAACCCTCAAATCAATACATTCTATACATTCCCTTCCATTCACTATCGAATTTTACATTCAGGTAGAAGCTTCTTCCAGCTATTCATTCCACCGAAGCGACTTTACCTTATCATCACTCCACTACCTAATGACATTGTCCGTGTTCCTAGATACAACACATCCCCTTTCCTTCACCTGAACACACAACAGACCTGTGTAGGGGCATGTGGCAAATACCTTTTATTTTCCATACCTCAACTTTCTTCTCTCATTCACACTCAGCAACTTGGCCACTCTCTCTTTGCTCCAGGCTTCTTCATTTTCTAACTTCACTGAGTTTCCCAAATCTTCCTTGACTACCATTCATCTTGAATAATTAGATAATCCATACTGAACATGCCTTCCCAGTTTCACTTGCAGTACCGCTACTTTCGGCATAGGAATGACTTGAACACAAGAAAAGGGGTGCCTGGTAAAGGGAGAGTGGAAGAACGCAGAGAGGTGGGACTGAGGAAATGCAGGGTAAAGAGGGAGGTGGGAGGTGGGGCAGTCTAAAGGGAGAAGAAGGGCTGGATGAATGGGTCCCTGTGGAGAGGAGGAAGGGCTGGGTGAGTGGGGGTATGTCTAGAAGGGCATGGCATGGGTTCCCTGGTGGGGGGGTGGAAGAAAACAGAGAGGCGGGACTATGGGGGAGAGTATGTGCAGGGTAAACAAAGGTGGGGCAGGCTAAAGAGGGAGGTAGCACTGGAAGGAAAAAAAATGTCAGCCCATTGTGGAGTCCATTCCACCCTCTTTTCCTCCTTTCCCCACATTAGGACCCTTTTTGCACCCCCCCCCACAATTCAGGGTCTTCCTCCCCCAGAGACGCCAACTTACTCCCTGTCTGCCCCCAGGCCTCCTTTCTCCTACATCCCCAGGCCCCTCTTGACCTAACACCTACTCTTCTCCCCAGGGACCCATTCATCTGGCCCTACCTCCCTCTTTAGCCTGCCTCACCTCCTCCTTTATTTACGCTGCACTTCCTCGCCTCCACAGTCCTACCTCTCTGCTGTCTTCCACCCTCTCTTTACCAGGTACCTCTTTTCATACCCACTGAACCTTTTAGAAGGAGTTTGGGTTCCCCCACCTGTACAAGGAGATTATGTGCCGAAAGCAGGACTCGAACCCAGGACCCCAGCGCTGGAACCCAAGCACTTAACCTCTAGGCCACTGCAGTTAGCTGGAGTTTAGTGGAGCGGGGGGCCAGATGTTCTATCCTCGTTGGCTTCAATGAACATGTTTCACAATGCAAATGGGTATGTTCACAGGGGCATGCAGAAGAAAGATATATATGCCCAAAAGCTTTTCTCAGAAGCACAGCCACCAGTGGCTCAGGTGGTAAGTGCTTGATCTTGGAATGCTTGAGACCTGAGTTCTAATCCAATGTTTGGTATCTCCTGTGGGATGTTTAAAAAAAAGTATGTTTTTATTGAAAAATGGGGATGCATTGCCCTGCGCGATCAGCCAACAGCTAGCGCCCTTCAATACCTTCGTTGCCACTAACAGTTGTTCCTTTTCTTTCTGCACTTTGGCCTTGGTAACACCCATACAAAAGCTTGTCTCTCTGGCCCCAACTGACTGAAAAAAACGAGGGAAAAAGTGCAATCTACGGGTCACGGTTGATACAATATTAGCACTGGGACTCAAACAGGACACCTTCTCGAGGCGCTGCAAAGAGACCACCGGCCCCTGCATAGCAAGTAAACCTGTATCAGCATCTCACCAGCATCTGACTTTGTCGCCTGCAGGCTACACATAGAAGGCTGCAGTAGGTGCATTAACCCATTGGGCTGTCGACCCTCCTTCCTCTCAGAGCAGGAAATTGAATTTCCATGTTGCCTTCCTTTGGCACCTTAGATCTGTCTTTCACCCTAATTCAGAGGATGTTTTGCTTCACGGAAAGATGATAATCATTGTGCGGTGTGAGACACTTATAGCTAAGCAGGTCAGTTAAATCTTTGCCTTTGTCATTATGGTGTATTGATATGCGCAGGGCAGTCTTCTGTCCTCTGCTTCTCTATGTTTTCTCATTGCTGCTTGGTCATGATTCTTAAATATAAGCACTCTGCTCTCAAAAGTGAAAGATTTGAAAGACTCTTGATGTAACGAGCCTTTCCCACTCTTTGCCCTGGGAGTGAGAGGGCTGCTTTCTGCCTTTAACTTCCTCAATTTTGGAGTGTCTGGCTCCACCACTGACAATAAGGGCCTAATCCTGGAGGGAAATGGACAGAGGTCTGCGCCCTGCGTCCTCCACGCGTCCCTAACGCTCCCAAACGCGACCACAGCCCTTACGGGCACAGCCCTATGTCCTATGCAGCCCCACTGGTACAGCCACCCACACAACTTAGGGTTAGGATCTGTGCTCTCCCACGTGGGCCTCAGAAAGTGTCACAGCCTGCTTTGCAAACCTTAGTGACGGTGGCCTAGGTGAAGATGTTCTTGGTGGAATACTGATGCCTTTTTCCTCCCAGAAGCCACCCCAGGAGCATAGTAAAATGAAGGGGTGTGCCTGCTCAGCTGCCCTCTGTTTAGCCTCTGCCTGAGTGACATTAGTTCTGGTCTCTCCAGGCAAATGTATCTATTCGGGAGTAGCTGGGAAAAGGGAGTCTCTTTCTGCAGGCACAGTGGGGAAGACTCAGAGAGCTGCATGCCTGAGACATCTTTCCTTGTCCCTCGCTCATTGTTGTGTTCCCTAACTTCTAACTCTCTGCAAGGCCAGGCCCTGTTTCTTTTACTGCCAACCCCCCTGCCCCATCGTCTTCCACCTACTTCCCGCTCTATTATGCCTTTTCCTTTTTTGCTCTCTTTTACGGCCCTTTGAAAAGGAATGCAGGCCTAGCTAAGCCTCGTGAAGGAAATCTACCAACAAAAGATGCATTCCTCACTTATGGGAGGTGCTGTGAGATGAGTAAGAAGGGCTGAAGGGGCAATTGGGTTGTTGAGGTGGGAGGCACCAGAGGCATAGCCAGGATTGTCTAGCAAATGGGGCCCAAAGCTAATGTAGTTGGGCCCACTGCATTGACAAAAGTATCTGTAAATGTCCACCCAGCGCTGCTGAGTGGGCATTTACAGATTTTGGGTGGGCCTTTTCCCCTCAGGCCCTACCCTGCCTCTGCTCTCACCCCCAGGGCAAAGAGTGGGAAAGGCTCGCTACAGCAAGAGTCTTTCAAATCTTTCACTTTTGAGAGCACAGTGGTTACATTTAAAAATCATGAACAAGCAGCAAAAGAAGAACATAGAGTAGCAGAGGACAGAAGACTGCCCTGTGCATATCAATACACCCCAATGACAAAGGCAACGATTTAACGGAACTACATAGCTATTAGTGGCTCACACCTCACAATGATTATCATCTCTCTGTGAAGCACAACATCCTCGGAATTAGGGTGAAAGACAGATCTAAGGTGCCAAAGGAAGGCAACATGGAAATTCAGTTTCCTGCTCTGAGAGGAAGGAGGGTCGACAGCCCAATGGGTTAATGCACCTACTGTAGCCTCCTATGTGTAGCCTGCAGACGACAAAGTCAGATGCTGGTGAGATGCTGATACAGGTTTGCTTGCTATGCAGGGGTCGGTGGTCACCTCACAGCGCCTCAAACAGGTTTCCTGTTTGAGTCCCAGTGAAAATATCGTATCAACCATGACCCGTAGATTACACTTTTTCCCCTCATATTTCCAGACAGTTGGGGCCAGAGAGACAAGCTTTTGTATGGGTGTTCCCAAGGCAAGAGTGCAGAAAACAAAGGCACAACTGTTAGTAGGAATGCAGGTGTTGAAGGGGCATTAACTGTTGGCTGATCGTGCAGGGTAATGCATACACATTTTCAATTAAAACATTTTTTTAAAAAAAGTGCTGAGGAGATACCAGACATTGGATTAGAACTCAGGTCTCCAGCATCCCAAGACCAAGCACTTACCACTTGAGTCACTGGTGGGTGTGCTTCTGAGAGTAGATTTTGGGCGTATATATCTTTCTTCTGCATGCCCCTATGAGCATACCCATTTGCATTGGGAAACATGTTCACTGAAGCCAACGAGGATAGAACATCTGGCCCCCCGCTCCACCAAATACCAGCTAACTGCAGTGGCCTAGAGGTTAAGTGCTTGCATTACAGCACTGGGGGTCCTGGGTTCGGGTCCTGCTTTCGGCACATAATCTCCTTGTACAGTTGTGAGAACCCAAACTCCTCCTAAAAGGTTGAGTGGGTACGTTTTTTTAATGCTTTGTTAGTGCAACAGCCTCAGCTTCCACACCTTCCAGGCTCTCGAATCGTCTCTCAACCCTCAAATCAATAAATTCTATACATTCCCTTCCATTCACTATCGAATTTTACATTCAGGTAGAAGCTTCTTCCAGCTATTCATTCCACTGAAGCGACTTTACCTTATCATCACTCCACTACCTAATGACATTGTCCGTGTTCCTAGATACAACACATCCCCTTTCCTTCACCTGAACACACAACAGAACTGTGAAGGGGCATGTGGCAAATACCTTTTATTTTCCATACCTCAACTTTCTTCTCTCATTCACACTCAGCAACTTGGCCACTCTCTCTTTGCTCCAGGCTTCTTCATTTTCTAACTTCACTGAGTTTCCCAAATCTTCCTTGACTACCATTCATCTTGAATAATTAGATAATCCATACTGAACATGCCTTCCCAGTTTCACTTGCAGTACCGCTACTTTCGGCATAGGAATGACTTGAACACAAGAAAAGGGGTGCCTGGTAAAGGGAGAGTGGAAGAACGCAGAGAGGTGGGACTGAGGAAATGCAGGGTAAAGAGGGAGGTGGGAGGTGGGGCAGTCTAAAGGGAGAAGAAGGGCTGGATGAATGGGTCCCTGTGGAGAGGAGGAAGGGCTGGGTGAGTGGGGGTATGTCTAGAAGGGCATGGCATGGGTTCCCTGGTGGGGGGGTGGAAGAAAACAGAGAGGCGGGACTATGGGGGAGAGTATGTGCAGGGTAAACAAAGGTGGGGCAGGCTAAAGAGGGAGGTAGCACTGGAAGGAAAAAAAAATGTCAGCCCATTGTGGAGTCCATTCCACCCTCTTTTCCTCCTCAATGCCTCCTTTCCCCACATTAGGACCCTTTTTGCACCCCCCCCCACAATTCAGGGTCTTCCTCCCCCAGAGACGCCAACTTACTCCCTGTCTGCCCCCAGGCCTCCTTTCTCCTACATCCCCAGGCCCCTCTTGACCTAACACCTACTCTTCTCCCCAGGGACCCATTCATCTGGCCCTACCGCCCTCTTTAGGCTGCCTCACCTTCTCCTTTATTTACGCTGCACGTCCTCGCCTCCACAGTCATACCTCTCTGCTGTCTTCCACCCTCTCTTTACCAGGTACCTCTTTTCATACCCACTGAACCTTTTAGAAGGAGTTTGGGTTCCCACAACTGTACAAGGAGATTATGTGCTGAAAGCAGGACTCGAACCCAGGACCCCAGCGCTGGAACCCAAGCACTTAACCTCTAGGCCACTGCAGTTAGCTGGAGTTTAGTGGAGCGGGGGGCCAGATGTTCTATCCTCGTTGGCTTCAATGAACATGTTTCACAATGCAAATGGGTATGTTCACAGGGGCATGCAGAAGAAAGATATATATGCCCAAAAGCTTCTCTCAGAAGCACAGCCACCAGTGGCTCAGGTGGTAAGTGCTTGGTCTTGGAATGCTTGAGACCTGAGTTCTAATCCAATGTTTGGTATCTCCTGTGGGATGTTTAAAAAAAAGTATGTTTTTATTGAAAAATGGGGATGCATTGCCCTGCGCGATCAGCCAACAGCTAGCGCCCTTCAATACCTTCGTTGCCACTAACAGTTGTTCCTTTTCTTTCTGCACTTTGGCCTTGGTAACACCCATACAAAAGCTTGTCTCTCTGGCCCCAACTGACTGAAAAAAACGAGGGAAAAAGTGCAATCTACGGGTCACGGTTGATACAATATTAGCACTGGGACTCAAACAGGACACCTTCTCGAGGCGCTGCGAAGAGACCACCGGCCCCTGCATAGCAAGTAAACCTGTATCAGCATCTCACCAGCATCTGACTTTGTCGCCTGCAGGCTACACATAGAAGGCTGCAATAGGTGCATTAACCCATTGGGCTGTCGACCCTCCTTCCTCTCAGAGCAGGAAATTGAATTTCCATGTTGCCTTCCTTTGGCACCTTAGATCTGTCTTTCACCCTAATTCAGAGGATGTTTTGCTTCACGGAAAGATGATAATCATTGTGCGGTGTGAGACACTTATAGCTAAGCAGGTCAGTTAAATCTTTGCCTTTGTCATTATGGTGTATTGATATGCGCAGGGCAGTCTTCTGTCCTCTGCTTCTCTATGTTTTCTCATTGCTGCTTGGTCATGATTCTTAAATATAAGCACTCTGCTCTCAAAAGTGAAAGATTTGAAAGACTCTTGATGTAACGAGCCTTTCCCACTCTTTGCCCTGGGAGTGAGAGGGCTGCTTTCTGCCTTTAACTTCCTCAATTTTGGAGTGTCTGGCTCCACCACTGACAATAAGGGCCTAATCCTGGAGGGAAATGGACAGAGGTCTGCGCCCTGCGTCCTCCACGCGTCCCTAACGCTCCCAAACGCGACCACAGCCCTTACGGGCACAGCCCTATGTCCTATGCAGCCCCACTGGTACAGCCACCCACACAACTTAGGGTTAGGATCTGTGCTCTCCCACGTGGGCCTCAGAAAGTGTCACAGCCTGCTTTGCAAACCTTAGTGACGGTGGCCTAGGTGAAGATGTTCTTGGTGGAATACTGATGCCTTTTTCCTCCCAGAAGCCACCCCAGGAGCATAGTAAAATGAAGGGGTGTGCCTGCTCAGCTGCCCTCTGTTTAGCCTCTGCCTGAGTGACATTAGTTCTGGTCTCTCCAGGCAAATGTATCTATCCGGGAGTAGCTGGGAAAAGGGAGTCTCTTTCTGCAGGCACAGTGGGGAAGACTCAGAGAGCTGCATGCCTGAGACATCTTTCCTTGTCCCTCGCTCATTGTTGTGTTCCCTAACTTCTAACTCTCTGCAAGGCCAGGCCCTGTTTCTTTTACTGCCAACCCCCCTGCCCCATCGTCTTCCACCTACTTCCCGCTCTATTATGCCTTTTCCTTTTTTGCTCTCTTTTACGGCCCTTTGAAAAGGAATGCAGGCCTAGCTAAGCCTCGTGAAGGAAATCTACCAACAAAAGATGCATTCCTCACTTATGGGAGGTGCTGTGAGATGAGTAAGAAGGGCTGAAGGGGCAATTGGGTTGTTGAGGTGGGAGGCACCAGAGGCATAGCCAGGATTGTCTAGCAAATGGGGCCCAAAGCTAATGTAGTTGGGCCCACTGCATTGACAAAAGTATCTGTAAATGTCCACCCAGCGCTGCTGAGTGGGCATTTACAGATTTTGGGTGGGCCTTTTCCCCTCAGGCCCTACCCTGCCTCTGCTCTCACCCCCAGGGCAAAGAGTGGGAAAGGCTCGCTACAGCAAGAGTCTTTCAAATCTTTCACTTTTGAGAGCACAGTGGTTACATTTAAAAATCATGAACAAGCAGCAAAAGAAGAACATAGAGTAGCAGAGGACAGAAGACTGCCCTGTGCATATCAATACACCCCAATGACAAAGGCAACGATTTAACGGAACTACATAGCTATTAGTGGCTCACACCTCACAATGATTATCATCTCTCTGTGAAGCACAACATCCTCGGAATTAGGGTGAAAGACAGATCTAAGGTGCCAAAGGAAGGCAACATGGAAATTCAGTTTCCTGCTCTGAGAGGAAGGAGGGTCGACAGCCCAATGGGTTAATGCACCTACTGTAGCCTCCTATGTGTAGCCTGCAGACGACAAAGTCAGATGCTGGTGAGATGCTGATACAGGTTTGCTTGCTATGCAGGGGTCGGTGGTCACCTCACAGCGCCTCAAACAGGTTTCCTGTTTGAGTCCCAGTGAAAATATCGTATCAACCATGACCCGTAGATTACACTTTTTCCCCTCATATTTCCAGACAGTTGGGGCCAGAGAGACAAGCTTTTGTATGGGTGTTCCCAAGGCAAGAGTGCAGAAAACAAAGGCACAACTGTTAGTAGGAATGCAGGTGTTGAAGGGGCATTAACTGTTGGCTGATCGTGCAGGGTAATGCATACACATTTTCAATTAAAACATTTTTTTAAAAAAAGTGCTGAGGAGATACCAGACATTGGATTAGAACTCAGGTCTCCAGCATCCCAAGACCAAGCACTTACCACTTGAGTCACTGGTGGGTGTACTTCTGAGAGTAGATTTTGGGCGTATATATCTTTCTTCTGCATGCCCCTATGAGCATACCCATTTGCATTGGGAAACATGTTCACTGAAGCCAACGAGGATAGAACATCTGGCCCCCCGCTCCACCAAATACCAGCTAACTGCAGTGGCCTAGAGGTTAAGTGCTTGCATTACAGCACTGGGGGTCCTGGGTTCGGGTCCTGCTTTCGGCACATAATCTCCTTGTACAGTTGTGAGAACCCAAACTCCTCCTAAAACGTTGAGTGGGTACGTTTTTTTTAATGCTTTGTTAGTGCAACAGCCTCAGCTTCCACACCTTCCAGGCTCTCGAATCGTCTCTCAACCCTCAAATCAATAAATTCTATACATTCCCTTCCATTCACTATCGAATTTTACATTCAGGTAGAAGCTTCTTCCAGCTATTCATTCCACTGAAGCGACTTTACCTTATCATCACTCCACTACCTAATGACATTGTCCGTGTTCCTAGATACAACACATCCCCTTTCCTTCACCTGAACACACAACAGAACTGTGAAGGGGCATGTGGCAAATACCTTTTATTTTCCATACCTCAACTTTCTTCTCTCATTCACACTCAGCAACTTGGCCACTCTCTCTTTGCTCCAGGCTTCTTCATTTTCTAACTTCACTGAGTTTCCCAAATCTTCCTTGACTACCATTCATCTTGAATAATTAGATAATCCATACTGAACATGCCTTCCCAGTTTCACTTGCAGTACCGCTACTTTCGGCATAGGAATGACTTGAACACAAGAAAAGGGGTGCCTGGTAAAGGGAGAGTGGAAGAACGCAGAGAGGTGGGACTGAGGAAATGCAGGGTAAAGAGGGAGGTGGGAGGTGGGGCAGTCTAAAGGGAGAAGAAGGGCTGGATGAATGGGTCCCTGTGGAGAGGAGGAAGGGCTGGGTGAGTGGGGGTATGTCTAGAAGGGCATGGCATGGGTTCCCTGGTGGGGGGGTGGAAGAAAACAGAGAGGCGGGACTATGGGGGAGAGTATGTGCAGGGTAAACAAAGGTGGGGCAGGCTAAAGAGGGAGGTAGCACTGGAAGGAAAAAAAAATGTCAGCCCATTGTGGAGTCCATTCCACCCTCTTTTCCTCCTCAATGCCTCCTTTCCCCACATTAGGACCCTTTTTGCACCCCCCCCCCACAATTCAGGGTCTTCCTCCCCCAGAGACGCCAACTTACTCCCTGTCTGCCCCCAGGCCTCCTTTCTCCTACATCCCCAGGCCCCTCTTGACCTAACACCTACTCTTCTCCCCAGGGACCCATTCATCTGGCCCTACCGCCCTCTTTAGCCTGCCTCACCTTCTCCTTTATTTACGCTGCACGTCCTCGCCTCCACAGTCATACCTCTCTGCTGTCTTCCACCCTCTCTTTACCAGGTACCTCTTTTCATACCCACTGAACCTTTTAGAAGGAGTTTGGGTTCCCACAACTGTACAAGGAGATTATGTGCTGAAAGCAGGACTCGAACCCAGGACCCCAGCGCTGGAACCCAAGCACTTAACCTCTAGGCCACTGCAGTTAGCTGGAGTTTAGTGGAGCGGGGGGCCAGATGTTCTATCCTCGTTGGCTTCAATGAACATGTTTCACAATGCAAATGGGTATGTTCACAGGGGCATGCAGAAGAAAGATATATATGCCCAAAAGCTTCTCTCAGAAGCACAGCCACCAGTGGCTCAGGTGGTAAGTGCTTGGTCTTGGAATGCTTGAGACCTGAGTTCTAATCCAATGTTTGGTATCTCCTGTGGGATGTTTAAAAAAAAGTATGTTTTTATTGAAAAATGGGGATGCATTGCCCTGCGCGATCAGCCAACAGCTAGCGCCCTTCAATACCTTTGTTGCCACTAACAGTTGTTCCTTTTCTTTCTGCACTTTGGCCTTGGTAACACCCATACAAAAGCTTGTCTCTCTGGCCCCAACTGACTGAAAAAAACGAGGGAAAAAGTGCAATCTACGGGTCACGGTTGATACAATATTAGCACTGGGACTCAAACAGGACACCTTCTCGAGGCGCTGCGAAGAGACCACCGGCCCCTGCATAGCAAGTAAACCTGTATCAGCATCTCACCAGCATCTGACTTTGTCGCCTGCAGGCTACACATAGAAGGCTGCAATAGGTGCATTAACCCATTGGGCTGTCGACCCTCCTTCCTCTCAGAGCAGGAAATTGAATTTCCATGTTGCCTTCCTTTGGCACCTTAGATCTGTCTTTCACCCTAATTCAGAGGATGTTTTGCTTCACGGAAAGATGATAATCATTGTGCGGTGTGAGACACTTATAGCTAAGCAGGTCAGTTAAATCTTTGCCTTTGTCATTATGGTGTATTGATATGCGCAGGGCAGTCTTCTGTCCTCTGCTTCTCTATGTTTTCTCATTGCTGCTTGGTCATGATTCTTAAATATAAGCACTCTGCTCTCAAAAGTGAAAGATTTGAAAGACTCTTGATGTAACGAGCCTTTCCCACTCTTTGCCCTGGGAGTGAGAGGGCTGCTTTCTGCCTTTAACTTCCTCAATTTTGGAGTGTCTGGCTCCACCACTGACAATAAGGGCCTAATCCTGGAGGGAAATGGACAGAGGTCTGCGCCCTGTGTCCTCCACGCGTCCCTAACGCTCCCAAAGCGACCACAACCCTTACGGGCACAGCCCTATGTCCTATGCAGCCCCACTGGTACAGCCACCCACACAACTTAGGGTTAGGATCTGTGCTCTCCCACGTGGGCCTCAGAAAGTGTCACAGCCTGCTTTGCAAACCTTAGTGACGGTGGCCTAGGTGAAGATGATCTTGGTGGAATACTGATGCCTTTTTCCTCCCAGAAGCCACCCCAGGAGCATAGTAAAATGAAGGGGTGTGTCTGCTCAGCTGCCCTCTGTTTAGCCTCTGCCTGAGTGACATTAGTTCTGGTCTCTCCAGGCAAATGTATCTATCCGGGAGTAGCTGGGAAAAGGGAGTCTCTTTCTGCAGGCACAGTGGGGAAGACTCAGAGAGCTGCATGCCTGAGACATCTTTCCTTGTCCCTCGCTCATTGTTGTGTTCCCTAACTTCTAACTCTCTGCAAGGCCAGGCCCTGTTTCTTTTACTGCCAACCCCCCTGCCCCATCGTCTTCCACCTACTTCCCGCTCTATTATGCCTTTTCCTTTTTTGCTCTCTTTTACGGCCCTTTGAAAAGGAATGCAGGCCTAGCTAAGCCTTGTGAAGGAAATCTACCAACAAAAGATGCATTCCTCACTTATGGGAGGTACTGTGAGATGAGTAAGAAGGGCTGAAGGGGCAATTGGGTTGTTGAGGTGGGAGGCACCAGAGGCATAGCCAGGATTGTCTAGCAAATGGGGCCCAAAGCTAATGTAGTTGGGCCCACTGCATTGACAAAAGTATCTGTAAATGTCCACCCAGCGCTGCTGAGTGGGCATTTACAGATTTTGGGTGGGCCTTTTCCCCTCAGGCCCTACCCTGCCTCTGCTCTCACCCCCAGGGCAAAGAGTGGGAAAGGCTCGCTACAGCAAGAGTCTTTCAAATCTTTCACTTTTGAGAGCACAGTGGTTACATTTAAAAATCATGAACAAGCAGCAAAAGAAGAACATAGAGTAGCAGAGGACAGAAGACTGCCCTGTGCATATCAATACACCCCAATGACAAAGGCAACGATTTAACGGAACTACATAGCTATTAGTGGCTCACACCTCACAATGATTATCATCTCTCTGTGAAGCACAACATCCTCGGAATTAGGGTGAAAGACAGATCTAAGGTGCCAAAGGAAGGCAACATGGAAATTCAGTTTCCTGCTCTGAGAGGAAGGAGGGTCGACAGCCCAATGGGTTAATGCACCTACTGCAGCCTCCTATGTGTAGCCTGCAGGCGACAAAGTCAGATGCTGGTGAGATGCTGATACAGGTTTGCTTGCTATGCAGGGGTCGGTGGTCACCTCACAGCGCCTCAAACAGGTTTCCTGTTTGAGTCCCAGTGAAAATATCGTATCAACCATGACCCGTAGATTACACTTTTTCCCCTCATATTTCCAGACAGTTGGGGCCAGAGAGACAAGCTTTTGTATGGGTGTTCCCAAGGCAAGAGTGCAGAAAACAAAGGCACAACTGTTAGTAGGAATGCAGGTGTTGAAGGGGCATTAACTGTTGGCTGATCGTGCAGGGTAATGCATACACATTTTCAATTAAAACATTTTTTTAAAAAAAGTGCTGAGGAGATACCAGACATTGGATTAGAACTCAGGTCTCCAGCATCCCAAGACCAAGCACTTACCACTTGAGTCACTGGTGGGTTTGCTTCTGAGAGTAGATTTTGGGCGTATATATCTTTCTTCTGCATGCCCCTATGAGCATACCCATTTGCATTGGGAAACATGTTCACTGAAGCCAACGAGGATAGAACATCTGGCCCCCCGCTCCACCAAATACCAGCTAACTGCAGTGGCCTAGAGGTTAAGTGCTTGCATTACAGCACTGGGGGGCCTGGGTTCGGGTCCTGCTTTCGGCACATAATCTCCTTGTACAGTTGTGAGAACCCAAACTCCTCCTAAAAGGTTGAGTGGGTGCGTTTTTTTTAATGCTTTGTTAGTGCAACAGCCTCAGCTTCCACACCTTCCAGGCTCTCGAATCGTCTCTCAACCCTCAAATCAATAAATTCTATACATTCCCTTCCATTCACTATCGAATTTTACATTCAGGTAGAAGCTTCTTCCAGCTATTCATTCCACCGAAGCGACTTTACCTTATCATCACTCCACTACCTAATGACATTGTCCGTGTTCCTAGATACAACACATCCCCTTTCCTTCACCTGAACACACAACAGACCTGTGTAGGGGCATGTGGCAAATACCTTTTATTTTCCATACCTCAACTTTCTTCTCTCATTCACACTCAGCAACTTGGCCACTCTCTCTTTGCTCCAGGCTTCTTCATTTTCTAACTTCACTGAGTTTCCCAAATCTTCCTTGACTACCATTCATCTTGAATAATTAGATAATCCATACTGAACATGCCTTCCCAGTTTCACTTGTAGTACCGCTACTTTCGGCATAGGAATGACTTGAACACAAGAAAAGGGGTGCCTGGTAAAGGGAGAGTGGAAGAACGCAGAGAGGTGGGACTGAGGAAATGCAGGGTAAAGAGGGAGGTGGGAGGTGGGGCAGTCTAAAGGGAGAAGAAGGGCTGGATGAATGGGTCCCTGTGGAGAGGAGGAAGGGCTGGGTGAGTGGGGGTATGTCTAGAAGGGCATGGCATGGGTTCCCTGGTGGGGGGGTGGAAGGTGTGGAAGCTGAGGCTGTTGCACTAACAAAGCATTAAAAAAAACGCACCCACTCAACCTTTTAGAAGGAGTTTGGGTTCCCACAACTGTACAAGGAGATTATGTGCTGAAAGCAGGACTCGAACGCAGGACCCCAGCGCTGGAACCCAAGCACTTAACCTCTAGGCCACTGCAGTTAGCTGGAGTTTAGTGGAGCGGGGGGCCAGATGTTCTATCCTCGTTGGCTTCAATGAACATGTTTCACAATGCAAATGGGTATGTTCACAGGGGCATGCAGAAGAAAGATATATATGCCCAAAAGCTTCTCTCAGAAGCACAGCCACCAGTGGCTCAGGTGGTAAGTGCTTGGTCCTGGAATGCTTGAGACCTGAGTTCTAATCCAATGTTTGGTATCTCCTTTGGGATGTTTAAAAAAAAGTATGTTATCATTGAAAAATGGGGATGCATTGCTCTGCGCGATCAGCCAACAGCTAGCGCCCTTCAATACCTTCGTTGCCACTAACAGTTGTTCCTTTTCTTTCTGCACTTTGGCCTTGGTAACACCCATACAAAAGCTTGTCTCTCTGGCCCCAACTGACTGAAAAAAACGAGGGAAAAAGTGCAATCTACGGGTCACGGTTGATACAATATTAGCACTGGGACTCAAACAGGACACCTTCTCGAGGCGCTGCGAAGAGACCACCGGCCCCTGCATAGCAAGTAAACCTGTATCAGCATCTCACCAGCATCTGACTTTGTCGCCTGCAGGCTACACATAGAAGGCTGCAAAAGGTGCATTAACCCATTGGGCTGTCGACCCTCCTTCCTCTCAGAGCAGGAAATTGAATTTCCATGTTGCCTTCCTTTGGCACCTTAGATCTGTCTTTCACCCTAATTCAGAGGATGTTTTGCTTCACGGAAAGATGATAATCATTGTGCGGTGTGAGACACTTATAGCTAAGCAGGTCAGTTAAATCTTTGCCTTTGTCATTATGGTGTATTGATATGCGCAGGGCAGTCATCTGTCCTCTGCTTCTCTATGTTTTCTCATTGCTGCTTGGTCATGATTCTTAAATATAAGCACTCTGCTCTCAAAAGTGAAAGATTTGAAAGACTCTTGATGTAACGAGCCTTTCCCACTCTTTGCCCTGGGAGTGAGAGGGCTGCTTTCTGCCTTTAACTTCCTCAATTTTGGAGTGTCTGGCTCCACCACTGACAATAAGGGCCTAATCCTGGAGGGAAATGGACAGAGGTCTGCGCCCTGCGTCCTCCACGCGTCCCTAACGCTCCCAAACGCGACCACAGCCCTTACGGGCACAGCCCTATGTCCTATGCAGCCCCACTGGTACAGCCACCCACACAACTTAGGGTTAGGATCTGTGCTCTCCCACGTGGGCCTCAGAAAGTGTCACAGCCTGCTTTGCAAACCTTAGTGACGGTGGCCTAGGTGAAGATGATCTTGGTGGAATACTGATGCCTTTTTCCTCCCAGAAGCCACCCCAGGAGCATAGTAAAATGAAGGGGTGTGCCTGCTCAGCTGCCCTCTGTTTAGCCTCTGCCTGAGTGACATTAGTTCTGGTCTCTCCAGGCAAATGTATCCATCCGGGAGTAGCTGGGAAAAGGGAGTCTCTTTCTGCAGGCACAGTGGGGAAGACTCAGAGAGCTGCATGCCTGAGACATCTTTCCTTGTCCCTCGCTCATTGTTGTGTTCCCTAACTTCTAACTCTCTGCAAGGCCAGGCCCTGATTCTTTTACTGCCAACCCCCCTGCCCCATCGTCTTCCACCTACTTCCCGCTCTATTATGCCTTTTCCTTTTTTGCTCTCTTTTACGGCCCTTTGAAAAGGAATGCAGGCCTAGCTAAGCCTCGTGAAGGAAATCTACCAACAAAAGATGCATTCCTCACTTATGGGAGGTGCTGTGAGATGAGTAAGAAGGGCTGAAGGGGCAATTGGGTTGTTGAGGTGGGAGGCACCAGAGGCATAGCCAGGATTGTCTAGCAAATGGGGCCCAAAGCTAATGTAGTTGGGCCCACTGCATTGACAAAAGTATCTGTAAATGTCCACCCAGCGCTGCTGAGTGGGCATTTACAGATTTTGGGTGGGCCTTTTCCCCTCAGGCCCTACCCTGCCTCTGCTCTCACCCCCAGGGCAAAGAGTGGGAAAGGCTCGCTACAGCAAGAGTCTTTCAAATCTTTCACTTTTGAGAGCACAGTGGTTACATTTAAAAATCATGAACAAGCAGCAAAAGAAGAACATAGAGTAGCAGAGGACAGAAGACTGCCCTGTGCATATCAATACACCCCAATGACAAAGGCAACGATTTAACGGAACTACATAGCTATTAGTGGCTCACACCTCACAATGATTATCATCTCTCTGTGAAGCACAACATCCTCGGAATTAGGGTGAAAGACAGATCTAAGGTGCCAAAGGAAGGCAACATGGAAATTCAGTTTCCTGCTCTGAGAGGAAGGAGGGTCGACAGCCCAATGGGTTAATGCACCTACTGCAGCCTCCTATGTGTAGCCTGCAGGCGACAAAGTCAGATGCTGGTGAGATGCTGATACAGGTTTGCTTGCTATGCAGGGGTCGGTGGTCACCTCACAGCGCCTCAAACAGGTTTCCTGTTTGAGTCCCAGTGAAAATATCGTATCAACCATGACCCGTAGATTACACTTTTTCCCCTCATATTTCCAGACAGTTGGGGCCAGAGAGACAAGCTTTTGTATGGGTGTTCCCAAGGCAAGAGTGCAGAAAACAAAGGCACAACTGTTAGTAGGAATGCAGGTGTTGAAGGGGCATTAACTGTTGGCTGATCGTGCAGGGTAATGCATACACATTTTCAATTAAAACATTTTTTTAAAAAAAGTGCTGAGGAGATACCAGACATTGGATTAGAACTCAGGTCTCCAGCATCCCAAGACCAAGCACTTACCACTTGAGTCACTGGTGGGTGTGCTTCTGAGAGTAGATTTTGGGCGTATATATCTTTCTTCTGCATGCCCCTATGAGCATACCCATTTGCATTGGGAAACATGTTCACTGAAGCCAACGAGGATAGAACATCTGGCCCCCCGCTCCACCAAATACCAGCTAACTGCAGTGGCCTAGAGGTTAAGTGCTTGCATTACAGCACTGGGGGGCCTGGGTTCGGGTCCTGCTTTCGGCACATAATCTCCTTGTACTGTTATGAGAACCCAAACTCCTCCTAAAAGGTTGAGTGGGTACGTTTTTTTTAATGCTTTGTTAGTGCAACAGCCTCAGCTTCCACACCTTCCAGGCTCTCGAATCGTCTCTCAACCCTCAAATCAATAAATTCTATACATTCCCTTCCATTCACTATCGAATTTTACATTCAGGTAGAAGCTTCTTCCAGCTATTCATAACACCGAAGCGACTTTACCTTATCATCACTCCACTACCTAATGACATTGTCCGTGTTCCTAGATACAACACATCCCCTTTCCTTCACCTGAACACACAACAGACCTGTGTAGGGGCATGTGGCAAATACCTTTTATTTTCCATACCTCAACTTTCTTCTCTCATTCACACTCAGCAACTTGGCCACTCTCTCTTTGCTCCAGGCTTCTTCATTTTCTAACTTCACTGAGTTTCCCAAATCTTCCTTGACTACCATTCATCTTGAATAATTAGATAATCCATACTGAACATGCCTTCCCAGTTTCACTTGCAGTACCGCTACTTTCGGCATAGGAATGACTTGAACACAAGAAAAGGGGTGCCTGGTAAAGGGAGAGTGGAAGAACGCAGAGAGGTGGGACTGAGGAAATGCAGGGTAAAGAGGGAGGTGGGAGGTGGGGCAGTCTAAAGGGAGAAGAAGGGCTGGATGAATGGGTCCCTGTGGAGAGGAGGAAGGGCTGGGTGAGTGGGGGTATGTCTAGAAGGGCATGGCATGGGTTCCCTGGTGGGGGGGTGGAAGAAAACAGAGAGGCGGGACTATGGGGGAGAGTATGTGCAGGGTAAACAAAGGTGGGGCAGGCTAAAGAGGGAGGTAGCACTGGAAGGAAAAAAAAATGTCAGCCCATTGTGGAGTCCATTCCACCCTCTTTTCCTCCTCAATGCCTCCTTTCCCCACATTAGGACCCTTTTTGCACCCCCCCCCCACAATTCAGGGTCTTCCTCCCCCAGAGACGCCAACTTACTCCCTGTCTGCCCCCAGGCCTCCTTTCTCCTACATCCCCAGGCCCCTCTTGACCTAACACCTACTCTTCTCCCCAGGGACCCATTCATCTGGCCCTACCGCCCTCTTTAGCCTGCCTCACCTTCTCCTTTATTTACGCTGCACATCCTCGCCTCCACAGTCCTACCTCTCTGCTGTCTTCCACCCTCTCTTTACCAGGTACCTCTTTTCATACCCACTGAACCTTTTAGAAGGAGTTTGGGTTCCCACAACTGTACAAGGAGATTATGTGCTGAAAGCAGGACTCGAACGCAGGACCCCAGCGCTGGAACCCAAGCACTTAACCTCTAGGCCACTGCAGTTAGCTGGAGTTTAGTGGAGCGGGGGGCCAGATGTTCTATCCTCGTTGGCTTCAATGAACATGTTTCACAATGCAAATGGGTATGTTCACAGGGGCATGCAGAAGAAAGATATATATGCCCAAAAGCTTCTCTCAGAAGCACAGCCACCAGTGGCTCAGGTGGTAAGTGCTTGGTCTTGGAATGCTTGAGACCTGAGTTCTAATCCAATGTTTGGTATCTCCTGTGGGATGTTTAAAAAAAAGTATGTTTTTATTGAAAAATGGGGATGCATTGCCCTGCGCGATCAGCCAACAGCTAGCGCCCTTCAATACCTTCGTTGCCACTAACAGTTGTTCCTTTTCTTTCTGCACTTTGGCCTTGGTAACACCCATACAAAAGCTTGTCTCTCTGGCCCCAACTGACTGAAAAAAACGAGGGAAAAAGTGCAATCTACGGGTCACGGTTGATACAATATTAGCACTGGGACTCAAACAGGACACCTTCGCGAGGCGCTGCGAAGAGACCACCGGCCCCTGCATAGCAAGTAAACCTGTATCAGCATCTCACCAGCATCTGACTTTGTCGCCTGCAGGCTACACATAGAAGGCTGCAATAGGTGCATTAACCCATTGGGCTGTCGACCCTCCTTCCTCTCAGAGCAGGAAATTGAATTTCCATGTTGCCTTCCTTTGGCACCTTAGATCTGTCTTTCACCCTAATTCAGAGGATGTTTTGCTTCACGGAAAGATGATAATCATTGTGCGGTGTGAGACACTTATAGCTAAGCAGGTCAGTTAAATCTTTGCCTTTGTCATTATGGTGTATTGATATGCGCAGGGCAGTCTTCTGTCCTCTGCTTCTCTATGTTTTCTCATTGCTGCTTGGTCATGATTCTTAAATATAAGCACTCTGCTCTCAAAAGTGAAAGATTTGAAAGACTCTTGATGTAACGAGCCTTTCCCACTCTTTGCCCTGGGAGTGAGAGGGCTGCTTTCTGCCTTTAACTTCCTCAATTTTGGAGTGTCTGGCTCCACCACTGACAATAAGGGCCTAATCCTGGAGGGAAATGGACAGAGGTCTGCCCCCTGCGTCCTCCACGCGTCCCTAACGCTCCCAAACGCGACCACAGCCCTTACGGGCACAGCCCTATGTCCTATGCAGCCCCACTGGTACAGCCACCCACACAACTTAGGGTTAGGATCTGTGCTCTCCCACGTGGGCCTCAGAAAGTGTCACAGCCTGCTTTGCAAACCTTAGTGACGGTGGCCTAGGTGAAGATGATCTTGGTGGAATACTGATGCCTTTTTCCTCCCAGAAGCCACCCCAGGAGCATAGTAAAATGAAGGGGTGTGCCTGCTCAGCTGCCCTCTGTTTAGCCTCTGCCTGAGTGACATTAGTTCTGGTCTCTCCAGGCAAATGTATCCATCCGGGAGTAGCTGGGAAAAGGGAGTCTCTTTCTGCAGGCACAGTGGGGAAGACTCAGAGAGCTGCATGCCTGAGACATCTTTCCTTGTCCCTCGCTCATTGTTGTGTTCCCTAACTTCTAACTCTCTGCAAGGCCAGGCCCTGTTTCTTTTACTGCCAACCCCCCTGCCCCATCGTCTTCCACCTACTTCCCGCTCTATTATGCCTTTTCCTTTTTTGCTCTCTTTTACGGCCCTTTGAAAAGGAATGCAGGCCTAGCTAAGCCTCGTGAAGGAAATCTACCAACAAAAGATGCATTCCTCACTTATGGGAGGTGCTGTGAGATGAGTAAGAAGGGCTGAAGGGGCAATTGGGTTGTTGAGGTGGGAGGCACCAGAGGCATAGCCAGGATTGTCTAGCAAATGGGGCCCAAAGCTAATGTAGTTGGGCCCACTGCATTGACAAAAGTATCTGTAAATGTCCACCCAGCGCTGCTGAGTGGGCATTTACAGATTTTGGGTGGGCCTTTTCCCCTCAGGCCCTACCCTGCCTCTGCTCTCACCCCCAGGGCAAAGAGAGGGAAAGGCTCGCTACAGCAAGAGTCTTTCAAATCTTTCACTTTTGAGAGCACAGTGGTTACATTTAAAAATCATGAACAAGCAGCAAAAGAAGAACATAGAGTAGCAGAGGACAGAAGACTGCCCTGTGCATATCAATACACCCCAATGACAAAGGCAACGATTTAACGGAACTACATAGCTATTAGTGGCTCACACCTCACAATGATTATCATCTCTCTGTGAAGCACAACATCCTCGGAATTAGGGTGAAAGACAGATCTAAGGTGCCAAAGGAAGGCAACATGGAAATTCAGTTTCCTGCTCTGAGAGGAAGGAGGGTCGACAGCCCAATGGGTTAATGCACCTACTGCAGCCTCCTATGTGTAGCCTGCAGGCGACAAAGTCAGATGCTGGTGAGATGCTGATACAGGTTTGCTTGCTATGCAGGGTTCGGTGGTCACCTCACAGTGCCTCAAACAGGTTTCCTGTTTGAGTCCCAGTGAAAATATCGTATCAACCATGACCCGTAGATTACACTTTTTCCCCTCATATTTCCAGACAGTTGGGGCCAGAGAGACAAGCTTTTGTATGGGTGTTCCCAAGGCAAGAGTGCAGAAAACAAAGGCACAACTGTTAGTAGGAATGCAGGTGTTGAAGGGGCATTAACTGTTGGCTGATCGTGCAGGGTAATGCATACACATTTTCAATTAAAACATTTTTTTTTAAAAAGTGCTGAGGAGATACCAGGCATTGGATTAGAACTCAGGTCTCCAGCATCCCAAGACCAAGCACTTACCACTTGAGCCACTGGTGGGTGTGCTTCTGAGAGTAGATTTTGGGCGTATATATCTTTCTTCTGCATGCCCCTATGAGCATACCCATTTGCATTGGGAAACATGTTCACTGAAGCCAACGAGGATAGAACATCTGGCCCCCCGCTCCACCAAATACCAGCTAACTGCAGTGGCCTAGAGGTTAAGTGCTTGCATTACAGCACTGGGGGGCCTGGGTTCGGGTCCTGCTTTCGGCACATAATCTCCTTGTACAGTTGTGAGAACCCAAACTCCTCCTAAAAGGTTGAGTGGGTACGTTTTTTTTAATGCTTTGTTAGTGCAACAGCCTCAGCTTCCACACCTTCCAGGCTCTCGAATCGTCTCTCAACCCTCAAATCAATACATTCTATACATTCCCTTCCATTCACTATCGAATTTTACATTCAGGTAGAAGCTTCTTCCAGCTATTCATTCCACCGAAGCGACTTTACCTTATCATCACTCCACTACCTAATGACATTGTCCGTGTTCCTAGATACAACACATCCCCTTTCCTTCACCTGAACACACAACAGACCTGTGTAGGGGCATGTGGCAAATACCTTTTATTTTCCATACCTCAACTTTCTTCTCTCATTCACACTCAGCAACTTGGCCACTCTCTCTTTGCTCCAGGCTTCTTCATTTTCTAACTTCACTGAGTTTCCCAAATCTTCCTTGACTACCATTCATCTTGAATAATTAGATAATCCATACTGAACATGCCTTCCCAGTTTCACTTGCAGTACCGCTACTTTCGGCATAGGAATGACTTGAACACAAGAAAAGGGGTGCCTGGTAAAGGGAGAGTGGAAGAACGCAGAGAGGTGGGACTGAGGAAATGCAGGGTAAAGAGGGAGGTGGGAGGTGGGGCAGTCTAAAGGGAGAAGAAGGGCTGGATGAATGGGTCCCTGTGGAGAGGAGGAAGGGCTGGGTGAGTGGGGGTATGTCTAGAAGGGCATGGCATGGGTTCCCTGGTGGGGGGGTGGAAGAAAACAGAGAGGCGGGACTATGGGGGAGAGTATGTGCAGGGTAAACAAAGGTGGGGCAGGCTAAAGAGGGAGGTAGCACTGGAAGGAAAAAAAAATGTCAGCCCATTGTGGAGTCCATTCCACCCTCTTTTCCTCCTCAATGCCTCCTTTCCCCACATTAGGACCCTTTTTGCACCCCCCCCCACAATTCAGGGTCTTCCTCCCCCAGAGACGCCAACTTATTCCCTGTCTGCCCCCAGGCCTCCTTTCTCCTACATCCCCAGACCCCTCTTGACCTAACACCTACTCTTCTCCCCAGGGACCCATTCATCTGGCCCTACCTCCCTCTTTAGCCTGCCTCACCTCCTCCTTTATTTACGCTGCACTTCCTCGCCTCCACAGTCCTACCTCTCTGCTGTCTTCCACCCTCTCTTTACCAGGTACCTCTTTTCATACCCACTGAACCTTTTAGAAGGAGTTTGGGTTCCCACAACTGTACAAGGAGATTAAGTGCCGAAAGCAGGACTCGAACCCAGGACCCCAGCGCTGGAACCCAAGCACTTAACCTCTAGGCCACTGCAGTTAGCTGGAGTTTAGTGGAGCGGGGGGCCAGATGTTCTATCCTCGTTGGCTTCAATGAACATGTTTCACAATGCAAATGGGTATGTTCACAGGGGCATGCAGAAGAAAGATATTTATGCCCAAAAGCTTCTCTCAGAAGCACAGCCACCAGTGGCTCAGGTGGTAAGTGCTTGGTCTTGGAATGCTTGAGACTTGAGTTCTAATCCAATGTTTGGTATCTCCTGTGGGATGTTTAAAAAAAAGTATGTTTTTATTGAAAAATGGGGATGCATTGCCATGCGCGATCAGCCAACAGCTAGCGCCCTTCAATACCTTCGTTGCCACTAACAGCAGTTGTTCCTTTTCTTTCTGCACTTTGGCCTTGGTAACACCCATACAAAAGCTTGTCTCTCTGGCCCCAAATGACTGAAAAAAACGAGGGAAAAAGTGCAATCTACGGGTCACGGTTGATACAATATTAGCACTGGGACTCAAACAGGACACCTTCTCGAGGCGCTGCGAAGAGACCACCGGCCCCTGCATAGCAAGTAAACCTGTATCAGCATCTCACCAGCATCTGACTTTGTCGCCTGCAGGCTACACATAGAAGGCTGCAGTAGGTGCATTAACCCATTGGGCTGTCGACCCTCCTTCCTCTCAGAGCAGGAAATTGAATTTCCATGTTGCCTTCCTTTGGCACCTTAGATCTGTCTTTCACCCTAATTCAGAGGATGTTTTGCTTCACGGAAAGATGATAATCATTGTGCGGTGTGAGACACTTATAGCTAAGCAGGTCAGTTAAATCTTTGCCTTTGTCATTATGGTGTATTGATATGCGCAGGGCAGTCTTCTGTCCTCTGCTTCTCTATGTTTTCTCATTGCTGCTTGGTCATGATTCTTAAATATAAGCACTCTGCTCTCAAAAGTGAAAGATTTGAAAGACTCTTGATGTAACGAGCCTTTCCCACTCTTTGCCCTGGGAGTGAGAGGGCTGCTTTCTGCCTTTAACTTCCTCAATTTTGGAGTGTCTGGCTCCACCACTGACAATAAGGGCCTAATCCTGGAGGGAAATGGACAGAGGTCTGCGCCCTGCGTCCTCCACGCGTCCCTAACGCTCCCAAACGCGACCACAGCCCTTACGGGCACAGCCCTATGTCCTATGCAGCCCCACTGGTACAGCCACCCACACAATTTAGGGTTAGGATCTGTGCTCTCCCACGTGGGCCTCAGAAAGTGTCACAGCCTGCTTTGCAAACCTTAGTGACGGTGGCCTAGGTGAAGATGATCTTGGTGGAATACTGATGCCTTTTTCCTCCCAGAAGCCACCCCAGGAGCATAGTAAAATGAAGGGGTGTGCCTGCTCAGCTGCCCTCTGTTTAGCCTCTGCCTGAGTGACATTAGTTCTGGTCTCTCCAGGCAAATGTATCCATCCGGGAGTAGCTGGGAAAAGGGAGTCTCTTTCTGCAGGCACAGTGGGGAAGACTCAGAGAGCTGCATGCCTGAGACATCTTTCCTTGTCCCTCGCTCATTGTTGTGTTCCCTAACTTCTAACTCTCTGCAAGGCCAAGCCCTGTTTCTTTTACTGCCAACCCCCCTGCCCCATCGTCTTCCACCTACTTCCCGCTCTATTATGCCTTTTCCTTTTTTGCTCTCTTTTACGGCCCTTTGAAAAGGAATGCAGGCCTAGCTAAGCCTCGTGAAGGAAATCTACCAACAAAAGATGCATTCCTCACTTATGGGAGGTGCTGTGAGATGAGTAAGAAGGGCTGAAGGGGCAATTGGGTTGTTGAGGTGGGAGGCACCAGAGGCATAGCCAGGATTGTCTAGCAAATGGGGCCCAAAGCTAATGTAGTTGGGCCCACTGCATTGACAAAAGTATCTGTAAATGTCCACCCAGCGCTGCTGAGTGGGCATTTACAGATTTTGGGTGGGCCTTTTCCCCTCAGGCCCTACCCTGCCTCTGCTCTCACCCCCAGGGCAAAGAGTGGGAAAGGCTCGCTACAGCAAGAGTCTTTCAAATCTTTCACTTTTGAGAGCACAGTGGTTACATTTAAAAATCATGAACAAGCAGCAAAAGAAGAACATAGAGTAGCAGAGGACAGAAGACTGCCCTGTGCATATCAATACACCCCAATGACAAAGGCAACGATTTAACGGAACTACATAGCTATTAGTGGCTCACACCTCACAATGATTATCATCTCTCTGTGAAGCACAACATCCTCGGAATTAGGGTGAAAGACAGATCTAAGGTGCCAAAGGAAGGCAACATGGAAATTCAGTTTCCTGCTCTGAGAGGAAGGAGGGTCGACAGCCCAATGGGTTAATGCACCTACTGCAGCCTCCTATGTGTAGCCTGCAGGCGACAAAGTCAGATGCTGGTGAGATGCTGATACAGGTTTGCTTGCTATGCAGGGGTCGGTGGTCACCTCACAGCGCCTCAAACAGGTTTCCTGTTTGAGTCCCAGTGAAAATATCGTATCAACCATGACCCGTAGATTACACTTTTTCCCCTCATATTTCCAGACAGTTGGGGCCAGAGAGACAAGCTTTTGTATGGGTGTTCCCAAGGCAAGAGTGCAGAAAACAAAGGCACAACTGTTAGTAGGAATGCAGGTGTTGAAGGGGCATTAACTGTTGGCTGATCGTGCAGGGTAATGCATACACATTTTCAATTAAAACATTTTTTTTTAAAAAGTGCTGAGGAGATACCAGACATTGGATTAGAACTCAGGTCTCCAGCATCCCAAGACCAAGCACTTACCACTTGAGCCACTGGTGGGTGTGCTTCAGAGAGTAGATTTTGGGCGTATATATCTTTCTTCTGCATGCCCCTATGAGCATACCCATTTGCATTGGGAAACATGTTCACTGAAGCCAACGAGGATAGAACATCTGGCCCCCCGCTCCACCAAATACCAGCTAACTGCAGTGGCCTAGAGGTTAAGTGCTTGCATTACAGCACTGCGGGGCCTGGGTTCGGGTCCTGCTTTCGGCACATAATCTCCTTGTACAGTTGTGAGAACCCAAACTCCTCCTAAAAGGTTGAGTGGGTATGTTTTTTTTAATGCTTTGTTAGTGCAACAGCCTCAGCTTCCACACCTTCCAGGCTCTCGAATCGTCTCTCAACCCTCAAATCAATACATTCTATACATTCCCTTCCATTCACTATCGAATTTTACATTCAGGTAGAAGCTTCTTCCAGCTATTCATTCCACCGAAGCGACTTTACCTTATCATCACTCCACTACCTAATGACATTGTCCGTGTTCCTAGATACAACACATCCCCTTTCCTTCACCTGAACACACAACAGACCTGTGTAGGGGCATGTGGCAAATACCTTTTATTTTCCATACCTCAACTTTCTTCTCTCATTCACACTCAGCAACTTGGCCACTCTCTCTTTGCTCCAGGCTTCTTCATTTTCTAACTTCACTGAGTTTCCCAAATCTTCCTTGACTACCATTCATCTTGAATAATTAGATAATCCATACTGAACATGCCTTCCCAGTTTCACTTGCAGTACCGCTACTTTCGGCATAGGAATGACTTGAACACAAGAAAAGGGGTGCCTGGTAAAGGGAGAGTGGAAGAACGCAGAGAGGTGGGACTGAGGAAATGCAGGGTAAAGAGGGAGGTGGGAGGTGGGGCAGTGTAAAGGGAGAAGAAGGGCTGGATGAATGGGTCCCTGTGGAGAGGAGGAAGGGCTGGGTGAGTGGGGGTATGTCTAGAAGGGCATGGCATGGGTTCCCTGGTGGGGGGGTGGAAGAAAACAGAGAGGCGGGACTATGGGGGAGAGTATGTGCAGGGTAAACAAAGGTGGGGCAGGCTAAAGAGGGAGGTAGCACTGGAAGGAAAAAAAAATGTCAGCCCATTGTGGAGTCCATTCCACCCTCTTTTCCTCCTCAATGCCTCCTTTCCCCACATTAGGACCCTTTTTGCACCCCCCCCACAATTCAGGGTCTTCCTCCCCCAGAGATGCCAACTTACTCCCTGTCTGCCCCCAGGCCTCCTTTCTCCTACATCCCCAGGCCCCTCTTGACCTAACACCTACTCTTCTCCCCAGGGACCCATTCATCTGGCCCTACCGCCCTCTTTAGCCTGCCTCACCTTCTCCTTTATTTACGCTGCACGTCCTCACCTCCACAGTCCTACCTCTCTGCTGTCTTCCACCCTCTCTTTACCAGGTACCTCTTTTCATACCCACTGAACCTTTTAGAAGGAGTTTGGGTTCCCACAACTGTACAAGGAGATTATGTGCTGAAAGCAGGACTCGAACCCAGGACCCCAGCGCTGGAACCCAAGCACTTAACCTCTAGGCCACTGCAGTTAGCTGGAGTTTAGTGGAGCGGGGGGCCAGATGTTCTATCCTCGTTGGCTTCAATGAACATGTTTCACAATGCAAATGGGTATGTTCACAGGGGCATGCAGAAGAAAGATATATATGCCCAAAAGCTTCTCTCAGAAGCACAGCCACCAGTGGCTCAGGTGGTAAGTGCTTGGTCTTGGAATGCTTGAGACCTGAGTTCTAATCCAATGTTTGGTATCTCCTGTGGGATGTTTAAAAAAAAGTATGTTTTTATTGAAAAATGGGGATGCATTGCCCTGCGCGATCAGCCAACAGCTAGCGCCCTTCAATACCTTCGTTGCCACTAACAGTTGTTCCTTTTCTTTCTGCACTTTGGCCTTGGTAACACCCATACAAAAGCTTGTCTCTCTGGCCCCAACTGACTGAAAAAAACGAGGGAAAAAGTGCAATCTACGGGTCACGGTTGATACAATATTAGCACTGGGACTCAAACAGGACACCTTCTCGAGGCGCTGCGAAGAGACCACCGGCCCCTGCATAGCAAGTAAACCTGTATCAGCATCTCACCAGCATCTGACTTTGTCGCCTGCAGGCTACACATAGAAGGCTGCAATAGGTGCATTAACCCATTGGGCTGTCGACCCTCCTTCCTCTCAGAGCAGGAAATTGAATTTCCATGTTGCCTTCCTTTGGCACCTTAGATCTGTCTTTCACCCTAATTCAGAGGATGTTTTGCTTCACGGAAAGATGATAATCATTGTGCGGTGTGAGACACTTATAGCTAAGCAGGTCAGTTAAATCTTTGCCTTTGTCATTATGGTGTATTGATATGCGCAGGGCAGTCTTCTGTCCTCTGCTTCTCTATGTTTTCTCATTGCTGCTTGGTCATGATTCTTAAATATAAGCACTCTGCTCTCAAAAGTGAAAGATTTGAAAGACTCTTGATGTAACGAGCCTTTCCCACTCTTTGCCCTGGGAGTGAGAGGGCTGCTTTCTGCCTTTAACTTCCTCAATTTTGGAGTGTCTGGCTCCACCACTGACAATAAGGGCCTAATCCTGGAGGGAAATGGACAGAGGTCTGCGCCCTGCGTCCTCCACGCGTCCCTAACGCTCCCAAACGCGACCACAGCCCTTACGGGCACAGCCCTATGTCCTATGCAGCCCCACTGGTACAGCCACCCACACAACTTAGGGTTAGGATCTGTGCTCTCCCACGTGGGCCTCAGAAAGTGTCACAGCCTGCTTTGCAAACCTTAGTGACGGTGGCCTAGGTGAAGATGATCTTGGTGGAATACTGATGCCTTTTTCCTCCCAGAAGCCACCCCAGGAGCATAGTAAAATGAAGGGGTGTGCCTGCTCAGCTGCCCTCTGTTTAGCCTCTGCCTGAGTGACATTAGTTCTGGTCTCTCCAGGCAAATGTATCCATCCGGGAGTAGCTGGGAAAAGGGAGTCTCTTTCTGCAGGCACAGTGGGGAAGACTCAGAGAGCTGCATGCCTGAGACATCTTTCCTTGTCCCTCGCTCATTGTTGTGTTCCCTAACTTCTAACTCTCTGCAAGGCCAGGCCCTGTTTCTTTTACTGCCAACCCCCCTGCCCCATCGTCTTCCACCTACTTCCCGCTCTATTATGCCTTTTCCTTTTTTGCTCTCTTTTACGGCCCTTTGAAAAGGAATGCAGGCCTAGCTAAGCCTCGTGAAGGAAATCTACCAACAAAAGATGCATTCCTCACTTATGGGAGGTGCTGTGAGATGAGTAAGAAGGGCTGAAGGGGCAATTGGGTTGTTGAGGTGGGAGGCACCAGAGGCATAGCCAGGATTGTCTAGCAAATGGGGCCCAAAGCTAATGTAGTTGGGCCCACTGCATTGACAAAAGTATCTGTAAATGTCCACCCAGCGCTGCTGAGTGGGCATTTACAGATTTTGGGTGGGCCTTTTCCCCTCAGGCCCTACCCTGCCTCTGCTCTCACCCCCAGGGCAAAGAGTGGGAAAGGCTCGCTACAGCAACAGTCTTTCAAATCTTTCACTTTTGAGAGCACAGTGGTTACATTTAAAAATCATGAACAAGCAGCAAAAGAAGAACATAGAGTAGCAGAGGACAGAAGACTGCCCTGTGCATATCAATACACCCCAATGACAAAGGCAACGATTTAACGGAACTACATAGCTATTAGTGGCTCACACCTCACAATGATTATCATCTCTCTGTGAAGCACAACATCCTCGGAATTAGGGTGAAAGACAGATCTAAGGTGCCAAAGGAAGGCAACATGGAAATTCAGTTTCCTGCTCTGAGAGGAAGGAGGGTCGACAGCCCAATGGGTTAATGCACCTACTGCAGCCTCCTATGTGTAGCCTGCAGGCGACAAAGTCAGATGCTGGTGAGATGCTGATACAGGTTTGCTTGCTATGCAGGGGTCGGTGGTCACCTCACAGCGCCTCAAACAGGTTTCCTGTTTGAGTCCCAGTGAAAATATCGTATCAACCATGACCCGTAGATTACACTTTTTCCCCTCATATTTCCAGACAGTTGGGGCCAGAGAGACAAGCTTTTGTATGGGTGTTCCCAAGGCAAGAGTGCAGAAAACAAAGGCACAACTGTTAGTAGGAATGCAGGTGTTGAAGGGGCATTAACTGTTGGCTGATCGTGCAGGGTAATGCATACACATTTTCAATTAAAACATTTTTTTAAAAAAAGTGCTGAGGAGATACCAGACATTGGATTAGAACTCAGGTCTCCAGCATCCCAAGACCAAGCACTTACCACTTGAGTCACTGGTGGGTGTGCTTCTGAGAGTAGATTTTGGGCGTATATATCTTTCTTCTGCATGCCCCTATGAGCATACCCATTTGCATTGGGAAACATGTTCCCTGAAGCCAACGAGGATAGAACATCTGGCCCCCCGCTCCACCAAATACCAGCTAACTGCAGTGGCCTAGAGGTTAAGTGCTTGCATTACAGCACTGGGGGGCCTGGGTTCGGGTCCTGCTTTCGGCACATAATCTCCTTGTACAGTTGTGAGAACCCAAACTCCTCCTAAAAGGTTGAGTGGGTACGTTTTTTTTAATGCTTTGTTAGTGCAACAGCCTCAGCTTCCACACCTTCCAGGCTCTCGAATCGTCTCTCAACCCTCAAATCAATAAATTCTATACATTCCCTTCCATTCACTATCGAATTTTACATTCAGGTAGAAGCTTCTTCCAGCTATTCATTCCACCGAAGCGACTTTACCTTATCATCACTCCACTACCTAATAACATTGTCCGTGTTCCTAGATACAACACATCCCCTTTCCTTCACCTGAACACACAACAGACCTGTGTAGGGGCATGTGGCAAATACCTTTTATTTTCCATACCTCAACTTGCTTCTCTCATTCACACTCAGCAACTTGGCCACTCTCTCTTTGCTCCAGGCTTCTTCATTTTCTAACTTCACTGAGTTTCCCAAATCTTCCTTGACTACCATTCATCTTGAATAATTAGATAATCCATACTGAACATGCCTTCCCAGTTTCACTTGCAGTACCGCTACTTTCGGCATAGGAATGACTTGAACACAAGAAAAGGGGTGCCTGGTAAAGGGAGAGTGGAAGAACGCAGAGAGGTGGGACTGAGGAAATGCAGGGTAAAGAGGGAGGTGGGAGGTGGGGCAGTCTAAAGGGAGAAGAAGGGCTGGATGAATGGGTCCCTGTGGAGAGGAGGAAGGGCTGGGTGAGTGGGGGTATGTCTACAAGGGCATGGCATGGGTTCCCTGGTGGGGGGGTGGAAGAAAACAGAGAGGCGGGACTATGGGGGAGAGTATGTGCAGGGTAAACAAAGGTGGGGCAGGCTAAAGAGGGAGGTAGCACTGGAAGGAAAAAAAAATGTCAGCCCATTGTGGAGTCCATTCCACCCTCTTTTCCTCCTCAATGCCTCCTTTCCCCACATTAGGACCCTTTTTGCACCCCCCCCCCCACAATTCAGGGTCTTCCTCCCCCAGAGACTCCAACTTACTCCCTGTCTGCCCCCAGGCCTCCTTTCTCCTACATCCCCAGGCCCCTCTTGACCTAACACCTACTCTTCTCCCCAGGGACCCATTCATCTGGCCCTACCTCCCTCTTTAGCCTGCCTCACCTCCTCCTTTATTTACGCTGCACTTCCTCGCCTCCACAGTCCTACCTCTCTGCTGTCTTCCACCCTCTCTTTACCAGGTACCTCTTTTCATACCCACTGAACTTTTTAGAAGGAGTTTGGGTTCCTACAACTGTACAAGGAGATTATGTGCCGAAAGCAGGACTCGAACCCAGGACCCCAGCGCTGGAACCCAAGCACTTAACCTCTAGGCCACTGCAGTTAGCTGGAGTTTAGTGGAGCGGGGGGCCAGATGTTCTATCCTCGTTGGCTTCAATGAACATGTTTCTCAATGCAAATGGGTATGTTCACAGGGGCATGCAGAAGAAAGATATATATGCCCAAAAGCTTATCTCAGAAGCACAGCCACCAGTGGCTCAGGTGGTAAGTGCTTGGTCTTGGAATGTTTGAGACCTGAGTTCTAATCCAATGTTTGGTATCTCCTGTGGGATGTTTAAAAAAAAGTATGTTTTTATTGAAAAATGGGGATGCATTGCCCTGCGCGATCAGCCAACAGCTAGCGCCCTTCAATACCTTCGTTGCCACTAACAGTTGTTCCTTTTCTTTCTGCACTTTGGCCTTGGTAACACCCATACAAAAGCTTGTCTCTCTGGCCCCAACTGACTGAAAAAAACGAGGGAAAAAGTGCAATCTACGGGTCACGGTTGATACAATATTAGCACTGGGACTCAAACAGGACACCTTCTCGAGGCGCTGCGAAGAGACCACCGGCCCCTGCATAGCAAGTAAACCTGTATCAGCATCTCACCAGCATCTGACTTTGTCGCCTGCAGGCTACACATAGAAGGCTGCAGTAGGTGCATTAACCCATTGGGCTGTCGACCCTCCTTCCTCTCAGAGCAGGAAATTGAATTTCCATGTTGCCTTCCTTTGGCACCTTAGATCTGTCTTTCACCCTAATTCAGAGGATGTTTTGCTTCACGGAAAGATGATAATCATTGTGCGGTGTGAGACACTTATAGCTAAGCCGGTCAGTTAAATCTTTGCCTTTGTCATTATGGTGTATTGATATGCGCAGGGCAGTCTTCTGTCCTCTGCTTCTCTATCTTTTCTCATTGCTGCTTGGTCATGATTCTTAAATATAAGCACTCTGCTCTCAAAAGTGAAAGATTTGAAAGACTCTTGATGTAACGAGCCTTTCCCACTCTTTGCCCTGGGAGTGAGAGGGCTGCTTTCTGCCTTTAACTTCCTCAATTTTGGAGTGTCTGGCTCCACCACTGACAATAAGGGCCTAATCCTGGAGGGAAATGGACAGAGGTCTGCGCCCTGCGTCCTCCACGCGTCCCTAACGCTCCCAAACGCGACCACAGCCCTTACGGGCACAGCCCTATGTCCTATGCAGCCCCCCTGGTACAGCCACCCACACAACTTAGGGTTAGGATCTGTGCTCTCCCACGTGGGCTCCAGAAAGTGTCACAGCCTGCTTTGCAAACCTTAGTGACGGTGGCCTAGGTGAAGATGATCTTGGTGGAATACTGATGCCTTTTTCCTCCCAGAAGCCACCCCAGGAGCATAGTAAAATGAAGGGGTGTGCCTGCTCAGCTGCCCTCTGTTTAGCCTCTGCCTGAGTGACATTAGTTCTGGTCTCTCCAGGCAAATGTATCTATCCGGGAGTAGCTGGGAAAAGGGAGTCTCTTTCTGCAGACACAGTGGGGAAGACTCAGAGAGCTGCATGCCTGAGACATCTTTCCTTGTCCCTCGCTCATTGTTGTGTTCCCTAACTTCTAACTCTCTGCAAGGCCAGGCCCTGTTTCTTTTACTGCCAACCCCCCTGCCCCATCGTCTTCCACCTACTTCCCGCTCTATTATGCCTTTTCCTTTTTTGCTCTCTTTTACGGCCCTTTGAAAAGGAATGCAGGCCTAGCTAAGCCTCGTGAAGGAAATCTACCAACAAAAGATGCATTCCTCACTTATGGGAGGTGCTGTGAGATGAGTAAGAAGGGCTGAAGGGGCAATTGGGTTGTTGAGGTGGGAGGCACCAGAGGCATAGCCAGGATTGTCTAGCAAATGGGGCCCAAAGCTAATGTAGTTGGGCCCACTGCATTGACAAAAGTATCTGTAAATGCCCACCCAGCGCTGCTGAGTGGGCATTTACAGATTTTGGGTGGGCCTTTTCCCCTCAGGCCCTACCCTGCCTCTGCTCTCACCCCCAGGGCAAAGAGTGGGAAAGGCTCGCTACAGCAAGAGTCTTTCAAATCTTTCACTTTTGAGAGCACAGTGGTTACATTTAAAAATCATGAACAAGCAGCAAAAGAAGAACATAGAGTAGCAGAGGACAGAAGACTGCCCTGTGCATATCAATACACCCCAATGACAAAGGCAACGATTTAACGGAACTACATAGCTATTAGTGGCTCACACCTCACAATGATTATCATCTCTCTGTGAAGCACAACATCCTCGGAATTAGGGTGAAAGACAGATCTAAGGTGCCAAAGGAAGGCAACATGGAAATTCAGTTTCCTGCTCTGAGAGGAAGGAGGGTCGACAGCCCAATGGGTTAATGCACCTACTGCAGCCTCCTATGTGTAGCCTGCAGGCGACAAAGTCAGATGCTGGTGAGATGCTGATACAGGTTTGCTTGCTATGCAGGGGTCGGTGGTCACCTCACAGCGCCTCAAACAGGTTTCCTGTTTGAGTCCCAGTGAAAATATCATATCAACCATGACCCGTAGATTACACTTTTTCCCCTCATATTTCCAGACAGTTGGGGCCAGAGAGACAAGCTTTTGTATGGGTGTTCCCAAGGCAAGAGTGCAGAAAACAAAGGCACAACTGTTAGTAGGAATGCAGGTGTTGAAGGGGCATTAACTGTTGGCTGATCGTGCAGGGTAATGCATACACATTTTCAATTAAAACATTTTTTTAAAAAAAGTGCTGAGGAGATACCAGACATTGGATTAGAACTCAGGTCTCCAGCATCCCAAGACCAAGCACTTACCACTTGAGCCACTGGTGGGTGTGCTTCTGAGAATAGATTTTGGGCGTATATATCTTTCTTCTGCATGCCCCTATGAGCATACCCATTTGCATTGGGAAACATATTCACTGAAGCCAACGAGGATAGAACATCTGGCCCCCCGCTCCACCAAATACCAGCTAACTGCAGTGGCCTAGAGGTTAAGTGCTTGCATTACAGCACTGGGGGGCCTGGGTTCGGGTCCTGCTTTGGGCACATAATCTCCTTGTACAGTTGTGAGAACCCAAACTCCTCCTAAAAGGTTGAGTGGGTACGTTTTTTTTAATGCTTTGTTAGTGCAACAGCCTCAGCTTCCACACCTTCCAGGCTCTCGAATCGTCTCTCAACCCTCAAATCAATACATTCTATACATTCCCTTCCATTCACTATCGAATTTTACATTCAGGTAGAAGCTTCTTCCAGCTATTCATTCCACCGAAGCGACTTTACCTTATCATCACTCCACTACCTAATGACATTGTCCGTGTTCCTAGATACAACACATCCCCTTTCCTTCACCTGAACACACAACAGACCTGTGTAGGGGCATGTGGCAAATACCTTTTATTTTCCATACCTCAACTTTCTTCTCTCTTTCACACTCAGCAACTTGGCCACTCTCTCTTTGCTCCAGGCTTCTTCATTTTCTAACTTCACTGAGTTTCCCAAATCTTCCTTGACTACCATTCATCTTGAATAATTAGATAATCCATACTGAACATGCCTTCCCAGTTTCACTTGCAGTACCGCTACTTTCGGCATAGGAATGACTTGAACACAAGAAAAGGGGTGCCTGGTAAAGGGAGAGTGGAAGAACGCAGAGAGGTGGGACTGAGGAAATGCAGGGTAAAGAGGGAGGTGGGAGGTGGGGCAGTCTAAAGGGAGAAGAAGGGCTGGATGAATGGGTCCCTGTGGAGAGGAGGAAGGGCTGGGTGAGTGGGGGTATGTCTAGAAGGGCATGGCATGGGTTCCCTGGTGGGGGGGTGGAAGAAAACAGAGAGGCGGGACTATGGGGGAGAGTATGTGCAGGGTAAACAAAGGTGGGGCAGGCTAAAGAGGGAGGTAGCACTGGAAGGAAAAAAAAATGTCAGCCCATTGTGGAGTCCATTCCACCCTCTTTTCCTCCTCAATGCCTCCTTTCCCCACATTAGGACCCTTTTTGCACCCCCCCCCCACAATTCAGGGTCTTCCTCCCCCAGAGACGCCAACTTACTCCCTGTCTGCCCCCAGGCCTCCTTTCTCCTACATCCCCAGGCCCCTCTTGACCTAACACCTACTCTTCTCCCCAGGGACCCATTCATCTGGCCCTACCTCCCTCTTTAACCTGCCTCACCTCCTCCTTTATTTACGCTGCACTTCCTCGCCTCCACAGTCCTACCTCTCTGCTGTCTTCCACCCTCTCTTTACCAGGTACCTCTTTCCATACCCACTGAACCTTTTAGAAGGAGTTTGGGTTCCCACAACTGTACAAGGAGATTATGTGCCGAAAGCAGGACTCGAACCCAGGACCCCAGCGCTGGAACCCAAGCACTTAACCTCTAGGCCACTGCAGTTAGCTGGAGTTTAGTGGAGCGGGGGGCCAGATGTTCTATCCTCGTTGGCTTCAATGAACATGTTTCACAATGCAAATGGGTATGTTCACAGGGGCATGCAGAAGAAAGATATATATGCCCAAAAGCTTTTCTCAGAAGCACAGCCACCAGTGGCTCAGGTGGTAAGTGCTTGGTCTTGGAATGCTTGAGACCTGAGTTCTAATCCAATGTTTGGTATCTCCTGTGGGATGTTTAAAAAAAAGTATGTTTTTATTGAAAAATGGGGATGCATTGCCCTGCGCGATCAGCCAACAGCTAGCGCCCTTCAATACCTTCGTTGCCACTAACAGTTGTTCCTTTTCTTTCTGCACTTTGGCCTTGGTAACACCCATACAAAAGCTTGTCTCTCTGGCCCCAACTGACTGAAAAAAACGAGGGAAAAAGTGCAATCTACGGGTCACGGTTGATACAATATTAGCACTGGGACTCAAACAGGACACCTTCTCGAGGCGCTGCGAAGAGACCACCGGCCCCTGCATAGCAAGTAAACCTGTATCAGCATCTCACCAGCATCTGACTTTGTCGCCTGCAGGCTACACATAGAAGGCTGCAGTAGGTGCATTAACCCATTGGGCTGTCGAGCCTCCTTCCTCTCAGAGCAGGAAATTGAATTTACATGTTGCCTTCCTTTGGCACCTTAGATCTGTCTTTCACCCTAATTCAGAGGATGTTTTGCTTCACGGAAAGATGATAATCATTGTGCGGTGTGAGACACTTATAGCTAAGCAGGTCAGTTAAATCTTTGCCTTTGTCATTATGGTGTATTGATATGCGCAGGGCAGTCTTCTGTCCTCTGCTTCTCTATGTTTTCTCATTGCTGCTTGGTCATGATTCTTAAATATAAGCACTCTGCTCTCAAAAGTGAAAGATTTGAAAGACTCTTGATGTAACGAGCCTTTCCCACTCTTTGCCCTGGGAGTGAGAGGGCTGGTTTCTGCCTTTAACTTCCTCAATTTTGGAGTGTCTGGCTCCACCACTGACAATAAGGGCCTAATCCTGGAGGGAAATGGACAGAGGTCTGCGCCCTGCGTCCTCCACGCGTCCCTAACGCTCCCAAACGCGACCACAGCCCTTACGGGCACAGCCCTATGTCCTATGCAGCCCCACTGGTACAGCCACCCACACAACTTAGGGTTAGGATCTGTGCTCTCCCACGTGGGCCTCAGAAAGTGTCACAGCCTGCTTTGCAAACCTTAGTGACGGTGGCCTAGGTGAAGATGATCTTGGTGGAATACTGATGCCTTTTTCCTCCCAGAAGCCACCCCAGGAGCATAGTAAAATGAAGGGGTGTGCCTGCTCAGCTGCCCTCTGTTTAGCCTCTGCCTGAGTGACATTAGTTCTGGTCTCTCCAGGCAAATGTATCTATCCGGGAGTAGCTGGGAAAAGGGAGTCTCTTTCTGCAGGCACAGTGGGGAAGACTCAGAGAGCTGCATGCCTGAGACATCTTTCCTTGTCCCTCGCTCATTGTTGTGTTCCCTAACTTCTAACTCTCTGCAAGGCCAGGCCCTGTTTCTTTTACTGCCAACCCCCCTGCCCCATCGTCTTCCACCTACTTCCCGCTCTATTATGCCTTTTCCTTTTTTGCTCTCTTTTACGGCCCTTTGAAAAGGAATGCAGGCCTAGCTAAGCCTCGTGAAGGAAATCTACCAACAAAAGATGCATTCCTCACTTATGGGAGGTGCTGTGAGATGAGTAAGAAGGGCTGAAGGGGCAATTGGGTTGTTGAGGTGGGAGGCACCAGAGGCATAGCCAGGATTGTCTAGCAAATGGGGCCCAAAGCTAATGTAGTTGGGCCCACTGCATTGACAAAAGTATCTGTAAATGTCCACCCAGCGCTGCTGAGTGGGCATTTACAGATTTTGGGTGGGCCTTTTCCCCTCAGGCCCTACCCTGCCTCTGCTCTCACCCCCAGGGCAAAGAGTGGGAAAGGCTCGCTACAGCAAGAGTCTTTCAAATCTTTCACTTTTGAGAGCACAGTGGTTACATTTAAAAATCATGAACAAGCAGCAAAAGAAGAACATAGAGTAGCAGAGGACAGAAGACTGCCCTGTGCATATCAATACACCCCAATGACAAAGGCAACGATTTAACGGAACTACATAGCTATTAGTGGCTCACACCTCACAATGATTATCATCTCTCTGTGAAGCACAACATCCTCGGAATTAGGGTGAAAGACAGATCTAAGGTGCCAAAGGAAGGCAACATGGAAATTCAGTTTCCTGCTCTGAGAGGAAGGAGGGTCGACAGCCCAATGGGTTAATGCACCTACTGCAGCCTCCTATGTGTAGCCTGCAGGCGACAAAGTCAGATGCTGGTGAGATGCTGATACAGGTTTGCTTGCTATGCAGGGGTCGGTGGTCACCTCACAGCGCCTCAAACAGGTTTCCTGTTTGAGTCCCAGTGAAAATATCGTATCAACCATGACCCGTAGATTACACTTTTTCCCCTCATATTTCCAGACAGTTGGGGCCAGAGAGACGAGCTTTTGTATGGGTGTTCCCAAGGCAAGAGTGCAGAAAACAAAGGCACAACTGTTAGTAGGAATGCAGGTGTTGAAGGGGCATTAACTGTTGGCTGATCGTGCAGGGTAATGCATACACATTTTCAATTAAAACATTTTTTTTAAAAATGTGCTGAGGAGATACCAGACATTGGATTAGAACTCAGGTCTCCAGCATCCCAAGACCAAGCACTTACCACTTGAGTCACTGGTGGGTGTGCTTCTGAGAGTATATTTTGGGCGTATATATCTTTCTTCTGCATGCCCCTATGAGCATACCCATTTGCATTGGGAAACATGTTCACTGAAGCCAACGAGGATAGAACATCTGGCCCCCCGCTCCACCAAATACCAGCTAACTGCAGTGGCCTAGAGGTTAAGTGCTTGCATTACAGCACTGGGGGGCCTGGGTTCGGGTCCTGCTTTCGGCACATAATCTCCTTGTACAGTTGTGAGAACCCAAACTCCTCCTAAAAGGTTGAGTGGGTACGTTTTTTTTAATGCTTTGTTAGTGCAACAGCCTCAGCTTCCACACCTTCCAGGCTCTCGAATCGTCTCTCAACCCTCAAATCAATAAATTCTATACATTCCCTTCCATTCACTATCGAATTTTACATTCAGGTAGAAGCTTCTTCCAGCTATTCATTCCACCGAAGCGACTTTACCTTATCATCACTCCACTACCTAATAACATTGTCCGTGTTCCTAGATACAACACATCCCCTTTCCTTCACCTGAACACACAACAGACCTGTGTAGGGGCATGTGGCAAATACCTTTTATTTTCCATACCTCAACTTGCTTCTCTCATTCACACTCAGCAACTTGGCCACTCTCTCTTTGCTCCAGGCTTCTTCATTTTCTAACTTCACTGAGTTTCCCAAATCTTCCTTGACTACCATTCATCTTGAATAATTAGATAATCCATACTGAACATGCCTTCCCAGTTTCACTTGCAGTACCGCTACTTTCGGCATAGGAATGACTTGAACACAAGAAAAGGGGTGCCTGGTAAAGGGAGAGTGGAAGAACGCAGAGAGGTGGGACTGAGGAAATGCAGGGTAAAGAGGGAGGTGGGAGGTGGGGCAGTCTAAAGGGAGAAGAAGGGCTGGATGAATGGGTCCCTGTGGAGAGGAGGAAGGGCTGGGTGAGTGGGGGTATGTCTAGAAGGGCATGGCATGGGTTCCCTGGTGGGGGGGTGGAAGAAAACAGAGAGGCGGGACTATGGGGGAGAGTATGTGCAGGGTAAACAAAGGTGGGGCAGGCTAAAGAGGGAGGTAGCACTGGAAGGAAAAAAAAATGTCAGCCCATTGTGGAGTCCATTCCACCCTCTTTTCCTCCTCAATGCCTCCTTTCCCCACATTAGGACCCTTTTTGCACCCCCCCCCCCCACAATTCAGGGTCTTCCTCCCCCAGAGACGCCAACTTACTCCCTGTCTGCCCCCAGGCCTCCTTTCTCCTACATCCCCAGGCCCCTCTTGACCTAACACCTACTCTTCTCCCCAGGGACCCATTCATCTGGCCCTACCTCCCTCTTTAGCCTGCCTCACCTCCTCCTTTATTTATGCTGCACTTCCTCTCCTCCACAGTCCTACCTCTCTGCTGTCTTCCACCCTCTCTTTACCAGGTACCTCTTTTCATACCCACTGAACCTTTTAGAAGGAGTTTGGGTTCCCACAACTGTACAAGGAGATTATGTGCCGAAAGCAGGACTCGAACCCAGGACCCCAGCGCTGAAACCCAAGCACTTAACCTCTAGGCCACTGCAGTTAGCTGGAGTTTAGTGGAGCGGGGGGCCAGATGTTCTATCCTCGTTGGCTTCAATGAACATGTTTCACAATGCAAATGGGTATGTTCACAGGGGCATGCAGAAGAAAGATATATATGCCCAAAAGCTTTTCTCAGAAGCACAGCCACCAGTGGCTCAGGTGGTAAGTGCTTGGTCTTGGAATGCTTGAGACCTGAGTTCTAATCCAATGTTTGGTATCTCCTGTGGGATGTTTAAAAAAAAGTATGTTTTTATTGAAAAATGGGGATGCATTGCCCTGCGCGATCAGCCAACAGCTAGCGCCCTTCAATACCTTCGTTGCCACTAACAGTTGTTCCTTTTCTTTCTGCACTTTGGCCTTGGTAACACCCATACAAAAGCTTGTCTCTCTGGCCCCAACTGACTGAAAAAAACGAGGGAAAAAGTGCAATCTACGGGTCACGGTTGATACAATATTAGCACTGGGACTCAAACAGGACACCTTCTCGAGGCGCTGCGAAGAGACCACCGGCCCCTGCATAGCAAGTAAACCTGTATCAGCATCTCACCAGCATCTGACTTTGTCGCCTGCAGGCTACACATAGAAGGCTGCAGTAGGTGCATTAACCCATTGGGCTGTCGAGCCTCCTTCCTCTCAGAGCAGGAAATTGAATTTACATGTTGCCTTCCTTTGGCACCTTAGATCTGTCTTTCACCCTAATTCAGAGGATGTTTTGCTTCACGGAAAGATGATAATCATTGTGCGGTGTGAGACACTTATAGCTAAGCAGGTCAGTTAAATCTTTGCCTTTGTCATTATGGTGTATTGATATGCGCAGGGCAGTCTTCTGTCCTCTGCTTCTCTATGTTTTCTCATTGCTGCTTGGTCATGATTCTTAAATATAAGCACTCTGCTCTCAAAAGTGAAAGATTTGAAAGACTCTTGATGTAACGAGCCTTTCCCACTCTTTGCCCTGGGAGTGAGAGGGCTGGTTTCTGCCTTTAACTTCCTCAATTTTGGAGTGTCTGGCTCCACCACTGACAATAAGGGCCTAATCCTGGAGGGAAATGGACAGAGGTCTGCGCCCTGCGTCCTCCACGCGTCCCTAACGCTCCCAAACGCGACCACAGCCCTTACGGGCACAGCCCTATGTCCTATGCAGCCCCACTGGTACAGCCACCCACACAACTTAGGGTTAGGATCTGTGCTCTCCCACGTGGGCCTCAGAAAGTGTCACAGCCTGCTTTGCAAACCTTAGTGACGGTGGCCTAGGTGAAGATGATCTTGGTGGAATACTGATGCCTTTTTCCTCCCAGAAGCCACCCCAGGAGCATAGTAAAATGAAGGGGTGTGCCTGCTCAGCTGCCCTCTGTTTAGCCTCTGCCTGAGTGACATTAGTTCTGGTCTCTCCAGGCAAATGTATCTATCCGGGAGTAGCTGGGAAAAGGGAGTCTCTTTCTGCAGGCACAGTGGGGAAGACTCAGAGAGCTGCATGCCTGAGACATCTTTCCTTGTCCCTCGCTCATTGTTGTGTTCCCTAACTTCTAACTCTCTGCAAGGCCAGGCCCTGTTTCTTTTACTGCCAACCCCCCTGCCCCATCGTCTTCCACCTACTTCCCGCTCTATTATGCCTTTTCCTTTTTTGCTCTCTTTTACGGCCCTTTGAAAAGGAATGCAGGCCTAGCTAAGCCTCGTGAAGGAAATCTACCAACAAAAGATGCATTCCTCACTTATGGGAGGTGCTGTGAGATGAGTAAGAAGGGCTGAAGGGGCAATTGGGTTGTTGAGGTGGGAGGCACCAGAGGCATAGCCAGGATTGTCTAGCAAATGGGGCCCAAAGCTAATGTAGTTGGGCCCACTGCATTGACAAAAGTATCTGTAAATGTCCACCCAGCGCTGCTGAGTGGGCATTTACAGATTTTGGGTGGGCCTTTTCCCCTCAGGCCCTACCCTGCCTCTGCTCTCACCCCCAGGGCAAAGAGTGGGAAAGGCTCGCTACAGCAAGAGTCTTTCAAATCTTTCACTTTTGAGAGCACAGTGGTTACATTTAAAAATCATGAACAAGCAGCAAAAGAAGAACATAGAGTAGCAGAGGACAGAAGACTGCCCTGTGCATATCAATACACCCCAATGACAAAGGCAACGATTTAACGGAACTACATAGCTATTAGTGGCTCACACCTCACAATGATTATCATCTCTCTGTGAAGCACAACATCCTCGGAATTAGGGTGAAAGACAGATCTAAGGTGCCAAAGGAAGGCAACATGGAAATTCAGTTTCCTGCTCTGAGAGGAAGGAGGGTCGACAGCCCAATGGGTTAATGCACCTACTGCAGCCTCCTATGTGTAGCCTGCAGGCGACAAAGTCAGATGCTGGTGAGATGCTGATACAGGTTTGCTTGCTATGCAGGGGTCGGTGGTCACCTCACAGCGCCTCAAACAGGTTTCCTGTTTGAGTCCCAGTGAAAATATCGTATCAACCATGACCCGTAGATTACACTTTTTCCCCTCATATTTCCAGACAGTTGGGGCCAGAGAGACGAGCTTTTGTATGGGTGTTCCCAAGGCAAGAGTGCAGAAAACAAAGGCACAACTGTTAGTAGGAATGCAGGTGTTGAAGGGGCATTAACTGTTGGCTGATCGTGCAGGGTAATGCATACACATTTTCAATTAAAACATTTTTTTTAAAAATGTGCTGAGGAGATACCAGACATTGGATTAGAACTCAGGTCTCCAGCATCCCAAGACCAAGCACTTACCACTTGAGTCACTGGTGGGTGTGCTTCTGAGAGTATATTTTGGGCGTATATATCTTTCTTCTGCATGCCCCTATGAGCATACCCATTTGCATTGGGAAACATGTTCACTGAAGCCAACGAGGATAGAACATCTGGCCCCCCGCTCCACCAAATACCAGCTAACTGCAGTGGCCTAGAGGTTAAGTGCTTGCATTACAGCACTGGGGGGCCTGGGTTCGGGTCCTGCTTTCGGCACATAATCTCCTTGTACAGTTGTGAGAACCCAAACTCCTCCTAAAAGGTTGAGTGGGTACGTTTTTTTTAATGCTTTGTTAGTGCAACAGCCTCAGCTTCCACACCTTCCAGGCTCTCGAATCGTCTCTCAACCCTCAAATCAATAAATTCTATACATTCCCTTCCATTCACTATCGAATTTTACATTCAGGTAGAAGCTTCTTCCAGCTATTCATTCCACCGAAGCGACTTTACCTTATCATCACTCCACTACCTAATAACATTGTCCGTGTTCCTAGATACAACACATCCCCTTTCCTTCACCTGAACACACAACAGACCTGTGTAGGGGCATGTGGCAAATACCTTTTATTTTCCATACCTCAACTTGCTTCTCTCATTCACACTCAGCAACTTGGCCACTCTCTCTTTGCTCCAGGCTTCTTCATTTTCTAACTTCACTGAGTTTCCCAAATCTTCCTTGACTACCATTCATCTTGAATAATTAGATAATCCATACTGAACATGCCTTCCCAGTTTCACTTGCAGTACCGCTACTTTCGGCATAGGAATGACTTGAACACAAGAAAAGGGGTGCCTGGTAAAGGGAGAGTGGAAGAACGCAGAGAGGTGGGACTGAGGAAATGCAGGGTAAAGAGGGAGGTGGGAGGTGGGGCAGTCTAAAGGGAGAAGAAGGGCTGGATGAATGGGTCCCTGTGGAGAGGAGGAAGGGCTGGGTGAGTGGGGGTATGTCTAGAAGGGCATGGCATGGGTTCCCTGGTGGGGGGGTGGAAGAAAACAGAGAGGCGGGACTATGGGGGAGAGTATGTGCAGGGTAAACAAAGGTGGGGCAGGCTAAAGAGGGAGGTAGCACTGGAAGGAAAAAAAAATGTCAGCCCATTGTGGAGTCCATTCCACCCTCTTTTCCTCCTCAATGCCTCCTTTCCCCACATTAGGACCCTTTTTGCACCCCCCCCCCCCACAATTCAGGGTCTTCCTCCCCCAGAGACGCCAACTTACTCCCTGTCTGCCCCCAGGCCTCCTTTCTCCTACATCCCCAGGCCCCTCTTGACCTAACACCTACTCTTCTCCCCAGGGACCCATTCATCTGGCCCTACCTCCCTCTTTAGCCTGCCTCACCTCCTCCTTTATTTATGCTGCACTTCCTCTCCTCCACAGTCCTACCTCTCTGCTGTCTTCCACCCTCTCTTTACCAGGTACCTCTTTTCATACCCACTGAACCTTTTAGAAGGAGTTTGGGTTCCCACAACTGTACAAGGAGATTATGTGCCGAAAGCAGGACTCGAACCCAGGACCCCAGCGCTGAAACCCAAGCACTTAACCTCTAGGCCACTGCAGTTAGCTGGAGTTTAGTGGAGCGGGGGGCCAGATGTTCTATCCTCGTTGGCTTCAATGAACATGTTTCACAATGCAAATGGGTATGTTCACAGGGGCATGCAGAAGAAAGATATATATGCCCAAAAGCTTCTCTCAGAAGCACAGCCACCAGTGGCTCAGGTGGTAAGTGCTTGGTCTTGGAATGCTTGAGACCTGAGTTCTAATCCAATGTTTGGTATCTCCTGTGGGATGTTTAAAAAAAAATATGTTTTATTGAAAAATGGGGATGCATTGCCCTGCGCGATCAGCCAACAGCTAGCGCCCCTTCAATACCTTCGTTGCCACTAACAGTTGTTCCTTTTCTTTCTGCACTTTGGCCTTGGTAACACCCATACAAAAGCTTGTCTCTCTGGCCCCAACTGACTGAAAAAAACGAGGGAAAAAGTGCAATCTACGGGTCACGGTTGATACAATATTAGCACTGGGACTCAAACAGGACACCTTCTCGAGGCGCTGCGAGGTGACCACCGGCCCCTGCATAGCAAGTAAACCTGTATCAGCATCTCACCAGCATCTGACTTTGTCGCCTGCAGGCTACACATAGAAGGCTGCAGTAGGTGCATTAACCCATTGGGCTGTCGACCCTCCTTCCTCTCAGAGCAGGAAATTGAATTTCCATGTTGCCTTCTTTTGGCACCTTAGATCTGTCTTTCACCCTAATTCAGAGGATGTTTTGCTTCACGGAAAGATGATAATCATTGTGCGGTGTGAGACACTTATAGCTAAGCAGGTCAGTTAAATCTTTGCCTTTGTCATTATGGTGTATTGATATGCGCAGGGCAGTCTTCTGTCCTCTGCTTCTCTATGTTTTCTCATTGCTGCTTGGTCATGATTCTTAAATATAAGCACTCTGCTCTCAAAAGTGAAAGATTTGAAAGACTCTTGATGTAACGAGCCTTTCCCACTCTTTGCCCTGGGAGTGAGAGGGCTGCTTTCTGCCTTTAACTTCCTCAATTTTGGAGTGTCTGGCTCCACCACTGACAATAAGGGCCTAATCCTGGAGGGAAATGGACAGAGGTCTGCGCCCTGCGTCCTCCACGCGTCCCTAACGCTCCCAAACGCGACCACAGCCCTTACGGGCACAGCCCTATGTCCTATGCAGCCCCACTGGTACAGCCACCCACACAATTTAGGGTTAGGATCTGTGCTCTCCCACGTGGGCCTCAGAAAGTGTCACAGCCTGCTTTGCAAACCTTAGTGACGGTGGCCTAGGTGAAGATGATCTTGGTGGAATACTGATGCCTTTTTCCTCCCAGAAGCCACCCCAGGAGCATAGTAAAATGAAGGGGTGTGCCTGCTCAGCTGCCCTCTGTTTAGCCTCTGCCTGAGTGACATTAGTTCTGGTCTCTCCAGGCAAATGTATCTATCCGGGAGTAGCTGGGAAAAGGGAGTCTCTTTCTGCAGGCACAGTGGGGAAGACTCAGAGAGCTGCATGCCTGAGACATCTTTCCTTGTCCCTCGCTCATTGTTGTGTTCCCTAACTTCTAACTCTCTGCAAGGCCAGGCCCTGTTTCTTTTACTGCCAACCCCCCTGCCCCATCGTCTTCCACCTACTTCCCGCTCTATTATGCCTTTTCCTTTTTTGCTCTCTTTTACGGCCCTTTGAAAAGGAATGCAGGCCTAGCTAAGCCTCGTGAAGGAAATCTACCAACAAAAGATGCATTCCTCACTTATGGGAGGTGCTGTGAGATGAGTAAGAAGGGCTGAAGGGGCAATTGGGTTGTTGAGGTGGGAGGCACCAGAGGCATAGCCAGGATTGTCTAGCAAATGGGGCCCAAAGCTAATGTAGTTGGGCCCACTGCATTGACAAAAGTATCTGTAAATGTCCACCCAGCGCTGCTGAGTGGGCATTTACAGATTTTGGGTGGGCCTTTTCCCCTCAGGCCCTACCCTGCCTCTGCTCTCACCCCCAGGGCAAAGAGTGGGAAAGGCTCGCTACAGCAAGAGTCTTTCAAATCTTTCACTTTTGAGAGCACAGTGGTTACATTTAAAAATCATGAACAAGCAGCAAAAGAAGAACATAGAGTAGCAGAGGACAGAAGACTGCCCTGTGCATATCAATACACCCCAATGACAAAGGCAACGATTTAACGGAACTACATAGCTATTAGTGGCTCACACCTCACAATGATTATCATCTCTCTGTGAAGCACAACATCCTCGGAATTAGGGTGAAAGACAGATCTAAGGTGCCAAAGGAAGGCAACATGGAAATTCAGTTTCCTGCTCTGAGAGGAAGGAGGGTCGACAGCCCAATGGGTTAATGCACCTACTGCAGCCTCCTATGTGTAGCCTGCAGGCGACAAAGTCAGATGCTGGTGAGATGCTGATACAGGTTTGCTTGCTATGCAGGGGTCGGTGGTCACCTCACAGCGCCTCAAACAGGTTTCCTGTTTGAGTCCCAGTGAAAATATCGTATCAACCATGACCCGTAGATTACACTTTTTCCCCTCATATTTCCAGACAGTTGGGGCCAGAGAGACAAGCTTTTGTATGGGTGTTCCCAAGGCAAGAGTGCAGAAAACAAAGGCACAACTGTTAGTAGGAATGCAGGTGTTGAAGGGGCATTAACTGTTGGCTGATCGTGCAGGGTAATGCATACACATTTTCAATTAAAACATTTTTTTTAAAAAAGTGCTGAGGAGATACCAGACATTGGATTAGAACTCAGGTCTCCAGCATCCCAAGACCAAGCACTTACCACTTGAGCCACTGGTGGGTGTGCTTCTGAGAGTAGATTTTGGGCGTATATATCTTTCTTCTGCATGCCCCTATGAGCATACCCATTTGCATTGGGAAACATGTTCACTGAAGCCAACGAGGATAGAACATCTGGCCCCCCGCTCCACCAAATACCAGCTAACTGCAGTGGCCTAGAGGTTAAGTGCTTGCATTACAGCACTGGGGGGCCTGGGTTCGGGTCCTGCTTTCGGCACATAATCTCCTTGTACAGTTGTGAGAACCCAAACTCCTCCTAAAAGGTTGAGTGGGTACGTTTTTTTTAATGCTTTGTTAGTGCAACAGCCTCAGCTTCCACACCTTCCAGGCTCTCGAATCGTCTCTCAACCCTCAAATCAATACATTCTATACATTCCCTTCCATTCACTATCGAATTTTACATTCAGGTAGAAGCTTCTTCCAGCTATTCATTCCACCGAAGCGACTTTACCTTATCATCACTCCACTACCTAATGACATTGTCCGTGTTCCTAGATACAACACATCCCCTTTCCTTCACCTGAACACACAACAGACCTGTGTAGGGGCATGTGGCAAATACCTTTTATTTTCCATACCTCAACTTTCTTCTCTCATTCACACTCAGCAACTTGGCCACTCTCTCTTTGCTCCAGGCTTCTTCATTTTCTAACTTCACTGAGTTTCCCAAATCTTCCTTGACTACCATTCATCTTGAATAATTAGATAATCCATACTGAACATGCCTTCCCAGTTTCACTTGCAGTACCGCTACTTTCGGCATAGGAATGACTTGAACACAAGAAAAGGGGTGCCTGGTAAAGGGAGAGTGGAAGAACGCAGAGAGGTGGGACTGAGGAAATGCAGGGTAAAGAGGGAGGTGGGAGGTGGGGCAGTCTAAAGGGAGAAGAAGGGCTGGATGAATGGGTCCCTGTGGAGAGGAGGAAGGGCTGGGTGAGTGGGGGTATGTCTAGAAGGGCATGGCATGGGTTCCCTGGTGGGGGGGTGGAAGAAAACAGAGAGGCGGGACTATGGGGGAGAGTATGTGCAGGGTAAACAAAGGTGGGGCAGGCTAAAGAGGGAGGTAGCACTGGAAGGAAAAAAAAATGTCAGTCCATTGTACCCTCTTTTCCTCCTCAATGCCTCCTTTCCCCACATTAGGACCCTTTTTGCACCCCCCCCACAATTCAGGGTCTTCCTCCCCCAGAGACGCCAACTTACTCCCTGTCTGCCTCCAGGCCTCCTTTCTCCTACATCCCCAGGCCCCTCTTGACCTAACACCTACTCTTCTCCCCAGGGACCCATTCATCTGGCCCTACCTCCCTCTTTAGCCTGCCTCACCTCTTCCTTTATTTACGCTGCACTTCCTCTCCTCCACAGTCCTACCTCTCTGCTGTCTTCCACCCTCTCTTTACCAGGTACCTCTTTTCATACCCACTGAACCTTTTAGAAGGAGTTTGGGTTCCCCAACTGTACAAGGAGATTATGTGCCGAAAGCAGAACTCGAACCCAGGACCCCAGCGCTGGAACCCAAGCACTTAACCTCTAGGCCACTGCAGTTAGCTGGAGTTTAGTGGAGCGGGGGGCCAGATGTTCTATCCTCGTTGGCTTCAATGAACATGTTTCACAATGCAAATGGGTATGTTCACAGGGGCATGCAGAAGAAAGATATATATGCCCAAAAGCTTCTCTCAGAAGCACAGCCACCAGTGGCTCAGGTGGTAAGTGCTTGGTCTTGGAATGCTTGAGACCTGAGTTCTAATCCAATGTTTGGTATCTCCTGTGGGATGTTTAAAAAAAAATATGTTTTATTGAAAAATGGGGATGCATTGCCCTGCGCGATCAGCCAACAGCTAGCGCCCGTTCAATACCTTCGTTGCCACTAACAGTTGTTCCTTTTCTTTCTGCACTTTGGCCTTGGTAACACCCATACAAAAGCTTGTCTCTCTGGCCCCAACTGACTGAAAAAAACGAGGGAAAAAGTGCAATCTACGGGTCACGGTTGATACAATATTAGCACTGGGACTCAAACAGGACACCTTCTCGAGGCGCTGCGAGGTGACCACCGGCCCCTGCATAGCAAGTAAACCTGTATCAGCATCTCACCAGCATCTGACTTTGTCGCCTGCAGGCTACACATAGAAGGCTGCAGTAGGTGCATTAACCCATTGGGCTGTCGACCCTCCTTCCTCTCAGAGCAGGAAATTGAATTTCCATGTTGCCTTCTTTTGGCACCTTAGATCTGTCTTTCACCCTAATTCAGAGGATGTTTTGCTTCACGGAAAGATGATAATCATTGTGCGGTGTGAGACACTTATAGCTAAGCAGGTCAGTTAAATCTTTGCCTTTGTCATTATGGTGTATTGATATGCGCAGGGCAGTCTTCTGTCCTCTGCTTCTCTATGTTTTCTCATTGCTGCTTGGTCATGATTCTTAAATATAAGCACTCTGCTCTCAAAAGTGAAAGATTTGAAAGACTCTTGATGTAACAAGCCTTTCCCACTCTTTGCCCTGGGAGTGAGAGGGCTGCTTTCTGCCTTTAACTTCCTCAATTTTGGAGTGTCTGGCTCCACCACTGACACTAAGGGCCTAATCCTGGAGGGAAATGGACAGAGGTCTGCGCCCTGCGTCCTCCACGCGTCCCTAACGCTCCCAAACGCGACCACAGCCCTTACGGGCACAGCCCTATGTCCTATGCAGCCCCACTGGTACAGCCACCCACACAATTTAGGGTTAGGATCTGTGCTCTCCCACGTGGGCCTCAGAAAGTGTCACAGCCTGCTTTGCAAACCTTAGTGACGGTGGCCTAGGTGAAGATGATCTTGGTGGAATACTGATGCCTTTTTCCTCCCAGAAGCCACCCCAGGAGCATAGTAAAATGAAGGGGTGTGCCTGCTCAGCTGCCCTCTGTTTAGCCTCTGCCTGAGTGACATTAGTTCTGGTCTCTCCAGGCAAATGTATCTATCCGGGAGTAGCTGGGAAAAGGGAGTCTCTTTCTGCAGGCACAGTGGGGAAGACTCAGAGAGCTGCATGCCTGAGACATCTTTCCTTGTCCCTCGCTCATTGTTGTGTTCCCTAACTTCTAACTCTCTGCAAGGCCAGGCCCTGTTTCTTTTACTGCCAACCCCCCTGCCCCATCGTCTTCCACCTACTTCCCGCTCTATTATGCCTTTTCCTTTTTTGCTCTCTTTTACGGCCCTTTGAAAAGGAATGCAGGCCTAGCTAAGCCTCGTGAAGGAAATCTACCAACAAAAGATGCATTCCTCACTTATGGGAGGTGCTGTGAGATGAGTAAGAAGGGCTGAAGGGGCAATTGGGTTGTTGAGGTGGGAGGCACCAGAGGCATAGCCAGGATTGTCTAGCAAATGGGGCCCAAAGCTAATGTAGTTGGGCCCACTGCATTGACAAAAGTATCTGTAAATGTCCACCCAGCGCTGCTGAGTGGGCATTTACAGATTTTGGGTGGGCCTTTTCCCCTCAGGCCCTACCCTGCCTCTGCTCTCACCCCCAGGGCAAAGAGTGGGAAAGGCTCGCTACAGCAAGAGTCTTTCAAATCTTTCACTTTTGAGAGCACAGTGGTTACATTTAAAAATCATGAACAAGCAGCAAAAGAAGAACATAGAGTAGCAGAGGACAGAAGACTGCCCTGTGCATATCAATACACCCCAATGACAAAGGCAACGATTTAACGGAACTACATAGCTATTAGTGGCTCACACCTCACAATGATTATCATCTCTCTGTGAAGCACAACATCCTCGGAATTAGGGTGAAAGACAGATCTAAGGTGCCAAAGGAAGGCAACATGGAAATTCAGTTTCCTGCTCTGAGAGGAAGGAGGGTCGACAGCCCAATGGGTTAATGCACCTACTGCAGCCTCCTATGTGTAGCCTGCAGGCGACAAAGTCAGATGCTGGTGAGATGCTGATACAGGTTTGCTTGCTATGCAGGGGTCGGTGGTCACCTCACAGCGCCTCAAACAGGTTTCCTGTTTGAGTCCCAGTGAAAATATCGTATCAACCATGACCCGTAGATTACACTTTTTCCCCTCATATTTCCCGACAGTTGGGGCCAGAGAGACAAGCTTTTGTATGGGTGTTCCCAAGGCAAGAGTGCAGAAAACAAAGGCACAACTGTTAGTAGGAATGCAGGTGTTGAAGGGGCATTAACTGTTGGCTGATCGTGCAGGGTAATGCATACACATTTTCAATTAAAATATTTTTTTTAAAAAAGTGCTGAGGAGATACCAGACATTGGATTAGAACTCAGGTCTCCAGCATCCCAAGACCAAGCACTTACCACTTGAGCCACTGGTGGGTGTGCTTCTGAGAGTAGATTTTGGGCGTATATATCTTTCTTCTGCATGCCCCTATGAGCATACCCATTTGCATTGGGAAACATGTTCACTGAAGCCAACGAGGATAGAACATCTGGCCCCCCGCTCCACCAAATACCAGCTAACTGCAGTGGCCTAGAGGTTAAGTGCTTGCATTACAGCACTGGGGGGCCTGGGTTCGGGTCCTGCTTTCGGCACATAATCTCCTTGTACAGTTGTGAGAACCCAAACTCCTCCTAAAAGGTTGAGTGGGTACGTTTTTTTTAATGCTTTGTTAGTGCAACAGCCTCAGCTTCCACACCTTCCAGGCTCTCGAATCGTCTCTCAACCCTCAAATCAATACATTCTATACATTCCCTTCCATTCACTATCGAATTTTACATTCAGGTAGAAGCTTCTTCCAGCTATTCATTCCACCGAAGCGACTTTACCTTATCATCACTCCACTACCTAATGACATTGTCCGTGTTCCTAGATACAACACATCCCCTTTCCTTCACCTGAACACACAACAGACCTGTGTAGGGGCATGTGGCAAATACCTTTTATTTTCCATACCTCAACTTTCTTCTCTCATTCACACTCAGCAACTTGGCCACTCTCTCTTTGCTCCAGGCTTCTTCATTTTCTAACTTCACTGAGTTTCCCAAATCTTCCTTGACTACCATTCATCTTGAATAATTAGATAATCCATACTGAACATGCCTTCCCAGTTTCACTTGCAGTACCGCTACTTTCGGCATAGGAATGACTTGAACACAAGAAAAGGGGTGCCTGGTAAAGGGAGAGTGGAAGAACGCAGAGAGGTGGGACTGAGGAAATGCAGGGTAAAGAGGGAGGTGGGAGGTGGGGCAGTCTAAAGGGAGAAGAAGGGCTGGATGAATGGGTCCCTGTGGAGAGGAGGAAGGGCTGGGTGAGTGGGGGTATGTCTAGAAGGGCATGGCATGGGTTCCCTGGTGGGGGGGTGGAAGAAAACAGAGAGGCGGGACTATGGGGGAGAGTATGTGCAGGGTAAACAAAGGTGGGGCAGGCTAAAGAGGGAGGTAGCACTGGAAGGAAAAAAAATGTCAGCCCATTGTGTAGTCCATTCCACCCTCTTTTCCTCCTCAATGCCTCCTTTCCCCACATTAGGACCCTTTTTGCACCCCCCCCCCACAATTCAGGGTCTTCCTCCCCCAGAGACGCCAACTTACTCCCTGTCTGCCCCCAGGCCTCCTTTCTCCTACATCCCCAGGCCCCTCTTGACCTAACACCTACTCTTCTCCCCAGGGACCCATTCATCTGGCCCTACCTCCCTCTTTAGCCTGCCTCACCTCCTCCTTTATTTACGCTGCACTTCCTCGCCTCCACAGTCCTACCTCTCTGCTGTCTTCCACCCTCTCTTTACCAGGTACCTCTTTTCATACCCACTGAACCTTTAAGAAGGAGTTTGGGTTCCCACAACTGTACAAGGAGTTTATGTGCCGAAAGCAGGACTCGAACCCAGGACCCCAGCGCTGGAACCCAAGCACTTAACCTCTAGGCAACTGCAGTTAGCTGGAGTTGTTTAGATGTTCTATCCTCGTTGGCTTCAATGAACATGTTTCACAATGCAAATGGGTATGTTCACAGGGGCATGCAGAAGAAAGATATATATGCCCAAAAGCTTCTCTCAGAAGCACAGCCACCAGTGGCTCAGGTGGTAAGTGCTTGGTCTTGGAATGCTTGAGACCTGAGTTCTAATCCAATGTTTGGTATCTCCTGTGGGATGTTTAAAAAAAAGTATGTTTTTATTGAAAAATGGGGACGCATTGCCCTGCGCGATCAGCCAACAGCTAGCGCCCTTCAATACCTTCGTTGCCACTAACAGTTGTTCCTTTTCTTTCTGCACTTTGGCCTTGGTAACACCCATACAAAAGCTTGTCTCTCTGGCCCCAACTGACTGAAAAAAACGAGGGAAAAAGTGCAATCTACGGGTCCCGGTTGATACAATATTAGCACTGGGACTCAAACAGGACACCTTCTCGAGGCGCTGCGAAGAGACCACCGGCCCCTGCATAGCAAGTAAACCTGTATCAGCATCTCACCAGCATCTGACTTTGTCGCCTGCAGGCTACACATAGAAGGCTGCAGTAGGTGCATTAACCCATTGGGCTGTCGACCCTCCTTCCTCTCAGAGCAGGAAATTGAATTTCCATGTTGCCTTCCTTTGGCACCTTAGATCTGTCTTTCACCCTAATTCAGAGGATGTTTTGCTTCACGGAAAGATGATAATCATTGTGCGGTGTGAGACACTTATAGCTAAGCAGGTCAGTTAAATCTTTGCCTTTGTCATTATGGTGTATTGATATGCGCAGGGCAGTCTTCTGTCCTCTGCTTCTCTATGTTTTCTCATTGCTGCTTGGTCATGATTCTTAAATATAAGCACTCTGCTCTCAAAAGTGAAAGATTTGAAAGACTCTTGATGTAACGAGCCTTTCCCACTCTTTGCCCTGGGAGTGAGAGGGCTGCTTTCTGCCTTTAACTTCCTCAATTTTGGAGTGTCTGGCTCCACCACTGACAATAAGGGCCTAATCCTGGAGGGAAATGGACAGAGGTCTGCGCCCTGCGTCCTCCACGCGTCCCTAACGCTCCCAAACGCGACCACAGCCCTTACGGGCACAGCCCTATGTCCTATGCAGCCCCACTGGTACAGCCACCCACACAACTTAGGGTTAGGATCTGTGCTCTCCCACGTGGGCCTCAGAAAGTGTCACAGCCTGCTTTGCAAACCTTAGTGACGGTGGCCTAGGTGAAGATGATCTTGGTGGAATACTGATGCCTTTTTCCTCCCAGAAGCCACCCCAGGAGCATAGTAAAATGAAGGGGTGTGCCTGCTCAGCTGCCCTCTGTTTAGCCTCTGCCTGAGTGACATTAGTTCTGGTCTCTCCAGGCAAATGTATCTATCCGGGAGTAGCTGGGAAAAGGGAGTCTCTTTCTGCAGGCACAGTGGGGAAGACTCAGAGAGCTGCATGCCTGAGACATCTTTCCTTGTCCCTCGCTCATTGTTGTGTTCCCTAACTTCTAACTCTCTGCAAGGCCAGGCCCTGTTTCTTTTACTGCCAACCCCCCTGCCCCATCGTCTTCCACCTACTTCCCGCTCTATTATGCCTTTTCCTTTTTTGCTCTCTTTTACGGCCCTTTGAAAAGGAATGCAGGCCTAGCTAAGCCTCGTGAAGGAAATCTACCAACAAAAGATGCATTCCTCACTTATGGGAGGTGCTGTGAGATGAGTAAGAAGGGCTGAAGGGGCAATTGGGTTGTTGAGGTGGGAGGCACCAGAGGCATAGCCAGGATTGTCTAGCAAATGGGGCCCAAAGCTAATGTAGTTGGGCCCACTGCATTGACAAAAGTATCTGTAAATGTCCACCCAGCGCTGCTGAGTGGGCATTTACAGATTTTGGGTGGGCCTTTTCCCCTCAGGCCCTACCCTGCCTCTGCTCTCACCCCCAGGGCAAAGAGTGGGAAAGGCTCGCTACAGCAAGAGTCTTTCAAATCTTTCACTTTTGAGAGCACAGTGGTTACATTTAAAAATCATGAACAAGCAGCAAAAGAAGAACATAGAGTAGCAGAGGACAGAAGACTGCCCTGTGCATATCAATACACCCCAATGACAAAGGCAACGATTTAACGGAACTACATAGCTATTAGTGGCTCACACCTCACAATGATTATCATCTCTCTGTGAAGCACAACATCCTCGGAATTAGGGTGAAAGACAGATCTAAGGTGCCAAAGGAAGGCAACATGGAAATTCAGTTTCCTGCTCTGAGAGGAAGGAGGGTCGACAGCCCAATGGGTTAATGCACCTGCTGCAGCCTCCTATGTGTAGCCTGCAGGCGACAAAGTCAGATGCTGGTGAGATGCTGATACAGGTTTGCTTGCTATGCAGGGGTCGGTGGTCACCTCACAGCGCCTCAAACAGGTTTCCTGTTTGAGTCCCAGTGAAAATATCGTATCAACCATGACCTGTAGATTACACTTTTTCCCCTCATATTTCCAGACAGTTGGGGCCAGAGAGACAAGCTTTTGTATGGGTGTTCCCAAGGCAAGAGTGCAGAAAACAAAGGCACAACTGTTAGTAGGAATGCAGGTGTTGAAGGGGCATTAACTGTTGGCTGATCGTGCAGGGTAATGCATACACATTTTCAATTAAAACATTTTTTTAAAAAAAGTGCTGAGGAGATACCAGACATTGGATTAGAACTCAGGTCTCCAGCATCCCAAGACCAAGCACTTACCACTTGAGCCACTGGTGGGTGTGCTTCTGAGAGTAGATTTTGGGCGTATATATCTTTCTTCTGCATGCCCCTATGAGCATACCCATTTGCATTGGGAAACATGTTCACTGAAGCCAACGAGGATAGAACATCTGGCCCCCCGCTCCCCCAAATACCAGCTAACTGCAGTGGCCTAGAGGTTAAGTGCTTGCATTACAGAACTGGGGGGCCTGGGTTCGGGTCCTGCTTTCGGCACATAATCTCCTTGTACAGTTGTGAGAACCCAAACTCCTCCTAAAAGGTTGAGTGGGTACGTTTTTTTTAATGCTTTGTTAGTGCAACAGCCTCAGCTTCCACACCTTCCAGGCTCTCGAATCGTCTCTCAACCCTCAAATCAATACATTCTATACATTCCCTTCCATTCACTATCGAATTTTACATTCAGGTAGAAGCTTCTTCCAGCTATTCATTCCACCGAAGCGACTTTACCTTATCATCACTCCACTACCTAATGACATTGTCCGTGTTCCTAGATACAACACATCCCCTTTCCTTCACCTGAACACACAACAGACCTGTGTAGGGGCATGTGGCAAATACCTTTTATTTTCCATACCTCAACTTTCTTCTCTCATTCACACTCAGCAACTTGGCCACTCTCTCTTTGCTCCAGGCTTCTTCATTTTCTAACTTCACTGAGTTTCCCAAATCTTCCTTGACTACCATTCATCTTGAATAATTAGATAATCCATACTGAACATGCCTTCCCAGTTTCACTTGCAGTACCGCTACTTTCGGCATAGGAATGACTTGAACACAAGAAAAGGGGTGCCTGGTAAAGGGAGAGTGGAAGAACGCAGAGAGGTGGGACTGAGGAAATGCAGGGTAAAGAGGGAGGTGGGAGGTGGGGCAGTCTAAAGGGAGAAGAAGGGCTGGATGAATGGGTCCCTGTGGAGAGGAGGAAGGGCTGGGTGAGTGGAGGTATGTCTAGAAGGGCAAGCCATGGGTTCCCTGGTGGGGGGGGTGGAAGAAAACAGAGAGGCGGGACTATGGGGGAGAGTATGTGCAGGGTAAACAAAGGTGGGGCAGGCTAAAGAGGGAGGTAGCACTGGAAGGAAAAAAAAATGTCAGCCCATTGTGGAGTCCATTCCACCCTCTTTTCCTCCTCAATGCCTCCTTTCCCCACATTAGGACCCTTTTTGCACCCCCCCACAATTCAGGGTCTTCCTCCCCCAGAGACGCCAACTTACTCTGTGTCTGCCCCCAGGCCTCCTTTCTCCTACATCCCCAGGCCCCTCTTGACCTAACACCTACTCTTCTCCCCAGGGACCCATTCATCTGGCCCTACCTCCCTCTTTAGCCTGCCTCACCTCCTCCCTTATTTACGCTGCACTTCCTCGCCTCCACAGTCCTACCTCTCTGCTGTCTTCCACCCTCTCTTTACCAGGTACCTCTTTTCATACCCACTGAACCTTTTAGAAGGAGTTTGGGTTCCCACACCTGTACAAGGAGATTATGTGCCGAAAGCAGGACTCGAACCCAGGACCCCAGCGCTGGAACCCAAGCACTTAACCTCTAGGCCACTGCAGTTAGCTGGAGTTTAGTGGAGCGGGGGGCCAGATGTTCTATCCTCGTTGGCTTCAATGAACATGTTTCACAATGCAAATGGGTATGTTCACAGGGGCATGCAGAAGAAAGATATATATGCCCAAAAGCTTCTCTCAGAAGCACAGCCACCAGTGGCTCAGGTGGTAAGTGCTTGGTCTTGGAATGCTTGAGACCTGAGTTCTAATCCAATGTTTGGTATCTCCTGTGGGATGTTTAAAAAAAAGTATGTTTTTATTGAAAAATGGGGATGCATTGCCCTGCGCGATCAGCCAACAGCTAGCGCCCTTCAATACCTTTGTTGCCACTAACAGTTGTTCCTTTTCTTTCTGCACTTTGGCCTTGGTAACACCCATACAAAAGCTTGTCTCTCTGGCCCCAACTGACTGAAAAAAACGAGGGAAAAAGTGCAATCTACGGGTCACGGTTGATACAATATTAGCACTGGGACTCAAACAGGACACCTTCTCGAGGCGCTGCGAAGAGACCACCGGCCCCTGCATAGCAAGTAAACCTGTATCAGCATCTCACCAGCATCTGACTTTGTCGCCTGCAGGCTACACATAGAAGGCTGCAGTAGGTGCATTAACCCTTTGGGCTGTCGACCCTCCTTCCTCTCAGAGCAGGAAATTGAATTTCCATGTTGCCTTCCTTTGGCACCTTAGATCTGTCTTTCACCCTAATTCAGAGGATGTTTTGCTTCACGGAAAGATGATAATCATTGTGCGGTGTGAGACACTTATAGCTAAGCAGGTCAGTTAAATCTTTGCCTTTGTCATTATGGTGTATTGATATGCGCAGGGCAGTCTTCTGTCCTCTGCTTCTCTATGTTTTCTCATTGCTGCTTGGTCATGATTCTTAAATATAAGCACTCTGCTCTCAAAAGTGAAAGATTTGAAAGACTCTTGATGTAACGAGCCTTTCCCACTCTTTGCCCTGGGAGTGAGAGGGCTGCTTTCTGCCTTTAACTTCCTCAATTTTGGAGTGTCTGGCTCCACCACTGACAATAAGGGCCTAATCCTGGAGGGAAATGGACAGAGGTCTGCGCCCTGCGTCCTCCACGCGTCCCTAACGCTCCCAAACGCGACCACAGCCCTTACGGGCACAGCCCTATGTCCTATGCAGCCCCACTGGTACAGCCACCCACACAACTTAGGGTTAGGATCTGTGCTCTCCCACGTGGGCCTCAGAAAGTGTCACAGCCTGCTTTGCAAACCTTAGTGACGGTGGCCTAGGTGAAGATGATCTTGGTGGATTACTGATGCCTTTTTCCTCCCAGAAGCCACCCCAGGAGCATAGTAAAATGAAGGGGTGTGCCTGCTCAGCTGCCCTCTGTTTAGCCTCTGCCTGAGTGACATTAGTTCTGGTCTCTCCAGGCAAATGTATCTATCCGGGAGTAGCTGGGAAAAGGGAGTCTCTTTCTGCAGGCACAGTGGGGAAGACTCAGAGAGCTGCATGCCTGAGACATCTTTCCTTGTCCCTCGCTCATTGTTGTGTTCCCTAACTTCTAACTCTCTGCAAGGCCAGGCCCTGTTTCTTTTACTGCCAACCCCCCTGCCCCATCGTCTTCCACCTACTTCCCGCTCTATTATGCCTTTTCCTTTTTTGCTCTCTTTTACGGCCCTTTGAAAAGGAATGCAGGCCTAGCTAAGCCTCGTGAAGGAAATCTACCAACAAAAGATGCATTCCTCACTTATGGGAGGTGCTGTGAGATGAGTAAGAAGGGCTGAAGGGGCAATTGGGTTGTTGAGGTGGGAGGCACCAGAGGCATAGCCAGGATTGTCTAGCAAATGGGGCCCAAAGCTAATGTAGTTGGGCCCACTGCATTGACAAAAGTATCTGTAAATGTCCACCCAGCGCTGCTGAGTGGGCATTTACAGATTTTGGGTGGGCCTTTTCCCCTCAGGCCCTACCCTGCCTCTGCTCTCACCCCCAGGGCAAAGAGTGGGAAAGGCTCGCTACAGCAAGAGTCTTTCAAATCTTTCACTTTTGAGAGCACAGTGGTTACATTTAAAAATCATGAACAAGCAGCAAAAGAAGAACATAGAGTAGCAGAGGACAGAAGACTGCCCTGTGCATATCAATACACCCCAATGACAAAGGCAACGATTTAACGGAACTACATAGCTATTAGTGGCTCACACCTCACAATGATTATCATCTCTCTGTGAAGCACAACATCCTCGGAATTAGGGTGAAAGACAGATCTAAGGTGCCAAAGGAAGGCAACATGGAAATTCAGTTTCCTGCTCTGAGAGGAAGGAGGGTCGACAGCCCAATGGGTTAATGCACCTACTGCAGCCTCCTATGTGTAGCCTGCAGGCGACAAAGTCAGATGCTGGTGAGATGCTGATACAGGTTTGCTTGCTATGCAGGGGTCGGTGGTCACCTCACAGCGCCTCAAACAGGTTTCCTGTTTGAGTCCCAGTGAAAATATCGTATCAACCATGACCCGTAGATTACACTTTTTCCCCTCATATTTCCAGACAGTTGGGGCCAGAGAGACAAGCTTTTGTATGGGTGTTCCCAAGGCAAGAGTGCAGAAAACAAAGGCACAACTGTTAGTAGGAATGCAGGTGTTGAAGGGGCATTAACTGTTGGCTGATCGTGCAGGGTAATGCATACACATTTTCAATTAAAACATTTTTTTAAAAAAAGTGCTGAGGAGATACCAGACATTGGATTAGAACTCAGGTCTCCAGCATCCCAAGACCAAGCACCTACCACTTGAGCCACTGGTGGGTGTGCTTCTGAGAGTAGATTTTGGGCGTATATATCTTTCTTCTGCATGCCCCTATGAGCATACCCATTTGCATTGGGAAACATGTTCACTGAAGCCAACGAGGATAGAACATCTGGCCCCCCGCTCCACCAAATACCAGCTAACTGCAGTGGCCTAGAGGTTAAGTGCTTGCATTACAGCACTGGGGGGCCTGGGTTCGGGTGCTGCTTTCGGCACATAATCTCCTTGTACAGTTGTGAGAACCCAAACTCCTCCTAAAAGGTTGAGTGGGTACGTTTTTTTTAATGCTTTGTTAGTGCAACAGCCTCAGCTTCCACACCTTCCAGGCTCTCGAATCGTCTCTCAACCCTCAAATCAATACATTCTATACATTCCCTTCCATTCACTATCGAATTTTACATTCAGGTAGAAGCTTCTTCCAGCAATTCATTCCACCGAAGCGACTTTACCTTATCATCACTCCACTACCTAATGACATTGTCCGTGTTCCTAGATACAACACATCCCCTTTCCTTCACCTGAGCACACAACAGACCTGTGTAGGGGCATGTGGCAAATACCTTTTATTTTCCATACCTCAACTTTCTTCTCTCATTCACACTCAGCAACTTGGCCACTCTCTCTTTGCTCCAGGCTTCTTCATTTTCTAACTTCACTGAGTTTCCCAAATCTTCCTTGACTACCATTCATCTTGAATAATTAGATAATCCATACTGAACATGCCTTCCCAGTTTCACTTGCAGTACCGCTACTTTCGGCATAGGAATGACTTGAACACAAGAAAAGGGGTGCCTGGTAAAGGGAGAGTGGAAGAACGCAGAGAGGTGGGACTGAGGAAATGCAGGGTAAAGAGGGAGGTGGGAGGTGGGGCAGTCTAAAGGGAGAAGAAGGGCTGGATGAATGGGTCCCTGTGGAGAGGAGGAAGGGCTGGGTGAGTGGGGGTATGTCTAGAAGGGCATGGCATGGGTTCCCTGGTGGGGGGGTGGAAGAAAACAGAGAGGCGGGACTATGGGGGAGAGTATGTGCAGGGTAAACAAAGGTGGGGCAGGCTAAAGAGGGAGGCAGCACTGGAAGGAAAAAAAAATGTCAGCCCATTGTGGAGTCCATTCCACCCTCTTTTCCTCCTCAATGCCTCCTTTCCCCACATTAGGACCCTTTTTGCACCCCCCCCCCACAATTCAGGGTCTTCCTCCCCCAGAGACGCCAACTTACTCCCTGTCTGCCCCCAGGCCTCCTTTCTCCTACATCCCCAGGCCCCTCTTGACCTAACACCTACTCTTCTCCCCAGGGACCCATTCATCTGGCCCTACCTCCCTCTTTAGCCTGCCTCACCTCCTCCTTTATTTACGCTGCACTTCCTCGCCTCCACAGTCCTACCTCTCTGCTGTCATCCACCCTCTCTTTACCAGGTACCTCTTTTCATACCCACTGAACCTTTTAGAAGGAGTTTGGGTTCCCACAACTGTACAAGGAGTTTATGTGCCGAAAGCAGGACTCGAACCCAGGACCCCAGTGCAGGAACCCAAGCACTTAACCTCTAGGCCACTGCAGTTAGCTGGAGTTTAGTGGAGCGGGGGGCCAGATGTTCTATCCTCGTTGGCTTCAATGAACATGTTTCACAATGCAAATGGGTATGTTCACAGGGGCATGCAGAAGAAAAATATATATGCCCAAAAGCTTCTCTCAGAAGCACAGCCACCAGTGGCTCAGGTGGTAAGTGCTTGGTCTTGGAATGCTTGAGAGCTGAGTTCTAATCCAATGTTTGGTATCTCCTGGGGGATGTTTAAAAAAAAGTATGTTTTTATTGAAAAATGGGGATGCATTGCCCTGCGCGATCAGCCAACAGCTAGCGCCCTTCAATACCTTCGTTGCCACTAACAGTTGTTCCTTTTCTTTCTGCACTTTGGCCTTGGTAACACCCATACAAAAGCTTGTCTCTCTGGCCCCAACTGACTGAAAAAAACGAGGGAAAAAGTGCAATCTACGGGTCACGGTTGATACAATATTAGCACTGGGACTCAAACAGGACACCTTCTCGAGGCGCTGCGAAGAGACCACCGGCCCCTGCATAGCAAGTAAACCTGTATCAGCATCTCACCAGCATCTGACTTTGTCGCCTGCAGGCTACACATAGAAGGCTGCAGTAGGTGCATTAACCCATTGGGCTGTCGACCCTCCTTCCTCTCAGAGCAGGAAATTGAATTTCCATGTTGCCTTCCTTTGGCACCTTAGATCTGTCTTTCACCCTAATTCAGAGGATGTTTTGCTTCACGGAAAGATGATAATCATTGTGCGGTGTGAGACACTTATAGCTAAGCAGGTCAGTTAAATCTTTGCCTTTGTCATTATGGTGTATTGATATGCGCAGGGCAGTCTTCTGTCCTCTGCTTCTCTATGTTTTCTCATTGCTGCTTGGTCATGATTCTTAAATATAAGCACTCTGCTCTCAAAAGGGAAAGATTTGAAAGACTCTTGATGTAACGAGCCTTTCCCACTCTTTGCCCTGGGAGTGAGAGGGCTGCTTTCTGCCTTTAACTTCCTCAATTTTGGAGTGTCTGGCTCCACCACTGACAATAAGGGCCTAATCCTGGAGGGAAATGGACAGAGGTCTGCGCCCTGCGTCCTCCACGCGTCCCTAACGCTCCCAAACGCGACCACAGCCCTTACGGGCACAGCCCTATGTCCTATGCAGCCCCACTGGTACAGCCACCCACACAACTTAGGGTTAGGATCTGTGCTCTCCCACGTGGGCCTCAGAAAGTGTCACAGCCTGCTTTGCAAACCTTAGTGACGGTGGCCTAGGTGAAGATGATCTTGGTGGAATACTGATGCCTTTTTCCTCCCAGAAGCCACCCCAGGAGCATAGTAAAATGAAGGGGTGTGCCTGCTCAGCTGCCCTCTGTTTAGCCTCTGCCTGAGTGACATTAGTTCTGGTCTCTCCAGGCAAATGTATCTATCCGGGAGTAGCTGGGAAAAGGGAGTCTCTTTCTGCAGGCACAGTGGGGAAGACTCAGAGAGCTGCATGCCTGAGACATCTTTCCTTGTCCCTCGCTCATTGTTGTGTTCCCTAACTTCTAACTCTCTGCAAGGCCAGGCCCTGTTTCTTTTACTGCCAACCCCCCTGCCCCATCGTCTTCCACCTACTTCCCGCTCTATTATGCCTTTTCCTTTTTTGCTCTCTTTTACGGCCCTTTGAAAAGGAATGCAGGCCTAGCTAAGCCTCGTGAAGGAAATCTACCAACAAAAGATGCATTCCTCACTTATGGGAGGTGCTGTGAGATGAGTAAGAAGGGCTGAAGGGGCAATTGGGTTGTTGAGGTGGGAGGCACCAGAGGCATAGCCAGGATTGTCTAGCAAATGGGGCCCAAAGCTAATGTAGTTGGGCCCACTGCATTGACAAAAGTATCTGTAAATGTCCACCCAGCGCTGCTGAGTGGGCATTTACAGATTTTGGGTGGGCCTTTTCCCCTCAGGCCCTACCCTGCCTCTGCTCTCACCCCCAGGGCAAAGAGTGGGAAAGGCTCGCTACAGCAAGAGTCTTTCAAATCTTTCACTTTTGAGAGCACAGTGGTTACATTTAAAAATCATGAACAAGCAGCAAAAGAAGAACATAGAGTAGCAGAGGACAGAAGACTGCCCTGTGCATATCAATACACCCCAATGACAAAGGCAACGATTTAACGGAACTACATAGCTATTAGTGGCTCACACCTCACAATGATTATCATCTCTCTGTGAAGCACAACATCCTCGGAATTAGGGTGAAAGACAGATCTAAGGTGCCAAAGGAAGGCAACATGGAAATTCAGTTTCCTGCTCTGAGAGGAAGGAGGGTCGACAGCCCAATGGGTTAATGCACCTACTGCAGCCTCCTATGTGTAGCCTGCAGGCGACAAAGTCAGATGCTGGTGAGATGCTGATACAGGTTTGCTTGCTATGCAGGGGTCGGTGGTCACCTCACAGCGCCTCAAACAGGTTTCCTGTTTGAGTCGCAGTGAAAATATCATATCAACCATGACCCGTAGATTACACTTTTTCCCCTCATATTTCCAGACAGTTGGGGCCAGAGAGACAAGCTTTTGTATGGGTGTTCCCAAGGCAAGAGTGCAGAAAACAAAGGCACAACTGTTAGTAGGAATGCAGGTGTTGAAGGGGCATTAACTGTTGGCTGATCGTGCAGGGTAATGCATACACATTTTCAATTAAAACATTTTTTTAAAAAAGTGCTGAGGAGATACCAGACATTGGATTAGAACTCAGGTCTCCAGCATCCCAAGACCAAGCACTTACCACTTGAGCCACTGGTGGGTGTGCTTCTGAGAGTAGATTTTGGGCGTATATATCTTTCTTCTGCATGCCCCTATGAGCATACCCATTTGCATTGGGAAACATGTTCACTGAAGCCAACGAGGATAGAACATCTGGCCCCCCGCTCCACCAAATACCAGCTAACTGCAGTGGCCTAGAGGTTAAGTGCTTGCATTACAGCACTGGGGGGCCTGGGTTCGGGTCCTGCTTTCGGCACATAATCTCCTTGTACAGTTGTGAGAACCCAAACTCCTCCTAAAAGGTTGAGTGGGTACGTTTTTTTTAATGCTTTGTTAGTGCAACAGCCTCAGCTTCCACACCTTCCAGGCTCTCGAATCGTCTCTCAACCCTCAAATCAATACATTCTATACATTCCCTTCCATTCACTATCGAATTTTACATTCAGGTAGAAGCTTCTTCCAGCTATTCATTCCACCGAAGCGACTTTACCTTATCATCACTCCACTACCTAATGACATTGTCCGTGTTCCTAGATACAACACATCCCCTTTCCTTCACCTGAACACACAACAGACCTGTGTAGGGGCATGTGGCAAATACCTTTTATTTTCCATACCTCAACTTTCTTCTCTCATTCACACTCAGCAACTTGGCCACTCTCTCTTTGCTCCAGGCTTCTTCATTTTCTAACTTCACTGAGTTTCCCAAATCTTCCTTGACTACCATTCATCTTGAATAATTAGATAATCCATACTGAACATGCCTTCCCAGTTTCACTTGCAGTACCGCTACTTTCGGCATAGGAATGACTTGAACACAAGAAAAGGGGTGCCTGGTAAAGGGAGAGTGGAAGAACGCAGAGAGGTGGGACTGAGGAAATGCAGGGTAAAGAGGGAGGTGGGAGGTGGGGCAGTCTAAAGGGAGAAGAAGGGCTGGATGAATGGGTCCCTGTGGAGAGGAGGAAGGGCTGGGTGAGTGGGGGTATGTCTAGAAGGGCATGGCATGGGTTCCCTGGTGGGGGGGGTGGAAGAAAACAGAGAGGCGGGACTATGGGGGAGAGTATGTGCAGGGTAAACAAAGGTGGGGCAGGCTAAAGAGGGAGGTAGCACTGGAAGGAAAAAAAAATGTCAGTCCATTGTGGAGTCCATTCCACCCTCTTTTCCTCCTCAATGCCTCCTTTCCCCACATTAGGACCCTTTTTGCACCCCCCCCACAATTCAGGGTCTTCCTCCCCCAGAGACGCCAACGTACTCCCTGTCTGCCCCCAGGCCTCCTTTCTCCTACATCCCCAGACATTGGATTAGCACTCAGGTCTCCAGCATCCCAAGACCAAGCACTTACCACTTGAGCCACTGGTGGGTGTGCTTCTGAGAGTAGATTTTGGGCGTATATATCTTTCTTCTGCATGCCCCTATGAGCATACCCATTTGCATTGGGAAACATGTTCACTGAAGCCAACGAGGATAGAACATCTGGCCCCCCCGCTCCACCAAATACCAGCTAACTGCAGTGGCCTAGAGGTTAAGTGCTTGCATTACAGCACTGGGGGGCCTGGGTTCGGGTCCTGCTTTCGGCACATAATCTCCTTGTACAGTTGTGAGAACCCAAACTCCTCCTAAAAGGTTGAGTGGGTACGTTTTTTTTAATGCTTTGTTAGTGCAACAGCCTCAGCTTCCACACCTTCCAGGCTCTCGAATCGTCTCTCAACCCTCAAATCAATACATTCTATACATTCCCTTCCATTCACTATCGAATTTTACATTCAGGTAGAAGCTTCTTCCAGCTATTCATTCCACCGAAGCGACTTTACCTTATCATCACTCCACTACCTAATGACATTGTCCGTGTTCCTAGATACAACACATCCCCTTTCCTTCACCTGAACACACAACAGACCTGTGTAGGGGCATGTGGCAAATACCTTTTATTTTCCATACCTCAACTTTCTTCTCTCATTCACACTCAGCAACTTGGCCACTCTCTCTTTGCTCCAGGCTTCTTCATTTTCTAACTTCACTGAGTTTCCCAAATCTTCCTTGACTACCATTCATCTTGAATAATTAGATAATCCATACTGAACATGCCTTCCCAGTTTCACTTGCAGTACCGCTACTTTCGGCATAGGAATGACTTGAACACAAGAAAAGGGGTGCCTGGTAAAGGGAGGGTGGAAGAACGCAGAGAGGTGGGACTGAGGAAATGCAGGGTAAAGAGGGAGGTGGGAGGTGGGGCAGTCTAAAGGGAGAAGAAGGGCTGGATGAATGGGTCCCTGTGGAGAGGAGGAAGGGCTGGGTGAGTGGGGGTATGCCTAGAAGGGCATGGCATGGGTTCCCTGGTGGGGGGGTGGAAGAAAACAGAGAGGCGGGACTATGGGGGAGAGTATGTGCAGGGTAAACAAAGGTGGGGCAGGCTAAAGAGGGAGGTAGCACTGGAAGGAAAAAAAAAATGTCAGCCCATTGTGGAGTCCATCCCACCCTCTTTTCCTCCTCAATGCCTCCTTTCCCCACATTAGGACCCTTTTTGCACCCCCCCCACAATTCAGGGTCTTCCTCCCCCAGAGAGGCCAACTTACTCCCTGTCTGCCCCCAGGCCTCCTTTCTCCTACATCCCCAGACATTGGATTAGAACTCAGGTCTCCAGCATCCCAAGACCAAGCACTTACCACTTGAGCCACTGGTGGGTGTGCTTCTGAGAGTAGATTTTGGGCGTATATATCTTTCTTCTGCATGCCCCTATGAGCATACCCATTTGCATTGGGAAACATGTTCACTGAAGCCAACGAGGATAGAACATCTGGCCCCCCGCTCCACCAAATACCAGCTAACTGCAGTGGCCTAGAGGTTAAGTGCTTGCATTACAGCACTGGGGGGCCTGGGTTCGGGTCCTGCTTTCGGCACATAATCTCCTTGTACAGTTGTGAGAACCCAAACTCCTCCTAAAAGGTTGAGTGGGTACGTTTTTTTTAATGCTTTGTTAGTGCAACAGCCTCAGCTTCCACACCTTCCAGGCTCTCGAATCGTCTCTCAACCCTCAAATCAATACATTCTATACATTCCCTTCCATTCACTATCGAATTTTACATTCAGGTAGAAGCTTCTTCCAGCTATTCATTCCACCGAAGCGACTTTACCTTATCATCACTCCACTACCTAATGACATTGTCCGTGTTCCTAGATACAACACATCCCCTTTCCTTCACCTGAACACACAACAGACCTGTGTAGGGGCATGTGGCAAATACCTTTTATTTTCCATACCTCAACTTTCTTCTCTCATTCACACTCAGCAACTTGGCCACTCTCTCTTTGCTCCAGGCTTCTTCATTTTCTAACTTCACTGAGTTTCCCAAATCTTCCTTGACTACCATTCATCTTGAATAATTAGATAATCCATACTGAACATGCCTTCCCAGTTTCACTTGCAGTACCGCTACTTTCGGCATAGGAATGACTTGAACACAAGAAAAGGGGTGCCTGGTAAAGGGAGGGTGGAAGAACGCAGAGAGGTGGGACTGAGGAAATGCAGGGTAAAGAGGGAGGTGGGAGGTGGGGCAGTCTAAAGGGAGAAGAAGGGCTGGATGAATGGGTCCCTGTGGAGAGGAGGAAGGGCTGGGTGAGTGGGGGTATGCCTAGAAGGGCATGGCATGGGTTCCCTGGTGGGGGGGTGGAAGAAAACAGAGAGGCGGGACTATGGGGGAGAGTATGTGCAGGGTAAACAAAGGTGGGGCAGGCTAAAGAGGGAGGTAGCACTGGAAGGAAAAAAAAAATGTCAGCCCATTGTGGTGTCCATCCCACCCTCTTTTCCTCCTCAATGCCTCCTTTCCCCACATTAGGACCCTTTTTGCACCCCCCCCCACAATTCAGGGTCTTCCTCCCCCAGAGACGCCAACTTACTCCCTGTCTGCCCCCAGGCCTCCTTTCTCCTACATCCCCAGACATTGGATTAGAACTCAGGTCTCCAGCATCCCAAGACCAAGCACTTACCACTTGAGCCACTGGTGGGTGTGCTTCTGAGAGTAGATTTTGGGCGTATATATCTTTCTTCTGCATGCCCCTATGAGCATACCCATTTGCATTGGGAAACATGTTCACTGAAGCCAACGAGGATAGAACATCTGGCCCCCCGCTCCACCAAATACCAGCTAACTGCAGTGGCCTAGAGGTTAAGTGCTTGCATTACAGCACTGGGGGGCCTGGGTTCGGGTCCTGCTTTCGGCACATAATTTCCTTGTACAGTTGTGAGAACCCAAACTCCTCCTAAAAGGTTGAGTGGGTACGTTTTTTTTAATGCTTTGTTAGTGCAACAGCCTCAGCTTCCACACCTTCCAGGCTCTCGAATCGTCTCTCAACCCTCAAATCAATACATTCTATACATTCCCTTCCATTCACTATCGAATTTTACATTCAGGTAGAAGCTTCTTCCAGCTATTCATTCCACCGAAGCGACTTTACCTTATCATCACTCCACTACCTAATGACATTGTCCGTGTTCCTAGATACAACACATCCCCTTTCCTTCACCTGAACACACAACAGACCTGTGTAGGGGCATGTGGCAAATACCTTTTATTTTCCATACCTCAACTTTCTTCTCTCATTCACACTCAGCAACTTGGCCACTCTCTCTTTGCTCCAGGCTTCTTCATTTTCTAACTTCACTGAGTTTCCCAAATCTTCCTTGACTACCATTCATCTTGAATAATTAGATAATCCATACTGAACATGCCTTCCCAGTTTCACTTGCAGTACCGCTACTTTCGGCATAGGAATGACTTGAACACAAGAAAAGGGGTGCCTGGTAAAGGGAGAGTGGAAGAACGCAGAGAGGTGGGACTGAGGAAATGCAGGGTAAAGAGGGAGGTGGGAGGTGGGGCAGTCTAAAGGGAGAAGAAGGGCTGGATGAATGGGTCCCTGTGGAGAGGAGGAAGGGCTGGGTGAGTGGGGGTATGTCTAGAAGGGCATGGCATGGGTTCCCTGGTGGGGGGGTGGAAGAAAACAGAAAGGCGGGACTATGGGGGAGAGTATGTGCAGGGTAAACAAAGGTGGGGCAGGCTAAAGAGGGAGGTAGCACTGGAAGGAAAAAAAAATGTCAGCCCATTGTGGAGTCCATTCCACCCTCTTTTCCTCCTCAATGCCTCCTTTCCCCACATTAGGACCCTTTTTGCACCCCCCCCCACAATTCAGGGTCTTCCTCCCCCAGAGACGCCAACTTACTCCCTGTCTGCCCCCAGGCCTCCTTTCTCCTACATCCCCAGGCCCCTCTAGACCTAACACTTACTCTTCTCCCCAGGGACCCATTCATCTGGCCCTACCTCCCTCACCTCCTCCTTTATTTACGCTGCACTTCCTCGCCTCCACAGTCCTACCTCTCTGCTGTCTTCCACCCTCTCTTTACCAGGTACCTCTTTTCATACCCACTGAACCTTTTAGAAGGAGTTTGGGTTCCCACACCTGTACAAGGAGATTATGTGCCGAAAGCAGGACTCGAACCCAGGACCCCAGCGCTGGAACCCAAGCACTTAACCTCTAGGCCACTGCAGTTAGCTGGAGTTTAGTGGAGCGGGGGGCCAGATGTTCTATCCTCGTTGGCTTCAATGAACATGTTTCACAATGCAAATGGGTATGTTCACAGGGGCATGCAGAAGAAAGATATATATGCCCAAAAGCTTCTCTCAGAAGCACAGCCACCAGTGGCTCAGGTGGTAAGTGCTTGGTCTTGGAATGCTTGAGACCTGAGTTCTAATCCAATGTTTGGTATCTCCTGTGGGATGTTTAAAAAAAAGTATGTTTTTATTGAAAAATGGGGATGCATTGCCCTGCGCGATCAGCCAACAGCTAGCGCCCTTCAATACCTTCGTTGCCACTAACAGTTGTTCCTTTTCTTTCTGCACTTTGGCCTTGGTAACACCCATACAAAAGCTTGTCTCTCTGGCCCCAACTGACTGAAAAAAACGAGGGAAAAAGTGCAATCTACGGGTCACGGTTGATACAATATTAGCACTGGGACTCAAACAGGACACCTTCTCGAGGCGCTGCGAAGAGACCACCGGCCCCTGCATAGCAAGTAAACCTGTATCAGCATCTCACCAGCATCTGACTTTGTCGCCTGCAGGCTACACATAGAAGGCTGCAGTAGGTGCATTAACCCTTTGGGCTGTCGACCCTCCTTCCTCTCAGAGCAGGAAATTGAATTTCCATGTTGCCTTCCTTTGGCACCTTAGATCTGTCTTTCACCCTAATTCAGAGGATGTTTTGCTTCACGGAAAGATGATAATCATTGTGCGGTGTGAGACACTTATAGCTAAGCAGGTCAGTTAAATCTTTGCCTTTGTCATTATGGTGTATTGATATGCGCAGGGCAGTCTTCTGTCCTCTGCTTCTCTATGTTTTCTCATTGCTGCTTGGTCATGATTCTTAAATATAAGCACTCTGCTCTCAAAAGTGAAAGATTTGAAAGACTCTTGATGTAACGAGCCTTTCCCACTCTTTGCCCTGGGAGTGAGAGGGCTGCTTTCTGCCTTTAACTTCCTCAATTTTGGAGTGTCTGGCTCCACCACTGACAATAAGGGCCTAATCCTGGAGGGAAATGGACAGAGGTCTGCGCCCTGCGTCCTCCACGCGTCCCTAACGCTCCCAAACGCGACCACAGCCCTTACGGGCACAGCCCTATGTCCTATGCAGCCCCACTGGTACAGCCACCCACACAACTTAGGGTTAGGATCTGTGCTCTCCCACGTGGGCCTCAGAAAGTGTCACAGCCTGCTTTGCAAACCTTAGTGACGGTGGCCTAGGTGAAGATGATCTTGGTGGAATACTGATGCCTTTTTCCTCCCAGAAGCCACCCCAGGAGCATAGTAAAATGAAGGGGTGTGCCTGCTCAGCTGCCCTCTGTTTAGCCTCTGCCTGAGTGACATTAGTTCTGGTCTCTCCAGGCAAATGTATCTATCCGGGAGTAGCTGGGAAAAGGGAGTCTCTTTCTGCAGGCACAGTGGGGAAGACTCAGAGAGCTGCATGCCTGAGACATCTTTCCTTGTCCCTCGCTCATTGTTGTGTTCCCTAACTTCTAACTCTCTGCAAGGCCAGGCCCTGTTTCTTTTACTGCCAACCCCCCTGCCCCATCGTCTTCCACCTACTTCCCGCTCTATTATGCCTTTTCCTTTTTTGCTCTCTTTTACGGCCCTTTGAAAAGGAATGCAGGCCTAGCTAAGCCTCGTGAAGGAAATCTACCAACAAAAGATGCATTCCTCACTTATGGGAGGTGCTGTGAGATGAGTAAGAAGGGCTGAAGGGGCAATTGGGTTGTTGAGGTGGGAGGCACCAGAGGCATAGCCAGGATTGTCTAGCAAATGGGGTCCAAAGCTAATGTAGTTGGGCCCACTGCATTGACAAAAGTATCTGTAAATGTCCACCCAGCGCTGCTGAGTGGGCATTTACAGATTTTGGGTGGGCCTTTTCCCCTCAGGCCCTACCCTGCCTCTGCTCTCACCCCCAGGGCAAAGAGTGGGAAAGGCTCGCTACAGCAAGAGTCTTTCAAATCTTTCACTTTTGAGAGCACAGTGGTTACATTTAAAAATCATGAACAAGCAGCAAAAGAAGAACATAGAGTAGCAGAGGACAGAAGACTGCCCTGTGCATATCAATACACCCCAATGACAAAGGCAACGATTTAACGGAACTACATAGCTATTAGTGGCTCACACCTCACAATGATTATCATCTCTCTGTGAAGCACAACATCCTCGGAATTAGGGTGAAAGACAGATCTAAGGTGCCAAAGGAAGGCAACATGGAAATTCAGTTTCCTGCTCTGAGAGGAAGGAGGGTCGACAGCCCAATGGGTTAATGCACCTACTGCAGCCTCCTATGTGTAGCCTGCAGGCGACAAAGTCAGATGCTGGTGAGATGCTGATACAGGTTTGCTTGCTATGCAGGGGTCGGTGGTCACCTCACAGCGCCTCAAACAGGTTTCCTGTTTGAGTCCCAGTGAAAATATCGTATCAACCATGACCCGTAGATTACACATTTTCCCCTCATATTTCCAGACAGTTGGGGCCAGAGAGACAAGCTTTTGTATGGGTGTTCCCAAGGCAAGAGTGCAGAAAACAAAGGCACAACTGTTAGTAGGAATGCAGGTGTTGAAGGGGCATTAACTGTTGGCTGATCGTGCAGGGTAATGCATACACATTTTCAATTAAAACATTTTTTTAAAAAAAGTGCTGAGGAGATACCAGACATTGGATTAGAACTCAGGTCTCCAGCATCCCAAGACCAAGCACTTACCACTTGAGCCACTGGTGGGTGTGCTTCTGAGAGTAGATTTTGGGCGTATATATCTTTCTTCTGCATGCCCCTATGAGCATACCCATTTGCATTGGGAAACATGTTCACTGAAGCCAACGAGGATAGAACATCTGGCCCCCCGCTCCACCAAATACCAGCTAACTGCAGTGGCCTAGAGGTTAAGTGCTTGCATTACAGCACTGGGGGGCCTGGGCTTTCGGCACATAATCTCCTTGTACAGTTGTGAGAACCCAAACTCCTCCTAAAAGGTTGAGTGGGTACGTTTTTTTTAATGCTTTGTTAGTGCAACAGCCTCAGCTTCCACACCTTCCAGGCTCTCGAATCGTCTCTCAACCCTCAAATCAATACATTCTATACATTCCCTTCCATTCACTATCGAATTTTACATTCAGGTAGAAGCTTCTTCCAGCTATTCATTCCACCGAAGTGACTTTACCTTATCATCACTCCACTACCTAATGACATTGTCCGTGTTCCTAGATACAACACATCCCCTTTCCTTCACCTGAACACACAACAGACCTGTGTAGGGGCATGTGGCAAATACCTTTTATTTTCCATACCTCAACTTTCTTCTCTCATTCACACTCAGCAACTTGGCCACTCTCTCTTTGCTCCAGGCTTCTTCATTTTCTAACTTCACTGAGTTTCCCAAATCTTCCTTGACTACCATTCATCTTGAATAATTAGATAATCCATACTGAACATGCCTTCCCAGTTTCACTTGCAGTACCGCTACTTTCGGCATAGGAATGACTTGAACACAAGAAAAGGGGTGCCTGGTAAAGGGAGAGTGGAAGAACGCAGAGAGGTGGGACTGAGGAAATGCAGGGTAAAGAGGGAGGTGGGAGGTGGGGCAGTCTAAAGGGAGAAGAAGGGCTGGATGAATGGGTCCCTGTGGAGAGGAGGAAGGGCTGGGTGAGTGGAGGTATGTCTAGAAGGGCAAGCCATGGGTTCCCTGGTGGGGGGGTGGAAGAAAACAGAGAGGCGGGACTATGGGGGAGAGTATGTGCAGGGTAAACAAAGGTGGGGCAGGCTAAAGAGGGAGGTAGCACTGGAAGGAAAAAAAAATGTCAGCCCATTGTGGAGTCCATTCCAACCTCTTTTCCTCCTCAATGCCTCCTTTCCCCACATTAGGACCCTTTTTGCACCCCCCCACAATTCAGGGTCTTCCTCCCCCAGAGAGGCCAACTTACTCTCTGTCTGCCCCCAGGCCTCCTTTCTCCTACATCCCCAGGCCCCTCTTGACCTAACACCTACTCTTCTCCCCAGGGACCCATTCATCTGGCCCTACCTCCCTCTTTAGCCTGCCTCACCTCCTCCTTTATTTACGCTGCACTTCCTCGCCTCCACAGTCCTACCTCTCTGCTGTCTTCCACCCTCTCTTTACCAGGTACCTCTTTTCATACCCACTGAACCTTTTAGAAGGAGTTTGGGTTCCCACACCTGTACAAGGAGATTATGTGCCGAAAGCAGGACTCGAACCCAGGACCCCAGCGCTGGAACCCAAGCACTTAACCTCTAGGCCACTGCAGTTAGCTGGAGTTTAGTGGAGCGGGGGGCCAGATGTTCTATCCTCGTTGGCTTCAATGAACATGTTTCACAATGCAAATGGGTATGTTCACAGGGGCATGCAGAAGAAAGATATATATGCCCAAAAGCTTCTCTCAGAAGCACAGCCACCAGTGGCTCAGGTGGTAAGTGCTTGGTCTTGGAATGCTTGAGAGCTGAGTTCTAATCCAATGTTTGGTATCTCCTGTGGGATGTTTAAAAAAAAGTATGTTTTTATTGAAAAATGGGGATGCATTGCCCTGCGCGATCAGCCAACAGCTAGCGCCCTTCAATACCTTCGTTGCCACTAACAGTTGTTCCTTTTCTTTCTGCACTTTGGCCTTGGTAACACCCATACAAAAGCTTGTCTCTCTGGCCCCAACTGACTGAAAAAAACGAGGGAAAAAGTGCAATCTACGGGTCACGGTTGATACAATATTAGCACTGGGACTCAAACAGGACACCTTCTCGAGGCGCTGCGAAGAGACCACCGGCCCCTGCATAGCAAGTAAACCTGTATCAGCATCTCACCAGCATCTGACTTTGTCGCCTGCAGGCTACACATAGAAGGCTGCAGTAGGTGCATTAACCCATTGGGCTGTCGACCCTCCTTCCTCTCAGAGCAGGAAATTGAATTTCCATGTTGCCTTCCTTTGGCACCTTAGATCTGTCTTTCACCCTAATTCAGAGGATGTTTTGCTTCACGGAAAGATGATAATCATTGTGCGGTGTGAGACACTTATAGCTAAGCAGGTCAGTTAAATCTTTGCCTTTGTCATTATGGTGTATTGATATGCGCAGGGCAGTCTTCTGTCCTCTGCTTCTCTATGTTTTCTCATTGCTGCTTGGTCATGATTCTTAAATATAAGCACTCTGCTCTCAAAAGTGAAAGATTTGAAAGACTCTTGATGTAACGAGCCTTTCCCACTCTTTGCCCTGGGAGTGAGAGGGCTGCTTTCTGCCTTTAACTTCCTCAATTTTGGAGTGTCTGGCTCCACCACTGACAATAAGGGCCTAATCCTGGAGGGAAATGGACAGAGGTCTGCGCCCTGCGTCCTCCACGCGTCCCTAACGCTCCCAAACGCGACCACAGCCCTTACGGGCACAGCCCTATGTCCTATGCAGCCCCACTGGTACAGCCACCCACACAACTTAGGGTTAGGATCTGTGCTCTCCCACGTGGGCCTCAGAAAGTGTCACAGCCTGCTTTGCAAACCTTAGTGACGGTGGCCTAGGTGAAGATGATCTTGGTGGAATACTGATGCCTTTTTCCTCCCAGAAGCCACCCCAGGAGCATAGTAAAATGAAGGGGTGTGCCTGCTCAGCTGCCCTCTGTTTAGCCTCTGCCTGAGTGACATTAGTTCTGGTCTCTCCAGGCAAATGTATCTATCCGGGAGTAGCTGGGAAAAGGGAGTCTCTTTCTGCAGGCACAGTGGGGAAGACTCAGAGAGCTGCATGCCTGAGACATCTTTCCTTGTCCCTCGCTCATTGTTGTGTTCCCTAACTTCTAACTCTCTGCAAGGCCAGGCCCTGTTTCTTTTACTGCCAACCCCCCTGCCCCATCGTCTTCCACCTACTTCCCGCTCTATTATGCCTTTTCCTTTTTTGCTCTCTTTTACGGCCCTTTGAAAAGGAATGCAGGCCTAGCTAAGCCTCGTGAAGGAAATCTACCAACAAAAGATGCATTCCTCACTTATGGGAGGTGCTGTGAGATGAGTAAGAAGGGCTGAAGGGGCAATTGGGTTGTTGAGGTGGGAGGCACCAGAGGCATAGCCAGGATTGTCTAGCAAATGGGGCCCAAAGCTAATGTAGTTGGGCCCACTGCATTGACAAAAGTATCTGTAAATGTCCACCCAGCGCTGCTGAGTGGGCATTTACAGATTTTGGGTGGGCCTTTTCCCCTCAGGCCCTACCCTGCCTCTGCTCTCACCCCCAGGGCAAAGAGTGGGAAAGGCTCGCTACAGCAAGAGTCTTTCAAATCTTTCACTTTTGAGAGCACAGTGGTTACATTTAAAAATCATGAACAAGCAGCAAAAGAAGAACATAGAGTAGCAGAGGACAGAAGACTGCCCTGTGCATATCAATACACCCCAATGACAAAGGCAACGATTTAACGGAACTACATAGCTATTAGTGGCTCACACCTCACAATGATTATCATCTCTCTGTGAAGCACAACATCCTCGGAATTAGGGTGAAAGACAGATCTAAGGTGCCAAAGGAAGGCAACATGGAAATTCAGTTTCCTGCTCTGAGAGGAAGGAGGGTCGACAGCCCAATGGGTTAATGCACCTACTGCAGCCTCCTATGTGTAGCCTGCAGGCGACAAAGTCAGATGCTGGTGAGATGCTGATACAGGTTTGCTTGCTATGCAGGGGTCGGTGGTCACCTCACAGCGCCTCAAACAGGTTTCCTGTTTGAGTCCCAGTGAAAATATCGTATCAACCATGACCCGTAGATTACACTTTTTCCCCTCATATTTCCAGACAGTTGGGGCCAGAGAGACAAGCTTTTGTATGGGTGTTCCCAAGGCAAGAGTGCAGAAAACAAAGGCACAACTGTTAGTAGGAATGCAGGTGTTGAAGGGGCATTAACTGTTGGCTGATCGTGCAGGGTAATGCATACACATTTTCAATTAAAAATTTTTTTTTAAAAAAGTGCTGAGGAGATACCAGACATTGGATTAGAACTCAGGTCTCCAGCATCCCAAGACCAAGCACTTACCACTTGAGCCACTGGTGGGTGTGCTTCTGAGAGTAGATTTTGGGCGTATATATCTTTCTTCTGCATGCCCCTATGAGCATACCCATTTGCATTGGGAAACATGTTCACTGAAGCCAACGAGGATAGAACATCTGGCCCCCCGCTCCACCAAATACCAGCTAACTGCAGTGGCCTAGAGGTTAAGTGCTTGCATTACAGCACTGGGGGGCCTGGGTTCGGGTCCTGCTTTCGGCACATAATCTCCTTGTACAGTTGTGAGAACCCAAACTCCTCCTAAAAGGTTGAGTGGGTACGTTTTTTTTAATGCTTTGTTAGTGCAACAGCCTCAGCTTCCACACCTTCCAGGCTCTCGAATCGTCTCTCAACCCTCAAATCAATACATTCTATACATTCCCTTCCATTCACTATCGAATTTTACATTCAGGTAGAAGCTTCTTCCAGCTATTCATTCCACCGAAGCGACTTTACCTTATCATCACTCCACTACCTAATGACATTGTCCGTGTTCCTAGATACAACACATCCCCTTTCCTTCACCTGAACACACAACAGACCTGTGTAGGGGCATGTGGCAAATACCTTTTATTTTCCATACCTCAACTTTCTTCTCTCATTCACACTCAGCAACTTGGCCACTCTCTCTTTGCTCCAGGCTTCTTCATTTTCTAACTTCAATGAGTTTCCCAAATCTTCCTTGACTACCATTCATCTTGAATAATTAGATAATCCATACTGAACATGCCTTCCCAGTTTCACTTGCAGTACCGCTACTTTCGGCATAGGAATGACTTGAACACAAGAAAAGGGGTGCCTGGTAAAGGGAGAGTGGAAGAACGCAGAGAGGTGGGACTGAGGAAATGCAGGGTAAAGAGGGAGGTGGGAGGTGGGGCAGTCTAAAGGGAGAAGAAGGGCTGGATGAATGGGTCCCTGTGGAGAGGAGGAAGGGCTGGGTGAGTGGGGGTATGTCTAGAAGGGCATGGCATGGGTTCCCTGGTGGGGGGGTGGAAGAAAACAGAGAGGCGGGACTATGGGGGAGAGTATGTGCAGGGTAAACAAAGGTGGGGCAGGCTAAAGAGGGAGGTAGCACTGGAAGGAAAAAAAAATGTCAGCCCATTGTGGAGTCCATTCCACCCTCTTTTCCTCCTCAATGCCTCCTTTCCCCACATTAGGACCCTTTTTGCACCCCCCCCCACAATTCAGGGTCTTCCTCCCCCAGAGACGCCAACTTACTCCCTGTCTGCCCCCAGGCCTCCTTTCTCCTACATCCCCAGGCCCCTCTAGACCTAACACTTACTCTTCTCCCCAGGGACCCATTCATCTGGCCCTACCTCCCTCTTTAGCCTGCCTCACCTCCTCCTTTATTTACGCTGCACCTCCTCGCCTCCACAGTCCTACCTCTCTGCTGTCTTCCACCCTCTCTTTACCAGGTACCTCTTTTCATACCCACTGAATCTTTTAGAAGGAGTTTGGGTTCCCACAACTGTACAAGGAGTTTATGTGCCGAAAGCAGGACTCGAACCCAGGACCCCAGAGCTGGAACCCAAGCACTTAACCTCTTGGCCACTGCAGTTAGCTGGAGTTTAGTGGAGCGGGGGGCCAGATGTTATATCCTCGTTGGCTTCAATGAACATGTTTCACAATGCAAATGGGTATGTTCACAGGGGCATGCAGAAGAAAGATATATATGCCCAAAAGCTTCTCTCAGAAGCACAGCCACCAGTGGCTCAGGTGGTAAGTGCTTGGTCTTGGAATGCTTGAGACCTGAGTTCTAATCCAATGTTTGGTATCTCCTGTGGGATGTTTAAGAAAAAGTATGTTTTTATTGAAAAATGGGGATGCATTGCCCTGCGCGATCAGCCAACAGCTAGCGCCCTTCAATACCTTCGTTGCCACTAACAGTTGTTCCTTTTCTTTCTGCACTTTGGCCTTGGTAACACCCATACAAAAGCTTGTCTCTCTGGCCCCAACTGACTGAAAAAAACGAGGGAAAAAGTGCAATCTACGGGTCACGGTTGATACAATATTAGCACTGGGACTCAAACAGGACACCTTCTCGAGGCGCTGCGAAGAGACCACCGGCCCCTGCATAGCAAGTAAACCTGTATCAGCATCTCACCAGCATCTGACTTTGTCGCCTGCAGGCTACACATAGAAGGCTGCAGTAGGTGCATTAACCCATTGGGCTGTCGACCCTCCTTCCTCTCAGAGCAGGAAATTGAATTTCCATGTTGCCTTCCTTTGGCACCTTAGATCTGTCTTTCACCCTAATTCAGAGGATGTTTTGCTTCACGGAAAGATGATAATCATTGTGCGGTGTGAGACACTTATAGCTAAGCAGGTCAGTTAAATCTTTGCCTTTGTCATTATGGTGTATTGATATGCGCAGGGCAGTCTTCTGTCCTCTGCTTCTCTATGTTTTCTCATTGCTGCTTGGTCATGATTCTTAAATATAAGCACTCTGCTCTCAAAAGTGAAAGATTTGAAAGACTCTTGATGTAACAAGCCTTTCCCACTCTTTGCCCTGGGAGTGAGAGGGCTGCTTTCTGCCTTTAACTTCCTCAATTTTGGAGTGTCTGGCTCCACCACTGACAATAAGGGCCTAATCCTGGAGGGAAATGGACAGAGGTCTGCGCCCTGCGTCCTCCACGCGTCCCTAACGCTCCCAAACGCGACCACAGCCCTTACGGGCACAGCCCTATGTCCTATGCAGCCCCACTGGTACAGCCACCCACACAACTTAGGGTTAGGATCTGTGCTCTCCCACGTGGGCCTCAGAAAGTGTCACAGCCTGCTTTGCAAACCTTAGTGACGGTGGCCTAGGTGAAGATGATCTTGGTGGAATACTGATGCCTTTTTCCTCCCAGAAGCCACCCCAGGAGCATAGTAAAATGAAGGGGTGTGCCTGCTCAGCTGCCCTCTGTTTAGCCTCTGCCTGAGTGACATTAGTTCTGGTCTCTCCAGGCAAATGTATCTATCCGGGAGTAGCTGGGAAAAGGGAGTCTCTTTCTGCAGGCACAGTGGGGAAGACTCAGAGAGCTGCATGCCTGAGACATCTTTCCTTGTCCCTCGCTCATTGTTGTGTTCCCTAACTTCTAACTCTCTGCAAGGCCAGGCCCTGTTTCTTTTACTGCCAACCCCCCTGCCCCATCGTCTTCCACCTACTTCCCGCTCTATTATGCCTTTTCCTTTTTTGCTCTCTTTTACGGCCCTTTGAAAAGGAATGCAGGCCTAGCTAAGCCTCGTGAAGGAAATCTACCAACAAAAGATGCATTCCTCACTTATGGGAGGTGCTGTGAGATGAGTAAGAAGGGCTGAAGGGGCAATTGGGTTGTTGAGGTGGGAGGCACCAGAGGCATAGCCAGGATTGTCTAGCAAATGGGGCCCAAAGCTAATGTAGTTGGGCCCACTGCATTGACAAAAGTATCTGTAAATGTCCACCCAGCGCTGCTGAGTGGGCATTTACAGATTTTGGGTGGGCCTTTTCCCCTCAGGCCCTACCCTGCCTCTGCTCTCACCCCCAGGGCAAAGAGTGGGAAAGGCTCGCTACAGCAAGAGTCTTTCAAATCTTTCACTTTTGAGAGCACAGTGGTTACATTTAAAAATCATGAACAAGCAGCAAAAGAAGAACATAGAGTAGCAGAGGACAGAAGACTGCCCTGTGCATATCAATACACCCCAATGACAAAGGCAACGATTTAACGGAACTACATAGCTATTAGTGGCTCACACCTCACAATGATTATCATCTCTCTGTGAAGCACAACATCCTCGGAATTAGGGTGAAAGACAGATCTAAGGTGCCAAAGGAAGGCAACATGGAAATTCAGTTTCCTGCTCTGAGAGGAAGGAGGGTCGACAGCCCAATGGGTTAATGCACCTACTGCAGCCTCCTATGTGTAGCCTGCAGGCGACAAAGTCAGATGCTGGTGAGATGCTGATACAGGTTTGCTTGCTATGCAGGGGTCGGTGGTCACCTCACAGCGCCTCAAACAGGTTTCCTGTTTGAGTCCCAGTGAAAATATCGTATCAACCATGACCCGTAGATTACACTTTTTCCCCTCATATTTCCAGACAGTTGGGGCCAGAGAGACAAGCTTTTGTATGGGTGTTCCCAAGGCAAGAGTGCAGAAAACAAAGGCACAACTGTTAGTAGGAATGCAGGTGTTGAAGGGGCATTAACTGTTGGCTGATCGTGCAGGGTAATGCATACACATTTTCAATTAAACATTTTTTTTAAAAAAAGTGCTGAGGAGATACCAGACATTGGATTAGAACTCAGGTCTCCAGCATCCCAAGACCAAGCACTTACCACTTGAGCCACTGGTGGGTGTGCTTCTGAGAGTAGATTTTGGGCGTATATATCTTTCTTCTGCATGCCCCTATGAGCATACCCATTTGCATTGGGAAACATGTTCACTGAAGCCAACGAGGATAGAACATCTGGCCCCCCGCTCCCCCAAATACCAGCTAACTGCAGTGGCCTAGAGGTTAAGTGCTTGCATTACAGAACTGGGGGGCCTGGGTTCGGGTCCTGCTTTCGGCACATAATCTCCTTGTACAGTTGTGAGAACCCAAACTCCTCCTAAAAGGTTGAGTGGGTACGTTTTTTTTAATGCTTTGTTAGTGCAACAGCCTCAGCTTCCACACCTTCCAGGCTCTCGAATCGTCTCTCAACCCTCAAATCAATACATTCTATACATTCCCTTCCATTCACTATCGAATTTTACATTCAGGTAGAAGCTTCTTCCAGCTATTCATTCCACCGAAGCGACTTTACCTTATCATCACTCCACTACCTAATGACATTGTCCGTGTTCCTAGATACAACACATCCCCTTTCCTTCACCTGAACACACAACAGACCTGTGTAGGGGCATGTGGCAAATACCTTTTATTTTCCATACCTCAACTTTCTTCTCTCATTCACACTCAGCAACTTGGCCACTCTCTCTTTGCTCCAGGCTTCTTCATTTTCTAACTTCACTGAGTTTCCCAAATCTTCCTTGACTACCATTCATCTTGAATAATTAGATAATCCATACTGAACATGCCTTCCCAGTTTCACTTGCAGTACCGCTACTTTCGGCATAGGAATGACTTGAACACAAGAAAAGGGAGAGTGGAAGAACGCAGAGAGGTGGGACTGAGGAAATGCAGGGTAAAGAGGGAGGTGGGAGGTGGGGCAGTCTAAAGGGAGAAGAAGGGCTGGATGAATGGGTCCCTGTGGAGAGGAGGAAGGGCTGGGTGAGTGGAGGTATGTCTAGAAGGGCAAGCCATGGGTTCCCTGGTGGGGGGGTGGAAGAAAACAGAGAGGCGGGACTATGGGGGAGAGTATGTGCAGGGTAAACAAAGGTGGGGCAGGCTAAAGAGGGAGGTAGCACTGGAAGGAAAAAAAAATGTCAGCCCATTGTGGAGTCCATTCCACCCTCTTTTCCTCCTCAATGCCTCCTTTCCCCACATTAGGACCCTTTTTGCACCCCCCCACAATTCAGGGTCTTCCTCCCCCAGAGACGCCAACTTACTCTCTGTCTGCCCCCAGGCCTCCTTTCTCCTACATCCCCAGGCCCCTCTTGACCTAACACCTACTCTTCTCCCCAGGGACCCATTCATCTGGCCCTACCTCCCTCTTTAGCCTGCCTCACCTCCTCCTTTATTTACGCTGCACTTCCTCGCCTCCACAGTCCTACCTCTCTGCTGTCTTCCACCCTCTCTTTACCAGGTACCTCTTTTCATGCCCACTGAACCTTTTAGAAGGAGTTTGGGTTCCCACACCTGTACAAGGAGATTATGTGCCGAAAGCAGGACTCGAACCCAGGACCCCAGCGCTGGAACCCAAGCACTTAACCTCTAGGCCACTGCAGTTAGCTGGAGTTTAGTGGAGCGGGGGGCCAGATGTTCTATCCTCGTTGGCTTCAATGAACATGTTTCACAATGCAAATGGGTATGTTCACAGGGGCATGCAGAAGAAAGATATATATGCGCCAAAGCTTCTCTCAGAAGCACAGCCACCAGTGGCTCAGGTGGTAAGTGCTTGGTCTTGGAATGCTTGAGGCCTGAGTTCTAATCCAATGTTTGGTATCTCCTGTGGGATGTTTAAAAAAAAGTATGTTTTTATTGAAAAATGGGGATGCATTGCCCTGCGCGATCAGCCAACAGCTAGCGCCCTTCAATACCTTCGTTGCCACTAACAGTTGTTCCTTTTCTTTCTGCACTTTGGCCTTGGTAACACCCATACAAAAGCTTGTCTCTCTGGCCCCAACTGACTGAAAAAAACGAGGGAAAAAGTGCAATCTACGGGTCACGGTTGATACAATATTAGCACTGGGACTCAAACAGGACACCTTCTCGAGGCGCTGCGAAGAGACCACCGGCCCCTGCATAGCAAGTAAACCTGTATCAGCATCTCACCAGCATCTGACTTTGTCGCCTGCAGGCTACACATAGAAGGCTGCAGTAGGTGCATTAACCCATTGGGCTGTCGACCCTGCTTCCTCTCAGAGCAGGAAATTGAATTTCCATGTTGCCTTCCTTTGGCACCTTAGATCTGTCTTTCACCCTAATTCAGAGGATGTTTTGCTTCACGGAAAGATGATATTCATTGTGCGGTGTGAGACACTTATAGCTAAGCAGGTCAGTTAAATCTTTGCCTTTGTCATTATGGTGTATTGATATGCGCAGGGCAGTCTTCTGTCCTCTGCTTCTCTATGTTTTCTCATTGCTGCTTGGTCATGATTCTTAAATATAAGCACTCTGCTCTCAAAAGTGAAAGATTTGAAAGACTCTTGATGTAACGAGCCTTTCCCACTCTTTGCCCTGGGAGTGAGAGGGCTGCTTTCTGCCTTTAACTTCCTCAATTTTGGAGTGTCTGGCTCCACCACTGACAATAAGGGCCTAATCCTGGAGGGAAATGGACAGAGGTCTGCGCCCTGCGTCCTCCACGCGTCCCTAACGCTCCCAAACGCGACCACAGCCCTTACGGGCACAGCCCTATGTCCTATGCAGCCCCACTGGTACAGCCACCCACACAACTTAGGGTTAGGATCTGTGCTCTCCCACGTGGGCCTCAGAAAGTGTCACAGCCTGCTTTGCAAACCTTAGTGACGGTGGCCTAGGTGAAGATGATCTTGGTGGAATACTGATGCCTTTTTCCTCCCAGAAGCCACCCCAGGAGCATAGTAAAATGAAGGGGTGTGCCTGCCCAGCTGCCCTCTGTTTAGCCTCTGCCTGAGTGACATTAGTTCTGGTCTCTCCAGGCAAATGTATCTATCCGGGAGTAGCTGGGAAAAGGGAGTCTCTTTCTGCAGGCACAGTGGGGAAGACTCAGAGAGCTGCATGCCTGAGACATCTTTCCTTGTCCCTCGCTCATTGTTGTGTTCCCTAACTTCTAACTCTCTGCAAGGCCAGGCCCTGTTTCTTTTACTGCCAACCCCCCTGCCCCATCGTCTTCCACCTACTTCCCGCTCTATTATGCCTTTTCCTTTTTTGCTCTCTTTTACGGCCCTTTGAAAAGGAATGCAGGCCTAGCTAAGCCTCGTGAAGGAAATCTACCAACAAAAGATGCATTCCTCACTTATGGGAGGTGCTGTGAGATGAGTAAGAAGGGCTGAAGGGGCAATTGGGTTGTTGAGGTGGGAGGCACCAGAGGCATAGCCAGGATTGTCTAGCAAATGGGGCCCAAAGCTAATGTAGTTGGGCCCACTGCATTGACAAAAGTATCTGTAAATGTCCACCCAGCGCTGCTGAGTGGGCATTTACAGATTTTGGGTGGGCCTTTTCCCCTCAGGCCCTACCCTGCCTCTGCTCTCACCCCCAGGGCAAAGAGTGGGAAAGGCTCGCTACAGCAAGAGTCTTTCAAATCTTTCACTTTTGAGAGCACAGTGGTTACATTTAAAAATCATGAACAAGCAGCAAAAGAAGAACATAGAGTAGCAGAGGACAGAAGACTGCCCTGTGCATATCAATACACCCCAATGACAAAGGCAACGATTTAACGGAACTACATAGCTATTAGTGGCTCACACCTCACAATGATTATCATCTCTCTGTGAAGCACAACATCCTCGGAATTAGGGTGAAAGACAGATCTAAGGTGCCAAAGGAAGGCAACATGGAAATTCAGTTTCCTGCTCTGAGAGGAAGGAGGGTCGACAGCCCAATGGGTTAATGCACCTACTGCAGCCTCCTATGTGTAGCCTGCAGGCGACAAAGTCAGATGCTGGTGAGATGCTGATACAGGTTTGCTTGCTATGCAGGGGTCGGTGGTCACCTCACAGCGCCTCAAACAGGTTTCCTGTTTGAGTCCCAGTGAAAATATCGTATCAACCATGACCCGTAGATTACACTTTTTCCCCTCATATTTCCAGACAGTTGGGGCCAGAGAGACAAGCTTTTGTATGGGTGTTCCCAAGGCAAGAGTGCAGAAAACAAAGGCACAACTGTTAGTAGGAATGCAGGTGTTGAAGGGGCATTAACTGTTGGCTGATCGTGCAGGGTAATGCATACACATTTTCAATTAAAACATTTTTTTTTAAAAAGTGCTGAGGAGATACCAGACATTGGATTAGAACTCAGGTCTCCAGCATCCCAAGGCCAAGCACTTACCACTTGAGCCACTGGTGGGTGTGCTTCTGAGAGTAGATTTTGGGCGTATATATCTTTCTTCTGCATGCCCCTATGAGCATACCCATTTGCATTGGGAAACATGTTCACTGAAGCCAACGAGGATAGAACATCTGGCCCCCCGCTCCACCAAATACCAGCTAACTGCAGTGGCCTAGAGGTTAAGTGCTTGCATTACAGCACTGGGGGGCCTGGGCTTTCGGCACATAATCTCCTTGTACAGTTGTGAGAACCCAAACTCCTCCTAAAAGGTTGAGTGGGTACGTTTTTTTTAATGCTTTGTTAGTGCAACAGCCTCAGCTTCCACACCTTCCAGGCTCTCGAATCGTCTCTCAACCCTCAAATCAATACATTCTATACATTCCCTTCCATTCACTATCGAATTTTACATTCAGGTAGAAGCTTCTTCCAGCTATTCATTCCACCAAAGCGACTTTACCTTATCATCACTCCACTACCTAATGACATTGTCCGTGTTCCTAGATACAACACATCCCCTTTCCTTCACCTGAACACACAACAGACCTGTGTAGGGGCATGTGGCAAATACCTTTTATTTTCCATACCTCAACTTTCTTCTCTCATTCACACTCAGCAACTTGGCCACTCTCTCTTTGCTCCAGGCTTCTTCATTTTCTAACTTCACTGAGTTTCCCAAATCTTCCTTGACTACCATTCATCTTGAATAATTAGATAATCCATACTGAACATGTCTTCCCAGTTTCACTTGCAGTACCGCTACTTTCGGCATAGGAATGACTTGAACACAAGAAAAAGGGGTGCCTGGTAAAGGGAGAGTGGAAGAACGCAGAGAGGTGGGACTGAGGAAATGCAGGGTAAAGAGGGAGGTGGGAGGTGGGGCAGTGTAAAGGGAGAAGAAGGGCTGGATGAATGGGTCCCTGTGGAGAGGAGGAAGGGCGGGGTGAGTGGGGGTATGTCTAGAAGGGCATGGCATGGGTTCCCTGGTGGGGGGGTGGAAGAAAACAGAGAGGCGGGACTATGGGGGAGAGTATGTGCAGGGTAAACAAAGGTGGGGCAGGCTAAAGAGGGAGGTAGCACTGGAAGGAAAAAAAAATGCCAGCCCATTGTGGAGTCCATTCCACCCTCTTTTCCTCCTCAATGCCTCCTTTCCCCACATTAGGACCCTTTTTGCACCCCCCCCCCACAATTCAGGGTCTTCCTCCCCCAGAGACACCAACTTACTCCCTGTCTGCCCCCAGGCTTCCTTTCTCCTACATCCCCAGGCCCCTCTTGACCTAACACCTACTCTTCTCCCCAGGGACCCATTCATCTGGCCCTACCGCCCTCTTTAGCCTGCCTCACCTTCTCCTTTATTTACGCTGCACTTCCTCGCCTCCACAGTCCTACCTCTCTGCTGTCTTCCACCCTCTCTTTACCAGGTACCTCTTTTCATACCCACTGAACCTTTTAGAAGGAGTTTGGGTTCCCACAACTGTACAAGGAGATTATGTGCTGAAAGCAGGACTCGAACCCAGGACCCCAGCGCTGGAACCCAAGCACTTAACCTCTAGGCCACTGCAGTTAGCTGGAGTTTAGTGGAGCGGGGGGCCAGATGTTCTATCCTCGTTGGCTTCAATGAACATGTTTCACAATGCAAATGGGTATGTTCACAGGGGCATGCAGAAGAAAGATATATATGCCCAAAAGCTTCTCTCAGAAGCACAGCCACCAGTGGCTCAGGTGGTAAGTGCTTGGTCTTGGAATGCTTGAGACCTGAGTTCTAATCCAATGTTTGGTATCTCCTGTGGGATGTTTAAAAAAAAGTATGTTTTTATTGAAAAATGGGGATGCATTGCCCTGCGCGATCAGCCAACAGCTAGCGCCCTTCAATACCTTCGTTGCCACTAACAGTTGTTCCTTTTCTTTCTGCACTTTGGCCTTGGTAACACCCATACAAAAGCTTGTCTCTCTGGCCCCAACTGACTGAAAAAAACGAGGGAAAAAGTGCAATCTACGGGTCACGGTTGATACAATATTAGCACTGGGACTCAAACAGGACACCTTCTCGAGGCGCTGCGAAGAGACCACCGGCCCCTGCATAGCAAGTAAACCTGTATCAGCATCTCACCAGCATCTGACTTTGTCGCCTGCAGGCTACACATAGAAGGCTGCAATAGGTGCATTAACCCATTGGGCTGTCGACCCTCCTTCCTCTCAGAGCAGGAAATTGAATTTCCATGTTGCCTTCCTTTGGCACCTTAGATCTGTCTTTCACCCTAATTCAGAGGATGTTTTGCTTCACGGAAAGATGATAATCATTGTGCGGTGTGAGACACTTATAGCTAAGCAGGTCAGTTAAATCTTTGCCTTTGTCATTATGGTGTATTGATATGCGCAGGGCAGTCTTCTGTCCTCTGCTTCTCTATGTTTTCTCATTGCTGCTTGGTCATGATTCTTAAATATAAGCACTCTGCTCTCAAAAGTGAAAGATTTGAAAGACTCTTGATGTAACGAGCCTTTCCCACTCTTTGCCCTGGGAGTGAGAGGGCTGCTTTCTGCCTTTAACTTCCTCAATTTTGGAGTGTCTGGCTCCACCACTGACAATAAGGGCCTAATCCTGGAGGGAAATGGACAGAGGTCTGCGCCCTGCGTCCTCCACGCGTCCCTAACGCTCCCAAACGCGACCACAGCCCTTACGGGCACAGCCCTATGTCCTATGCAGCCCCACTGGTACAGCCACCCACACAACTTAGGGTTAGGATCTGTGCTCTCCCACGTGGGCCTCAGAAAGTGTCACAGCCTGCTTTGCAAACCTTAGTGACGGTGGCCTAGGTGAAGATGATCTTGGTGGAATACTGACGCCTTTTTCCTCCCAGAAGCCACCCCAGGAGCATAGTAAAATGAAGGGGTGTGCCTGCTCAGCTGCCCTCTGTTTAGCCTCTGCCTGAGTGACATTAGTTCTGGTCTCTCCAGGCAAATGTATCCATCCGGGAGTAGCTGGGAAAAGGGAGTCTCTTTCTGCAGGCACAGTGGGGAAGACTCAGAGAGCTGCATGCCTGAGACATCTTTCCTTGTCCCTCGCTCATTGTTGTGTTCCCTAACTTCTAACTCTCTGCAAGGCCAGGCCCTGTTTCTTTTACTGCCAACCCCCCTGCCCCATCGTCTTCCACCTACTTCCCGCTCTATTATGCCTTTTCCTTTTTTGCTCTCTTTTACGGCCCTTTGAAAAGGAATGCAGGCCTAGCTAAGCCTCGTGAAGGAAATCTACCAACAAAAGATGCATTCCTCACTTATGGGAGGTGCTGTGAGATGAGTAAGAAGGGCTGAAGGGGCAATTGGGTTGTTGAGGTGGGAGGCACCAGAGGCATAGCCAGGATTGTCTAGCAAATGGGGCCCAAAGCTAATGTAGTTGGGCCCACTGCATTGACAAAAGTATCTGTAAATGTCCACCCAGCGCTGCTGAGTGGGCATTTACAGATTTTGGGTGGGCCTTTTCCCCTCAGGCCCTACCCTGCCTCTGCTCTCACCCCCAGGGCAAAGAGTGGGAAAGGCTCGCTACAGCAAGAGTCTTTCAAATCTTTCACTTTTGAGAGCACAGTGGTTACATTTAAAAATCATGAACAAGCAGCAAAAGAAGAACATAGAGTAGCAGAGGACAGAAGACTGCCCTGTGCATATCAATACACCCCAATGACAAAGGCAACGATTTAACGGAACTACATAGCTATTAGTGGCTCACACCTCACAATGATTATCATCTCTCTGTGAAGCACAACATCCTCGGAATTAGGGTGAAAGACAGATCTAAGGTGCCAAAGGAAGGCAACATGGAAATTCAGTTTCCTGCTCTGAGAGGAAGGAGGGTCGACAGCCCAATGGGTTAATGCACCTACTGCAGCCTCCTATGTGTAGCCTGCAGGCGACAAAGTCAGATGCTGGTGAGATGCTGATACAGGTTTGCTTGCTATGCAGGGTTCGGTGGTCACCTCACAGCGCCTCAAACAGGTTTCCTGTTTGAGTCCCAGTGAAAATATCGTATCAACCATGACCCGTAGATTACACTTTTTCCCCTCATATTTCCAGACAGTTGGGGCCAGAGAGACAAGCTTTTGTATGGGTGTTCCCAAGGCAAGAGTGCAGAAAACAAAGGCACAACTGTTAGTAGGAATGCAGGTGTTGAAGGGGCATTAACTGTTGGCTGATCGTGCAGGGTAATGCATACACATTTTCAATTAAAACATTTTTTTTTAAAAAGTGCTGAGGAGATACCAGACATTGGATTAGAACTCAGGTCTCCAGCATCCCAAGACCAAGCACTTACCACTTGAGCCACTGGTGGGTGTGCTTCTGAGAGTAGATTTTGGGCGTATATATCTTTCTTCTGCATGCCCCTATGAGCATACCCATTTGCATTGGGAAACATGTTCACTGAAGCCAACGAGGATAGAACATCTGGCCCCCGCTCCACCAAATACCAGCTAACTGCAGTGGCCTAGAGGTTAAGTGCTTGCATTACAGCACTGGGGGGCCTGGGTTCGGGTCCTGCTTTCGGCACATAATCTCCTTGTACAGTTGTGAGAACCCAAACTCCTCCTAAAAGGTTGAGTGGGTACGTTTTTTTTAATGCTTTGTTAGTGCAACAGCCTCAGCTTCCACACCTTCCAGGCTCTCGAATCGTCTCTCAACCCTCAAATCAATACATTCTATACATTCCCTTCCATTCACTATCGAATTTTACATTCAGGTAGAAGCTTCTTCCAGCTATTCATTCCACCGAAGCGACTTTACCTTATCATCACTCCACTACCTAATGACATTGTCCGTGTTCCTAGATACAACACATCCCCTTTCCTTCACCTGAACACACAACAGACCTGTGTAGGGGCATGTGGCAAATACCTTTTATTTTCCATACCTCAACTTTCTTCTCTCATTCACACTCAGCAACTTGGCCACTCTCTCTTTGCTCCAGGCTTCTTCATTTTCTAACTTCACTGAGTTTCCCAAATCTTCCTTGACTACCATTCATCTTGAATAATTAGATAATCCATAATGAACATGCTTTGCCAGTTTCACTTGCAGTACCGCTACTTTCGGCATAGGAATGACTTGAACACAAGAAAAGGGGTGCCTGGTAAAGGGAGAGTGGAAGAACGCAGAGAGGTGGGACTGGGGAAATGCAGGGTAAAGAGGGAGGTGGGAGGTGGGGCAGTCTAAAGGGAGAAGAAGGGCTGGATGAATGGGTCCCTGTGGAGAGGAGGAAGGGCTGGGTGAGTGGGGGTATGTCTAGAAGGGCATGGCATGGGTTCCCTGGTGGGGGGGTGGAAGAAAACAGAGAGGCGGGACTATGGGGGAGAGCATGTGCAGGGTAAACAAAGGTGGGGCAGGCTAAAGAGGGAGGTAGCACTGGAAGGAAAAAAAAATGTCAGCCCATTGTGGAGTCCATTCCACCCTCTTTTCCTCCTCAATGCCTCCTTTACCCGCATTAGGACCCTTTTTGCACCCCCCCCACAATTCAGGGTCTTCCTCCCCCAGAGTCGCCAACTTACTCCCTGTCTGCCCCCAGGCCTCCTTTTTCCTACATCCCCAGGCCCCTCTTGACCTAACACCTACTCTTCTCCCCAGGGACCCATTCATCTGGCCCTACCTCCCTCTTTAGCCTGCCTCACCTCCTCCTTTATTTACGCTGCACTTCCTCGCCTCCACAGTCCTACCTCTCTGCTGTCTTCCACCCTCTCTTTACCAGGTACCTCTTTTCATACCCACTGAACCTTTTAGAAGGAGTTTGGGTTCCCACAACTGTACAAGGAGATTATGTGCCGAAAGCAGAACTCGAACCCAGGACCCCAGCGCTGGAATCCAAGCACTTAACCTCTAGGCCACTGCAGTTAGCTGGAGTTTAGTGGAGCGGGGGGCCAGATGTTCTATCCTCGTTGGCTTCAATGAACATGTTTCACAATGCAAATGGGTATGTTCACAGGGGCATGCAGAAGAAAGATATATATGCCCAAAAGCTTCTCTCAGAAGCACAGCCACCAGTGGCTCAGGTGGTAAGTGCTTGGTCTTGGAATGCTTGAGACCTGAGTTCTAATCCAATGTTTGGTATCTCCTGTGGGATGTTTAAAAAAAAGTATGTTTTTATTGAAAAATGGGGATGCATTGCCCTGCGCGATCAGCCAACAGCTAGCGCCCTCAATACCTTCGTTGCCACTAACAGTTGTTCCTTTTCTTTCTGCACTTTGGCCTTGGTAACACCCATACAAAAGCTTGTCTCTCTGGCCCCAACTGACTGAAAAAAACGAGGGAAAAAGTGCAATCTACGGGTCACGGTTGATACAATATTAGCACTGGGACTCAAACAGGACACCTTCTCGAGGCGCTGCGAAGAGACCACCGGCCCCTGCATAGCAAGTAAACCTGTATCAGCATCTCACCAGCATCTGACTTTGTCGCCTGCAGGCTACATATAGAAGGCTGCAATAGGTGCATTAACCCATTGGGCTGTCGACCCTCCTTCCTCTCAGAGCAGGAAATTGAATTTCCATGTTGCCTTCCTTTGGCACCTTAGATCTGTCTTTCACCCTAATTCAGAGGATGTTTTGCTTCACGGAAAGATGATAATCATTGTGCGGTGTGAGACACTTATAGCTAAGCAGGTCAGTTAAATCTTTGCCTTTGTCATTATGGTGTATTGATATGCGCAGGGCAGTCTTCTGTCCTCTGCTTCTCTATGTTTTCTCATTGCTGCTTGGTCATGATTCTTAAATATAAGCACTCTGCTCTCAAAAGTGAAAGATTTGAAAGACTCTTGATGTAACGAGCCTTTCCCACTCTTTGCCCTGGGAGTGAGAGGGCTGCTTTCTGCCTTTAACTTCCTCAATTTTGGAGTGTCTGGCTCCACCACTGACAATAAGGGCCTAATCCTGGAGGGAAATGGACAGAGGTCTGCGCCCTGCGTCCTCCACGCGTCCCAAACGCTCCCAAACGCGACCACAGCCCTTACGGGCACAGCCCTATGTCCTATGCAGCCCCACTGGTACAGCCACCCACACAACTTAGGGTTAGGATCTGTGCTCTCCCACGTGGGCCTCAGAAAGTGTCACAGCCTGCTTTGCAAACCTTAGTGACGGTGGCCTAGGTGAAGATGATCTTGGTGGAATACTGATGCCTTTTTCCTCCCAGAAGCCACCCCAGGAGCATAGTAAAATGAAGGGGTATGCCTGCTCAGCTGCCCTCTGTTTAGCCTCTGCCTGAGTGACATTAGTTCTGGTCTCTCCAGGCAAATGTATCCATCCGGGAGTAGCTGGGAAAAGGGAGTCTCTTTCTGCAGGCACAGTGGGGAAGACTCAGAGAGCTGCATGCCTGAGACATCTTTCCTTGTCCCTCGCTCATTGTTGTGTTCCCTAACTTCTAACTCTCTGCAAGGCCAGGCCCTGTTTCTTTTACTGCCAACCCCCCTGCCCCATCGTCTTCCACCTACTTCCCGCTCTATTATGCCTTTTCCTTTTTTGCTCTCTTTTACGGCCCTTTGAAAAGGAATGCAGGCCTAGCTAAGCCTCGTGAAGGAAATCTACCAACAAAAGATGCATTCCTCACTTATGGGAGGTGCTGTGAGATGAGTAAGAAGGGCTGAAGGGGCAATTGGGTTGTTGAGGTGGGAGGCACCAGAGGCATAGCCAGGATTGTCTAGCAAATGGGGCCCAAAGCTAATGTAGTTGGGCCCACTGCATTGACAAAAGTATCTGTAAATGTCCACCCAGCGCTGCTGAGTGGGCATTTACAGATTTTGGGTGGGCCTTTTCCCCTCAGGCCCTACCCTGCCTCTGCTCTCACCCCCAGGGCAAAGAGTGGGAAAGGCTCGCTACAGCAAGAGTCTTTCAAATCTTTCACTTTTGAGAGCACAGTGGTTACATTTAAAAATCATGAACAAGCAGCAAAAGAAGAACATAGAGTAGCAGAGGACAGAAGACTGCCCTGTGCATATAAATACACCCCAATGACAAAGGCAACGATTTAACGGAACTACATAGCTATTAGTGGCTCACACCTCACAATGATTATCATCTCTCTGTGAAGCACAACATCCTCGGAATTAGGGTGAAAGACAGATCTAAGGTGCCAAAGGAAGGCAACATGGAAATTCAGTTTCCTGCTCTGAGAGGAAGGAGGGTCGACAGCCCAATGGGTTAATGCACCTACTGCAGCCTCCTATGTGTAGCCTGCAGGCGACAAAGTCAGATGCTGGTGAGATGCTGATACAGGTTTGCTTGCTATGCAGGGGTCGGTGGTCACCTCACAGCGCCTCAAACAGGTTTCCTGTTTGAGTCCCAGTGAAAATATCGTATCAACCATGACCCGTAGATTACACTTTTTCCCCTCATATTTCCAGACAGTTGGGGCCAGAGAGACAAGCTTTTGTATGGGTGTTCCCAAGGCAAGAGTGCAGAAAACAAAGGCACAACTGTTAGTAGGAATGCAAGTGTTGAAGGGGCATTAACTGTTGGCTGATCGTGCAGGGTAATGCATACACATTTTCAATTAAAACATTTTTTTTTAAAAAGTGCTGAGGAGATACCAGACATTGGATTAGAACTCAGGTCTCCAGCATCCCAAGACCAAGCACTTACCACTTGAGCCACTGGTGGGTGTGCTTCTGAGAGTAGATTTTGGGCGTATATATCTTTCTTCTGCATGCCCCTATGAGCATACCCATTTGCATTGGGAAACATGTTCACTGAAGCCAACGAGGATAGAACATCTGGCCCCCCGCTCCACCAAATACCAGCTAACTGCAGTGGCCTAGAGGTTAAGTGCTTGCATTACAGCACTGGGGGGCCTGGGTTCGGGTCCTGCTTTCGGCACATAATCTCCTTGTACAGTTGTGAGAACCCAAACTCCTCCTAAAAGGTTGAGTGGGTACGTTTTTTTTAATGCTTTGTTAGTGCAACAGCCTCAGCTTCCACACCTTCCAGGCTCTCGAATCGTCTCTCAACCCTCAAATCAATACATTCTATACATTCCCTTCCATTCACTATCGAATTTTACATTCAGGTAGAAGCTTCTTCCAGCTATTCATTCCACCGAAGCGACTTTACCTTATCATCACTCCACTACCTAATGACATTGTCCGTGTTCCTAGATACAACACATCCCCTTTCCTTCACCTGAACACACAACAGACCTGTGTAGGGGCATGTGGCAAATACCTTTTATTTTCCATACCTCAACTTTCTTCTCTCATTCACACTCAGCAACTTGGCCACTCTCTCTTTGCTCCAGGCTTCTTCATTTTCTAACTTCACTGAGTTTCCCAAATCTTCCTTGACTACCATTCATCTTGAATAATTAGATAATCCATACTGAACATGCCTTCCCAGTTTCACTTGCAGTACCGCTACTTTCGGCATAGGAATGACTTGAACACAAGAAAAGGGGTGCCTGGTAAAGGGAGAGTGGAAGAACGCAGAGAGGTGGGACTGAGGAAATGCAGGGTAAAGAGGGAGGTGGGAGGTGGGGCAGTCTAAAGGGAGAAGAAGGGCTGGATGAATGGGTCCCTGTGGAGAGGAGGAAGGGCTGGGTGAGTGGGGGTATGTCTAGAAGGGCATGGCATGGGTTCCCTGGTGGGGGGGTGGAAGAAAACAGAGAGGCGGGACTATGGGGGAGAGTATGTGCAGGGTAAACAAAGGTGGGGCAGGCTAAAGAGGGAGGTAGCACTGGAAGGAAAAAAAATGTCAGCCCATTGTGGAGTCCATTCCACCCTCTTTTCCTCCTTTCCCCACATTAGGACCCTTTTTGCACCCCCCCCCCACAATTCAGGGTCTTCTTCCCCCAGAGACGCCAACTTACTCCCTGTCTGCCCCCAGGCCTCCTTTCTCCTACATCCCCAGGCCCCTCTTGACCTAACACCTACTCTTCTCCCCAGGGACCCATTCATCTGGCCCTACCTCCCTCTTTAGCCTGCCTCACCTCCTCCTTTATTTACGCTGCACTTCCTCGCCTCCACAGTCCTACCTCTCTGCTGTCTTCCACCCTCTCTTTACCAGGTACCTCTTTTCATACCCACTGAACCTTTTAGAAGGAGTTTGGGTTCCCACAACTGTACAAGGAGATTATGTGCCGAAAGCAGGACTCGAACCCAGGACCCCAGCGCTGGAACCCAAGCACTTAACCTCTAGGCCAATGCAGTTAGCTGGAGTTTAGTGGAGCGGGGGGCCAGATGTTCTATCCTCGTTGGCTTCAATGAACATGTTTCACAATGCAAATGGGTATGTTCACAGGGGCATGCAGAAGAAAGATATATATGCCCAAAAGCTTTTCTCAGAAGCACAGCCACCAGTGGCTCAGGTGGTAAGTGCTTGGTCTTGGAATGCTTGAGACCTGAGTTCTAATCCAATGTTTGGTATCTCCTGTGGGATGTTTAAAAAAAAGTATGTTTTTATTGAAAAATGGGGATGCATTGCCCTGCGCGATCAGCCAACAGCTAGCGCCCTTCAATACCTTCGTTGCCACTAACAGTTGTTCCTTTTCTTTCTGCACTTTGGCCTTGGTAACACCCATACAAAAGCTTGTCTCTCTGGCCCCAACTGACTGAAAAAAACGAGGGAAAAAGTGCAATCTACGGGTCACGGTTGATACAATATTAGCACTGGGACTCAAACAGGACACCTTCTCGAGGCGCTGCGAAGAGACCACCGGCCCCTGCATAGCAAGTAAACCTGTATCAGCATCTCACCAGCATCTGACTTTGTCGCCTGCAGGCTACACATAGAAGGCTGCAGTAGGTGCATTAACCCATTGGGCTGTCGACCCTCCTTCCTCTCAGAGCAGGAAATTGAATTTCCATGTTGCCTTCCTTTGGCACCTTAGATCTGTCTTTCACCCTAATTCAGAGGATGTTTTGCTTCACGGAAAGATGATAATCATTGTGCGGTGTGAGACACTTATAGCTAAGCAGGTCAGTTAAATCTTTGCCTTTGTCATTATGGTGTATTGATATGCGCAGGGCAGTCTTCTGTCCTCTGCTTCTCTATGTTTTCTCATTGCTGCTTGGTCATGATTCTTAAATATAAGCACTCTGCTCTCAAAAGTGAAAGATTTGAAAGACTCTTGATGTAACAAGCCTTTCCCACTCTTTGCCCTGGGAGTGAGAGGGCTGCTTTCTGCCTTTAACTTCCTCAATTTTGGAGTGTCTGGCTCCACCACTGACAATAAGGGCCTAATCCTGGAGGGAAATGGACAGAGGTCTGCGCCCTGCATCCTCCACGCGTCCCTAACGCTCCCAAACGCGACCACAGCCCTTACGGGCACAGCCCTATGTCCTATGCAGCCCCACTGGTACAGCCACCCACACAACTTAGGGTTAGGATCTGTGCTCTCCCACGTGGGCCTCAGAAAGTGTCACAGCCTGCTTTGCAAACCTTAGTGACGGTGGCCTAGGTGAAGATGATCTTGGTGGAATACTGATGCCTTTTTCCTCCCAGAAGCCACTCCAGGAGCATAGTAAAATGAAGGGGTGTGCCTGCTCAGCTGCCCTCTGTTTAGCCTCTGCCTGAGTGACATTAATTCTGGTCTCTCCAGGCAAATGTATCTATCCGGGAGTAGCTGGGAAAAGGGAGTCTCTTTCTGCAGGCACAGTGGGGAAGACTCAGAGAGCTGCATGCCTGAGACATCTTTCCTTGTCCCTCGCTCATTGTTGTGTTCCCTAACTTCTAACTCTCTGCAAGGCCAGGCCCTGTTTCTTTTACTGCCAACCCCCCTGCCCCATCGTCTTCCACCTACTTCCCGCTCTATTATGCCTTTTCCTTTTTTGCTCTCTTTTACGGCCCTTTGAAAAGGAATGCAGGCCTAGCTAAGCCTCGTGAAGGAAATCTACCAACAAAAGATGCATTCCTCACTTATGGGAGGTGCTGTGAGATGAGTAAGAAGGGCTGAAGGGGCAATTGGGTTGTTGAGGTGGGAGGCACCAGAGGCATAGCCAGGATTGTCTAGCAAATGGGGCCCAAAGCTAATGTAGTTGGGCCCACTGCATTGACAAAAGTATCTGTAAATGTCCACCCAGCGCTGCTGAGTGGGCATTTACAGATTTTGGGTGGGCCTTTTCCCCTCAGGCCCTACCCTGCCTCTGCTCTCACCCCCAGGGCAAAGAGTGGGAAAGGCTCGCTACAGCAAGAGTCTTTCAAATCTTTCACTTTTGAGAGCACAGTGGTTACATTTAAAAATCATGAACAAGCAGCAAAAGAAGAACATAGAGTAGCAGAGGACAGAAGACTGCCCTGTGCATATCAATACACCCCAATGACAAAGGCAACGATTTAACGGAACTACATAGCTATTAGTGGCTCACACCTCACAATGATTATCATCTCTCTGTGAAGCACAACATCCTCGGAATTAGGGTGAAAGACAGATCTAAGGTGCCAAAGGAAGGCAACATGGAAATTCAGTTTCCTGCTCTGAGAGGAAGGAGGGTCGACAGCCCAATGGGTTAATGCACCTACTGCAGCCTCCTATGTGTAGCCTGCAGGCGACAAAGTCAGATGCTGGTGAGATGCTGATACAGGTTTGCTTGCTATGCAGGGGTCGGTGGTCACCTCACAGCGCCTCAAACAGGTTTCCTGTTTGAGTCCCAGTGAAAATATCGTATCAACCATGACTTTGCAAACCTTAGTGACGGTGGCCTAGGTGAAGATGATCTTGGTGGAATACTGATGCCTTTTTCCTCCCAGAAGCCACCCCAGGAGCATAGTAAAATGAAGGGGTGTGCCTGCTCAGCTGCCCTCTGTTTAGCCTCTGCCTGAGTGACATTAGTTCTGGTCTCTCCAGGCAAATGTATCTATCCGGGAGTAGCTGGGAAAAGGGAGTCTCTTTCTGCAGGCACAGTGGGGAAGACTCAGAGAGCTGCATGCCTGAGACATCTTTCCTTGTCCCTCGCTCATTGTTGTGTTCCCTAACTTCTAACTCTCTGCAAGGCCAGGCCCTGTTTCTTTTACTGCCAACCCCCCTGCCCCATCGTCTTCCACCTACTTCCCGCTCTATTATGCCTTTTCCTTTTTTGCTCTCTTTTACGGCCCTTTGAAAAGGAATGCAGGCCTAGCTAAGCCTCGTGAAGGAAATCTACCAACAAAAGATGCATTCCTCACTTATGGGAGGTGCTGTGAGATGAGTAAGAAGGGCTGAGACCCGTAGATTACACTTTTTCCCCTCATATTTCCAGACAGTTGGGGCCAGAGAGACAAGCTTTTGTATGGGTGTTCCCAAGGCAAGAGTGCAGAAAACAAAGGCACAACTGTTAGTAGGAATGCAGGTGTTGAAGGGGCATTAACTGTTGGCTGATCGTGCAGGGTAATGCATACACATTTTCAATTAAAACATTTTTTTTTAAAAAGTGCTGAGGACATACCAGACATTGGATTAGAACTCAGGTCTCCAGCATCCCAAGACCAAGCACTTACCACTTGAGCCACTGGTGGGTGTGCTTCTGAGAGTAGATTTTGGGCGTATATATCTTTCTTCTGCATGCCCCTATGAGCATACCCATTTGCATTGGGAAACATGTTCACTGAAGCCAACGAGGATAGAACATCTGGCCCCCCGCTCCACCAAATACCAGCTAACTGCAGTGGCCTAGATGTTAAGTGCTTGCATTACAGCACTGGGGGGCCTGGGTTCGGGTCCTGCTTTCGGCACATAATCTCCTTGTACAGTTGTGAGAACCCAAACTCCTCCTAAAAGGTTGAGTGGGTACGTTTTTTTTAATGCTTTGTTAGTGCAACAGCCTCAGCTTCCACACCTTCCAGGCTCTCGAATCGTCTCTCAACCCTCAAATCAATAAATTCTATACATTCCCTTCCATTCACTATCGAATTTTACATTCAGGTAGAAGCTTCTTCCAGCTATTCATTCCACCGAAGCGACTTTACCTTATCATCACTCCACTACCTAATGACATTGTCCGTGTTCCTAGATACAACACATCCCCTTTCCTTCACCTGAACACACAACAGACCTGTGTAGGGGCATGTGGCAAATACCTTTTATTTTCCATACCTCAACTTTCTTCTCTCATTCACACTCAGCAACTTGGCCACTCTCTCTTTGCTCCAGGCTTCTTCATTTTCTAACTTCACTGAGTTTCCCAAATCTTCCTTGACTACCATTCATCTTGAATAATTAGATAATCCATACTGAACATGCCTTCCCAGTTTCACTTGCAGTACCGCTACTTTCGGCATAGGAATGACTTGAACACAAGAAAAGGGGTGCCTGGTAAAGGGAGAGTGGAAGAACGCAGAGAGGTGGGACTGAGGAAATGCAGGGTAAAGAGGGAGGTGGGAGGTGGGGCAGTCTAAAGGGAGAAGAAGGGCTGGATGAATGGGTCCCTGTGGAGAGGAGGAAGGGCTGGGTGAGTGGGGGTATGTCTAGAAGGGCATGGCATGGGTTCCCTGGTGGGTGGGTGGAAGAAAACAGAGAGGCGGGACTATGGGGGAGAGTATGTGCAGGGTAAACAAAGGTGGGGCAGGCTAAAGAGGGAGGTAGCACTGGAAGGAAAAAAAAATGTCAGCCCATTGTGGAGTCCATTCCACCCTCTTTTCCTCCTCAATGCCTCCTTTCCCCACATTAGGACCCTTTTTGCACCCCCCCCACAATTCAGGGTCTTCCTCCCCCAGAGACGCCAACTTACTCCCTGTCTGCCCCCAGGCCTCCTTTCTCCTACATCCCCAGGCCCCTCTTGACCTAACACCTACTCTTCTCCCCAGGGACCCATTCATCTGGCCCTACCGCCCTCTTTAGCCTGCCTCACCTTCTCCTTTATTTACGCTGCACATCCTCGCCTCCACAGTCCTACCTCTCTGCTGTCTTCCACCCTCTCTTTACCAGGTACCTCTTTTCATACCCACTGAACCTTTTAGAAGGAGTTTGGGTTCCCACAACTGTACAAGGAGATTATGTGCTGAAAGCAGGACTCGAACCCAGGACCCCAGCGCTGGAACCCAAGCACTTAACCTCTAGGCCACTGCAGTTAGCTGGAGTTTAGTGGAGCGGGGGGCCAGATGTTCTATCCTCGTTGGCTTCAATGAACATGTTTCACAATGCAAATGGGTATGTTCACAGGGGCATGCAGAAGAAAGATATATATGCCCAAAAGCTTCTTTCAGAAGCACAGCCACCAGTGGCTCAGGTGGTAAGTGCTTGGTCTTGGAATGCTTGAGACCTGAGTTCTAATCCAATGTTTGGTATCTCCTGTGGGATGTTTAAAAAAAAGTATGTTTTTATTGAAAAATGGGGATGCATTGCCCTGCGCGATCAGCCAACAGCTAGCGCCCTTCAATACCTTCGTTGCCACTAACAGTTGTTCCTTTTCTTTCTGCACTTTGGCCTTGGTAACACCCATACAAAAGCTTGTCTCTCTGGCCCCAACTGACTGAAAAAAACGAGGGAAAAAGTGCAATCTACGGGTCACGGTTGATACAATATTAGCACTGGGACTCAAACAGGACACCTTCTCGAGGCGCTGCGAAGAGACCACCGGCCCCTGCATAGCAAGTAAACCTGTATCAGCATCTCACCAGCATCTGACTTTGTCGCCTGCAGGCTACACATAGAAGGCTGCAATAGGTGCATTAACCCATTGGGCTGTCGACCCTCCTTCCTCTCAGAGCAGGAAATTGAATTTCCATGTTGCCTTCCTTTGGCACCTTAGATCTGTCTTTCACCCTAATTCAGAGGATGTTTTGCTTCACGGAAAGATGATAATCATTGTGCGGTGTGAGACACTTATAGCTAAGCAGGTCAGTTAAATCTTTGCCTTTGTCATTATGGTGTATTGATATGCGCAGGGCAGTCTTCTGTCCTCTGCTTCTCTATGTTTTCTCATTGCTGCTTGGTCATGATTCTTAAATATAAGCACTCTGCTCTCAAAAGTGAAAGATTTGAAAGACTCTTGATGTAACGAGCCTTTCCCACTCTTTGCCCTGGGAGTGAGAGGGCTGCTTTCTGCCTTTAACTTCCTCAATTTTGGAGTGTCTGGCTCCACCACTGACAATAAGGGCCTAATCCTGGAGGGAAATGGACAGAGGTCTGCGCCCTGCGTCCTCCACGCGTCCCTAACGCTCCCAAACGCGACCACAGCCCTTACGGGCACAGCCCTATGTCCTATGCAGCCCCACTGGTACAGCCACCCACACAACTTAGGGTTAGGATCTGTGCTCTCCCACGTGGGCCTCAGAAAGTGTCACAGCCTGCTTTGCAAACCTTAGTGACGGTGGCCTAGGTGAAGATGATCTTGGTGGAATACTGATGCCTTTTTCCTCCCAGAAGCCACCCCAGGAGCATAGTAAAATGAAGGGGTGTGCCTGCTCAGCTGCCCTCTGTTTAGCCTCTGCCTGAGTGACATTAGTTCTGGTCTCTCCAGGCAAATGTATCCATCCGGGAGTAGCTGGGAAAAGGGAGTCTCTTTCTGCAGGCACAGTGGGGAAGACTCAGAGAGCTGCATGCCTGAGACATCTTTCCTTGTCCCTCGCTCATTGTTGTGTTCCCTAACTTCTAACTCTCTGAAAGGCCAGGCCCTGTTTCTTTTACTGCCAACCCCCCTGCCCCATCGTCTTCCACCTACTTCCCGCTCTATTATGCCTTTTCCTTTTTTGCTCTCTTTTACGGCCCTTTGAAAAGGAATGCAGGCCTAGCTAAGCCTCGTGAAGGAAATCTACCAACAAAAGATGCATTCCTCACTTATGGGAGGTGCTGTGAGATGAGTAAGAAGGGCTGAAGGGGCAATTGGGTTGTTGAGGTGGGAGGCACCAGAGGCATAGCCAGGATTGTCTAGCAAATGGGGCCCAAAGCTAATGTAGTTGGGCCCACTGCATTGACAAAAGTATCTGTAAATGTCCACCCAGCGCTGCTGAGTGGGCATTTACAGATTTTGGGTGGGCCTTTTCCCCTCAGGCCCTACCCTGCCTCTGCTCTCACCCCCAGGGCAAAGAGTGGGAAAGGCTCGCTACAGCAAGAGTCTTTCAAATCTTTCACTTTTGAGAGCACAGTGGTTACATTTAAAAATCATGAACAAGCAGCAAAAGAAGAACATAGAGTAGCAGAGGACAGAAGACTGCCCTGTGCATATCAATACACCCCAATGACAAAGGCAACGATTTAACGGAACTACATAGCTATTAGTGGCTCACACCTCACAATGATTATCATCTCTCTGTGAAGCACAACATCCTCGGAATTAGGGTGAAAGACAGATCTAAGGTGCCAAAGGAAGGCAACATGGAAATTCAGTTTCCTGCTCTGAGAGGAAGGAGGGTCGACAGCCCAATGGGTTAATGCACCTACTGCAGCCTCCTATGTGTAGCCTGCAGGCGACAAAGTCAGATGCTGGTGAGATGCTGATACAGGTTTGCTTGCTATGCAGGGGTCGGTGGTCACCTCACAGCGCCTCAAACAGGTTTCCTGTTTGAGTCCCAGTGAAAATATCGTATCAACCATGACCCGTAGATTACACTTTTTTCCCTCATATTTCCACACAGTTGGGGCCAGAGAGACAAGCTTTTGTATGGGTGTTCCCAAGGCAAGAGTGCAGAAAACAAAGGCACAACTGTTAGTAGGAATGCAGGTGTTGAAGGGGCATTAACTGTTGGCTGATCGTGCAGGGTAATGCATACACATTTTCAATTAAAACATTTTTTTAAAAAAAGTGCTGAGGAGATACCAGACATTGGATTAGAACTCAGGTCTCCAGCATCCCAAGACCAAGCACTTACCACTTGAGCCACTGGTGGGTGTGCTTCTGAGAGTAGATTTTGGGCGTATATATCTTTCTTCTGCATGCCCCTATGAGCATACCCATTTGCATTGGGAAACATGTTCACTGAAGCCAACGAGGATAGAACGTCTGGCCCCCCGCTCCACCAAATACCAGCTAACTGCAGTGGCCTAGAGGTTAAGTGCTTGCATTACAGCACTGGGGGGCCTGGGTTCGGGTCCTGCTTTCGGCACATAATCTCCTTGTACAGTTGTGAGAACCCAAACTCCTCCTAAAAGGTTGAGTGGGTACGTTTTTTTTAATGCTTTGTTAGTGCAACAGCCTCAGCTTCCACACCTTCCAGGCTCTCGAATCGTCTCTCAACCCTCAAATCAATACATTCTATACATTCCCTTCCATTCACTATCGAATTTTACATTCAGGTAGAAGCTTCTTCCAGCTATTCATTCCACCGAAGCGACTTTACCTTATCATCACTCCACTACCTAATGACATTGTCCGTGTTCCTAGATACAACACATCCCCTTTCCTTCACCTGAACACACAACAGACCTGTGTAGGGGCATGTGGCAAATACCTTTTATTTTCCATACCTCAACTTTCTTCTCTCATTCACACTCAGCAACTTGGCCACTCTCTCTTTGCTCCAGGCTTCTTCATTTTCTAACTTCACTGAGTTTCCCAAATCTTCCTTGACTACCATTCATCTTGAATAATTAGATAATCCATACTGAACATGCCTTCCCAGTTTCACTTGCAGTACCGCTACTTTCGGCATAGGAATGACTTGAACACAAGAAAAGGGGTGCCTGGTAAAGGGAGAGTGGAAGAACGCAGAGAGGTGGGACTGAGGAAATGCAGGGTAAAGAGGGAGGTGGGGCAGTCTAAAGGGAGAAGAAGGGCTGGATGAATGGGTCCCTGTGGAGAGGAGGAAGGGCTGGGTGAGTGGGGGTATGTCTAGAAGGGCATGGCATGGGTTCCCTGGTGGGGGGGTGGAAGAAAACAGAGAGGCGGGACTATGGGGGAGAGTATGTGCAGGGTAAACAAAGGTGGGGCAGGCTAAAGAGGGAGGTAGCACTGGAAGGAAAAAAAAATGTCAGCCCATTGTGGAGTCCATTCCACCCTCTTTTCCTCCTCAATGCCTCCTTTCCCCACATTAGGACCCTTTTTGCACCCCCCCCCCCACAATTCAGGGTCTTCCTCCCCCAGAGACGCCAACTTACTCCCTGTCTGCCCCCAGGCCTCCTTTCTCCTACATCCCCAGGCCCCTCTTGACCTAACACCTACTCTTCTCCCCAGGGACCCATTCATCTGGCCCTACCTCCCTCTTTAGCCTGCCTCACCTCCTCCTTTATTTACGCTGCACTTCCTCGCCTCCACAGTCCTACCTCTCTGCTGTCTTCCACCCTCTCTTTACCAGGTACCTCTTTTCATACCCACTGAACCTTTTAGAAGGAGTTTGGGTTCCCACAACTGTACAAGGAGATTATGTGCCGAAAGCAGGACTCGAACCCAGGATCCCAGCGCTGGAACCCAAGCACTTAACCTCTAGGCCACTGCAGTTAGCTGGAGTTTAGTGGAGCGGGGGGCCAGATGTTCTATCCTCGTTGGCTTCAATGAACATGTTTCACAATGCAAATGGGTATGTTCACAGGGGCATGCAGAAGAAAGATATATATGCCCAAAAGCTTCTCTCAGAAGCACAGCCACCAGTGGCTCAGGTGGTAAGTGCTTGGTCTTGGAATGCTTGAGACCTGAGTTCTAATCCAATGTTTGGTATCTCCTGTGGGATGTTTAAAAAAAAGTATGTTTTTATTGAAAAATGGGGATGCATTGCCCTGCGCGATCAGCCAACAGCTAGCGCCCTTCAATACCTTCGTTGCCACTAACAGCAGTTGTTCCTTTTCTTTCTGCACTTTGGCCTTGGTAACACCCATACAAAAGCTTGTCTCTCTGGCCCCAAATGACTGAAAAAAACGAGGGAAAAAGTGCAATCTACGGGTCACGGTTGATACAATATTAGCACTGGGACTCAAACAGGACACCTTCTCGAGGCGCTGCGAAGAGACCACCGGCCCCTGCATAGCAAGTAAACCTGTATCAGCATCTCACCAGCATCTGACTTTGTCGCCTGCAGGCTACACATAGAAGGCTGCAGTAGGTGCATTAACCCATTGGGCTGTCGACCCTCCTTCCTCTCAGAGCAGGAAATTGAATTTCCATGTTGCCTTCCTTTGGCACCTTAGATCTGTCTTTCACCCTAATTCAGAGGATGTTTTGCTTCACGGAAAGATGATAATCATTGTGCGGTGTGAGACACTTATAGCTAAGCAGGTCAGTTAAATCTTTGCCTTTGTCATTATGGTGTATTGATATGCGCAGGGCAGTCTTCTGTCCTCTGCTTCTCTATGTTTTCTCATTGCTGCTTGGTCATGATTCTTAAATATAAGCACTCTGCTCTCAAAAGTGAAAGATTTGAAAGACTCTTGATGTAACGAGCCTTTCCCACTCTTTGCCCTGGGAGTGAGAGGGCTGCTTTCTGCCTTTAACTTCCTCAATTTTGGAGTGTCTGGCTCCACCACTGACAATAAGGGCCTAATCCTGGAGGGAAATGGACAGAGGTCTGCGCCCTGCGTCCTCCACGCGTCCCTAACGCTCCCAAACGCGACCACAGCCCTTACGGGCACAGCCCTATGTCCTATGCAGCCCCACTGGTACAGCCACCCACACAATTTAGGGTTAGGATCTGTGCTCTCCCACGTGGGCCTCAGAAAGTGTCACAGCCTGCTTTGCAAACCTTAGTGACGGTGGCCTAGGTGAAGATGATCTTGGTGGAATACTGATGCCTTTTTCCTCCCAGAAGCCACCCCAGGAGCATAGTAAAATGAAGGGGTGTGCCTGCTCAGCTGCCCTCTGTTTAGCCTCTGCCTGAGTGACATTAGTTCTGGTCTCTCCAGGCAAATGTATCCATCCGGGAGTAGCTGGGAAAAGGGAGTCTCTTTCTGCAGGCACAGTGGGGAAGACTCAGAGAGCTGCATGCCTGAGACATCTTTCCTTGTCCCTCGCTCATTGTTGTGTTCCCTAACTTCTAACTCTCTGCAAGGCCAAGCCCTGTTTCTTTTACTGCCAACCCCCCTGCCCCATCGTCTTCCACCTACTTCCCGCTCTATTATGCCTTTTCCTTTTTTGCTCTCTTTTACGGCCCTTTGAAAAGGAATGCAGGCCTAGCTAAGCCTCGTGAAGGAAATCTACCAACAAAAGATGCATTCCTCACTTATGGGAGGTGCTGTGAGATGAGTAAGAAGGGCTGAAGGGGCAATTGGGTTGTTGAGGTGGGAGGCACCAGAGGCATAGCCAGGATTGTCTAGCAAATGGGGCCCAAAGCTAATGTAGTTGGGCCCACTGCATTGACAAAAGTATCTGTAAATGTCCACCCAGCGCTGCTGAGTGGGCATTTACAGATTTTGGGTGGGCCTTTTCCCCTCAGGCCCTACCCTGCCTCTGCTCTCACCCCCAGGGCAAAGAGTGGGAAAGGCTCGCTACAGCAAGAGTCTTTCAAATCTTTCACTTTTGAGAGCACAGTGGTTACATTTAAAAATCATGAACAAGCAGCAAAAGAAGAACATAGAGTAGCAGAGGACAGAAGACTGCCCTGTGCATATCAATACACCCCAATGACAAAGGCAACGATTTAACGGAACTACATAGCTATTAGTGGCTCACACCTCACAATGATTATCATCTCTCTGTGAAGCACAACATCCTCAGAATTAGGGTGAAAGACAGATCTAAGGTGCCAAAGGAAGGCAACATGGAAATTCAGTTTCCTGCTCTGAGAGGAAGGAGGGTCGACAGCCCAATGGGTTAATGCACCTACTGCAGCCTCCTATGTGTAGCCTGCAGGCGACAAAGTCAGATGCTGGTGAGATGCTGATACAGGTTTGCTTGCTATGCAGGGGTCGGTGGTCACCTCACAGCGCCTCAAACAGGTTTCCTGTTTGAGTCCCAGTGAAAATATCGTATCTACCATGACCCGTAGATTACACTTTTTCCCCTCATATTTCCAGACAGTTGGGGCCAGAGAGACAAGCTTTTGTATGGGTGTTCCCAAGGCAAGAGTGCAGAAAACAAAGGCACAACTGTTAGTAGGAATGCAGGTGTTGAAGGGGCATTAACTGTTGGCTGATCGTGCAGGGTAATGCATACACATTTTCAATTAAAACATTTTTTTTTAAAAAGTGCTGAGGAGATACCAGACATTGGATTAGAACTCAGGTCTCCAGCATCCCAAGACCAAGCACTTACCACTTGAGCCACTGGTGGGTGTGCTTCTGAGAGTAGATTTTGGGCGTATATATCTTTCTTCTGCATGCCCCTATGAGCATACCCATTTGCATTGGGAAACATGTTCACTGAAGCCAACGAGGATAGAACATCTGGCCCCCCGCTCCACCAAATACCAGCTAACTGCAGTGGCCTAGAGGTTAAGTGCTTGCATTACAGCACTGCGGGGCCTGGGTTCGGGTCCTGCTTTCGGCACATAATCTCCTTGTACAGTTGTGAGAACCCAAACTCCTCCTAAAAGGTTGAGTGGGTACGTTTTTTTTAATGCTTTGTTAGTGCAACAGCCTCAGCTTCCACACCTTCCAGGCTCTCGAATCGTCTCTCAACCCTCAAATCAATACATTCTATACATTCCCTTCCATTCACTATCGAATTTTACATTCAGGTAGAAGCTTCTTCCAGCTATTCATTCCACCGAAGCGACTTTACCTTATCATCACTCCACTACCTAATGACATTGTCCGTGTTCCTAGATACAACACATCCCCTTTCCTTCACCTGAACACACAACAGACCTGTGTAGGGGCATGTGGCAAATACCTTTTATTTTCCATACCTCAACTTTCTTCTCTCATTCACACTCAGCAACTTGGCCACTCTCTCTTTGCTCCAGGCTTCTTCATTTTCTAACTTCACTGAGTTTCCCAAATCTTCCTTGACTACCATTCATCTTGAATAATTAGATAATCCATACTGAACATGCCTTCCCAGTTTCACTTGCAGTACCGCTACTTTCGGCATAGGAATGACTTGAACACAAGAAAAGGGGTGCCTGGTAAAGGGAGAGTGGAAGAACGCAGAGAGGTGGGACTGAGGAAATGCAGGGTAAAGAGGGAGGTGGGAGGTGGGGCAGTGTAAAGGGAGAAGAAGGGCTGGATGAATGGGTCCCTGTGGAGAGGAGGAAGGGCTGGGTGAGTGGGGGTATGTCTAGAAGGGCATGGCATGGGTTCCCTGGTGGTGGGGTGGAAGAAAACAGAGAGGCGGGACTATGGGGGAGAGTATGTGCAGGGTAAACAAAGGTGGGGCAGGCTAAAGAGGGAGGTAGCACTGGAAGGAAAAAAAAATGTCAGCCCATTGTGGAGTCCATTCCACCCTCTTTTCCTCCTCAATGCCTCCTTTCCCCACATTAGGACCCTTTTTGCACCCCCCCCCCCCACAATTCAGGGTCTTCCTCCCCCAGAGACGCCAACTTACTCCCTGTCTGCCCCCAGGCCTCCTTTCTCCTACATCCCCAGGCCCCTCTTGACCTAACACCTACTCTTCTCCCCAGGGACCCATTCATCTGGCCCTACCGCCCTCTTTAGCCTGCCTCACCTTCTCCTTTATTTACGCTGCACATCCTCGCCTCCACAGTCCTACCTCTCTGCTGTCTTCCACCCTCTCTTTACCAGGTACCTCTTTTCATACCCACTGAACCTTTTAGAAGGAGTTTGGGTTCCCACAACTGTACAAGGAGATTATGTGCTGAAAGCAGGACTCGAACCCAGGACCCCAGCCCTGGAACCCAAGCACTTAACCTCTAGGCCACTGCAGTTAGCTGGAGTTTAGTGGAGCGGGGGGCCAGATGTTCTATCCTCGTTGGCTTCAATGAACATGTTTCACAATGCAAATGGGTATGTTCACAGGGGCATGCAGAAGAAAGATATATATGCCCAAAAGCTTCGCTCAGAAGCACAGCCACCAGTGGCTCAGGTGGTAAGTGCTTGGTCTTGGAATGCTTGAGACCTGAGTTCTAATCCAATGTTTGGTATCTCCTGTGGGATGTTTAAAAAAAAGTATGTTTTTATTGAAAAATGGGGATGCATTGCCCTGCGCGATCAGCCAACAGCTAGCGCCCTTCAATACCTTCGTTGCCACTAACAGTTGTTCCTTTTCTTTCTGCACTTTGGCCTTGGTAACACCCATACAAAAGCTTGTCTCTCTGGCCCCAACTGACTGAAAAAAACGAGGGAAAAAGTGCAATCTACGGGTCACGGTTGATACAATATTAGCACTGGGACTCAAACAGGACACCTTCTCGAGGCGCTGCGAAGAGACCACCGGCCCCTGCATAGCAAGTAAACCTGTATCAGCATCTCACCAGCATCTGACTTTGTCGCCTGCAGGCTACACATAGAAGGCTGCAATAGGTGCATTAACCCATTGGGCTGTCGACCCTCCTTCCTCTCAGAGCAGGAAATTGAATTTCCATGTTGCCTTCCTTTGGCACCTTAGATCTGTCTTTCACCCTAATTCAGAGGATGTTTTGCTTCACGGAAAGATGATAATCATTGTGCGGTGTGAGACACTTATAGCTAAGCAGGTCAGTTAAATCTTTGCCTTTGTCATTATGGTGTATTGATATGCGCAGGGCAGTCTTCTGTCCTCTGCTTCTCTATGTTTTCTCATTGCTGCTTGGTCATGATTCTTAAATATAAGCACTCTGCTCTCAAAAGTGAAAGATTTGAAAGACTCTTGATGTAACGAGCCTTTCCCACTCTTTGCCCTGGGAGTGAGAGGGCTGCTTTCTGCCTTTAACTTCCTCAATTTTGGAGTGTCTGGCTCCACCACTGACAATAAGGGCCTAATCCTGGAGGGAAATGGACAGAGGTCTGCGCCCTGCGTCCTCCACGCGTCCCTAACGCTCCCAAACGCGACCACAGCCCTTACGGGCACAGCCCTATGTCCTATGCAGCCCCACTGGTACAGCCACCCACACAACTTAGGGTTAGGATCTGTGCTCTCCCACGTGGGCCTCAGAAAGTGTCACAGCCTGCTTTGCAAACCTTAGTGACGGTGGCCTAGGTGAAGATGATCTTGGTGGAATACTGATGCCTTTTTCCTCCCAGAAGCCACCCCAGGAGCATAGTAAAATGAAGGGGTGTGCCTGCTCAGCTGCCCTCTGTTTAGCCTCTGCCTGAGTGACATTAGTTCTGGTCTCTCCAGGCAAATGTATCCATCCGGGAGTAGCTGGGAAAAGGGAGTCTCTTTCTGCAGGCACAGTGGGGAAGACTCAGAGAGCTGCATGCCTGAGACATCTTTCCTTGTCCCTCGCTCATTGTTGTGTTCCCTAACTTCTAACTCTCTGCAAGGCCAGGCCCTGTTTCTTTTACTGCCAACCCCCCTGCCCCATCGTCTTCCACCTACTTCCCGCTCTATTATGCCTTTTCCTTTTTTGCTCTCTTTTACGGCCCTTTGAAAAGGAATGCAGGCCTAGCTAAGCCTCGTGAAGGAAATCTACCAACAAAAGATGCATTCCTCACTTATGGGAGGTGCTGTGAGATGAGTAAGAAGGGCTGAAGGGGCAATTGGGTTGTTGAGGTGGGAGGCACCAGAGGCATAGCCAGGATTGTCTAGCAAATGGGGCCCAAAGCTAATGTAGTTGGGCCCACTGCATTGACAAAAGTATCTGTAAATGTCCACCCAGCGCTGCTGAGTGGGCATTTACAGATTTTGGGTGGGCCTTTTCCCCTCAGGCCCTACCCTGCCTCTGCTCTCACCCCCAGGGCAAAGAGTGGGAAAGGCTTGCTACAGCAAGAGTCTTTCAAATCTTTCACTTTTGAGAGCACAGTGGTTACATTTAAAAATCATGAACAAGCAGCAAAAGAAGAACATAGAGTAGCAGAGGACAGAAGACTGCCCTGTGCATATCAATACACCCCAATGACAAAGGCAACGATTTAACGGAACTACATAGCTATTAGTGGCTCACACCTCACAATGATTATCATCTCTCTGTGAAGCACAACATCCTCGGAATTAGGGTGAAAGACAGATCTAAGGTGCCAAAGGAAGGCAACATGGAAATTCAGTTTCCTGCTCTGAGAGGAAGGAGGGTCGACAGCCCAATGGGTTAATGCACCTACTGCAGCCTCCTATGTGTAGCCTGCAGGCAACAAAGTCAGATGCTGGTGAGATGCTGATACAGGTTTGCTTGCTATGCAGGGTTCGGTGGTCACCTCACAGCGCTTCAAACAGGTTTCCTGTTTGAGTCCCAGTGAAAATATCGTATCAACCATGACCCGTAGATTACACTTTTTCCCCTCATATTTCCAGACAGTTGGGGCCAGAGAGACAAGCTTTTGTATGGGTGTTCCCAAGGCAAGAGTGCAGAAAACAAAGGCACAACTGTTAGTAGGAATGCAGGTGTTGAAGGGGCATTAACTGTTGGCTGATCGTGCAGGGTAATGCATACACATTTTCAATTAAAACATTTTTTTTTAAAAAGTGCTGAGGAGATACCAGACATTGGATTAGAACTCAGGTCTCCAGCATCCCAAGACCAAGCACTTACCACTTGAGCCACTGGTGGGTGTGCTTCTGAGAGTAGATTTTGGGCGTATATATCTTTCTTCTGCATGCCCCTATGAGCATACCCATTTGCATTGGGAAACATGTTCACTGAAGCCAACGAGGATAGAACATCTGGCCCCCCGCTCCACCAAATACCAGCTAACTGCAGTGGCCTAGAGGTTAAGTGCTTGCATTACAGCACTGGGGGGCCGGGGTTCGGGTCCTGCTTTCGGCACATAATCTCCTTGTACAGTTGTGAGAACCCAAACTCCTCCTAAAAGGTTGAGTGGGTACGTTTTTTTTAATGCTTTGTTAGTGCAACAGCCTCAGCTTCCACACCTTCCAGGCTCTCGAATCGTCTCTCAACCCTCAAATCAATACATTCTATACATTCCCTTCCATTCACTATCGAATTTTACATTCAGGTAGAAGCTTCTTCCAGCTATTCATTCCACCGAAGCGACTTTACCTTATCATCACTCCACTACCTAATGACATTGTCCGTGTTCCTAGATACAACACATCCCCTTTCCTTCACCTGAACACACAACAGACCTGTGTAGGGGCATGTGGCAAATACCTTTTATTTTCCATACCTCAACTTTCTTCTCTCATTCACACTCAGCAACTTGGCCACTCTCTCTTTGCTCCAGGCTTCTTCATTTTCTAACTTCACTGAGTTTCCCAAATCTTCCTTGACTACCATTCATCTTGAATAATTAGATAATCCATACTGAACATGCCTTCCCAGTTTCACTTGCAGTACCGCTACTTTCGGCATAGGAATGACTTGAACACAAGAAAAGGGGTGCCTGGTAAAGGGAGAGTGGAATAACGCAGAGAGGTGGGACTGAGGAAATGCAGGGTAAAGAGGGAGGTGGGAGGTGGGGCAGTCTAAAGGGAGAAGAAGGGCTGGATGAATGGGTCCCTGTGGAGAGGAGGAAGGGCTGGGTGAGTGGAGGTATGTCTAGAAGGGCAAGCCATGGGTTCCTTGGTGGGGGGGGTGGAAGAAAACAGAATGGCGGGACTATGGGGGAGAGTATGTGCAGGGTAAACAAAGGTGGGGCAGGCTAAAGAGGGAGGTAGCACTGGAAGGAAAAAAAAATGTCAGCCCATTGTGGAGTCCATTCCACCCTCTTTTCCTCCTCAATGCCTCCTTTCCCCACATTAGGACCCTTTTTGCACCCCCCCCCCCACAATTCAGGGTCTTCCTCCCCCAGAGACGCCAACTTACTCCCTGTCTGCCCCCAGGCCTCCTTTCTCCTACATCCCCAGGCCCCTCTTGACCTAACACCTACTCTTCTCCCCAGGGACCCATTCATCTGGCCCTACCTCCCTCACCTCCTCCTTTATTTACGCTGCACTTCCTCGCCTCCACAGTCCTACCTCTCTGCTGTCTTCCACCCTCTCTTTACCAGGTACCTCTTTTCATACCCACTGAACCTTTTAGAAGGAGTTTGGGTTCCCACAACTGTACAAGGAGATTATGTGCTGAAAGCAGGACTCGAACCCAGGACCCCAGCGCGGGAACCCAAGCACTTAACCTCTAGGCCACTGCAGTTAGCTGGAGTTTAGTGGAGCGGGGGGCCAGATGTTCTATCCTCGTTGGCTTCAATGAACATGTTTCACAATGCAAATGGGTATGTTCACAGGGGCATGCAGAAGAAAGATATATATGCCCAAAAGCTTCTCTCAGAAGCACAGCCACCAGTGGCTCAGGTGGTAAGTGCTTGGTCTTGGAATGCTTGAGACCTGAGTTCTAATCCAATGTTTGGTATCTCCTGTGGGATGTTTAAAAAAAAGTATGTTTTTATTGAAAAATGGGGATGCATTGCCCTGCGCGATCAGCCAACAGCTAGCGCCCTTCAATACCTTCGTTGCCACTAACAGTTGTTCCTTTTCTTTCTGCACTTTGGCCTTGGTAACACCCATACAAAAGCTTGTCTCTCTGGCCCCAACTGACTGAAAAAAACGAGGGAAAAAGTGCAATCTACGGGTCACGGTTGATACAATATTAGCACTGGGACTCAAACAGGACACCTTCTCGAGGCGCTGCGAAGAGACCACCGGCCCCTGCATAGCAAGTAAACCTGTATCAGCATCTCACCAGCATCTGACTTTGTCGCCTGCAGGCTACACATAGAAGGCTGCAATAGGTGCATTAACCCATTGGGCTGTCGACCCTCCTTCCTCTCAGAGCAGGAAATTGAATTTCCATGTTGCCTTCCTTTGGCACCTTAGATCTGTCTTTCACCCTAATTCAGAGGATGTTTTGCTTCACGGAAAGATGATAATCATTGTGCGGTGTGAGACACTTATAGCTAAGCAGGTCAGTTAAATCTTTGCCTTTGTCATTATGGTGTATTGATATGCGCAGGGCAGTCTTCTGTCCTCTGCTTCTCTATGTTTTCTCATTGCTGCTTGGTCATGATTCTTAAATATAAGCACTCTGCTCTCAAAAGTGAAAGATTTGAAAGACTCTTGATGTAACGAGCCTTTCCCACTCTTTGCCCTGGGAGTGAGAGGGCTGCTTTCTGCCTTTAACTTCCTCAATTTTGGAGTGTCTGGCTCCACCACTGACAATAAGGGCCTAATCCTGGAGGGAAATGGACAGAGGTCTGCGCCCTGCGTCCTCCACGCGTCCCTAACGCTCCCAAACGCGACCACAGCCCTTACGGGCACAGCCCTATGTCCTATGCAGCCCCACTGGTACAGCCACCCACACAACTTAGGGTTAGGATCTGTGCTCTCCCACGTGGGCCTCAGAAAGTGTCACAGCCTGCTTTGCAAACCTTAGTGACGGTGGCCTAGGTGAAGATGATCTTGGTGGAATACTGATGCCTTTTTCCTCCCAGAAGCCACCCCAGGAGCATAGTAAAATGAAGGGGTGTGCCTGCTCAGCTGGCCTCTGTTTAGCCTCTGCCTGAGTGACATTAGTTCTGGTCTCTCCAGGCAAATGTATCCATCCGGGAGTAGCTGGGAAAAGGGAGTCTCTTTCTGCAGGCACAGTGGGGAAGACTCAGAGAGCTGCATGCCTGAGACATCTTTCCTTGTCCCTCGCTCATTGTTGTGTTCCCTAACTTCTAACTCTCTGCAAGGCCAGGCCCTGTTTCTTTTACTGCCAACCCCCCTGCCCCATCGTCTTCCACCTACTTCCCGCTCTATTATGCCTTTTCCTTTTTTGCTCTCTTTTACGGCCCTTTGAAAAGGAATGCAGGCCTAGCTAAGCCTCGTGAAGGAAATCTACCAACAAAAGATGCATTCCTCACTTATGGGAGGTGCTGTGAGATGAGTAAGAAGGGCTGAAGGGGCAATTGGGTTGTTGAGGTGGGAGGCACCAGAGGCATAGCCAGGATTGTCTAGCAAATGGGGCCCAAAGCTAATGTAGTTGGGCCCACTGCATTGACAAAAGTATCTGTAAATGTCCACCCAGCGCTGCTGAGTGGGCATTTACAGATTTTGGGTGGGCCTTTTCCCCTCAGGCCCTACCCTGCCTCTGCTCTCACCCCCAGGGCAAAGAGTGGGAAAGGCTCGCTACAGCAAGAGTCTTTCAAATCTTTCACTTTTGAGAGCACAGTGGTTACATTTAAAAATCATGAACAAGCAGCAAAAGAAGAACATAGAGTAGCAGAGGACAGAAGACTGCCCTGTGCATATCAATACACCCCAATGACAAAGGCAACGATTTAACGGAACTACATAGCTATTAGTGGCTCACACCTCACAATGATTATCATCTCTCTGTGAAGCACAACATCCTCGGAATTAGGGTGAAAGACAGATCTAAGGTGCCAAAGGAAGGCAACATGGAAATTCAGTTTCCTGCTCTGAGAGGAAGGAGGGTCGACAGCCCAATGGGTTAATGCACCTACTGCAGCCTCCTATGTGTAGCCTGCAGGCGACAAAGTCAGATGCTGGTGAGATGCTGATACAGGTTTGCTTGCTATGCAGGGTTCGGTGGTCACCTCACAGCGCTTCAAACAGGTTTCCTGTTTGAGTCCCAGTGAAAATATTGTATCAACCATGACCCGTAGATTACACTTTTTCCCCTCATATTTCCAGACAGTTGGGGCCAGAGAGACAAGCTTTTGTATGGGTGTTCCCAAGGCAAGAGTGCAGAAAACAAAGGCACAACTGTTAGTAGGAATGCAGGTGTTGAAGGGGCATTAACTGTTGGCTGATCGTGCAGGGTAATGCATACACATTTTCAATTAAAACATTTTTTTTTTAAAAAGTGCTGAGGAGATACCAGACATTGGATTAGAACTCAGGTCTCCAGCATCCCAAGACCAAGCACTTACCACTTGAGCCACTGGTGGGTGTGCTTCTGAGAGTAGATTTTGGGCGTATATATCTTTCTTCTGCATGCCCCTATGAGCATACCCATTTGCATTGGGAAACATGTTCACTGAAGCCAACGAGGATAGAACATCTGGCCCCCCGCTCCACCAAATACCAGCTAACTGCAGTGGCCTAGAGGTTAAGTGCTTGCATTACAGCACTGGGGGGCCTGGGTTCGGGTCCTGCTTTCGGCACATAATCTCCTTGTACAGTTGTGAGAACCCAAACTCCTCCTAAAAGGTTGAGTGGGTACGTTTTTTTTAATGCTTTGTTAGTGCAACAGCCTCAGCTTCCACACCTTCCAGGCTCTCGAATCGTCTCTCAACCCTCAAATCAATACATTCTATACATTCCCTTCCATTCACTATCGAATTTTACATTCAGGTAGAAGCTTCTTCCAGCTATTCATTCCACCGAAGCGACTTTACCTTATCATCACTCCACTACCTAATGACATTGTCCGTGTTCCTAGATACAACACATCCCCTTTCCTTCACCTGAACACACAACAGACCTGTGTAGGGGCATGTGGCAAATACCTTTTATTTTCCATACCTCAACTTTCTTCTCTCATTCACACTCAGCAACTTGGCCACTCTCTCTTTGCTCCAGGCTTCTTCATTTTCTAACTTCACTGAGTTTCCCAAATCTTCCTTGACTACCATTCATCTTGAATAATTAGATAATCCATACTGAACATGCCTTCCCAGTTTCACTTGCAGTACCGCTACTTTCGGCATAGGAATGACTTGAACACAAGAAAAGGGGTGCCTGGTAAAGGGAGAGTGGAAGAACGCAGAGAGGTGGGACTGAGGAAATGCAGGGTAAAGAGGGAGGTGGTAGGTGGGGCAGTCTAAAGGGAGAAGAAGGGCTGGATGAATGGGTCCCTGTGGAGAGGAGGAAGGGCTGGGTGAGTGGGGGTATGTCTAGAAGGGCATGGCATGGGTTCCCTGGTGGGGGGGTGGAAGAAAACAGAGAGGCGGGACTATGGGGGAGAGTATGTGCAGGGTAAACAAAGGTGGGGCAGGCTAAAGAGGGAGGTAGCACTGGAAGGAAAAAAAAATGTCAGCCCATTGTGGAGTCCATTCCACCCTCTTTTCCTCCTCAATGCCTCCTTTCCCCACATTAGGACCCTTTTTGCACCCCCCCCCCACAATTCAGGGTCTTCCTCCCCCAGAGACGCCAACTTACTCCCTGTCTGCCCCCAGGCCTCCTTTCTCCTACATCCCCAGTCCCCTCTTGACCTAACACCTACTCTTCTCCCCAGGGACCCATTCATCTGGCCCTACCTCCCTCTTTAGCCTGCCTTACCTACTCCTTTATTTACGCTGCACTTCCTCGCCTCCACAGTCCTACCTCTCTGCTGTCTTCCACCCTCTCTTTACCAGGTACCTCTTTTCATACCCACTGAACCTTTTAGAAGGAGTTTGGGTTCCCACAACTGTACAAGGAGATTATGTGCCGAAAGCAGGACTCGAACCCAGGACCCCAGCGCTGGAACCCAAGCACTTAACCTCTAGGCCACTGCAGTTAGCTGGAGTTTAGTGGAGCGGGGGGCCAGATGTTCTATCCTCGTTGGCTTCAATGAACATGTTTCACAATGCAAATGGGTATGTTCACAGGGGCACGCAGAAGAAAGATATATATGCCCAAAAGCTTTTCTCAGAAGCACAGCCACCAGTGGCTCAGGTGGTAAGTGCTTGGTCTTGGAATGCTTGAGACCTGAGTTCTAATCCAATGTTTGGTATCTCCTGTGGGATGTTTAAAAAAAAGTATGTTTTTATTGAAAAATGGGGATGCATTGCCCTGCGCGATCAGCCAACAGCTAGCGCCCTTCAATACCTTCGTTGCCACTAACAGTTGTTCCTTTTCTTTCTGCACTTTGGCCTTGGTAACACCCATACAAAAGCTTGTCTCTCTGGCCCCAACTGACTGAAAAAAACGAGGGAAAAAGTGCAATCTACGGGTCACGGTTGATACAATATTAGCACTGGGACTCAAACAGGACACCTTCTCGAGGCGCTGCGAAGAGACCACCGGCCCCTGCATAGCAAGTAAACCTGTATCAGCATCTCACCAGCATCTGACTTTGTCGCCTGCAGGCTACACATAGAAGGCTGCAGTAGGTGCATTAACCCATTGGGCTGTCGACCCTCCTTCCTCTCAGAGCAGGAAATTGAATTTCCATGTTGCCTTCCTTTGGCACCTTAGATCTGTCTTTCACCCTAATTCAGAGGATGTTTTGCTTCACGGAAAGATGATAATCATTGTGCGGTGTGAGACACTTATAGCTAAGCAGGTCAGTTAAATCTTTGCCTTTGTCATTATGGTGTATTGATATGCGCAGGGCAGTCTTCTGTCCTCTGCTTCTCTATGTTTTCTCATTGCTGCTTGGTCATGATTCTTAAATATAAGCACTCTGCTCTCAAAAGTGAAAGATTTGAAAGACTCTTGATGTAACGAGCCTTTCCCACTCTTTGCCCTGGGATTGAGAGGGCTGCTTTCTGCCTTTAACTTCCTCAATTTTGGAGTGTCTGGCTCCACCACTGACAATAAGGGCCTAATCCTGGAGGGAAATGGACAGAGGTCTGCGCCCTGCGTCCTCCACGCGTCCCTAACGCTCCCAAACGCGACCACAGCCCTTACGGGCACAGCCCTATGTCCTATGCAGCCCCACTGGTACAGCCACCCACACAACTTAGGGTTAGGATCTGTGCTCTCCCACGTGGGCCTCAGAAAGTGTCACAGCCTGCTTTGCAAACCTTAGTGACGGTGGCCTAGGTGAAGATGATCTTGGTGGAATACTGATGCCTTTTTCCTCCCAGAAGCCACCCCAGGAGCATAGTAAAATGAAGGGGTGTGCCTGCTCAGCTGCCCTCTGTTTAGCCTCTGCCTGAGTGACATTAGTTCTGGTCTCTCCAGGCAAATGTATCTATCCGGGAGTAGCTGGGAAAAGGGAGTCTCTTTCTGCAGGCACAGTGGGGAAGACTCAGAGAGCTGCATGCCTGAGACATCTTTCCTTGTCCCTCGCTCATTGTTGTGTTCCCTAACTTCTAACTCTCTGCAAGGCCAGGCCCTGTTTCTTTTACTGCCAACCCCCCTGCCCCATCGTCTTCCACCTATTTCCCGCTCTATTATGCCTTTTCCTTTTTTGCTCTCTTTTACGGCCCTTTGAAAAGGAATGCAGGCCTAGCTAAGCCTCGTGAAGGAAATCTACCAACAAAAGATGCATTCCTCACTTATGGGAGGTGCTGTGAGATGAGTAAGAAGGGCTGAAGGGGCAATTGGGTTGTTGAGGTGGGAGGCACCAGAGGCATAGCCAGGATTGTCTAGCAAATGGGGCCCAAAGCTAATGTAGTTGGGCCCACTGCATTGACAAAAGTATCTGTAAATGTCCACCCAGCGCTGCTGAGTGGGCATTTACAGATTTTGGGTGGGCCTTTTCCCCTCAGGCCCTACCCTGCCTCTGCTCTCACCCCCAGGGCAAAGAGTGGGAAAGGCTCGCTACAGCAAGAGTCTTTCAAATCTTTCACTTTTGAGAGCACAGTGGTTACATTTAAAAATCATGAACAAGCAGCAAAAGAAGAACATAGAGTAGCAGAGGACAGAAGACTGCCCTGTGCATATCAATACACCCCAATGACAAAGGCAACGATTTAACGGAACTACATAGCTATTAGTGGCTCACACCTCACAATGATTATCATCTCTCTGTGAAGCACAACATCCTCGGAATTAGGGTGAAAGACAGATCTAAGGTGCCAAAGGAAGGCAACATGGAAATTCAGTTTCCTGCTCTGAGAGGAAGGAGGGTCGACAGCCCAATGGGTTAATGCACCTACTGCAGCCTCCTATGTGTAGCCTGCAGGCGACAAAGTCAGATGCTGGTGAGATGCTGATACAGGTTTGCTTGCTATGCAGGGGTCGGTGGTCACCTCACAGCGCCTCAAACAGGTTTCCTGTTTGAGTCCCAGTGAAAATATCGTATCAACCATGACCCGTAGATTACACTTTTTCCCCTCATATTTCCAGACAGTTGGGGCCAGAGAGACAAGCTTTTGTATGGGTGTTCCCAAGGCAAGAGTGCAGAAAACAAAGGCACAACTGTTAGTAGGAATGCAGGTGTTGAAGGGGCATTAACTGTTGGCTGATCGTGCAGGGTAATGCATACACATTTTCAATTAAAACATTTTTTTAAAAAAAGTGCTGAGGAGATACCAGACATTGGATTAGAACTCAGGTCTCCAGCATCCCAAGACCAAGCACTTACCACTTGAGTCACTGGTGGGTGTGCTTCTGAGAGTAGATTTTGGGCGTATATATCTTTCTTCTGCATGCCCCTATGAGCATACCCATTTGCATTGGGAAACATGTTCACTGAAGCCAACGAGGATAGAACATCTGGCCCCCCGCTCCACCAAATACCAGCTAACTGCAGTGGCCTAGAGGTTAAGTGCTTGCATTACAGCACTGGGGGGCCTGGGTTCGGGTCCTGCTTTCGGCACATAATCTCCTTGTACAGTTGTGAGAACCCAAACTCCTCCTAAAAGGTTGAGTGGGTACGTTTTTTTTAATGCTTTGTTAGTGCAACAGCCTCAGCTTCCACACCTTCCAGGCTCTCGAATCGTCTCTCAACCCTCAAATCAATAAATTCTATACATTCCCTTCCATTCACTATCGAATTTTACATTCAGGTAGAAGCTTCTTCCAGCTATTCATTCCACCGAAGCGACTTTACCTTATCATCACTCCACTACCTAATAACATTGTCCGTGTTCCTAGATACAACACATCCCCTTTCCTTCACCTGAACACACAACAGACCTGTGTAGGGGCATGTGGCAAATACCTTTTATTTTCCATACCTCAACTTGCTTCTCTCATTCACACTCAGCAACTTGGCCACTCTCTCTTTGCTCCAGGCTTCTTCATTTTCTAACTTCACTGAGTTTCCCAAATCTTCCTTGACTACCATTCATCTTGAATAATTAGATAATCCATACTGAACATGCCTTCCCAGTTTCACTTGCAGTACCGCTACTTTCGGCATAGGAATGACTTGAACACAAGAAAAGGGGTGCCTGGTAAAGGGAGAGTGGAAGAACGCAGAGAGGTGGGACTGAGGAAATGCAGGGTAAAGAGGGAGGTGGGAGGTGGGGCAGTCTAAAGGGAGAAGAAGGGCTGGATGAATGGGTCCCTGTGGAGAGGAGGAAGGGCTGGGTGAGTGGGGGTATGTCTAGAAGGGCATGGCATGGGTTCCCTGGTGGGGGGGTGGAAGAAAACAGAGAGGCGGGACTATGGGGGAGAGTATGTGCAGGGTAAACAAAGGTGGGGCAGGCTAAAGAGGGAGGTAGCACTGGAAGGAAAAAAAAATGTCAGCCCATTGTGGAGTCCATTCCACCCTCTTTTCCTCCTTTCCCCACATTAGGACCCTTTTTGCACCCCCCCCCCCCACAATTCAGGGTCTTCCTCCCCCAGAGACGCCAACTTACTCCCTGTCTGCCCCCAGGCCTCCTTTCTCCTACATCCCCAGGCCCCTCTTGACCTAACACCTACTCTTCTCCCCAGGGACCCATTCATCTGGCCCTACCGCCCTCTTTAGCCTGCCTCACCTTCTCCTTTATTTACGCTGCACATCCTCGCCTCCACAGTCCTACCTCTCTGCTGTCTTCCACCCTCTCTTTACCAGGTACCTCTTTTCATACCCACTGAACCTTTTAGAAGGAGTTTGGGTTCCCACAACTGTACAAGGAGATTATGTGCTGAAAGCAGGACTCGAACCCAGGACCCCAGCCCTGGAACCCAAGCACTTAACCTCTAGGCCACTGCAGTTAGCTGGAGTTTAGTGGAGCGGGGGGCCAGATGTTCTATCCTCGTTGGCTTCAATGAACATGTTTCACAATGCAAATGGGTATGTTCACAGGGGCATGCAGAAGAAAGATATATATGCCCAAAAGCTTCGCTCAGAAGCACAGCCACCAGTGGCTCAGGTGGTAAGTGCTTGGTCTTGGAATGCTTGAGACCTGAGTTCTAATCCAATGTTTGGTATCTCCTGTGGGATGTTTAAAAAAAAGTATGTTTTTATTGAAAAATGGGGATGCATTGCCCTGCGCGATCAGCCAACAGCTAGCGCCCTTCAATACCTTCGTTGCCACTAACAGTTGTTCCTTTTCTTTCTGCACTTTGGCCTTGGTAACACCCATACAAAAGCTTGTCTCTCTGGCCCCAACTGACTGAAAAAAACGAGGGAAAAAGTGCAATCTACGGGTCACGGTTGATACAATATTAGCACTGGGACTCAAACAGGACACCTTCTCGAGGCGCTGCGAAGAGACCACCGGCCCCTGCATAGCAAGTAAACCTGTATCAGCATCTCACCAGCATCTGACTTTGTCGCCTGCAGGCTACACATAGAAGGCTGCAATAGGTGCATTAACCCATTGGGCTGTCGACCCTCCTTCCTCTCAGAGCAGGAAATTGAATTTCCATGTTGCCTTCCTTTGGCACCTTAGATCTGTCTTTCACCCTAATTCAGAGGATGTTTTGCTTCACGGAAAGATGATAATCATTGTGCGGTGTGAGACACTTATAGCTAAGCAGGTCAGTTAAATCTTTGCCTTTGTCATTATGGTGTATTGATATGCGCAGGGCAGTCTTCTGTCCTCTGCTTCTCTATGTTTTCTCATTGCTGCTTGGTCATGATTCTTAAATATAAGCACTCTGCTCTCAAAAGTGAAAGATTTGAAAGACTCTTGATGTAACGAGCCTTTCCCACTCTTTGCCCTGGGAGTGAGAGGGCTGCTTTCTGCCTTTAACTTCCTCAATTTTGGAGTGTCTGGCTCCACCACTGACAATAAGGGCCTAATCCTGGAGGGAAATGGACAGAGGTCTGCGCCCTGCGTCCTCCACGCGTCCCTAACGCTCCCAAACGCGACCACAGCCCTTACGGGCACAGCCCTATGTCCTATGCAGCCCCACTGGTACAGCCACCCACACAACTTAGGGTTAGGATCTGTGCTCTCCCACGTGGGCCTCAGAAAGTGTCACAGCCTGCTTTGCAAACCTTAGTGACGGTGGCCTAGGTGAAGATGATCTTGGTGGAATACTGATGCCTTTTTCCTCCCAGAAGCCACCCCAGGAGCATAGTAAAATGAAGGGGTGTGCCTGCTCAGCTGCCCTCTGTTTAGCCTCTGCCTGAGTGACATTAGTTCTGGTCTCTCCAGGCAAATGTATCCATCCGGGAGTAGCTGGGAAAAGGGAGTCTCTTTCTGCAGGCACAGTGGGGAAGACTCAGAGAGCTGCATGCCTGAGACATCTTTCCTTGTCCCTCGCTCATTGTTGTGTTCCCTAACTTCTAACTCTCTGCAAGGCCAGGCCCTGTTTCTTTTACTGCCAACCCCCCTGCCCCATCGTCTTCCACCTACTTCCCGCTCTATTATGCCTTTTCCTTTTTTGCTCTCTTTTACGGCCCTTTGAAAAGGAATGCAGGCCTAGCTAAGCCTCGTGAAGGAAATCTACCAACAAAAGATGCATTCCTCACTTATGGGAGGTGCTGTGAGATGAGTAAGAAGGGCTGAAGGGGCAATTGGGTTGTTGAGGTGGGAGGCACCAGAGGCATAGCCAGGATTGTCTAGCAAATGGGGCCCAAAGCTAATGTAGTTGGGCCCACTGCATTGACAAAAGTATCTGTAAATGTCCACCCAGCGCTGCTGAGTGGGCATTTACAGATTTTGGGTGGGCCTTTTCCCCTCAGGCCCTACCCTGCCTCTGCTCTCACCCCCAGGGCAAAGAGTGGGAAAGGCTTGCTACAGCAAGAGTCTTTCAAATCTTTCACTTTTGAGAGCACAGTGGTTACATTTAAAAATCATGAACAAGCAGCAAAAGAAGAACATAGAGTAGCAGAGGACAGAAGACTGCCCTGTGCATATCAATACACCCCAATGACAAAGGCAACGATTTAACGGAACTACATAGCTATTAGTGGCTCACACCTCACAATGATTATCATCTCTCTGTGAAGCACAACATCCTCGGAATTAGGGTGAAAGACAGATCTAAGGTGCCAAAGGAAGGCAACATGGAAATTCAGTTTCCTGCTCTGAGAGGAAGGAGGGTCGACAGCCCAATGGGTTAATGCACCTACTGCAGCCTCCTATGTGTAGCCTGCAGGCAACAAAGTCAGATGCTGGTGAGATGCTGATACAGGTTTGCTTGCTATGCAGGGTTCGGTGGTCACCTCACAGCGCTTCAAACAGGTTTCCTGTTTGAGTCCCAGTGAAAATATCGTATCAACCATGACCCGTAGATTACACTTTTTCCCCTCATATTTCCAGACAGTTGGGGCCAGAGAGACAAGCTTTTGTATGGGTGTTCCCAAGGCAAGAGTGCAGAAAACAAAGGCACAACTGTTAGTAGGAATGCAGGTGTTGAAGGGGCATTAACTGTTGGCTGATCGTGCAGGGTAATGCATACACATTTTCAATTAAAACATTTTTTTTTAAAAAGTGCTGAGGAGATACCAGACATTGGATTAGAACTCAGGTCTCCAGCATCCCAAGACCAAGCACTTACCACTTGAGCCACTGGTGGGTGTGCTTCTGAGAGTAGATTTTGGGCGTATATATCTTTCTTCTGCATGCCCCTATGAGCATACCCATTTGCATTGGGAAACATGTTCACTGAAGCCAACGAGGATAGAACATCTGGCCCCCCGCTCCACCAAATACCAGCTAACTGCAGTGGCCTAGAGGTTAAGTGCTTGCATTACAGCACTGGGGGGCCGGGGTTCGGGTCCTGCTTTCGGCACATAATCTCCTTGTACAGTTGTGAGAACCCAAACTCCTCCTAAAAGGTTGAGTGGGTACGTTTTTTTTAATGCTTTGTTAGTGCAACAGCCTCAGCTTCCACACCTTCCAGGCTCTCGAATCGTCTCTCAACCCTCAAATCAATACATTCTATACATTCCCTTCCATTCACTATCGAATTTTACATTCAGGTAGAAGCTTCTTCCAGCTATTCATTCCACCGAAGCGACTTTACCTTATCATCACTCCACTACCTAATGACATTGTCCGTGTTCCTAGATACAACACATCCCCTTTCCTTCACCTGAACACACAACAGACCTGTGTAGGGGCATGTGGCAAATACCTTTTATTTTCCATACCTCAACTTTCTTCTCTCATTCACACTCAGCAACTTGGCCACTCTCTCTTTGCTCCAGGCTTCTTCATTTTCTAACTTCACTGAGTTTCCCAAATCTTCCTTGACTACCATTCATCTTGAATAATTAGATAATCCATACTGAACATGCCTTCCCAGTTTCACTTGCAGTACCGCTACTTTCGGCATAGGAATGACTTGAACACAAGAAAAGGGGTGCCTGGTAAAGGGAGAGTGGAATAACGCAGAGAGGTGGGACTGAGGAAATGCAGGGTAAAGAGGGAGGTGGGAGGTGGGGCAGTCTAAAGGGAGAAGAAGGGCTGGATGAATGGGTCCCTGTGGAGAGGAGGAAGGGCTGGGTGAGTGGAGGTATGTCTAGAAGGGCAAGCCATGGGTTCCTTGGTGGGGGGGGTGGAAGAAAACAGAATGGCGGGACTATGGGGGAGAGTATGTGCAGGGTAAACAAAGGTGGGGCAGGCTAAAGAGGGAGGTAGCACTGGAAGGAAAAAAAAATGTCAGCCCATTGTGGAGTCCATTCCACCCTCTTTTCCTCCTCAATGCCTCCTTTCCCCACATTAGGACCCTTTTTGCACCCCCCCCCCCCCACAATTCAGGGTCTTCCTCCCCCAGAGACGCCAACTTACTCCCTGTCTGCCCCCAGGCCTCCTTTCTCCTACATCCCCAGGCCCCTCTTGACCTAACACCTACTCTTCTCCCCAGGGACCCATTCATCTGGCCCTACCTCCCTCACCTCCTCCTTTATTTACGCTGCACTTCCTCGCCTCCACAGTCCTACCTCTCTGCTGTCTTCCACCCTCTCTTTACCAGGTACCTCTTTTCATACCCACTGAACCTTTTAGAAGGAGTTTGGGTTCCCACAACTGTACAAGGAGATTATGTGCTGAAAGCAGGACTCGAACCCAGGACCCCAGCGCGGGAACCCAAGCACTTAACCTCTAGGCCACTGCAGTTAGCTGGAGTTTAGTGGAGCGGGGGGCCAGATGTTCTATCCTCGTTGGCTTCAATGAACATGTTTCACAATGCAAATGGGTATGTTCACAGGGGCATGCAGAAGAAAGATATATATGCCCAAAAGCTTCTCTCAGAAGCACAGCCACCAGTGGCTCAGGTGGTAAGTGCTTGGTCTTGGAATGCTTGAGACCTGAGTTCTAACCCAATGTTTGGTATCTCCTGTGGGATGTTTAAAAAAAAGTATGTTTTTATTGAAAAATGGGGATGCATTGCCCTGCGCGATCAGCCAACAGCTAGCGCCCTTCAATACCTTCGTTGCCACTAACAGTTGTTCCTTTTCTTTCTGCACTTTGGCCTTGGTAACACCCATACAAAAGCTTGTCTCTCTGGCCCCAACTGACTGAAAAAAACGAGGGAAAAAGTGCAATCTACGGGTCACGGTTGATACAATATTAGCACTGGGACTCAAACAGGACACCTTCTCGAGGCGCTGCGAAGAGACCACCGGCCCCTGCATAGCAAGTAAACCTGTATCAGCATCTCACCAGCATCTGACTTTGTCGCCTGCAGGCTACACATAGAAGGCTGCAATAGGTGCATTAACCCATTGGGCTGTCGACCCTCCTTCCTCTCAGAGCAGGAAATTGAATTTCCATGTTGCCTTCCTTTGGCACCTTAGATCTGTCTTTCACCCTAATTCAGAGGATGTTTTGCTTCACGGAAAGATGATAATCATTGTGCGGTGTGAGACACTTATAGCTAAGCAGGTCAGTTAAATCTTTGCCTTTGTCATTATGGTGTATTGATATGCGCAGGGCAGTCTTCTGTCCTCTGCTTCTCTATGTTTTCTCATTGCTGCTTGGTCATGATTCTTAAATATAAGCACTCTGCTCTCAAAAGTGAAAGATTTGAAAGACTCTTGATGTAACGAGCCTTTCCCACTCTTTGCCCTGGGAGTGAGAGGGCTGCTTTCTGCCTTTAACTTCCTCAATTTTGGAGTGTCTGGCTCCACCACTGACAATAAGGGCCTAATCCTGGAGGGAAATGGACAGAGGTCTGCGCCCTGCGTCCTCCACGCGTCCCTAACGCTCCCAAACGCGACCACAGCCCTTACGGGCACAGCCCTATGTCCTATGCAGCCCCACTGGTACAGCCACCCACACAACTTAGGGTTAGGATCTGTGCTCTCCCACGTGGGCCTCAGAAAGTGTCACAGCCTGCTTTGCAAACCTTAGTGACGGTGGCCTAGGTGAAGATGATCTTGGTGGAATACTGATGCCTTTTTCCTCCCAGAAGCCACCCCAGGAGCATAGTAAAATGAAGGGGTGTGCCTGCTCAGCTGGCCTCTGTTTAGCCTCTGCCTGAGTGACATTAGTTCTGGTCTCTCCAGGCAAATGTATCCATCCGGGAGTAGCTGGGAAAAGGGAGTCTCTTTCTGCAGGCACAGTGGGGAAGACTCAGAGAGCTGCATGCCTGAGACATCTTTCCTTGTCCCTCGCTCATTGTTGTGTTCCCTAACTTCTAACTCTCTGCAAGGCCAGGCCCTGTTTCTTTTACTGCCAACCCCCCTGCCCCATCGTCTTCCACCTACTTCCCGCTCTATTATGCCTTTTCCTTTTTTGCTCTCTTTTACGGCCCTTTGAAAAGGAATGCAGGCCTAGCTAAGCCTCGTGAAGGAAATCTACCAACAAAAGATGCATTCCTCACTTATGGGAGGTGCTGTGAGATGAGTAAGAAGGGCTGAAGGGGCAATTGGGTTGTTGAGGTGGGAGGCACCAGAGGCATAGCCAGGATTGTCTAGCAAATGGGGCCCAAAGCTAATGTAGTTGGGCCCACTGCATTGACAAAAGTATCTGTAAATGTCCACCCAGCGCTGCTGAGTGGGCATTTACAGATTTTGGGTGGGCCTTTTCCCCTCAGGCCCTACCCTGCCTCTGCTCTCACCCCCAGGGCAAAGAGTGGGAAAGGCTCGCTACAGCAAGAGTCTTTCAAATCTTTCACTTTTGAGAGCACAGTGGTTACATTTAAAAATCATGAACAAGCAGCAAAAGAAGAACATAGAGTAGCAGAGGACAGAAGACTGCCCTGTGCATATCAATACACCCCAATGACAAAGGCAACGATTTAACGGAACTACATAGCTATTAGTGGCTCACACCTCACAATGATTATCATCTCTCTGTGAAGCACAACATCCTCGGAATTAGGGTGAAAGACAGATCTAAGGTGCCAAAGGAAGGCAACATGGAAATTCAGTTTCCTGCTCTGAGAGGAAGGAGGGTCGACAGCCCAATGGGTTAATGCACCTACTGCAGCCTCCTATGTGTAGCCTGCAGGCGACAAAGTCAGATGCTGGTGAGATGCTGATACAGGTTTGCTTGCTATGCAGGGTTCGGTGGTCACCTCACAGCGCTTCAAACAGGTTTCCTGTTTGAGTCCCAGTGAAAATATTGTATCAACCATGACCCGTAGATTACACTTTTTCCCCTCATATTTCCAGACAGTTGGGGCCAGAGAGACAAGCTTTTGTATGGGTGTTCCCAAGGCAAGAGTGCAGAAAACAAAGGCACAACTGTTAGTAGGAATGCAGGTGTTGAAGGGGCATTAACTGTTGGCTGATCGTGCAGGGTAATGCATACACATTTTCAATTAAAACATTTTTTTTTTAAAAAGTGCTGAGGAGATACCAGACATTGGATTAGAACTCAGGTCTCCAGCATCCCAAGACCAAGCACTTACCACTTGAGCCACTGGTGGGTGTGCTTCTGAGAGTAGATTTTGGGCGTATATATCTTTCTTCTGCATGCCCCTATGAGCATACCCATTTGCATTGGGAAACATGTTCACTGAAGCCAACGAGGATAGAACATCTGGCCCCCCGCTCCACCAAATACCAGCTAACTGCAGTGGCCTAGAGGTTAAGTGCTTGCATTACAGCACTGGGGGGCCTGGGTTCGGGTCCTGCTTTCGGCACATAATCTCCTTGTACAGTTGTGAGAACCCAAACTCCTCCTAAAAGGTTGAGTGGGTACGTTTTTTTTAATGCTTTGTTAGTGCAACAGCCTCAGCTTCCACACCTTCCAGGCTCTCGAATCGTCTCTCAACCCTCAAATCAATACATTCTATACATTCCCTTCCATTCACTATCGAATTTTACATTCAGGTAGAAGCTTCTTCCAGCTATTCATTCCACCGAAGCGACTTTACCTTATCATCACTCCACTACCTAATGACATTGTCCGTGTTCCTAGATACAACACATCCCCTTTCCTTCACCTGAACACACAACAGACCTGTGTAGGGGCATGTGGCAAATACCTTTTATTTTCCATACCTCAACTTTCTTCTCTCATTCACACTCAGCAACTTGGCCACTCTCTCTTTGCTCCAGGCTTCTTCATTTTCTAACTTCACTGAGTTTCCCAAATCTTCCTTGACTACCATTCATCTTGAATAATTAGATAATCCATACTGAACATGCCTTCCCAGTTTCACTTGCAGTACCGCTACTTTCGGCATAGGAATGACTTGAACACAAGAAAAGGGGTGCCTGGTAAAGGGAGAGTGGAAGAACGCAGAGAGGTGGGACTGAGGAAATGCAGGGTAAAGAGGGAGGTGGTAGGTGGGGCAGTCTAAAGGGAGAAGAAGGGCTGGATGAATGGGTCCCTGTGGAGAGGAGGAAGGGCTGGGTGAGTGGGGGTATGTCTAGAAGGGCATGGCATGGGTTCCCTGGTGGGGGGGTGGAAGAAAACAGAGAGGCGGGACTATGGGGGAGAGTATGTGCAGGGTAAACAAAGGTGGGGCAGGCTAAAGAGGGAGGTAGCACTGGAAGGAAAAAAAAATGTCAGCCCATTGTGGAGTCCATTCCACCCTCTTTTCCTCCTCAATGCCTCCTTTCCCCACATTAGGACCCTTTTTGCACCCCCCCCCCACAATTCAGGGTCTTCCTCCCCCAGAGACGCCAACTTACTCCCTGTCTGCCCCCAGGCCTCCTTTCTCCTACATCCCCAGTCCCCTCTTGACCTAACACCTACTCTTCTCCCCAGGGACCCATTCATCTGGCCCTACCTCCCTCTTTAGCCTGCCTTACCTACTCCTTTATTTACGCTGCACTTCCTCGCCTCCACAGTCCTACCTCTCTGCTGTCTTCCACCCTCTCTTTACCAGGTACCTCTTTTCATACCCACTGAACCTTTTAGAAGGAGTTTGGGTTCCCACAACTGTACAAGGAGATTATGTGCCGAAAGCAGGACTCGAACCCAGGACCCCAGCGCTGGAACCCAAGCACTTAACCTCTAGGCCACTGCAGTTAGCTGGAGTTTAGTGGAGCGGGGGGCCAGATGTTCTATCCTCGTTGGCTTCAATGAACATGTTTCACAATGCAAATGGGTATGTTCACAGGGGCACGCAGAAGAAAGATATATATGCCCAAAAGCTTTTCTCAGAAGCACAGCCACCAGTGGCTCAGGTGGTAAGTGCTTGGTCTTGGAATGCTTGAGACCTGAGTTCTAATCCAATGTTTGGTATCTCCTGTGGGATGTTTAAAAAAAAGTATGTTTTTATTGAAAAATGGGGATGCATTGCCCTGCGCGATCAGCCAACAGCTAGCGCCCTTCAATACCTTCGTTGCCACTAACAGTTGTTCCTTTTCTTTCTGCACTTTGGCCTTGGTAACACCCATACAAAAGCTTGTCTCTCTGGCCCCAACTGACTGAAAAAAACGAGGGAAAAAGTGCAATCTACGGGTCACGGTTGATACAATATTAGCACTGGGACTCAAACAGGACACCTTCTCGAGGCGCTGCGAAGAGACCACCGGCCCCTGCATAGCAAGTAAACCTGTATCAGCATCTCACCAGCATCTGACTTTGTCGCCTGCAGGCTACACATAGAAGGCTGCAGTAGGTGCATTAACCCATTGGGCTGTCGACCCTCCTTCCTCTCAGAGCAGGAAATTGAATTTCCATGTTGCCTTCCTTTGGCACCTTAGATCTGTCTTTCACCCTAATTCAGAGGATGTTTTGCTTCACGGAAAGATGATAATCATTGTGCGGTGTGAGACACTTATAGCTAAGCAGGTCAGTTAAATCTTTGCCTTTGTCATTATGGTGTATTGATATGCGCAGGGCAGTCTTCTGTCCTCTGCTTCTCTATGTTTTCTCATTGCTGCTTGGTCATGATTCTTAAATATAAGCACTCTGCTCTCAAAAGTGAAAGATTTGAAAGACTCTTGATGTAACGAGCCTTTCCCACTCTTTGCCCTGGGATTGAGAGGGCTGCTTTCTGCCTTTAACTTCCTCAATTTTGGAGTGTCTGGCTCCACCACTGACAATAAGGGCCTAATCCTGGAGGGAAATGGACAGAGGTCTGCGCCCTGCGTCCTCCACGCGTCCCTAACGCTCCCAAACGCGACCACAGCCCTTACGGGCACAGCCCTATGTCCTATGCAGCCCCACTGGTACAGCCACCCACACAACTTAGGGTTAGGATCTGTGCTCTCCCACGTGGGCCTCAGAAAGTGTCACAGCCTGCTTTGCAAACCTTAGTGACGGTGGCCTAGGTGAAGATGATCTTGGTGGAATACTGATGCCTTTTTCCTCCCAGAAGCCACCCCAGGAGCATAGTAAAATGAAGGGGTGTGCCTGCTCAGCTGCCCTCTGTTTAGCCTCTGCCTGAGTGACATTAGTTCTGGTCTCTCCAGGCAAATGTATCTATCCGGGAGTAGCTGGGAAAAGGGAGTCTCTTTCTGCAGGCACAGTGGGGAAGACTCAGAGAGCTGCATGCCTGAGACATCTTTCCTTGTCCCTCGCTCATTGTTGTGTTCCCTAACTTCTAACTCTCTGCAAGGCCAGGCCCTGTTTCTTTTACTGCCAACCCCCCTGCCCCATCGTCTTCCACCTATTTCCCGCTCTATTATGCCTTTTCCTTTTTTGCTCTCTTTTACGGCCCTTTGAAAAGGAATGCAGGCCTAGCTAAGCCTCGTGAAGGAAATCTACCAACAAAAGATGCATTCCTCACTTATGGGAGGTGCTGTGAGATGAGTAAGAAGGGCTGAAGGGGCAATTGGGTTGTTGAGGTGGGAGGCACCAGAGGCATAGCCAGGATTGTCTAGCAAATGGGGCCCAAAGCTAATGTAGTTGGGCCCACTGCATTGACAAAAGTATCTGTAAATGTCCACCCAGCGCTGCTGAGTGGGCATTTACAGATTTTGGGTGGGCCTTTTCCCCTCAGGCCCTACCCTGCCTCTGCTCTCACCCCCAGGGCAAAGAGTGGGAAAGGCTCGCTACAGCAAGAGTCTTTCAAATCTTTCACTTTTGAGAGCACAGTGGTTACATTTAAAAATCATGAACAAGCAGCAAAAGAAGAACATAGAGTAGCAGAGGACAGAAGACTGCCCTGTGCATATCAATACACCCCAATGACAAAGGCAACGATTTAACGGAACTACATAGCTATTAGTGGCTCACACCTCACAATGATTATCATCTCTCTGTGAAGCACAACATCCTCGGAATTAGGGTGAAAGACAGATCTAAGGTGCCAAAGGAAGGCAACATGGAAATTCAGTTTCCTGCTCTGAGAGGAAGGAGGGTCGACAGCCCAATGGGTTAATGCACCTACTGCAGCCTCCTATGTGTAGCCTGCAGGCGACAAAGTCAGATGCTGGTGAGATGCTGATACAGGTTTGCTTGCTATGCAGGGGTCGGTGGTCACCTCACAGCGCCTCAAACAGGTTTCCTGTTTGAGTCCCAGTGAAAATATCGTATCAACCATGACCCGTAGATTACACTTTTTCCCCTCATATTTCCAGACAGTTGGGGCCAGAGAGACAAGCTTTTGTATGGGTGTTCCCAAGGCAAGAGTGCAGAAAACAAAGGCACAACTGTTAGTAGGAATGCAGGTGTTGAAGGGGCATTAACTGTTGGCTGATCGTGCAGGGTAATGCATACACATTTTCAATTAAAACATTTTTTTAAAAAAAGTGCTGAGGAGATACCAGACATTGGATTAGAACTCAGGTCTCCAGCATCCCAAGACCAAGCACTTACCACTTGAGTCACTGGTGGGTGTGCTTCTGAGAGTAGATTTTGGGCGTATATATCTTTCTTCTGCATGCCCCTATGAGCATACCCATTTGCATTGGGAAACATGTTCACTGAAGCCAACGAGGATAGAACATCTGGCCCCCCGCTCCACCAAATACCAGCTAACTGCAGTGGCCTAGAGGTTAAGTGCTTGCATTACAGCACTGGGGGGCCTGGGTTCGGGTCCTGCTTTCGGCACATAATCTCCTTGTACAGTTGTGAGAACCCAAACTCCTCCTAAAAGGTTGAGTGGGTACGTTTTTTTTAATGCTTTGTTAGTGCAACAGCCTCAGCTTCCACACCTTCCAGGCTCTCGAATCGTCTCTCAACCCTCAAATCAATAAATTCTATACATTCCCTTCCATTCACTATCGAATTTTACATTCAGGTAGAAGCTTCTTCCAGCTATTCATTCCACCGAAGCGACTTTACCTTATCATCACTCCACTACCTAATAACATTGTCCGTGTTCCTAGATACAACACATCCCCTTTCCTTCACCTGAACACACAACAGACCTGTGTAGGGGCATGTGGCAAATACCTTTTATTTTCCATACCTCAACTTGCTTCTCTCATTCACACTCAGCAACTTGGCCACTCTCTCTTTGCTCCAGGCTTCTTCATTTTCTAACTTCACTGAGTTTCCCAAATCTTCCTTGACTACCATTCATCTTGAATAATTAGATAATCCATACTGAACATGCCTTCCCAGTTTCACTTGCAGTACCGCTACTTTCGGCATAGGAATGACTTGAACACAAGAAAAGGGGTGCCTGGTAAAGGGAGAGTGGAAGAACGCAGAGAGGTGGGACTGAGGAAATGCAGGGTAAAGAGGGAGGTGGGAGGTGGGGCAGTCTAAAGGGAGAAGAAGGGCTGGATGAATGGGTCCCTGTGGAGAGGAGGAAGGGCTGGGTGAGTGGGGGTATGTCTAGAAGGGCATGGCATGGGTTCCCTGGTGGGGGGGTGGAAGAAAACAGAGAGGCGGGACTATGGGGGAGAGTATGTGCAGGGTAAACAAAGGTGGGGCAGGCTAAAGAGGGAGGTAGCACTGGAAGGAAAAAAAAATGTCAGCCCATTGTGGAGTCCATTCCACCCTCTTTTCCTCCTCTCCCCACATTAGGACCCTTTTTGCACCCCCCCCCCCCACAATTCAGGGTCTTCCTCCCCCAGAGACGCCAACTTACTCCCTGTCTGCCCCCAGGCCTCCTTTCTCCTACATCCCCAGGCCCCTCTTGACCTAACACCTACTCTTCTCCCCAGGGACCCATTCATCTGGCCCTACCTCCCTCTTTAGCCTGCCTCACCTCCTCCTTTATTTATGCTGCACTTCCTCGCCTCCACAGTCCTACTTCTCTGCTGTCTTCCACCCTCTCTTTACCAGGTACCTCTTTTCATACCCACTGAACCTTTTAGAAGGAGTTTGGGTTCCCACAACTGTACAAGGAGATTATGTGCCGAAAGCAGGACTCGAACCCAGGACCCCAGCGCTGGAACCCAAGCACTTAACCTCTAGGCCACTGCAGTTAGCTGGAGTTTAGTGGAGCGGGGGGCCAGATGTTCTATCCTCGTTGGCTTCAATGAACATGTTTCACAATGCAAATGGGTATGTTCACAGGGGCATGCAGAAGAAAGATATATATGCCCAAAAGCTTTTCTCAGAAGCACAGCCACCAGTGGCTCAGGTGGCAAGTGCTTGGTCTTGGAATGTTTGAGACCTGAGTTCTAATCCAATGTTTGGTATCTCCTGTGGGATGTTTAAAAAAAAGTATGTTTTTATTGAAAAATGGGGATGCATTGCCCTGCGCGATCAGCCAACAGCTAGCGCCCTTCAATACCTTCGTTGCCACTAACAGTTGTTCCTTTTCTTTCTGCACTTTGGCCTTGGTAACACCCATACAAAAGCTTGTCTCTCTGGCCCCAACTGACTGAAAAAAACGAGGGAAAAAGTGCAATCTACGGGTCACGGTTGATACAATATTAGCACTGGGACTCAAACAGGACACCTTCTCGAGGCGCTGCGAAGAGACCACCGGCCCCTGCATAGCAAGTAAACCTGTATCAGCATCTCACCAGCATCTGACTTTGTCGCCTGCAGGCTACACATAGAAGGCTGCAGTAGGTGCATTAACCCATTGGGCTGTCGACCCTCCTTCCTCTCAGAGCAGGAAATTGAATTTCCATGTTGCCTTCCTTTGGCACCTTAGATCTGTCTTTCACCCTAATTCAGAGGATGTTTTGCTTCACGGAAAGATGATAATCATTGTGCGGTGTGAGACACTTATAGCTAAGCAGGTCAGTTAAATCTTTGCCTTTGTCATTATGGTGTATTGATATGCGCAGGGCAGTCTTCTGTCCTCTGCTTCTCTATGTTTTCTCATTGCTGCTTGGTCATGATTCTTAAATATAAGCACTCTGCTCTCAAAAGTGAAAGATTTGAAAGACTCTTGATGTAACGAGCCTTTCCCACTCTTTGCCCTGGGAGTGAGAGGGCTGCTTTCTGCCTTTAACTTCCTCAATTTTGGAGTGTCTGGCTCCACCACTGACAATAAGGGCCTAATCCTGGAGGGAAATGGACAGAGGTCTGCGCCCTGCGTCCTCCACGCGTCCCTAACGCTCCCAAACGCGACCACAGCCCTTACGGGCACAGCCCTATGTCCTATGCAGCCCCCCTGGTACAGCCACCCACACAACTTAGGGTTAGGATCTGTGCTCTCCCACGTGGGCTCCAGAAAGTGTCACAGCCTGCTTTGCAAACCTTAGTGACGGTGGCCTAGGTGAAGATGATCTTGGTGGAATACTGATGCCTTTTTCCTCCCAGAAGCCACCCCAGGAGCATAGTAAAATGAAGGGGTGTGCCTGCTCAGCTGCCCTCTGTTTAGCCTCTGCCTGAGTGACATTAGTTCTGGTCTCTCCAGGCAAATGTATCTATCCGGGAGTAGCTGGGAAAAGGGAGTCTCTTTCTGCAGGCACAGTGGGGAAGACTCAGAGAGCTGCATGCCTGAGACATCTTTCCTTGTCCCTCGCTCATTGTTGTGTTCCCTAACTTCTAACTCTCTGCAAGGCCAGGCCCTGTTTCTTTTACTGCCAACCCCCCTGCCCCATCGTCTTCCACCTACTTCCCGCTCTATTATGCCTTTTCCTTTTTTGCTCTCTTTTACGGCCCTTTGAAAAGGAATGCAGGCCTAGCTAAGCCTCGTGAAGGAAATCTACCAACAAAAGATGCATTCCTCACTTATGGGAGGTGCTGTGAGATGAGTAAGAAGGGCTGAAGGGGCAATTGGGTTGTTGAGGTGGGAGGCACCAGAGGCATAGCCAGGATTGTCTAGCAAATGGGGCCCAAAGCTAATGTAGTTGGGCCCACTGCATTGACAAAAGTATCTGTAAATGCCCACCCAGCGCTGCTGAGTGGGCATTTACAGATTTTGGGTGGGCCTTTTCCCCTCAGGCCCTACCCTGCCTCTGCTCTCACCCCCAGGGCAAAGAGTGGGAAAGGCTCGCTACAGCAAGAGTCTTTCAAATCTTTCACTTTTGAGAGCACAGTGGTTACATTTAAAAATCATGAACAAGCAGCAAAAGAAGAACATAGAGTAGCAGAGGACAGAAGACTGCCCTGTGCATATCAATACACCCCAATGACAAAGGCAACGATTTAACGGAACTACATAGCTATTAGTGGCTCACACCTCACAATGATTATCATCTCTCTGTGAAGCACAACATCCTCGGAATTAGGGTGAAAGACAGATCTAAGGTGCCAAAGGAAGGCAACATGGAAATTCAGTTTCCTGCTCTGAGAGGAAGGAGGGTCGACAGCCCAATGGGTTAATGCACCTACTGCAGCCTCCTATGTGTAGCCTGCAGGCGACAAAGTCAGATGCTGGTGAGATGCTGATACAGGTTTGCTTGCTATGCAGGGGTCGGTGGTCACCTCACAGCGCCTAAAACAGGTTTCCTGTTTGAGTCCCAGTGAAAATATCGTATCAACCATGACCCGTAGATTACACTTTTTCCCCTCATATTTCCAGACAGTTGGGGCCAGAGAGACAAGCTTTTGTATGGGTGTTCCCAAGGCAAGAGTGCAGAAAACAAAGGCACAACTGTTAGTAGGAATGCAGGTGTTGAAGGGGCATTAACTGTTGGCTGATCGTGCAGGGTAATGCATACACATTTTCAATTAAAACATTTTTTTTTAAAAAGTGCTGAGGAGATACCAGACATTGGATTAGAACTCAGGTCTCCAGCATCCCAAGACCAAGCACTTACCACTTGAGTCACTGGTGGGTGTGCTTCTGAGAGCAGATTTTGGGCGTATATATCTTTCTTCTGCATGCCCCTATGAGCATACCCATTTGCATTGGGAAACATGTTCACTGAAGCCAACGAGGATAGAACATCTGGCCCCCCGCTCCACCAAATACCAGCTAACTGCAGTGGCCTAGAGGTTAAGTGCTTGCATTACAGCACTGGGGGGCCTGGGTTCGGGTCCTGCTTTCGGCACATAATCTCCTTGTACAGTTGTGAGAACCCAAACTCCTCCTAAAAGGTTGAGTGGGTACGTTTTTTTTAATGCTTTGTTAGTGCAACAGCCTCAGCTTCCACACCTTCCAGGCTCTCGAATCGTCTCTCAACCCTCAAATCAATAAATTCTATACATTCCCTTCCATTCACTATCGAATTTTACATTCAGGTAGAAGCTTCTTCCAGCTATTCATTCCACCGAAGCGACTTTACCTTATCATCACTCCACTACCTAATAACATTGTCCGTGTTCCTAGATACAACACATCCCCTTTCCTTCACCTGAACACACAACAGACCTGTGTAGGGGCATGTGGCAAATACCTTTTATTTTCCATACCTCAACTTGCTTCTCTCATTCACACTCAGCAACTTGGCCACTCTCTCTTTGCTCCAGGCTTCTTCATTTTCTAACTTCACTGAGTTTCCCAAATCTTCCTTGACTACCATTCATCTTGAATAATTAGATAATCCATACTGAACATGCCTTCCCAGTTTCACTTGCAGTACCGCTACTTTCGGCATAGGAATGACTTGAACACAAGAAAAGGGGTGCCTGGTAAAGGGAGAGTGGAAGAACGCAGAGAGGTGGGACTGAGGAAATGCAGGGTAAAGAGGGAGGTGGGAGGTGGGGCAGTCTAAAGGGAGAAGAAGGGCTGGATGAATGGTTCCCTGTGGAGAGGAGGAAGGGCTGGGTGAGTGGGGGTATGTCTAGAAGGGCATGGCATGGGTTCCCTGGTGGGGGGGTGGAAGAAAACAGAGAGGCGGGACTATGGGGGAGAGTATGTGCAGGGTAAACAAAGGTGGGGCAGGCTAAAGAGGGAGGTAGCACTGGAAGGAAAAAAAAATGTCAGTCCATTGTACCCTCTTTTCCTCCTCAATGCCTCCTTTCCCCACATTAGGACCCTTTTTGCACCCCCCCCCACAATTCAGGGTCTTCCTCCCCCAGAGACGCCAACTTACTCCCTGTCTGCCCCCAGGCCTCCTTTCTCCTACATCCCCAGGCCCCTCTTGACCTAACACCTACTCTTCTCCCCAGGGACCCATTCATCTGGCCCTACCTCCCTCTTTAGCCTGCCTCACCTCTTCCTTTATTTACGCTGCACTTCCTCTCCTCCACAGTCCTACCTCTCTGCTGTCTTCCACCCTCTCTTTACCAGGTACCTCTTTTCATACCCACTGAACCTTTTAGAAGGAGTTTGGGTTCCCCAACTGTACAAGGAGATTATGTGCCGAAAGCAGGACTCGAACCCAGGACCCCAGCGCTGGAACCCAAGCACTTAACCTCTAGGCCACTGCAGTTAGCTGGAGTTTAGTGGAGCGGGGGGCCAGATGTTCTATCCTCGTTGGCTTCAATGAACATGTTTCACAATGCAAATGGGTATGTTCACAGGGGCATGCAGAAGAAAGATATATATGCCCAAAAGCTTCTCTCAGAAACACAGCCACCAGTGGCTCAGGTGGTAAGTGCTTGGTCTTGGAATGCTTGAGACCTGAGTTCTAATCCAATGTTTGGTATCTCCTGTGGGATGTTTAAAAAAAAATATGTTTTATTGAAAAATGGGGATGCATTGCCCTGCGCGATCAGCCAACAGCTAGCGCCCCTTCAATACCTTCGTTGCCACTAACAGTTGTTCCTTTTCTTTCTGCACTTTGGCCTTGGTAACACCCATACAAAAGCTTGTCTCTCTGGCCCCAACTGAATGAAAAAAACGAGGGAAAAAGTGCAATCTACGGGTCACGGTTGATACAATATTAGCACTGGGACTCAAACAGGACACCTTCTCGAGGCGCTGCGAGGTGACCACCGGCCCCTGCATAGCAAGTAAACCTGTATCAGCATCTCACCAGCATCTGACTTTGTCGCCTGCAGGCTACACATAGAAGGCTGCAGTAGGTGCATTAACCCATTGGGCTGTCGACCCTCCTTCCTCTCAGAGCAGGAAATTGAATTTCCATGTTGCCTTCTTTTGGCACCTTAGATCTGTCTTTCACCCTAATTCAGAGGATGTTTTGCTTCACGGAAAGATGATAATCATTGTGCGGTGTGAGACACTTATAGCTAAGCAGGTCAGTTAAATCTTTGCCTTTGTCATTATGGTGTATTGATATGCGCAGGGCAGTCTTCTGTCCTCTGCTTCTCTATGTTTTCTCATTGCTGCTTGGTCATGATTCTTAAATATAAGCACTCTGCTCTCAAAAGTGAAAGATTTGAAAGACTCTTGATGTAACGAGCCTTTCCCACTCTTTGCCCTGGGAGTGAGAGGGCTGCTTTCTGCCTTTAACTTCCTCAATTTTGGAGTGTCTGGCTCCACCACTGACACTAAGGGCCTAATCCTGGAGGGAAATGGACAGAGGTCTGCGCCCTGCGTCCTCCACGCGTCCCTAACGCTCCCAAACGCGACCACAGCCCTTACGGGCACAGCCCTATGTCCTATGCAGCCCCACTGGTACAGCCACCCACACAATTTAGGGTTAGGATCTGTGCTCTCCCACGTGGGCCTCAGAAAGTGTCACAGCCTGCTTTGCAAACCTTAGTGACGGTGGCCTAGGTGAAGATGATCTTGGTGGAATACTGATGCCTTTTTCCTCCCAGAAGCCACCCCAGGAGCATAGTAAAATGAAGGGGTGTGCCTGCTCAGCTGCCCTCTGTTTAGCCTCTGCCTGAGTGACATTAGTTCTGGTCTCTCCAGGCAAATGTATCTATCCGGGAGTAGCTGGGAAAAGGGAGTCTCTTTCTGCAGGCACAGTGGGGAAGACTCAGAGAGCTGCATGCCTGAGACATCTTTCCTTGTCCCTCGCTCATTGTTGTGTTCCCTAACTTCTAACTCTCTGCAAGGCCAGGCCCTGTTTCTTTTACTGCCAACCCCCCTGCCCCATCGTCTTCCACCTACTTCCCGCTCTATTATGCCTTTTCCTTTTTTGCTCTCTTTTACGGCCCTTTGAAAAGGAATGCAGGCCTAGCTAAGCCTCGTGAAGGAAATCTACCAACAAAAGATGCATTCCTCACTTATGGGAGGTGCTGTGAGATGAGTAAGAAGGGCTGAAGGGGCAATTGGGTTGTTGAGGTGGGAGGCACCAGAGGCATAGCCAGGATTGTCTAGCAAATGGGGCCCAAAGCTAATGTAGTTGGGCCCACTGCATTGACAAAAGTATCTGTAAATGTCCACCCAGCGCTGCTGAGTGGGCATTTACAGATTTTGGGTGGGCCTTTTCCCCTCAGGCCCTACCCTGCCTCTGCTCTCACCCCCAGGGCAAAGAGTGGGAAAGGCTCGCTACAGCAAGAGTCTTTCAAATCTTTCACTTTTGAGAGCACAGTGGTTACATTTAAAAATCATGAACAAGCAGCAAAAGAAGAACATAGAGTAGCAGAGGACAGAAGACTGCCCTGTGCATATCAATACACCCCAATGACAAAGGCAACGATTTAACGGAACTACATAGCTATTAGTGGCTCACACCTCACAATGATTATCATCTCTCTGTGAAGCACAACATCCTCGGAATTAGGGTGAAAGACAGATCTAAGGTGCCAAAGGAAGGCAACATGGAAATTCAGTTTCCTGCTCTGAGAGGAAGGAGGGTCGACAGCCCAATGGGTTAATGCACCTACTGCAGCCTCCTATGTGTAGCCTGCAGGCGACAAAGTCAGATGCTGGTGAGATGCTGATACAGGTTTGCTTGCTATGCAGGGGTCGGTGGTCACCTCACAGCGCCTCAAACAGGTTTCCTGTTTGAGTCCCAGTGAAAATATCGTATCAACCATGACCCGTAGATTACACTTTTTCCCCTCATATTTCCAGACAGTTGGGGCCAGAGAGACAAGCTTTTGTATGGGTGTTCCCAAGGCAAGAGTGCAGAAAACAAAGGCACAACTGTTAGGTGGAATGCAGGTGTTGAAGGGGCATTAACTGTTGGCTGATCGTGCAGGGTAATGCATACACATTTTCAATTAAAACATTTTTTTTAAAAAAGTGCTGAGGAGATACCAGACATTGGATTAGAACTCAGGTCTCCAGCATCCCAAGACCAAGCACTTACCACTTGAGCCACTGGTGGGTGTGCTTCTGAGAGTAGATTTTGGGCGTATATATCTTTCTTCTGCATGCCCCTATGAGCATACCCATTTGCATTGGGAAACATGTTCACTGAAGCCAACGAGGATAGAACATCTGGCCCCCCGCTCCACCAAATACCAGCTAACTGCAGTGGCCTAGAGGTTAAGTGCTTGCATTACAGCACTGGGGGGCCTGGGTTCGGGTCCTGCTTTCGGCACATAATCTCCTTGTACAGTTGTGAGAACCCAAACTCCTCCTAAAAGGTTGAGTGGGTACGTTTTTTTTAATGCTTTGTTAGTGCAACAGCCTCAGCTTCCACACCTTCCAGGCTCTCGAATCGTCTCTCAACCCTCAAATCAATAAATTCTATACATTCCCTTCCATTCACTATCGAATTTTACATTCAGGTAGAAGCTTCTTCCAGCTATTCATTCCACCGAAGCGACTTTACCTTATCATCACTCCACTACCTAATAACATTGTCCGTGTTCCTAGATACAACACATCCCCTTTCCTTCACCTGAACACACAACAGACCTGTGTAGGGGCATGTGGCAAATACCTTTTATTTTCCATACCTCAACTTGCTTCTCTCATTCACACTCAGCAACTTGGCCACTCTCTCTTTGCTCCAGGCTTCTTCATTTTCTAACTTCACTGAGTTTCCCAAATCTTCCTTGACTACCATTCATCTTGAATAATTAGATAATCCATACTGAACATGCCTTCCCAGTTTCACTTGCAGTACCGCTACTTTCGGCATAGGAATGACTTGAACACAAGAAAAGGGGTGCCTGGTAAAGGGAGAGTGGAAGAACGCAGAGAGGTGGGACTGAGGAAATGCAGGGTAAAGAGGGAGGTGGGAGGTGGGGCAGTCTAAAGGGAGAAGAAGGGCTGGATGAATGGGTCCCTGTGGAGAGGAGGAAGGGCTGGGTGAGTGGGGGTATGTCTAGAAGGGCATGGCATGGGTTCCCTGGTGGGGGGGTGGAAGAAAACAGAGAGGCGGGACTATGGGGGAGAGTATGTGCAGGGTAAACAAAGGTGGGGCAGGCTAAAGAGGGAGGTAGCACTGGAAGGAAAAAAAAATGTCAGTCCATTGTACCCTCTTTTCCTCCTCAATGCCTCCTTTCCCCACATTAGGACCCTTTTTGCACCCCCCCCCCCCACAATTCAGGGTCTTCCTCCACCAGAGACGCCAACTTACTCCCTGTCTGCCCCCAGGCCTCCTTTCTCCTACATCCCCAGGCCCCTCTTGACCTAACACCTACTCTTCTCCCCAGGGACCCATTCATCTGGCCCTACCTCCCTCTTTAGCCTGCCTCACCTCTTCCTTTATTTACGCTGCACTTCCTCTCCTCCACAGTCCTACCTCTCTGCTGTCTTCCACCCTCTCTTTACCAGGTACCTCTTTTCATACCCACTGAACCTTTTAGAAGGAGTTTGGGTTCCCCAACTGTACAAGGAGATTATGTGCCGAAAGCAGGACTCGAACCCAGGACCCCAGCGCTGGAACCCAAGCACTTAACCTCTAGGCCACTGCAGTTAGCTGGAGTTTAGTGGAGCGGGGGGCCAGATGTTCTATCCTCGTTGGCTTCAATGAACATGTTTCACAATGCAAATGGGTATGTTCACAGGGGCATGCAGAAGAAAGATATATATGCCCAAAAGCTTCTCTCAGAAACACAGCCACCAGTGGCTCAGGTGGTAAGTGCTTGGTCTCGGAATGCTTGAGACCTGAGTTCTAATCCAATGTTTGGTATCTCCTGTGGGATGTTTAAAAAAAAATATGTTTTATTGAAAAATGGGGATGCATTGCCCTGCGCGATCAGCCAACAGCTAGCGCCCCTTCAATACCTTCGTTGCCACTAACAGTTGTTCCTTTTCTTTCTGCACTTTGGCCTTGGTAACACCCATACAAAAGCTTGTCTCTCTGGCCCCAACTGAATGAAAAAAACGAGGGAAAAAGTGCAATCTACGGGTCACGGTTGATACAATATTAGCACTGGGACTCAAACAGGACACCTTCTCGAGGCGCTGCGAGGTGACCACCGGCCCCTGCATAGCAAGTAAACCTGTATCAGCATCTCACCAGCATCTGACTTTGTCGCCTGCAGGCTACACATAGAAGGCTGCAGTAGGTGCATTAACCCATTGGGCTGTCGACCCTCCTTCCTCTCAGAGCAGGAAATTGAATTTCCATGTTGCCTTCTTTTGGCACCTTAGATCTGTCTTTCACCCTAATTCAGAGGATGTTTTGCTTCACGGAAAGATGATAATCATTGTGCGGTGTGAGACACTTATAGCTAAGCAGGTCAGTTAAATCTTTGCCTTTGTCATTATGGTGTATTGATATGCGCAGGGCAGTCTTCTGTCCTCTGCTTCTCTATGTTTTCTCATTGCTGCTTGGTCATGATTCTTAAATATAAGCACTCTGCTCTCAAAAGTGAAAGATTTGAAAGACTCTTGATGTAACGAGCCTTTCCCACTCTTTGCCCTGGGAGTGAGAGGGCTGCTTTCTGCCTTTAACTTCCTCAATTTTGGAGTGTCTGGCTCCACCACTGACACTAAGGGCCTAATCCTGGAGGGAAATGGACAGAGGTCTGCGCCCTGCGTCCTCCACGCGTCCCTAACGCTCCCAAACGCGACCACAGCCCTTACGGGCACAGCCCTATGTCCTATGCAGCCCCACTGGTACAGCCACCCACACAATTTAGGGTTAGGATCTGTGCTCTCCCACGTGGGCCTCAGAAAGTGTCACAGCCTGCTTTGCAAACCTTAGTGACGGTGGCCTAGGTGAAGATGATCTTGGTGGAATACTGATGCCTTTTTCCTCCCAGAAGCCACCCCAGGAGCATAGTAAAATGAAGGGGTGTGCCTGCTCAGCTGCCCTCTGTTTAGCCTCTGCCTGAGTGACATTAGTTCTGGTCTCTCCAGGCAAATGTATCTATCCGGGAGTAGCTGGGAAAAGGGAGTCTCTTTCTGCAGGCACAGTGGGGAAGACTCAGAGAGCTGCATGCCTGAGACATCTTTCCTTGTCCCTCGCTCATTGTTGTGTTCCCTAACTTCTAACTCTCTGCAAGGCCAGGCCCTGTTTCTTTTACTGCCAACCCCCCTGCCCCATCGTCTTCCACCTACTTCCCGCTCTATTATGCCTTTTCCTTTTTTGCTCTCTTTTACGGCCCTTTGAAAAGGAATGCAGGCCTAGCTAAGCCTCGTGAAGGAAATCTACCAACAAAAGATGCATTCCTCACTTATGGGAGGTGCTGTGAGATGAGTAAGAAGGGCTGAAGGGGCAATTGGGTTGTTGAGGTGGGAGGCACCAGAGGCATAGCCAGGATTGTCTAGCAAATGGGGCCCAAAGCTAATGTAGTTGGGCCCACTGCATTGACAAAAGTATCTGTAAATGTCCACCCAGCGCTGCTGAGTGGGCATTTACAGATTTTGGGTGGGCCTTTTCCCCTCAGGCCCTACCCTGCCTCTGCTCTCACCCCCAGGGCAAAGAGTGGGAATGGCTCGCTACAGCAAGAGTCTTTCAAATCTTTCACTTTTGAGAGCACAGTGGTTACATTTAAAAATCATGAACAAGCAGCAAAAGAAGAACATAGAGTAGCAGAGGACAGAAGACTGCCCTGTGCATATCAATACACCCCAATGACAAAGGCAACGATTTAACGGAACTACATAGCTATTAGTGGCTCACACCTCACAATGATTATCATCTCTCTGTGAAGCACAACATCCTCGGAATTAGGGTGAAAGACAGATCTAAGGTGCCAAAGGAAGGCAACATGGAAATTCAGTTTCCTGCTCTGAGAGGAAGGAGGGTCGACAGCCCAATGGGTTAATGCACCTACTGCAGCCTCCTATGTGTAGCCTGCAGGCGACAAAGTCAGATGCTGGTGAGATGCTGATACAGGTTTGCTTGCTATGCAGGGGTCGGTGGTCACCTCACAGCGCCTCAAACAGGTTTCCTGTTTGAGTCCCAGTGAAAATATCGTATCAACCATGACCCGTAGATTACACTTTTTCCCCTCATATTTCCAGACAGTTGGGGCCAGAGAGACAAGCTTTTGTATGGGTGTTCCCAAGGCAAGAGTGCAGAAAACAAAGGCACAACTGTTAGGTGGAATGCAGGTGTTGAAGGGGCATTAACTGTTGGCTGATCGTGCAGGGTAATGCATACACATTTTCAATTAAAACATTTTTTTTAAAAAAGTGCTGAGGAGATACCAGACATTGGATTAGAACTCAGGTCTCCAGCATCCCAAGACCAAGCACTTACCACTTGAGCCACTGGTGGGTGTGCTTCTGAGAGTAGATTTTGGGCGTATATATCTTTCTTCTGCATGCCCCTATGAGCATACCCATTTGCATTGGGAAACATGTTCACTGAAGCCAACGAGGATAGAACATCTGGCCCCCCGCTCCACCAAATACCAGCTAACTGCAGTGGCCTAGAGGTTAAGTGCTTGCATTACAGCACTGGGGGGCCTGGGTTCGGGTCCTGCTTTCGGCACATAATCTCCTTGTACAGTTGTGAGAACCCAAACTCCTCCTAAAAGGTTGAGTGGGTACGTTTTTTTTAATGCTTTGTTAGTGCAACAGCCTCAGCTTCCACACCTTCCAGGCTCTCGAATCGTCTCTCAACCCTCAAATCAATAAATTCTATACATTCCCTTCCATTCACTATCGAATTTTACATTCAGGTAGAAGCTTCTTCCAGCTATTCATTCCACCGAAGCGACTTTACCTTATCATCACTCCACTACCTAATAACATTGTCCGTGTTCCTAGATACAACACATCCCCTTTCCTTCACCTGAACACACAACAGACCTGTGTAGGGGCATGTGGCAAATACCTTTTATTTTCCATACCTCAACTTGCTTCTCTCATTCACACTCAGCAACTTGGCCACTCTCTCTTTGCTCCAGGCTTCTTCATTTTCTAACTTCACTGAGTTTCCCAAATCTTCCTTGACTACCATTCATCTTGAATAATTAGATAATCCATACTGAACATGCCTTCCCAGTTTCACTTGCAGTACCGCTACTTTCGGCATAGGAATGACTTGAACACAAGAAAAGGGGTGCCTGGTAAAGGGAGAGTGGAAGAACGCAGAGAGGTGGGACTGAGGAAATGCAGGGTAAAGAGGGAGGTGGGAGGTGGGGCAGTCTAAAGGGAGAAGAAGGGCTGGATGAATGGGTCCCTGTGGAGAGGAGGAAGGGCTGGGTGAGTGGGGGTATGTCTAGAAGGGCATGGCATGGGTTCCCTGGTGGGGGGGTGGAAGAAAACAGAGAGGCGGGACTATGGGGGAGAGTATGTGCAGGGTAAACAAAGGTGGGGCAGGCTAAAGAGGGAGGTAGCACTGGAAGGAAAAAAAAATGTCAGTCCATTGTACCCTCTTTTCCTCCTCAATGCCTCCTTTCCCCACATTAGGACCCTTTTTGCACCCCCCCCCCCACAATTCAGGGTCTTCCTCCACCAGAGACGCCAACTTACTCCCTGTCTGCCCCCAGGCCTCCTTTCTCCTACATCCCCAGGCCCCTCTTGACCTAACACCTACTCTTCTCCCCAGGGACCCATTCATCTGGCCCTACCTCCCTCTTTAGCCTGCCTCACCTCTTCCTTTATTTACGCTGCACTTCCTCTCCTCCACAGTCCTACCTCTCTGCTGTCTTTCACCCTCTCTTTACCAGGTACCTCTTTTCATACCCACTGAACCTTTTAGAAGGAGTTTGGGTTCCCCAACTGTACAAGGAGATTATGTGCCGAAAGCAGGACTCGAACCCAGGACCCCAGCGCTGGAACCCAAGCACTTAACCTCTAGGCCACTGCAGTTAGCTGGAGTTTAGTGGAGCGGGGGGCCAGATGTTCTATCCTCGTTGGCTTCAATGAACATGTTTCACAATGCAAATGGGTATGTTCACAGGGGCATGCAGAAGAAAGATATATATGCCCAAAAGCTTCTCTCAGAAACACAGCCACCAGTGGCTCAGGTGGTAAGTGCTTGGTCTTGGAATGCTTGAGACCTGAGTTCTAATCCAATGTTTGGTATCTCCTGTGGGATGTTTAAAAAAAAATATGTTTTATTGAAAAATGGGGATGCATTGCCCTGCGTGATCAGCCAACAGCTAGCGCCCCTTCAATACCTTCGTTGCCACTAACAGTTGTTCCTTTTCTTTCTGCACTTTGGCCTTGGTAACACCCATACAAAAGCTTGTCTCTCTGGCCCCAACTGAATGAAAAAAACGAGGGAAAAAGTGCAATCTACGGGTCACGGTTGATACAATATTAGCACTGGGACTCAAACAGGACACCTTCTCGAGGCGCTGCGAGGTGACCACCGGCCCCTGCATAGCAAGTAAACCTGTATCAGCATCTCACCAGCATCTGACTTTGTCGCCTGCAGGCTACACATAGAAGGCTGCAGTAGGTGCATTAACCCATTGGGCTGTCGACCCTCCTTCCTCTCAGAGCAGGAAATTGAATTTCCATGTTGCCTTCTTTTGGCACCTTAGATCTGTCTTTCACCCTAATTCAGAGGATGTTTTGCTTCACGGAAAGATGATAATCATTGTGCGGTGTGAGACACTTATAGCTAAGCAGGTCAGTTAAATCTTTGCCTTTGTCATTATGGTGTATTGATATGCGCAGGGCAGTCTTCTGTCCTCTGCTTCTCTATGTTTTCTCATTGCTGCTTGGTCATGATTCTTAAATATAAGCACTCTGCTCTCAAAAGTGAAAGATTTGAAAGACTCTTGATGTAACGAGCCTTTCCCACTCTTTGCCCTGGGAGTGAGAGGGCTGCTTTCTGCCTTTAACTTCCTCAATTTTGGAGTGTCTGGCTCCACCACTGACACTAAGGGCCTAATCCTGGAGGGAAATGGACAGAGGTCTGCGCCCTGCGTCCTCCACGCGTCCCTAACGCTCCCAAACGCGACCACAGCCCTTACGGGCACAGCCCTATGTCCTATGCAGCCCCACTGGTACAGCCACCCACACAATTTAGGGTTAGGATCTGTGCTCTCCCACGTGGGCCTCAGAAAGTGTCACAGCCTGCTTTGCAAACCTTAGTGACGGTGGCCTAGGTGAAGATGATCTTGGTGGAATACTGATGCCTTTTTCCTCCCAGAAGCCACCCCAGGAGCATAGTAAAATGAAGGGGTGTGCCTGCTCAGCTGCCCTCTGTTTAGCCTCTGCCTGAGTGACATTAGTTCTGGTCTCTCCAGGCAAATGTATCTATCCGGGAGTAGCTGGGAAAAGGGAGTCTCTTTCTGCAGGCACAGTGGGGAAGACTCAGAGAGCTGCATGCCTGAGACATCTTTCCTTGTCCCTCGCTCATTGTTGTGTTCCCTAACTTCTAACTCTCTGCAAGGCCAGGCCCTGTTTCTTTTACTGCCAACCCCCCTGCCCCATCGTCTTCCACCTACTTCCCGCTCTATTATGCCTTTTCCTTTTTTGCTCTCTTTTACGGCCCTTTGAAAAGGAATGCAGGCCTAGCTAAGCCTCGTGAAGGAAATCTACCAACAAAAGATGCATTCCTCACTTATGGGAGGTGCTGTGAGATGAGTAAGAAGGGCTGAAGGGGCAATTGGGTTGTTGAGGTGGGAGGCACCAGAGGCATAGCCAGGATTGTCTAGCAAATGGGGCCCAAAGCTAATGTAGTTGGGCCCACTGCATTGACAAAAGTATCTGTAAATGTCCACCCAGCGCTGCTGAGTGGGCATTTACAGATTTTGGGTGGGCCTTTTCCCCTCAGGCCCTACCCTGCCTCTGCTCTCACCCCCAGGGCAAAGAGTGGGAAAGGCTCGCTACAGCAAGAGTCTTTCAAATCTTTCACTTTTGAGAGCACAGTGGTTACATTTAAAAATCATGAACAAGCAGCAAAAGAAGAACATAGAGTAGCAGAGGACAGAAGACTGCCCTGTGCATATCAATACACCCCAATGACAAAGGCAACGATTTAACGGAACTACATAGCTATTAGTGGCTCACACCTCACAATGATTATCATCTCTCTGTGAAGCACAACATCCTCGGAATTAGGGTGAAAGACAGATCTAAGGTGCCAAAGGAAGGCAACATGGAAATTCAGTTTCCTGCTCTGAGAGGAAGGAGGGTCGACAGCCCAATGGGTTAATGCACCTACTGCAGCCTCCTATGTGTAGCCTGCAGGCGACAAAGTCAGATGCTGGTGAGATGCTGATACAGGTTTGCTTGCTATGCAGGGGTCGGTGGTCACCTCACAGCGCCTCAAACAGGTTTCCTGTTTGAGTCCCAGTGAAAATATCATATCAACCATGACCCGTAGATTACACTTTTTCCTCTCATATTTCCAGACAGTTGGGGCCAGAGAGACAAGCTTTTGTATGGGTGTTCCCAAGGCAAGAGTGCAGAAAACAAAGGCACAACTGTTAGGTGGAATGCAGGTGTTGAAGGGGCATTAACTGTTGGCTGATCGTGCAGGGTAATGCATACACATTTTCAATTAAAACATTTTTTTTAAAAAAGTGCTGAGGAGATACCAGACATTGGATTAGAACTCAGGTCTCCAGCATCCCAAGACCAAGCACTTACCACTTGAGCCACTGGTGGGTGTGCTTCTGAGAGTAGATTTTGGGCGTATATATCTTTCTTCTGCATGCCCCTATGAGCATACCCATTTGCATTGGGAAACATGTTCACTTCAGCCAACGAGGATAGAACATCTGGCCCCCCGCTCCACCAAATACCAGCTAACTGCAGTGGCCTAGAGGTTAAGTGCTTGCATTACAGCACTGGGGGGCCTGGGTTCGGGTCCTGCTTTCGGCACATAATCTCCTTGTACAGTTGTGAGAACCCAAACTCCTCCTAAAAGGTTGAGTGGGTACGTTTTTTTTAATGCTTTGTTAGTGCAACAGCCTCAGCTTCCACACCTTCCAGGCTCTCGAATCGTCTCTCAACCCTCAAATCAATACATTCTATACATTCCCTTCCATTCACTATCGAATTTTACATTCAGGTAGAAGCTTCTTCCAGCTATTCATTCCACCGAAGCGACTTTACCTTATCATCACTCCACTACCTAATGACATTGTCCGTGTTCCTAGATACAACACATCCCCTTTCCTTCACCTGAACACACAACAGACCTGTGTAGGGGCATGTGGCAAATACCTTTTATTTTCCATACCTCAACTTTCTTCTCTCATTCACACTCAGCAACTTGGCCACTCTCTCTTTGCTCCAGGCTTCTTCATTTTCTAACTTCACTGAGTTTCCCAAATCTTCCTTGACTACCATTCATCTTGAATAATTAGATAATCCATACTGAACATGCCTTCCCAGTTTCACTTGCAGTACCGCTACTTTCGGCATAGGAATGACTTGAACACAAGAAAAGGGGTGCCTGGTAAAGGGAGAGTGGAAGAACGCAGAGAGGTGGGACTGAGGAAATGCAGGGTAAAGAGGGAGGTGGGAGGTGGGGCAGTCTAAAGGGAGAAGAAGGGCTGGATGAATGGGTCCCTGTGGAGAGGAGGAAGGGCTGGGTGAGTGGGGGTATGCCTAGAAGGGCATGGCATGGGTTCCCTGGTGGGGGGGGGTGGAAGAAAACAGAGAGGCGGGACTATGGGGGAGAGTATGTGCAGGGTAAACAAAGGTGGGGCAGGCTAAAGAGGGAGGTAGCACTGGAAGGAAAAAAAAATGTCAGCCCATTGTGGAGTCCATTCCACCCTCTTTTCCTCCTCAATGCCTCCTTTCCCCACATTAGGACCCTTTTTGCACCCCCCCCCCAATTCAGGGTCTTCCTCCCCCAGAGACGCCAACTTACTCCCTGTCTGCCCCCAGGCCTCCTTTCTCCTACATCCCCAGGCCCCTCTTGACCTAACACCTACTCTTCTCCCCAGGGACCCATTCATCTGGCCCTACCTCCCTCTTTAGCCTGCCTCACCTCCTCCTTTAGCTGCACTTCCTCGCCTCCACAGTCCTACCTCTCTGCTGTTTTCCACCCTCTCTTTACCAGGTACCTCTTTTCATACCCACTGAACCTTTTAGAAGGAGTTTGGGTTCCCACAACTGTACAAGGAGATTATGTGCCGAAAGCAGGACTCGAACCCAGGACCCCAGCGCTGGAACCCAAGCACTTAACCTCTAGGCCACTTCAGTTAGCTGGAGTTTAGTGGAGCGGGGGGCCAGATGTTCTATCCTCGTTGGCTTCAATGAACATGTTTCACAATGCAAATGGGTATGTTCACAGGGGCATGCAGAAGAAAGATATATATGCCCAAAAGCTTTTCTCAGGAGCACAGCCACCAGTGGCTCAGGTGGTAAGTGCTTGGTCTTGGAATGCTTGAGACCTGAGTTCTAATCCAATGTTTGGTATCTCCTGTGGGATGTTTAAAAAAAAGTATGTTTTTATTGAAAAATGGGGATGCATTGCCCTGCGCGATCAGCCAACAGCTAGCGCCCTTCAATACCTTCGTTGCCACTAACAGTTGTTCCTTTTCTTTCTGCACTTTGGCCTTGGTAACACCCATACAAAAGCTTGTCTCTGTGGCCCCAACTGACTGAAAAAAACGAGGGAAAAAGTGCAATCTACGGGTCACGGTTGATACAATATAAGCACTGGGACTCAAACAGGACACCTTCTCGAGGCGCTGCGAAGAGACCACTGGCCCCTGCATAGCAAGTAAACCTGTATCAGCATCTCACCAGCATCTGACTTTGTCGCCTGCAGGCTACACATAGAAGGCTGCAGTAGGTGCATTAACCCATTGGGCTGTCGACCCTCCTTCCTCTCAGAGCAGGAAATTGAATTTCCATGTTGCCTTCCTTTGGCACCTTAGATCTGTCTTTCACCCTAATTCAGAGGATGTTTTGCTTCACGGAAAGATGATAATCATTGTGCGGTGTGAGACACTTATAGCTAAGCAGGTCAGTTAAATCTTTGCCTTTGTCATTATGGTGTATTGATATGCGCAGGGCAGTCTTCTGTCCTCTGCTTCTCTATGTTTTCTCATTGCTGCTTGGTCATGATTCTTAAATATAAGCACTCTGCTCTCAAAAGTGAAAGATTTGAAAGACTCTTGATGTAACGAGCCTTTCCCACTCTTTGCCCTGGGAGTGAGAGGGCTGCTTTCTGCCTTTAACTTCCTCAATTTTGGAGTGTCTGGCTCCACCACTGACAATAAGGGCCTAATCCTGGAGGGAAATGGACAGAGGTCTGCGCCCTGCGTGATCCACGCGTCCCTAACGCTCCCAAACGCGACCACAGCCCTTACGGGCACAGCCCTATGTCCTATGCAGCCCCACTGGTACAGCCACCCACACAATTTAGGGTTAGGATCTGTGCTCTCCCACGTGGGCCTCAGAAAGTGTCACAGCCTGCTTTGCAAACCTTAGTGACGGTGGCCTAGGTGAAGATGATCTTGGTGGAATACTGATGCCTTTTTCCTCCCAGAAGCCACCCCAGGAGCATAGTAAAATGAAGGGGTGTGCCTGCTCAGCTGCCCTCTGTTTAGCCTCTGCCTGAGTGACATTAGTTCTGGTCTCTCCAGGCAAATGTATCTATCCGGGAGTAGCTGGGAAAAGGGAGTCTCTTTCTGCAGGCACAGTGGGGAAGACTCAGAGAGCTGCATGCCTGAGACATCTTTCCTTGTCCCTCGCTCATTGTTGTGTTCCCTAACTTCTAACTCTCTGCAAGGCCAGGCCCTGTTTCTTTTACTGCCAACCCCCCTGCCCCATCGTCTTCCACCTACTTCCCGCTCTATTATGCCTTTTCCTTTTTTGCTCTCTTTTACGGCCCTTTGAAAAGGAATGCAGGCCTAGCTAAGCCTCGTGAAGGAAATCTACCAACAAAAGATGCATTCCTCACTTATGGGAGGTGCTGTGAGATGAGTAAGAAGGGCTGAAGGGGCAATTGGGTTGTTGAGGTGGGAGGCACCAGAGGCATAGCCAGGATTGTCTAGCAAATGGGGCCCAAAGCTAATGTAGTTGGGCCCACTGCATTGACAAAAGTATCTGTAAATGTCCACCCAGCGCTGCTGAGTGGGCATTTACAGATTTTGGGTGGGCCTTTTCCCCTCAGGCCCTACCCTGCCTCTGCTCTCACCCCCAGGGCAAAGAGTGGGAAAGGCTCGCTACAGCAAGAGTCTTTCAAATCTTTCACTTTTGAGAGCACAGTGGTTACATTTAAAAATCATGAACAAGCAGCAAAAGAAGAACATAGAGTAGCAGAGGACAGAAGACTGCCCTGTGCATATCAATACACCCCAATGACAAAGGCAACGATTTAACGGAACTACATAGCTATTAGTGGCTCACACCTCACAATGATTATCATCTCTCTGTGAAGCACAACATCCTCGGAATTAGGGTGAAAGACAGATCTAAGGTGCCAAAGGAAGGCAACATGGAAATTCAGTTTCCTGCTCTGAGAGGAAGGAGGGTCGACAGCCCAATGGGTTAATGCACCTACTGCAGCCTCCTATGTGTAGCCTGCAGGCGACAAAGTCAGATGCTGGTGAGATGCTGATACAGGTTTGCTTGCTATGCAGGGGTCGGTGGTCACCTCACAGCGCCTCAAACAGGTTTCCTGTTTGAGTCCCAGTGAAAATATCATATCAACCATGACCCGTAGATTACACTTTTTCCTCTCATATTTCCAGACAGTTGGGGCCAGAGAGACAAGCTTTTGTATGGGTGTTCCCAAGGCAAGAGTGCAGAAAACAAAGGCACAACTGTTAGTAGGAATGCAGGTGTTGAAGGGGCATTAACTGTTGGCTGATCGTGCAGGGTAATGCATACACATTTTCAATTAAAACATTTTTTTAAAAAAAGTGCTGAGGAGATACCAGACATTGGATTAGAACTCAGGTCTCCAGCATCCCAAGACCAAGCACTTACCACTTGAGTCACTGGTGGGTGTGCTTCTGAGAGTAGATTTTGGGCGTATATATCTTTCTTCTGCATGCCCCTATGAGCATACCCATTTGCATTGGGAAACATGTTCACTGAAGCCAACGAGGATAGAACATCTGGCCCCCCGCTCCACCAAATAACAGCTAACTGCAGTGGCCTAGAGGTTAAGTGCTTGCATTACAGCACTGGGGGGCCTGGGTTCGGGTCCTGCTTTCGGCACATAATCTCCTTGTACAGTTGTGAGAACCCAAACTCCTCCTAAAAGGTTGAGTGGGTACGTTTTTTTTAATGCTTTGTTAGTGCAACAGCCTCAGCTTCCACACCTTCCAGGCTCTCGAATCGTCTCTCAACCCTCAAATCAATACATTCTATACATTCCCTTCCATTCACTATCGAATTTTACATTCAGGTAGAAGCTTCTTCCAGCTATTCATTCCACCGAAGCGACTTTACCTTATCATCACTCCACTACCTAATGACATTGTCCGTGTTCCTAGATACAACACATCCCCTTTCCTTCACCTGAACACACAACAGACCTGTGTAGGGGCATGTGGCAAATACCTTTTATTTTCCATACCTCAACTTTCTTCTCTCATTCACACTCAGCAACTTGGCCACTCTCTCTTTGCTCCAGGCTTCTTCATTTTCTAACTTCACTGAGTTTCCCAAATCTTCCTTGACTACCATTCATCTTGAATAATTAGATAATCCATACTGAACATGCCTTCCCAGTTTCACTTGCAGTACCGCTACTTTCGGCATAGGAATGACTTGAACACAAGAAAAGGGGTGCCTGGTAAAGGGAGAGTGGAAGAATGCAGAGAGGTGGGACTGAGGAAATGCAGGGTAAAGAGGGAGGTGGGAGGTGGGGCAGTCTAAAGGGAGAAGAAGGGCTGGATGAATGGGTCCCTGTGGAGAGGAGGAAGGGCTGGGTGAGTGGGGGTATGCCTAGAAGGGCATGGCATGGGTTCCCTGGTGGGGGGGTGGAAGAAAACAGAGAGGCGGGACTATGGGGGAGAGTATGTGCAGGGTAAACAAAGGTGGGGCAGGCTAAAGAGGGAGGTAGCACTGGAAGGAAAAAAAAATGTCAGCCCATTGTGGAGTCCATTCCACCCTCTTTTCCTCCTCAATGCCTCCTTTCCCCACATTAGGACCCTTTTTGCACCCCCCCCCCACAATTCAGGGTCTTCCTCCCCCAGAGACGCCAACTTACTCCCTGTCTGCCCCCAGGCCTCCTTTCTCCTACATCCCCAGGCCCCTCTTGACCTAACACCTACTCTTCTCCCCAGGGACCCATTCATCTGGCCCTACCTCCCTCTTTAGCCTGCCTCACCCTCTCCTTTATTTACGCTGCACTTCCTCGCCTCCACAGTCCTACCTCTCTGCTGTCTTCCACCCTCTCTTTACCAGGTACCTCTTTTCATACCCACTGAACCTTTTAGAAGGAGTTTGGGTTCCCACAACTGTACAAGGAGATTATGTGCCGAAAGCAGGACTCGAACCCAGGACCCCAGCGCTGGAACCCAAGCACTTAACCTCTAGGCCACTGCAGTTATCTGGAGTTTAGTGGCGCGGGGGGCCAGATGTTCTATCCTCGTTGGCTTCAATGAACATGTTTCACAATGCAAATGGGTATGTTCACAGGGGCATGCAGAAGAAAGATATATATGTCCAAAAGCTTTTCTCAGAAGCACAGCCACCAGTGGATCAGGTGGTAAGTGCTTGGTCTTGGAATGCTTGAGACCTGAGTTCTAATCCAATGTTTGGTATCTCCTGTGGGATGTTTAAAAAAAAGTATGTTTTTATTGAAAAATGGGGATGCATTGCCCTGCGCGATCAGCCAACAGCTAGCGCCCTTCAATACCTTCGTTGCCACTAACAGTTGTTCCTTTTCTTTCTGCACTTTGGCCTTGGTAACACCCATACAAAAGCTTGTCTCTCTGGCCCCAACTGACTGAAAAAAACGAGGGAAAAAGTGCAATCTACGGGTCACGGTTGATACAATATTAGCACTGGGACTCAAACAGGACACCTTCTCGAGGCGCTGCGAAGAGACCACTGGCCCCTGCATAGCAAGTAAACCTGTATCAGCATCTCACCAGCATCTGACTTTGTCGCCTGCAGGCTACACATAGAAGGCTGCAGTAGGTGCATTAACCCATTGGGCTGTCGACCCTCCTTCCTCTCAGAGCAGGAAATTGAATTTCCATGTTGCCTTCCTTTGGCACCTTAGATCTGTCTTTCACCCTAATTCAGAGGATGTTTTGCTTCACGGAAAGATGATAATCATTGTGCGGTGTGAGACACTTATAGCTAAGCAGGTCAGTTAAATCTTTGCCTTTGTCATTATGGTGTATTGATATGCGGAGGGCAGTCTTCTGTCCTCTGCTTCTCTATGTTTTCTCATTGCTGCTTGGTCATGATTCTTAAATATAAGCACTCTGCTCTCAAAAGTGAAAGATTTGAAAGACTCTTGATGTAACGAGCCTTTCCCACTCTTTGCCCTGGGAGTGAGAGGGCTGCTTTCTGCCTTTAACTTCCTCAATTTTGGAGTGTCTGGCTCCACCACTGACAATAAGGGCCTAATCCTGGAGGGAAATGGACAGAGGTCTGCGCCCTGCGTCCTCCACGCGTCCCTAACGCTCCCAAACGCGACCACAGCCCTTACGGGCACAGCCCTATGTCCTATGCAGCCCCACTGGTACAGCCACCCACACAACTTAGGGTTAGGATCTGTGCTCTCCCACGTGGGCCTCAGAAAGTGTCACAGCCTGCTTTGCAAACCTTAGTGACATTGGCCTAGGTGAAGATGATCTTGGTGGAATACTGATGCCTTTTTCCTCCCAGAAGCCACCCCAGGAGTATAGTAAAATGAAGGGGTGTGCCTGCTCAGCTGCCCTCTGTTTAGCCTCTGCCTGAGTGACATTAGTTCTGGTCTCTCCAGGCAAATGTATCTATCCGGGAGTAGCTGGGAAAAGGGAGTCTCTTTCTGCAGGCACAGTGGGGAAGACTCAGAGAGCTGCATGCCTGAGACATCTTTCCTTGTCCCTCGCTCATTGTTGTGTTCCCTAACTTCTAACTCTCTGCAAGGCCAGGCCCTGTTTCTTTTACTGCCAACCCCCCTGCCCCATCGTCTTCCACCTACTTCCCGCTCTATTATGCCTTTTCCTTTTTTGCTCTCTTTTACGGCCCTTTGAAAAGGAATGCAGGCCTAGCTAAGCCTCGTGAAGGAAATCTACCAACAAAAGATGCATTCCTCACTTATGGGAGGTGCTGTGAGATGAGTAAGAAGGGCTGAAGGGGCAATTGGGTTGTTGAGGTGGGAGGCACCAGAGGCATAGCCAGGATTGTCAAGCAAATGGGGCCCAAAGCTAATGTAGTTGGGCCCACTGCATTGACAAAAGTATCTGTAAATGTCCACCCAGCGCTGCTGAGTGGGCATTTACAGATTTTGGGTGGGCCTTTTCCCCTCAGGCCCTACCCTGCCTCTGCTCTCACCCCCAGGGCAAAGAGTGGGAAAGGCTCGCTACAGCAAGAGTCTTTCAAATCTTTCACTTTTGAGAGCACAGTGGTTACATTTAAAAATCATGAACAAGCAGCAAAAGAAGAACATAGAGTAGCAGAGGACAGAAGACTGCCCTGTGCATATCAATACACCCCAATGACAAAGGCAACGATTTAACGGAACTACATAGCTATTAGTGGCTCACACCTCACAATGATTATCATCTCTCTGTGAAGCACAACATCCTCGGAATTAGGGTGAAAGACAGATCTAAGGTGCCAAAGGAAGGCAACATGGAAATTCAGTTTCCTGCTCTGAGAGGAAGGAGGGTCGACAGCCCAATGGGTTAATGCACCTACTGCAGCCTCCTATGTGTAGCCTGCAGGCGACAAAGTCAGATGCTGGTGAGATGCTGATACAGGTTTGCTTGCTATGCAGGGGTCGGTGGTCACCTCACAGCGCCTCAAACAGGTTTCCTGTTTGAGTCCCAGTGAAAATATCGTATCAACCATGACCCGTAGATTACACTTTTTCCCCTCATATTTCCAGACAGTTGGGGCCAGAGAGACAAGCTTTTGTATGGGTGTTCCCAAGGCAAGAGTGCAGAAAACAAAGGCACAACTGTTAGTAGGAATGCAGGTGTTGAAGGGGCATTAACTGTTGGCTGATCGTGCAGGGTAATGCATACACATTTTCAATTAAAACATTTTTTTAAAAAAAGTGCTGAGGAGATACCAGACATTGGATTAGAACTCAGGTCTCCAGCATCCCAAGACCAAGCACTTACCACTTGAGCCACTGGTGGGTGTGCTTCTGAGAGTAGATTTTGGGCGTATATATCTTTCTTCTGCATGCCCCTATGAGCATACCCATTTGCATTGGGAAACATGTTCACTGAAGCCAACGAGGATAGAAAATCTGGCCCCCCGCTCCACCAAATACCAGCTAACTGCAGTGGCCTAGAGGTTAAGTGCTTGCATTACAGCACTGGGGGGCCTGGGTTCGGGTCCTGCTTTCGGCACATAATCTCCTTGTACAGTTGTGAGAACCCAAACTCCTCCTAAAAGGTTGAGTGGGTACGTTTTTTTTAATGCTTTGTTAGTGCAACAGCCTCAGCTTCCACACCTTCCAGGCTCTCGAATCGTCTCTCAACCCTCAAATCAATACATTCTATACATTCCCTTCCATTCACTATCGAATTTTACATTCAGGTAGAAGCTTCTTCCAGCTATTCATTCCACCGAAGCGACTTTACCTTATCATCACTCCACTACCTAATGACATTGTCCGTGTTCCTAGATACAACACATCCCCTTTCCTTCACCTGAACACACAACAGACCTGTGTAGGGGCATGTGGCAAATACCTTTTATTTTCCATACCTCAACTTTCTTCTCTCATTCACACTCAGCAACTTGGCCACTCTCTCTTTGCTCCAGGCTTCTTCATTTTCTAACTTCACTGAGTTTCCCAAATCTTCCTTGACTACCATTCATCTTGAATAATTAGATAATCCATACTGAACATGCCTTCCCAGTTTCACTTGCAGTACCGCTACTTTCGGCATAGGAATGACTTGAACACAAGAAAAGGGGTGCCTGGTAAAGGGAGAGTGGAAGAACGCAGAGAGGTGGGACTGAGGAAATGCAGGGTAAAGAGGGAGGTGGGAGGTGGAGCAGTCTAAAGGGAGAAGAAGGGCTGGATGAATGGGTCCCTGTGGAGAGGAGGAAGGGCTGGGTGAGTGGGGGTATGTCTAGAAGGGCATGGCATGGGTTCCCTGGTGGGGGGGTGGAAGAAAACAGAGAGGCGGGACTATGGGGGAGAGTATGTGCAGGGTAAACAAAGGTGGGGCAGGCTAAAGAGGGAGGTAGCACTGGAAGGAAAAAAAATGTCAGCCCATTGTGGAGTCCATTCCACCCTCTTTTCCTCCTTTCCCCACATTAGGACCCTTTTTGCACCCCCCCCCCACAATTCAGGGTCTTCCTCCCCCAGAGACGCCAACTTACTCCCTGTCTGCCCCCAGGCCTCCTTTCTCCTACATCCCCAGGCCCCTCTTGACCTAACACCTACTCTTCTACCCAGGGACCCATTCATCTGGCCCTACCTCCCTCTTTAGCCTGCCTCACCTCCTCCTTTATTTACGCTGCACTTCCTCGCCTCCACAGTCCTACCTCTCTGCTGTCTTCCACCCTCTCTTTACCAGGTACCTCTTTTCATACCCACTGAACCTTTTAGAAGGAGTTTGGGTTCCCCAACTGTACAAGGAGATTATGTGCCGAAAGCAGGACTCGAACCCAGGACCCCAGGGCTGGAACCCAAGCACTTAACCTCTAGGCCACTGCAGTTAGCTGGAGTTTAGTGGAGCGGGGGGCCAGATGTTCTATCCTCGTTGGCTTCAATGAACATGTTTCACAATGCAAATGGGTATGTTCACAGGGGCATGCAGAAGAAAGATATATATGCCCAAAAGCTTCTCTCAGAAGCACAGCCACCAGTGGCTCCTGTGGTAAGTGCTTGGTCTTGGAATGCTTGAGACCTGAGTTCTAATCCAATGTTTGGTATCTCCTGTGGGATGTTTAAAAAAAAATATGTTTTATTGAAAAATGGGGATGCATTGCCCTGCGCGATCAGCCAACAGCTAGCGCCCCTTCAATACCTTCGTTGCCACTAACAGTTGTTCCTTTTCTTTCTGCTCTTTGGCCTTGGTAACACCCATACAAAAGCTTGTCTCTCTGGCCCCAACTGACTGAAAAAAACGAGGGAAAAAGTGCAATCTACGGGTCACGGTTGATACAATATTAGCACTGGGACTCAAACAGGACACCTTCTCGAGGCGCTGCGAGGTGACCACCGGCCCCTGCATAGCAAGTAAACCTGTATCAGCATCTCACCAGCATCTGACTTTGTCGCCTGCAGGCTACACATAGGAGGCTGCAGTAGGTGCATTAACCCATTGGGCTGTCGACCCTCCTTCCTCTCAGAGCAGGAAATTGAATTTCCATGTTGCCTTCCTTTGGCACCTTAGATCTGTCTTTCACCCTAATTCAGAGGATGTTTTGCTTCACGGAAAGATGATAATCATTGTGCGGTGTGAGACACTTATAGCTAAGTAGGTCAGTTAAATCTTTGCCTTTGTCATTGGGGTGTATTGATATGCGCAGGGCAGTCTTCTGTCCTCTGCTTCTCTATGTTTTCTCATTGCTGCTTGGTCATGATTCTTAAATGTAAGCACTCTGCTCTCAAAAGTGAAAGATTTGAAAGACTCTTGATGTAACAAGCCTTTCCCCCTCTTTGCCCTGGGAGTGAGAGGGCTGCTTTCTGCCTTTAACTTCCTCAATTTTGGAGTGTCTGGCTCCACCACTGACAATAAGGGCCTAATCCTGGAGGGAAATGGACAGAGGTCTGCGCCCTGCGTCCTCCACGCGTCCCTAACGCTCCCAAACGCGACCACAGCCCTTACGGGCACAGCCCTATGTCCTATGCAGCCCCACTGGTACAGCCACCCACACAACTTAGGGTTAGGATCTGTGCTCTCCCACGTGGGCCTCAGAAAGTGTCACAGCCTGCTTTGCAAACCTTAGTGACGGTGGCCTAGGTGAAGATGATCTTGGTGGAATACTGATGCCTTTTTCCTCCCAGAAGCCACCCCAGGAGCATAGTAAAATGAAGGGGTGTGCCTGCTCAGCTGCCCTCTGTTTAGCCTCTGCCTGAGTGACATTAGTTCTGGTCTCTCCAGGCAAATGTATCCATCCGGGAGTAGCTGGGAAAAGGGAGTCTCTTTCTGCAGGTACAGTGGGGAAGATTCAGAGAGCTGCATGCCTGAGACATCTTTCCTTGTCCCTCGCTCATTGTTGTGTTCCCTAACTTCTAACTCTCTGCAAGGCCAGGCCCTGTTTCTTTTACTGCCAACCCCATCTGCCCCATCGTCTTCCACCTACTTCCCGCTCTATTATGCCTTTTCCTTTTTTGCTCTCTTTTACGGCCCTTTGAAAAGGAATGCAGGCCTAGCTAAGCCTCGTGAAGGAAATCTACCAACAAAAGATGCATTCCTCACTTATGGGAGGTGCTGTGAGATGAGTAAGAAGGGCTGAAGGGAAGGGGCAATTGGGTTGTTGAGGTGGGAGGCACCAGAGGCATAGCCAGGATTGTCTAGCAAATGGGGCCCAAAGCTAATGTAGTTGGGCCCACTGCATTGACAAAAGTATCTGTAAATGTCCACCCAGCGCTGCTGAGTGGGCATTTACAGATTTTGGGTGGGCCTTTTCCCCTCAGGCCCTACCCTGCCTCTGCTCTCACCCCCAGGGCAAAGAGTGGGAGAGGCTCGCTACAGCAAGAGTCTTTCAAATCTTTCACTTTTGAGAGCACAGTGGTTAAATTTAAAAATCATGAACAAGCAGCAAAAGAAGAACATAGAGTAGCAGAGGACAGAAGACTGCCCTGTGCATATCAATACACCCCAATGACAAAAGCAACGATTTAACGGAACTACATAGCCATTAGTGGCTCACACCTCACAATGATTATCATCTCTCTGTGAAGCACAACATCCTCGGAATTAGGGTGAAAGACAGATCTAAGGTGCCAAAGGAAGGCAACATGGAAATTCAGTTTCCTGCTCTGAGAGGAAGGAGGGTCGACAGCCCAATGGGTTAATGCACCTACTGCAGCCTCCTATGTGTAGCCTGCAGGCGACAAAGTCAGATGCTGGTGAGATGCTGATACAGGTTTGCTTGCTATGCAGGGGTCGGTGGTCACCTCACAGCGCCTCAAACAGGTTTCCTGTTTGAGTCCCAGTGAAAATATCGTATCAACCATGACCCGTAGATTACACTTTTTCCCCTCATATTTCCAGACAGTTGGGGCCAGAGAGACAAGCTTTTGTATGGGTGTTCCCAAGGCAAGAGTGCAGAAAACAAAGGCACAACTGTTAGTAGGAATGCAGGTGTTGAAGGGGCATTAACTGTTGGCTGATCGTGCAGGGTAATGCATACACATTTTCAATTAAAACATTTTTTTTAAAAAAGTGCTGAGGAGATACCAGACATTGGATTAGAACTCAGGTCTCCAGCATCCCAAGACCAAGCACTTACCACTTGAGCCACTGGTGGGTGTGCTTCTGAGAGTAGATTTTGGGCGTATATATCTTTCTTCTGCATGCCCCTATGAGCATACCCATTTGCATTGGGAAACATGTTCACTGAAGCCAACGAGGATAGAACATCTGGCCCCCCGCTCCACCAAATACCAGCTAACTGCAGTGGCCTAGAGGTTAAGTGCCTGCATTACAGCACTGGGGGCCTGGGTTCGGGTCCTGCTTTTGGCACATAATCTCCTTGTACAGTTGTGAGAACCCAAACTCCTCCTAAAAGGTTGTGTGGGTATGTTTTTTTTAATGCTTTGTTAGTGCAACAGCCTCAGCTTCCACACCTTCCAGGCTCTCGAATCGTCTCTCAACCCTCAAATCAATACATTCTATACATTCCCTTCCATTCACTATCGAATTTTACATTCAGGTAGAAGCTTCTTCCAGCTATTCATTCCACCGAAGCGACTTTACCTTATCATCACTCCACTACCTAATGACATTGTCCGTGTTCCTAGATACAACACATCCCCTTTCCTTCACCTGAACACACAACAGACCTGTGTAGGGGCATGTGGCAAATACCTTTTATTTTCCATACCTCAACTTTCTTCTCTCATTCACACTCAGCAACTTGGCCACTCTCTCTTTGCTCCAGGCTTCTTCATTTTCTAACTTCACTGAGTTTCCCAAATCTTCCTTGACTACCATTCATCTTGAATAATTAGATAATCCATACTGAACATGCCTTCCCAGTTTCACTTGCAGTACCGCTACTTTCGGCATAGGAATGACTTGAACACAAGAAAAGGGGTGCCTGGTAAAGGGAGAGTGGAAGAACGCAGAGAGGTGGGACTGAGGAAATGCAGGGTAAAGAGGGAGGTGGGAGGTGGGGCAGTCTAAAGGGAGAAGAAGGGCTGGATGAATGGGTCCCTGTGGAGAGGAGGAAGGGCTGGGTGAGTGGGGGTATGTCTAGAAGGGCATGGCATGGGTTCCCTGGTGGGGGGGTGGAAGAAAACAGAGAGGCGGGACTATGGGGGAGAGTATGTGCAGGGTAAACAAAGGTGGGGCAGGCTAAAGAGGGAGGTAGCACTGGAAGGAAAAAAAAATGTCAGCCCATTGTGGAGTCCATTCCACCCTCTTTTCCTCCTCAATGCCTCCTTTCCCCACATTAGGACCCTTTTTGCACCCCCCCCCACAATTCAGGGTCTTCCTCCCCCAGAGACGCCAACTTACTCCCTGTCTGCCCCCAGGCCTCCTTTCTCCTACATCCCCAGGCCCCTCTTGACCTAACACCTACTCTTCGCCCCAGGGACCCATTCATCTGGCCCTACCTCCCTCTTTAGCCTGCCTCACCTCCTCCTTTATTTACGCTGCACTTCCTCGCCTCAACAGTCCTACCTCTCTGCTGTCTTCCACCCTCTCTTTACCAGGTACCTCTTTTCATACCCACTGAACCTTTTAGAAGGAGTTTGGGTTCCCACAACTGTACAAGGAGTTTATGTGCCGAAAGCAGGACTCGAACCCAGGACCCCAGCGCTGCAACCCAAGCACTTAACCTCTAAGCCACTGCAGTTAGCTGGAGTTTAGTGGAGCGGGGGGCCAGATGTTCTATCCTCGTTGGCTTCAATGAACATGTTTCACAATGCAAATGGGTATGTTCACAGGGGCATGCAGAAGAAAGATATATATGCCCAAAAGCTTCTCTCAGAAGCACAGCCACCAGTGGCTCAGGTGGTAAGTGCTTGGTCTTGGAATGCTTGAGACCTGAGTTCTAATCCAATGTTTGGTATCTCCTGTGGGATGTTTAAAAAAAAATATGTTTTATTGAAAAATGGGGATGCATTGCCCTGCGCGATCAGCCAACAGCTAGCGCCCCTTCAATACCTTCGTTGCCACTAACAGTTGTTCCTTTTCTTTCTGCTCTTTGGCCTTGGTAACACCCATACAAAAGCTTGTCTCTCTGGCCCCAACTGACTGAAAAAAACGAGGGAAAAAGTGCAATCTACGGGTCACGGTTGATACAATATTAGCACTGGGACTCAAACAGGACACCTTCTCGAGGCGCTGCGAGGTGACCACCGGCCCCTGCATAGCAAGTAAACCTGTATCAGCATCTCACCAGCATCTGACTATGTCGCCTGCAGGCTACACATAGGAGGCTGCAGTAGGTGCATTAACCCATTGGGCTGTCGACCCTCCTTCCTCTCAGAGCAGGAAATTGAATTTCCATGTTGCCTTCCTTTGGCACCTTAGATCTGTCTTTCACCCTAATTCAGAGGATGTTTTGCTTCACGGAAAGATGATAATCATTGTGCGGTGTGAGACACTTATAGCTAAGTAGGTCAGTTAAATCTTTGCCTTTGTCATTGGGGTGTATTGATATGCGCAGGGCAGTCTTCTGTCCTCTGCTTCTCTATGTTTTCTCATTGCTGCTTGGTCATGATTCTTAAATGTAAGCACTCTGCTCTCAAAAGTGAAAGATTTGAAAGACTCTTGATGTAACAAGCCTTTCCCCCTCTTTGCCCTGGGAGTGAGAGGGCTGCTTTCTGCCTTTAACTTCCTCAATTTTGGAGTGTCTGGCTCCACCACTGACAATAAGGGCCTAATCCTGGAGGGAAATGGACAGAGGTCTGCGCCCTGCGTCCTCCACGCGTCCCTAACGCTCCCAAACGCGACCACAGCCCTTACGGGCACAGCCCTATGTCCTATGCAGCCCCACTGGTACAGCCACCCACACAACTTAGGGTTAGGATCTGTGGTCTCCCACGTGGGCCTCAGAAAGTGTCACAGCCTGCTTTGCAAACCTTAGTGACGGTGGCCTAGGTGAAGATGATCTTGGTGGAATACTGATGCCTTTTTCCTCCCAGAAGCCACCCCAGGAGCATAGTAAAATGAAGGGGTGTGCCTGCTCAGCTGCCCTCTGTTTAGCCTCTGCCTGAGTGACATTAGTTCTGGTCTCTCCAGGCAAATGTATCCATCCGGGAGTAGCTGGGAAAAGGGAGTCTCTTTCTGCAGGCACAGTGGGGAAGATTCAGAGAGCTGCATGCCTGAGACATCTTTCCTTGTCCCTCGCTCATTGTTGTGTTCCCTAACTTCTAACTCTCTGCAAGGCCAGGCCCTGTTTCTTTTACTGCCAACCCCATCTGCCCCATCGTCTTCCACCTACTTCCCGCTCTATTATGCCTTTTCCTTTTTTGCTCTCTTTTACGGCCCTTTGAAAAGGAATGCAGGCCTAGCTACGCCTCGTGAAGGAAATCTACCAACAAAAGATGCATTCCTCACTTAGGGGAGGTGCTGTGAGATGAGTAAGAAGGGCTGAAGGGGCAATTGGGTTGTTGAGGTGGGAGGCACCAGAGGCATAGCCAGGATTGTCTAGCAAATGGGGCCCAAAGCTAATGTAGTTGGGCCCACTGCATTGACAAAAGTATCTGTAAATGTCCACCCAGCGCTGCTGAGTGGGCATTTACAGATTTTGGGTGGGCCTTTTCCCCTCAGGCCCTACCCTGCCTCTGCTCTCACCCCCAGGGCAAAGAGTGGGAAAGGCTCGCTACAGCAAGAGTCTTTCAAATCTTTCACTTTTGAGAGCACAGTGGTTACATTTAAAAATCATGAACAAGCAGCAAAAGAAGAACATAGAGTAGCAGAGGACAGAAGACTGCCCTGTGCATATCAATACACCCCAATGACAAAAGCAACGATTTAACGGAACTACATAGCCATTAGTGGCTCACACCTCACAATGATTATCATCTCTCTGTGAAGCACAACATCCTCGGAATTAGGGTGAAAGACAGATCTAAGGTGCCAAAGGAAGGCAACATGGAAATTCAGTTTCCTGCTCTGAGAGGAAGGAGGGTCGACAGCCCAATGGGTTAATGCACCTACTGCAGCCTCCTATGTGTAGCCTGCAGGCGACAAAGTCAGATGCTGGTGAGATGCTGATACAGGTTTGCTTGCTATGCAGGGGTCGGTGGTCACCTCACAGCGCCTCAAACAGGTTTCCTGTTTGAGTCCCAGTGAAAATATCGTATCAACCATGACCCGTAGATTACACTTTTTCCCCTCATATTTCCAGACAGTTGGGGCCAGAGAGACAAGCTTTTGTATGGGTGTTCCCAAGGCAAGAGTGCAGAAAACAAAGGCACAACTGTTAGTAGGAATGCAGGTGTTGAAGGGGCATTAACTGTTGGCTGATCGTGCAGGGTAATGCATACACATTTTCAATTAAAACATTTTTTTTAAAAAAAGTGCTGAGGAGATACCAGACATTGGATTAGAACTCAGGTTTCCAGCATCCCAAGACCAAGCACTTACCACTTGAGCCACTGGTGGGTGTGCTTCTGAGAGTAGATTTTGGGCGTATATATCTTTCTTCTGCATGCCCCTATGAGCATACCCATTTGCATTGGGAAACATGTTCACTGAAGCCAACGAGGATAGAACATCTGGCCCCCCGCTCCACCAAATACCAGCTAACTGCAGTGGCCTAGAGGTTAAGTGCTTGCATTACAGCACTGGGGGGCCTGGGTTCGGGTCCTGCTTTCGGCACATAATCTCCTTGTACAGTTGTGAGAACCCAAACTCCTCCTAAAAGGTTGAGTGGGTACGTTTTTTTTAATGCTTTGTTAGTGCAACAGCCTCAGCTTCCACACCTTCCAGGCTCTCGAATCGTCTCTCAACCCTCAAATCAATACATTCTATACATTCCCTTCCATTCACTATCGAATTTTACATTCAGGTAGAAGCTTCTTCCAGCTATTCATTCCACCGAAGCGACTTTACCTTATCATCGCTCCACTACCTAATGACATTGTCCGTGTTCCTAGATACAACACATCCCCTTTCCTTCACCTGAACACACAACAGACCTGTGTAGGGGCATGTTGCAAATACCTTTTATTTTCCATACCTCAACTTTCTTCTCTCATTCACACTCAGCAACTTGGCCACTCTCTCTTTGCTCCAGGCTTCTTCATTTTCTAACTTCACTGAGTTTCCCAAATCTTCCTTGACTACCATTCATCTTGAATAATTAGATAATCCATACTGAACATGCCTTCCCAGTTTCACTTGCAGTACCGCTACTTTCGGCATAGGAATGACTTGAACACAAGAAAAGGGGTGCCTGGTAAAGGGAGAGTGGAAGAACGCAGAGAGGTGGGACTGAGGAAATGCAGGGTAAAGAGGGAGGTGGGAGGTGGGGCAGTCTAAAGGGAGAAGAAGGGCTGGATGAATGGGTCCCTGTGGAGAGGAGGAAGGGCTGGGTGAGTGGGGGTATGTCTAGAAGGGCATGGCATGGGTTCCCTGGTGGGGGGGTGGAAGAAAACAGAGAGGCGGGACTATGGGGGAGAGTATGTGCAGGGTAAACAAAGGTGGGGCAGGCTAAAGAGGGAGGTAGCACTGGAAGGAAAAAAAAATGTCAGCCCATTGTGGAGTCCATTCCACCCTCTTTTCCTCCTCAATGCCTCCTTTCCCCACATTAGGACCCTTTTTGCACCCCCCCCCACAATTCAGGGTCTTCCTCCCCCAGAGAGGCCAACTTACTCCCTGTCTGCCCCCAGGCCTCCTTTCTCCTACATCCCCAGGCCCCTCTTGACCTAACACCTACTCTTCGCCCCAGGGACCCATTCATCTGGCCCTACCTCCCTCTTTAGCCTGCCTCACCTCCTCCTTTATTTACGCTGCACTTCCTCGCCTCAACAGTCCTACCTCTCTGCTGTCTTCCACCCTCTCTTTACCAGGTACCTCTTTTCATACCCACTGAACCTTTTAGAAGGAGTTTGGGTTCCCACAACTGTACAAGGAGTTTATGTGCCGAAAGCAGGACTCGAACCCAGGACCCCAGCGCTGCAACCCAAGCACTTAACCTCTAAGCCACTGCAGTTAGCTGGAGTTTAGTGGAGCGGGGGGCCAGATGTTCTATCCTCGTTGGCTTCAATGAACATGTTTCACAATGCAAATGGGTATGTTCACAGGGGCATGCAGAAGAAAGATATATATGCCCAAAAGCTTCTCTCAGAAGCACAGCCACCAGTGGCTCAGGTGGTAAGTGCTTGGTCTTGGAATGCTTGAGACCTGAGTTCTAATCCAATGTTTGGTATCTCCTGTGGGATGTTTAAAAAAAAATATGTTTTATTGAAAAATGGGGATGCATTGCCCTGCGCGATCAGCCAACAGCTAGCGCCCCTTCAATACCTTCGTTGCCACTAACAGTTGTTCCTTTTCTTTCTGCTCTTTGGCCTTGGTAACACCCATACAAAAGCTTGTCTCTCTGGCCCCAACTGACTGAAAAAAACGAGGGAAAAAGTGCAATCTACGGGTCACGGTTGATACAATATTAGCACTGGGACTCAAACAGGACACCTTCTCGAGGCGCTGCGAGGTGACCACCGGCCCCTGCATAGCAAGTAAACCTGTATCAGCATCTCACCAGCATCTGACTATGTCGCCTGCAGGCTACACATAGGAGGCTGCAGTAGGTGCATTAACCCATTGGGCTGTCGACCCTCCTTCCTCTCAGAGCAGGAAATTGAATTTCCATGTTGCCTTCCTTTGGCACCTTAGATCTGTCTTTCACCCTAATTCAGAGGATGTTTTGCTTCACTGAAAGATGATAATCATTGTGCGGTGTGAGACACTTATAGCTAAGTAGGTCAGTTAAATCTTTGCCTTTGTCATTGGGGTGTATTGATATGCGCAGGGCAGTCTTCTGTCCTCTGCTTCTCTATGTTTTCTCATTGCTGCTTGGTCATGATTCTTAAATGTAAGCACTCTGCTCTCAAAAGTGAAAGATTTGAAAGACTCTTGATGTAACAAGCCTTTCCCCCTCTTTGCCCTGGGAGTGAGAGGGCTGCTTTCTGCCTTTAACTTCCTCAATTTTGGAGTGTCTGGCTCCACCACTGACAATAAGGGCCTAATCCTGGAGGGAAATGGACAGAGGTCTGCGCCCTGCGTCCTCCACGCGTCCCTAACGCTCCCAAACGCGACCACAGCCCTTACGGGCACAGCCCTATGTCCTATGCAGCCCCACTGGTACAGCCACCCACACAACTTAGGGTTAGGATCTGTGGTCTCCCACGTGGGCCTCAGAAAGTGTCACAGCCTGCTTTGCAAACCTTAGTGACGGTGGCCTAGGTGAAGATGATCTTGGTGGAATACTGATGCCTTTTTCCTCCCAGAAGCCACCCCAGGAGCATAGTAAAATGAAGGGGTGTGCCTGCTCAGCTGCCCTCTGTTTAGCCTCTGCCTGAGTGACATTAGTTCTGGTCTCTCCAGGCAAATGTATCCATCCGGGAGTAGCTGGGAAAAGGGAGTCTCTTTCTGCAGGCACAGTGGGGAAGATTCAGAGAGCTGCATGCCTGAGACATCTTTCCTTGTCCCTCGCTCATTGTTGTGTTCCCTAACTTCTAACTCTCTGCAAGGCCAGGCCCTGTTTCTTTTACTGCCAACCCCATCTGCCCCATCGTCTTCCACCTACTTCCCGCTCTATTATGCCTTTTCCTTTTTTGCTCTCTTTTACGGCCCTTTGAAAAGGAATGCAGGCCTAGCTACGCCTCGTGAAGGAAATCTACCAACAAAAGATGCATTCCTCACTTAGGGGAGGTGCTGTGAGATGAGTAAGAAGGGCTGAAGGGGCAATTGGGTTGTTGAGGTGGGAGGCACCAGAGGCATAGCCAGGATTGTCTAGCAAATGGGGCCCAAAGCTAATGTAGTTGGGCCCACTGCATTGACAAAAGTATCTGTAAATGTCCACCCAGCGCTGCTGAGTGGGCATTTACAGATTTTGGGTGGGCCTTTTCCCCTCAGGCCCTACCCTGCCTCTGCTCTCACCCCCAGGGCAAAGAGTGGGAAAGGCTCGCTACAGCAAGAGTCTTTCAAATCTTTCACTTTTGAGAGCACAGTGGTTACATTTAAAAATCATGAACAAGCAGCAAAAGAAGAACATAGAGTAGCAGAGGACAGAAGACTGCCCTGTGCATATCAATACACCCCAATGACAAAAGCAACGATTTAACGGAACTACATAGCCATTAGTGGCTCACACCTCACAATGATTATCATCTCTCTGTGAAGCACAACATCCTCGGAATTAGGGTGAAAGACAGATCTAAGGTGCCAAAGGAAGGCAACATGGAAATTCAGTTTCCTGCTCTGAGAGGAAGGAGGGTCGACAGCCCAATGGGTTAATGCACCTACTGCAGCCTCCTATGTGTAGCCTGCAGGCGACAAAGTCAGATGCTGGTGAGATGCTGATACAGGTTTGCTTGCTATGCAGGGGTCGGTGGTCACCTCACAGCGCCTCAAACAGGTTTCCTGTTTGAGTCCCAGTGAAAATATCGTATCAACCATGACCCGTAGATTACACTTTTTCCCCTCATATTTCCAGACAGTTGGGGCCAGAGAGACAAGCTTTTGTATGGGTGTTCCCAAGGCAAGAGTGCAGAAAACAAAGGCACAACTGTTAGTAGGAATGCAGGTGTTGAAGGGGCATTAACTGTTGGCTGATCGTGCAGGGTAATGCATACACATTTTCAATTAAAACATTTTTTTAAAAAAAGTGCTGAGGAGATACCAGACATTGGATTAGAACTCAGGTTTCCAGCATCCCAAGACCAAGCACTTACCACTTGAGCCACTGGTGGGTGTGCTTCTGAGAGTAGATTTTGGGCGTATATATCTTTCTTCTGCATGCCCCTATGAGCATACCCATTTGCATTGGGAAACATGTTCACTGAAGCCAACGAGGATAGAACATCTGGCCCCCCGCTCCACCAAATACCAGCTAACTGCAGTGGCCTAGAGGTTAAGTGCTTGCATTACAGCACTGGGGGGCCTGGGTTCGGGTCCTGCTTTCGGCACATAATCTCCTTGTACAGTTGTGAGAACCCAAACTCCTCCTAAAAGGTTGAGTGGGTACGTTTTTTTTAATGCTTTGTTAGTGCAACAGCCTCAGCTTCCACACCTTCCAGGCTCTCGAATCGTCTCTCAACCCTCAAATCAATACATTCTATACATTCCCTTCCATTCACTATCGAATTTTACATTCAGGTAGAAGCTTCTTCCAGCTATTCATTCCACCGAAGCGACTTTACCTTATCATCGCTCCACTACCTAATGACATTGTCCGTGTTCCTAGATACAACACATCCCCTTTCCTTCACCTGAACACACAACAGACCTGTGTAGGGGCATGTTGCAAATACCTTTTATTTTCCATACCTCAACTTTCTTCTCTCATTCACACTCAGCAACTTGGCCACTCTCTCTTTGCTCCAGGCTTCTTCATTTTCTAACTTCACTGAGTTTCCCAAATCTTCCTTGACTACCATTCATCTTGAATAATTAGATAATCCATACTGAACATGCCTTCCCAGTTTCACTTGCAGTACCGCTACTTTCGGCATAGGAATGACTTGAACACAAGAAAAGGGGTGCCTGGTAAAGGGAGAGTGGAAGAACGCAGAGAGGTGGGACTGAGGAAATGCAGGGTAAAGAGGGAGGTGGGAGGTGGGGCAGTCTAAAGGGAGAAGAAGGGCTGGATGAATGGGTCCCTGTGGAGAGGAGGAAGGGCTGGGTGAGTGGGGGTATGTCTAGAAGGGCATGGCATGGGTTCCCTGGTGGGGGGGTGGAAGAAAACAGAGAGGCGGGACTATGGGGGAGAGTATGTGCAGGGTAAACAAAGGTGGGGCAGGCTAAAGAGGGAGGTAGCACTGGAAGGAAAAAAAAATGTCAGCCCATTGTGGAGTCCATTCCACCCTCTTTTCCTCCTCAATGCCTCCTTTCCCCACATTAGGACCCTTTTTGCACCCCCCCCCACAATTCAGGGTCTTCCTCCCCCAGAGACGCCAACTTACTCCCTGTCTGCCCCCAGGCCTCCTTTCTCCTACATCCCCAGGCCCCTCTTGACCTAACACCTACTCTTCTCCCCAGGGACCCATTCATCTGGCCCTACCTCCCTCTTTAGCCTGCCTCACCTCCTCCTTTATTTACGCTGCACTTCCTCGCCTCAACAGTCCTACCTCTCTGCTGTCTTCCACCCTCTCTTTACCAGGTACCTCTTTTCATACCCACTGAACCTTTTAGAAGGAGTTTGGGTTCCCACAACTGTACAAGGAGTTTATGTGCCGAAAGCAGGACTCGAACCCAGGACCCCAGCGCTGCAACCCAAGCACTTAACCTCTAAGCCACTGCAGTTAGCTGGAGTTTAGTGGAGCGGGGGGCCAGATGTTCTATCCTCGTTGGCTTCAATGAACATGTTTCACAATGCAAATGGGTATGTTCACAGGGGCATGCAGAAGAAAGATATATATGCCCAAAAGCTTCTCTCAGAAGCACAGCCACCAGTGGCTCAGGTGGTAAGTGCTTGGTCTTGGAATGCTTGAGACCTGAGTTCTAATCCAATGTTTGGTATCTCCTGTGGGATGTTTAAAAAAAAATATGTTTTATTGAAAAATGGGGATGCATTGCCCTGCGCGATCAGCCAACAGCTAGCGCCCCTTCAATACCTTCGTTGCCACTAACAGTTGTTCCTTTTCTTTCTGCTCTTTGGCCTTGGTAACACCCATACAAAAGCTTGTCTCTCTGGCCCCAACTGACTGAAAAAAACGAGGGAAAAAGTGCAATCTACGGGTCACGGTTGATACAATATTAGCACTGGGACTCAAACAGGACACCTTCTCGAGGCGCTGCGAGGTGACCACCGGCCCCTGCATAGCAAGTAAACCTGTATCAGCATCTCACCAGCATCTGACTATGTCGCCTGCAGGCTACACATAGGAGGCTGCAGTAGGTGCATTAACCCATTGGGCTGTCGACCCTCCTTCCTCTCAGAGCAGGAAATTGAATTTCCATGTTGCCTTCCTTTGGCACCTTAGATCTGTCTTTCACCCTAATTCAGAGGATGTTTTGCTTCACGGAAAGATGATAATCATTGTGCGGTGTGAGACACTTATAGCTAAGTAGGTCAGTTAAATCTTTGCCTTTGTCATTGGGGTGTATTGATATGCGCAGGGCAGTCTTCTGTCCTCTGCTTCTCTATGTTTTCTCATTGCTGCTTGGTCATGATTCTTAAATGTAAGCACTCTGCTCTCAAAAGTGAAAGATTTGAAAGACTCTTGATGTAACAAGCCTTTCCCCCTCTTTGCCCTGGGAGTGAGAGGGCTGCTTTCTGCCTTTAACTTCCTCAATTTTGGAGTGTCTGGCTCCACCACTGACAATAAGGGCCTAATCCTGGAGGGAAATGGACAGAGGTCTGCGCCCTGCGTCCTCCACGCGTCCCTAACGCTCCCAAACGCGACCACAGCCCTTACGGGCACAGCCCTATGTCCTATGCAGCCCCACTGGTACAGCCACCCACACAACTTAGGGTTAGGATCTGTGGTCTCCCACGTGGGCCTCAGAAAGTGTCACAGCCTGCTTTGCAAACCTTAGTGACGGTGGCCTAGGTGAAGATGATCTTGGTGGAATACTGATGCCTTTTTCCTCCCAGAAGCCACCCCAGGAGCATAGTAAAATGAAGGGGTGTGCCTGCTCAGCTGCCCTCTGTTTAGCCTCTGCCTGAGTGACATTAGTTCTGGTCTCTCCAGGCAAATGTATCCATCCGGGAGTAGCTGGGAAAAGGGAGTCTCTTTCTGCAGGCACAGTGGGGAAGATTCAGAGAGCTGCATGCCTGAGACATCTTTCCTTGTCCCTCGCTCATTGTTGTGTTCCCTAACTTCTAACTCTCTGCAAGGCCAGGCCCTGTTTCTTTTACTGCCAACCCCATCTGCCCCATCGTCTTCCACCTACTTCCCGCTCTATTATGCCTTTTCCTTTTTTGCTCTCTTTTACGGCCCTTTGAAAAGGAATGCAGGCCTAGCTACGCCTCGTGAAGGAAATCTACCAACAAAAGATGCATTCCTCACTTAGGGGAGGTGCTGTGAGATGAGTAAGAAGGGCTGAAGGGGCAATTGGGTTGTTGAGGTGGGAGGCACCAGAGGCATAGCCAGGATTGTCTAGCAAATGGGGCCCAAAGCTAATGTAGTTGGGCCCACTGCATTGACAAAAGTATCTGTAAATGTCCACCCAGCGCTGCTGAGTGGGCATTTACAGATTTTGGGTGGGCCTTTTCCCCTCAGGCCCTACCCTGCCTCTGCTCTCACCCCCAGGGCAAAGAGTGGGAAAGGCTCGCTACAGCAAGAGTCTTTCAAATCTTTCACTTTTGAGAGCACAGTGGTTACATTTAAAAATCATGAACAAGCAGCAAAAGAAGAACATAGAGTAGCAGAGGACAGAAGACTGCCCTGTGCATATCAATACACCCCAATGACAAAAGCAACGATTTAACGGAACTACATAGCCATTAGTGGCTCACACCTCACAATGATTATCATCTCTCTGTGAAGCACAACATCCTCGGAATTAGGGTGAAAGACAGATCTAAGGTGCCAAAGGAAGGCAACATGGAAATTCAGTTTCCTGCTCTGAGAGGAAGGAGGGTCGACAGCCCAATGGGTTAATGCACCTACTGCAGCCTCCTATGTGTAGCCTGCAGGCGACAAAGTCAGATGCTGGTGAGATGCTGATACAGGTTTGCTTGCTATGCAGGGGTCGGTGGTCACCTCACAGCGCCTCAAACAGGTTTCCTGTTTGAGTCCCAGTGAAAATATCGTATCAACCATGACCCGTAGATTACACTTTTTCCCCTCATATTTCCAGACAGTTGGGGCCAGAGAGACAAGCTTTTGTATGGGTGTTCCCAAGGCAAGAGTGCAGAAAACAAAGGCACAACTGTTAGTAGGAATGCAGGTGTTGAAGGGGCATTAACTGTTGGCTGATCGTGCAGGGTAATGCATACACATTTTCAATTAAAACATTTTTTTAAAAAAAGTGCTGAGGAGATACCAGACATTGGATTAGAACTCAGGTTTCCAGCATCCCAAGACCAAGCACTTACCACTTGAGCCACTGGTGGGTGTGCTTCTGAGAGTAGATTTTGGGCGTATATATCTTTCTTCTGCATGCCCCTATGAGCATACCCATTTGCATTGGGAAACATGTTCACTGAAGCCAACGAGGATAGAACATCTGGCCCCCCGCTCCACCAAATACCAGCTAACTGCAGTGGCCTAGAGGTTAAGTGCTTGCATTACAGCACTGGGGGGCCTGGGTTCGGGTCCTGCTTTCGGCACATAATCTCCTTGTACAGTTGTGAGAACCCAAACTCCTCCTAAAAGGTTGAGTGGGTACGTTTTTTTTAATGCTTTGTTAGTGCAACAGCCTCAGCTTCCACACCTTCCAGGCTCTCGAATCGTCTCTCAACCCTCAAATCAATACATTCTATACATTCCCTTCCATTCACTATCGAATTTTACATTCAGGTAGAAGCTTCTTCCAGCTATTCATTCCACCGAAGCGACTTTACCTTATCATCGCTCCACTACCTAATGACATTGTCCGTGTTCCTAGATACAACACATCCCCTTTCCTTCACCTGAACACACAACAGACCTGTGTAGGGGCATGTTGCAAATACCTTTTATTTTCCATACCTCAACTTTCTTCTCTCATTCACACTCAGCAACTTGGCCACTCTCTCTTTGCTCCAGGCTTCTTCATTTTCTAACTTCACTGAGTTTCCCAAATCTTCCTTGACTACCATTCATCTTGAATAATTAGATAATCCATACTGAACATGCCTTCCCAGTTTCACTTGCAGTACCGCTACTTTCGGCATAGGAATGACTTGAACACAAGAAAAGGGGTGCCTGGTAAAGGGAGAGTGGAAGAACGCAGAGAGGTGGGACTGAGGAAATGCAGGGTAAAGAGGGAGGTGGGAGGTGGGGCAGTCTAAAGGGAGAAGAAGGGCTGGATGAATGGGTCCCTGTGGAGAGGAGGAAGGGCTGGGTGAGTGGGGGTATGTCTAGAAGGGCATGGCATGGGTTCCCTGGTGGGGGGGTGGAAGAAAACAGAGAGGCGGGACTATGGGGGAGAGTATGTGCAGGGTAAACAAAGGTGGGGCAGGCTAAAGAGGGAGGTAGCACTGGAAGGAAAAAAAAATGTCAGCCCATTGTGGAGTCCATTCCACCCTCTTTTCCTCCTCAATGCCTCCTTTCCCCACATTAGGACCCTTTTTGCACCCCCCCCCACAATTCAGGGTCTTCCTCCCCCAGAGACGCCAACTTACTCCCTGTCTGCCCCCAGGCCTCCTTTCTCCTACATCCCCAGGCCCCTCTTGACCTAACACCTACTCTTCTCCCCAGGGACCCATTCATCTGGCCCTACCTCCCTCTTTAGCCTGCCTCACCTCCTCCTTTATTTACGCTGCACTTCCTCGCCTCAACAGTCCTACCTCTCTGCTGTCTTCCACCCTCTCTTTACCAGGTACCTCTTTTCATACCCACTGAACCTTTTAGAAGGAGTTTGGGTTCCCACAACTGTACAAGGAGTTTATGTGCCGAAAGCAGGACTCGAACCCAGGACCCCAGCGCTGCAACCCAAGCACTTAACCTCTAAGCCACTGCAGTTAGCTGGAGTTTAGTGGAGCGGGGGGCCAGATGTTCTATCCTCGTTGGCTTCAATGAACATGTTTCACAATGCAAATGGGTATGTTCACAGGGGCATGCAGAAGAAAGATATATATGCCCAAAAGCTTCTCTCAGAAGCACAGCCACCAGTGGCTCAGGTGGTAAGTGCTTGGTCTTGGAATGCTTGAGACCTGAGTTCTAATCCAATGTTTGGTATCTCCTGTGGGATGTTTAAAAAAAAATATGTTTTATTGAAAAATGGGGATGCATTGCCCTGCGCGATCAGCCAACAGCTAGCGCCCCTTCAATACCTTCGTTGCCACTAACAGTTGTTCCTTTTCTTTCTGCTCTTTGGCCTTGGTAACACCCATACAAAAGCTTGTCTCTCTGGCCCCAACTGACTGAAAAAAACGAGGGAAAAAGTGCAATCTACGGGTCACGGTTGATACAATATTAGCACTGGGACTCAAACAGGACACCTTCTCGAGGCGCTGCGAGGTGACCACCGGCCCCTGCATAGCAAGTAAACCTGTATCAGCATCTCACCAGCATCTGACTATGTCGCCTGCAGGCTACACATAGGAGGCTGCAGTAGGTGCATTAACCCATTGGGCTGTCGACCCTCCTTCCTCTCAGAGCAGGAAATTGAATTTCCATGTTGCCTTCCTTTGGCACCTTAGATCTGTCTTTCACCCTAATTCAGAGGATGTTTTGCTTCACGGAAAGATGATAATCATTGTGCGGTGTGAGACACTTATAGCTAAGTAGGTCAGTTAAATCTTTGCCTTTGTCATTGGGGTGTATTGATATGCGCAGGGCAGTCTTCTGTCCTCTGCTTCTCTATGTTTTCTCATTGCTGCTTGGTCATGATTCTTAAATGTAAGCACTCTGCTCTCAAAAGTGAAAGATTTGAAAGACTCTTGATGTAACAAGCCTTTCCCCCTCTTTGCCCTGGGAGTGAGAGGGCTGCTTTCTGCCTTTAACTTCCTCAATTTTGGAGTGTCTGGCTCCACCACTGACAATAAGGGCCTAATCCTGGAGGGAAATGGACAGAGGTCTGCGCCCTGCGTCCTCCACGCGTCCCTAACGCTCCCAAACGCGACCACAGCCCTTACGGGCACAGCCCTATGTCCTATGCAGCCCCACTGGTACAGCCACCCACACAACTTAGGGTTAGGATCTGTGGTCTCCCACGTGGGCCTCAGAAAGTGTCACAGCCTGCTTTGCAAACCTTAGTGACGGTGGCCTAGGTGAAGATGATCTTGGTGGAATACTGATGCCTTTTTCCTCCCAGAAGCCACCCCAGGAGCATAGTAAAATGAAGGGGTGTGCCTGCTCAGCTGCCCTCTGTTTAGCCTCTGCCTGAGTGACATTAGTTCTGGTCTCTCCAGGCAAATGTATCCATCCGGGAGTAGCTGGGAAAAGGGAGTCTCTTTCTGCAGGCACAGTGGGGAAGATTCAGAGAGCTGCATGCCTGAGACATCTTTCCTTGTCCCTCGCTCATTGTTGTGTTCCCTAACTTCTAACTCTCTGCAAGGCCAGGCCCTGTTTCTTTTACTGCCAACCCCATCTGCCCCATCGTCTTCCACCTACTTCCCGCTCTATTATGCCTTTTCCTTTTTTGCTCTCTTTTACGGCCCTTTGAAAAGGAATGCAGGCCTAGCTAAGCCTCGTGAAGGAAATCTACCAACAAAAGATGCATTCCTCACTTATGGGAGGTGCTGTGAGATGAGTAAGAAGGGCTGAAGGGGCAATTGGGTTGTTGAGGTGGGAGGCACCAGAGGCATAGCCAGGATTGTCTAGCAAATGGGGCCCAAAGCTAATGTAGTTGGGCCCACTGCATTGACAAAAGTATCTGTAAATGTCCACCCAGCGCTGCTGAGTGGGCATTTACAGATTTTGGGTGGGCCTTTTCCCCTCAGGCCCTACCCTGCCTCTGCTCTCACCCCCAGGGCAAAGAGTGGGAAAGGCTCGCTACAGCAAGAGTCTTTCAAATCTTTCACTTTTGAGAGCACAGTGGTTACATTTAAAAATCATGAACAAGCAGCAAAAGAAGAACATAGAGTAGCAGAGGACAGAAGACTGCCCTGTGCATATCAATACACCCCAATGACAAAAGCAACGATTTAACGGAACTACATAGCCATTAGTGGCTCACACCTCACAATGATTATCATCTCTCTGTGAAGCACAACATCCTCGGAATTAGGGTGAAAGACAGATCTAAGGTGCCAAAGGAAGGCAACATGGAAATTCAGTTTCCTGCTCTGAGAGGAAGGAGGGTCGACAGCCCAATGGGTTAATGCACCTACTGCAGCCTCCTATGTGTAGCCTGCAGGCGACAAAGTCAGATGCTGGTGAGATGCTGATACAGGTTTGCTTGCTATGCAGGGGTCGGTGGTCACCTCACAGCGCCTCAAACAGGTTTCCTGTTTGAGTCCCAGTGAAAATATCGTATCAACCATGACCCGTAGATTACACTTTTTCCCCTCATATTTCCAGACAGTTGGGGCCAGAGAGACAAGCTTTTGTATGGGTGTTCCCAAGGCAAGAGTGCAGAAAACAAAGGCACAACTGTTAGTAGGAATGCAGGTGTTGAAGGGGCATTAACTGTTGGCTGATCGTGCAGGGTAATGCATACACATTTTCAATTAAAACATTTTTTTAAAAAAAGTGCTGAGGAGATACCAGACATTGGATTAGAACTCAGGTCTCCAGCATCCCAAGACCAAGCACTTACCACTTGAGCCACTGGTGGGTGTGCTTCTGAGAGTAGATTTTGGGCGTATATATCTTTCTTCTGCATGCCCCTATGAGCATACCCATTTGCATTGGGAAACATGTTCACTGAAGCCAACGAGGATAGAACATCTGGCCCCCCGCTCCACCAAATACCAGCTAACTGCAGTGGCCTAGAGGTTAAGTGCTTGCATTACAGCACTGGGGGGGCCTGGGTTCGGGTCCTGCTTTCGGCACATAATCTCCTTGTACAGTTGTGAGAACCCAAACTCCTCCTAAAAGGTTGAGTGGGTACGTTTTTTTTAATGCTTTGTTAGTGCAACAGCCTCAGCTTCCACACCTTCCAGGCTCTCGAATCGTCTCTCAACCCTCAAATCAATACATTCTATACATTCCCTTCCATTCACTATCGAATTTTACATTCAGGTAGAAGCTTCTTTCAGCTATTCATTCCACCGAAGCGACTTTACCTTATCATCACTCCACTACCTAATGACATTGTCCGTGTTCCTAGATACAACACATCCCCTTTCCTTCACCTGAACACACAACAGACCTGTGTAGGGGCATGTGGCAAATACCTTTTATTTTCCATACCTCAACTTTCTTCTCTCATTCACACTCAGCAACTTGGCCACTCTCTCTTTGCTCCAGGCTTCTTCATTTTCTAACTTCACTGAGTTTCCCAAATCTTCCTTGACTACCATTCATCTTGAATAATTAGATAATCCATACTGAACATGCCTTCCCAGTTTCACTTGCAGTACCGCTACTTTCGGCATAGGAATGACTTGAACACAAGAAAAGGGGTGCCTGGTAAAGGGAGAGTGGAAGAACGCAGAGAGGTGGGACTGAGGAAATGCAGGGTAAAGAGGGAGGTGGGAGGTGGGGCAGTCTAAAGGGAGAAGAAGGGCTGGATGAATGGGTCCCTGTGGAGAGGAGGAAGGGCTGGGTGAGTGGGGGTATGTCTAGAAGGGCATGGCATGGGTTCCCTGGTGGGGGGGTGGAAGAAAACAGAGAGGCGGGACTATGGGGGAGAGTATGTGCAGGGTAAACAAAGGTGGGGCAGGCTAAAGAGGGAGGTAGCACTGGAAGGAAAAAAAATGTCAGCCCATTGTGGAGTCCATTCCACCCTCTTTTCCTCCTTTCCCCACATTAGGACCCTTTTTGGCCTTGGTAACACCCATACAAAAGCTTGTCTCTCTGGCCCCAACTGACTGAAAAAAACGAGGGAAAAAGTGCAATCTACGGGTCACGGTTGATACAATATTAGCACTGGGACTCAAACAGGACACCTTCTCGAGGCGCTGCGAAGAGACCACCGGCCCCTGCATAGCAAGTAAACCTGTATAAGCATCTCACCAGCATCTGACTTTGTCGCCTGCAGGCTACACATAGAAGGCTGCAGTAGGTGCATTAACCCATTGGGCTGTCGACCCTCCTTCCTCTCAGAGCAGGAAATTGAATTTCCATGTTGCCTTCCTTTGGCACCTTAGATCTGTCTTTCACCCTAATTCAGAGGATGTTTTGCTTCACGGAAAGATGATAATCATTGTGCGGTGTGAGACACTTATAGCTAAGCAGGTCAGTTAAATCTTTGCCTTTGTCATTATGGTGTATTGATATGCGCAGGGCAGTCTTCTGTCCTCTGCTTCTCTATGTTTTCTCATTGCTGCTTGGTCATGATTCTTAAATATAAGCACTCTGCTCTCAAAAGTGAAAGATTTGAAAGACTCTTGATGTAACGAGCCTTTCCCAATCTTTGCCCTGGGAGTGAGAGGGCTGCTTTCTGCCTTTAACTTCCTCAATTTTGGAGTGTCTGGCTCCACCACTGACAATAAGGGCCTAATCCTGGAGGGAAATGGACAGAGGTCTGGACCCTGCGTCCTCCACGCGTCCCTACCGCTCCCAAACGCGACCACAGCCCTTACGGGCACAGCCCTATGTCCTATGCAGCCCCACTGGTACAGCCACCCACACAACTTAGGGTTAGGATCTGTGGTCTCCCACGTGGGCCTCAGAAAGTGTCACAGCCTGCTTTGCAAACCTTAGTGACGGTGGCCTAGGTGAAGATGATCTTGGTGGAATACTGATGCCTTTTTCCTCCCAGAAGCCACCCCAGGAGCATAGTAAAATGAAGGGGTGTGCCTGCTCAGCTGCCCTCTGTTTAGCCTCTGCCTGAGTGACATTAGTTCTGGTCTCTCCAGGCAAATGTATCCATCCGGGAGTAGCTGGGAAAAGGGAGTCTCTTTCTGCAGGCACAGTGGGGAAGATTCAGAGAGCTGCATGCCTGAGACATCTTTCCTTGTCCCTCGCTCATTGTTGTGTTCCCTAACTTCTAACTCTCTGCAAGGCCAGGCCCTGTTTCTTTTACTGCCAACCCCATCTGCCCCATCGTCTTCCACCTACTTCCCGCTCTATTATGCCTTTTCCTTTTTTGCTCTCTTTTACGGCCCTTTGAAAAGGAATGCAGGCCTAGCTAAGCCTCGTGAAGGAAATCTACCAACAAAAGATGCATTCCTCACTTATGGGAGGTGCTGTGAGATGAGTAAGAAGGGCTGAAGGGGCAATTGGGTTGTTGAGGTGGGAGGCACCAGAGGCATAGCCAGGATTGTCTAGCAAATGGGGCCCAAAGCTAATGTAGTTGGGCCCACTGCATTGACAAAAGTATCTGTAAATGTCCACCCAGCGCTGCTGAGTGGGCATTTACAGATTTTGGGTGGGCCTTTTCCCCTCAGGCCCTACCCTGCCTCTGCTCTCACCCCCAGGGCAAAGAGTGGGAAAGGCTCGCTACAGCAAGAGTCTTTCAAATCTTTCACTTTTGAGAGCACAGTGGTTACATTTAAAAATCATGAACAAGCAGCAAAAGAAGAACATAGAGTAGCAGAGGACAGAAGACTGCCCTGTGCATATCAATACACCCCAATGACAAAAGCAACGATTTAACGGAACTACATAGCCATTAGTGGCTCACACCTCACAATGATTATCATCTCTCTGTGAAGCACAACATCCTCGGAATTAGGGTGAAAGACAGATCTAAGGTGCCAAAGGAAGGCAACATGGAAATTCAGTTTCCTGCTCTGAGAGGAAGGAGGGTCGACAGCCCAATGGGTTAATGCACCTACTGCAGCCTCCTATGTGTAGCCTGCAGGCGACAAAGTCAGATGCTGGTGAGATGCTGATACAGGTTTGCTTGCTATGCAGGGGTCGGTGGTCACCTCACAGCGCCTCAAACAGGTTTCCTGTTTGAGTCCCAGTGAAAATATCGTATCAACCATGACCCGTAGATTACACTTTTTCCCCTCATATTTCCAGAGAGACAAGCTTTTGTATGGGTGTTCCCAAGGCAAGAGTGCAGAAAACAAAGGCACAACTGTTAGTAGGAATGCAGGTGTTGAAGGGGCATTAACTGTTGGCTGATCGTGCAGGGTAATGCATACACATTTTCAATTAAAACATTTTTTTAAAAAAAGTGCTGAGGAGATACCAGACATTGGATTAGAACTCAGGTCTCCAGCATCCCAAGACCAAGCACTTACCACTTGAGCCACTGGTGGGTGTGCTTCTGAGAGTAGATTTTGGGCGTATATATCTTTCTTCTGCATGCCCCTATGAGCATACCCATTTGCATTGGGAAACATGTTCACTGAAGCCAACGAGGATAGAACATCTGGCCCCCCGCTCCACCAAATACCAGCTAACTGCAGTGGCCTAGAGGTTAAGTGCTTGCATTACAGCACTGGGGGGCCTGGGTTCGGGTCCTGCTTTCGGCACATAATCTCCTTGTACAGTTGTGAGAACCCAAACTCCTCCTAAAAGGTTGAGTGGGTACGTTTTTTTTAATGCTTTGTTAGTGCAACAGCCTCAGCTTCCACACCTTCCAGGCTCTCGAATCGTCTCTCAACCCTCAAATCAATACATTCTATACATTCCCTTCCATTCACTATCGAATTTTACATTCAGGTAGAAGCTTCTTTCAGCTATTCATTCCACCGAAGCGACTTTACCTTATCATCACTCCACTACCTAATGACATTGTCCGTGTTCCTAGATACAACACATCCCCTTTCCTTCACCTGAACACACAACAGACCTGTGTAGGGGCATGTGGCAAATACCTTTTATTTTCCATACCTCAACTTTCTTCTCTCATTCACACTCAGCAACTTGGCCACTCTCTCTTTGCTCCAGGCTTCTTCATTTTCTAACTTCACTGAGTTTCCCAAATCTTCCTTGACTACCATTCATCTTGAATAATTAGATAATCCATACTGAACATGCCTTCCCAGTTTCACTTGCAGTACCGCTACTTTCGGCATAGGAATGACTTGAACACAAGAAAAGGGGTGCCTGGTAAAGGGAGAGTGGAAGAACGCAGAGAGGTGGGACTGAGGAAATGCAGGGTAAAGAGGGAGGTGGGAGGTGGGGCAGTCTAAAGGGAGAAGAAGGGCTGGATGAATGGGTCCCTGTGGAGAGGAGGAAGGGCTGGGTGAGTGGGGGTATGTCTAGAAGGGCATGGCATGGGTTCCCTGGTGGGGGGGTGGAAGAAAACAGAGAGGCGGGACTATGGGGGAGAGTATGTGCAGGGTAAACAAAGGTGGGGCAGGCTAAAGAGGGAGGTAGCACTGGAAGGAAAAAAAATGTCAGCCCATTGTGGAGTCCATTCCACCCTCTTTTCCTCCTTTCCCCACATTAGGACCCTTTTTGGCCTTGGTAACACCCATACAAAAGCTTGTCTCTCTGGCCCCAACTGACTGAAAAAAACGAGGGAAAAAGTGCAATCTACGGGTCACGGTTGATACAATATTAGCACTGGGACTCAAACAGGACACCTTCTCGAGGCGCTGCGAAGAGACCACCGGCCCCTGCATAGCAAGTAAACCTGTATAAGCATCTCACCAGCATCTGACTTTGTCGCCTGCAGGCTACACATAGAAGGCTGCAGTAGGTGCATTAACCCATTGGGCTGTCGACCCTCCTTCCTCTCAGAGCAGGAAATTGAATTTCCATGTTGCCTTCCTTTGGCACCTTAGATCTGTCTTTCACCCTAATTCAGAGGATGTTTTGCTTCACGGAAAGATGATAATCATTGTGCGGTGTGAGACACTTATAGCTAAGCAGGTCAGTTAAATCTTTGCCTTTGTCATTATGGTGTATTGATATGCGCAGGGCAGTCTTCTGTCCTCTGCTTCTCTATGTTTTCTCATTGCTGCTTGGTCATGATTCTTAAATATAAGCACTCTGCTCTCAAAAGTGAAAGATTTGAAAGACTCTTGATGTAACGAGCCTTTCCCAATCTTTGCCCTGGGAGTGAGAGGGCTGCTTTCTGCCTTTAACTTCCTCAATTTTGGAGTGTCTGGCTCCACCACTGACAATAAGGGCCTAATCCTGGAGGGAAATGGACAGAGGTCTGGACCCTGCGTCCTCCACGCGTCCCTACCGCTCCCAAACGCGACCACAGCCCTTACGGGCACAGCCCTATGTCCTATGCAGCCCCACTGGTACAGCCACCCACACAACTTAGGGTTAGGATCTGTGCTCTCCCACGTGGGCCTCAGAAAGTGTCACAGCCTGCTTTGCAAACCTTAGTGACGGTGGCCTAGGTGAAGATGATCTTGGTGGAATACTGATGCCTTTTTCCTCCCAGAAGCCACCCCAGGAGCATAGTAAAATTAAGGGGTGTGCCTGCTCAGCTGCCCTCTGTTTAGCCTCTGCCTGAGTGACATTAGTTCTGGTCTCTCCAGGCAAATGTATCCATCCGGGAGTAGCTGGGAAAAGGGAGTCTCTTTCTGCAGGCACAGTGGGGAAGATTCAGAGAGCTGCATGCCTGAGACATCTTTCCTTGTCCCTCGCTCATTGTTGTGTTCCCTAACTTCTAACTCTCTGCAAGGCCAGGCCCTGTTTCTTTTACTGCCAACCCCATCTGCCCCATCGTCTTCCACCTACTTCCCGCTCTATTATGCCTTTTCCTTTTTTGCTCTCTTTTACGGCCCTTTGAAAAGGAATGCAGGCCTAGCTAAGCCTCGTGAAGGAAATCTACCAACAAAAGATGCATTCCTCACTTATGGGAGGTGCTGTGAGATGAGTAAGAAGGGCTGAAGGGGCAATTGGGTTGTTGAGGTGGGAGGCACCAGAGGCATAGCCAGGATTGTCTAGCAAATGGGGCCCAAAGCTAATGTAGTTGGGCCCACTGCATTGACAAATGTATCTGTAAATGTCCACCCAGCGCTGCTGAGTGGGCATTTACAGATTTTGGGTGGGCCTTTTCCCCTCAGGCCCTACCCTGCCTCTGCTCTCACCCCCAGGGCAAAGAGTGGGAAAGGCTCGCTACAGCAAGAGTCTTTCAAATCTTTCACTTTTGAGAGCACAGTGGTTACATTTAAAAATCATGAACAAGCAGCAAAAGAAGAACATAGAGTAGCAGAGGACAGAAGACTGCCCTGTGCATATCAATACACCCCAATGACAAAGGCAACGATTTAACGGAACTACATAGCTATTAGTGGCTCACACCTCACAATGATTATCATCTCTCTGTGAAGCACAACATCCTCGGAATTAGGGTGAAAGACAGATCTAAGGTGCCAAAGGAAGGCAACATGGAAATTCAGTTTCCTGCTCTGAGAGGAAGGAGGGTCGACAGCCCAATGGGTTAATGCACCTACTGCAGCCTCCTATGTGTAGCCTGCAGGCGACAAAGTCAGATGCTGGTGAGATGCTGATACAGGTTTGCTTGCTATGCAGGGGTCGGTGGTCACCTCACAGCGCCTCAAACAGGTTTCCTGTTTGAGTCCCAGTGAAAATATCGTATCAACCATGACCCGTAGATTACACTTTTTCCCCTCATATTTCCAGACAGTTGGGGCCAGAGAGACAAGCTTTTGTATGGGTGTTCCCAAGGCAAGAGTGCAGAAAACAAAGGCACAACTGTTAGTAGGAATGCAGGTGTTGAAGGGGCATTAACTGTTGGCTGATCGTGCAGGGTAATGCATACACATTTTCAATTAAAACATTTTTTTAAAAAAAGTGCTGAGGAGATACCAGACATTGGATTAGAACTCAGGTCTCCAGCATCCCAAGACCAAGCACTTACCACTTGAGCCACTGGTGGGTGTGCTTCTGAGAGAAGATTTTGGGCGTATATATCTTTCTTCTGCATGCCCCTATGAGCATACCCATTTGCATTGGGAAACATGTTCACTGAAGCCAACGAGGATAGAACATCTGGCCCCCCGCTCCACCAAATACCAGCTAACTGCAGTGGCCTAGAGGTTAAGTGCTTGCATTACAGCACTGGGGGGCCTGGGTTCGGGTCCTGCTTTCGGCACATAATCTCCTTGTACAGTTGTGAGAACCCAAACTCCTCCTAAAAGGTTGTGTGGGTACGTTTTTTTTAATGCTTTGTTAGTGCAACAGCCTCAGCTTCCACACCTTCCAGGCTCTCGAATCGTCTCTCAACCCTCAAATCAATACATTCTATACATTCCCTTCCATTCACTATCGAATTTTACATTCAGGTAGAAGCTTCTTCCAGCTATTCATTCCACCGAAGCGACTTTACCTTATCATCACTCCACTACCTAATGACATTGTCCGTGTTCCTAGATACAACACATCCCCTTTCCTTCACCTGAACACACAACAGACCTGTGTAGGGGCATGTGGCAAATACCTTTTATTTTCCATACCTCAACTTTCTTCTCTCATTCACACTCAGCAACTTGGCCACTCTCTCTTTGCTCCAGGCTTCTTCATTTTCTAACTTCACTGAGTTTCCCAAATCTTCCTTGACTACCATTCATCTTGAATAATTAGATAATCCATACTGAACATGCCTTCCCAGTTTCACTTGCAGTACCGCTACTTTCGGCATAGGAATGACTTGAACACAAGAAAAGGGGTGCCTGGTAAAGGGAGAGTGGAAGAACGCAGAGAGGTGGGACTGAGGAAATGCAGGGTAAAGAGGGAGGTGGGAGGTGGGGCAGTCTAAAGGGAGAAGAAGGGCTGGATGAATGGGTCCCTGTGGAGAGGAGGAAGGGCTGGGTGAGTGGGGGTATGTCTAGAAGGGCATGGCATGGGTTCCCTGGTGGGGGGATGGAAGAAAACAGAGAGGCGGGACTATGGGGGAGAGTATGTGCAGGGTAAACAAAGGTGGGGCAGGCTAAAGAGGGAGGTAGCACTGGAAGGAAAAAAAAATGTCAGCCCATTGTGGAGTCCATTCCACCCTCTTTTCCTCCTCAATGCCTCCTTTCCCCACATTAGGACCCTTTTTGCACCCCCCCCACAATTCAGGTTCTTCCTCCCCTAGAGACGCCAACTTACTCCCTGTCTGCCCCCAGGCCTCCTTTCTCCTACATCCCCAGGCCCCTCTTGACCTAACACCTACTCTTCTCCCCAGGGACCCATTCATCTGGCCCTACCTCCCTCTTTAGCCTGCCTCACCTCCTCCTTTATTTACGCTGCACTTCCTCGCCTCCACAGTACTACCTCTCTGCTGTCTTCCACCCTCTCTTTACCAGGTACCTCTTTTCATACCCACTGAACCTTTTAGAAGGAGTTTGGGTTCCCACAACTGTACAAGGAGTTTATGTGCCGAAAGCAGGACTCGAACCCAGGACCCCAGCGCTGGAACCCAAGCACTTAACCTCTAAGCCACTGCAGTTAGCTGGAGTTTAGTGGAGCGGGGGGCCAGATGTTCTATCCTCGTTGGCTTCAATGAACATGTTTCACAATGCAAATGGGTATGTTCACAGGGGCATGCAGAAGAAAGATATATATGCCCAAAAGCTTCTCTCCGAAGCACAGCCAGCAGTGGCTCAGGTGGTAAGTGCTTGGTCTTGGAATGCTTGAGACCTGAGTTCTAATCCAATGTTTGGTATCTCCTGTGGGATGTTTAAAAAAAAGTATGTTTTTATTGAAAAATGGGGATGCATTGCCCTGCGCGATCAGCCAACAGCTAGCGCCCTTCAATACCTTCGTTGCCACTAACAGTTGTTCCTTTTCTTTCTGCACTTTGGCCTTGGTAACACCCATACAAAAGCTTGTCTCTCTGGCCCCAACTGACTGAAAAAAACGAGGGAAAAAGTGCAATCTACGGGTCACGGTTGATACAATATTAGCACTGGGACTCAAACAGGACACCTTCTCGAGGCGCTGCGAAGAGACCACCGGCCCCTGCATAGCAAGTAAACCTGTATCAGCATCTCACCAGCATCTGACTTTGTCGCCTGCAGGCTACACATAGAAGGCTGCAGTAGGTGCATTAACCCATTGGGCTGTCGACCCTCCTTCCTCTCAGAGCAGGAAATTGAATTTCCATGTTGCCTTCCTTTGGCACCTTAGATCTGTCTTTCACCCTAATTCAGAGGATGTTTTGCTTCACGGAAAGATGATAATCATTGTGCGGTGTGAGACACTTATAGCTAAGCAGGTCAGTTAAATCTTTGCCTTTGTCATTATGGTGTATTGATATGCGCAGGGCAGTCTTCTGTCCTCTGCTTCTCTATGTTTTCTCATTGCTGCTTGGTCATGATTCTTAAATATAAGCACTCTGCTCTCAAAAGTGAAATTTGAAAGACTCTTGATGTAACGAGCCTTTCCCACTCTTTGCCCTGGGAGTGAGAGGGCTGCTTTCTGCCTTTAACTTCCTCAATTTTGGAGTGTCTGGCTCCACCACTGACAATAAGGGCCTAATCCTGGAGGGAAATGGACAGAGGTCTGCGCCCTGCGTCCTCCACGCGTCCCTAACGCTCCCAAACGCGACCACAGCCCTTACGGGCACAGCCCTATGTCCTATGCAGCCCCACTGGTACAGCCACCCACACAACTTAGGGTTAGGATCTGTGCTCTCCCACGTGGGCCTCAGAAAGTGTCACAGCCTGCTTTGCAAACCTTAGTGACGGTGGCCTAGGTGAAGATGATCTTGGTGGAATACTGATGCCTTTTTCCTCCCAGAAGCCACCCCAGGAGCATAGTAAAATGAAGGGGTGTGCCTGCTCAGCTGCCCTCTGTTTAGCCTCTGCCTGAGTGACATTAGTTCTGGTCTCTCCAGGCAAATGTATCCATCCGGGAGTAGCTGGGAAAAGGGAGTCTCTTTCTGCAGGCACAGTGGGGAAGACTCAGAGAGCTGCATGCCTGAGACATCTTTCCTTGTCCCTCGCTCATTGTTGTGTTCCCTAACTTCTAACTCTCTGCAAGGCCAGGCCCTGTTTCTTTTACTGCCAACCCCCCTGCCCCATCGTCTTCCACCTACTTCCCGCTCTATTATGCCTTTTCCTTTTTTGCTCTCTTTTACGGCCCTTTGAAAAGGAATGCAGGCCTAGCTAAGCCTCGTGAAGGAAATCTACCAACAAAAGATGCATTCCTCACTTATGGGAGGTGCTGTGAGATGAGTAAGAAGGGCTGATGGGGCAATTGGGTTGTTGAGGTGGGAGGCACCAGAGGCATAGCCAGGATTGTCTAGCAAATGGGGCCCAAAGCTAATGTAGTTGGGCCCACTGCATTGACAAAAGTATCTGTAAATGTCCACCCAGCGCTGCTGAGTGGGCATTTACAGATATTGGGTGGGCCTTTTCCCCTCAGGCCCTACCCTGCCTCTGCTCTCACCCCCAGGGCAAAGAGTGGGAAAGGCTCGCTACAGCAAGAGTCTTTCAAATCTTTCACTTTTGAGAGCACAGTGGTTACATTTAAAAATCATGAACAAGCAGCAAAAGAAGAACATAGAGTAGCAGAGGACAGAAGACTGCCCTGTGCATATCAATACACCCCAATGACAAAGGCAACGATTTAACGGAACTACATAGCTATTAGTGGCTCACACCTCACAATGATTATCATCTCTCTGTGAAGCACAACATCCTCGGAATTAGGGTGAAAGACAGATCTAAGGTGCCAAAGGAAGGCAACATGGAAATTCAGTTTCCTGCTCTGAGAGGAAGGAGGGTCGACAGCCCAATGGGTTAATGCACCTACTGCAGCCTCCTATGTGTAGCCTGCAGGCGACAAAGTCAGATGCTGGTGAGATGCTGATACAGGTTTGCTTGCTATGCAGGGGTCGGTGGTCACCTCACAGCGCCTCAAACAGGTTTCCTGTTTGAGTCCCAGTGAAAATATCGTATCAACCATGACCCGTAGATTACACTTTTTCCCCTCATATTTCCAGACAGTTGGGGCCAGAGAGACAAGCTTTTGTATGGGTGTTCCCAAGGCAAGAGTGCAGAAAACAAAGGCACAACTGTTAGTAGTAATGCAGGTGTTGAAGGGGCATTAACTGTTGGCTGATCGTGCAGGGTAATGCATACACATTTTCAATTAAAACATTTTTTTAAAAAAAGTGCTGAGGAGATACCAGACATTGGATTAGAACTCAGGTCTCCAGCATCCCAAGACCAAGCACTTACCACTTGAGCCACTGGTGGGTGTGCTTCTGAGAGTAGATTTTGGGCGTATATATCTTTCTTCTGCATGCCCCTATGAGCATACCCATTTGCATTGGGAAACATGTTCACTGAAGCCAACGAGGATAGAACATCTGGCCCCCCGCTCCACCAAATACCAGCTAACTGCAGTGGCCTAGAGGTTAAGTGCTTGCATTACAGCACTGGGGGGCCTGGGTTCGGGTCCTGCTGTCGGCACATAATCTCCTTGTACAGTCGTGAGAACCCAAACTCCTCCTAAAAGGTTGAGTGGGTACGTTTTTTTAATGCTTTGTTAGTGCAACAGCCTCAGCTTCCACACCTTCCAGGCTCTCGAATCGTCTCTCAACCCTCAAATCAATACATTCTATACATTCCCTTCCATTCACTATCGAATTTTACATTCAGGTAGAAGCTTCTTCCAGCTATTCATTCCACCGAAGCGACTTTACCTTATCATCACTCCACTACCTAATGACATTGTCCGTGTTCCTAGATACAACACATCCCCTTTCCTTCACCTGAACACACAACAGACCTGTGTAGGGGCATGTGGCAAATACCTTTTATTTTCCATACCTGAACTTTCTTCTCTCATTCACACTCAGCAACTTGGCCACTCTCTCTTTGCTCCAGGCTTCTTCATTTTCTAACTTCACTGAGTTTCCCAAATCTTCCTTGACTACCATTCATCTTGAATAATTAGATAATCCATACTGAACATGCCTTCCCAGTTTCACTTGCAGTACCGCTACTTTCGGCATAGGAATGACTTGAACACAAGAAAAGGGGTGCCTGGTAAAGGGAGAGTGGAAGAACGCAGAGAGGTGGGACTGAGGAAATGCAGGGTAAAGAGGGAGGTGGGAGGTGGGGCAGTCTAAAGGGAGAAGAAGGGCTGGATGAATGGGTCCCTGTGGAGAGGAGGAAGGGCTGGGTGAGTGGCGGTATGTCTAGAAGGGCATGGCATGGGTTCCCTGGTGGGGGGGTGGAAGAAAACAGAGAGGCGGGACTATGGGGGAGAGTATGTGCAGGGTAAACAAAGGTGGGGCAGGCTAAAGAGGGAGGTAGCACTGGAAGGAAAAAAAATGTCAGCCCATTGTGGAGTCCATTCCACCCTCTTTTCCTCCTTTCCCCACATTAGGACCCTTTTTGGCCTTGGTAACACCCATACAAAAGCTTGTCTCTCTGGCCCCAACTGACTGAAAAAAACGAGGGAAAAAGTGCAATCTACGGGTCACGGTTGATACAATATTAGCACTGGGACTCAAACAGGACACCTTCTCGAGGCGCTGCGAAGAGACCACCGGCCCCTGCATAGCAAGTAAACCTGTATAAGCATCTCACCAGCATCTGACTTTGTCGCCTGCAGGCTACACATAGAAGGCTGCAGTAGGTGCATTAACCCATTGGGCTGTCGACCCTCCTTCCTCTCAGAGCAGGAAATTGAATTTCCATGTTGCCTTCCTTTGGCACCTTAGATCTGTCTTTCACCCTAATTCAGAGGATGTTTTGCTTCACGGAAAGATGATAATCATTGTGCGGTGTGAGACACTTATAGCTAAGCAGGTCAGTTAAATCTTTGCCTTTGTCATTATGGTGTATTGATATGCGCAGGGCAGTCTTCTGTCCTCTGCTTCTCTATGTTTTCTCATTGCTGCTTGGTCATGATTCTTAAATATAAGCACTCTGCTCTCAAAAGTGAAAGATTTGAAAGACTCTTGATGTAACGAGCCTTTCCCAATCTTTGCCCTGGGAGTGAGAGGGCTGCTTTCTGCCTTTAACTTCCTCAATTTTGGAGTGTCTGGCTCCACCACTGACAATAAGGGCCTAATCCTGGAGGGAAATGGACAGAGGTCTGGACCCTGCGTCCTCCACGCGTCCCTACCGCTCCCAAACGCGACCACAGCCCTTACGGGCACAGCCCTATGTCCTATGCAGCCCCACTGGTACAGCCACCCACACAACTTAGGGTTAGGATCTGTGCTCTCCCACGTGGGCCTCAGAAAGTGTCACAGCCTGCTTTGCAAACCTTAGTGACGGTGGCCTAGGTGAAGATGATCTTGGTGGAATACTGATGCCTTTTTCCTCCCAGAAGCCACCCCAGGAGCATAGTAAAATGAAGGGGTGTGCCTGCTCAGCTGCCCTCTGTTTAGCCTCTGCCTGAGTGACATTAGTTCTGGTCTCTCCAGGCAAATGTATCTATCCGGGAGTAGCTGGGAAAAGGGAGTCTCTTTCTGCAGGCACAGTGGGGAAGACTCAGAGAGCTGCATGCCTGAGACATCTTTCCTTGTCCCTCGCTCATTGTTGTGTTCCCTAACTTCTAACTCTCTGCAAGGCCAGGCCCTGTTTCTTTTACTGCCAACCCCCCTGCCCCATCGTCTTCCACCTACTTCCCGCTCTATTATGCCTTTTCCTTTTTTGCTCTCTTTTACGGCCCTTTGAAAAGGAATGCAGGCTCGTGAAGGAAATCTACCAACAAAAGATGCATTCCTCACTTATGGGAGGTGCTGTGAGATGAGTAAGAATGGCTGAAGGGGCAATTGGGTTGTTGAGGTGGGAGGCACCAGAGGCATAGCCAGGATTGTCTAGCAAATGGGGCCCAAAGCTAATGTAGTTGGGCCCACTGCATTGACAAAAGTATCTGTAAATGTCCACCCAGCGCTGCTGAGTGGGCATTTACAGATTTTGGATGGGCCTTTTCCCCTCAGGCCCTACCCTGCCTCTGCTCTCACCCCCAGGGCAAAGAGTGGGAAAGGCTCGCTACAGCAAGAGTCTTTCAAATCTTTCACTTTTGAGAGCACAGTGGTTACATTTAAAAATCATGAACAAGCAGCAAAAGAAGAACATAGAGTAGCAGAGGACAGAAGACTGCCCTGTGCATATCAATACACCCCAATGACAAAGGCAACGATTTAACGGAACTACATAGCTATTAGTGGCTCACACCTCACAATGATTATCATCTCTCTGTGAAGCACAACATCCTCGGAATTAGGGTGAAAGACAGATCTAAGGTGCCAAAGGAAGGCAACATGGAAATTCAGTTTCCTGCTCTGAGAGGAAGGAGGGTCGACAGCCCAATGGGTTAATGCACCTACTGCAGCCTCCTATGTGTAGCCTGCAGGCGACAAAGTCAGATGCTGGTGAGATGCTGATACAGGTTTGCTTGCTATGCAGGGGTCGGTGGTCACCTCACAGCGCCTCAAACAGGTTTCCTGTTTGAGTCCCAGTGAAAATATCGTATCAACCATGACCCGTAGATTACACTTTTTCCCCTCATATTTCCAGACAGTTGGGGCCAGAGAGACAAGCTTTTGTATGGGTGTTCCCAAGGCAAGAGTGCAGAAAACAAAGGCACAACTGTTAGTAGGAATGCAGGTGTTGAAGGGGCATTAACTGTTGGCTGATCGTGCAGGGTAATGCATACACATTTTCAATTAAAACATTTTTTTAAAAAAAGTGCTGAGGAGATACCAGACATTGGATTAGAACTCAGGTCTCCAGCATCCCAAGACCAAGCACTTACCACTTGAGCCACTGGTGGGTGTGCTTCTGAGAGTAGATTTTGGGCATATATATCTTTCTTCTGCATGCCCATATGAGCATACCCATTTGCATTGGGAAACATGTTCACTGAAGCCAACGAGGATAGAACATCTGGCCCCCCGCTCCACCAAATACCAGCTAACTGCAGTGGCCTAGAGGTTAAGTGCTTGCATTACAGCACTGGGGGGCCTGGGTTCGGGTCCTGCTTTCGGCACATAATCTCCTTGTACAGTTGTGAGAACCCAAACTCCTCCTAAAAGGTTGAGTGGGTACGTTTTTTTTAATGCTTTGTTAGTGCAACAGCCTCAGCTTCCACACCTTCCAGGCTCTCGAATCGTCTCTCAACCCTCAAATCAATACATTCTATACATTCCCTTCCATTCACTATCGAATTTTACATTCAGGTAGAAGCTTCTTCCAGCTATTCATTCCACCGAAGCGACTTTACCTTATCATCACTCCACTACCTAATGACATTGTCCGTGTTCCTAGATACAACACATCCCCTTTCCTTCACCTGAACACACAACAGACCTGTGTAGGGGCATGTGGCAAATACCTTTTATTTTCCATACCTCAACTTTCTTCTCTCATTCACACTCAGCAACTTGGCCACTCTCTCTTTGCTCCAGGCTTCTTCATTTTCTAACTTCACTGAGTTTCCCAAATCTTCCTTGACTACCATTCATCTTGAATAATTAGATAATCCATACTGAACATGCCTTCCCAGTTTCACTTGCAGTACCGCTACTTTCGGCATAGGAATGACTTGAACACAAGAAAAGGGGTGCCTGGTAAAGGGAGAGTGGAAGAACGCAGAGAGGTGGGACTGAGGAAATGCAGGGTAAAGAGGGAGGTGGGAGGTGGGGCAGTCTAAAGGGAGAAGAAGGGCTGGATGAATGGGTCCCTGTGGAGAGGAGGAAGGGCTGGGTGAGTGGGGGTATGTCTAGAAGGGCATGGCATGGGTTCCCTGGTGGGGGGGTGGAAGAAAACAGAGAGGCGGGACTATGGGGAGAGTATGTGCAGGGTAAACAAAGGTGGGGCAGGCTAAAGAGGGAGGTAGCACTGGAAGGAAAAAAAAATGTCAGCCCATTGTGGAGTCCATTCCACCCTCTTTTCCTCCTCAATGCCTCCTTTCCCCACATTAGGACCCTTTTTGCACCCCCCCCCCCAAATTCAGGGTCTTCCTCCCCCAGAGACGCCGACTTACTCCCTGTCTGCCCCCAGGCCTCCTTTCTCCTACATCCCCAGGCCCCTCTTGACCTAACACCTACTCTTCTCCCCAGGGACCCATTCATCTGGCCCTACCTCCCTCTTTAGCCTGCCTCACCTCCTCCTTTATTTACGCTGCACTTCCTCGCCTCCACAGTACTACCTCTCTGCTGTCTTCCACCCTCTCTTTACCAGGTACCTCTTTTCATACCCACTGAACCTTTTAGAAGGAGTTTGGGTTCCCACAACTGTACAAGGAGTTTATGTGCCGAAAGCAGGACTCGAACCCAGGACCCCAGCGCTGCAACCCAAGCACTTAACCTCTAAGCCACTGCAGTTAGCTGGAGTTTAGTGGAGCGGGGGGCCAGATGTTGTATCCTCGTTGGCTTCAATGAACATGTTTCACAATGCAAATGGGTATGTTCACAGGGGCATGCAGAAGAAAGATATATATGCCCAAAAGCTTCTCTCAGAAGCACAGCCACCAGTGGCTCAGGTGGTAAGTGCTTGGTCTTGGAATGCTTGAGACCTGAGTTCTAATCCAATGTTTGGTATCTCCTGTGGGATGTTTAAAAAAAAGTATGTTTTTATTGAAAAATGGGGATGCATTGCCCTGCGCGATCAGCCAACAGCTAGCGCCCTTCAATACCTTCGTTGCCACTAACAGTTGTTCCTTTTCTTTCTGCACTTTGGCCTTGGTAACACCCATACAAAAGCTTGTCTCTCTGGCCCCAACTGACTGAAAAAAACGAGGGAAAAAGTGCAATCTACGAGTCACGGTTGATACAATATTAGCACTGGGACTCAAACAGGACACCTTCTCGAGGCGCTGCGAAGAGACCACCGGCCCCTGCATAGCAAGTAAACCTGTATCAGCATCTCACCAGCATCTGACTTTGTCGCCTGCAGGCTACACATAGAAGGCTGCAGTAGGTGCATTAACCCATTGGGCTGTCGACCCTCCTTCCTCTCAGAGCAGGAAATTGAATTTCCATGTTGCCTTCCTTTGGCACCTTAGATCTGTCTTTCACCCTAATTCAGAGGATGTTTGGCTTCACGGAAAGATGATAATCATTGTGCGGTGTGAGACACTTATAGCTAAGCAGGTCAGTTAAATCTTTGCCTTTGTCATTATGGTGTATTGATATGCGCAGGGCAGTCTTCTGTCCTCTGCTTCTCTATGTTTTCTCATTGCTGCTTGGTCATGATTCTTAAATATAAGCACTCTGCTCTCAAAAGTGAAAGATTTGAAAGACTCTTGATGTAACGAGCCTTTCCCACTCTTTGCCCTGGGAGTGAGAGGGCTGCTTTCTGCCTTTAACTTCCTCAATTTTGGAGTGTCTGGCTCCACCACTGACAATAAGGGCCTAATCCTGGAGGGAAATGGACAGAGGTCTGCGCCCTGCGTCCTCCACGCGTCCCTAACGCTCCCAAACGCGACCACAGCCCTTACGGGCACAGCCCTATGTCCTATGCAGCCCCACTGGTACAGCCACCCACACAACTTAGGGTTAGGATCTGTGCTCTCCCACGTGGGCCTCAGAAAGTGTCACAGCCTGCTTTGCAAACCTTAGTGACGGTGGCCTAGGTGAAGATGATCTTGGTGGAATACTGATGCCTTTTTCCTCCCAGAAGCCACCCCAGGAGCATAGTAAAATGAAGGGGTGTGCCTGCTCAGCTGCCCTCTGTTTAGCCTCTGCCTGAGTGACATTAGTTCTGGTCTCTCCAGGCAAATGTATCTATCCGGGAGTAGCTGGGAAAAGGGAGTCTCTTTCTGCAGGCACAGTGGGGAAGACTCAGAGAGCTGCATGCCTGAGACATCTTTCCTTGTCCCTCGCTCATTGTTGTGTTCCCTAACTTCTAACTCTCTGCAAGGCCAGGCCCTGTTTCTTTTACTGCCAACCCCTCTGCCCCATCGTCTTCCACCTACTTCCCGCTCTATTATGCCTTTTCCTTTTTTGCTCTCTTTTACGGCCCTTTGAAAAGGAATGCAGGCCTAGCTAAGGCTCGTGAAGGAAATCTACCAACAAAAGATGCATTCCTCACTTATGGGAGGTGCTGTGAGATGAGTAAGAAGGGCTGATGGGGCAATTGGGTTGTTGAGGTGGGAGGCACCAGAGGCATAGCCAGGATTGTCTAGCAAATGGGGCCCAAAGCTAATGTAGTTGGGCCCACTGCATTGACAAAAGTATCTGTAAATGTCCACCCAGCGCTGCTGAGTGGGCATTTACAGATATTGGGTGGGCCTTTTCCCCTCAGGCCCTACCCTGCCTCTGCTCTCACCCCCAGGGCAAAGAGTGGGAAAGGCTCGCTACAGCAAGAGTCTTTCAAATCTTTCACTTTTGAGAGCACAGTGGTTACATTTAAAAATCATGAACAAGCAGCAAAAGAAGAACATAGAGTAGCAGAGGACAGAAGACTGCCCTGTGCATATCAATACACCCCAATGACAAAGGCAACGATTTAACGGAACTACATAGCTATTAGTGGCTCACACCTCACAATGATTATCATCTCTCTGTGAAGCACAACATCCTCGGAATTAGGGTGAAAGACAGATCTAAGGTGCCAAAGGAAGGCAACATGGAAATTCAGTTTCCTGCTCTGAGAGGAAGGAGGGTCGACAGCCCAATGGGTTAATGCACCTACTGCAGCCTCCTATGTGTAGCCTGCAGGCGACAAAGTCAGATGCTGGTGAGATGCTGATACAGGTTTGCTTGCTATGCAGGGGTCGGTGGTCACCTCACAGCGCCTCAAACAGGTTTCCTGTTTGAGTCCCAGTGAAAATATCGTATCAACCATGACCCGTAGATTACACTTTTTCCCCTCATATTTCCAGACAGTTGGGGCCAGAGAGACAAGCTTTTGTATGGGTGTTCCCAAGGCAAGAGTGCAGAAAACAAAGGCACAACTGTTAGTAGGAATGCAGGTGTTGAAGGGGCATTAACTGTTGGCTGATCGTGCAGGGTAATGCATACACATTTTCAATTAAAACATTTTTTTAAAAAAAGTGCTGAGGAGATACCAGACATTGGATTAGAACTCAGGTCTCCAGCATCCCAAGACCAAGCACTTACCACTTGAGCCACTGGTGGGTGTGCTTCGGAGAGTAGATTTTGGGCATATATATCTTTCTTCTGCATGCCCCTATGAGCATACCCATTTGCATTGGGAAACATGTTCACTGAAGCCAACGAGGATAGAACATCTGGCCCCCCGCTCCACCAAATACCAGCTAACTGCAGTGGCCTAGAGGTTAAGTGCTTGCATTACAGCACTGGGGGGCCTGGGTTCGGGTCCTGCTTTCGGCACATAATCTCCTTGTACAGTTGTGAGAACCCAAACTCCTCCTAAAAGGTTGAGTGGGTACGTTTTTTTTAATGCTTTGTTAGTGCAACAGCCTCAGCTTCCACACCTTCCAGGCTCTCGAATCGTCTCTCAACCCTCAAATCAATACATTCTATACATTCCCTTCCATTCACTATCGAATTTTACATTCAGGTAGAAGCTTCTTCCAGCTATTCATTCCACCGAAGCGACTTTACCTTATCATCACTCCACTACCTAATGACATTGTCCGTGTTCCTAGATACAACACATCCCCTTTCCTTCACCTGAACACACAACAGACCTGTGTAGGGGCATGTGGCAAATACCTTTTATTTTCCATACCTCAACTTTCTTCTCTCATTCACACTCAGCAACTTGGCCACTCTCTCTTTGCTCCAGGCTTCTTCATTTTCTAACTTCACTGAGTTTCCCAAATCTTCCTTGACTACCATTCATCTTGAATAATTAGATAATCCATACTGAACATGCCTTCCCAGTTTCACTTGCAGTACCGCTACTTTCGGCATAGGAATGACTTGAACACAAGAAAAGGGGTGCCTGGTAAAGGGAGAGTGGAAGAACGCAGAGAGGTGGGACTGAGGAAATGCAGGGTAAAGAGGGAGGTGGGAGGTGGGGCAGTCTAAAGGGAGAAGAAGGGCTGGATGAATGGGTCCCTGTGGAGAGGAGGAAGGGCTGGGTGAGTGGGGGTATGTCTAGAAGGGCATGGCATGGGTTCCTTGGTGGGGGGGTGGAAGAAAACAGAGAGGCGGGACTATGGGGGAGAGTATGTGCAGGGTAAACAAAGGTGGGGCAGGCTAAAGAGGGAGGTAGCACTGGAAGGAAAAAAAAATGTCAGCCCATTGTGGAGTCCATTCCACCCTCTTTTCCTCCTTTCCCCACATTAGGACCCTTTTTGCACCCCCCCCACAATTCAGGGTCTTCCTCCCCCAGAGACGCCAACTTACTCCCTGTCTGCCCCCAGGCCTCCTTTCTCCTACATCCCCAGGCCCCTCTTGACCTAACACCTACTCTTCTCCCCAGGGACCCATTCATCTGGCCCTACCTCCCTCTTTAGCCTGCCTCACCTCCTCCTTTATTTACGCTGCACTTCCTCACCTCCACAGTACTACCTCTCTGCTGTCTTCCACCCTCTCTTTACCAGGTACCTCTTTTCATACCCACTGAACCTTTTAGAAGGAGTTTGGGTTCCCACAACTGTACAAGGAGTTTATGTGCCGAAAGCAGGACTCGAACCCAGGACCCCAGCGCTGCAACCCAAGTACTTAACCTCTAAGCCACTGCAGTTAGCTGGAGTTTAGTGGAGCGGGGGGCCAGATGTTCTATCCTCGTTGGCTTCAATGAACATGTTTCACAATGCAAATGGGTATGTTCACAGGGGCATGCAGAAGAAAGATATATATGCCCAAAAGCTTCTCTCAGAAGCACAGCCACCAGTGGCTCAGGTGGTAAGTGCTTGGTTTTGGAATGCTTGAGACCTGAGTTCTAATCCAATGTTTGGTATCTCCTGTGGGATGTTTAAAAAAAAGTATGTTTTTATTGAAAAATGGGGATGCATTGCCCTGCGCGATCAGCCAACAGCTAGCGCCCTTCAATACCTTCGTTGCCACTAACAGTTGTTCCTTTTCTTTCTGCACTTTGGCCTTGGTAACACCCATACAAAAGCTTGTCTCTCTGGCCCCAACTGACTGAAAAACACGAGGGAAAAAGTGCAATCTACGGGTCACGGTTGATACAATATTAGCACTGGGACTCAAACAGGACACCTTCTCGAGGCGCTGCGAAGAGACCACCGGCCCCTGCATAGCAAGTAAACCTGTATCAGCATCTCACCAGCATCTGACTTTGTCGCCTGCAGGCTACACATAGAAGGCTGCAGTAGGTGCATTAACCCATTGGGCTGTCGACCCTCCTTCCTCTCAGAGCAGGAAATTGAATTTCCATGTTGCCTTCCTTTGGCACCTTAGATCTGTCTTTCACCCTAATTCAGAGGATGTTTTGCTTCACGGAAAGATGATAATCATTGTGCGGTGTGAGACACTTATAGCTAAGCAGGTCAGTTAAATCTTTGCCTTTGTCATTATGGTGTATTGATATGCGCAGGGCAGTCTTCTGTCCTCTGCTTCTCTATGTTTTCTCATTGCTGCTTGGTCATGATTCTTAAATATAAGCACTCTGCTCTCAAAAGTGAAAGATTTGAAAGACTCTTGATGTAACGAGCCTTTCCCACTCTTTGCCCTGGGAGTGAGAGGGCTGCTTTCTGCCTTTAACTTCCTCAATTTTGGAGTGTCTGGCTCCACCACTGACAATAAGGGCCTAATCCTGGAGGGAAATGGACAGAGGTCTGCGCCCTGCGTCCTCCACGCGTCCCTAACGCTCCCAAACGCGACCACAGCCCTTACGGGCACAGCCCTATGTCCTATGCAGCCCCACTGGTACAGCCACCCACACAACTTAGGGTTAGGATCTGTGCTCTCCCACGTGGGCCTCAGAAAGTGTCACAGCCTGCTTTGCAAACCTTAGTGACGGTGGCCTAGGTGAAGATGATCTTGGTGGAATACTGATGCCTTTTTCCTCCCAGAAGCCACCCCAGGAGCATAGTAAAATGAAGGGGTGTGCCTGCTCAGCTGCCCTCTGTTTAGCCTCTGCCTGAGTGACATTAGTTCTGGTCTCTCCAGGCAAATGTATCTATCCGGGAGTAGCTGGGAAAAGGGAGTCTCTTTCTGCAGGCACAGTGGGGAAGACTCAGAGAGCTGCATGCCTGAGACATCTTTCCTTGTCCCTCGCTCATTGTTGTGTTCCCTAACTTCTAACTCTCTGCAAGGCCAGGCCCTGTTTCTTTTACTGCCAACCCCCCTGCCCCATCGTCTTCCACCTACTTCCCGCTCTATTATGCCTTTTCCTTTTTTGCTCTCTTTTACGGCCCTTTGAAAAGGAATGCAGGCCTAGCTAAGCCTCGTGAAGGAAATCTACCAACAAAAGATGCATTCCTCACTTATGGGAGGTGCTGTGAGATGAGTAAGAAGGGCTGAAGGGGCAATTGGGTTGTTGAGGTGGGAGGCACCAGAGGCATAGCCAGGATTGTCTAGCAAATGGGGCCCAAAGCTAATGTAGTTGGGCCCACTGCATTGACAAAAGTATCTGTAAATGTCCACCCAGCGCTGCTGAGTGGGCATTTACAGATTTTGGGTGGGCCTTTTCCCCTCAGGCCCTACCCTGCCTCTGCTCTCACCACCAGGGCAAAGAGTGGGAAAGGCTCGCTACAGCAAGAGTCTTTCAAATCTTTCACTTTTGAGAGCACAGTGGTTACATTTAAAAATCATGAACAAGCAGCAAAAGAAGAACATAGAGTAGCAGAGGACAGAAGACTGCCCTGTGCATATCAATACACCCTAATGACAAAGGCAACGATTTAACGGAACTACATAGCTATTAGTGGCTCACACCTCACAATGATTATCATCTCTCTGTGAAGCACAACATCCTCGGAATTAGGGTGAAAGACAGATCTAAGGTGCCAAAGGAAGGCAACATGGAAATTCAGTTTCCTGCTCTGAGAGGAAGGAGGGTCGACAGCCCAATGGGTTAATGCACCTACTGCAGCCTCCTATGTGTAGCCTGCAGGCGACAAAGTCAGATGCTGGTGAGATGCTGATACAGGTTTGCTTGCTATGCAGGGGTCGGTGGTCACCTCACAGCGCCTCAAACAGGTTTCCTGTTTGAGTCCCAGTGAAAATATCATATCAACCATGACCCGTAGATTACACTTTTTCCCCTCATATTTCCAGACAGTTGGGGCCAGAGAGACAAGCTTTTGTATGGGTGTTCCCAAGGCAAGAGTGCAGAAAACAAAGGCACAACTGTTAGTAGGAATGCAGGTGTTGAAGGGGCATTAACTGTTGGCTGATCGTGCAGGGTAATGCATACACATTTTCAATTAAAACATTTTTTTAAAAAAAGTGCTGAGGAGATACCAGACATTGGATTAGAACTCAGGTCTCCAGCATCCCAAGACCAAGCACTTACCACTTGAGCCACTGGTGGTTGTGCTTCTGAGAGTAGATTTTGGGCATATATATCTTTCTTCTGCATGCCCCTATGAGCATACCCATTTGCATTGGGAAACATGTTCACTGAAGCCAACGAGGATAGAACATCTGGCCCCCCGCTCCACCAAATACCAGCTAACTGCAGTGGCCTAGAGGTTAAGTGCTTGCATTACAGCACTGGGGGGCCTGGGTTCGGGTCCTGCTTTCGGCACATAATCTCCTTGTACAGTTGTGAGAACCCAAACTCCTCCTAAAAGGTTGAGTGGGTACGTTTTATTTAATGCTTTGTTAGTGCAACGGCCTCAGCTTCCACACCTTCCAGGCTCTCGAATCGTCTCTCAACCCTCAAATCAATACATTCTATACATTCCCTTCCATTCACTATCGAATTTTACATTCAGGTAGAAGCTTCTTCCAGCTATTCATTCCACCGAAGCGACTTTACCTTATCATCACTCCACTACCTAATGACATTGTCCGTGTTCCTAGATACAACACATCCCCTTTCCTTCACCTGAACACACAACAGACCTGTGTAGGGGCATGTGGCAAATACCTTTTATTTTCCATACCTCAACTTTCTTCTCTCATTCACACTCAGCAACTTGGCCACTCTCTCTTTGCTCCAGGCTTCTTCATTTTCTAACTTCACTGAGTTTCCCAAATCTTCCTTGACTACCATTCATCTTGAATAATTAGATAATCCATACTGAACATGCCTTCCCAGTTTCACTTGCAGTACCGCTACTTTCGGCATAGGAATGACTTGAACACAAGAAAAGGGGTGCCTGGTAAAGGGAGAGTGGAAGAACGCAGAGAGGTGGGACTGAGGAAATGCAGGGTAAAGAGGGAGGTGGGAGGTGGGGCAGTCTAAAGGGAGAAGAAGGGCTGGATGAATGGGTCCCTGTGGAGAGGAGGAAGGGCTGGGTGAGTGGGGGTATGTCTAGAAGGGCATGGCATGGGTTCGCTGGTGGGGGGGTGGAGGAAAACAGAGAGGCGGGACTATGGGGGAGAGTATGTGCAGGGTAAACAAAGGTGGGGCAGGCTAAAGAGGGAGGTAGCACTGGAAGGAAAAAAAAATGTCAGCCCATTGTGGAGTCCATTCCACCCTCTTTTCCTCCTCAATGCCTCCTTTCCCCACATTAGGACCCTTTTTGCACCCCCCCCTACAATTCAGGGTCTTCCTCCCCCAGAGACACCAACTTACTCCCTGTCTGCCCCCAGGCCTCCTTTCTCCTACATCCCCAGGCCCCTCTTGGCCTAACACCTACTCTTCTCCCCAGGGACCCATTCATCTGGCCCTACCTCCCTCTTTAGCCTGCCTCACCTCCTCCTTTATTTACGCTGCACTTCCTCGCCTCCACAGTCCTACCTCTCTGCTGTCTTCCATCCTCTCTTTACCAGGTACCTCTTTTCATACCCACTGAACCTTTTAGAAGGAGTTTGGGTTCCCACAACTGTACAAGGAGTTTATGTGCCGAAAGCAGGACTCGAACCCAGGACCCCAGCGCTGGAACCCAAGCACTTAACCTCTAGGCCACTGCAGTTAGCTGGAGTTTAGTGGAGCGGGGGGCCAGATGTTCTATCCTCGTTGGCTTCAATGAACATGTTTCACAATGCAAATGGGTATGTTCACAGGGGCATGCAGAAGAAAGATATATATGCCCAAAAGCTTCTCTCAGAAGCACAGCCACCAGTGGCTCAGGTGGTAAGTGCTTGGTCTTGGAATGCTTGAGACCTGAGTTCTAATCCAATGTTTGGTATCTCCTGTGGGATGTTTAAAAAAAAGTATCTTTTTATTGAAAAATGGGGATGCATTGCCCTGCACGATCAGCCAACAGCTAGCGCCCTTCAATACCTTCGTTGCCACTAACAGTTGTTCCTTTTCTTTCTGCACTTTGGCCTTGGTAACACCCATACAAAAGCTTGTCTCTCTGGCCCCAACTGACTGAAAAAAACGAGGGAAAAAGTGCAATCTACGGGTCACGGTTGATACAATATTAGCACTGGGACTCAAACAGGACACCTTCTCGAGGCGCTGCGAAGAGACCACCGGCCCCTGCATAGCAAGTAAACCTGTATCAGCATCTCACCAGCATCTGACTTTGTCGCCTGCAGGCTACACATAGAAGGCTGCAGTAGGTGCATTAACCCATTGGGCTGTCGACCCTCCTTCCTCTCAGAGCAGGAAATTGAATTTCCATGTTGCCTTCCTTTGGCACCTTAGATCTGTCTTTCACCCTAATTCAGAGGATGTTTTGCTTCACGGAAAGATGATAATCATTGTGCGGTGTGAGACACTTATAGCTAAGCAGGTCAGTTAAATCTTTGCCTTTGTCATTATGGTGTATTGATATGCGCAGGGCAGTCTTCTGTCCTCTGCTTCTCTATGTTTTCTCATTGCTGCTTGGTCATGATTCTTAAATATAAGCACTCTGCTCTCAAAAGTGAAAGATTTGAAAGACTCTTGATGTAACGAGCCTTTCCCACTCTTTGCCCTGGGAGTGAGAGGGCTGCTTTCTGCCTTTAACTTCCTCAATTTTGGAGTGTCTGGCTCCACCACTGACAATAAGGGCCTAATCCTGGAGGGAAATGGACAGAGGTCTGCGCCCTGCGTCCTCCACGCGTCCCTAACGCTCCCAAACGCGACCACAGCCCTTACGGGCACAGCCCTATGTCCTATGCAGCCCCACTGGTACAGCCACCCACACAACTTAGGGTTAGGATCTGTGCTCTCCCACGTGGGCCTCAGAAAGTGTCACAGCCTGCTTTGCAAACCTTAGTGACGGTGGCCTAGGTGAAGATGATCTTGGTGGAATACTGATGCCTTTTTCCTCCCAGAAGCCACCCCAGGAGCATAGTAAAATGAAGGGGTGTGCCTGCTCAGCTGCCCTCTGTTTAGCCTCTGCCTGAGTGACATTAGTTCTGGTCTCTCCAGGCAAATGTATCTATCCGGGAGTAGCTGGGAAAAGGGAGTCTCTTTCTGCAGGCACAGTGGGGAAGACTCAGAGAGCTGCATGCCTGAGACATCTTTCCTTGTCCCTCGCTCATTGTTGTGTTCCCTAACTTCTAACTCTCTGCAAGGCCAGGCCCTGTTTCTTTTACTGCCAACCCCCCTGCCCCATCGTCTTCCACCTACTTCCCGCTCTATTATGCCTTTTCCTTTTTTGCTCTCTTTTACGGCCCTTTGAAAAGGAATGCAGGCCTAGCTAAGCCTCGTGAAGGAAATCTACCAACAAAAGATGCATTCCTCACTTATGGGAGGTGCTGTGAGATGAGTAAGAAGGGCTGAAGGGGCAATTGGGTTGTTGAGGTGGGAGGCACCAGAGGCATAGCCAGGATTGTCTAGCAAATGGGGCCCAAAGCTAATGTAGTTGGGCCCACTGCATTGACAAAAGTATCTGTAAATGTCCACCCAGCGCTGCTGAGTGGGCATTTACAGATTTTGGGTGGGCCTTTTCCCCTCAGGCCCTACCCTGCCTCTGCTCTCACCACCAGGGCAAAGAGTGGGAAAGGCTCGCTACAGCAAGAGTCTTTCAAATCTTTCACTTTTGAGAGCACAGTGGTTACATTTAAAAATCATGAACAAGCAGCAAAAGAAGAACATAGAGTAGCAGAGGACAGAAGACTGCCCTGTGCATATCAATACACCCCAATGACAAAGGCAACGATTTAACGGAACTACATAGCTATTAGTGGCTCACACCTCACAATGATTATCATCTCTCTGTGAAGCACAACATCCTCGGAATTAGGGTGAAAGACAGATCTAAGGTGCCAAAGGAAGGCAACATGGAAATTCAGTTTCCTGCTCTGAGAGGAAGGAAGGTCGACAGCCCAATGGGTTAATGCACCTACTGCAGCCTCCTATGTGTAGCCTGCAGGCGACAAAGTCAGATGCTGGTGAGATGCTGATACAGGTTTGCTTGCTATGCAGGGGTCGGTGGTCACCTCACAGCGCCTCAAACAGGTTTCCTGTTTGAGTCCCAGTGAAAATATCATATCAACCATGACCCGTAGATTACACTTTTTCCCCTCATATTTCCAGACAGTTGGGGCCAGAGAGACAAGCTTTTGTATGGGTGTTCCCAAGGCAAGAGTGCAGAAAACAAAGGCACAACTGTTAGTAGGAATGCAGGTGTTGAAGGGGCATTAACTGTTGGCTGATCGTGCAGGGTAATGCATACACATTTTCAATTAAAACATTTTTTTAAAAAAAGTGCTGAGGAGATACCAGACATTGGATTAGAACTCAGGTCTCCAGCATCCCAAGACCAAGCACTTACCACTTGAGCCACTGGTGGGTGTGCTTCTGAGAGTAGATTTTGGGCATATATATCTTTCTTCTGCATGCCCCTATGAGCATACCCATTTGCATTGGGAAACATGTTCACTGAAGCCAACGAGGATAGAACATCTGGCCCCCCGCTCCACCAAATACCAGCTAACTGCAGTGGCCTAGAGGTTAAGTGCTTGCATTACAGCACTGGGGGGCCTGGGTTCGGGTCCTGCTTTCGGCACATAATCTCCTTGTACAGTTGTGAGAACCCAAACTCCTCCTAAAAGGTTGAGTGGGTACGTTTTATTTAATGCTTTGTTAGTGCAACGGCCTCAGCTTCCACACCTTCCAGGCTCTCGAATCGTCTCTCAACCCTCAAATCAATACATTCTATACATTCCCTTCCATTCACTATCGAATTTTACATTCAGGTAGAAGCTTCTTCCAGCTATTCATTCCACCGAAGCGACTTTACCTTATCATCACTCCACTACCTAATGACATTGTCCGTGTTCCTAGATACAACACATCCCCTTTCCTTCACCTGAACACACAACAGACCTGTGTAGGGGCATGTGGCAAATACCTTTTATTTTCCATACCTCAACTTTCTTCTCTCATTCACACTCAGCAACTTGGCCACTCTCTCTTTGCTCCAGGCTTCTTCATTTTCTAACTTCACTGAGTTTCCCAAATCTTCCTTGACTACCATTCATCTTGAATAATTAGATAATCCATACTGAACATGCCTTCCCAGTTTCACTTGCAGTACCGCTACTTTCGGCATAGGAATGACTTGAACACAAGAAAAGGGGTGCCTGGTAAAGGGAGAGTGGAAGAACGCAGAGAGGTGGGACTGAGGAAATGCAGGGTAAAGAGGGAGGTGGGAGGTGGGGCAGTCTAAAGGGAGAAGAAGGGCTGGATGAATGGGTCCCTGTGGAGAGGAGGAAGGGCTGGGTGAGTGGGGGTATGTCTAGAAGGGCATGGCATGGGTTCGCTGGTGGGGGGGTGGAGGAAAACAGAGAGGCGGGACTATGGGGGAGAGTATGTGCAGGGTAAACAAAGGTGGGGCAGGCTAAAGAGGGAGGTAGCACTGGAAGGAAAAAAAAATGTCAGCCCATTGTGGAGTCCATTCCACCCTCTTTTCCTCCTCAATGCCTCCTTTCCCCACATTAGGACCCTTTTTGCACCCCCCCCTACAATTCAGGGTCTTCCTCCCCCAGAGACACCAACTTACTCCCTGTCTGCCCCCAGGCCTCCTTTCTCCTACATCCCCAGGCCCCTCTTGGCCTAACACCTACTCTTCTCCCCAGGGACCCATTCATCTGGCCCTACCTCCCTCTTTAGCCTGCCTCACCTCCTCCTTTATTTACGCTGCACTTCCTCGCCTCCACAGTCCTACCTCTCTGCTGTCTTCCATCCTCTCTTTACCAGGTACCTCTTTTCATACCCACTGAACCTTTTAGAAGGAGTTTGGGTTCCCACAACTGTACAAGGAGTTTATGTGCCGAAAGCAGGACTCGAACCCAGGACCCCAGCGCTGGAACCCAAGCACTTAACCTCTAGGCCACTGCAGTTAGCTGGAGTTTAGTGGAGCGGGGGGCCAGATGTTCTATCCTCGTTGGCTTCAATGAACATGTTTCACAATGCAAATGGGTATGTTCACAGGGGCATGCAGAAGAAAGATATATATGCCCAAAAGCTTCTCTCAGAAGCACAGCCACCAGTGGCTCAGGTGGTAAGTGCTTGGTCTTGGAATGCTTGAGACCTGAGTTCTAATCCAATGTTTGGTATCTCCTGTGGGATGTTTAAAAAAAAGTATCTTTTTATTGAAAAATGGGGATGCATTGCCCTGCACGATCAGCCAACAGCTAGCGCCCTTCAATACCTTCGTTGCCACTAACAGTTGTTCCTTTTCTTTCTGCACTTTGGCCTTGGTAACACCCATACAAAAGCTTGTCTCTCTGGCCCCAACTGACTGAAAAAAACGAGGGAAAAAGTGCAATCTACGGGTCACGGTTGATACAATATTAGCACTGGGACTCAAACAGGACACCTTCTCGAGGCGCTGCGAAGAGACCACCGGCCCCTGCATAGCAAGTAAACCTGTATCAGCATCTCACCAGCATCTGACTTTGTCGCCTGCAGGCTACACATAGAAGGCTGCAGTAGGTGCATTAACCCATTGGGCTGTCGACCCTCCTTCCTCTCAGAGCAGGAAATTGAATTTCCATGTTGCCTTCCTTTGGCACCTTAGATCTGTCTTTCACCCTAATTCAGAGGATGTTTTGCTTCACGGAAAGATGATAATCATTGTGCGGTGTGAGACACTTATAGCTAAGCAGGTCAGTTAAATCTTTGCCTTTGTCATTATGGTGTATTGATATGCGCAGGGCAGTCTTCTGTCCTCTGCTTCTCTATGTTTTCTCATTGCTGCTTGGTCATGATTCTTAAATATAAGCACTCTGCTCTCAAAAGTGAAAGATTTGAAAGACTCTTGATGTAACGAGCCTTTCCCACTCTTTGCCCTGGGAGTGAGAGGGCTGCTTTCTGCCTTTAACTTCCTCAATTTTGGAGTGTCTGGCTCCACCACTGACAATAAGGGCCTAATCCTGGAGGGAAATGGACAGAGGTCTGCGCCCTGCGTCCTCCACGCGTCCCTAACGCTCCCAAACGCGACCACAGCCCTTACGGGCACAGCCCTATGTCCTATGCAGCCCCACTGGTACAGCCACCCACACAACTTAGGGTTAGGATCTGTGCTCTCCCACGTGGGCCTCAGAAAGTGTCACAGCCTGCTTTGCAAACCTTAGTGACGGTGGCCTAGGTGAAGATGATCTTGGTGGAATACTGATGCCTTTTTCCTCCCAGAAGCCACCCCAGGAGCATAGTAAAATGAAGGGGTGTGCCTGCTCAGCTGCCCTCTGTTTAGCCTCTGCCTGAGTGACATTAGTTCTGGTCTCTCCAGGCAAATGTATCTATCCGGGAGTAGCTGGGAAAAGGGAGTCTCTTTCTGCAGGCACAGTGGGGAAGACTCAGAGAGCTGCATGCCTGAGACATCTTTCCTTGTCCCTCGCTCATTGTTGTGTTCCCTAACTTCTAACTCTCTGCAAGGCCAGGCCCTGTTTCTTTTACTGCCAACCCCCCTGCCCCATCGTCTTCCACCTACTTCCCGCTCTATTATGCCTTTTCCTTTTTTGCTCTCTTTTACGGCCCTTTGAAAAGGAATGCAGGCCTAGCTAAGCCTCGTGAAGGAAATCTACCAACAAAAGATGCATTCCTCACTTATGGGAGGTGCTGTGAGATGAGTAAGAAGGGCTGAAGGGGCAATTGGGTTGTTGAGGTGGGAGGCACCAGAGGCATAGCCAGGATTGTCTAGCAAATGGGGCCCAAAGCTAATGTAGTTGGGCCCACTGCATTGACAAAAGTATCTGTAAATGTCCACCCAGCGCTGCTGAGTGGGCATTTACAGATTTTGGGTGGGCCTTTTCCCCTCAGGCCCTACCCTGCCTCTGCTCTCACCACCAGGGCAAAGAGTGGGAAAGGCTCGCTACAGCAAGAGTCTTTCAAATCTTTCACTTTTGAGAGCACAGTGGTTACATTTAAAAATCATGAACAAGCAGCAAAAGAAGAACATAGAGTAGCAGAGGACAGAAGACTGCCCTGTGCATATCAATACACCCCAATGACAAAGGCAACGATTTAACGGAACTACATAGCTATTAGTGGCTCACACCTCACAATGATTATCATCTCTCTGTGAAGCACAACATCCTCGGAATTAGGGTGAAAGACAGATCTAAGGTGCCAAAGGAAGGCAACATGGAAATTCAGTTTCCTGCTCTGAGAGGAAGGAAGGTCGACAGCCCAATGGGTTAATGCACCTACTGCAGCCTCCTATGTGTAGCCTGCAGGCGACAAAGTCAGATGCTGGTGAGATGCTGATACAGGTTTGCTTGCTATGCAGGGGTCGGTGGTCACCTCACAGCGCCTCAAACAGGTTTCCTGTTTGAGTCCCAGTGAAAATATCATATCAACCATGACCCGTAGATTACACTTTTTCCCCTCATATTTCCAGACAGTTGGGGCCAGAGAGACAAGCTTTTGTATGGGTGTTCCCAAGGCAAGAGTGCAGAAAACAAAGGCACAACTGTTAGTAGGAATGCAGGTGTTGAAGGGGCATTAACTGTTGGCTGATCGTGCAGGGTAATGCATACACATTTTCAATTAAAACATTTTTTTAAAAAAAAGTGCTGAGGAGATACCAGACATTGGATTAGAACTCAGGTCTCCAGCATCCCAAGACCAAGCACTTACCACTTGAGCCACTGGTGGGTGTGCTTCTGAGAGTAGATTTTGGGCGTATATATCTTTCTTCTGCATGCCCCTATGAGCATACCCATTTGCATTGGGAAACATGTTCACTGAAGCCAACGAGGATAGAACATCTGGCCCCCCGCTCCACCAAATACCAGCTAACTGCAGTGGCCTAGAGGTTAAGTGCTTGCATTACAGCACTGGGGGGCCTGGGTTCGGGTCCTGCTTTCGGCACATAATCTCCTTGTACAGTTGTGAGAACCCAAACTCCTCCTAAAAGGTTGAGTGGGTATGTTTTTTTTAATGCTTTGTTAGTGCAACAGCCTCAGCTTCCACACCTTCCAGGCTCTCGAATCGTCTCTCAACCCTCAAATCAATACATTCTATACATTCCCTTCCATTCACTATCGAATTTTACATTCAGGTAGAAGCTTCTTCCAGCTATTCATTCCACCGAAGCGACTTTACCTTATCATCACTCCACTACCTAATGACATTGTCCGTGTTCCTAGATACAACACATCCCCTTTCCTTCACCTGAACACACAACAGACCTGTGTAGGGGCATGTGGCAAATACCTTTTATTTTCCATACCTCAACTTTCTTCTCTCATTCACACTCAGCAACTTGGCCACTCTCTCTTTGCTCCAGGCTTCTTCATTTTCTAACTTCACTGAGTTTCCCAAATCTTCCTTGACTACCATTCATCTTGAATAATTAGATAATCCATACTGAACATGCCTTCCCAGTTTCACTTGCAGTACCGCTACTTTCGGCATAGGAATGACTTGAACACAAGAAAAGGGGTGCCTGGTAAAGGGAGAGTGGAAGAACGCAGAGAGGTGGGACTGAGGAAATGCAGGGTAAAGAGGGAGGTGGGAGGTGGGGCAGTCTAAAGGGAGAAGAAGGGCTGGATGAATGGGTCCCTGTGGAGAGGAGGAAGGGCTGGGTGAGTGGGGGTATGTCTAGAAGGGCATGGCATGGGTTCCCTGGTGGGGGGGTGGAAGAAAACAGAGAGGCGGGACTATGGGGGAGAGTATGTGCAGGGTAAACAAAGGTGGGGCAGGCTAAAGAGGGAGGTAGCACTGGAAGGAAAAAAAAATGTCAGTCCATTGTGGAGTCCATTCCACCCTCTTTTCCTCCTCAATGCCTCCTTTCCCCACATTAGGACCCTTTTTGCACCCCCCCCCACAATTCAGGGTCTTCCTCCCCCAGAGACGCCAACGTACTCACTGTCTGCCCCCAGGCCTCTTTTCTCCTACATCACCGGGCCCCTCTTGACCTAACACCTACTCTTCTCCCCAGGGACCCATTCATCTGGCCCTACCTCCCTCTTTAGCCTGCCTCACCTCCTCCTTTATTTACGCTGCACTTCCTCGCCTCCACAGTCCTACCTCTCTGCTGTCTTCCACCCTCTCTTTACCAGGTACCTCTTTTCATACCCACTGAACCTTTTAGAAGGAGTTTGGGTTCCCCAACTGTACAAGGAGATTATGTGCCGAAAGCAGGACTCGAACCCAGGACCCCAGCGCTGGAACCCAAGCACTTAACCGCTAGGCCACTGCAGTTAGCTGGAGTTTAGTGGAGCGGGGGGCCAGATGTTCTATCCTCGTTGGCTTCAATGAACATGTTTCACAATGCAAATGGGTATGTTCACAGGGGCATGCAGAAGAAAGATATATATGCCCAAAAGCTTCTCTCAGAAGCACAGCCACCAGTGGCTCAGGTGGTAAGTGCTTGGTCTTGGAATGCTTGAGACCTGAGTTCTAATCCAATGTTTGGTATCTCCTGTGGGATGTTTAAAAAAAAATATGTTTTATTGAAAAATGGGGATGCATTGCCCTGCGCGATCAGCCAACAGCTAGCGCCCCTTCAATACCTTCGTTGCCACTAACAGTTGTTCCTTTTCTTTCTGCACTTTGGCCTTGGTAACACCCATAGAAAAGCTTGTCTCTCTGGCCCCAACTGACTGAAAAAAACGAGGGAAAAAGTGCAATCTACGGGTCACGGTTGATACAATATTAGCACTGGGACTCAAACAGGACACCTTCTCGAGGCGCTGCGAGGTGACCACCGGCCCCTGCATAGCAAGTAAACCTGTATCAGCATCTCACCAGCATCTGACTTTGTCGCCTGCAGGCTACACATAGAAGGCTGCAGTAGGTGCATTAACCCATTGGGCTGTCGACCCTCCTTCCTCTCAGAGCAGGAAATTGAATTTCCATGTTGCCTTCTTTTGGCACCTTAGATCTGTCTTTCACCCTAATTCAGAGGATGTTTTGCTTCACGGAAAGATGATAATCATTGTGCGGTGTGAGACACTTATAGCTAAGCAGGTCAGTTAAATCTTTGCCTTTGTCATTATGGTGTATTGATATGCGCAGGGCAATCTTCTGTCCTCTGCTTCTCTATGTTTTCTCATTGCTGCTTGGTCATGATTCTTAAATATAAGCACTCTGCTCTCAAAAGTGAAAGATTTGAAAGACTCTTGATGTAACGAGCCTTTCCCACTCTTTGCCCTGGGAGTGAGAGGGCTGCTTTCTGCCTTTAACTTCCTCAATTTTGGAGTGTCTGGCTCCACCACTGACAATAAGGGCCTAATCCTGGAGGGAAATGGACAGAGGTCTGCGCCCTGCGTCCTCCACGGGTCCCTAACGCTCCCAAACGCGACCACAGCCCTTACGGGCACAGCCCTATGTCCTATGCAGCCCCACTGGTACAGCCACCCACACAATTTAGGGTTAGGATCTGTGCTCTCCCACGTGGGCCTCAGAAAGTGTCACAGCCTGCTTTGCAAACCTTAGTGACGGTGGCCTAGGTGAAGATGATCTTGGTGGAATACTGATGCCTTTTTCCTCCCAGAAGCCACCCCAGGAGCATAGTAAAATGAAGGGGTGTGCCTGCTCAGCTGCCCTCTGTTTAGCCTCTGCCTGAGTGACATTAGTTCTGGTCTCTCCAGGCAAATGTATCTATCCGGGAGTAGCTGGGAAAAGGGAGTCTCTTTCTGCAGGCACAGTGGGGAAGACTCAGAGAGCTGCATGCCTGAGACATCTTTCCTTGTCCCTCGCTCATTGTTGTGTTCCCTAACTTCTAACTCTCTGCAAGGCCAGGCCCTGTTTCTTTTACTGCCAACCCCCCTGCCCCATCGTCTTCCACCTACTTCCCGCTCTATTATGCCTTTTCCTTTTTTGCTCTCTTTTACGGCCCTTTGAAAAGGAATGCAGGCCTAGCTAAGCCTCGTGAAGGAAATCTACCAACAAAAGATGCATTCCTCACTTATGGGAGGTGCTGTGAGATGAGTAAGAAGGGCTGAAGGGGCAATTGGGTTGTTGAGGTGGGAGGCACCAGAGGCATAGCCAGGATTGTCTAGCAAATGGGGCCCAAAGCTAATGTAGTTGGGCCCACTGCATTGACAAAAGTATCTGTAAATGTCCACCCAGCGCTGCTGAGTGGGCATTTACAGATTTTGGGTGGGCCTTTTCCCCTCAGGCCCTACCCTGCCTCTGCTCTCACCCCCAGGGCAAAGAGTGGGAAAGGCTCGCTACAGCAAGAGTCTTTCAAATCTTTCACTTTTGAGAGCACAGTGGTTACATTTAAAAATCATGAACAAGCAGCAAAAGAAGAACATAGAGTAGCAGAGGACAGAAGACTGCCCTGTGCATATCAATACACCCCAATGACAAAGGCAACGATTTAACGGAACTACATAGCTATTAGTGGCTCACACCTCACAATGATTATCATCTCTCTGTGAAGCACAACATCCTCGGAATTAGGGTGAAAGACAGATCTAAGGTGCCAAAGGAAGGCAACATGGAAATTCAGTTTCCTGCTCTGAGAGGAAGGAGGGTCGACAGCCCAATGGGTTAATGCACCTACTGCAGCCTCCTATGTGTAGCCTGCAGGCGACAAAGTCAGATGCTGGTGAGATGCTGACACAGGTTTGCTTGCTATGCAGGGGTCGGTGGTCACCTCACAGCGCCTCAAACAGGTTTCCTGTTTGAGTCCCAGTGAAAATATCGTATCAACCATGACCCGTAGATTACACTTTTTCCCCTCATATTTCCAGACAGTTGGGGCCAGAGAGACAAGCTTTTGTATGGGTGTTCCCAAGGCAAGAGTGCTGAAAACAAAGGCACAACTGTTAGTAGGAATGCAGGTGTTGAAGGGGCATTAACTGTTGGCTGATCGTGCAGGGTAATGCATACACATTTTCAATTAAAACATTTTTTTTAAAAAAGTGCTGAGGAGATACCAGACATTGGATTAGAACTCAGGTCTCCAGCATCCCAAGACCAAGCACTTACCACTTGAGCCACTGGTGGGTGTGCTTCTGAGAGTAGATTTTGGGCGTATATATCTTTCTTCTGCATGCCCCTATGAGCATACCCATTTGCATTGGGAAACATGTTCACTGAAGCCAACGAGGATAGAACATCTGGCCCCCCGCTCCACCAAATACCAGCTAACTGCAGTGGCCTAGAGGTTAAGTGCTTGCATTACAGCACTGGGGGGCCTGGGTTCGGGTCCTGCTTTCGGCACATAATCTCCTTGTACAGTTGTGAGAACCCAAACTCCTCCTAAAAGGTTGAGTGGGTACGTTTTTTTTAATGCTTTGTTAGTGCAACAGCCTCAGCTTCCACACCTTCCAGGCTCTCGAATCGTCTCTCAACCCTCAAATCAATACATTCTATACATTCCCTTCCATTCACTATCGAATTTTACATTCAGGTAGAAGCTTCTTCCAGCTATTCATTCCACCGAAGCGACTTTACCTTATCATCACTCCACTACCTAATGACATTGTCCGTGTTCCTAGATACAACACATCCCCTTTCCTTCACCTGAACACACAACAGACCTGTGTAGGGGCATGTGGCAAATACCTTTTATTTTCCATACCTCAACTTTCTTCTCTCATTCACACTCAGCAACTTGGCCACTCTCTCTTTGCTCCAGGCTTCTTCATTTTCTAACTTCACTGAGTTTCCCAAATCTTCCTTGACTACCATTCATCTTGAATAATTAGATAATCCATACTGAACATGCCTTCCCAGTTTCACTTGCAGTACCGCTACTTTCGGCATAGGAATGACTTGAACACAAGAAAAGGGGTGCCTGGTAAAGGGAGAGTGGAAGAACGCAGAGAGATGGGACTGAGGAAATGCAGGGTAAAGAGGGAGGTGGGAGGTGGGGCAGTCTAAAGGGAGAAGAAGGGCTGGATGAATGGGTCCCTGTGGAGAGGAGGAAGGGCTGGGTGAGTGGGGGTATGCCTAGAAGGGCATGGCATGGGTTCCCTGGTGGGGGGGTGGAAGAAAACAGAGAGGCGGGACTATGGGGGAGAGTATGTGCAGGGTAAACAAAGGTGGGGCAGGCTAAAGAGGGAGGTAGCACTGGAAGGAAAAAAAAAATGTCAGCCCATTGTGGAGTCCATTCCACCCTCTTTTCCTCCTCAATGCCTCCTTTCCCCACATTAGGACCCTTTTTGCACCCCCCCCCACAATTCAGGGTCTTCCTCCCCCAGAGACGCCAACTTACTCCCTGTCTGCCCCCAGGCCTCTTTTCTCCTACATCACCGGGCCCCTCTTGACCTAACACCTACTCTTCTCCCCAGGGACCCATTCATCTGGCCCTACCTCCCTCTTTAGCCTGCCTCACCTCCTCCTTTATTTACGCTGCACTTCCTCGCCTCCACAGTCCTACCTCTCTGCTGTCTTCCACCCTCTCTTTACCAGGTACCTCTTTTCATACCCACTGAACCTTTTAGAAGGAGTTTGGGTTCCCCAACTGTACAAGGAGATTATGTGCCGAAAGCAGGACTCGAACCCAGGACCCCAGCGCTGGAACCCAAGCACTTAACCTCTAGGCCACTGCAGTTAGCTGGAGTTTAGTGGAGCGGGGGGCCAGATGTTCTATCCTCGTTGGCTTCAATGAACATGTTTCACAATGCAAATGGGTATGTTCACAGGGGCATGCAGAAGAAAGATATATATGCCCAAAAGCTTCTCTCAGAAGCACAGCCACCAGTGGCTCAGGTGGTAAGTGCTTGGTCTTGGAATGCTTGAGACCTGAGTTCTAATCCAATGTTTGGTATCTCCTGTGGGATGTTTAAAAAAAAATATGTTTTATTGAAAAATGGGGATGCATTGCCCTGCGCGATCAGCCAACAGCTAGCGCCCCTTCAATACCTTCGTTGCCACTAACAGTTGTTCCTTTTCTTTCTGCACTTTGGCCTTGGTAACACCCATACAAAAGCTTGTCTCTCTGGCCCCAACTGACTGAAAAAAACGAGGGAAAAAGTGCAATCTACGGGTCACGGTTGATACAATATTAGCACTGGGACTCAAACAGGACACCTTCTCGAGGCGCTGCGAGGTGACCACCGGCCCCTGCATAGCAAGTAAACCTGTATCAGCATCTCACCAGCATCTGACTTTGTCGCCTGCAGGCTACACATAGAAGGCTGCAGTAGGTGCATTAACCCATTGGGCTGTCGACCCTCCTTCCTCTCAGAGCAGGAAATTGAATTTCCATGTTGCCTTCTTTTGGCACCTTAGATCTGTCTTTCACCCTAATTCAGAGGATGTTTTGCTTCACGGAAAGATGATAATCATTGTGCGGTGTGAGACACTTATAGCTAAGCAGGTCAGTTAAATCTTTGCCTTTGTCATTATGGTGTATTGATATGCGCAGGGCAATCTTCTGTCCTCTGCTTCTCTATGTTTTCTCATTGCTGCTTGGTCATGATTCTTAAATATAAGCACTCTGCTCTCAAAAGTGAAAGATTTGAAAGACTCTTGATGTAACGAGCCTTTCCCACTCTTTGCCCTGGGAGTGAGAGGGCTGCTTTCTGCCTTTAACTTCCTCAATTTTGGAGTGTCTGGCTCCACCACTGACAATAAGGGCCTAATCCTGGAGGGAAATGGACAGAGGTCTGCGCCCTGCGTCCTCCACGCGTCCCTAACGCTCCCAAACGCGACCACAGCCCTTACGGGCACAGCCCTATGTCCTATGCAGCCCCACTGGTACAGCCACCCACACAATTTAGGGTTAGGATCTGTGCTCTCCCACGTGGGCCTCAGAAAGTGTCACAGCCTGCTTTGCAAACCTTAGTGACGGTGGCCTAGGTGAAGATGATCTTGGTGGAATACTGATGCCTTTTTCCTCCCAGAAGCCACCCCAGGAGCATAGTAAAATGAAGGGGTGTGCCTGCTCAGCTGCCCTCTGTTTAGCCTCTGCCTGAGTGACATTAGTTCTGGTCTCTCCAGGCAAATGTATCTATCCGGGAGTAGCTGGGAAAAGGGAGTCTCTTTCTGCAGGCACAGTGGGGAAGACTCAGAGAGCTGCATGCCTGAGACATCTTTCCTTGTCCCTCGCTCATTGTTGTGTTCCCTAACTTCTAACTCTCTGCAAGGCCAGGCCCTGTTTCTTTTACTGCCAACCCCCCTGCCCCATCGTCTTCCACCTACTTCCCGCTCTATTATGCCTTTTCCTTTTTTGCTCTCTTTTACGGCCCTTTGAAAAGGAATGCAGGCCTAGCTAAGCCTCGTGAAGGAAATCTACCAACAAAAGATGCATTCCTCACTTATGGGAGGTGCTGTGAGATGAGTAAGAAGGGCTGAAGGGGCAATTGGGTTGTTGAGGTGGGAGGCACCAGAGGCATAGCCAGGATTGTCTAGCAAATGGGGCCCAAAGCTAATGTAGTTGGGCCCACTGCATTGACAAAAGTATCTGTAAATGTCCACCCAGCGCTGCTGAGTGGGCATTTACAGATTTTGGGTGGGCCTTTTCCCCTCAGGCCCTACCCTGCCTCTGCTCTCACCCCCAGGGCAAAGAGTGGGAAAGGCTCGCTACAGCAAGAGTCTTTCAAATCTTTCACTTTTGAGAGCACAGTGGTTACATTTAAAAATCATGAACAAGCAGCAAAAGAAGAACATAGAGTAGCAGAGGACAGAAGACTGCCCTGTGCATATCAATACACCCCAATGACAAAGGCAACGATTTAACGGAACTACATAGCTATTAGTGGCTCACACCTCACAATGATTATCATCTCTCTGTGAAGCACAACATCCTCGGAATTAGGGTGAAAGACAGATCTAAGGTGCCAAAGGAAGGCAACATGGAAATTCAGTTTCCTGCTCTGAGAGGAAGGAGGGTCGACAGCCCAATGGGTTAATGCACCTACTGCAGCCTCCTATGTGTAGCCTGCAGGCGACAAAGTCAGATGCTGGTGAGATGCTGACACAGGTTTGCTTGCTATGCAGGGGTCGGTGGTCACCTCACAGCGCCTCAAACAGGTTTCCTGTTTGAGTCCCAGTGAAAATATCGTATCAACCATGACCCGTAGATTACACTTTTTCCCCTCATATTTCCAGACAGTTGGGGCCAGAGAGACAAGCTTTTGTATGGGTGTTCCCAAGGCAAGAGTGCAGAAAACAAAGGCACAACTGTTAGTAGGAATGCAGGTGTTGAAGGGGCATTAACTGTTGGCTGATCGTGCAGGGTAATGCATACACATTTTCAATTAAAACATTTTTTTAAAAAAAGTGCTGAGGAGATACCAGACATTGGATTAGAACTCAGGTCTCCAGCATCCCAAGACCAAGCACTTACCACTTGAGCCACTGGTGGGTGTGCTTCTGAGAGTAGATTTTGGGCGTATATATCTTTCTTCTGCATGCCCCTATGAGCATACCCATTTGCATTGGGAAACATGTTCACTGAAGCCAACGAGGATAGAACATCTGGCCCCCCGCTCCACCAAATACCAGCTAACTGCAGTGGCCTAGAGGTTAAGTGCTTGCATTACAGCACTGGGGGGCCTGGGTTCGGGTCCTGCTTTCGGCACATAATCTCCTTGTACAGTTGTGAGAACCCAAACTCCTCCTAAAAGGTTGAGTGGGTACGTTTTTTTTAATGCTTTGTTAGTGCAACAGCCTCAGCTTCCACACCTTCCAGGCTCTCGAATCGTCTCTCAACCCTCAAATCAATACATTCTATACATTCCCTTCCATTCACTATCGAATTTTACATTCAGGTAGAAGCTTCTTCCAGCTATTCATTCCACCAAAGCGACTTTACCTTATCATCACTCCACTACCTAATGACATTGTCCGTGTTCCTAGATACAACACATCCCCTTTCCTTCACCTGAACACACAACAGACCTGTGTAGGGGCATGTGGCAAATACCTTTTATTTTCCATACCTCAACTTTCTTCTCTCATTCACACTCAGCAACTTGGCCACTCTCTCTTTGCTCCAGGCTTCTTCATTTTCTAACTTCACTGAGTTTCCCAAATCTTCCTTGACTACCATTCATCTTGAATAATTAGATAATCCATACTGAACATGCCTTCCCAGTTTCACTTGCAGTACCGCTACTTTCGGCATAGGAATGACTTGAACACAAGAAAAGGGGTGCCTGGTAAAGGGAGAGTGGAAGAACGCAGAGAGGTGGGACTGAGGAAATGCAGGGTAAAGAGGGAGGTGGGAGGTGGGGCAGTCTAAAGGGAGAAGAAGGGCTGGATGAATGGGTCCCTGTGGAGAGGAGGAAGGGCTGGGTGAGTGGGGGTATGCCTAGAAGGGCATGGCATGGGTTCCCTGGTGGGGGGGTGGAAGAAAACAGAGAGGCGGGACTATGGGGGAGAGTATGTGCAGGGTAAACAAAGGTGGGGCAGGCTAAAGAGGGAGGTAGCACTGGAAGGAAAAAAAAATGTCAGCCCATTGTGGAGTCCATTCCACCCTCTTTTCCTCCTCAATGCCTCCTTTCCCCACATTAGGACCCTTTTTGCACCCCCCCCCACAATTCAGGGTCTTCCTCCCCCAGAGACGCCAACTTACTCCCTGTCTGCCCCCAGGCCTCCTTTCTCCTACATCCCCAGGCCCCTCTTGACCTAACACCTACTCTTCTCCCCAGGGACCCATTCATCTGGCCCTACCTCCCTCTTTAGCCTGCCTCACCTCCTCCTTTATTTACGCTGCACTTCCTCGCCTCCACAGTCCTACCTCTCTGCTGTCTTCCACCCTCTCTTTACCAGGTACCTCTTTTCATACCCACTGAACCTTTTAGAAGGAGTTTGGGTTCTCCAACTGTACAAGGAGATTATGTGCCGAAAGCAGGACTCGAACCCAGGACCCCAGGGCTGGAACCCAAGCACTTAACCTCTAGGCCACTGCAGTTAGCTGGAGTTTAGTGGAGCGGGGGGCCAGATGTTCTATCCTCGTTGGCTTCAATGAACATGTTTCACAATGCAAATGGGTATGTTCACAGGGGCATGCAGAAGAAAGATATATATGCCCAAAAGCTTCTCTCAGAAGCACAGCCACCAGTGGCTCAGGTGGTAAGTGCTTGGTCTTGGAATGCTTGAGACCTGAGTTCTAATCCAATGTTTGGTATCTCCTGTGGGATGTTTAAAAAAAAATATGTTTTATTGAAAAATGGGGATGCATTGCCCTGCGCGATCAGCCAACAGCTAGCGCCCCTTCAATACCTTCGTTGCCACTAACAGTTGTTCCTTTTCTTTCTGCACTTTGGCCTTGGTAACACCCATACAAAAGCTTGTCTCTCTGGCCCCAACTGACTGAAAAAAACGAGGGAAAAAGTGCAATCTACGGGTCACGGTTGATACAATATTAGCACTGGGACTCAAACAGGACACCTTCTCGAGGCGCTGCGAGGTGACCACCGGCCCCTGCATAGCAAGTAAACCTGTATCAGCATCTCACCAGCATCTGACTTTGTCGCCTGCAGGCTACACATAGAAGGCTGCAGTAGGTGCATTAACCCATTGGGCTGTCGACCCTCCTTCCTCTCAGAGCAGGAAATTGAATTTCCATGTTGCCTTCTTTTGGCACCTTAGATCTGTCTTTCACCCTAATTCAGAGGATGTTTTGCTTCACGGAAAGATGATAATCATTGTGCGGTGTGAGACACTTATAGCTAAGCAGGTCAGTTAAATCTTTGCCTTTGTCATTATGGTGTATTGATATGCGCAGGGCAATCTTCTGTCCTCTGCTTCTCTATGTTTTCTCATTGCTGCTTGGTCATGATTCTTAAATATAAGCACTCTGCTCTCAAAAGTGAAAGATTTGAAAGACTCTTGATGTAACGAGCCTTTCCCACTCTTTGCCCTGGGAGTGAGAGGGCTGCTTTCTGCCTTTAACTTCCTCAATTTTGGAGTGTCTGGCTCCACCACTGACAATAAGGGCCTAATCCTGGAGGGAAATGGACAGAGGTCTGCGCCCTGCGTCCTCCACGCGTCCCTAACGCTCCCAAACGCGACCACAGCCCTTACGGGCACAGCCCTATGTCCTATGCAGCCCCACTGGTACAGCCACCCACACAATTTAGGGTTAGGATCTGTGCTCTCCCACGTGGGCCTCAGAAAGTGTCACAGCCTGCTTTGCAAACCTTAGTGACGGTGGCCTAGGTGAAGATGATCTTGGTGGAATACTGATGCCTTTTTCCTCCCAGAAGCCACCCCAGGAGCATAGTAAAATGAAGGGGTGTGCCTGCTCAGCTGCCCTCTGTTTAGCCTCTGCCTGAGTGACATTAGTTCTGGTCTCTCCAGGCAAATGTATCTATCCGGGAGTAGCTGGGAAAAGGGAGTCTCTTTCTGCAGGCACAGTGGGGAAGACTCAGAGAGCTGCATGCCTGAGACATCTTTCCTTGTCCCTCGCTCATTGTTGTGTTCCCTAACTTCTAACTCTCTGCAAGGCCAGGCCCTGTTTCTTTTACTGCCAACCCCCCTGCCCCATCGTCTTCCACCTACTTCCCGCTCTATTATGCCTTTTCCTTTTTTGCTCTCTTTTACGGCCCTTTGAAAAGGAATGCAGGCCTAGCTAAGCCTCGTGAAGGAAATCTACCAACAAAAGATGCATTCCTCACTTATGGGAGGTGCTGTGAGATGAGTAAGAAGGGCTGAAGGGGCAATTGGGTTGTTGAGGTGGGAGGCACCAGAGGCATAGCCAGGATTGTCTAGCAAATGGGGCCCAAAGCTAATGTAGTTGGGCCCACTGCATTGACAAAAGTATCTGTAAATGTCCACCCAGCGCTGCTGAGTGGGCATTTACAGATTTTGGGTGGGCCTTTTCCCCTCAGGCCCTACCCTGCCTCTGCTCTCACCCCCAGGGCAAAGAGTGGGAAAGGCTCGCTACAGCAAGAGTCTTTCAAATCTTTCACTTTTGAGAGCACAGTGGTTACATTTAAAAATCATGAACAAGCAGCAAAAGAAGAACATAGAGTAGCAGAGGACAGAAGACTGCCCTGTGCATATCAATACACCCCAATGACAAAGGCAACGATTTAACGGAACTACATAGCTATTAGTGGCTCACACCTCACAATGATTATCATCTCTCTGTGAAGCACAACATCCTCGGAATTAGGGTGAAAGACAGATCTAAGGTGCCAAAGGAAGGCAACATGGAAATTCAGTTTCCTGCTCTGAGAGGAAGGAGGGTCGACAGCCCAATGGGTTAATGCACCTACTGCAGCCTCCTATGTGTAGCCTGCAGGCGACAAAGTCAGATGCTGGTGAGATGCTGACACAGGTTTGCTTGCTATGCAGGGGTCGGTGGTCACCTCACAGCGCCTCAAACAGGTTTCCTGTTTGAGTCCCAGTGAAAATATCGTATCAACCATGACCCGTAGATTACACTTTTTCCCCTCATATTTCCAGACAGTTGGGGCCAGAGAGACAAGCTTTTGTATGGGTGTTCCCAAGGCAAGAGTGCAGAAAACAAAGGCACAACTGTTAGTAGGAATGCAGGTGTTGAAGGGGCATTAACTGTTGGCTGATCGTGCAGGGTAATGCATACACATTTTCAATTAAAACATTTTTTTAAAAAAAGTGCTGAGGAGATACCAGACATTGGATTAGAACTCAGGTCTCCAGCATCCCAAGAGCAAGCACTTACCACTTGAGCCACTGGTGGGTGTGCTTCTGAGAGTAGATTTTGGGCGTATATATCTTTCTTCTGCATGCCCCTATGAGCATACCCATTTGCATTGGGAAACATGTTCACTGAAGCCAACGAGGATAGAACATCTGGCCCCCCGCTCCACCAAATACCAGCTAACTGCAGTGGCCTAGAGGTTAAGTGCTTGCATTACAGCACTGGGGGGCCTGGGTTCGGGTCCTGCTTTCGGCACATAATCTCCTTGTACAGTTGTGAGAACCCAAACTCCTCCTAAAAGGTTGAGTGGGTACGTTTTTTTTAATGCTTTGTTAGTGCAACAGCCTCAGCTTCCACACCTTCCAGGCTCTCGAATCGTCTCTCAACCCTCAAATCAATACATTCTATACATTCCCTTCCATTCACTATCGAATTTTACATTCAGGTAGAAGCTTCTTCCAGCTATTCATTCCACCGAAGCGACTTTACCTTATCATCACTCCACTACCTAATGACATTGTCCGTGTTCCTAGATACAACACATCCCCTTTCCTTCACCTGAACACACAACAGACCTGTGTAGGGGCATGTGGCAAATACCTTTTATTTTCCATACCTCAACTTTCTTCTCTCATTCACACTCAGCAACTTGGCCACTCTCTCTTTGCTCCAGGCTTCTTCATTTTCTAACTTCACTGAGTTTCCCAAATCTTCCTTGACTACCATTCATCTTGAATAATTAGATAATCCATACTGAACATGCCTTCCCAGTTTCACTTGCAGTACCGCTACTTTCGGCATAGGAATGACTTGAACACAAGAAAAGGGGTGCCTGGTAAAGGGAGAGTGGAAGAACGCAGAGAGGTGGGACTGAGGAAATGCAGGGTAAAGAGGGAGGTGGGAGGTGGGGCAGTCTAAAGGGAGAAGAAGGGCTGGATGAATGGGTCCCTGTGGAGAGGAGGAAGGGCTGGGTGAGTGGGGGTATGCCTAGAAGGGCATGGCATGGGTTCCCTGGTGGGGGGGTGGAAGAAAACAGAGAGGCGGGACTATGGGGGAGAGTATGTGCAGGGTAAACAAAGGTGGGGCAGGCTAAAGAGGGAGGTAGCACTGGAAGGAAAAAAAAATGTCAGCCCATTGTGGAGTCCATTCCACCCTCTTTTCCTCCTCAATGCCTCCTTTCCCCACATTAGGACCCTTTTTGCACCCCCCCCACAATTCAGGGTCTTCCTCCCCCAGAGACGCCAACTTACTCCCTGTCTGCCCCCAGGCCTCCTTTCTCCTACATCCCCAGGCCCCTCTTGACCTAACACCTACTCTTCTCCCCAGGGACCCATTCATCTGGCCCTACCTCCCTCTTTAGCCTGCCTCACCTCCTCCTTTATTTACGCTGCACTTCCTCGCCTCCACAGTCCTACCTCTCTGCTGTCTTCCACCCTCTCTTTACCAGGTACCTCTTTTCATACCCACTGAACCTTTTAGAAGGAGTTTGGGTTCCCACAACTGTACAAGGAGATTATGTGCCGAAAGCAGGACTCAAACCCAGGACCCCAGCGCTGGAACCCAAGCACTTAACCTCTAGGCCACTGCAGTTAGCTGGAGTTTAGTGGAGCGGGGGGCCAGATGTTCTATCCTCGTTGGCTTCAATGAACATGTTTCACAATGCAAATGGGTATGTTCACAGGGGCATGCAGAAGAAAGATATATATGCCCAAAAGCTTCGCTCCGAAGCACAGCCACCAGTGGCTCAGGTGGTAAGTGCTTGGTCTTGGAATGCTTGAGACCTGAGTTCTAATCCAATGTTTGGTATCTCCTGTGGGATGTTTAAAAAAATGTATGTTTTTATTGAAAAATGGGGATGCATTGCCCTGCGCGATCAGCCAACAGCTAGCGCCCTTCAATACCTTCGTTGCCACTAACAGTTGTTCCTTTTCTTTCTGCACTTTGGCCTTGGTAACACCCATACAAAAGCTTGTCTCTCTGGCCCCAACTGACTGAAAAAAACGAGGGAAAAAGTGCAATCTACGGGTCACGGTTGATACAATATTAGCACTGGGACTCAAACAGGACACCTTCTCGAGGCGCTGCGAAGAGACCACCGGCCCCTGCATAGCAAGTAAACCTGTATCAGCATCTCACCAGCATCTGACTTTGTCGCCTGCAGGCTACACATAGAAGGCTGCAGTAGGTGCATTAACCCATTGGGCTGTCGACCCTCCTTCCTCTCAGAGCAGGAAATTGAATTTCCATGTTGCCTTCCTTTGGCACCTTAGATCTGTCTTTCACCCTAATTCAGAGGATGTTTTGCTTCACGGAAAGATGATAATCATTGTGCGGTGTGAGACACTTATAGCTAAGCAGGTCAGTTAAATCTTTGCCTTTGTCATTATGGTGTATTGATATGCGCAGGGCAGTCTTCTGTCCTCTGCTTCTCTATGTTTTCTCATTGCTGCTTGGTCATGATTCTTAAATATAAGCACTCTGCTCTCAAAAGTGAAAGATTTGAAAGACTCTTGATGTAACGAGCCTTTCCCACTCTTTGCCCTGGGAGTGAGAGGGCTGCTTTCTGCCTTTAACTTCCTCAATTTTGGAGTGTCTGGCTCCACCACTGACAATAAGGGCCTAATCCTGGAGGGAAATGGACAGAGGTCTGCGCCCTGCGTCCTCCACGCGTCCCTAACGCTCCCAAACGCGACCACAGCCCTTACGGGCACAGCCCTATGTCCTATGCAGCCCCACTGGTACAGCCACCCACACAACTTAGGGTTAGGATCTGTGCTCTCCCACGTGGGCCTCAGAAAGTGTCACAGCCTGCTTTGCAAACCTTAGTGACGGTGGCCTAGGTGAAGATGATCTTGGTGGAATACTGATGCCTTTTTCCTCCCAGAAGCCACCCCAGGAGCATAGTAAAATGAAGGAGTGTGCCTGCTCAGATGCCCTCTGTTTAGCCTCTGCCTGAGTGACATTAGTTCTGGTCTCTCCAGGCAAATGTATCTATCCGGGAGTAGCTGGGAAAAGGGAGTCTCTTTCTGCAGGCACAGTGGGGAAGACTCAGAGAGCTGCATGCCTGAGACATCTTTCCTTGTCCCTCGCTCATTGTTGTGTTCCCTAACTTCTAACTCTCTGCAAGGCCAGGCCCTGTTTCTTTTACTGCCAACCCCCCTGCCCCATCGTCTTCCACCTACTTCCCGCTCTATTATGCCTTTTCCTTTTTTGCTCTCTTTTACGGCCCTTTGAAAAGGAATGCAGGCCTAGCTAAGCCTCGTGAAGGAAATCTACCAACAAAAGATGCATTCCTCACTTATGGGAGGTGCTGTGAGATGAGTAAGAAGGGCTGAAGGGGCAATTGGGTTGTTGAGGTGGGAGGCACCAGAGGCATAGCCAGGATTGTCTAGCAAATGGGGCCCAAAGCTAATGTAGTTGGGCCCACTGCATTGACAAAAGTATCTGTAAATGTCCACCCAGCGCTGCTGAGTGGGCATTTACAGATTTTGGGTGGGCCTTTTCCCCTCAGGCCCTACCCTGCCTCTGCTCTCACCCCCAGGGCAAAGAGTGGGAAAGGCTGGCTACAGCAAGAGTCTTTCAAATCTTTCACTTTTGAGAGCACAGTGGTTACATTTAAAAATCATGAACAAGCAGCAAAAGAAGAACATAGAGTAGCAGAGGACAGAAGACTGCCCTGTGCATATCAATACACCCCAATGACAAAGGCAACGATTTAACGGAACTACATAGCTATTAGTGGCTCACACCTCACAATGATTATCATCTCTCTGTGAAGCACAACATCCTCGGAATTAGGGTGAAAGACAGATCTAAGGTGCCAAAGGAAGGCAACATGGAAATTCAGTTTCCTGCTCTGAGAGGAAGGAGGGTCGACAGCCCAATGGGTTAATGCACCTACTGCAGCCTCCTATGTGTAGCCTGCAGGCGACAAAGTCAGATGCTGGTGAGATGCTGATACAGGTTTGCTTGCTATGCAGGGGTCGGTGGTCACCTCACAGCGCCTCAAACAGGTTTCCTGTTTGAGTCCCAGTGAAAATATCGTATCAACCATGACCCGTAGATTACACTTTTTCCCCTCATATTTCCAGACAGTTGGGGCCAGAGAGACAAGCTTTTGTATGGGTGTTCCCAAGGCAAGAGTGCAGAAAACAAAGGCACAACTGTTAGTAGGAATGCAGGTGTTGAAGGGGCATTAACTGTTGGCTGATCGTGCAGGGTAATGCATACACATTTTCAATTAAAACATTTTTTTAAAAAAAGTGCTGAGGAGATACCAGACATTGGATTAGAACTCAGGTCTCCAGCATCCCAAGACCAAGCACTTACCACTTGAGCCACTGGTGGGTGTGCTTCTGAGAGTAGATTTTGGGCGTATATATCTTTCTTCTGCATGCCCCTATGAGCATACCCATTTGCATTGGGAAACATGTTCACTGAAGCCAACGAGGATAGACCATCTGGCCCCCCGCTCCACCAAATACCAGCTAACTGCAGTGGCCTAGAGGTTAAGTGCTTGCATTACAGCACTGGGGGGCCTGGGTTCGGGTCCTGCTTTCGGCACATAATCTCCTTGTACAGTTGTGAGAACCCAAACTCCTCCTAAAAGGTTGAGTGGGTACGTTTTCTTTAATGCTTTGTTAGTGCAACAGCCTCAGCTTCCACACCTTCCAGGCTCTCGAATCGTCTCTCAACCCTCAAATCAATACATTCTATACATTCCCTTCCATTCACTATCGAATTTTACATTCAGGTAGAAGCTTCTTCCAGCTATTCATTCCACCGAAGCGACTTTACCTTATCATCACTCCACTACCTAATGACATTGTCCGTGTTCCTAGATACAACACATCCCCTTTCCTTCACCTGAACACACAACAGACCTGTGTAGGGGCATGTGGCAAATACCTTTTATTTTCCATACCTCAACTTTCTTCTCTCATTCACACTCAGCAACTTGGCCACTCTCTCTTTGCTCCAGGCTTCTTCATTTTCTAACTTCACTGAGTTTCCCAAATCTTCCTTGACTACCATTCATCTTGAATAATTAGATAATCCATACTGAACATGCCTTCCCAGTTTCACTTGCAGTACCGCTACTTTCGGCATAGGAATGACTTGAACACAAGAAAAGGGGTGCCTGGTAAAGGGAGAGTGGAAGAACGCAGAGAGGTGGGACTGAGGAAATGCAGGGTAAAGAGGGAGGTGGGAGGTGGGGCAGTCTAAAGGGAGAAGAAGGGCTGGATGAATGGGTCCCTGTGGAGAGGAGGAAGGGCTGGGTGAGTGGGGGTATGTCTAGAAGGGCATGGCATGGGTTCCCTGGTGGGGGGGGTGGAAGAAAACAGAGAGGCGGGACTATGGGGGAGAGTATGTGCAGGGTAAACAAAGGTGGGGCAGGCTAAAGAGGGAGGTAGCACTGGAAGGAAAAAAAATGTCAGCCCATTGTGGAGTCCATTCCACCCTCTTTTCCTCCTCAATGCCTCCTTTCCCCACATTAGGACCCTTTTTGCACCCCCCCCCCCCACAATTCAGGGTCTTCCTCCCCCAGAGACGCCAACCTACTCCCTGTCTGCCCCCAGGCCTCCTTTCTCCTACATCCCCAGGCCCCTCTTGACCTAACACCTACTCTTCTCCCCAGGGACCCATTCATCTGGCCCTACCTCCCTCTTTAGCCTGCCTCACCTCCTCCTTTATTTACGCTGCACTTCCTCGCCTCCACAGTCCTACCTCTCTGCTGTCTTCCACCCTCTCTTTACCAGGTACCTCTTTTCATACCCACTGAACCTTTTAGAAGGAGTTTGGGTTCCCACAACTGTACAAGGAGTTTATGTGCCGAAAGCAGGACTCGAACCCAGGACCCCAGGGCTGGAACCCAAGCACTTAACCTCTAGGCCACTGCAGTTAGCTGGAGTTTAGTGGAGCGGGGGGCCAGATGTTCTATCCTCGTTGGCTTCAATGAACATGTTTCACAATGCAAATGGGTATGTTCACAGGGGCATGCAGAAGAAAGATATATATGCCCAAAAGCTTCTCTCCGAAGCACAGCCACCAGTGGCTCAGGTGGTAAGTGCTTGGTCTTGGAATGCTTGAGACCTGAGTTCTAATCCAATGTTTGGTATCTCCTGTGGGATGTTTAAAAAAAAGTATGTTTTTATTGAAAAATGGGGATGCATTGCCCTGCGCGATCAGCCAACAGCTAGCGCCCTTCAATACCTTCGTTGCCACTAACAGTTGTTCCTTTTCTTTCTGCACTTTGGCCTTGGTAACACCCATACAAAAGCTTGTCTCTCTGGCCCCAACTGACTGAAAAAAACGAGGGAAAAAGTGCAATCTACGGGTCACGGTTGATACAATATTAGCACTGGGACTCAAACAGGACACCTTCTCGAGGCGCTGCGAAGAGACCACCGGCCCCTGCATAGCAAGTAAACCTGTATCAGCATCTCACCAGCATCTGACTTTGTCGCCTGCAGGCTACACATAGAAGGCTGCAGTAGGTGCATTAACCCATTGGGCTGTCGACCCTCCTTCCTCTCAGAGCAGGAAATTGAATTTCCATGTTGCCTTCCTTTGGCACCTTAGATCTGTCTTTCACCCTAATTCAGAGGATGTTTTGCTTCACGGAAAGATGATAATCATTGTGCGGTGTGAGACACTTATAGCTAAGCAGGTCAGTTAAATCTTTGCCTTTGTCATTATGGTGTATTGATATGCGCAGGGCAGTCTTCTGTCCTCTGCTTCTCTATGTTTTCTCATTGCTGCTTGGTCATGATTCTTAAATATAAGCACTCTGCTCTCAAAAGTGAAAGATTTGAAAGACTCTTGATGTAACGAGCCTTTCCCACTCTTTGCCCTGGGAGTGAGAGGGCTGCTTTCTGCCTTTAACTTCCTCAATTTTGGAGTGTCTGGCTCCACCACTGACAATAAGGGCCTAATCCTGGAGGGAAATGGACAGAGGTCTGCGCCCTGCGTCCTCCACGCGTCCCTAACGCTCCCAAACGCGACCACAGCCCTTACGGGCACAGCCCTATGTCCTATGCAGCCCCACTGGTACAGCCACCCACACAACTTAGGGTTAGGATCTGTGCTCTCCCACGTGGGCCTCAGAAAGTGTCACAGCCTGCTTTGCAAACCTTAGTGACGGTGGCCTAGGTGAAGATGATCTTGGTGGAATACTGATGCCTTTTTCCTCCCAGAAGCCACCCCAGGAGCATAGTAAAATGAAGGAGTGTGCCTGCTCAGATGCCCTCTGTTTAGCCTCTGCCTGAGTGACATTAGTTCTGGTCTCTCCAGGCAAATGTATCTATCCGGGAGTAGCTGGGAAAAGGGAGTCTCTTTCTGCAGGCACAGTGGGGAAGACTCAGAGAGCTGCATGCCTGAGACATCTTTCCTTGTCCCTCGCTCATTGTTGTGTTCCCTAACTTCTAACTCTCTGCAAGGCCAGGCCCTGTTTCTTTTACTGCCAACCCCCCTGCCCCATCGTCTTCCACCTACTTCCCGCTCTATTATGCCTTTTCCTTTTTTGCTCTCTTTTACGGCCCTTTGAAAAGGAATGCAGGCCTAGCTAAGCCTCGTGAAGGAAATCTACCAACAAAAGATGCATTCCTCACTTATGGGAGGTGCTGTGAGATGAGTAAGAAGGGCTGAAGGGGCAATTGGGTTGTTGAGGTGGGAGGCACCAGAGGCATAGCCAGGATTGTCTAGCAAATGGGGCCCAAAGCTAATGTAGTTGGGCCCACTGCATTGACAAAAGTATCTGTAAATGTCCACCCAGCGCTGCTGAGTGGGCATTTACAGATTTTGGGTGGGCCTTTTCCCCTCAGGCCCTACCCTGCCTCTGCTCTCACCCCCAGGGCAAAGAGTGGGAAAGGCTGGCTACAGCAAGAGTCTTTCAAATCTTTCACTTTTGAGAGCACAGTGGTTACATTTAAAAATCATGAACAAGCAGCAAAAGAAGAACATAGAGTAGCAGAGGACAGAAGACTGCCCTGTGCATATCAATACACCCCAATGACAAAGGCAACGATTTAACGGAACTACATAGCTATTAGTGGCTCACACCTCACAATGATTATCATCTCTCTGTGAAGCACAACATCCTCGGAATTAGGGTGAAAGACAGATCTAAGGTGCCAAAGGAAGGCAACATGGAAATTCAGTTTCCTGCTCTGAGAGGAAGGAGGGTCGACAGCCCAATGGGTTAATGCACCTACTGCAGCCTCCTATGTGTAGCCTGCAGGCGACAAAGTCAGATGCTGGTGAGATGCTGACACAGGTTTGCTTGCTATGCAGGGGTCGGTGGTCACCTCACAGCGCCTCAAACAGGTTTCCTGTTTGAGTCCCAGTGAAAATATCGTATCAACCATGACCCGTAGATTACACTTTTTCCCCTCATATTTCCAGACAGTTGGGGCCAGAGAGACAAGCTTTTGTATGGGTGTTCCCAAGGCAAGAGTGCAGAAAACAAAGGCACAACTGTTAGTAGGAATGCAGGTGTTGAAGGGGCATTAACTGTTGGCTGATCGTGCAGGGTAATGCATACACATTTTCAATTAAAACATTTTTTTAAAAAAAGTGCTGAGGAGATACCAGACATTGGATTAGAACTCAGGTCTCCAGCATCCCAAGACCAAGCACTTACCACTTGAGCCACTGGTGGGTGTGCTTCTGAGAGTAGATTTTGGGCGTATATATCTTTCTTCTGCATGCCCCTATGAGCATACCCATTTGCATTGGGAAACATGTTCACTGAAGCCAACGAGGATAGAACATCTGGCCCCCCGCTCCACCAAATACCAGCTAACTGCAGTGGCCTAGAGGTTAAGTGCTTGCATTACAGCACTGGGGGGCCTGGGTTCGGGTCCTGCTTTCGGCACATAATCTCCTTGTACAGTTGTGAGAACCCAAACTCCTCCTAAAAGGTTGAGTGGGTACGTTTTTTTTAATGCTTTGTTAGTGCAACAGCCTCAGCTTCCACACCTTCCAGGCTCTCGAATCGTCTCTCAACCCTCAAATCAATACATTCTATACATTCCCTTCCATTCACTATCGAATTTTACATTCAGGTAGAAGCTTCTTCCAGCTATTCATTCCACCGAAGCGACTTTACCTTATCATCACTCCACTACCTAATGACATTGTCCGTGTTCCTAGATACAACACATCCCCTTTCCTTCACCTGAACACACAACAGACCTGTGTAGGGGCATGTGGCAAATACCTTTTATTTTCCATACCTCAACTTTCTTCTCTCATTCACACTCAGCAACTTGGCCACTCTCTCTTTGCTCCAGGCTTCTTCATTTTCTAACTTCACTGAGTTTCCCAAATCTTCCTTGACTACCATTCATCTTGAATAATTAGATAATCCATACTGAACATGCCTTCCCAGTTTCACTTGCAGTACCGCTACTTTCGGCATAGGAATGACTTGAACACAAGAAAAGGGGTGCCTGGTAAAGGGAGAGTGGAAGAACGCAGAGAGGTGGGACTGAGGAAATGCAGGGTAAAGAGGGAGGTGGGAGGTGGGGCAGTCTAAAGGGAGAAGAAGGGCTGGATGAATGGGTCCCTGTGGAGAGGAGGAAGGGCTGGGTGAGTGGGGGTATGCCTAGAAGGGCATGGCATGGGTTCCCTGGTGGGGGGGTGGAAGAAAACAGAGAGGCGGGACTATGGGGGAGAGTATGTGCAGGGTAAACAAAGGTGGGGCAGGCTAAAGAGGGAGGTAGCACTGGAAGGAAAAAAAAATGTCAGCCCATTGTGGAGTCCATTCCACCCTCTTTTCCTCCTCAATGCCTCCTTGCCCCACATTAGGACCCTTTTTGCACCCCCCCCCACAATTCAGGGTCTTCCTCCCCCAGAGACGCCAACTTACTCCCTGTCTGCCCCCAGGCCTCCTTTCTCCTACATCCCCAGGCCCCTCTTGACCTAACACCTACTCTTCTCCCCAGGGACCCATTCATCTGGCCCTACCTCCCTCTTTAGCCTGCCTCACCTCCTCCTTTATTTACGCTGCACTTCCTCGCCTCCACAGTCCTACCTCTCTGCTGTCTTCCACCCTCTCTTTACCAGGTACCTCTTTTCATACCCACTGAACCTTTTAGAAGGAGTTTGGGTTCCCACAACTGTACAAGGAGATTATGTGCCGAAAGCAGGACTCAAACCCAGGACCCCAGCGCTGGAACCCAAGCACTTAACCTCTAGGCCACTGCAGTTAGCTGGAGTTTAGTGGAGCGGGGGGCCAGATGTTCTATCCTCGTTGGCTTCAATGAACATGTTTCACAATGCAAATGGGTATGTTCACAGGGGCATGCAGAAGAAAGATATATATGCCCAAAAGCTTCTCTCCGAAGCACAGCCACCAGTGGCTCAGGTGGTAAGTGCTTGGTCTTGGAATGCTTGAGACCTGAGTTCTAATCCAATGTTTGGTATCTCCTGTGGGATGTTTAAAAAAAAGTATGTTTTTATTGAAAAATGGGGATGCATTGCCCTGCGCGATCAGCCAACAGCTAGCGCCCTTCAATACCTTCGTTGCCACTAACAGTTGTTCCTTTTCTTTCTGCACTTTGGCCTTGGTAACACCCATACAAAAGCTTGTCTCTCTGGCCCCAACTGACTGAAAAAAACGAGGGAAAAAGTGCAATCTACGGGTCACGGTTGATACAATATTAGCACTGGGACTCAAACAGGACACCTTCTCGAGGCGCTGCGAAGAGACCACCGGCCCCTGCATAGCAAGTAAACCTGTATCAGCATCTCACCAGCATCTGACTTTGTCGCCTGCAGGCTACACATAGAAGGCTGCAGTAGGTGCATTAACCCATTGGGCTGTCGACCCTCCTTCCTCTCAGAGCAGGAAATTGAATTTCCATGTTGCCTTCCTTTGGCACCTTAGATCTGTCTTTCACCCTAATTCAGAGGATGTTTTGCTTCACGGAAAGATGATAATCATTGTGCGGTGTGAGACACTTATAGCTAAGCAGGTCAGTTAAATCTTTGCCTTTGTCATTATGGTGTATTGATATGCGCAGGGCAGTCTTCTGTCCTCTGCTTCTCTATGTTTTCTCATTGCTGCTTGGTCATGATTCTTAAATATAAGCACTCTGCTCTCAAAAGTGAAAGATTTGAAAGACTCTTGATGTAACGAGCCTTTCCCACTCTTTGCCCTGGGAGTGAGAGGGCTGCTTTCTGCCTTTAACTTCCTCAATTTTGGAGTGTCTGGCTCCACCACTGACAATAAGGGCCTAATCCTGGAGGGAAATGGACAGAGGTCTGCGCCCTGCGTCCTCCACGCGTCCCTAACGCTCCCAAACGCGACCACAGCCCTTACGGGCACAGCCCTATGTCCTATGCAGCCCCACTGGTACAGCCACCCACACAACTTAGGGTTAGGATCTGTGCTCTCCCACGTGGGCCTCAGAAAGTGTCACAGCCTGCTTTGCAAACCTTAGTGACGGTGGCCTAGGTGAAGATGATCTTGGTGGAATACTGATGCCTTTTTCCTCCCAGAAGCCACCCCAGGAGCATAGTAAAATGAAGGAGTGTGCCTGCTCAGATGCCCTCTGTTTAGCCTCTGCCTGAGTGACATTAGTTCTGGTCTCTCCAGGCAAATGTATCTATCCGGGAGTAGCTGGGAAAAGGGAGTCTCTTTCTGCAGGCACAGTGGGGAAGACTCAGAGAGCTGCATGCCTGAGACATCTTTCCTTGTCCCTCGCTCATTGTTGTGTTCCCTAACTTCTAACTCTCTGCAAGGCCAGGCCCTGTTTCTTTTACTGCCAACCCCCCTGCCCCATCGTCTTCCACCTACTTCCCGCTCTATTATGCCTTTTCCTTTTTTGCTCTCTTTTACGGCCCTTTGAAAAGGAATGCAGGCCTAGCTAAGCCTCGTGAAGGAAATCTACCAACAAAAGATGCATTCCTCACTTATGGGAGGTGCTGTGAGATGAGTAAGAAGGGCTGAAGGGGCAATTGGGTTGTTGAGGTGGGAGGCACCAGAGGCATAGCCAGGATTGTCTAGCAAATGGGGCCCAAAGCTAATGTAGTTGGGCCCACTGCATTGACAAAAGTATCTGTAAATGTCCACCCAGCGCTGCTGAGTGGGCATTTACAGATTTTGGGTGGGCCTTTTCCCCTCAGGCCCTACCCTGCCTCTGCTCTCACCCCCAGGGCAAAGAGTGGGAAAGGCTGGCTACAGCAAGAGTCTTTCAAATCTTTCACTTTTGAGAGCACAGTGGTTACATTTAAAAATCATGAACAAGCAGCAAAAGAAGAACATAGAGTAGCAGAGGACAGAAGACTGCCCTGTGCATATCAATACACCCCAATGACAAAGGCAACGATTTAACGGAACTACATAGCTATTAGTGGCTCACACCTCACAATGATTATCATCTCTCTGTGAAGCACAACATCCTCGGAATTAGGGTGAAAGACAGATCTAAGGTGCCAAAGGAAGGCAACATGGAAATTCAGTTTCCTGCTCTGAGAGGAAGGAGGGTCGACAGCCCAATGGGTTAATGCACCTACTGCAGCCTCCTATGTGTAGCCTGCAGGCGACAAAGTCAGATGCTGGTGAGATGCTGACACAGGTTTGCTTGCTATGCAGGGGTCGGTGGTCACCTCACAGCGCCTCAAACAGGTTTCCTGTTTGAGTCCCAGTGAAAATATCGTATCAACCATGACCCGTAGATTACACTTTTTCCCCTCATATTTCCAGACAGTTGGGGCCAGAGAGACAAGCTTTTGTATGGGTGTTCCCAAGGCAAGAGTGCAGAAAACAAAGGCACAACTGTTAGTAGGAATGCAGGTGTTGAAGGGGCATTAACTGTTGGCTGATCGTGCAGGGTAATGCATACACATTTTCAATTAAAACATTTTTTTAAAAAAAGTGCTGAGGAGATACCAGACATTGGATTAGAACTCAGGTCTCCAGCATCCCAAGACCAAGCACTTACCACTTGAGCCACTGGTGGGTGTGCTTCTGAGAGTAGATTTTGGGCGTATATATCTTTCTTCTGCATGCCCCTATGAGCATACCCATTTGCATTGGGAAACATGTTCACTGAAGCCAACGAGGATAGAACATCTGGCCCCCCGCTCCACCAAATACCAGCTAACTGCAGTGGCCTAGAGGTTAAGTGCTTGCATTACAGCACTGGGGGGCCTGGGTTCGGGTCCTGCTTTCGGCACATAATCTCCTTGTACAGTTGTGAGAACCCAAACTCCTCCTAAAAGGTTGAGTGGGTACGTTTTTTTTAATGCTTTGTTAGTGCAACAGCCTCAGCTTCCACACCTTCCAGGCTCTCGAATCGTCTCTCAACCCTCAAATCAATACATTCTATACATTCCCTTCCATTCACTATCGAATTTTACATTCAGGTAGAAGCTTCTTCCAGCTATTCATTCCACCGAAGCGACTTTACCTTATCATCACTCCACTACCTAATGACATTGTCCGTGTTCCTAGATACAACACATCCCCTTTCCTTCACCTGAACACACAACAGACCTGTGTAGGGGCATGTGGCAAATACCTTTTATTTTCCATACCTCAACTTTCTTCTCTCATTCACACTCAGCAACTTGGCCACTCTCTCTTTGCTCCAGGCTTCTTCATTTTCTAACTTCACTGAGTTTCCCAAATCTTCCTTGACTACCATTCATCTTGAATAATTAGATAATCCATACTGAACATGCCTTCCCAGTTTCACTTGCAGTACCGCTACTTTCGGCATAGGAATGACTTGAACACAAGAAAAGGGGTGCCTGGTAAAGGGAGAGTGGAAGAACGCAGAGAGGTGGGACTGAGGAAATGCAGGGTAAAGAGGGAGGTGGGAGGTGGGGCAGTCTAAAGGGAGAAGAAGGGCTGGATGAATGGGTCCCTGTGGAGAGGAGGAAGGGCTGGGTGAGTGGGGGTATGCCTAGAAGGGCATGGCATGGGTTCCCTGGTGGGGGGGTGGAAGAAAACAGAGAGGCGGGACTATGGGGGAGAGTATGTGCAGGGTAAACAAAGGTGGGGCAGGCTAAAGAGGGAGGTAGCACTGGAAGGAAAAAAAAATGTCAGCCCATTGTGGAGTCCATTCCACCCTCTTTTCCTCCTCAATGCCTCCTTTCCCCACATTAGGACCCTTTTTGCACCCCCCCCCACAATTCAGGGTCTTCCTCCCCCAGAGACGCCAACTTACTCCCTGTCTGCCCCCAGGCCTCCTTTCTCCTACATCCCCAGGCCCCTCTTGACCTAACACCTACTCTTCTCCCCAGGGACCCATTCATCTGGCCCTACCTCCCTCTTTAGCCTGCCTCACCTCCTCCTTTATTTACGCTGCACTTCCTCGCCTCCACAGTCCTACCTCTCTGCTGTCTTCCACCCTCTCTTTACCAGGTACCTCTTTTCATACCCACTGAACCTTTTAGAAGGAGTTTGGGTTCCCACAACTGTACAAGGAGATTATGTGCCGAAAGCAGGACTCAAACCCAGGACCCCAGCGCTGGAACCCAAGCACTTAACCTCTAGGCCACTGCAGTTAGCTGGAGTTTAGTGGAGCGGGGGGCCAGATGTTCTATCCTCGTTGGCTTCAATGAACATGTTTCACAATGCAAATGGGTATGTTCACAGGGGCATGCAGAAGAAAGATATATATGCCCAAAAGCTTCTCTCCGAAGCACAGCCACCAGTGGCTCAGGTGGTAAGTGCTTGGTCTTGGAATGCTTGAGACCTGAGTTCTAATCCAATGTTTGGTATCTCCTGTGGGATGTTTAAAAAAAAGTATGTTTTTATTGAAAAATGGGGATGCATTGCCCTGCGCGATCAGCCAACAGCTAGCGCCCTTCAATACCTTCGTTGCCACTAACAGTTGTTCCTTTTCTTTCTGCACTTTGGCCTTGGTAACACCCATACAAAAGCTTGTCTCTCTGGCCCCAACTGACTGAAAAAAACGAGGGAAAAAGTGCAATCTACGGGTCACGGTTGATACAATATTAGCACTGGGACTCAAACAGGACACCTTCTCGAGGCGCTGCGAAGAGACCACCGGCCCCTGCATAGCAAGTAAACCTGTATCAGCATCTCACCAGCATCTGACTTTGTCGCCTGCAGGCTACACATAGAAGGCTGCAGTAGGTGCATTAACCCATTGGGCTGTCGACCCTCCTTCCTCTCAGAGCAGGAAATTGAATTTCCATGTTGCCTTCCTTTGGCACCTTAGATCTGTCTTTCACCCTAATTCAGAGGATGTTTTGCTTCACGGAAAGATGATAATCATTGTGCGGTGTGAGACACTTATAGCTAAGCAGGTCAGTTAAATCTTTGCCTTTGTCATTATGGTGTATTGATATGCGCAGGGCAGTCTTCTGTCCTCTGCTTCTCTATGTTTTCTCATTGCTGCTTGGTCATGATTCTTAAATATAAGCACTCTGCTCTCAAAAGTGAAAGATTTGAAAGACTCTTGATGTAACGAGCCTTTCCCACTCTTTGCCCTGGGAGTGAGAGGGCTGCTTTCTGCCTTTAACTTCCTCAATTTTGGAGTGTCTGGCTCCACCACTGACAATAAGGGCCTAATCCTGGAGGGAAATGGACAGAGGTCTGCGCCCTGCGTCCTCCACGCGTCCCTAACGCTCCCAAACGCGACCACAGCCCTTACGGGCACAGCCCTATGTCCTATGCAGCCCCACTGGTACAGCCACCCACACAACTTAGGGTTAGGATCTGTGCTCTCCCACGTGGGCCTCAGAAAGTGTCACAGCCTGCTTTGCAAACCTTAGTGACGGTGGCCTAGGTGAAGATGATCTTGGTGGAATACTGATGCCTTTTTCCTCCCAGAAGCCACCCCAGGAGCATAGTAAAATGAAGGAGTGTGCCTGCTCAGATGCCCTCTGTTTAGCCTCTGCCTGAGTGACATTAGTTCTGGTCTCTCCAGGCAAATGTATCTATCCGGGAGTAGCTGGGAAAAGGGAGTCTCTTTCTGCAGGCACAGTGGGGAAGACTCAGAGAGCTGCATGCCTGAGACATCTTTCCTTGTCCCTCGCTCATTGTTGTGTTCCCTAACTTCTAACTCTCTGCAAGGCCAGGCCCTGTTTCTTTTACTGCCAACCCCCCTGCCCCATCGTCTTCCACCTACTTCCCGCTCTATTATGCCTTTTCCTTTTTTGCTCTCTTTTACGGCCCTTTGAAAAGGAATGCAGGCCTAGCTAAGCCTCGTGAAGGAAATCTACCAACAAAAGATGCATTCCTCACTTATGGGAGGTGCTGTGAGATGAGTAAGAAGGGCTGAAGGGGCAATTGGGTTGTTGAGGTGGGAGGCACCAGAGGCATAGCCAGGATTGTCTAGCAAATGGGGCCCAAAGCTAATGTAGTTGGGCCCACTGCATTGACAAAAGTATCTGTAAATGTCCACCCAGCGCTGCTGAGTGGGCATTTACAGATTTTGGGTGGGCCTTTTCCCCTCAGGCCCTACCCTGCCTCTGCTCTCACCCCCAGGGCAAAGAGTGGGAAAGGCTGGCTACAGCAAGAGTCTTTCAAATCTTTCACTTTTGAGAGCACAGTGGTTACATTTAAAAATCATGAACAAGCAGCAAAAGAAGAACATAGAGTAGCAGAGGACAGAAGACTGCCCTGTGCATATCAATACACCCCAATGACAAAGGCAACGATTTAACGGAACTACATAGCTATTAGTGGCTCACACCTCACAATGATTATCATCTCTCTGTGAAGCACAACATCCTCGGAATTAGGGTGAAAGACAGATCTAAGGTGCCAAAGGAAGGCAACATGGAAATTCAGTTTCCTGCTCTGAGAGGAAGGAGGGTCGACAGCCCAATGGGTTAATGCACCTACTGCAGCCTCCTATGTGTAGCCTGCAGGCGACAAAGTCAGATGCTGGTGAGATGCTGATACAGGTTTGCTTGCTATGCAGGGGTCGGTGGTCACCTCACAGCGCCTCAAACAGGTTTCCTGTTTGAGTCCCAGTGAAAATATCGTATCAACCATGACCCGTAGATTACACTTTTTCCCCTCATATTTCCAGACAGTTGGGGCCAGAGAGACAAGCTTTTGTATGGGTGTTCCCAAGGCAAGAGTGCAGAAAACAAAGGCACAACTGTTAGTAGGAATGCAGGTGTTGAAGGGGCATTAACTGTTGGCTGATCGTGCAGGGTAATGCATACACATTTTCAATTAAAACATTTTTTTAAAAAAAGTGCTGAGGAGATACCAGACATTGGATTAGAACTCAGGTCTCCAGCATCCCAAGACCAAGCACTTACCACTTGAGCCACTGGTGGGTGTGCTTCTGAGAGTAGATTTTGGGCGTATATATCTTTCTTCTGCATGCCCCTATGAGCATACCCATTTGCATTGGGAAACATGTTCACTGAAGCCAACGAGGATAGAACATCTGGCCCCCCGCTCCACCAAATACCAGCTAACTGCAGTGGCCTAGAGGTTAAGTGCTTGCATTACAGCACTGGGGGGCCTGGGTTCGGGTCCTGCTTTCGGCACATAATCTCCTTGTACAGTTGTGAGAACCCAAACTCCTCCTAAAAGGTTGAGTGGGTACGTTTTCTTTAATGCTTTGTTAGTGCAACAGCCTCAGCTTCCACACCTTCCAGGCTCTCGAATCGTCTCTCAACCCTCAAATCAATACATTCTATACATTCCCTTCCATTCACTATCGAATTTTACATTCAGGTAGAAGCTTCTTCCAGCTATTCATTCCACCGAAGCGACTTTACCTTATCATCACTCCACTACCTAATGACATTGTCCGTGTTCCTAGATACAACACATCCCCTTTCCTTCACCTGAACACACAACAGACCTGTGTAGGGGCATGTGGCAAATACCTTTTATTTTCCATACCTCAACTTTCTTCTCTCATTCACACTCAGCAACTTGGCCACTCTCTCTTTGCTCCAGGCTTCTTCATTTTCTAACTTCACTGAGTTTCCCAAATCTTCCTTGACTACCATTCATCTTGAATAATTAGATAATCCATACTGAACATGCCTTCCCAGTTTCACTTGCAGTACCGCTACTTTCGGCATAGGAATGACTTGAACACAAGAAAAGGGGTGCCTGGTAAAGGGAGAGTGGAAGAACGCAGAGAGGTGGGACTGAGGAAATGCAGGGTAAAGAGGGAGGTGGGAGGTGGGGCAGTCTAAAGGGAGAAGAAGGGCTGGATGAATGGGTCCCTGTGGAGAGGAGGAAGGGCTGGGTGAGTGGGGGTATGTCTAGAAGGGCATGGCATGGGTTCCCTGGTGGGGGGGGTGGAAGAAAACAGAGAGGCGGGACTATGGGGGAGAGTATGTGCAGGGTAAACAAAGGTGGGGCAGGCTAAAGAGGGAGGTAGCACTGGAAGGAAAAAAAATGTCAGCCCATTGTGGAGTCCATTCCACCCTCTTTTCCTCCTCAATGCCTCCTTTCCCCACATTAGGACCCTTTTTGCACCCCCCCCCCCCCACAATTCAGGGTCTTCCTCCCCCAGAGACGCCAACCTACTCCCTGTCTGCCCCCAGGCCTCCTTTCTCCTACATCCCCTAGCCCCTCTTGACCTAACACCTACTCTTCTCCCCAGGGACCCATTCATCTGGCCCTACCTCCCTCTTTAGCCTGCCTCACCTCCTCCTTTATTTACGCTGCACTTCCTCGCCTCCACAGTCCTACCTCTCTGCTGTCTTCCACCCTCTCTTTACCAGGTACCTCTTTTCATACCCACTGAACCTTTTAGAAGGAGTTTGGGTTCCCACAACTGTACAAGGAGTTTATGTGCCGAAAGCAGGACTCGAACCCAGGACCCCAGGGCTGGAACCCAAGCACTTAACCTCTAGGCCACTGCAGTTAGCTGGAGTTTAGTGGAGCGGGGGGCCAGATGTTCTATCCTCGTTGGCTTCAATGAACATGTTTCACAATGCAAATGGGTATGTTCACAGGGGCATGCAGAAGAAAGATATATTTGCCCAAAAGCTTCTCTCCAAAACACTGCCACCAGTGGCTCAGGTGGTAAGTGCTTGGTCTTGGAATGCTTGAGACCTGAGTTCTAATCCAATGTTTGGTATCTCCTGTGGGGTGTTTAAAAAAAAGTATGTTTTTATTGAAAAATGGGGATGCATTGCCCTGCGCGATCAGCCAACAGCTAGCGCCCTTCAATACCTTCGTAGCCACTAACAGTTGTTCCTTTTCTTTCTGCACTTTGGCCTTGGTAACACCCATACAAAAGCTTGTCTCTCTGGCTCCAACTGACTGAAAAAAACGAGGGAAAAAGTGCAATCTACGGGTCACGGTTGATACAATATTAGCACTGGGACTCAAACAGGACACCTTCTCGAGGCGCTGCGAAGAGACCACCGGCCCCTGCATAGCAAGTAAACCTGTATCAGCATCTCACCAGCATCTGACTTTGTCGCCTGCAGGCTACACATAGAAGGCTGCAGTAGGTGCATTAACCCATTGGGCTGTCGACCCTCCTTCCTCTCAGAGCAGGAAATTGAATTTCCATGTTGCCTTCCTTTGGCACCTTAGATCTGTCTTTCACCCTAATTCAGAGGATGTTTTGCTTCACGGAAAGATGATAATCATTGTGCGGTGTGAGACACTTATAGCTAAGCAGGTCAGTTAAATCTTTGCCTTTGTCATTATGGTGTATTGATATGCGCAGGGCAGTCTTCTGTCCTCTGCTTCTCTATGTTTTCTCATTGCTGCTTGGTCATGATTCTTAAATATAAGCACTCTGCTCTCAAAAGTGAAAGATTTGAAAGACTCTTGATGTAACGAGCCTTTCCCACTCTTTGCCCTGGGAGTGAGAGGGCTGCTTTCTGCCTTTAACTTCCTCAATTTTGGAGTGTCTGGCTCCACCACTGACAATAAGGGCCTAATCCTGGAGGGAAATGGACAGAGGTCTGCGCCCTGCGTCCTCCACGCGTCCCTAACGCTCCCAAACGCGACCACAGCCCTTACGGGCACAGCCCTATGTCCTATGCAGCCCCACTGGTACAGCCACCCACACAACTTAGGGTTAGGATCTGTGCTCTCCCACGTGGGCCTCAGAAAGTGTCACAGCCTGCTTTGCAAACCTTAGTGACGGTGGCCTAGGTGAAGATGATCTTGGTGGAATACTGATGCCTTTTTCCTCCCAGAAGCCACCCCAGGAGCATAGTAAAATGAAGGAGTGTGCCTGCTCAGCTGCCCTCTGTTTAGCCTCTGCCTGAGTGACATTAGTTCTGGTCTCTCCAGGCAAATGTATCTCTCCGGGAGTAGCTGGGAAAAGGGAGTCTCTTTCTGCAGGCACAGTGGGGAAGACTCAGAGAGCTGCATGCCTGAGACATCTTTCCTTGTCCCTCGCTCATTGTTGTGTTCCCTAACTTCTAACTCTCTGCAAGGCCAGGCCCTGTTTCTTTTACTGCCAACCCCCCTGCCCCATCGTCTTCCACCTACTTCCCGCTCTATTATGCCTTTTCCTTTTTTGCTCTCTTTTACGGCCCTTTGAAAAGGAATGCAGGCCTAGCTAAGCCTCGTGAAGGAAATCTACCAACAAAAGATGCATTCCTCACTTATGGGAGGTGCTGTGAGATGAGTAAGAAGGGCTGAAGGGGCAATTGGGTTGTTGAGGTGGGAGGCACCAGAGGCATAGCCAGGATTGTCTAGCAAATGGGGCCCAAAGCTAATGTAGTTGGGCCCACTGCATTGACAAAAGTATCTGTAAATGTCCACCCAGCGCTGCTGAGTGGGCATTTACAGATTTTGGGTGGGCCTTTTCCCCTCAGGCCCTACCCTGCCTCTGCTCTCACCCCCAGGGCAAAGAGTGGGAAAGGCTCGCTACAGCAAGAGTCTTTCAAATCTTTCACTTTTGAGAGCACAGTGGTTACATTTAAAAATCATGAACAAGCAGCAAAAGAAGAACATAGAGTAGCAGAGGACAGAAGACTGCCCTGTGCATATCAATACACCCCAATGACAAAGGCAACGATTTAACGGAACTACATAGCTATTAGTGGCTCACACCTCACAATGATTATCATCTCTCTGTGAAGCACAACATCCTCGGAATTAGGGTGAAAGACAGATCTAAGGTGCCAAAGGAAGGCAACATGGAAATTCAGTTTCCTGCTCTGAGAGGAAGGAGGGTCGACAGCCCAATGGGTTAATGCACCTACTGCAGCCTCCTATGTGTAGCCTGCAGGCGACAAAGTCAGATGCTGGTGAGATGCTGATACAGGTTTGCTTGCTATGCAGGGGTCGGTGGTCACCTCACAGCGCCTCAAACAGGTTTCCTGTTTGAGTCCCAGTGAAAATATCGTATCAACCATGACCCGTAGATTACACTTTTTCCCCTCATATTTCCAGACAGTTGGGGCCAGAGAGACAAGCTTTTGTATGGGTGTTCCCAAGGCAAGAGTGCAGAAAACAAAGGCACAACTGTTAGTAGGAATGCAGGTGTTGAAGGGGCATTAACTGTTGGCTGATCGTGCAGGGTAATGCATACACATTTTCAATTAAAACATTTTTTTAAAAAAAGTGCTGAGGAGATACCAGACATTGGATTAGAACTCAGGTCTCCAGCATCCCAAGACCAAGCACTTACCACTTGAGCCACTGGTGGGTGTGCTTCTGAGAGTAGATTTTGGGCGTATATATCTTTCTTCTGCATGCCCCTATGAGCATACCCATTTGCATTGGGAAACATGTTCACTGAAGCCAACGAGGATAGAACATCTGGCCCCCCGCTCCACCAAATACCAGCTAACTGCAGTGGCCTAGAGGTTAAGTGCTTGCATTACAGCACTGGGGGGCCTGGGTTCGGGTCCTGCTTTCGGCACATAATCTCCTTGTACAGTTGTGAGAACCCAAACTCCTCCTAAAAGGTTGAGTGGGTACGTTTTTTTTAATGCTTTGTTAGTGCAACAGCCTCAGCTTCCACACCTTCCAGGCTCTCGAATCGTCTCTCAACCCTCAAATCAATACATTCTATACATTCCCTTCCATTCACTATCGAATTTTACATTCAGGTAGAAGCTTCTTCCAGCTATTCATTCCACCGAAGCGACTTTACCTTATCATCACTCCACTACCTAATGACATTGTCCGTGTTCCTAGATACAACACATCCCCTTTCCTTCACCTGAACACACAACAGACCTGTGTAGGGGCATGTGGCAAATACCTTTTATTTTCCATACCTCAACTTTCTTCTCTCATTCACACTCAGCAACTTGGCCACTCTCTCTTTGCTCCAGGCTTCTTCATTTTCTAACTTCACTGAGTTTCCCAAATCTTCCTTGACTACCATTCATCTTGAATAATTAGATAATCCATACTGAACATGCCTTCCCAGTTTCACTTGCAGTACCGCTACTTTCGGCATAGGAATGACTTGAACACAAGAAAAGGGGTGCCTGGTAAAGGGAGAGTGGAAGAACGCAGAGAGGTGGGACTGAGGAAATGCAGGGTAAAGAGGGAGGTGGGAGGTGGGGCAGTCTAAAGGGAGAAGAAGGGCTGGATGAATGGGTCCCTGTGGAGAGGAGGAAGGGCTGGGTGAGTGGGGGTATGTCTAGAAGGGCATGGCATGGGTTCCCTGGTGGGGGGGGTGGAAGAAAACAGAGAGGCGGGACTATGGGGGAGAGTATGTGCAGGGTAAACAAAGGTGGGGCAGGCTAAAGAGGGAGGTAGCACTGGAAGGAAAAAAAATGTCAGCCCATTGTGGAGTCCATTCCACCCTCTTTTCCTCCTCAATGCCTCCTTTCCCCACATTAGGACCCTTTTTGCACCCCCCCCCCCACAATTCAGGGTCTTCCTCCCCCAGAGACGCCAACTTACTCCCTGTCTGCCCCCAGGCCTCCTTTCTCCTACATCCCCAGGCCCCTCTTGACCTAACACCTACTCTTCTCCCCAGGGGCCCATTCATCTGGCCCTACCTCCCTCTTTAGCCTGCCTCACCTCCTCCTTTATTTACGCTGCACTTCCTCGCCTCCACAGTCCTACCTCTCTGCTGTCTTCCACCCTCTCTTTACCAGGTACCTCTTTTCATACCCACTGAACCTTTTAGAAGGAGTTTGGGTTCCCACAACTGTACAAGGAGTTTATGTGCCGAAAGCAGGACTCGAACCCAGGACCCCAGCGCTGGAACCCAAGCACTTAACCTCTAGGCCACTGCAGTTAGCTGGAGTTTAGTGGAGCGGGGGGCCAGATGTTCTATCCTCGTTGGCTTCAATGAACATGTTTCACAATGCAAATGGGTATGTTCACAGGGGCATGCAGAAGAAAGATATATATGCCCAAAAGCTTCTCTCAGAAGCACAGCCACCAGTGGCTCAGGTGGTAAGTGCTTGGTCTTGGAATGCTTGAGACCTGAGTTCTAATCCAATGTTTGGTATCTCCTGTGGGATGTTTAAGAAAAAGTATGTTTTTATTGAAAAATGGGGATGCATTGCCCTGCGCGATCAGCCAACAGCTAGCGCCCTTAAATACCTTCGTTGCCACTAACAGTTGTTCCTTTTCTTTCTGCACTTTGGCCTTGGTAACACCCATACAAAAGCTTGTCTCTCTGGCCCCAACTGACTGAAAAAAACGAGGGAAAAAGTGCAATCTACGGGTCACGGTTGATACAATATTAGCACTGGGACTCAAACAGGACACCTTCTCGAGGCGCTGCGAAGAGACCACCGGCCCCTGCATAGCAAGTAAACCTGTATCAGCATCTCACCAGCATCTGACTTTGTCGCCTGCAGGCTACACATAGAAGGCTGCAGTAGGTGCATTAACCCATTGGGCTGTCGACCCTCCTTCCTCTCAGAGCAGGAAATTGAATTTCCATGTTGCCTTCCTTTGGCACCTTAGATCTGTCTTTCACCCTAATTCAGAGGATGTTTTGCTTCACGGAAAGATGATAATCATTGTGCGGTGTGAGACACTTATAGCTAAGCAGGTCAGTTAAATCTTTGCCTTTGTCATTATGGTGTATTGATATGCGCAGGGCAGTCTTCTGTCCTCTGCTTCTCTATGTTTTCTCATTGCTGCTTGGTCATGATTCTTAAATATAAGCACTCTGCTCTCAAAAGTGAAAGATTTGAAAGACTCTTGATGTAACGAGCCTTTCCCACTCTTTGCCCTGGGAGTGAGAGGGCTGCTTTCTGCCTTTAACTTCCTCAATTTTGGAGTGTCTGGCTCCACCACTGACAATAAGGGCCTAATCCTGGAGGGAAATGGACAGAGGTCTGCGCCCTGCGTCCTCCACGCGTCCCTAACGCTCCCAAACGCGACCACAGCCCTTACGGGCACAGCCCTATGTCCTATGCAGCCCCACTGGTACAGCCACCCACACAACTTAGGGTTAGGATCTGTGCTCTCCCACGTGGGCCTCAGAAAGTGTCACAGCCTGCTTTGCAAACCTTAGTGACGGTGGCCTAGGTGAAGATGATCTTGGTGGAATACTGATGCCTTTTTCCTCCCAGAAGCCACCCCAGGAGCATAGTAAAATGAAGGAGTGTGCCTGCTCAGCTGCCCTCTGTTTAGCCTCTGCCTGAGTGACATTAGTTCTGGTCTCTCCAGGCAAATGTATCTATCCGGGAGTAGCTGGGAAAAGGGAGTCTCTTTCTGCAGGCACAGTGGGGAAGACTCAGAGAGCTGCATGCCTGAGACATCTTTCCTTGTCCCTCGCTCATTGTTGTGTTCCCTAACTTCTAACTCTCTGCAAGGCCAGGCCCTGTTTCTTTTACTGCCAACCCCCCTGCCCCATCGTCTTCCACCTACTTCCCGCTCTATTATGCCTTTTCCTTTTTTGCTCTCTTTTACGGCCCTTTGAAAAGGAATGCAGGCCTAGCTAAGCCTCGTGAAGGAAATCTACCAACAAAAGATGCATTCCTCACTTATGGGAGGTGCTGTGAGATGAGTAAGAAGGGCTGAAGGGGCAATTGGGTTGTTGAGGTGGGAGGCACCAGAGGCAAAGCCAGGATTGTCTAGCAAATGGGGCCCAAAGCTAATGTAGTTGGGCCCACTGCATTGACAAAAGTATCTGTAAATGTCCACCCAGCGCTGCTGAGTGGGCATTTACAGATTTTGGGTGGGCCTTTTCCCCTCAGGCCCTACCCTGCCTCTGCTCTCACCCCCAGGGCAAAGAGTGGGAAAGGCTCGCTACAGCAAGAGTCTTTCAAATCTTTCACTTTTGAGAGCACAGTGGTTACATTTAAAAATCATGAACAAGCAGCAAAAGAAGAACATAGAGTAGCAGAGGACAGAAGACTGCCCTGTGCATATCAATACACCCCAATGACAAAGGCAACGATTTAACGGAACTACATAGCTATTAGTGGCTCACACCTCACAATGATTATCATCTCTCTGTGAAGCACAACATCCTCGGAATTAGGGTGAAAGACAGATCTAAGGTGCCAAAGGAAGGCAACATGGAAATTCAGTTTCCTGCTCTGAGAGGAAGGAGGGTCGACAGCCCAATGGGTTAATGCACCTACTGCAGCCTCCTATGTGTAGCCTGCAGGCGACAAAGTCAGATGCTGGTGAGATGCTGATACAGATTTGCTTGCTATGCAGGGGTCGGTGGTCACCTCACAGCGCCTCAAACAGGTTTCCTGTTTGAGTCCCAGTGAAAATATCGTATCAACCATGACCCGTAGATTACACTTTTTCCCCTCATATTTCCAGACAGTTGGGGCCAGAGAGACAAGCTTTTGTATGGGTGTTCCCAAGGCAAGAGTGCAGAAAACAAAGGCACAACTGTTAGTAGGAATGCAGGTGTTGAAGGGGCATTAACTGTTGGCTGATCGTGCAGGGTAATGCATACACATTTTCAATTAAAACATTTTTTTAAAAAAAGTGCTGAGGAGATACCAGACATTGGATTAGAACTCAGGTCTCCAGCATCCCAAGACCAAGCACTTACCACTTGAGCCACTGGTGGGTGTGCTTCTGAGAGTAGATTTTGGGCGTATATATCTTTCTTCTGCATGCCCCTATGAGCATACCCATTTGCATTGGGAAACATGTTCACTGAAGCCAACGAGGATAGAACATCTGGCCCCCCGCTCCACCAAATACCAGCTAACTGCAGTGGCCTAGAGGTTAAGTGCTTGCATTACAGCACTGGGGGGCCTGGGTTCGGGTCCTGCTTTCGGCACATAATCTCCTTGTACAGTTGTGAGAACCCAAACTCCTCCTAAAAGGTTGAGTGGGTACGTTTTTTTTAATGCTTTGTTAGTGCAACAGCCTCAGCTTCCACACCTTCCAGGCTCTCGAATCGTCTCTCAACCCTCAAATCAATACATTCTATACATTCCCTTCCATTCACTATCGAATTTTACATTCAGGTAGAAGCTTCTTCCAGCTATTCATTCCACCGAAGCGACTTTACCTTATCATCACTCCACTACCTAATGACATTGTCCGTGTTCCTAGATACAACACATCCCCTTTCCTTCACCTGAACACACAACAGACCTGTGTAGGGGCATGTGGCAAATACCTTTTATTTTCCATACCTCAACTTTCTTCTCTCATTCACATTCAGCAACTTGGCCACTCTCTCTTTGCTCCAGGCTTCTTCATTTTCTAACTTCACTGAGTTTCCCAAATCTTCCTTGACTACCATTCATCTTGAATAATTAGATAATCCATACTGAACATGCCTTCCCAGTTTCACTTGCAGTACCGCTACTTTCGGCATAGGAATGACTTGAACACAAGAAAAGGGGTGCCTGGTAAAGGGAGAGTGGAAGAACGCAGAGAGGTGGGACTGAGGAAATGCAGGGTAAAGAGGGAGGTGGGAGGTGGGGCAGTCTAAAGGGAGAAGAAGGGCTGGATGAATGGGTCCCTGTGGAGAGGAGGAAAGGCTGGGTGAGTGGGGGTATGTCTAGAAGGGCATGGCATGGGTTCCCTGGTGGGGGGGGTGGAAGAAAACAGAGAGGCGGGACTATGGGGGAGAGTATGTGCAGGGTAAACAAAGGTGGGGCAGGCTAAAGAGGGAGGTAGCACTGGAAGGAAAAAAAATGTCAGCCCATTGTGGAGTCCATTCCACCCTCTTTTCCTCCTCAATGCCTCCTTTCCCCACATTAGGACCCTTTTTGCACCCCCCCCCACAATTCAGGGTCTTCCTCCCCCAGAGACGCCAACTTACTCCCTGTCTGCCCCCAGGCCTCCTTTCTCCTACATCCCCAGGCCCCTCTTGACCTAACACCTACTCTGCTCCCCAGGGACCCATTCATCTGGCCCTACCTCCCTCTTTAGCCTGCCTCACCTCCTCCTTTATTTACGCTGCACTTCCTCGCCTCCACAGTCCTACCTCTCTGCTGTCTTCCACCCTCTCTTTACCAGGTACCTCTTTTCATACCCACTGAACCTTTTAGAAGGAGTTTGGGTTCCCACAACTGTACAAGGAGTTTATGTGCCGAAAGCAGGACTCGAACCCAGGACCCCAGCGCTGGAACCCAAGCACTTAACCTCTAGGCCACTGCAGTTAGCTGGAGTTTAGTGGAGCGGGGGGCCAGATGTTCTATCCTCGTTGGCTTCAATGAACATGTTTCACAATGCAAATGGGTATGTTCACAGGGGCATGCAGAAGAAAGATATATATGCCCAAAAGCTTCTCTCAGAAGCACAGCCACCAGTGGCTCAGGTGGTAAGTGCTTGGTCTTGGAATGCTTGAGACCTGAGTTCTAATCCAATGTTTGGTATCTCCTGTGGGATGTTTAAGAAAAAGTATGTTTTTATTGAAAAATGGGGATGCATTGCCCTGCGCCATCAGCCAACAGCTAGCGCCCTTCAATACCTTCGTTGCCACTAACAGTTGTTCCTTTTCTTTCTGCACTTTGGCCTTGGTAACACCCATACAAAAGCTTGTCTCTCTGGCCCCAACTGACTGAAAAAAACGAGGGAAAAAGTGCAATCTACGGGTCACGGTTGATACAATATTAGCACTGGGACTCAAACAGGACACCTTCTCGAGGCGCTGCGAAGAGACCACCGGCCCCTGCATAGCAAGTAAACCTGTATCAGCATCTCACCAGCATCTGACTTTGTCGCCTGCAGGCTACACATAGAAGGCTGCAGTAGGTGCATTAACCCATTGGGCTGTCGACCCTCCTTCCTCTCAGAGCAGGAAATTGAATTTCCATGTTGCCTTCCTTTGGCACCTTAGATCTGTCTTTCACCCTAATTCAGAGGATGTTTTGCTTCACGGAAAGATGATAATCATTGTGCGGTGTGAGACACTTATAGCTAAGCAGGTCAGTTAAATCTTTGCCTTTGTCATTATGGTGTATTGATATGCGCAGGGCAGTCTTCTGTCCTCTGCTTCTCTATGTTTTCTCATTGCTGCTTGGTCATGATTCTTAAATATAAGCACTCTGCTCTCAAAAGTGAAAGATTTGAAAGACTCTTGATGTAACGAGCCTTTCCCACTCTTTGCCCTGGGAGTGAGAGGGCTGCTTTCTGCCTTTAACTTCCTCAATTTTGGAGTGTCTGGCTCCACCACTGACAATAAGGGCCTAATCCTGGAGGGAAATGGACAGAGGTCTGCGCCCTGCGTCCTCCACGCGTCCCTAACGCTCCCAAACGCGACCACAGCCCTTACGGGCACAGCCCTATGTCCTATGCAGCCCCACTGGTACAGCCACCCACACAACTTAGGGTTAGGATCTGTGCTCTCCCAAGTGGGCCTCAGAAAGTGTCACAGCCTGCTTTGCAAACCTTAGTGACGGTGGCCTAGGTGAAGATGATCTTGGTGGAATACTGATGCCTTTTTCCTCCCAGAAGCCACCCCAGGAGCATAGTAAAATGAAGGGGTGTACCTGCTCAGCTGCCCTCTGTTTAGCCTCTGCCTGAGTGACATTAGTTCTGGTCTCTCCAGGCAAATGTATCTATCCGGGAGTAGCTGGGAAAAGGGAGTCTCTTTCTGCAGGCACAGTGGGGAAGACTCAGGGAGCTGCATGCCTGAGACATCTTTCCTTGTCCCTCGCTCATTGTTGTGTTCCCTAACTTCTAACTCTCTGCAAGGCCAGGCCCTGTTTCTTTTACTGCCAACCCCCCTGCCCCATCGTCTTCCACCTACTTCCCGCTCTATTATGCCTTTTCCTTTTTTGCTCTCTTTTACGGCCCTTTGAAAAGGAATGCAGGCCTAGCTAAGCCTCGTGAAGGAAATCTACCAACAAAAGATGCATTCCTCACTTATGGGAGGTGCTGTGAGATGAGTAAGAAGGGCTGAAGGGGCAATTGGGTTGTTGAGGTGGGAGGCACCAGAGGCATAGCCAGGATTGTCTAGCAAATGGGGCCCAAAGCTAATGTAGTTGGGCCCACTGCATTGACAAAAGTATCTGTAAATGTCCACCCAGCGCTGCTGAGTGGGCATTTACAGATTTTGGGTGGGCCTTTTCCCCTCAGGCCCTACCCTGCCTCTGCTCTCACCCCCAGGGCAAAGAGTGGGAAAGGCTCGCTACAGCAAGAGTCTTTCAAATCTTTCACTTTTGAGAGCACAGTGGTTACATTTAAAAATCATGAACAAGCAGCAAAAGAAGAACATAGAGTAGCAGAGGACAGAAGACTGCCCTGTGCATATCAATACACCCCAATGACAAAGGCAACGATTTAACGGAACTACATAGCTATTAGTGGCTCACACCTCACAATGATTATCATCTCTCTGTGAAGCACAACATCCTCGGAATTAGGGTGAAAGACAGATATAAGGTGCCAAAGGAAGGCAACATGGAAATTCAGTTTCCTGCTCTGAGAGGAAGGAGGGTCGACAGCCCAATGGGTTAATGCACCTACTGCAGCCTCCTATGTGTAGCCTGCAGGCGACAAAGTCAGATGCTGGTGAGATGCTGATACAGGTTTGCTTGCTATGCAGGGGTCGGTGGTCACCTCACAGCGCCTCAAACAGGTTTCCTGTTTGAGTCCCAGTGAAAATATCGTATCAACCATGACCCGTAGATTACACTTTTTCCCCTCATATTTCCAGACAGTTGGGGCCAGAGAGACAAGCTTTTGTATGGGTGTTCCCAAGGCAAGAGTGCAGAAAACAAAGGCACAACTGTTAGTAGGAATGCAGGTGTTGAAGGGGCATTAACTGTTGGCTGATCGTGCAGGGTAATGCATACACATTTTCAATTAAAACATTTTTTTAAAAAAAGTGCTGAGGAGATACCAGACATTGGATTAGAACTCAGGTCTCCAGCATCCCAAGACCAAGCACTTACCACTTGAGCCACTGGTGGGTGTGCTTCTGAGAGTAGATTTTGGGCGTATATATCTTTCTTCTGCATGCCCCTATGAGCATACCCATTTGCATTGGGAAACATGTTCACTGAAGCCAACGAGGATAGAACATCTGGCCCCCCGCTCCACCAAATACCAGCTAACTGCAGTGGCCTAGAGGTTAAGTGCTTGCATTACAGCACTGGGGGGCCTGGGTTCGGGTCCTGCTTTCGGCACATAATCTCCTTGTACAGTTGTGAGAACCCAAACTCCTCCTAAAAGGTTGAGTGGGTACGTTTTTTTTAATGCTTTGTTAGTGCAACAGCCTCAGCTTCCACACCTTCCAGGCTCTCGAATCGTCTCTCAACCCTCAAATCAATACATTCTATACATTCCCTTCCATTCACTATCGAATTTTACATTCAGGTAGAAGCTTCTTCCAGCTATTCATTCCACCGAAGCGACTTTACCTTATCATCACTCCACTACCTAATGACATTGTCCGTGTTCCTAGATACAACACATCCCCTTTCCTTCACCTGAACACACAACAGACCTGTGTAGGGGCATGTGGCAAATACCTTTTATTTTCCATACCTCAACTTTCTTCTCTCGTTCACACTCAGCAACTTGGCCACTCTCTCTTTGCTCCAGGCTTCTTCATTTTCTAACTTCACTGAGTTTCCCAAATCTTCCTTGACTACCATTCATCTTGAATAATTAGATAATCCATACTGAACATGCCTTCCCAGTTTCACTTGCAGTACCGCTACTTTCGGCATAGGAATGACTTGAACACAAGAAAAGGGGTGCCTGGTAAAGGGAGAGTGGAAGAACGCAGAGAGGTGGGACTGAGGAAATGCAGGGTAAAGAGGGAGGTGGGAGGTGGGGCAGTCTAAAGGGAGAAGAAGGGCTGGATGAATGGGTCCCTGTGGAGAGGAGGAAGGGCTGGGTGAGTGGGGGTATGTCTAGAAGGGCATGGCATGGGTTCCCTGGTGGGGGGGGGTGGAAGAAAACAGAGAGGCGGGACTATGGGGGAGAGTATGTGCAGGGTAAACAAAGGTGGGGCAGGCTAAAGAGGGAGGTAGCACTGGAAGGAAAAAAAAATGTCAGAGAGAAGAGTAGGTGTTCGGTTAAGATTGGCCTGGGGATGTAGGAGAAAGTAGGCCTGGGGGCAGACAGGGAGTAAGTTGGTGTCTCTGGGGGAGGAGGACCCTGAATTGTGGGGGGGTGTAAAAAGGGTCCTAATGTGGGGAAAAGGGGCATTGAGGAGGGAAAGAGGGTGGAACGGACTCCACAATGTGCTGACATTTTTTTTCCTTCCACTGCTATCTCCCTCTTTAGCCTGCCCCACCTTTGTTTACCCTGCACATACTCTCCTCCATAGTCCCGCCTCTCTGTTTTCTTCCACCCCCCACCAGGGAACCCATGCCATGCCCTTCTAGACCTACCCCCACTCACCCAGCCCTTCCTCCTCTCCACAGGGACCCATTCATCCAGCCCTTCTTCTCCCTTTAGACTGCCCCACCTCCCACCTCCCTCTTTACCCTGCATTTCCTCAGTCCCACTTCTCTGTGTTCTTCCACTCTCCCTTTACCAGGCACCTCTTTTCTTGTGTTCAAGTCATTCCTATGCCGAAAGTAGCGGTACTGCAAGTGAAACTGGGAAGGCATGTTCAGTATGGATTATCTAATTATTCAAGATGAATGGTAGTCAAGGAAGATTTTGGAAACTCAGTGAAGTTAGAAAATGAAGAAGCCTGGAGCAAAGAGCGAGTGGCCAAGTTGCTGAGTGTGAATGAGAGAAGAAAGTTGAGGTATGGAAAATAAAAGGTATTTGCCACATGTCCCTACACAGGTCTGTTGTGTGTTCAGGTGAAGGAAAGGGGATGTGTTGTATCTAGGAACACGTACAATGTCATTAGGTAGTGGAGTGATGATAAGGTAAAGTCGCTTCGGTGGAATGAATAGCTGGAAGAAGCTTCTATCGGAATGTAAAATGCGATAGTGAATGGAAGGGAATGTATAGAATGTATTGATTTGAGGGTTGCGAGACGATTCGAGAGCCTGGAAGGTGTGGAAGCTGAGGCTGTTGCGCTAACAAAGCATTAAAAAAAACGTACCCACTGAACCTTTTAGGAGGAGTTTGGGTTCTCACAACTGTACAAGGAGATTATCTGCCGAGAGCAGGACCCGAACCCAGGCCCCCCAGTGCTATAATGCAAGCACTTAACCTCTAGGCCACTGCAGTTAGCTGGTATTTGGTGGAGCGGGGGGCCAGATGTTCTATCCTGGTTGGCTGAAGTGAACATGTTTCCCAATGCAAATGGGTATGCTCATAGGGGCATGCAGAAGAAAGATATATACGCCCAAAATCTACTCTCAGAAGCACACCCACCAGTGGCTCAAGTGGTAAGTGCTTGGTCTTGGGATGCTGGAGACCTGAGTTCTAATCCAATGTCTGGTATCTCCTCAGCATTTTTTTTAAAAAAATGTTTTAATTGAAAATGTGTATGCATTACCCTGCTCGATCAGCCAACAGTTAATGCCCCTTCAATACCTGCATTCCTACTAACAGTTGTGCCTTTGTTTTCTGCACTCTTGCCTTGGGAACACCCATACAAAAGCTTGTCTCTCTGGCCCCAACTGTCTGGAGATACGAGGGGAAAAAGTGTAATCTACGGGTCATGGTTGATAGGATATTTGCACTGGGACTCAAACAGGAAACCTTTTCGAGGCGCTGTGAGGTGACCACCGGCCCCTGCATAGCAAGCAAACCTGTATCAGCATCTCACCAGCATCTGACTTTGTCGCCTGCAGGCTACACATAGGAGGCTGCAGTAGGTGCATTAACCCATTGAGCTGTCGACCCTCCTTCCTCTCAGAGCAGGAAACTGAATTTCCATTTTGCCTTCCTTTGGCACCTTAGATCTGTCTTTCACCCTAATTCAGAGGATGTTGTGCTTCACAGAGAGATGATAATCATTGTGAGGTGTGTGCCACTAATAGCTATGTAGTTCCGTTAAATCGTTGCCTTTGTCATTGGGGTGTATTGATATGCACAGAGCAGTCTTCTGTCCTCTGCTACTCTATGTTCTTTTATTGCTGCTTGTTCATGATTTTTAAATGTAACCACTGTGCTCTCAAAAGTGAAAGATTTGAAAGACTCTTGCTGTAGCTGGCCTTTCCCACTCTTTGCCCTGGGGGTGAGAGCAGAGGCAGGGTAGGGCCTGAGGGGAAAAGGCCCACCCAAAATCTGTAAATGCCCACTCAGCAGCGCTGGGTGGGCATTTACAGATACTTTTGTCAATGCAGTGGGCCCAACTACATTAGCTTCGGGCCCCATTTGCTAGACAATCCTGGCTACGCCTCTGGTGCCTCCCACCTCAACAACCCAATTGCCCCTTCAGCCCTTCTTACTCATCTCACAGCACCTCCCATAAGTGAGGAATGCATCTTTTGTTGGTAGATTTCCCTCACGAGGCTTAGCTAGGCCTGCATTCCTTTTCAAAGGGCAGTAGAAGAGAGCAAAAAAGGAAAAGGCATAATAGAGCGGGAAGTAGGTGGAAGACGAGGGGGCAGAGGGTTTGGCAGTAAAAGAAACAGGGCCTGGCCTGGCAGAGAGTTAGAAGTTAGGGAACACAACAATGAGCGAGGGACAAGGAAAGATGTCTCAGGCATGCAGCTCTCTGAGTCTTCCCCACTGTGCCTGCAGAAAGAGACTCCCTTTTCCCAGCTACTCCCGGATGGATACTTTTGCCTGGAGAGACCAGAACTAATGTCACTCAGGCAGAGGCTAAACAGAGGGCAGCTGAGGAGGCACACCCCTTCATTTTACTATGCTCCTGGGGTGGCTTTTGGGAGGAAAAAGGCATCAGTATTCCACCAAGATCATCTTCACCTAGGCCACCGTCACTAAGGTTTGCAAAGCAGGCTGTGACACTTTCTGAGGCCCACGTGGGAGAGCACAGATCCTAACCCTAAGTTGTGTGGGTGGCTGTACCAGTGGGGCTGCATAGGACATAGGGCTGTGCCCGTAAGGGCTGTGGTCGCGTTTGGGAGCGTTAGGGAAGCGTGGAGGACGCAGGGCGCAGACCTCTGTCCATTTCCCTCCAGGATTAGGCCCTTATTGTCAGTGGTGGAGCCAGACACTCCAAAATTGAGGAAGTTAAAGGCAGAAAGCAGCCCTCTCACTCCCAGGGCATAGAGGGGGAAAGGCTTGTTACATCAGGAGTCTTTCAAATCTTTCACTTTTGAGAGCAGAGTGCTTACATTTAAGAATCATGACCAAGCAGCAATGAGAAAACATAGAGAAGCAGAGGACAGAAGACTGCCCTGCGCATATCAATACACCCCAATGACAAAGGCAAAGATTTAACTGACCTGCTTAGCTATTAGTGTCTCACACCGCACAATGATTATCATCTTTCCCTGAAGCAAAACATCCTCTGAATTAGGGTGAAAAACAGATCTAAGGTGCCAAAGGAAGGCAACATGGAAATTCAGTTTCCTGCTCTCAGAGGAAGGAGGGTCGACAGCCCAATGGGTTAATGCACCTACTGCAGTCTCCTATGTGTAGCCTGCAGGCGACAAAGTCAGATGCTGGTGAGATGCTGATACAGGTTTACTTGCTATGCAGGGGCCTGTGGTCACCTCGCAGCGCCTCGAGAAGGTGTCCTGTTTGAGTCCCAGTGCTAATATCGTATCAACCGTGACCCGTAGATTGCACTTTTTCCCCTCGTTTTTTTTCAGTCAGTTGGGGCCAGAGAGACAAGCTTTTGTATGGGTGTTACCAAGGCCAAAGTGCAGAAAGAAAAGGAACAACTGTTAGTGGCAAAGCAGGTATTGAAGGGGAGCTAGCTGTTGGCTGATCGCGCAGGGCAATGCATCCCCATTTTTCAATAAAAACAAATCTTTTTTTAAACATCCCCAAGGAGATACCAAACATTGGATTAGAACTCAGGTTTCAAGCATTCCAAGACCAAGCACTTACTACTTGAGCCACTAGTGGCTGTGTTTTTGAGAGAAGCTTTCGGGCGTATATATCTTTCTTCTGCATGCCCCTGTGAACATACCCATTTGCATTGTGAAACATGTTCATTGAAGCCAACGAGGATAGAACATCTGGCCCCCCGCTCCGCTAAACTCCAGCTAACTGCAGTAGCCTAGAGGTTAAGTGCTTGGGTTACAGCGCTGGGGTCCTGGGTTCGAGTCCTACTTTCGCCACATAATCTCATTGTACAGTTGTGGGAACCCCAACTCCTTCTAAAAGGTTCAGTGGGTATGAAAAGAGGTACCTGGTAAAGAGAGGGTGGAAGACAGCAGAGAGGTGGGACTGTGGAGGCGAGGAAGTGCAGGGTAAATAAAGGAGGAGGCGAGGCAGGCTAAAGAGGGAGGTAGGGCCAGATGAATGGGTCCCTGGGGAGAAGAGTAGGTGTTAGGTCAAGATTGGCCTGGGGATGTAGGAGAAAGTAGGCCTGGGGGCAGACAGGGAGTAAATTGGTGTCTCTGGGGGAGGAGGACCCTGAATTGTGGGGGGGTGTAAAAAGGGTCCTAATGTGGGGAAAAAGGGCATTGAGGAGGGAAAGAGGGTGGAATGGACTCCACAATGGGCTGACATTTTTTTTCCTTCCAGTGCTACCTCCCTCTTTAGCCTGTCCCACCTTTGTTTACCCTGCACATATTCTCCTCCATAGTCCCGCCTCTCTGTTTTCTTCCACCCCCCACCAGGGAACCCATGCCATGCCCTTCTAGACCTACCCCCACTCCTTCCTCCTCTCCACAGGGACCTATTCATCCAGCCCTTCTTCTCCCTTTAGACTGCCCCACCTCCCACCTCCCTCTTTACCCTGCATTTCCTCAGTCCCACCTCTCTCCGTTCTTCCACTCTCCCTTTACCAGGCACCTCTTTTCTTGTGTTCAAGTCATTCCTATGCCGAAAGTAGCGGTACTGCAAGTGAAACTGGGAAGGCATGTTCAGTATGGATTATCTAATTATTCAAGATGAATGGTAGTCAAGGAAGATTTTGGAAACTCAGTGAAGTTAGAAAATGAAGAAGCCTGGAGCAAAGAGAGAGTGGCCAAGTTGCTGAGTGTGAATGAGAGAAGAAAGTTGAGGTATGGAAAATAAAAGGTATTTGCCACATGTCCCTACACAGGTCTGTTGTGTGTTCAGGTGAAGGAAAGGGGATGTGTTGTATCTAGGAACACGTACAATGTCATTAGGTAGTGGAGTGATGATAAGGTAAAGTCGCTTCGGTGGAATGAGTAGCTGGAAGAAGCTTCTATCGGAATGTAAAATGCGATAGTGAATGGAAGGGAATGTATAGAATGTATTGATTTGAGGGTTGAGAGACGATTCGAGAGCCTTGAAGGTGTGGAAGCTGAGGCTGTTGCGCTAACAAAGCATTAAAAAAAACGTACCCACTGAACCTTTTAGGAGGAGTTTGGGTTCTCACAACTGTACAAGGAGAGCAGGACCCGAACCCAGGCCCCCCAGTGCTGTAATGCAAGCACTTAACCTCTAGGCCACTGCAGTTAGCTGGTATTTGGTGGAGTGGGGGGCCAGATGTTCTATCCTCGTTGGCTGAAGTGAACATGTTTCCCAATGCAAATGGGTATGCTCATAGGGGCATGCAGAAGAAAGATATATACGCCCAAAATCTACTCTCAGAAGCACACCCACCAGTGCCTCAAGTGGTAAGTGCTTGATCTTGGGATGCTGGAGACCTGAGTTCTAATCCAATGTCTGGTATCTCCTCAGCAATTTGTTTAAAAAAATGTTTTAATTGAAAATGTGTATGCATTACCCTGCTCGATCAGCCAACAGTTAATGCCCCTTCAATACCTGCATTCCTACTAACAGTTGTGCCTTTGTTTTCTGCACTCTTTTTTTTTTCAAATTGTTTTTATTGACAATACGCAAATGAGGTTGAGCAAGAATGCTGACCCAACCGGCAAAGAACATCAAAGTAAACCAAGTTGTCAGTATTATTTTCACTTTTTTTTTTTAACATTAACTCCCTTTCCCCTTGCCCCCCTCCCACCCAACCCCCCCAAACAAATAGCATGCCAAGTCTAGGGGTGTTGCAAACTCTCAAACCTTAGGGGAGAACACTTGCTTATCACATGGTTGCAAAAAATATTACTTGAGACAGCGGGGCTCGAAAGGAGGACCATCGGTCAGGGTTCATCTTGGGTACATGGGAGGTGTAGGAGGGTATGTCGTCACAACCTAGCTCAGTATTCGTTTTACAGCCTCATGGAAACACAATCATCGTGCAGAAGAACTGCAGTCCATTCTTGAACAAAATCAGTCATGGTATCATTTGCTATTGCAGTAATTTTTTCATATACAAAGATCATCCTAAGTTTGCAGAGCCATTCCTCTTTAGAGGGAGCCAGGGCGCTCTTCCACTTTTGGGCCAGCGCCAATCTCCCTGCTCGCAGCATGGCACCGATGACCTTGGGATACACATTAGCTTCAGTCTCTGGCGTGGGAGTGCCCAACAGAACCTCCAGGGGGTGAAGAGACGGGCTAAACCCCTCAATATCCCTTATCCAGCTAAGCAGCTCCGACCAATAAATCTGTATGGCCGGACAACCCCACCACATGTGAAACCAGGTACCCCGTTGGTGGCAGCCCCTTGGGCAAAAGGGGGACACATCCCGAAACATCTTGGACAACAAGGCCGGGGGGCGATGCCACGAATGAAGGATCTTGAAACTATGTTCCATGGCAGCGGTGTACAGAGAACCCGAGAAAATACCTTTAAATACAGCCCTCCAAGTGTGGTCATCGAGTGGCATGCCCAGCCTTTCTTCCCATATGCTTTTGAAGGGCTGTCTACCCTCTAGATCAGCAGTTATCAAAACCCCGTAAAATTTGGATATCGAGCCCTTCCGAGTTTTACTTTTAGCCAATATGGTTTCAAATGGAGTGAGGGGGCGTCCAAGCTGGCCGGCCCACCTAGGGTGGGTCAGAATCCCTTTCAACCGCAGGTATTCAAAGACCGTGGGGGGGTTGTCTGCCAAAGCCTCGGTCAAGCTACCGTACTCTATGAAGCCCTCTTCCCGCAAGAGTTGGGAGACCCTTTCCAACCCCATATCAGACCAGGCCTGAGTGTCCTGGAAACCCCTAGAGCCCAGATCCATGGGGGGGCCCCAGAGCGAGGACAGCGGTGAGGGCCATGATGACAATAGTTTATTAGCTTTATTGGGTTTCCATAGTGCCCACAGGGCCGCTAGGGTGGGGTGTGTTCTGATTTGAGAGGGGAGAGCCCTTGGAGAGGCCCATAAGAGGTCTCTAACTTTTTTCGGGTTGGTGTGAACGTCTTCAATATATGTCCAATAAGTGCCCATGTCGTCCCGCATATGCTCCAACAACACCCTGAGCTGGGCTGCTTTGTAGTAAAGCCGGAAGTCGGGGAGGCCGAAACCACCATGGGACTTCGGGAGGGTCAGGGTGGAGGTCTTGACCCTTGGCCTCTTACCGTTCCAAATGAACATGAGAACTCTAGATTGAAGCACCTCGAAAAAGGACTCGGGTATCACAATGGGAAGCGCTGCGAATAGATAGAGGAGGCGGGGCAAAATATTCATCTTCACTGTGACCATGCGCCCTAGCCAGGAAAGCGTGAGGGGTGCCCAACGCCTGAGGTCATTACTGACTTGAGCGAGGATCTCCGGGAAGTTGCTCTGGTATAGTTGGGATAGATCCCTGGGGATGGTGGTGCCGAGGTACCTAGTGGATACCCGTTCAATTCTAACCCCAAGAATATCGGTGTTATTTCCAATGTCCTGATCCCCCAAGCCCATGGGCATGATACTTGATTTGGACGCATTTATCTTCAGACCAGAAAAAGAGCCGAAGAGGTGTATAAGATCAAACAGCCGGGGTAAGGAATCTTGAATGTTGGTTAGGTAGCTCAAAATGTCGTCTGCAAAGAAGGAAAGCTTAAACTCGCACTCGCCACACCGTATGCCCGTAATTTCCGGGTCATTTCTAACTGCTATGGCTAGAGGCTCCATTGCCAAGGCATATAATAGGGGCGACAGGGGACATCCCTGCCGAGTGCCCCTAGAGAGGGAAAAGGGCTCTGAGGTGCCCCCATTGACCAGGACTCTCGCCGAAGGGCCATTGTAGAGTGCTGCGACCCACCCACAGAAACTGTCACCCAGCCCCATCTTCCGGAGGACCCTGCCCATGTACGGCCATTCGACACGGTCGAAGGCCTTTTCTGAGTCTAGTGAGAGGAGGTACCCTTCCACTCCCTGCCTAGATGTCTCATGCATGAGGTCGAGGGTTTTCCTTATATTGTCTGGCCCCTGGCGGCCCGGGATGAAGCCCACTTGATCACCATGCACTAGGGTGGGGAGCAGTTTGGCCAGTCTATTCGCTAGGAGCTTGGCTAATATTTTCACATCGGTATTAAGGAGGGATATGGGGCGATATGATTGGCAATATGAGGGATCCTTGCCCTCTTTAGGCAGGACAACAATCAAGGCTGACATCATCGTGGGAGGGAGGGAACCTTGGACAAGAGCCGCATTGAACATCTTAGCCATGAATGGGGCTAGCAAGGACCTATACGTCTTGTAAAATTTGACTGTGAAACCATCGTCACCCGGGGCTGTGCCGCTCTTCAAAGAGGATATAGTGTCTATTACCTCTTCCGGGGAGATGGGACTCTCGAGAGAATCCGCTTTGTCCGGAAAAAGGCCCGGAACTGGGAAGGAGTCCAGGAAGCTGTCAACGTCGTTCCCATCCCCTGTATATTCCGAGCGATACAGCTTTTCATAATATAGCCTGAATTGTTCAGCTATCTTGGTATCTCTCGCGGTCGAGTCCCCTTCCGGGGTGTGAATTGAGTTCACTCTCCTGCTATTTCTCATGTCTCAGAGTCTCCAAGCCAAAATTTTATCCGCCTTTTCCCCCCTTTCCATGTACCTCTGCTTCAAGAAAGCGAGCTTCCTTTCCGTCTGACCCACCTGGAGGTCTGCCAGCTTGGTTCGCAACCCCTGTAGTTCCTCCCATTGTCCGGGGAACATCTGTGACCTTAACTTTCCCCCCTGCTGGAGGGCTGCTATTTTGTCCTTTAACCCTTTCTCCTCATGTTCCCTCTCCTTCTTTCTCCTGGATCCCATACCAATGAGGGTGCCTCTAATAGTTGCTTTAAATGCCTCCCACACTCCCATGGTTCCAACCTCGCCATTGTCATTGAGAGTAAAGTATTCCTCAATGGCTGCTACGAGGGATTGGCGAATCTCCCTGTCCTGCAAAAGCAGGTCATTACACCTCCATCGGGATCCGGCCACCGGGACAGGAGGAAGGCCAATCTTAATCTTTACCATATCGTGGTCCGACCAAGGGACAATCTCCACTCCTGAACCGGTGACCTCTCCCAGCAGCGAGGCGTCAACCAGGACGCATGCCCCTGTGAACATACCCATTTGCATTGTGAAACATGTTCATTGAAGCCAACGAGGATAGAACATCTGGCCCCCCGCTCCGCTAAACTCCAGCTAACTGCAGTAGCCTAGAGGTTAAGTGCTTGGGTTACAGCGCTGGGGTCCTGGGTTCGAGTCCTACTTTCGCCACATAATCTCATTGTACAGTTGTGGGAACCCCAACTCCTTCTAAAAGGTTCAGTGGGTATGAAAAGAGGTACCTGGTAAAGAGAGGGTGGAAGACAGCAGAGAGGTGGGACTGTGGAGGCGAGGAAGTGCAGGGTAAATAAAGGAGGAGGCGAGGCAGGCTAAAGAGGGAGGTAGGGCCAGATGAATGGGTCCCTGGGGAGAAGAGTAGGTGTTAGGTCAAGATTGGCCTGGGGATGTAGGAGAAAGTAGGCCTGGGGGCAGACAGGGAGTAAATTGGTGTCTCTGGGGGAGGAGGACCCTGAATTGTGGGGGGGTGTAAAAAGGGTCCTAATGTGGGGAAAAAGGGCATTGAGGAGGGAAAGAGGGTGGAATGGACTCCACAATGGGCTGACATTTTTTTTCCTTCCAGTGCTACCTCCCTCTTTAGCCTGTCCCACCTTTGTTTACCCTGCACATATTCTCCTCCATAGTCCCGCCTCTCTGTTTTCTTCCACCCCCCACCAGGGAACCCATGCCATGCCCTTCTAGACCTACCCCCACTCCTTCCTCCTCTCCACAGGGACCTATTCATCCAGCCCTTCTTCTCCCTTTAGACTGCCCCACCTCCCACCTCCCTCTTTACCCTGCATTTCCTCAGTCCCACCTCTCTCCGTTCTTCCACTCTCCCTTTACCAGGCACCTCTTTTCTTGTGTTCAAGTCATTCCTATGCCGAAAGTAGCGGTACTGCAAGTGAAACTGGGAAGGCATGTTCAGTATGGATTATCTAATTATTCAAGATGAATGGTAGTCAAGGAAGATTTTGGAAACTCAGTGAAGTTAGAAAATGAAGAAGCCTGGAGCAAAGAGAGAGTGGCCAAGTTGCTGAGTGTGAATGAGAGAAGAAAGTTGAGGTATGGAAAATAAAAGGTATTTGCCACATGTCCCTACACAGGTCTGTTGTGTGTTCAGGTGAAGGAAAGGGGATGTGTTGTATCTAGGAACACGTACAATGTCATTAGGTAGTGGAGTGATGATAAGGTAAAGTCGCTTCGGTGGAATGAGTAGCTGGAAGAAGCTTCTATCGGAATGTAAAATGCGATAGTGAATGGAAGGGAATGTATAGAATGTATTGATTTGAGGGTTGAGAGACGATTCGAGAGCCTGGAAGGTGTGGAAGCTGAGGCTGTTGCGCTAACAAAGCATTAAAAAAAACGTACCCACTGAACCTTTTAGGAGGAGTTTGGGTTCTCACAACTGTACAAGGAGAGCAGGACCCGAACCCAGGCCCCCCAGTGCTGTAATGCAAGCACTTAACCTCTAGGCCACTGCAGTTAGCTGGTATTTGGTGGAGTGGGGGGCCAGATGTTCTATCCTCGTTGGCTGAAGTGAACATGTTTCCCAATGCAAATGGGTATGCTCATAGGGGCATGCAGAAGAAAGATATATACGCCCAAAATCTACTCTCAGAAGCACACCCACCAGTGCCTCAAGTGGTAAGTGCTTGATCTTGGGATGCTGGAGACCTGAGTTCTAATCCAATGTCTGGTATCTCCTCAGCAATTTGTTTAAAAAAATGTTTTAATTGAAAATGTGTATGCATTACCCTGCTCGATCAGCCAACAGTTAATGCCCCTTCAATACCTGCATTCCTACTAACAGTTGTGCCTTTGTTTTCTGCACTCTTTTTTTTTTTCAAATTGTTTTTATTGACAATACGCAAATGAGGTTGAGCAAGAATGCTGACCCAACCGGCAAAGAACATCAAAGTAAACCAAGTTGTCAGTATTATTTTCACTTTTTTTTTTTAACATTAACTCCCTTTCCCCTTGCCCCCCTCCCACCCAACCCCCCCAAACAAATAGCATGCCAAGTCTAGGGGTGTTGCAAACTCTCAAACCTTAGGGGAGAACACTTGCTTATCACATGGTTGCAAAAAATATTACTTGAGACAGCGGGGCTCGAAAGGAGGACCATCGGTCAGGGTTCATCTTGGGTACATGGGAGGTGTAGGAGGGTATGTCGTCACAACCTAGCTCAGTATTCGTTTTACAGCCTCATGGAAACACAATCATCGTGCAGAAGAACTGCAGTCCATTCTTGAACAAAATCAGTCATGGTATCATTTGCTATTGCAGTAATTTTTTCATATACAAAGATCATCCTAAGTTTGCAGAGCCATTCCTCTTTAGAGGGAGCCAGGGCGCTCTTCCACTTTTGGGCCAGCGCCAATCTCCCTGCTCGCAGCATGGCACCGATGACCTTGGGATACACATTAGCTTCAGTCTCTGGCGTGGGAGTGCCCAACAGAACCTCCAGGGGGTGAAGAGACGGGCTAAACCCCTCAATATCCCTTATCCAGCTAAGCAGCTCCGACCAATAAATCTGTATGGCCGGACAACCCCACCACATGTGAAACCAGGTACCCCGTTGGTGGCAGCCCCTTGGGCAAAAGGGGGACACATCCCGAAACATCTTGGACAACAAGGCCGGGGGGCGATGCCACGAATGAAGGATCTTGAAACTATGTTCCATGGCAGCGGTGTACAGAGAACCCGAGAAAATACCTTTAAATACAGCCCTCCAAGTGTGGTCATCGAGTGGCATGCCCAGCCTTTCTTCCCATATGCTTTTGAAGGGCTGTCTACCCTCTAGATCAGCAGTTATCAAAACCCCGTAAAATTTGGATATCGAGCCCTTCCGAGTTTTACTTTTAGCCAATATGGTTTCAAATGGAGTGAGGGGGCGTCCAAGCTGGCCGGCCCACCTAGGGTGGGTCAGAATCCCTTTCAACCGCAGGTATTCAAAGACCGTGGGGGGGTTGTCTGCCAAAGCCTCGGTCAAGCTACCGTACTCTATGAAGCCCTCTTCCCGCAAGAGTTGGGAGACCCTTTCCAACCCCATATCAGACCAGGCCTGAGTGTCCTGGAAACCCCTAGAGCCCAGATCCATGGGGGGGCCCCAGAGCGAGGACAGCGGTGAGGGCCATGATGACAATAGTTTATTAGCTTTATTGGGTTTCCATAGTGCCCACAGGGCCGCTAGGGTGGGGTGTGTTCTGATTTGAGAGGGGAGAGCCCTTGGAGAGGCCCATAAGAGGTCTCTAACTTTTTTCGGGTTGGTGTGAACGTCTTCAATATATGTCCAATAAGTGCCCATGTCGTCCCGCATATGCTCCAACAACACCCTGAGCTGGGCTGCTTTGTAGTAAAGCCGGAAGTCGGGGAGGCCGAAACCACCATGGGACTTCGGGAGGGTCAGGGTGGAGGTCTTGACCCTTGGCCTCTTACCGTTCCAAATGAACATGAGAACTCTAGATTGAAGCACCTCGAAAAAGGACTCGGGTATCACAATGGGAAGCGCTGCGAATAGATAGAGGAGGCGGGGCAAAATATTCATCTTCACTGTGACCATGCGCCCTAGCCAGGAAAGCGTGAGGGGTGCCCAACGCCTGAGGTCATTACTGACTTGAGCGAGGATCTCCGGGAAGTTGCTCTGGTATAGTTGGGATAGATCGATGGGGATGGTGGTGCCGAGGTACCTAGTGGATACCCGTTCAATTCTAACCCCAAGAATATCGGTGTTATTTCCAATGTCCTGATCCCCCAAGCCCATGGGCATGATACTTGATTTGGACGCATTTATCTTCAGACCAGAAAAAGAGCCGAAGAGGTGTATAAGATCAAACAGCCGGGGTAAGGAATCTTGAATGTTGGTTAGGTAGCTCAAAATGTCGTCTGCAAAGAAGGAAAGCTTAAACTCGCACTCGCCACACCGTATGCCCGTAATTTCCGGGTCATTTCTAACTGCTATGGCTAGAGGCTCCATTGCCAAGGCATATAATAGGGGCGACAGGGGACATCCCTGCCGAGTGCCCCTAGAGAGGGAAAAGGGCTCTGAGGTGCCCCCATTGACCAGGACTCTCGCCGAAGGGCCATTGTAGAGTGCTGCGACCCACCCACAGAAACTGTCACCCAGCCCCATCTTCCGGAGGACCCTGCCCATGTACGGCCATTCGACACGGTCGAAGGCCTTTTCTGAGTCTAGTGAGAGGAGGTACCCTTCCACTCCCTGCCTAGATGTCTCATGCATGAGGTCGAGGGTTTTCCTTATATTGTCTGGCCCCTGGCGGCCCGGGATGAAGCCCACTTGATCACCATGCACTAGGGTGGGGAGCAGTTTGGCCAGTCTATTCGCTAGGAGCTTGGCTAATATTTTCACATCGGTATTAAGGAGGGATATGGGGCGATATGATTGGCAATATGAGGGATCCTTGCCCTCTTTAGGCAGGACAACAATCAAGGCTGACATCATCGTGGGAGGGAGGGAACCTTGGACAAGAGCCGCATTGAACATCTTAGCCATGAATGGGGCTAGCAAGGACCTATACGTCTTGTAAAATTTGACTGTGAAACCATCGTCACCCGGGGCTGTGCCGCTCTTCAAAGAGGATATAGTGTCTATTACCTCTTCCGGGGAGATGGGACTCTCGAGAGAATCCGCTTTGTCCGGAAAAAGGCCCGGAACTGGGAAGGAGTCCAGGAAGCTGTCAACGTCGTTCCCATCCCCTGTATATTCCGAGCGATACAGCTTTTCATAATATAGCCTGAATTGTTCAGCTATCTTGGTATCTCTCGCGGTCGAGTCCCCTTCCGGGGTGTGAATTGAGTTCACTCTCCTGCTATTTCTCATGTCTCAGAGTCTCCAAGCCAAAATTTTATCCGCCTTTTCCCCCCTTTCCATGTACCTCTGCTTCAAGAAAGCGAGCTTCCTTTCCGTCTGACCCACCTGGAGGTCTGCCAGCTTGGTTCGCAACCCCTGTAGTTCCTCCCATTGTCCGGGGAACATCTGTGACCTTAACTTTCCCCCCTGCTGGAGGGCTGCTATTTTGTCCTTTAACCCTTTCTCCTCATGTTCCCTCTCCTTCTTTCTCCTGGATCCCATACCAATGAGGGTGCCTCTAATAGTTGCTTTAAATGCCTCCCACACTCCCATGGTTCCAACCTCGCCATTGTCATTGAGAGTAAAGTATTCCTCAATGGCTGCTAGGAGGGATTGGCGAATCTCCCTGTCCTGCAAAAGCAGGTCATTACACCTCCATCGGGATCCGGCCACCGGGACAGGAGGAAGGCCAATCTTAATCTTTACCATATCGTGGTCCGACCAAGGGACAATCTCCACTCCTGAACCGGTGACCTCTCCCAGCAGCGAGGCGTCAACCAGGATGTAATCGATACGGGAGAAGGCTGAATGTGTCTTTGAATAATAGGTGTAGTCTGGGTTCCGGCCCTTCACGGGGGTGCACGTGTCAGCCAAACCTAATTCCCCATTCACTTCCTGGAAGGCCAACGCCAGCTTCTTGTGGTGACAGACATTGGGGCAAGGCTTATCAGATTTTCTATCTCTCTCGGGGCAAAGCACCATGTTAAAATCTCCCCCAACCAGAAGGGTCCCTTCAGAAAATGACATTATTATCCCTCTCATCCCCTCCCAGAAGGTATCCTGCGCTTCATTCGGAGCATATATGCAAACCAGTGTGAACAAATGACCCCTCACCACCCCCTTCACCATGAGATACCGGCCTTCTGGGTCTGCTTTTAAGGCTTTAAACGCAAAATGGGCCCCAGGAGATATCAACAAAGCTACTCCCCGCTTCTTAGACTGAACAGAAGCCGTGTACATCTGAGCTATGGGTCTGGCCCTGAGCCTAGGCTCTTTACCCCGAACCCAGTGAGTCTCCTGCACAAAAAGAAAGTGAAGTCGCAACCTCGCAAATTCCCTCACAATTAGGGACCTCTTCGTAGGCGAGTTAAGCCCGCGAGCGTTCAATGACCCCACTGTCAAGAATTGGAGCGGATCATCCATTAAAGTACAGATAAAAGCTCATAGCTCCGTTCTCCGAAAAGCAAGCATTTTTACTCCCACAATACTTCCACAACCCACTGACGATATAAGACAGCCCCAGGGGTGTGAGAATACCCGAAAAACTTGGCACATTGTAACTGTAACCCCAACAACATAACTCCCCCTTTTCCCCCCCGCCCCCCTCCCCCCTAATCGCCTGGTCGTTCCATGGCTTCATCCGATCGCCAGTCCAGGCCACCATTGTTTCCCCCCCACAGGCTCAATAACTCGCCATAATCAACACTCCGAGCCCCCCCCACCCCCAAGTTCAACGTTAAGTACAAACAGCTACATCACCCTCCATTCACATAGGCAGATGCCGGCTTAGTCGTCAGGCACCAGATATTCGCTTCAACTATTTGGAGGGCCCGGCGAAGCTGGGGTCATTCTCCTAAATTTCCTCTGACCTCGCACCCTGCGCCACTCCTTGGGAGCTTTGTTCCCTTTAGGGCCTTTCGGTGTTCGCTCGCGTTCCTGCTTCCCCAGTTCCATGTTGGAATTGTCCAAAAGTTCACCTGACACTCTCTGGATATCATCTTCAGTAATCAGGGCATACTTGTAGCCCTCGAATTCAAAGGAGAGGGAGAAGGGATATCCCCACCTGTAGCGGACCCCCTTAGATTGGAGCATCTTTGTCAGCGGGGAGCAGAGGCGGCGTCTTGCGAGGGTGAAGGCCGACAGGTCCTGATACACCGAAATCCGGGCCCCCTCCCACTCCGCAGGGCCCTTCTTACGAGCCAGTTCCAGGATCCTGCTCTTTTCCAAAAAGTAATGAAAGCTAACTAAGACGGATCTGGGACCTCTGGAGGGTGCACCTGCTCTGTGGGCCCTGTCAATGGTGGGTTCGTTGGTATTGGCTCCATCGAAGAGTACCCCTATTACTGCATTGACCGCCTTGATGACGTCTGCTTGAGTTTCTCCCTCGTGTTCCGGGAAGCCTAGGAAACGTAAGTTACAGCGGCGTTCCCTATTTTCCAAATCGTCCATTTTTAAAGAGCATCTCTCTTCTCTCCTCTCGAGCTCCGACAGGCGCATATCGAATTGTGTTTCAAAGATGTCACTCGAGGCTGTGGTGTTCTCTAGTGCCTGTACTCTGTCGTCAATATTGTCCACCTTTTTGTCTAAGGTGTCCAGTCTCAGAGCAATATCCGCCCTAAAGCCTCTAATTTCTTCCACTAGGGCTGCCATGCCTCTGGTGACCGTGCTGGCATCGGCCGGCTCCTGTTGCGTCTGGGTCGCCATTCCAGGTGGCCTCGGGGGATCAGGGGACGACCGGCGAAATTTCTGTAGGGATTCTCTCCAGTTCATCGACTCTCCCCGAGCATCCCTGCTCTGCGGGGGGTTCCCCCAGAAATTCAGGATCAACGTGACCCGCCGGCCCACCCAGATACGGCGCCGCCGGGGGGCTGGGAGCGCAGACCCAGCACCTGGGGTCCCAGTCCCGGGCCAGCTCCCCCCCGTAGGTTTTGTTTTGTCCTCCACAGGGTTCTCTCCTCGCCTCTCTCCTCCCCAGCTCGCGTGACCGTGCTTCTGTTTGAGCTGCGAGGGCCTTCAGCGCACCAGTGGTTGGACCCGGGGTGCGGCCTGCCGGGGCCCAGCTCTCCCAATAAGGCCCCGCGCGGTAGGACGATCCGCCTAGGAAATGCGGTGCTCGGGGGCCACTCCGACTCCCGTGACCCCTCCGAGGCTTGTATGTGTGTCGCTGCGTCACCCCAACCTCGCTCCTGTCACTTCCCGCGGCGCCGTCGGTCCCCAGGGGGGCCGCCCTGACTGGGCCAGCACTGCCTCGCCTCCTGGGTGCGGGGTCGCCACTCGTGGAAAAACTGTGGAAGGCCGTGGGTTGCCAGCATGGGCCAATGCGAGCCCCCACCCGAGGCTCCAGTACGCCCTACACGGGCTCCTCCAGTTCAGCCCACTCGCTTGGGGGCCGCTGTGCGCCGCTCCTCACCTGGTCTCATAGGCCTCGTCCAGGCCCACAACTCCGCCGCTCCCCTGCGGGGCCTCTTCACGCTCCCAGGCCCGCCGCGGGTGCCACCAGGTACACCCGGCCCCCGCCGGACTGCTCACGGCAGGGGGGGAGCCGCCAGCCCGGGTCGCCGACCTCTCCGCAGGCCTCGCTCTGGCCCGGGCGTAGCGTAGATCTCTGCGGAGCCGCGGCACCGCAGGGGGGAGGAGCTTCCGTCCCTCAAGACTCGGAGGCTTCGTTCTCCGGCACGGTTCCACCTCGGGAACCCAAACTCGGGCCGTGGGCGCCCGTGGCACTCGTGTGGGTGGGGGTGGTGTCGGCTCCTCGCTCCGGGGGTTTCTGGGGGGGCTCGGGACCCTCAATCAGCGCCCTAAAGGGAAGACGAGCCGAGATGCGTCAGACCATCTCTGCGCCCCCTGGTGGACTCCGTTTTCTGCACTCTTGCCTTGGGAACACCCATACAAAAGCTTGTCTCTCTGGCCCCAACTGTCTGGAGATACGAGGGGAAAAAGTGTAATCTACGGGTCATGGTTGATACGATATTTGCACTGGGACTCAAACAGGAAACCTTTTCGAGGCGCTGTGAGGTGACCACCGGCCCCTGCATAGCAAGCAAACCTGTATCAGCATCTCACCAGCATCTGACTTTGTCGCCTGCAGGCTACACATAGGAGGCTGCAGTAGGTGCATTAACCCATTGAGCTGTCGACCCTCCTTCCTCTCAGAGCAGGAAACTGAATTTCCATTTTGCCTTCCTTTGTCACCTTAGATCTGTCTTTCACCCTAATTCAGAGGATGTTGTGCTTCACAGAGAGATGATAATCATTGTGAGGTGTGTGCCACTAATAGCTATGTAGTTCCATTAAATCGTTGCCTTTGTCATTGGGGTGTATTGATATGCACAGGGCAGTCTTCTGTCCTCTGCTACTCTATGTTCTTTTATTGCTGCTTGTTCATGATTTTTAAATGTAACCACTGTGCTCTCAAAAGTGAAAGATTTGAAAGACTCTTGCTGTAGCGAGCCTTTCCCACTCTTTGCCCTGGGGGTGAGAGCAGAGGCAGGGTAGGGCCTGAGGGGAAAAGGCCCACCCAAAATCTGTAAATGCCCACTCAGCAGCGCTGGGTGGGCATTTACAGATACTTTTGTCAATGCAGTGGGCCCAACTACATTAGCTTCGGGCCCCATTTGCTAGACAATCCTGGCTACGCCTCTGGTGCATCCCACCTCAACAACCCAATTGCCCCTTCAGCCCTTCTTACTCATCTCACAGCACCTCCCATAAGTGAGGAATGCATCTTTTGTTGGTAGATTTCCCTCACGAGGCTTAGCTAGGCCTGCATTCCTTTTCAAAGGGCCGTAGAAGAGAGCAAAAAAGGAAAAGGCATAATAGAGCGGGAAGTAGGTGGAAGACGAGGGGGCAGAGGGTTTGGCAGTAAAAGAAACAGGGCCTGGCCTGGCAGAGAGTTAGAAGTTAGGGAACACAACAATGAGCGAGGGACAAGGAAAGATGTCTCAGGCATGCAGCTCTCTGAGTCTTCCCCACTGTGCCTGCAGAAAGAGACTCCCTTTTCCCAGCTACTCCCGGATGGATACTTTTGCCTGGAGAGACCAGAACTAATGTCACTCAGGCAGAGGCTAAACAGAGGGCAGCTGAGGAGGCACACCCCTTCATTTTACTATGCTCCTGGGGTGGCTTTTGGGAGGAAAAAGGCATCAGTATTCCACCAAGATCATCTTCACCTAGGCCACCGTCACTAAGGTTTGCAAAGCAGGCTGTGACACTTTCTAAGGTGCACGTGGGAGAGCACAGATCCTAACCCTAAGTTGTGTGGGTGGCTGTACCAGTGGGGCTGCATAGGACATAGGGCTGTGCCCGTAAGGGCTGTGGTCGCGTTTGGGAGCGTTAGGGACGCGTGGAGGACGCAGGGCGCAGACCTCTGTCCATTTCCCTCCAGGATTAGGCCCTTATTGTCAGTGGTGGAGCCAGACACTCCAAAATTGAGGAAGTTAAAGGCAGAAAGCAGCCCTCTCACTCCCAGGGCAAAGAGGGAGAAAGGCTTGTTACATCAGGAGTCTTTCAAATCTTTCACTTTTGAGAGCAGAGTGCTTACATTTAAGAATCATGACCAAGCAGCAATGAGAAAACATAGAGAAGCAGAGGACAGAAGACTGCCCTGCGCATATCAATACACCCCAATGACAAAGGCAAAGATTTAACTGACCTGCTTAGCTATTAGTGTCTCACACCGCACAATGATTATCATCTTTCCCTGAAGCAAAACATCCTCTGAATTAGGGTGAAAAACAGATCTAAGGTGCCAAAGGAAGGCAACATGGAAATTCAGTTTCCTGCTCTCAGAGGAAGGAGGGTCGACAGCCCAATGGGTTAATGCACCTACTGCAGTCTCCTATGTGTAGCCTGCAGGCGACAAAGTCAGATGCTGGTGACATGCTGATAGAGGTTTACTTGCTATGCAGGGGCCTGTGGTCACCTCGCAGCGCCTCGAGAAGGTGTCCTGTTTGAGTCCCAGTGCTAATATCGTATCAACCGTGACCCGTAGATTGCACTTTTTCCCCTCGTTTTTTTTCAGTCAGTTGGGCCAGAGAGACAAGCTTTTGTATGGGTGTTACCAAGGCCAAAGTGCAGAAAGAAAAGGAACAACTGTTAGTGGCAAAGCAGGTATTGAAGGGGAGCTAGCTGTTGGCTGATCGCGCAGGGCAATGCATCCCCATTTTTCAATAAAAACAAATCTTTTTTTAAACATCCCCAAGGAGATACCAAACATTGGATTAGAACTCAGGTTTCAAGCATTCCAAGACCAAGCACTTACTACTTGAGCCACTAGTGGCTGTGTTTTTGAGAGAAGCTTTCGGGCGTATATATCTTTCTTCTGCATGCCACTGTGAACATACCCATTTGCATTGTGAAACATGTTCATTGAAGCCAACGAGGATAGAACATCTGGCCCCCCGCTCCGCCAAACTCTAGCTAACTGCAATAGCCTAGAGGTTAAGTGCTTGGGTTACAGTGCTGGGGTCCTGGGTTCGAGTCCTACTTTCGCCACATAATCTCATTGTACAGTTGTGGAAACCCCAACTCCTTCTAAAAGGTTCAGTGGGTATGAAAAGAGGTACCTGGTAAAGAGAGGGTGGAAGACAGCAGAGAGGTGTGACTGTGGAGGCGAGGAAGTGCAGGGTAAATAAAGGAGGAGGCGAGGCAGGCTAAAGAGGGAGGTAGGGCCAGATGAATGGGTCCCTGGGGAGAAGAGTAGGTGTTCGGTCAAGATTGGCCTGGGGATGTAGGAGAAAGTAGGCCTGGGGGCAGACAGGGAGTAAGTTGGTGTCTCTGGGGGAGGAGGACCCTGAATTGTGGGGGGGTGTAAAAAGGGTCCTAATGTGGGGAAAAAGAGCATTGAGGAGGGAAAGAGGGTGGAATGGACTCCACAATGGGCTGACATTTTTTTTCCTTCCAGTGCTACCTCCCTCTTTAGCCTGCCCCACCTTTGTTTACCCTGCACATACTCTCCTCCATAGTCCCGCCTCTCTGTTTTCTTCCACCCCCCACCAGGGAACCCATGCCATGCCCTTCTAGACCTACCCCCACTCCTTCCTCCTCTCCACAGGGACCTATTCATCCAGCCCTTCTTCTCCCTTTAGACTGCCCCACCTCCCACCTCCCTCTTTACCCTGCATTTCCTCAGTCCCACCTCTCTGCGTTCTTCCACTCTCCCTTTACCAGGCACCTCTTTTCTTGTGTTCAAGTCATTCCTATGCCGAAAGTAGCGGTACTGCAAGTGAAACTGGGAAGGCATGTTCAGTATGGATTATCTAATTATTCAAGATGAATGGTAGTCAAGGAAGATTTTGGAAACTCAGTGAAGTTAGAAAATGAAGAAGCCTGGAGCAAAGAGAGAGTGGCCAAGTTGCTGAGTGTGAATGAGAGAAGAAAGTTGAGGTATGGAAAATAAAAGGTATTTGCCACATGTCCCTACACAGGTCTGTTGTGTGTTCAGGTGAAGGAAAGGGGATGTGTTGTATCTAGGAACACGTACAATGTCATTAGGTAGTGGAGTGATGATAAGGTAAAGTCGCTTCGGTGGAATGAGTAGCTGGAAGAAGCTTCTATCGGAATGTAAAATGCGATAGTGAATGGAAGGGAATGTATAGAATGTATTGATTTGAGGGTTGAGAGACGATTCGAGAGCCTGGAAGGTGTGGAAGCTGAGGCTGTTGCGCTAACAAAGCATTAAAAAAAACGTACCCACTGAACCTTTTAGGAGGAGTTTGGGTTCTCACAACTGTACAAGGAGAGCAGGACCCGAACCCAGGCCCCCCAGTGCTGTAATGCAAGCACTTAACCTCTAGGCCACTGCAGTTAGCTGGTATTTGGTGGAGTGGGGGGCCAGATGTTCTATCCTCGTTGGCTGAAGTGAACATTTTTCCCAATGCAAATGGGTATGCTCATAGGGGCATGCAGAAGAAAGATATATACGCCCAAAATCTACTCTCAGAAGCACACCCACCAGTGCCTCAAGTGGTAAGTGCTTGGTCTTGGGATGCTGGAGACCTGAGTTCTAATCCAATGTCTGGTATCTCCTCAGCATTTTTTTAAAAAAAATGTTTTAATTGAAAATGTGTATGCATTACCCTGCTCGATCAGCCAACAGTTAATGCCCCTTCAATACCTGCATTCCTACTAACAGTTGTGCCTTTGTTTTCTGCACTCTTTTTTTTTTTTCAAATTGTTTTTATTGACAATACGCAAATGAGGTTGAGCAAGAATGCTGACCCAACCGGCAAAGAACATCAAAGTAAACCAAGTTGTCAGTATTATTTTCACTTTTTTTTTTTAACATTAACTCCCTTTCCCCTTGCCCCCCTCCCACCCAACCCCCCCAAACAAATAACATGCCAAGTCTAGGGGTGTTGCAAACTCTCAAACCTTAGGGGAGAACACTTGCTTATCACATGGTTGCAAAAAATATTACTTGAGACAGCGGGGCTCGAAAGGAGGACCATCGGTCAGGGTTCATCTTGGGTACATGGGAGGTGTAGGAGGGTATGTCGTCACAACCTAGCTCAGTATTCGTTTTACAGCCTCATGGAAACACAATCATCGTGCAGAAGAACTGCAGTCCATTCTTGAACAAAATCAGTCATGGTATCATTTGCTATTGCAGTAATTTTTTCATATACAAAGATCATCCTAAGTTTGCAGAGCCATTCCTCTTTAGAGGGAGCCAGGGCGCTCTTCCACTTTTGGGCCAGCGCCAATCTCCCTGCTCGCAGCATGGCACCGATGACCTTGGGATACACATTAGCTTCATTCTCTGGCGTGGGAGTGCCCAATAGAACCTCCAGGGGGTGAAGAGACGGGCTAAACCCCTCAATATCCCTAATCCAGCTAAGCAGCTCCGACCAATAAATCTGTATGGCCGGACAACCCCACCACATGTGAAACCAGGTACCCCGTTGGTGGCAGCCCCTTGGGCAAAAGGGGGACACATCCCGAAACATCTTGGACAACAAGGCCGGGGGGCGATGCCACGAATGAAGGATCTTGAAACTATGTTCCATGGCAGCGGTGTACAGAGAACCCGAGAAAATACCTTTAAATACAGCCCTCCAAGTGTGGTCATCGAGTGGCATGCCCAGCCTTTCTTCCCATATGCTTTTGAAGGGCTGTCTACCCTCTAGATCAGCAGTTATCAAAACCCTGTAAAATTTGGATATCGAGCCCTTCCGAGTTTTACTTTTAGCCAATATGGTTTCAAATGGAGTAAGGGGGCGTCCAAGCTGGCCGGCCCACCTAGGGTGGGTCAGAATCCCTTTCAACCGCAGGTATTCAAAGACCGTGGGGGGGTTGTCTGCCAAAGCCTCGGTCAAGCTACCGTACTCTATGAAGCCCTCTTCCCGCAAGAGTTGGGAGACCCTTTCCAACCCCATATCAGACCAGGCCTGAGTGTCCTGGAAACCCCTAGAGCCCAGATCCATGGGGGGGCCCCAGAGCGAGGACAGCGGTGAGGGCCATGATGACAATAGTTTATTAGCTTTATTGGGTTTCCATAGTGCCCACAGGGCCGCTAGGGTGGGGTGTGTTCTGATTTGAGAGGGGAGAGCCCTTGGAGAGGCCCATAAGAGGTCTCTAACTTTTTTCAGGTGGGTGTGAACGTCTTCAATATATGTCCAATAAGTGCCCATGTCGTCCCGCATATGCTCCAACAACACCCTGAGCTGGGCTGCTTTGTAGTTAAGCCGGAAGTCGGGGAGGCCGAAACCACCATGGGACTTCGGGAGGGTCAGGGTGGAGGTCTTGACCCTTGGCCTCTTACCGTTCCAAATGAACATGAGAACTCTAGATTGAAGCACCTCGAAAAAGGACTCGGGTATCACAATGGGAAGCGCTGCGAATAGATAGAGGAGGCGGGGCAAAATATTCATCTTCACTGTGACCATGCGCCCTAGCCAGGAAAGCGTGAGGGGTGCCCAACGCCTGAGGTCATTACTGACTTGAGCGAGGATCTCCGGGAAGTTGCTCTGGTATAGTTGGGATAGATCCCTGGGGATGGTGGTGCCGAGGTACCTAGTGGATACCCGTTCAATTCTAACCCCAAGAATATCGGCGTTATTTCCAATGTCCTGATCCCCCAAGCCCATGGGCATGATACTTGATTTGGACGCATTTATCTTCAGACCAGAAAAAGAGCCGAAGAGGTGTATAAGATCAAACAGCCGGGGTAAGGAATCTTGAATGTTGGTTAGGTAGCTCAAAATGTCGTCTGCAAAGAAGGAAAGCTTAAACTCGCACTCGCCACACCGTATGCCCGTAATTTCCGGGTCATTTCTAACTGCTATGGCTAGAGGCTCCATTGCCAAGGCATATAATAGGGGCGACAGGGGACATCCCTGCCGAGTGCCCCTAGAGAGGGAAAAGGGCTCTGAGGTGCCCCCATTGACCAGGACTCTCGCCGAAGGGCCATTGTAGAGTGCTGCGACCCACCCACAGAAACTGTCACCCAGCCCCATCTTCCGGAGGACCCTGCCCATGTACGGCCATTCGACACGGTCGAAGGCCTTTTCTAAGTCTAGTGAGAGGAGGTACCCTTCCACTCCCTGCCTAGATGTCTCATGCATGAGGTCGAGGGTTTTCCTTATATTGTCTGGCCCCTGGCGGCCCGGGATGAAGCCCACTTGATCACCATGCACTAGGGTGGGGAGCAGTTTGGCAAGTCTATTCGCTAGGAGCTTGGCTAATATTTTCACATCGGTATTAAGGAGGGATATGGGGCGATATGATTGGCAATATGAGGGATCCTTGCCCTCTTTAGGCAGGACAACAATCAAGGCTGACATCATCGTGGGAGGGAGGGAACCTTGGACAAGAGCCGCATTGAACATCTTAGCCATGAATGGGGCTAGCAAGGACCTATACGTCTTGTAAAATTTGACTGTGAAACCATCGTCACCCGGGGCTGTGCCGCTCTTCAAAGAGGATATAGTGTCTATTACCTCTTCCGGGGAGATGGGACTCTCGAGAGAATCCGCTTTGTCCGGAAGAAGGCCCGGAACTGGGAGGGAGTCCAGGAAGCTGTCAACGTCGTTCCCATCCCCTGTATATTCCAAGCGATACAGCTTTTCATAATATAGCCTGAATTGTTCAGCTATCTTGGTATCTCTCGCGGTCGAGTCCCCTTCCGGGGTGTGAATTGAGTTCACTCTCCTGCTATTTCTCATGTCTCGGAGTCTCCAAGCCAAAATTTTATCCGCCTTTTCCCCCCTTTCCATGTACCTCTGCTTCAAGAAAGCGAGCTTCCTTTCCGTCTGACCCACCTGGAGGTCTGCCAGCTTGGTACGCAACCCCTGTAGTTCCTCCCATTGTCCGGGGAACATCTGTGACCTTAACTTTCCCCCCGGCTAGAGGGCTGCTATTTTGTCCTTTAACCCTTTCTCCTCATGTTCCCTCTCCTTCTTTCTCCTGGATCCCATACCAATGAGGGTGCCTCTAATAGTTGCTTTAAATGCCTCCCACACTCCCATGGTTCCAACCTCGCCATTGTCATTGAGAGTAAAGTATTCCTCAATGGCTGCTAGGAGGGATTGGCGAATCTCCCTGTCCTGCAAAAGCAGGTCATTACACCTCCATCGGGATCCGGCCACTGGGACAGGAGGAAGGCCAATCTTAATCTTTACCATATCGTGGTCCGACCAAGGGACAATCTCCACTCCTGAACCGGTGACCTCTCCCAGCAGCGAGGCGTCAACCAGGATGTAATCGATACGGGAGAAGGCTGAATGTGTCTTTGAATAATAGGTGTAGTCTGGGTTCCGGCCCTTCACGGGGGTGCACGTGTCAGCCAAACCTAATTCCCCATTCACTTCCTGGAAGGCCAACGCCAGCTTCTTGTCGTGACGGACATTGGGGCAAGGCTTATCAGATTTTCTATCTCTCTCGGGGCAAAGCACCATGTTAAAATCTCCCCCAACCAGAAGGGTCCCTTCAGAAAATGACATTATTATCCCTCTCATCCCCTCCCAGAAGGTATCCTGCGCTTCATTCGGAGCATATATGCAAACCAGTGTGAACAAATGACCCCTCACCACCCCCTTCACCATGAGATACCGGCCTTCTGGGTCTGCTTTTAAGGCTTTAAACGCAAAATGGGCCCCAGGAGATATCAACAAAGCTACTCCCCGCTTCTTAGACTGAACAGAAGCCGTGTACATCTGAGCTATGGGTCTGGCCCTGAGCCTAGGCTCTTTACCCCGAACCCAGTGAGTCTCCTGCACAAAAAGAAAGTGAAGTCGCAACCTCGCAAATTCCCTCACAATTAGGGACCTCTTCGTAGGCGAGTTAAGCCCGCGAGCGTTCAATGACCCCACTGTCAAGAATTGGAGCGGATCATCCATTAAAGTACAGATAAAAGCTCATAGCTCCGTTCTCCGAAAAGCAAGCATTTTTACTCCCACAATACTTCCACAACCCACTGACGATATAAGACAGCCCCAGGGGTGTGAGAATACCCGAAAAACTTGGCACATTGTAACTGTAACCCCAACAACATAACTCCCCTTTTTCCCCCCCTCCCCCCTCCCCCCTAATCGCCTGGTCGTTCCATGGCTTCATCCGATCGCCAGTCCAGGCCACCATTGTTTCCCCCCCACAGGCTCAATAACTCGCCATAATCAACACTCCGAGCCCCCCCCCACCCCCAAGTTCAACGTTAAGTACAAACAGCTACATCACCCTCCATTCACATAGGCAGATGCCGGCTTAGTCGTCAGGCACCAGATATTCGCTTCAACTATTTGGAGGGCCCGGCGAAGCTGGGGTCATTCTCCTAAATTTCCTCTGACCTCGCACCCTGCGCCACTCCTTGGGAGCTTTGTTCCCTTTAGGGCCTTTCGGTGTTCGCTCGCGTTCCTGCTTCCCCAGTTCCATGTTGGAATTGTCCAAAAGTTCACCTGACACTCTCTGGATATCATCTTCAGTAATCAGGGCATACTTGTAGCCCTCGAATTCAAAGGAGAGGGAGAAGGGATATCCCCACCTGTAGCGGACCCCCTTAGATTGGAGCATCTTTGTCAGCGGGGAGCAGAGGCGGCGTCTTGCGAGGGTGAAGGCCGACAGGTCCTGATACACCGAAATCCGGGCCCCCTCCCACTCCACAGGGCCCTTCTTACGAGCCAGTTCCAGGATCCTGCTCTTTTCCAAAAAGTAATGAAAGCGAACTAAGACGGATCTGGGGCCTCTGGAGGGTGCACCTGCTCTGTGGGCCCTGTCAATGGTGGGTTCGTTGGTATTGGCTCCATCGAAGAGTACCCCTATTACTGCATTGACCGCCTTGATGACGTCTGCTTGAGTTTCTCCCTCGTGTTCCGGGAAGCCTAGGAAACGTAAGTTACAGCGGCGTTCCCTATTTTCCAAATCGTCCATTTTTAAAGAGCATCTCTCTTCTCTCCTCTCGAGCTCCGACAGGCGCATATCGAATTGTGTTTCAAAGATGTCACTCGAGGCTGTGGTGTTCTCTAGTGCCTGTACTCTGTCGTCAATATTGTCCACCTTTTTGTCTAAGGTGTCCAGTCTCAGAGCAATATCCGCCCTAAAGCCTCTAATTTCTTCCACTAGGGCTGCCATGCCTCTGGTGACCGTGCTGGCATCGGCCGGCTCCTGTTGCGTCTGGGTCGCCATTCCAGGTGGCCTCGGGGGATCAGGGGACGACCGGCGAAATTTCTGTAGGGATTCTCTCCAGTTCATCGACTCTCCCCGAGCATCCCTGCTCTGCGGGGGGTTCCCCCAGAAATTCAGGATCAACGTGACCCGCCGGCCCACCCAGAGACGGCGCCGCCGGGGGGCTGGGAGTGCAGACCCAGCACCTGGGGTCCCAGTCCCGGGCCAGCTCCCCCCCGTAGGTTTTGTTTTGTCCTCCACAGGGTTCTCTCCTCGCCTCTCTCCTCCCCAGCTCGCGCGACCGTGCTTCTGTTTGAGCTGCGAGGGCCTTCAGCGCACCGGTGGTTGGACCCGGGGTGCGGCCTGCCGGGGCCCAGCTCTCCCAATAAGGCCCCGCGCGGTAGGACGATCCGCCTAGGAAATGCGGTGCTCGGGGGCCACTCCGACTCCCGTGACCCCTCCGAGGCTTGTATGTGTGTCGCTGCGTCACCCCAACCTCGCTCCTGTCACTTCCCGCGGCGCCGTCGGTCCCCAGGGGGGCCGCCCTGACTGGGCCAGCACTGCCTCGCCTCCTGGGTGCGGGGTCGCCACTCGTGGAAAAACCGTGGAAGGCCGTGGGTTGCCAGCATGGGCCAATGCGAGCCCCCACCCGAGGCTCCAGTACGCCCTACACGGGCTCCTCCAGTTCAGCCCACTCGCTTGGGGGCCGCTGTGCGCCGCTCCTCACCTGGTCTCATAGGCCTCGTCCAGGCCCACAACTCCGCCGCTCCCCTGCGGGGCCTCTTCACGCTCCCAGGCCCGCCGCGGGTGCCACCAGGTACACCCGGCCCCCGCCGGACTGCTCACGGCAGGGGGGGAGCCGCCAGCCCGGGTCGCCGACCTCTCCGCAGGCCTCGCTCAGGCCCGGGCGTAGCGTAGATCTCTGCGGAGCCGCGGCACCGCAGGGGGGAGGAGCTTCCGTCCCTCAAGACTCGGAGGCTTCGTTCTCCGGCACGGTTCCACCTCGGGAACCCAAACTCGGGCCGTGGGCGCCCGTGGCACTCGTGTGGGTGGGGGTGGTGTCGGCTCCTCGCTCCGGGGGTTTCTGGGGGGGCTCGGGACCCTCAATCAGCGCCCTGGCGGGAAGACGAGCCGAGATGCGTCAGACCATCTCTGCGCCCCCTGGTGGACTCCGTTTTCTGCACTCTTGCCTTGGGAACACCCATACAAAAGCTTGTCTCTCTGGCCCCAACTGTCTGGAGATACGAGGGGAAAAAGTGTAATCTACGGGTCATGGTTGATACGATATTTGCACTGGGACTCAAACAGGAAACCTTTTCGAGGCGCTGTGAGGTGACCACCGGCCCCTGCATAGCAAGCAAACCTGTATCAGCATCTCACCAGCATCTGACTTTGTCGCCTGCAGGCTACACATAGGAGGCTGCAGTAGGTGCATTAACCCATTGAGCTGTCGACCCTCCTTCCTCTCAGAGCAGGAAACTGAATTTCCATGTTGCCTTCCTTTGGCACCTTAGATCTGTCTTTCACCCTAATTCAGAGGATGTTGTGCTTCACAGAGAGATGATAATCATTGTGAGGTGTGTGCCACTAATAGCTATGTAGTTCCGTTAAATCGTTGCCTTTGTCATTGGGGTGTATTGATATGCACAGGGCAGTCTTCTGTCCTCTGCTACTCTATGTTCTTTTATTGCTGCTTGTTCATGATTTTTAAATGTAACCACTGTGCTCTCAAAAGTGAAAGATTTGAAAGACTCTTGCTGTAGCGAGCCTTTCCCACTCTTTGCCCTGGGGGTGAGAGCAGAGGCAGGGGAGGGCCTGAGGGGAAAAGGCCCACCCAAAATCTGTAAATGCCCACTCAGCAGCGCTGGGTGGGCATTTACAGATACTTTTGTCAATGCAGTGGGCCCAACTACATTAGCTTCGGGCCCCATTTGCTAGACAATCCTGGCTACGCCTCTGGTGCCTCCCACCTCAACAACCCAATTGCCCCTTCAGCCCTTCTTACTCATCTCCCATAAGTGAGGAATGCATCTTTTGTTGGTAGATTTCCCTCACAAGGCTTAGCTAGGCCTGCATTCCTTTTCAAAGGGCCGTAGAAGAGAGCAAAAAAGGAAAAGGCATAATAGAGCGGGAAGTAGGTGGAAGACGAGGGGGCAGGAGGGTTGGCAGTAAAAGAAACAGGGCCTGGCCTGGCAGAGAGTTAGAAGTTAGGGAACACAACAATGAGCGAGGGACAAGGAAAGATGTCTCAGGCATGCAGCTCTCTGAGTCTTCCCCACTGTGCCTGCAGAAAGAGACTCCCTTTTCCCAGCTACTCCCGGAAGGATACTTTTGCCTGGAGAGACCAGAACTAATGTCACTCAGGCAGAGGCTAAACAGAGGGCAGATGAGCAGGCACACCCCTTCATTTTACTATGCTCCTGGGGTGGCTTCTGGGAGGAAAAAGGCATCAGTATTCCACCAAGATCATCTTCACCTAGGCCACCGTCACTAAGGTTTGCAAAGCAGGCTGTGACACTTTCTGAGGCCCACGTGGGAGAGCACAGATCCTAACCCTAAGTTGTGTGGGTGGCTGTACCAGTGGGGCTGCATAGGACATAGGGCTGTGCACGTAAGGGCTGTGGTCGCGTTTGGGAGCGTTTAGGGACGCTTGGAGGACGCAGGGCGCAGACCTCTGTCCATTTCCCTCCAGGATTAGGCCCTTATTGTCAGTGGTGGAGCCAGACACTCCAAAATTGAGGAAGTTAAAGGCAGAAAGCAGCCCTCTCACTCCCAGGGCAAAGAGGGGGAAAGGCTTGTTACATCAAGAGTCTTTCAAATCTTTCACTTTTGAGAGCAGAGTGCTTACATTTAAGAATCATGACCAAGCAGCAATGAGAAAACATAGAGAAGCAGAGGACAGAAGACTGCCCTGCGAATATCAATACACCCCAATGACAAAGGCAAAGATTTAACTGACCTGCTTAGCTATTAGTGTCTCATACCGCACAATGATTATCATCTTTCCCTGAAGCAAAACATTCTCTGAATTAGGGTGAAAAACAGATCTAAGGTGCCAAAGGAAGGCAACATGGAAATTCAGTTTCCTGCTCTCAGAGGAAGGAGGGTCGACAGCCCAATGGGTTAATGCACCTACTGCAGTCTCCTATGTGTAGCCTGCAGGCGACAAAGTCAGATGCTGGTGAGATGCTGATACAGGTTTACTTGCTATGCAGGGGCCTGTGGTCACCTCGCAGCGCCTCGAGAAGGTGTCCTGTTTGAGTCCCAGTGCTAATATCGTATCAACCGTGACCCGTAGATTGCACTTTTTCCCCTCGTTTTTTTTCAGTCAGTTGGGGCCAGAGAGACAAGCTTTTGTATGGGTGTTACCAAGGCCAAAGTGCAGAAAGAAAAGGAACAACTGTTAGTGGCAAAGCAGGTATTGAAGGGGTGCTAGCTGTTGGCTGATCGCACAGGGCAATGCATCCCCATTTTTCAATAAAAACAAATCTTTTTTTAAACATCCCCAAGGAGATACCAAACATTGGATTAGAACTCAGGTTTCAAGCATTCCAAAACCAAGCACTTACCACTTGAGCCACTAGTGGCTGTGCTTCTGAGAGAAGCTTTCGGGCGTATATATCTTTCTTCTGCATGCCCCTGTGAACATACCCATTTGCATTGTGAAACATGTTCATTGAAGCCAACGAGGATAGAACATCTGGCCCCCCGCTCCGCCAAACTCCAGGTAACTGCAGTAGCCTAGAGGTTAAGTGCTTGGGTTACAGCGCTGGGGGTGTGGGTTCGAGTCCTACTTTTGCCACATAATCTCATTGTACAGTTGTGGGAACCCCAACTCCTTCTAAAAGGTTCAGTGGGTATGAAAAGAGGTACCTGGTAAAGAGAGGGTGGAAGACAGCAGAGAGGTGGGACTGTGGAGGCGAGGAAGTGCAGGGTAAATAAAGGAGGAGGCGAGGCAGGCTACAGAGGCGAGGAAGTGCAGGGTAAATAAAGGAGGAGGCGAGGCAGGCTAAAGAGGGAGGTAGGGCCAGATGAATGGGTCCCTGGGGAGAAGAGTAGGTGTTCGGTCAAGATTGGCCTGGGGATGTAGGAGAAAGGAGGCCTGGGGGCAGACAAGGGAGTAAGTTGGTGTCTCTGGGGGAGGAGGACCCTGAATTGTGGGGGGGTGTAAAAAGGGTCCTAATGTGGGGAAAAGGGGCATTGAGGAGGGAAAGAGGGTGGAATGGACTCCACAATGGGCTGACATTTTTTTCCTTCCAGTGCTACCTCCCTCTTTAGCCTGCCCCACCTTTGTTTACCCTGCACATACTCTCCTCCATAGTCCCGCCTCTCTGTTTTCTTCCACCCCCCACCAGGGAACCCATGCCATGCCCTTCTAGACCTACCCCCACTCACCCAGCCCTTCCTCCTCTCCACAGGGACCCATTCATCCAGCCCTTCTTCTCCCTTTAGACTGCCCCACCTCCCACCTCCATCTTTACCCTGCATTTCCTCAGTCCCACCTCTCTGCGTTCTTCCACTCTCCCTTTACCAGGCACCTCTTTTCTTGTGTTCAAGTCATTCCTATGCCGAAAGTAGCGGTACTGCAAGTGAAACTGGGAAGGCATGTTCAGTATGGATTATCTAATTATTCAAGATGAATGGTAGTCAAGGAAGATTTTGGAAACTCAGTGAAGTTAGAAAATGAAGAAGCCTGGAGCAAAGAGAGAGTGGCCAAGTTGCTGAGTGTGAATGAGAGAAGAAAGTTGAGGTATGGAAAATAAAAGGTATTTGCCACATGTCCCTACACAGGTCTGTTGTGTGTTCAGGTGAAGGAAAGGGGATGTGTTGTATCTAGGAACACGTACAATGTCATTAGGTAGTGGAGTGATGATAAGGTAAAGTCGCTTCGGTGGAATGAGTAGCTGGAAGAAGCTTCTATCGGAATGTAAAATGCGATAGTGAATGGAAGGGAATGTATAGAATGTATTGATTTGAGGGTTGAGAGACGATTCGAGAGCCTGGAAGGTGTGGAAGCTGAGGCTGTTGTGCTAACAAAGCATTAAAAAAAACATACCCACTGAACCTTTTAGGAGGAGTTTGGGTTCTCACAACTGTACAAGGAGATTATGTGCCGAGAGCAGGACCCGAACCCAGGCCCCCCAGTGCTGTAATGCAAGCACTTAACCTCTAGGCCACTGCAGTTAGCTGGTATTTGGTGGAGCGGGGGGCCAGATGTTCTATCCTCGTTGGCTGAAGTGAACATGTTTCCCAATGCAAATGGGTATGCTCATAGGGGCATGCAGAAGAAAGATATATACGCCCAAAATCTACTCTCAAAAGCACACACACCAGTGGCTCAAGTGGTAAGTGCTTGGTCTTGGGATGCTGGAGACCTAAGTTCTAATCCAATGTCTGGTATCTCCTCAGCATTATTTAAAAAAAAAATGTTTTAATTGAAAATGTGTATGCATTACCCTGCTCGATCAGCCAACAGTTAATGCCCCTTCAATACCTGCATTCCTACTAACAGTTGTGCCTTTGTTTTCTGCACTCTTGCCTTGGGAACATCCATACAAAAGCTTGTCTCTCTGGCCCCAACTGTCTGGAGATACGAGGGGAAAAAGTGTAATCTACGGGTCATGGTTGATACGATATTTGCACTGGGACTCAAACAGGAAACCTTTTCGAGGCGCTGTGAGGTGACCACCGGCCCCTGCATAGCAAGCAAACCTGTATCAGCATCTCACCAGCATCTGACTTTGTCGCCTGCAGGCTACACATAGGATGCTGCAGTAGGTGCATTAACCCATTGAGCTGTCGACCCTCCTTCCTCTCAGAGCAGGAAACTGAATTTCCATGTTGCCTTCCTTTGGCACCTTAGATCTGTCTTTCACCCTAATTCAGAGGATGTTGTGCTTCACAGAGAGATGATAATCATTGTGAGGTGTGTGCCACTAATAGCTATGTAGTTCCATTAAATCGTTGCCTTTGTCATTGGGGTGTATTGATATGCACAGGGCAGTCTTCTGTCCTCTGCTACTCTATGTTCTTTTATTGCTGCTTGTTCATGATTTTTAAATGTAACCACTGTGCTCTCAAAAGTGAAAGATTTGAAAGACTCTTGCTGTAGCGAGCCTTTCCCACTCTTTGCCCTGGGGGTGAGAGCAGAGGCAGGGTAGGGCCTGAGGGGAAAAGGCCCACCCAAAATCTGTAAATGCCCACTCAGCAGCGCTGGGTGGGCATTTACAGATACTTTTGTCAATGCAGTGGGCCCAACTACATTAGCTTCGGGCCCCATTTGCTAGACAATCCTGGCTACGCCTCTGGTGCCTCCCACCTCAACAACCCAATTGCCCCTTCAGCCCTTCTTACTCATCTCACAGCACCTCCCATAAGTGAGGAATGCATCTTTTGTTGGTAGATTTCCCTCACGAGGCTTAGCTGGGCCTGCATTCCTTTTCAAAGTGCCGTAGAAGACAGCAAAAAAGGAAAAGGCATAATAGAGCAGGAAGTAGGTGGAAGACGAGGGGGCAGGGGGGTTGGCAGTAAAAGAAACAGGGCCTGGCCTGGCAGAGAGTTAGAAGTTAGGGAACACAACAATGAGCGAGGGACAAGGAAAGATGTCTCAGGCATGCAGCTCTCTGAGTCTTCCCCACTGTGCCTGCAGAAAGAGACTCCCTTTTCCCAGCTACTCCCGGATGGATACTTTTGCCTGGAGAGACCAGAACTAATGTCACTCAGGCAGAGGCTAAACAGTGGGCAGCTGAGCAGGCACACCCCTTCATTTTACTATGCTCCTGGGGAGGCTTCTGGGAGGAAAAAGGCATCAGTATTTCACCAAGATCATCTTCACCTAGGCCACCGTCACTAAGGTTTGCAAAGCAGGCTATGACACTTTCTGGGGCCCACGTGGGAGAGCACAGATCCTAACCCTAAATTGTGTGGGTGGCTGTACCAGTGGGGCTGCATAGGACATAGGGCTGTGCCCGTAAGGGCTGTGGTCGCGTTTGGGAGCGTTAGGGACGCGTGGAGGACGCAGGGCGCAGACCTCTGTCCATTTCCCTCCAGGATTAGGCCCTTATTGTCAGTGGTGGAGCCAGACACTCCAAAATTGAGGAAGTTAAAGGCAGAAAGCAGCCCTCTCACTCCCAGGGCAAAGAGGGGGAAAGGCTTGTTACATCAAGAGTCTTTCAAATCTTTCACTTTTGAGAGCAGAGTGCTTACATTTAAGAATCATGACCAAGCAGCAATGAGAAAACATAGAGAAGCAGAGGACAGAAGACTGCCCTGCGCATATCAATACACCCCAATGACAAAGGCAAAGATTTAACTGACCTGCTTAGCTATTAGTGTCTCACACCGCACAATGATTATCATCTTTCCCTGAAGCAAAACATCCTCTGAATTAGGGTGAAAAACAGATCTAAGGTGCCAAAGGAAGGCAACATGGAAATTCAGTTTCCTGCTCTCAGAGGAAGGAGGGTCGACAGCCCAATGGGTTAATGCACCTACTGCAGTCTCCTATGTGTAGCCTGCAGGCGACAAAGTCAGATGCTGGTGAGATGCTGATACAGGTTTACTTGCTATGCAGGGGCCTGTGGTCACCTCGCAGCGCCTCGAGAAGGTGTCCTGTTTGAATCCCAGTGCTAATATCGTATCAACCGTGACCCGTAGATTGCACTTTTTCCCCTTGTTTTTTTTCAGTCAGTTGGGGCCAGAGAGACAAGCTTTTGTATGGGTGTTACCAAGGCCAAAGTGCAGAAAGAAAAGGAACAACTGTTAGTGGCAAAGCAGGTATTGAAGGGGTGCTAGCTGTTGGCTGATCGCGCAGGGCAATGCATCCCCATTTTTCAATAAAAACAAATCTTTTTTTAAACATCCCCAAGGAGATACCAAACATTGGATTAGAACTCAGGTTTCAAGCATTCCAAGACTAAGCAATTACCACTTGAGCCACTAGTGGCTGTGCTTCTGAGAGAAGCTTTCGGGCGTATATATCTTTCTTCTGCATGCCCCTGTGAACATACCCATTTGCATTGTGAAACATGTTCATTGAAGCCAAAGAGGATAGAACATCTGGCCCCCCGCTCCGCCAAACTCCAGCTAACTACAGTAGCCTAGAGGTTAAGTGCTTGGGTTACAGCGCTGGGGGCCTGGGTTCGAGTCCTACTTTCGCCACATAATCTCATTGTACAGTTGTGGGAACCCCAACTCCTTCTAAAAGGTTCAGTGGGTATGAAAAGAGGTACCTGGTAAAGAGAGGGTGGAAGACAGCAGAGAGGTGGGACTGTGGAGGCGAGGAAGTGCAGGGTAAATAAAGGAGGAGGCGAGGCAGGCTAAAGAGGGAGGTAGGGCCAGATGAATGGGTCCCTGGGGAGAAGAGTAGGTGTTCGGTCAAGATTGGCCTGGGGATGTAGGAGAAAGTAGGCCTGGGGGCAGACAGGGAGTAAGTTGGTGTCTCTGGGGGAGGAGGACCCTGAATTGTGGGGGGGTGTAAAAAGGGTCCTAATGTGGGGAAAAAGAGCATTGAGGAGGGAAAGAGGGTGGAATGGACTCCACAATGGGCTGACATTTTTTTTCCTTCCAGTGCTACCTCCCTCTTTAGCCTGCCCCACCTTTGTTTACCCTGCACATACTCTCCTCCATAGTCCCGCCTCTCTGTTTTCTTCCACCCCCCACCAGGGAACCCATGCCATGCCCTTCTAGACCTACCCCCACTCCTTCCTCCTCTCCACAGGGACCTATTCATCCAGCCCTTCTTCTCCCTTTAGACTGCCCCACCTCCCACCTCCCTCTTTACCCTGCATTTCCTCAGTCCCACCTCTCTGCGTTCTTCCACTCTCCCTTTACCAGGCACCTCTTTTCTTGTGTTCAAGTCATTCCTATGCCGAAAGTAGCGGTACTGCAAGTGAAACTGGGAAGGCATGTTCAGTATGGATTATCTAATTATTCAAGATGAATGGTAGTCAAGGAAGATTTTGGAAACTCAGTGAAGTTAGAAAATGAAGAAGCCTGGAGCAAAGAGAGAGTGGCCAAGTTGCTGAGTGTGAATGAGAGAAGAAAGTTGAGGTATGGAAAATAAAAGGTATTTGCCACATGTCCCTACACAGGTCTGTTGTGTGTTCAGGTGAAGGAAAGGGGATGTGTTGTATCTAGGAACACGTACGTCATTAGGTAGTGGAGTGATGATAAGGTAAAGTTGCTTCGGTGGAATGAGTAGCTGGAAGAAGCTTCTATCGGAATGTAAAATGCGATACTGAATGGAAGGGAATGTATAGAATGTATTGATTTGAGGGTTGAGAGACGATTCGAGAGCCTGGAAGGTGTGGAAGCTGAGGCTGTTGCGCTAACAAAGCATTAAAAAAAACATACCCACTGAACCTTTTAGGAGGAGTTGGGGTTCTCACAACTGTACAAGGAGATTATGTGCCGAGAGCAGGACCCGAACCCAGGCCCCCAAGTGCTGTAATGCAAGCACTTAACCTCTAGGCCACTGCAGTTAGCTGGTATTTGGTGGAGCGGGGGGCCAGATGTTCTATCCTCGTTGGCTGAAGTGAACATGTTTCCCAATGCAAATGGGTATGTTCATAGGGGCATGCAGAAGAAAGATATATACGCCCAAAATCTACTCTCAGAAGCACACCCACCAGTGGCTCAAGTGGTAAGTGCTTGGTCTTGGGATGCTGGAGACCTGAGTTCTAATCCAATGTCTGGTATCTCCTCAGCATTTTTTTAAAAAAAATGTTTTAATTGAAAATGTTTATGCATTACCCTGCTCGATCAGCCAACAGTTAATGCCCCTTCAATACCTGCATTCCTACTAACAGTTGTGCCTTTTTTTTCTGCACTCTTGCCTTGGGAACACCCATACAAAAGCTTGTCTCTCTGGCTCCAACTGTCTGGAGATACGAGGGGAAAAAGTGTAATCTACGGGTCATGGTTGATACGATATTTGCACTGGGACTCAAACAGGAAACCTTTTCGAGGCGCTGTGAGGTGACCACCGGCCCCTGCATAGCAAGCAAACCTGTATCAGCATCTCACCAGCATCTGACTTTGTCGCCTGCAGGCTACACATAGGAGGCTGCAGTAGGTGCATTAACCCATTGAGCTGTCGACCCTCCCTCCTCTCAGAGCAGGAAACTGAATTTCCATTTTGCCTTCCTTTGGCACCTTAGATCTGTCTTTCACCCTAATTCAGAGGATGTTGTGCTTCACAGAGAGATGATAATCATTGTGAGGTGTGTGCCACTAATAGCTATGTAGTTCCGTTAAATCGTTGCCTTTGTCATTGGGGTGTATTGATATGCACAGGGCAGTCTTCTGTCCTCTGCTACTCTATGTTCTTTTATTGCTGCTTGTTCATGATTTTTAAATGTAACCACTGTGCTCTCAAAAGTGAAAGATTTGAAAGACTCTTGCTGTAGCAAGCCTTTCCCACTCTTTGCCCTGGGGGTGAGAGCAGAGGCAGGGTAGGGCCTGAGGGGAAAAGGCCCACCCAAAATCTGTAAATGCCCACTCAGCAGCGCTGGGTGGGCATTTACAGATACTTTTGTCAATGCAGTGGGCCCAACTACATTAGCTTCGGGCCCCATTTGCTAGACAATCCTGGCTAAGCCTCTGGTGCCTCCCACCTCAACAACCCAATTGACCCTTCAGCCCTTCTTACTCATCTCACAGCACCTCCCATAAGTGAGGAATGCATCTTTTGTTGGTAGATTTCCCTCACGAGGCTTAGCTAGGCCTGCATTCCTTTTCAAAGGGCCGTAGAAGAGAGCAAAAAAGGAAAAGGCATAATAGAGCGGGAAGTAGGTGGAAGACGAGGGGGCAGGGGGGTTGGCAGTAAAAGAAACAGGGCCTGGCCTGGCAGAGAGTTAGAAGTTAGGGAACACAACAATGAGCGAGGGACAAGGAAAGATGTCTCAGGCATGCAGCTCTCTGAGTCTTCCCCACTGTGCCTGCAGAAAGAGACTCCCTTTTCCCAGCTACTCCCGGATGGATACTTTTGCCTGGAGAGACCAGAACTAATGTCACTCAGGCAGAGGCTAAACAGAAGGCAGCTGAGCAGGCACACCCCTTCATTTTACTATGCTCCTGGGGTGGCTTCTGGGAGGAAAAAGGCATCAGTATTCCACCAAGATCATCTTCACCTAGGCCACCGTCACTAAGGTTTGCAAAGCAGGCTGTGACACTTTCTGAGGCCCACGTGGGAGAGCACAGATCCTAACCCTAAATTGTGTGAGTGGCTGTACCAGTGGGGCTGCATAGGACATAGGGCTGTGCCCGTAAGGGCTGTGGTCGCGTTTGGGAGCGTTAGGGACGCGTGGAGGACGCAGGGCGCAGACCTCTGTCCATTTCCCTCCAGGATTAGGCCCTTATTGTCAGTGGTGGAGCCAGACGCTCCAAAATTGAGGAAGTTAAAGGCAGAAAGCAGCCCTCTCACTCCCAGGGCAAAGAGGGGGAAAGGCTTGTTACATCAAGAGTCTTTCAAATCTTTCACTTTTGAGAGCAGAGTGCTTACATTTAAGAATCATGACCAAGCAGCAATGAGAAAACATAGAGAAGCAGAGGACAGAAGACTGCCCTGTGCATATCAATACACCCCAATGACAAAGGCAAAGATTTAACTGACCTGCTTAGCTATTAGTGTCTCACACCGCACAATGATTATCATCTTTCCCTGAAGCAAAACATCCTCTGAATTAGGGTGAAAAACAGATCTAAGGTGCCAAAGGAAGGCAACATTGAAATTCAGTTTCCTGCTCTCAGAGGAAGGAGGGTCGACAGCCCAATGGGTTAATGCACCTACTGCAGTCTCCTATGTGTAGCCTGCAGGCGACAAAGTCAGATGCTGGTGAGATGCTGATATAGGTTTACTTGCTATGCAGGGGCCTGTGGTCACCTCGCAGCGCCTCGAGAAGGTGTCCTGTTTGAGTCCCAGTGCTAATATCGTATCAACCGTGACCCGTAGATTGCACTTTTTCCCCTCGTTTTTTTTCAGTCAGTTGGGGCCAGAGAGACAAGCTTTTGTATGGGTGTTACCAAGGCCAAAGTGCAGAAAGAAAAGGAACAACTGTTAGTGGCAAAGCAGGTATTGAAGGGGAGCTAGCTGTTGGCTGATCGCGCAGGGCAATGCATCCCCATTTTTCAATAAAAACAAATCTTTTTTTAAACATCCCCAAGGAGATACCAAACATTGGATTAGAACTCAGGTTTCAAGCATTCCAAGACCAAGCACTTACCACTTGAGCCACTAGTGGCTGTGCTTCTGAGAGAAGCTTTCGGGCGTATATATCTTTCTTCTGCATGCCCCTGTGAACATACCCATTTGCATTGTGAAACATGTTCATTGAAGCCAACGAGGATAGAACATCTGGCCCCCTGCTCCGCCAAACTCCAGCTAACTGCAGTAGCCTAGAGGTTAAGTGCTTGGGTTACAGCGCTGGGGCCCTGGATTCGAGTCCTGCTTTCGCCACATAATCTCCTTGTACAGTTGTGGGAACCCCAACTCCTTCTAAAAGGTTCAGTGGGTATGAAAAGAGGTACCTGGTAAAGAGAGGGTGGAAGACAGCAGAGGTGGCACTGTGGAGGCGAGGCAGGCTAAAGAGGGAGGTAGTGCCAGATGAATGGGTCCCTGGGGAGAAGAGTAGGTGTTCGGTCAAGATTGGCCTGGGGATGTAGGAGAAAGGAGGCCTGGGGTCTGACAAGGGAGTAAGTTGGTGTCTCTGGGGGAGGAGGACCCTGAATTGTGGGGGGGTGTAAAAAGGGTCCTAATGTGGGGAAAAGGGGCATTGAGGAGGGAAAGAGGGTGGAATGGACTCCACAATGGGCTGACATTTTTTTCCTTCCAGTGCTACCTCCCTCTTTAGCCTGCCCCACCTTTGTTTACCCTGCACATACTCTCCTCCATAGTCCCGCCTCTCTGTTTTCTTCCACCCCCCACCAGGGAACCCATGCCATGCCCTTCTAGACCTACCCCCACTCACCCAGCCCTTCCTCCTCTCCACAGGGACCCATTCATCCAGCCCTTCTTCTCCCTTTAGACTGCCCCACCTCCCACCTCCCTCTTTACCCTGCATTTCCTCAGTCCCACCTCTCTGCGTTCTTCCACTCTCCCTTTACCAGGCACCTCTTTTCTTGTGTTCAAGTCATTCCTATGCCGAAAGTAGCGGTACTCCAAGTGAAACTGGGAAGGCATGTTCAGTATGGATTATCTAATTATTCAAGATGAATGGTAGTCAAGGAAGATTTTGGAAACTCAGTGAAGTTAGAAAATGAAGAAGCCTGGAGCAAAGAGAGAGTGGCCAAGTTGCTGAATGTGAATGAGAGAAGAAAGTTGAGGTATGGAAAATAAAAGGTATTTGCCACATGTCCCTACACAGGTCTGTTGTGTGTTCAGGTGAAGGAAAGGGGATGTATTGTATCTAGGAACACGTACAATGTCATTAGGTAGTGGAGTGATGATAAGGTAAAGTCGCTTCGGTGGAATGAGTAGCTGGAAGAAGCTTCTATCGGAATGTAAAATGCGATAGTGAATGGAAGGGAATGTATTGATTTGAGGGTTGAGAGACGATTCGAGAGCCTGGAAGGTGTGGAAGCTGAGGCTGTTGCGCTAACAAAGCATTAAAAAAAAGATACCCACTGAACCTTTTAGGAGGAGTTTGGGTTCTCACAACTGTACAAGGAGATTATCTGCCGAGAGCAGGACCCGAACCCAGGCCCCCCAGTGCTGTAATGCAAGCACTTAACCTCTAGGCCACTGCAGTTAGCTGGTATTTGGTGGAGCGGGGGGCCAGATGTTCTATCATCGTTGGCTGAAGTGAACATGTTTCCCAATGCAGATGGGTATGCTCAGAGGGGCATGCAGAAGAAAGATATATAAGCCCAAAATCTACTCTCAGAAGCACACCCACCAGTGGCTCAAGTGGTAAGTGCTTGTGCTTGGGATGCTGGAGACCTGAGTTCTAATCCAATGTCTGGTATCTCCTCAGCATTTTTAAAAAAAAATGTTTTAATTGAAAATGTGTATGCATTACCCTGCTCGATCAGCCAACAGTTAATGCCCCTTCAATACCTGCATTCCTACTGACAGTTGTGCCTTTGTTTTCTGCACTCTTGCCTTGGGAACACCCATACAAAAGCTTGTCTCTCTGGCCCCAACTGTCTGGAGATACGAGGGGAAAAAGTGTAATCTACGGGTCATGGTTGATACGATATTTGCACTGGGACTCAAACAGGAAACCTTTTCGAGGCGCTGTGAGGTGACCACCGGCCCCTGCATAGCAAGCAAACCTGTATCAGCATCTCACCAGCATCTGAGTTTGTCGCCTGCAGGCTACACATAGGAGGCTGCAGTAGGTGCATTAACCCATTGAGCTGTCGACCCTCCTTCCTCTCAGAGCAGGAAACTGAATTTCCATGTTGCCTTCCTTTGGCACCTTAGATCTGTCTTTCACCCTAATTCAGAGGATGTTGTGCTTCACAGAGAGATGATAATCATTGTGAGGTGTGTGCCACTAATAGCTATGTAGTTCCGTTAAATCGTTGCCTTTGTCATTGGGGTGTATTGATATGCACAGGGCAGTCTTCTGTCCTCTGCTACTCTATGTTCTTTTATTGCTGCTTGTTCATGATTTTTAAATGTAACCACTGTGCTCTCAAAAGTGAAAGATTTGAAAGACTCTTGCTGTAGCGAGCCTTTCCCACTCTTTGCCCTGGGGGTGAGAGCAGAGGCAGGGTAGGGCCTGAGGGGAAAAGGCCCACCCAAAATCTTTAAATGCCCATTCAGCAGCGATGGGTGGGCATTTACAGATACTTTTGTCAATGAAGTGGGCCAAACTACATTAGCTTTGGGCCCCATTTGCTAGACAATCCTGGCTACGCCTCTGGTGCCTCCCACCTCAACAACCCAATTGCCCCTTCAGCCCTTCTTACTCATCTCACAGCACCTCCCATAAGTGAGGAATGCATCTTTTGTTGGTAGATTTCCCTCACGAGGCTTAGCTAGGCCTGCATTCCTTTTCAAAGGGCCGTAGAAGAGAGCAAAAAAGGAAAAGGCATAATAGAGCGGGAAGTAGGTGGAAGATGAGGGGGCAGGAGGGTTGGCAGTAAAAGAAACAGGGCCTGGCCTGGCAGAGAGTTAGAAGTCAGGGAACACAACAATGAGCGAGCGACAAGGAAAGATGTCTCAGGCATGCAGCTCTCTGAGTCTTCCCCACTGTGCCTGCAGAAAGAGACTCCCTTTTCCCAGCTACTCCCGGATGGATACTTTTGCCTGGAGAGACCAGAACTAATGTCACTCAGGCAGAGGCTAAACAGAGGGCAGCTGAGCAGGCACACCCCTTCATTTTACTATGCTCCTGGGGTGGCTTCTGGGAGGAAAAAGGCATCAGTATTCCACCAAGATCATCTTCACCTAGGCCACCGTCACTAAGGTTTGCAAAGCAGGCTGTGACACTTTCTGAGGCCCACGTGGGAGAGCACAGATCCTAACCCTAAGTTGTGTGGGTGGCTGTACCAGTGGGGCTGCATAGGACATAGGGCTGTGCCCGTAAGGGCTGTGGTCGCGTTTGGGAGCGTTAGGGACGCGTGGAGGACGCAGGGCGCAGACCTCTGTCCATTTCCCTCCAGGATTAGGCCCTTATTGTCAGTGGTGGAGCCAGACACTCCAAAATTGAGGAAGTTAAAGGCAGAAAGCAGCCCTCTCACTCCCAGGGCAAAGAGGGGGAAAGGCTTGTTACATCAAGAGTCTTTCAAATCTTTCACTTTTGAGAGCAGAGTGCTTGCATTTAAGAATCATGACCAAGCAGCAATGAGAAAACATAGAGAAGCAGAGGACAGAAGACTGCCCTGCGCATATCAATACACCCCAATGACAAAGGCAAAGATTTAACTGACCTGCTTAGCTATTAGTGTCTCACACCGCACAATGATTATCATCTTTCCCTGAAGCAAAACATCCTCTGAATTAGGGTGAAAAACAGATCTAAGGTGCCAAAGGAAGGCAACATGGAAATTCAGTTTCCTGCTCTCAGAGGAAGGTGGTCGACAGCCCAATGGGTTAATGCACCTACTGCAGTCTCCTATGTGTAGCCTGCAGGCGACAAAGTCAGATGCTGGTGAGATGCTGATACAGGTTTACTTGCTATGCAGGGGCCTGTGGTCACCTCGCAGCGCCTCGAGAAGGTGTCCTGTTTGAGTCCCAGTGCTAATATTGTATCAACCGTGACCCGTAGATTGCACTTTTTCCCCTCGTTTTTTTTCAGTCAGTTGGGGCCAGAGAGACAAGCTTTTGTATGGGTGTTACCAAGGCCAAAGTGCAGAAAGAAAAGGAACAACTGTTAGTGGCAAAGCAGGTATTGAAGGGGTGCTAGCTGTTGGCTGATCGCGCAGGGCAATGCATCCCCATTTTTCAATAAAAACAAATCTTTTTTTAAACATCCCCAAGGAGATACCAAACATTGGATTAGAACTCAGGTTTCAAGCATTCCAAGACCAAGCACTTACCACTTGAGCCACTAGTGGCTGTGCTTCTGAGAGAAGCTTTCGGGCGTATATATCTTTCTTCTGCATGCCCCTGTGAACATACCCATTTGCATTGTGAAACATGTTCATTGAAGCCAACGAGGATAGAACATCTGGCCCCCCGCTTCCCCACTCCCCCAAACTCAAGCTAACTGCAGTAGCCTAGAGGTTAAGTGCTTGGGTTACAGCGCTGGGGGCCTGGGTTCGAGTCCTACTTTTGCCACATAATCTCATTGTACAGTTGTGGGAACCCCAACTCCTTCTAAAAGGTTCAGTGGGTATGAAAAGAGGTACCTGGTAAAGAGAGGGTGGAAGACAGCAGAGAGGTGGGACTGTGGAGGCGAGGAAGTGCAGGGTAAATAAAGGAGGAGACGAGGCAGGCTAAAGAGGGAGGTAGGGCCAGATGAATGGGTCCCTGGGGAGAAGAGTAGGTGTTCGGTCAAGATTGGCCTGGGGATGTAGGAGAAAGGAGGCCTGGGGGCAGACAAGGGAGAAAGTTGGTGTCTCTGGGGGAGGAGGACCCTGAATTGTGGGGGGGTGTAAAAAGGGTCCTAATGTGGGGAAAAGGGGCATTGAGGAGGGAAAGAGGGTGGAATGGACTCCACAATGGGCTGACATTTTTTTCCTTCCAGTGCTACCTCCCTCTTTAGCCTGCCCCACCTTTGTTTACCCTGCACATACTCTCCTCCATAGTCCCGCCTCTCTGTTTTCTTCCACCCCCCACCAGGGAACCCATGCCATGCCCTTCTAGACCTACCCCCACTCACCCAGCCCTTCCTCCTCTCCACAGGGACCCATTCATCCAGCCCTTCTTCTCCCTTTAGACTGCCCCACCTCCCACCTCCCTCTTTACCCTGCATTTCCTCAGTCCCACCTCTCTGCGTTCTTCCACTCTCCCTTTACCAGGCACCTCTTTTCTTGTGTTCAAGTCATTCCTATGCCGAAAGTAGCGGTACTGCAAATGAAACTGGGAAGGCATGTTCAGTATGGATTATCTAATTATTCAAGATGAATGGTAGTCAAGGAAGATTTTGGAAACTCAGTGAAGTTAGAAAATGAAGAAGCCTGGAGCAAAGAGAGAGTGGCCAAGTTGCTGAGTGTGAATGAGAGAAGAAAGTTGAGGTATGGAAAATAAAAGGTATTTGCCACATGTCCCTACACAGGTCTGTTGTGTGTTCAGGTGAAGGAAAGGGGATGTATTGTATCTAGGAACACGTACAATGTCATTAGGTAGTGGAGTGATGATAAGGTAAAGTCGCTTCGGTGGAATGAGTAGCTGGAAGAAGCTTCTATCGGAATGTAAAATGCGATAGTGAATGGAAGGGAATGTATAGAATGTATTGATTTGAGGGTTGAGAGACGATTCGAGAGCCTGGAAGGTGGTGAAGCTGAGGCTGTTGCACTAACAAAGCATTAAAAAAAACGTACCCACTGAACGTTTTAGGAGGAGTTTGGGTTCTCACAACTGTACAAGAAGATTATGTGCCGAGAGCAGGACCCGAACCCATGCTCCCCAGTGCTGTAATGCAAGCACTTAACCTCTAGGCCACTGCAGTTAGCTGGTATTTGGTGGAGCAGGGGGCCAGATGTTCTATCCTCGTTGGCTGAAGTGAACATGTTTCCCAATGAAAATGGGTATGCTCATAGGGGCATGCAGAAGAAAGATATATACGCCCAAAATCTACTCTCAGAAGCACACCCACCAGTGGCTCAAGTGGTAAGTGCTTGGTCTTTGGATGCTGGAGACCTGAGTTCTAATCCAATGTCTGGTATCTCCTCAGCATTTTTTTTAAAAAAATGTTTTAATTGAAAATGTGTATGCATTACCCTGCTCGATCAGCCAACAGTTAATGCCCCTTCAATACCTGCATTCCTACTAACAGTTGTGCCTTTGTTTTCTGCACTCTTGCCTTGGGAACACCCATACAAAAGCTTGTCTCTCTGGCCCCAACTGTCTAGAGATACGAGGGGAAAAAGTGTAATCTACGGGTCATGGTTGATACGATATTTGCACTGGGACTCAAACAGGAAACCTTTTCGAGGCGCTGTGGGGTGACCACCGGCCCCTGCATAGCAAGCAAACCTGTATCAGCATCTCACCAGCATCTGACTTTGTCGCCTGCAGGCTACACATAGGAGGCTGCAGTAGGTGCATTAACCCATTGAGCTGTCGACCCTCCTTCCTCTCAGAGCAGGAAACTGAATTTCCATGTTGCCTTCCTTTGGCACCTTAGATCTGTCTTTCACCCTAATTCAGAGGATGTTGTGCTTCACAGAGAGATGATAATCATTGTGAGGTGTGTGCCACTAATAGCTATGTAGTTCCATTAAATCGTTGCCTTTGTCATTGGGGTGTATTGATATGCACAGGGCAGTCTTCTGTCCTCTGCTACTCTATGTTCTTTTATTGCTGCTTGCTCATGATTTTTAAATGTAACCACTGTGCTCTCAAAAGTGAAAGATTTGAAAGACTCTTGCTGTAGCGAGCCTTTCCCACTCTTTGCCCCGGGGGTGAGAGCAGAGGCAGGGTAGGGCCTGAGGGGAAAAGGCCCACCCAAAATCTGTAAATGCCCACTCAGCAGCGCTGGGTGGGCATTTACAGATACTTTTGTCAATGCAGTGGGCCCAACTACATTAGCTTCGGGCCCCATTTGCTAGACAATCCTGGCTACGCCTCTGGTGCCTCCCACCTCAACAACCCAATTGCCCCTTCAGCCCTTCTTACTCATCTCACAGCACCTCCCATAAGTGAGGAATGCATCTTTTGTTGGTAGATTTCCCTCACGAGGCTTAGCTAGGCCTGCATTCCTTTTCAAAGGGCCGTAGAAGAGAGCAAAAAAGGAAAAGGCATAATAGAGCGGGAAGTAGGTGGAAGACGAGGGGGCAGGGGGGTTGGCAGTAAAAGAAACAGGGCCTGGCCTGGCAGAGAGTTAGAAGTTAGGGAACACAACAATGAGCGAGGGACAAGGAAAGATGTCTCAGGCATGCAGCTCTCTGAGTCTTCCCCACTGTGCCTGCAGAAAGAGACTCCCTTTTCCCAGCTACTCCCGGATGGATACTTTTGCCTGGAGAGACCAGAACTAATGTCACTCAGGCAGAGGCTAAACAGAGGGCAGCTGAGCAGGCACACCCCTTCATTTTACTATGCTCCTGGGGTGGCTTCTGGGAGGAAAAAGGCATCAGTATTCCAGCAAGATCATCTTCACCTAGGCCACCGTCACTAAGGTTTGCAAAGCAGGCTGTGACACTTTCTGAGGCCCACGTGGGAGAGCACAGATCCTAACCCTAAGTTGTGTGGGTGGCTGTACCAGTGGGGCTGCATAGGACATAGGGCTGTGCCCGTAAGGGCTGTGGTCGCGTTTGGGAGCGTTAGGGACGCGTGGAGGACGCAGGGCGCAGACCTCTGTCCATTTCCCTCCAGGATTAGGCCCTTATTGTCAGTGGTGGAGCCAGACACTCCAAAATTAAGGAAGTTAAAGGCAGAAAGCAGCCCTCTCACTCCCAGGGCAAAGATGGGGAAAGGCTTGTTACATCAAGAGTCTTTCAAATCTTTCACTTTTGAGAGCAGAGTGCTTACATTTAAGAATCATGACCAAGCAGCAATGAGAAAACATAGAGAAGCAGAGGACAGAAGACTGCCCTGCGCATATCAATACACCCCAATGACAAAGGCAAAGATTTAACTGACCTGCTTAGCTATTAGTGACTCACACCGCACAATGATTATCATCTTTACCTGAAGCAAAACATCCTCTGAATTAGGGTGAAAAACAGATCTAAGGTGCCAAAGGAAGGCAACATGGAAATTCAGTTTCCTGCTCTCAGAGGAAGGAGGGTCGACAGCCCAATGGGTTAATGCACCTACTGCAGTCTCCTATGTGTAGCCTGCAGGCGACAAAGTCAGATGCTGGTGAGATGCTGATACAGGTTTACTTGCTATGCAGGGGCCTGTGGTCACCTCGCAGCGCCTCGAGAAGGTGTCCTGTTTGAGTCCCAGTGCTAATATCGTATCAACCGTGACCCGTAGATTGCACTTTTTCCCCTCGTTTTTTTTCAGTCAGTTGGGGCCAGAGAGACAAGCTTTTGTATGGGTGTTACCAAGGCCAAAGTGCAGAAAGAAAAGGAACAACTGTTAGTGGCAAAGCAGGTATTGAAGGGGAGCTAGCTGTTGGCTGATCGCGCAGGGCAATGCATCCCCATTTTTCAATAAAAACAAATCTTTTTTTAAACATCCCCAAGGAGATACCAAACATTGGATTAGAACTCAGGTTTCAAGCATTCCAAGACCAAGCACTTACCACTTGAGCCACTAGTGGCTGTGCTTCTGAGAGAAGCTTTCGGGCATATATATCTTTCTTCTGCATGCCCCTGTGAACATACCCATTTGCATTGTGAAACATGTTCATTGAAGCCAACGAGGATAGAACATCTGGCCCCCCGCTCCGCCAAACTCCAGCTAACTGCAGTAGCCTAGAGGTTAAGTGCTTGTGTTACAGCGCTGGGGGCCTGGGTTGGAGTCCTGCTTTCGCCACATAATCTCCTTGTATAGTTGTGGGAACCCCAACTCCTTCTAAAAGGTTCAGTGGGTATGAAAAGAGGTACCTGGTAAAGAGAGGGTGGAAGACAGCAGAGAGGCGGGACTGTGGAGGCGAGGAAGTGCAGGGTAAATAAAGGAGGAGGCGAGGCAGGCTAAAGAGGGAGGTAGGGCCAGATGAATGGGTCCCTGGGGAGAAGAGTAGGTGTTCGGTCAAGATTGGCCTGGGGATGTAGGAGAAAGGAGGCCTGGGGGCAGACAGGGAGTAAGTTGGTGTCTCTGGGGGAGGAGGACCCTGAATGGTGGGGGGGTGTAAAAAGGGTCCTAATGTGGGGAAAAGGGGCATTGAGGAGGGAAAGAGGGTGGAATGGACTCCACAATGGGCTGACATTTTTTTTTCCTTCCAGTGCTACCTCCCTCTTTAGCCTGCCCCACCTTTGTTTACCCTGCACATACTCTCCTCCATAGTCCCGCCTCTCTGTTTTCTTCCACCCCCCACCAGGGAACCCATGCCATGCCCTTCTAGACCTACCCCCACTCACCCAGCCCTTCCTCCTCTCCACAGGGACCCATTCATCCAGCCCTTCTTCTCCCTTTAGACTGCCCCACCTCCCACCTCCCTCTTTACCCTGAATTTCCTCAGTCCCACCTCTCTGCGTTCTTCCACTCTCCCTTTACCAGGCACCTCTTTTCTTGTGTTCAAGTCATTCCTATGCCGAAAGTAGCGGTACTGCAAGTGAAACTGGGAAGGCATGTTCAGTATGGATTATCTAATTATTCAAGATGAATGGTAGTCAAGGAAGATTTTGGAATCTCAGTGAAGTTAGAAAATGAAGAAGCCTGGAGCAAAGAGAGAGTGGCCAAGTTGCTGAGTGTGAATGAGAGAAGAAAGTTGAGGTATGGAAAATAAAAGGTATTTGCCACATGTCCCTACACAGGTCTGTTGTGTGTTCAGGTGAAGGAAAGGGGATGTGTTGTATCTAGGAACACGTACAATGTCATTAGGTAGTGGAGTGATGATAAGGTAAAGTCGCTTCGGTGGAATGAGTAGCTGGAAGAAGCTTCTATCGGAATGTAAAATGCGATAGTGAATGGAAGGGAATGTATAGAATGTATTGATTTGAGGGTTGAGAGACGATTCGAGAGCCTGGAAGGTGTGGAAGCTGAGGCTGCTGCGCTAACAAAGCATTAAAAAAAACGTACCCACTGAACCTTTTAGGAGGAGTTTGGGTTCTCACAACTGTACAAGGAGATTATGTGCCGAGAGCATGACCCGAACCCAGGCCCCCCAGTGCTGTAATGCAAGTACTTAACCTCTAGGTCACTGCAGTTAGCTGGTATTTGGTGGAGCGGGGGGCCAGATGTTCTATCCTCGTTGGCTGAAGTGAACATGTTTCCCAATGCAAATGGGTATGCTCATAGGGGCATGCAGAAGAAAGATATATACGCCCAAAATCTGCTCTCAGAAGCACACCCACCAGTGGCTCAAGTGGTAAGTGCTTGGTCTTGGGATGCTGGAGACCTGAGTTCTAATCCAATGTCTGGTATCTCCTCAGCATTTTTTTTAAAAAAATGTTTTAATTGAAAATGTGTATGCATTACCCTGCTCGATCAGCCAACAGTTAATGCCCCTTCAATACCTGCATTCCTACTAACAGTTGTGCCTTTGTTTTCTGCACTCTTGCCTTGGGAACACCCATACAAAAGCTTGTCTCTCTGGCCCCAACTGTCTGGAGATACGAGGGGAAAAAGTGTAATCTACGGGTCATGGTTGATACGATATTTGCACTGGGACTCAAACAGGAAACCTTTTCGAGGCGCTGTGAGGTGACCACCGGCCCCTGCGTAGCAAGCAAACCTGTATCAGCATCTCACCAGCATCTGACTTTGTCACCTGCAGGCTACACATAGGAGGCTGCAGTAGGTGCATTAACCCATTGAGCTGTCGACCCTCCTTCCTCTCAAAGCAGGAAACTGAATTTCCATGTTGCCTTCCTTTGGCACCTTAGATCTGTCTTTCACCCTAATTCAGAGGATGTTGTGCTTCACAGAGAGATGATAATCATTGTGAGGTGTGTGCCACTAATAGCTATGTAGTTCCATTAAATCGTTGCCTTTGTCATTGGGGTGTATTGATATGCACAGGGCAGTCTTCTGTCCTCTGCTACTCTATGTTCTTTTATTGCTGCTTGTTCATGATTTTTAAATGTAACCACTGTGCTCTCAAAAGTGAAAGATTTGAAAGACTCTTGCTGTAGCGAGCCTTTCCCACTCTTTGCCCTGGGGGTGAGAGCAGAGGCAGGGTAGGGCCTGAGGGGAAAAGGCCCACCCAAAATCTGTAAATGCCCACTCAGCAGCACTGGGTGGGCATTTACAGATACTTTTGTCAATGCAGTGGGCCCAACTACATTAGCTTCGGGCCCCATTTGCTAGACAATCCTGGCTACGACTCTGGTGCCTCCCACCTCAACAACCCAATTGCCCCTTCAGCCCTTCTTACTCATCTCACAGCACCTCCCATAAGTGAGGAATGCATCTTTTGTTGGTAGATTTCCCTCACGAGGCTTAGCTAGGCCTGCATTCCTTTTCAAAGGGCCGTAGAAGAGAGCAAAAAAGGAAAAGGCATAATAGAGCTGAAGTAGGTGGAAGACGAGGGGGCAGGGGGGTTGGCGGTAAAAGAAACAGGGCCTGGCCTGGCAGAGAGTTAGAAGTTAGGGAACACAACAATGAGCGAGGGACAAGGAAAGATGTCTCAGGCATGCAGCTCTCTGAGTCTTCCCCACTGTGCCTGCAGAAAGAGACTCCCTTTTCCCAGCTACTCCCGGATGGATACTTTTGCCTGGAGAGACCAGAACTAATGTCACTCAGGCAGAGGCTAAACAGAGGGCAGCTGAGCAGGCACACCCCTTCATTTTACTATGCTCCTGGGGTGGCTTCTGGGAGGAAAAAGGCATCAGTATTCCACCAAGATCATCTTCACCTAGGCCACCGTCACTAAGGTTTGCAAAGCAGGCTGTGACACGTTCTGAGGCCCACGTGGGAGAGCACAGATCCTAACCCTAAGTTGTGTGGGTGGCTGTACCAGTGGGGCTGCATAGGACATAGGGCTGTGCCCGTAAGGGCTGTGGTCGCGTTTGGGAGCGTTAGGGACGCGTGGAGGACGCAGGGCGCAGACCTCTGTCCATTTCCCTCCAGGATTAGGCCCTTATTGTCAGTGGTGGAGCCAGACACTCCAAAATTGAGGAAGTTAAAGGCAGAAAGCAGCCCTCTCACTCCCAGGGCAAAGATGGGGAAAGGCTTGTTACATCAAGAGTCTTTCAAATCTTTCACTTTAGAGAGCAGAGTGCTTACATTTAAGAATCATGACCAAGCAGCAATGAGAAAACATAGAGAAGCAGAGGACAGAAGACTGCCCTGCGCATATCAATACACCCCAATGACAAAGGCAAAGATTTAACTGACCTGCTTAGCTATTAGTGTCTCACACCGCACAATGATTATCATCTTTACCTGAAGCAAAACATCCTCTGAATTAGGGTGAAAAACAGATCTAAGGTGCCAAAGGAAGGCAACATGGAAATTCAGTTTCCTGCTCTCAGAGGAAGGAGGGTCGACAGCCCAATGGGTTAATGCACCTACTGCAGTCTCCTATGTGTAGCCTGCAGGCGACAAAGTCAGATGCTGGTGAGATGCTGATACAGGTTTACTTGCTATGCAGGGGCCTGTGGTCACCTCGCAGCGCCTCGAGAAGGTGTCCTGTTTGAGTCCCAGTGCTAATATCGTATCAACCGTGACCCGTAGATTGCACTTTTTCCCCTCGTTTTTTTTCAGTCAGTTGGGGCCAGAGAGACAAGCTTTTGTATGGGTGTTACCAAGGCCAAAGTGCAGAAAGAAAAGGAACAACTGTTAGTGGCAAAGCAGGTATTGAAGGGGAGCTAGCTGTTGGCTGATCGCGCAGGGCAATGCATCCCCATTTTTCAATAAAAACAAATCTTTTTTTAAACATCCCCAAGGAGATACCAAACATTGGATTAGAACTCAGGTTTCAAGCATTCCAAGACCAAGCACTTACCACTTGAGCCACTAGTGGCTGTGCTTCTGAGAGAAGCTTTCGGGCGTATATATCTTTCTTCTGCATGCCCCTGTGAACATACCCATTTGCATTGTGAAACATGTTCATTGAAGCCAACGAGGATAGAACATCTGGCCCCCCGCTCTGCCAAACTCCAGCTAACTGCAGTAGCCTAGAGGTTAAGTGCTTGTGTTACAGCGCTGGGGGCCTGGGTTGGAGTCCTGCTTTCGCCACATAATCTCCTTTTACAGTTGTGGGAACCCCAACTCCTTCTAAAAGGTTCAGTGGGTATGAAAAGAGGTACCTGGTAAAGAGAGGGTGGAAGACAGCAGAGAGGTGGGACTGTGGAGGCGAGGAAGTGCAGGGTAAATAAAGGAGGAGGCGAGGCAGGCTAAAGAGGGAGGTAGGGCCAGATGAATGGATCCCTGGGGAGAAGAGTAGGTGTTGGGTCAAGATTGTCCTGGGGATGTAGGAGAAAGGAGGCCTGGGGGCAGACAGGGAGTAAGTTGGTGTCTCTGGGGGAGGAGGACCCTGAATTGTGGGGGGGGGGGTGTAAAAAGGGTCCTAATGTGGGGAAAAGGGGCATTGAGGAGGGAAAGAGGGTGGAATGGACTCCACAATGGGCTGACATTTTTTTTCCTTCCAGTGCTACCTCCCTCTTTAGCCTGCCCCACCTTTGTTTACCCTGCACATACTCTCCTCCATAGTCCCGCCTCTCTGTTTTCTTCCACCCCCCACCAGGGAACCCATGCCATGCCCTTCTAGACCTACCCCCACTCACCCAGCCCTTCCTCCTCTCCACAGGGACCCATTCATCCAGCCCTTCTTCTCCCTTTAGACTGCCCCACCTCCCACCTCCCTCTTTACCCTGCATTTCCTCAGTCCCACCTCTCTGCGTTCTTCCACTCTCCCTTTACCAGGCACCTCTTTTCTTGTGTTCAAGTCATTCCTATGCCGAAAGTAGCGGTACTGCAAGTGAAACTGGGAAGGCATGTTCAGTATGGATTATCTAATTATTCAAGATGAATGGTAGTCAAGGAAGATTTTGGAAACTCAGTGAAGTTAGAAAATGAAGAAGCCTGGAGCAAAGAGAGAGTGGCCAAGTTGCTGAGTGTGAATGAGAGAAGAAAGTTGAGGTATGGAAAATAAAAGGTATTTGCCCCATGTCCCTACACAGGTCTGTTGTGTGTTCAGGTGAAGGAAAGGGGATGTGTTGTATCTAGGAACACGTACAATGTCATTAGGTAGTGGAGTGATGATAAGGTAAAGTCGCTTCGGTGGAATGAGTAGCTGGAAGAAGCTTCTATCGGAATGTAAAATGCGATAGTGAATGGAAGGGAATGTATAGAATGTATTGATTTGAGGGTTGAGAGACGATTCGAGAGCCTGGAAGGTGTGGAAGCTGAGGCTGTTGCGCTAAAAAAGCATTAAAAAAAACGTACCCACTGAACCTTTTAGGAGGAGTTTGGGTTCTCACAACTGTACAAGGAGATTATGTGCCGAGAGCAGGACCCGAACCCAGGTCCCCCAGTGCTGTAATGCAAGCACTTAACCTCTAGGCCACTGCAGTTAGCTGGTATTTGGTGGAGCGGGGGGGCCAGAGGTTCTATCCTCATTGGCTGAAGTGAACATGTTTCCCAATGAAAATGGGTATGCTCATAGGGGCATGCAGAAGAAAGATATATAAGCCCAAAATCTACTCTCAGAAGCACACTCACCAGTGTCTCAAGTGGTAAGTGCTTGGTCTTGGGATGCTGGAGACCTGAGTTCTAATCCAATGTCTGGTATCTCCTCAGCATTTTTTTTAAAAAAATGTTTTAATTGAAAATGTGTATGCATTACCCTGCTCGATCAGCCAACAGTTAATGCCCCTTCAATACCTGCATTCCTACTAACAGTTGTGCCTTTGTTTTCTGCACTCTTGCCTTGGGAACACCCATACAAAAGCTTGTCTCTCTGGCCCCAACTGTCTGGAGATACGAGGGGAAAAAGTGTAATCTACGGGTCATGGTTGATACGATATTTGCACTGGGACTCAAACAGGAAACCTTTTCGAGGCGCTGTGAGGTGACCACCGGCCCCTGCATAGCAAGCAAACCTGTATCAGCATCTCACCAGCATCTGACTTTGTCGCCTGCAGGCTACACATAGGAGGCTGCAGTAGGTGCATTAACCCATTGAGCTGTCGACCCTCCTTCCTCTCAGAGCAGGAAACTGAATTTCCATGTTGCCTTCCTTTGGCACCTTAGATTGTCTTTCACCCTAATTCAGAGGATGTTGTGCTTCACAGAGAGATGATAATCATTGTGAGGTGTGTGCCACTAATAGCTATGTAGTTCCATTAAATCGTTGCCTTTGTCATTGGGGTGTATTGATATGCACAGGGCAGTCTTCTGTCCTCTGCTACTCTATGTTCTTTTATTGCTGCTTGTTCATGATTTTTAAATGTAACCACTGTGCTCTCAAAAGTGAAAGATTTGAAAGACTCTTGCTGTAGCGAGCCTTTCCCACTCTTTGCCCTGGGGGTGAGAGCAGAGGCAGGGTAGGGCCTGAGGGGAAAAGGCCCACCCAAAATCTGTAAATGCCCACTCAGCAGCGCTGGGTGGGCATTTACAGATACTTTTGTCAATGCAGTGGGCCCAACTACATTAGCTTCGGGCCCCATTTGCTAGACAATCCTGGCTACGCCTCTGGTGCCTCCCACCTCAACAACCCAATTGCCCCTTCAGCCCTTCTTACTCATCTCACAGCACCTCCCATAAGTGAGGAATGCATCTTTTGTTGGTAGATTTCCCTCACGAGGCTTAGCTAGGCCTGCATTCCTTTTCAAAGGGCCGTAGAAGAGAGCAAAAAAGGAAAAGGCATAATAGAGCGGGAAGTAGGTGGAAGACGAGGGGGCAGGGGGGTTGGCAGTAAAAGAAACAGGGCCTGGCCTGGCAGAGAGTTAGAAGTTAGGGAACACAACAATGAGCGAGGGACAAGGAAAGATGTCTCAGGCATGCAGCTCTCTGAGTCTTCCCCACTGTGCCTGCAGAAAGAGACTCCCTTTTCCCAGCTACTCCCGGATGGATACTTTTGCCTGGTGAGACCAGAACTAATGTCACTCAGGCAGAGGCCAAACAGACGGCAGCTGAGCAGGCACACCCCTTCATTTTACTATGCTCCTGGGGTGGCTTCTGGGAGGAAAAAGGCATCAGTATTCCACCAAGATCATCTTCACCTAGGCCACCGTCACTAAGGTTTGCAAAGCAGGCTATGACACTTTCTGAGGCCCACGTGGGAGAGCACAGATCCTAACCCTAAGTTGTGTGGGTGGCTGTACCAGTGGGGCTGCATAGGACATAGGGCTGTGCCCTTAAGGGCTGTGGTCGCGTTTGGGAGCGTTAGGGACGCGTGGAGGGCGCAGGGCGCAGACCTCTGTCCATTTCCCTCCAGGATTAGGCCCTTATTGTCAGTGGTGGAGCCAGACACTCCAAAATTGAGGAAGTTAAAGGCAGAAAGCAGCCCTCTCACTCCCAGGGCAAAGAGGGGGAAAGGCTTGTTACATCAAGAGTCTTTCAAATCTTTCACTTTTGAGAGCAGAGTGCTTACATTTAAGAATCATGACCAAGCAGCAATGAGAAAACATAGAGAAGCAGAGGACAGAAGACTGCCCTGCGCATATCAATACACCCCAATGACAAAGGCAAAGATTTAACTGACCTGCTTAGCTATTAGTGTCTCACACCGCACAATTATTATCATCTTTCCCTGAAGCAAAACATCCTCTGAATTAGGGTGAAAAACAGATCTAAGGTGCCAAAGGAAGGCAACATGGAAATTCAGTTTCCTGCTCTCAGAGGAAGGAGGGTCGACAGCCCAATGGGTTAATGCACCTACTGCAGTCTCCTATGTGTAGCCTGCAGGCGACAAAGTCAGATGCTGGTGAGATGCTGATACAGGTTTACTTGCTATGCAGGGGCCTGTGGTCACCTTGCAGCGCCTCGAGAAGGTGTCCTGTTTGAGTCCCAGTGCTAATATCGTATCAACCGTGACCGGAGATTGCACTTTTTCCCCTCGTTTTTTTTCAGTCAGTTGGGACCAGAGAGACAAGCTTTTGTATGGGTGTTACCAAGGCCAAAATGCAGAAAGAAAAGGAACATCTGTTAGTGGCAAAGCAGGTATTGAAGGGGAGCTAGCTGTTGGCTGATCGCGCAGGGCAATGCATCCCCATTTTTCAATAAAAACAAATCTTTTTTTAAACATCCCCAAGGAGATACCAAACATTGGATTAGAACTCAGGTTTCAAGCATTCCAAGACCAAGCACTTACCACTTGAGCCACTAGTGGCTGTGCTTCTGAGAGAAGCTTTCGGGCGTATATATCTTTCTTCTGCATGCCCCTGTGAACATACCCATTTGCATTGTGAAACATGTTCATTGAAGCCAACGAGGATAGAACATCTAGCCCCCCGCTCCGCCAAACTCCAGCTAACTGCAGTAGCCTAGAGGTTAAGTGCTTGAGTCCTGCTCTCGCCACATAATCTCCTTGTACAGTTGTGGGAACCCCAACTCCTTCTTAAAGGTTCAGTGGGTATGAAAAGAGGTACCTGGTAAAGAGAGGGTGGAAGACAGCAGAGAGGTGGGACTGTGGAGGCGAGGAAGTGCAGGGTAAATAAAGGAGGAGGCGAGGCAGGCTAAAGAGGGAGGTAGGGCCAGATGAATGGGTCCCTGGGGAGAAGAGTAGGTGTTCGGTCAAGATTGGCCTGGGGATGTAGGAGAAAGGAGGCCTGGGGGCAGACAGGGAGTAAGTTGGTGTCTCTGGGGGAGGAGGACCCTGAATTGTGGGGGGGTGTAAAAATGGTCCTAATGTGGGGAAAAGGGGCATTGAGGAGGGAAAGAGGGTGGAATGGACTCCACAATGGGCTGACATTTTTTTTCCTTCCAGTGCTACCTCCCTCTTTAGCCCGCCCCACCTTTGTTTACCCTGCACATACTCTCCTCCATAGTCCCGCCTCTCTGTTTTCTTCCACCCCCCACCAGGGAACCCATGCCATGCCCTTCTAGACCTACCCCCACTCACCCAGCCCTTCCTCCTCTCCACAGGGACCCATTCATCCAGCCCTTCTTCTCCCTTTAGACTGCCCCACCTCCCACCTCCCTCTTTACCCTGCATTTCCTCAGTCCCACCTCTCTGCGTTCTTCCACTCTCCCATTACCAGGCACCTCTTTTCTTGTGTTCAAGTCATTCCTATGCCGAAAGTAGCGGTACTGCAAGTGAAACTGGGAAGGCATGTTCAGTATGGATTATCTAATTATTCAAGATGAATGGTAGTCAAGGAAGATTTTGGAAACTCAGTGAAGTTAGAAAATGAAGAAGCCTGGAGCAAAGAGAGAGTGGCCAAGTTGCTGAGTGTGAATGAGAGAAGAAAGTTGAGGTATGGAAAATAAAAGGTATTTGCCACATGTCCCTACACAGGTCTGTTGTGTGTTCAGGTGAAGGAAAGGGGATGTGTTGTATCTAGGAACACGTACAATGTCATTAGGTAGTGGAGTGATGATAAGGTAAAGTCGCTTCGGTGGAATGAGTAGCTGGAAGAAGCTTCTATCGGAATGTAAAATGCGATAGTGAATTGAAGGGAATGTATAGAATGTATTGATTTGAGGGTTGAGAGACGATTCGAGAGCCTGGAAGGTGTGGAAGCTGAGGCTGTTGCGCTAACAAAGCATTAAAAAAAACGTACCCACTGAACCTTTTAGGAGGAGTTTGGGTTCTCACAACTGTACAAGAAGATTATGTGCCGAGAGCAGGACCCGAACCCAGGCCCCCCAGTGCTGTAATGCAAGCACTTAACCTCTAGGCCACTGCAGTTAGCTGGTATCCGGTGGTGCGGGGGGCCAGATGTTCTATCCTCGTTGGCTGAAGTGAACATGTTTCCCAATGCAAATGGGTATGCTCATAGGGGCATGCAGAAGAAAGATATATACGCCCAAAATCTACTCTCGGAAGCACACCCACCAGTGGCTCAAGTGGTAAGTGCTTGGTCTTGGGATGCTGGGGACTTGAGTTCTAATCCAATGTCTGGTATCTCCTCAGCATTTTTTTAAAAAAAATGTTTTAATTGAAAATGTGTATGCATTACCCTGCTCGATCAGCCAACAGTTAATGCCCCTTCAATACCTGCATTCCTACTAACAGTTGTGCCTTTGTTTTCTGCACTCTTGCCTTGGGAACACCCATACAAAAGCTTGTCTCTCTGGCCCCAACTGTCTGGAGATACGAGGGGAAAAAGTGTAATCTACGGGTCATGGTTGATACGATATTTGCACTGGGACTCAAACAGGAAACCTTTTCGAGGCGCTGTGAGGTGACCACCGGCCCCTGCATAGCAAGCAAACCTGTATCAGCATCTCACCAGCATCTGACTTTGTCGCCTGCAGGCTACACATAGGAGGCTGCAGTAGGTGCATTAACCCATTGAGCTGTCGACCCTCCTTCCTCTCAGAGCAGGAAACTGAATTTCCATGTTGCCTTCCTTTGGCACCTTAGATTGTCTTTCACCCTAATTCAGAGGATGTTGTGCTTCACAGAGAGATGATAATCATTGTGAGGTGTGTGCCACTAATAGCTATGTAGTTCCATTAAATCGTTGCCTTTGTCATTGGGATGTATTGATATGCACAGGGCAGTCTTCTGTCCTCTGCTACTCTATGTTCTTTTATTGCTGCTTGTTCATGATTTTTAAATGTAACCACTGTGCTCTCAAAAGTGAAAGATTTGAAAGACTCTTGCTGTAGCGAGCCTTTCCCACGCTTTGCCCTGGGGGTGAGAGCAGAGGCAGGGTAGGGCCTGAGGGGAAAAGGCCCACCCAAAATCTGTAAATGCCCACTCAGCAGCGCTGGGTGGGCATTTACAGATACTTTTGTCAATGCAGTGGGCCCAACTACATTAGCTTCGGGCCCCATTTGCTAGACAATCCTGGCTACGCCTCTGGTGCCTCCCACCTCAACAACCCAATTGCCCCTTCAGCCCTTCTTACTCATCTCACAGCACCTCCCATAAGTGAGGAATGCATCTTTTGTTGGTAGATTTCCCTCACGAGGCTTAGCTAGGCCTGCATTCCTTTTCAAAGGGCCGTAGAAGAGAGCAAAAAAGGAAAAGGCATAATAGAGCGGGAAGTAGGTGGAAGACGAGGGGGCAGGGGGGTTGGCAGTAAAAGAAACAGGGCCTGGCCTGGCAGAGAGTTAGAAGTTAGGGAACACAACAATGAGCGAGGGACAAGGAAAGATGTCTCAGGCATGCAGCTCTCTGAGTCTTCCCCACTGTGCCTGCAGAAAGAGACTCCCTTTTCCCAGCTACTCCCGGATGGATACTTTTGCCTGGAGAGACCAGAACTAATGTCACTCAGGCAGAGGCCAAACAGACGGCAGCTGAGCAGGCACACCCCTTCATTTTACTATGCTCCTGGGGTGGCTTCTGGGAGGAAAAAGGCATCAGTATTCCACCAAGATCATCTTCACCTAGGCCACCGTCACTAAGGTTTGCAAAGCAGGCTATGACACTTTCTGAGGCCCACGTGGGAGAGCACAGATCCTAACCCTAAGTTGTGTGGGTGGCTGTACCAGTGGGGCTGCATAGGACATAGGGCTGTGCCCTTAAGGGCTGTGGTCGCGTTTGGGAGCGTTAGGGACGCGTGGAGGACGCAGGGCGCAGACCTCTGTCCATTTCCCTCCAGGATTAGGCCCTTATTGTCAGTGGTGGAGCCAGACACTCCAAAATTGAGGAAGTTAAAGGCAGAAAACAGCCCTCTCACTCCAGGGCAAAGAGGGGGAAAGGCTTGTTACATCAAGAGTCTTTCAAATCTTTCACTTTTGAGAGCAGAGTGCTTACATTTAAGACTCATGACCAAGCAGCAATGAGAAAACATAGAGAAGCAGAGGACAGAACACTGCCCTGCGCATATCAATACACCCCAATGACAAAGGCAAAGATTTAACTGACCTGCTTAGCTATTAGTGTCTCAACCGCACAATGATTATCATCTTTCCCTGAAGCAAAACATCCTCTGAATTAGGGTGAAAAACAGATCTAAGGTGCCAAAGGAAGGCAACATGGAAATTCAGTTTCCTGCTCTCAGAGGAAGGAGGGTCGACAGCCCAATGGGTTAATGCACCTACTGCAGTCTCCTATGTGTAGCCTGCAGGCGACAAAGTCAGATGCTGGTGAGATGCTGATACAGGTTTACTTGCTATGCAGGGGCCTGTGGTCACCTTGCAGCGCCTCGAGAAGGTGTCCTGTTTGAGTCCCAGTGCTAATATCGTATCAACCGTGACCGGAGATTGCACTTTTTCCCCTCGTTTTTTTTCAGTCAGTTGGGGCCAGAGAGACAAGCTTTTGTATGGGTGTTACCAAGGCCAAAATGCAGAAAGAAAAGGAACATCTGTTAGTGGCAAAGCAGGTATTGAAGGGGAGCTAGCTGTTGGCTGATCGCGCAGGGCAATGCATCCCCATTTTTCAATAAAAACAAATCTTTTTTTAAACATCCCCAAGGAGATACCAAACATTGGATTAGAACTCAGGTTTCAAGCATTCCAAGACCAAGCACTTACCACTTGAGCCACTAGTGGCTGTGCTTCTGAGAGAAGCTTTCGGGCGTATATATCTTTCTTCTGCATGCCCCTGTGAACATACCCATTTGCATTGTGAAACATGTTCATTGAAGCCAACGAGGATAGAACATCTGGCCCCCCGCTCCGCCAAACTCCAGCTAACTGCAGTAGCCTAGAGGTTAAGTGCTTGAGTCCTGCTCTCGCCACATAATCTCCTTGTACAGTTGTGGGAACCCCAACTCCTTCTTAAAGGTTCAGTGGGTATGAAAAGAGGTACCTGGTAAAGAGAGGGTGGAAGACAGCAGAGAGGTGGGACTGTGGAGGCGAGGAAGTGCAGGGTAAATAAAGGAGGAGGCGAGGCAGGCTAAAGACGGAGGTAGGGCCAGATGAATGGGTCCCTGGGGAGAAGAGTAGGTGTTCGGTCAAGATTGGCCTGGGGATGTAGAAGAAAGGAGGCCTGGGGGCAGACAGGGAGTAAGTTGGTGTCTCTGGGGGAGGAGGACCCTGAATTGTGGGGGGGTGTAAAAAGGGTCCTAATGTGGGGAAAAGGGGCATTGAGGAGGGAAAGAGGGTGGAATGGACTCCACAATGGGCTGACATTTTTTTTCCTTCCAGTGCTACCTCCCTCTTTAGCCTGCCCCACCTTTGTTTACCCTGCACATACTCTCCTCCATAGTCCCGCCTCTCTGTTTTCTTCCACCCCCCACCAGGGAACCCATGCCATGCCCTTCTAGACCTACCCCCACTCACCCAGCCCTTCCTCCTCTCCACAGGGACCCATTCATCCAGCCCTTCTTCTCCCTTTAGACTGCCCCACCTCCCACCTCCCTCTTTACCCTGCATTTCCTCAGTCCCACCTCTCTGCGTTCTTCCACTCTCCCTTTACCAGGCACCTCTTTTCTTGTGTTCAAGTCATTCCTATGCCGAAAGTAGCGGTACTGCAAGTGAAACTGGGAAGGCATGTTCAGTATGGATTATCTAATTATTCAAGATGAATGGTAGTCAAGGAAGATTTTGGAAACTCAGTGAAGTTAGAAAATGAAGAAGCCTGGAGCAAAGAGAGAGTGGCCAAGTTGCTGAGTGTGAATGAGAGAAGAAAGTTGAGGTATGGAAAATAAAAGGTATTTGCCACATGTCCCTACACAGGTCTGTTGTGTGTTTAGGTGAAGGAAAGGGGATGTGTTGTATCTAGGAACACGTACAATGTCATTAGGTAGTGGAGTGATGATAAGGTAAAGTCGCTTCGGTGGAATGAATAGCTGGAAGAAGCTTCTATCGGAATGTAAAATGCGATAGTGAATGGAAGGGAATGTATAGAATGTATTGATTTGAGGGTTGAGAGACAATTCGAGAGCCTGGAAGGTGTGGAAGCTGAGGCTGTTGCGCTAACAAAGCATTAAAAAAAACGTACCCATTGAACCTTTTAGGAGGAGTTTGGGTTCTCACAACTGTACAAGAAGATTATGTGCCGAGTGCAGGACCCGAACCCAGGCCCCCCAGTGCTATAATGCAAGCACTTAACCTCTAGGCCACTGCAGATAGCTGGTATTTGGTGGAGCGGGGGGCCAGATGTTCTATCCTCGTTGGCTGAAGTGAACATGTTTCCCAATGCAAATGGGTATGCTCATAGGGGCATGCAGAAGACAGATATATACGCCCAAAATCTACTCTTGGAAGCACACCCACCAGTGGCTCAAGTGGTAAGTGCTTGGTCTTGGGATGCTGAAGACCTGAGTTCTAATCCAATGTCTGGTATCTCCTCAGCATTTTTTTAAAAAAAATGTTTTAATTGAAAATGTGTATGCATTACCCTGCTCGATCAGCCAACAGTTAATGCCCCTTCAATACCTGCATTCCTACTAACAGTTGTGCCTTTGTTTTCTGCACTCTTGCCTTGGGAAAACCCATACAAAAGCTTGTCTCTCTGGCCCCAACTGTCTGGAGATACGAGGGGAAAAAGTGTAATCTACGGGTCATGGTTGATACGATATTTGCACTGGGACTCAAACAGGAAACCTTTTCGAGGCGCTGTGAGGTGACCACCGGCCCCTGCATAGCAAGCAAACCTGTATCAGCATCTCACCAGCATCTGACTTTGTCGCCTGCAGGCTACACATAGGAGGCTGCAGTAGGTGCATTAACCCATTGAGCTGTCGACCCTCCTTCCTCTCAGAGCAGGAAACTGAATTTCCATGTTGCCTTCCTTTGGCACCTTAGATCTGTCTTTCACCCTAATTCAGAGGATGTTGTGCTTCACAGAGAGATGATAATCATTGTGAGGTGTGTGCCACTAATAGCTATGTAGTTCCGTTAAATCGTTGCCTTTGTCATTGGGGTGTATTGATATGCACAGGGCAGTCTTCTGTCCTCTGCTACTCTATGTTCTTTTATTGCTGCTTGTTCATGATTTTTAAATGTAACCACTGTGCTCTCAAAAGTGAAAGATTTGAAAGACTCTTGCTGTAGCAAGCCTTTCCCACTCTTTGCCCTGGGGGTGAGAGCAGAGGCAGGGTAGGGCCTGAGGGGAAAAGGCCCACCCAAAATCTGTAAATGCCCACTCAGAAGCGCTGGGTGGGCATTTACAGATACTTTTGACAATGCAGTGGGCCCAACTACATTAGCTTCTGGCCCCATTTGCTAGACAATCCTGGCTACGCCTCTGGTGCCTCCCACCTCAACAACCCAATTGCCCCTTCAGCCCTTCTTACTCATCTCACAGCACCTCCCATAAGTGAGGAATGCATCTTTTGTTGGTAGATTTCCCTCACGAGGCTTAACTAGGCCTGCATTCCTTTTCAAAGGGCCGTAGAAGAGAGCAAAAAAGGAAAAGGCATAATAGAGCGGGAAGTAGGTGGAAGACGAGGGGGCAGGGGGGTTGGCAGTAAAAGAAACAGGGCCTGGCCTGGCAGAGAGTTAGAAGTTAGGGAACACAACAATGAGCGAGGGACAAGGAAAGATGTCTCAGGCATGCAGCTCTCTGAGTCTTCCCCACTGTGCCTGCAGAAAGAGACTCCCTTTTCCCAGCTACTCCCGGATGGATACTTTTGCCTGGAGAGACCAGAACTAATGTCACTCAGGCAGAGGCTAAACAGAGGGCAGCTGAGCAGGCACACCCCTTCATTTTACTATGCTCCTGGGGTGGCTTCCGGGAGGAAAAAGGCATCAGTATTCCACCAAGATCATCTTCACCTAGGCCACCGTCAGTAAGGTTTGCAAAGCAGGCTGTGACACTTTCTGAGGCCCACGTGGGAGAGCACAGATCCTAACCCTAAGTTGTGTGGGTGGCTGTACCAGTGGGGCTGCATAGGACATAGGGCTGTGCCCGTAAGGGCTGTGGTCGCGTTTGGGAGCGTTAGGGACGCGTGGAGGACGCAGGGCGCAGACCTCTGTCCATTTCCCTCCAGGATTAGGCCCTTATTGTCAGTGGTGGAGCCAGACACTCCAAAATTGAGGAAGTTAAAGGCAGAAAGCAGCCCTCTCACTCCCAGGGCAAAGAGGGGGAAAGGCTTGTTACATCAAGAGTCTTTCAAATCTTTCACTTTTGAGAGCAGTGTGCTTACATTTAAGAATCATGACCAAGCAGCAATGAGAAAACATAGAGAAGCAGAGGACAGAAGACTGCCCTGCGCATATCAATACACCCCAATGACAAAGGCAAAGATTTAACTGACCTGCTTAGCTATTAGTGTCTCACACCGCACAATGATTATCATCTTTCCCTGAAGCAAAACATCCTCTGAATTAGGGTGAAAAACAGATCTAAGGTGCCAAAGGAAGGCAACATGGAAATTCAGTTTCCTGCTCTCAGAGGAAGGAGGGTCGACAGCCCAATGGGTTAATGCACCTACTGCAGTCTCCTATGTGTAGCCTGCAGGCGACAAAGTCAGATGCTGGTGAGATGCTGATACAGGTTTACTTGCTATGCAGGGGCCTGTGGTCACCTCGCAGCGCCTCGAGAAGGTGTCCTGTTTGAGTCCCAGTGCTAATATCGTATCAACTGTGACCCGTAGATTGCACTTTTTCCCCTCGTTTTTTTTCAGTCAGTTGGGGCCAGAGAGACAAGCTTTTGTATGGGTGTTACCAAGGCCAAAGTGCAGAAAGAAAAGGAACAACTGTTAGTGGCAAAGCAGGTATTGAAGGGGAGCTAGCTGTTGGCTGATCGCGCAGGGCAATGCATCCCCATTTTTCAATAAAAACAAATTCTTTTTTTAAACATCCCCAAGGAGATACCAAACATTGGATTAGAACTCAGGTTTCAAGCATTCCAAGACCAAGCACTTACCACTTGAGCCACTAGTGGCTGTGCTTCTGAAAGAAGCTTTCGGGCATATATATCTTTCTTCTGCATGCCCCTGTGAACATACCCATTTGCATTGTGAAACATGTTCATTGAAGCCAACGAGGATAGAACATCGGGCCCCCCGCTCCGCCAAACTCCAGCTAACTGCAGTAGCCTAGAGGTTAAGTGCTTGGGTTACAGCGCTGAGGGCCTGGGTGCGAGTACTGCTTTCGCCACATAATCTCCTTGTACAGTTGTGGGAACCTCAACTCCTTCTAAAAGGTTCAGTGGGTATGAAAAGAGGTACCTGGTAAAGAGAGGGTGGAAGACAGCAGAGAGGTGGGACTGTGGAGGCGAGGAAGTGCAGGGTAAATAAAGGAGGAGGCGAGGCAGGCTAAAGAGGGAGGTAGGGCCAGATGAATGGGTCCCTGGGGAGAAGAGTAGGTGTTCGGTCAAGATTGGCCTGGGGATGTAGGAGAAAGGAGGCCTGGGGGCAGACAGGGAGTAAGTTGGTGTCTCTGGGGGAGGAGGACCCTGAATTGTGGGGGGGGTGTAAAAAGGGTCCTAATGTGGGGAAAAGGGGCATTGAGGAGGGAAAGAGGGTGGAATGGACTCCACAATGGGCTGACATTTTTTTTCCTTCCAGTGCTACCTCCCTCTTTAGCCTGCCCCACCTTTGTTTACCGTGCACATACTCTCCTCCATAGTCCCGCCTCTCTGTTTTCTTCCACCCCCCACCAGGGAACCCATGCCATGCCCTTCTAGACCTACCCCCACTCACCCAGCCCTTCCTCCTCTCCACAGGGACCCATTCATCCAGCCCTTCTTCTCCCTTTAGACTGCCCGACCTCCCACCTCCCTCTTTACCCTGCATTTCCTCAGTCCCACCTCTCTGCGTTCTTCCACTCTCCCTTTACCAGGCACCTCTTTTCTTGTGTTCAAGTCATTCCTATGCCGAAAGTAGCGGTACTGCAAGTGAAACTGGGAAGGCATGTTCAGTATGGATTATCTAATTATTCAAGATGAATAATTAGTCAAGGAAGATTTTGGAAACTCAGTGAAGTTAGAAAATGAAGAAGCCTGGAGCAAAGAGAGAGTGGCCAAGTTGCTGAGTGTGAATGAGAGAAGAAAGTTGAGGTATGGAAAATAAAAGGTATTTGCCACATGTCCCTACACAGGTCTGTTGTGTGTTCAGGTGAAGGAAAGGGGATGTGTTGTATCTAGGAACACGTACAATGTCATTAGGTAGTGGAGTGATGATAAGGTAAAGTCGCTTCGGTGGAATGAATAGCTGGAAGAAGCTTCTATCAGAATGTAAAATGCGATAGTGAATGGAAGGGAATGTATAGAATGTATTGATTTGAGGGTTGAGAGACGATTCGAGAGCCTGGAAGGTGTGGAAGCTGAGGCTGTTGCGCTAACAAAGCATTAAAAAAAACGTACCCACTGAACCTTTTAGGAGGAGTTTGGGTTCTCACAACTATACAAGGAGATTATCTGCCGAGAGCAGGACCCGAACCCAGGCCCCCAGTGCTGTAATGCAAGCACTTAACCTCTAGGCCACTGCAGTTAGCTGGTATTTGGTGGAGCGGGGGGCCAGATGTTCTATCCTCGTTGGCTGAAGTGAACATGTTTCCCAATGCAAATGGGTATGCTCATAGGGGCATGCAGAAGAAAGATATATAAGCCCAAAATCTACTCTCAGAAGCACACCCACCAGTGGCTCAAGAGGTAAGTGCTTGGTCTTGGGATGCTGGAGACCTGAATTCTAATCCAATGTCTGGTATCTCCTCAGCATTTTTTTTAAAAAAATGTTTTAATTGAAAATGTGTATGCATTACCCTGCTCGATCAGCCAACAGTTAATGCCCCTTCAATACCTGCATTCCTACTAACAGTTGTGCCTTTGTTTTCTGCACTCTTGCCTTGGGAACACCCATACAAAAGCTTGTCTCTCTGGCCCCAACTGTCTGGAGATACGAGGGGAAAAAGTGTAATCTACGGGTCATGGTTGATACGATATTTGCACTGGGACTCAAACAGGAAACCTTTTCGGGGCGCTGTGAGGTGACCACCGGCCCCTGCATAGCAAGCAAACCTGTATCAGCATCTCACCAGCATCTGACTTTGTCGCCTGCAGGCTACACATAGGAGGCTGCAGTAGGTGCATTAACCCATTGAGCTGTCGACCCTCCTTCCTCTCAGAGCAGGAAACTGAATTTCCATGTTGCCTTCCTTTGGCACCTTAGATCTGTCTTTCACCCTAATTCAGAGGATGTTGTGCTTCACAGAGAGATGATAATCATTGTGAGGTGTGTGCCACTAATAGCTATGTAGTTCCGTTAAATCGTTGCCTTTGTCATTGGGGTGTATTGATATGCACAGTGCAGTCTTCTGTCCTCTGCTACTCTATGTTCTTTTATTGCTGCTTGTTCATGATTTTTAAATGTAACCACTGTGCTCTCAAAATTGAAAGATTTGAAAGACTCTTGCTGTAGCAAGCCTTTCCCACTCTTTGCCCTGGGGGTGAGAGCAGAGGCAGGGTAGGGCCTGAGGGGAAAAGTCCCACCCAAAATCTGTAAATGCCCACTCAGCAGCGCTGGGTGGGCATTTACAGATACTTTTGTCAATGCAGTGGGCCCAACTACATTAGCTTCGGGCCCCATTTGCTAGACAATCCTGGCTACGCCTCTGGTGCCTCCCACCTCAACAACCCAATTGCCCCTTCAGCCCTTCTTACTCATCTCACAGCACCTCCCATAAGTGAGGAATGTATCTTTTGTTGGTAGATTTCCCTCACGAGTCTTAGCTAGGCCTGCATTCCTTTTCAAAGGGCCGTAGAAGAGAGCAAAAAAGGAAAAGGCATAATAGAGCGGGAAGTAGGTGGAAGACGAGGGGGCAGGGGGGCTGGCAGTAAAAGAAACCGGGCCTGGCCTGGCAGAGAGTTAGAAGTTAGGGAACACAACAATGAGCGAGGGACAAGGAAAGATGTCTCAGGCATGCAGCTCTCTGAGTCTTCACCACTGTGCCTGCAGAAAGAGACTCCCTTTTCCCAGCTACTCCCGGATGGATACTTTTGCCTGGAGAGACCAGAACTAATGTCACTCAGGCAGAGGCTAAACAGAGGGCAGCTGAGCAGGCACACCCCTTCATTTTACTATGCTCCTGGGGTGGCTTCTGGGAGGAAAAAGGCATCAGTATTCCACCAAGATCATCTTCACCTAGGCCACCGTCACTAAGGTTTGCAAAGCAGGCTGTGACACTTTCTGAGGCCCACGTGGGAGAGCACAGATCCTAACCCTAAGTTGTGTGGGTGGCTGTACCAGTGGGGCTGCATAGGACATAGGGCTGTGCCCGTAAGGGCTGTGGTCGCGTTTGGGAGCGTTAGGGACGCGTGGAGGACGCAGGGCGCAGACCTCTGTCCATTTCCCTCCAGGATTAGGCCCTTATTGTCAGTGGTGGAGCCAGACACTCCAAAATTGAGGAAGTTAAAGGCAGAAAGCAGCCCTCTCACTCCCAGGGCAAAGAGGGGGAAAGGCTTGTTACATCAAGAGTCTTTCAAATCTTTCACTTTTGAGAGCAGAGTGCTTACATTTAAGAATCATGACCAAGCAGCAATGAGAAAACATAGAGAAGCAGAGGACAGAAGACTGCCCTGCGCATATCAATACACCCCAATGACAAAGGCAAAGATTTAACTGACCTGCTTAGCTATTAGTGTCTCACACCGCACAATGATTATCATCTTTCCCTGAAGCAAAACATCCTCTGAATTAGGGTGAAAAACAGATCTAAGGTGCCAAAGGAAGGCAACATGGAAATTCAGTTTCCTGCTCTCAGAGGAAGGAGGGTCGACAGCCCAATGGGTTAATGCACCTACTGCAGTCTCCTATGTGTAGCCTGCAGGCGACAAAGTCAGATGCTGGTGAGATGCTGATACAGGTTTACATGCTATGCAGGGGCCTGTGGTCACCTCGCAGCGCCTCGAGAAGGTGTCCTGTTTGAGTCCCAGTGCTAATATCGTATCAACCGTGACCCGTAGATTGCACTTTTTCCCCTCGTTTTTTTTCAGTCAGTTGGGGCCAGAGAGACAAGCTTTTGTATGGGTGTTACCAAGGCCAAAGTGCAGAAAGAAAAGGAACAACTGTTAGTGGCAAAGCAGGTATTGAAGGGGAGCTAGCTGTTGGCTGATCGCGCAGGGCAATGCATCCCCATTTTTCAATAAAAACAAATCTTTTTTTAAACATCCCCAAGGAGATACCAAACATTGGATTAGAACTCAGGTTTCAAGCATTCCAAGACCAAGCACTTACCACTTGAGCCACTAGTGGCTGTGCTTCTGAGAGAAGCTTTCGGGCGTATATATCTTTCTTCTGCATGCCCCTGTGAACATACCCATTTGCATTGTGAAACATGTTCATTGAAGCCAACGAGGATAGAACATCTGGCCCCCCGCTCCGCCAAACTCCAGCTAACTGCAGTAGCCTAGAGGTTAAGTGCTTGAGTCTTGCTCTCGCCACATAATCTCCTTGTACAGTTGTGGGAACCCCAACTCCTTCTTAAAGGTTCAGTGGGTATGAAAAGAGGTACCTGGTAAAGAGAGGGTGGAAGACAGCAGAGAGGTGGGACTGTGGAGGCGAGGAAGTGCAGGGTAAATAAAGGAGGAGGCGAGGCAGGCTAAAGAGGGAGGTAGGGCCAGATGAATGGGTCCCTGGGGAGAAGAGTAGGTGTTCGGTCAAGATTGGCCTGGGGATGTAGGAGAAAGGAGGCCTGGGGGCAGACAGGGAGTAAGTTGGTGTCTCTGGGGGAGGAGGACCCTGAATTGTGGGGGGGTGTAAAAAGGGTCCTAATGTGGGGAAAAGTGGCATTGAGGAGGGAAAGAGGGTGGAATGGACTCCACAATGGGCTGACATTTTTTTTCCTTCCAGTGCTACCTCCCTCTTTAGCCTGCCCCACCTTTGTTTACCCTGCACATACTCTCCTCCATAGTCCCGCCTCTCTGTTTTCTTCCACCCCCCACCAGGGAACCCATGCCATGCCCTTCTAGACCTACCCCCACTCACCCAGCCCTTCCTCCTCTCCACAGGGACCCATTCATCCAGCCCTTCTTCTCCCTTTAGACTGCCCCACCTCCCACCTCCCTCTTTACCCTGCATTTCCTCAGTCCCACCTCTCTGCGTTCTTCCACTCTCCCTTTACCAGGCACCTCTTTTCTTGTGTTCAAGTCATTCCTATGCCGAAAGTAGCGGTACTGCAAGTGAAACTGGGAAGGCATGTTCAGTATGGATTATCTAATTATTCAAGATGAATAATTAGTCAAGGAAGATTTTGGAAACTCAGTGAAGTTAGAAAATGAAGAAGCCTGGAGCAAAGAGAGAGTGGCCAAGTTGCTGAGTGTGAATGAGAGAAGAAAGTTGAGGTATGGAAAATAAAAGGTATTTGCCCCATGTCCCTACACAGGTCTGTTGTGTGTTCAGGTGAAGGAAAGGGGATGTGTTGTATCTAGGAACACGTACAATGTCATTAGGTAGTGGAGTGATGATAAGGTAAAGTCGCTTCGGTGGAATGAATAGCTGGAAGAAGCTTCTATCGGAATGTAAAATGCGATAGTGAATGGAAGGGAATGTATAGAATTTATTGATTTGAGGGTTGAGAGAAGATTCGAGAGCCTGGAAGGTGTGGAAGCTGAGGCTGTTCCGCTAACAAAGCATTAAAAAAACGTACCCACTGAACCTTTTAGGAGGAGTTTGGGTTCTCACAACTGTACAAGGAGATTATCTGCCGAGAGCAGGACCCGAACCCAGGCCCCCAGTGCTGTAATGCAAGCACTTAACCTCTAGGCCACTGCAGTTAGCTTGTATTTTGTGGAGCGGGGGGCCAGATGTTCTATCCTCGTTGGCTTCAGTGAACATGTTTCCCAATGCAAATGGGTATGCTCATAGGGGCATGCAGAAGAAAGATATATAAGCCCAAAATCTACTCTCAGAAGCACACTCACCAGTGTCTCAAGTGGTAAGTGCTTGGTCTTGGGATGCTGGAGACCTGAGTTCTAATCCAATGTCTGGTATCTCCTCAGCATTTTTTTTAAAAAAATGTTTTAATTGAAAATGTGTATGCATTACCCTGCTCGATCAGCCAACAGTTAATGCCCCTTCAATACCTGCATTCCTACTAACAGTTGTGCCTTTGTTTTCTGCACTCTTGCCTTGGGAACACCCATACAAAAGCTTGTCTCTCTGGCCCCAACTGTCTGGAGATACGAGGGGAAAAAGTGTAATCTACGGGTCATGGTTGATACGATATTTGCACTGGGACTCAAACAGGAAACCTTTTCGAGGCGCTGTGAGGTGACCACCGGCCCCTGCATAGCAAGCAAACCTGTATCAGCATCTCACCAGCATCTGACTTTGTCGCCTGCAGGCTACACATAGGAGGCTGCAGTAGGTGCATTAACCCATTGAGCTGTCGACCCTCCTTCCTCTCAGAGCAGGAAACTGAATTTCCATGTTGCCTTCCTTTGGCACCTTAGATCTGTCTTTCACCCTAATTCAGAGGATGTTGTGCTTCACAGAGAGATGATAATCATTGTGAGGTGTGTGCCACTAATAGCTATGTAGTTCCGTTAAATCGTTGCCTTTGTCATTGGGGTGTATTGATATGCACAGGGCAGTCTTCTGTCCTCTTCTACTCTATGTTCTTTTATTGCTGCTTGTTCATGATTTTTAAATGTAACCTCTGTGCTCGCAAAAGTGAAAGATTTGAAAGACTCTTGCTGTAGCGAGCCTTTCCCACTCTTTGCCCTGGGGGTGAGAGCAGAGGCAGGGTAGGGCCTGAGGGGAAAAGGCCCACCCAAAATCTGTAAATGCCCACTCAGCAGCGCTGGGTGGGCATTTACAGATACTTTTGTCAATGCAGTGGGCCCAACTACATTAGCTTCGGGCCCCATTTGCTAGACAATCCTGGTTACGCCTCTGGTGCCTCCCACCTCAACAACCCAATTGCCCCTTCAGCCCTTCTTACTCATCTCACAGCACCTCCCATAAGTGAGGAATGCATCTTTTGTTGGTAGATTTCCCTCACGAGGCTTAGCTAGGCCTGCATTCCTTTTCAAAGGGCCGCAGAAGAGAGCAAAAAAGGAAAAGGCATAATAGAGCGGGAAGTAGGTGGAAGTAGGTTGGCAGTAAAAGAAACAGGGCCTGGCCTGGCAGAGAGTTAGAAGTTAGGGAACACAACAATGAGCGAGGGACAAGGAAAGATGTCTCAGGCATGCAGCTCTCTGAGTCTTCCCCACTGTGCCTGCAGAAAGAGACTCCCTTTTCCCAGCTACTCCCGGATGGATACTTTTGCCTGGAGAGACCAGAACTAATGTCACTCAGGCAGAGGCTAAACAGAGGGCAGCTGAGCAGGCACACCCCTTCATTTTACTATGCTCCTGGGGTGGCTTCTGGGAGGAAAAAGGCATCAGTATTCCACCAAGATCATCTTCACCTAGGCCACCGTCACTAAGGTTTGCAAAGCAGGCTGGGACACTTTCTGAGGCCCACGTGGGAGAGCACAGATCCTAACCCTAAGTTGTGTGGGTGGCTGTACCAGTGGGGCTGCATAGGACATAGGGCTGTGCCCGTAAGGGCTGTGGTCGCGTTTGGGAGCGTTAGGGACGCGTGGAGGACGCAGGGCGCAGACCTCTGTCCATTTCCCTCCAGGATTAGGCCCTTATTGTCAGTGGTGGAGCCAGACACTCCAAAATTGAGGAAGTTAAAGGCAGAAAGCAGCCCTCTCACTCCCAGGGCAAAGAGGGGGAAAGGCTTGTTACATCAAGAGTCTTTCAAATCTTTCACTTTTGAGAGCAGAGTGCTTACATTTAAGAATCATGACCAAGCAGCAATGAGAAAACATAGAGAAGCAGAGGACAGAAGACTGCCCTGCGCATATCAATACACCCCAATGACAAAGGCAAAGATTTAACTGACCTGCTTAGCTATTAGTGTCTCACACCGCACAATGATTATCATCTTTCCCTGAAGCAAAACATCCTCTGAATTAGGGTGAAAAACAGATCTAAGGTGCCAAAGGAAGGCAACATGGAAATTCAGTTTCCTGCTCTCAGAGGAAGGAGGGTCGACAGCCCAATGGGTTAATGCACCTACTGCAGTCTCCTATGTGTAGCCTGCAGGCGACAAAGTCAGATGCTGGTGAGATGCTGATACAGGTTTACTTGCTATGCAGGGGCCTGTGGTCACCTCGCAGTGCCTCGAGAAGGTGTCCTGTTTGAGTCCCAGGGCTAATATCGTATCAACCGTGACCCGTAGATTGCACTTTTTCCCCTCGTTTTTTTCAGTCAGTTGGGGCCAGAGAGACAAGCTTTTGTATGGGTGTTACCAAGGCCAAAGTGCAGAAAGAAAAGGAACAACTGTTAGTGGCAAAGCAGGTATTGAAGGGGTGCTAGCTGTTGGCTGATCGCACAGGGCAATGCATCCCCATTTTCAATAAAAACAAATCTTTTTTTAAACTTCCCCAAAGAGATACCAAACATTGGATTAGAACTCAGGTTTCAAGCATTCCAAGACCAAGCACTTACCACTTGAGCCACTAGTGGCTGTGCTTCTGAGAGAAGCTTTCGGGCGTATATATCTTTCTTCTGCATGCCCCTGTGAACATACCCATTTGCATTGTGAAACATGTTCATTGAAGCCAACGAGGATAGAACATCTGGCCCCCCGCTCCGCCAAACTCCAGCTAACTGCAGTAGCCTAGAGGTTAAGTGCTTGGGTTACAGCGCTGGGGGCCTGGGTTCGAGTCCTACTTTCGCCGCATAATCTCATTGTACAGTTGTGGGAACCCCAACTCCTTCTAAAAGGTTCAGTGGGTATGAAAAGAGGGACCTGGTAAGGAGAGGGTGGAAGACAGCAGAGAGGTGGGACTGTGGAGGCGAGGAAGTGCAGGGTAAATAAAGGAGGAGGTGAGGCAGGCTAAAGAGGGAGGTAGGGCCAGATGAATGGGTCCCTGGGGAGAAGAGTAGGTGTACAGTCAAGATTGGCCTGGGGATGTAGGAGAAAGGAGGCCTGGGGGCAGACAAGGGTGTAAGTTGGTGTCTCTGGGGGAGGAGGACCCTGAATTGTGGGGGGGTGTAAAAAGGGTCCTAATGTGGGGAAAAGGGGCATTGAGGAGGGAAAGAGGGTGGAATGGACTCCACAATGGGCTGACATTTGTTTTCCTTCCAGTGCTACCTCCCTCTTTAGCCTGCCCCACCTTTGTTTACCCTGCACATACTCTCCTCCATAGTCCCGCCTCTCTGTTTTCTTCCACCCCCCACCAGGGAACCCATGCCATGCCCTTCTAGACCTACCCCCACTCACCCAGCCCTTCCTCCTCTCCACAGGGACCCATTCATCCAGCCCTTCTTCTCCCTTTAGACTGCCCCACCTCCCACCTCCCTCTTTACCCTGCATTTCCTCAGTCCCACCTCTCTGCGTTCTTCCACTCTCCCTTTACCAGGCACCTCTTTTCTTGTGTTCAAGTCATTCCTATGCCGAAAGTAGCGGTACTGCAAGTGAAACTGGGAAGGCATGTTCAGTATGGATTATCTAATTATTCAAGATGAATGGTAGTCAAGGAAGATTTTGGAAACTCAGTGAAGTTAGAAAATGAAGAAGCCTGGAGCAAAGAGAGAGTGGCCAAGTTGCTGAGTGTGAATGAGAGAAGAAAGTTGAGGTATGGAAAATAAAAGGTATTTGCCACATGTCCCTACACAGGTCTGTTGTGTGTTCAGGTGAAGGAAAGGGGATGTGTTGTATCTAGGAACACGTACAATGTCATTAGGTAGTGGAGTGATGATAAGGTAAAGTCGCTTCGGTGGAATGAATAGCTGGAAGAAGCTTCTATCGGAATGTAAAATGCGATAGTGAATGGAAGGGAATGTATAGAATGTATTGATTTGAGGGTTGAGAGACGATTCGAGAGCCTGGAAGGTGTGGAAGCTGAGGCTGTTGCGCTAACAAAGCATTAAAAAAAACGTACCCACTGAACCTTTTAGGAGGAGTTTGGGTTCTCACAACTGTACAAGAAGATTATCTGGACCCAGGCCCCCCAGTGCTGTAATGCAAGCACTTAACCTCTAGGCCACTGCAGTTAGCTGGTATTTGGTGGAGCGGGGGGCCAGATGTTCTATCCTCGTTGGCTGAAGTGAACATGTTTCCCAATGCAAATGGGTATGCTCATAGGGGCATGCAGAAGAAAGATATATAAGCCCAAAATCTACTCTCAGAAGCACACCCACCAGTGGCTCAAGTGGTAAGTCCTTGGTCTTGGGATGCTGGAGACCTGAGTTCTAATCCAATGTCTGGTATCTCCTCAGCATTTTAAAAAAAAAATGTTTTAATTGAAAATGTGTATGCATTACCCTGCTCGATCAGCCAACAGTTAATGCCCCTTCAATACCTGCATTCCTACTAACAGTTGTGCCTTTGTTTTCTGCACTCTTGCCTTGGGAAAACCCATACAAAAGCTTGTCTCTCTGGCCCCAACTGTCTGGAGATACGAGGGGACGCGTGGAGGACGCAGGGCGCAGACCTCTGTCCATTTCCCTCCAGGATTAGGCCCTTATTGTCAGTGGTGGAGCCAGACACTCCAAAATTGAGGAAGTTAAAGGCAGAAAGCAGCCCTCTCACTCCCAGGGCAAAGAGGGGGAAAGGCTTGTTACATCAAGAGTCTTTCAAATCTTTCACTTTTGAGAGCAGAGTGCTTACATTTAAGAATCATGACCAAGCAGCAATGAGAAAACATAGAGAAGCAGAGGACAGAAGACTGCCCTGCGCATATCAATACACCCCAATGACAAAGGCAAAGATTTAACTGACCTGCTTAGCTATTAGTGTCTCACACCGCACAATGATTATCATCTTTCCCTGAAGCAAAACATCCTCTGAATTAGGGTGAAAAACAGATCTAAGGTGCCAAAGGAAGGCAACATGGAAATTCAGTTTCCTGCTCTCAGAGGAAGGAGGGTCGACAGCCCAATGGGTTAATGCACCTACTGCAGTCTCCTATGTGTAGCCTGCAGGCGACAAAGTCAGATGCTGGTGAGATGCTGATACAGGTTTACTTGCTATGCAGGGGCCTGTGGTCACCTCGCAGTGCCTCGAGAAGGTGTCCTGTTTGAGTCCCAGGGCTAATATCGTATCAACCGTGACCCGTAGATTGCACTTTTTCCCCTCGTTTTTTTTCAGTCAGTTGGGGCCAGAGAGACAAGCTTTTGTATGGGTGTTACCAAGGCCAAAGTGCAGAAAGAAAAGGAACAACTGTTAGTGGCAAAGCAGGTATTGAAGGGGTGCTAGCTGTTGGCTGATCGCACAGGGCAATGCATCCCCATTTTCAATAAAAACAAATCTTTTTTTAAACTTCCCCAAAGAGATACCAAACATTGGATTAGAACTCAGGTTTCAAGCATTCCAAGACCAAGCACTTACCACTTGAGCCACTAGTGGCTGTGCTTCTGAGAGAAGCTTTCGGGCGTATATATCTTTCTTCTGCATGCCCCTGTGAACATACCCATTTGCATTGTGAAACATGTTCATTGAAGCCAACGAGGATAGAACATCTGGCCCCCCGCTCCGCCAAACTCCAGCTAACTGCAGTAGCCCAGAGGTTAAGTGCTTGGGTTACAGCGCTGGGGGCCTGGGTTCGAGTCCTACTTTCGCCGCATAATCTCATTGTACAGTTGTGGGAACCCCAACTCCTTCTAAAAGGTTCAGTGGGTATGAAAAGAGGGACCTGGTAAGGAGAGGGTGGAAGACAGCAGAGAGGTGGGACTGTGGAGGCGAGGAAGTGCAGGGTAAATAAAGGAGGAGGTGAGGCAGGCTAAAGAGGGAGGTAGGGCCAGATGAATGGGTCCCTGGGGAGAAGAGTAGGTGTACAGTCAAGATTGGCTTGGGGATGTAGGAGAAAGGAGGCCTGGGGGCAGACAAGGGTGTAAGTTGGTGTCTCTGGGGGAGGAGGACCCTGAATTGTGGGGGGGTGTAAAAAGGGTCCTAATGTGGGGAAAAGGGGCATTGAGGAGGGAAAGAGGGTGGAATGGACTCCACAATGGGCTGACATTTGTTTTCCTTCCAGTGCTACCTCCCTCTTTAGCCTGCCCCACCTTTGTTTACCCTGCACATACTCTCCTCCATAGTCCCGCCTCTCTGTTTTCTTCCACCCCCCACCAGGGAACCCATGCCATGCCCTTCTAGACCTACCCCCACTCACCCAGCCCTTCCTCCTCTCCACAGGGACCCATTCATCCAGCCCTTCTTCTCCCTTTAGACTGCCCCACCTCCCACCTCCCTCTTTACCCTGCATTTCCTCAGTCCCACCTCTCTGCGTTCTTCCACTCTCCCTTTACCAGGCACCTCTTTTCTTGTGTTCAAGTCATTCCTATGCCGAAAGTAGCGGTACTGCAAGTGAAACTGGGAAGGCATGTTCAGTATGGATTATCTAATTATTCAAGATGAATGGTAGTCAAGGAAGATTTTGGAAACTCAGTGAAGTTAGAAAATGAAGAAGCCTGGAGCAAAGAGAGAGTGGCCAAGTTGCTGAGTGTGAATGAGAGAAGAAAGTTGAGGTATGGAAAATAAAAGGTATTTGCCACATGTCCCTACACAGGTCTGTTGTGTGTTCAGGTGAAGGAAAGGGGATGTGTTGTATCTAGGAACACGTACAATGTCATTAGGTAGTGGAGTGATGATAAGGTAAAGTCGCTTCGGTGGAATGAATAGCTGGAAGAAGCTTCTATCGGAATGTAAAATGCGATAGTGAATGGAAGGGAATGTATAGAATGTATTGATTTGAGGGTTGAGAGACGATTCGAGAGCCTGGAAGGTGTGGAAGCTGAGGCTGTTGCGCTAACAAAGCATTAAAAAAAACGTACCCACTGAACCTTTTAGGAGGAGTTTGGGTTCTCACAACTGTACAAGGAGATTATCTGGACCCAGGCCCCCCAGTGCTGTAATGCAAGCACTTAACCTCTAGGCCACTGCAGTTAGCTGGTATTTGGTGGAGCGGGGGGCCAGATGTTCTATCCTCGTTGGCTGAAGTGAACATGTTTCCCAATGCAAATGGGTATGCTCATAGGGGCATGCAGAAGAAAGATATATAAGCCCAAAATCTACTCTCAGAAGCACACCCACCAGTGGCTCAAGTGGTAAGTCCTTGGTCTTGGGATGCTGGAGACCTGAGTTCTAATCCAATGTCTGGTATCTCCTCAGCATTTTAAAAAAAAAATGTTTTAATTGAAAATGTGTATGCATTACCCTGCTCGATCAGCCAACAGTTAATGCCCCTTCAATACCTGCATTCCTACTAACAGTTGTGCCTTTGTTTTCTGCACTCTTGCCTTGGGAAAACCCATACAAAAGCTTGTCTCTCTGGCCCCAACTGTCTGGAGATACGAGGGGAAAAAGTGTAATCTATGGGTCATGGTTGATACGATATTTGCACTGGGACTCAAACAGGAAACTTTTTCGAGGCGCTGTGAGGTGACCACCGGCCCCTGCATAGCAAGCAAACCTGTATCAGCATCTCACCAGCATCTGACTTTGTCGCCTGCAGGCTACACATAGGAGGCTGCAGTAGGTGCATTAACCCATTGAGCTGTCGACCCTCCTTCCTCTCAGAGCAGGAAACTGAATTTCCATGTTGCCTTCCTTTGGCACCTTAGATCTGTCTTTCACCCTAATTCAGAGGATGTTGTGCTTCACAGAGAGATGATAATCATTGTGAGGTGTGTGCCACTAATAGCTATGTAGTTCCATTAAATCGTTGCCTTTGTCATTGGGGTGTATTGATATGCACAGGGCAGTCTTCTGTCCTCTTCTACTCTATTTTCTTTTATTGCTGCTTGTTCATGATTTTTAAATGTAACCTCTGTGCTCTCAAAAGTGAAAGATTTGAAAGACTCTTGCTGTAGCGAGCCTTTCCCAATCTTTGCCCTGGGGGTGAGAGCAGAGGCAGGGTAGGGCCTGAGGGGAAAAGGCCCACCCAAAATCTGTAAATGCCCACTCAGCAGCGCTGGGTGGGCATTTACAGATACTTTTGTCAATGCAGTGGGCCCAACTACATTAGCTTCGGGCCCCATTTGCTAGACAATCCTGGCTACGCCTCTGGTGCCTCCCACCTCAACAACCCAATTGCCCCTTCAGCCCTTCTTACTCATCTCACAGCACCTCCCATAAGTGAGGAATGCATCTTTTGTTGGTAGATTTCCCTCACGAGGCTTAGCTAGGCCTGCATTCCTTTTCAAAGGGCCGTAGAAGAGAGCAAAAAAGGAAAAGGCATAATAGAGCGGGAAGTAGGTGGAAGACGAGGGGGCAGGGGGGTTGGCAGTAAAAGAAACAGGGCCTGGCCTGGCAGAGAGTTAGAAGTTAGGGAACACAACAATTAGCGAGGGACAAGGAAAGATGTCTCAGGCATGCAGCTCTCTGAGTCTTCCCCACTGTGCCTGCAGAAAGAGACTCCCTTTTCCCAGCTACTCCCGGATGGATACATTTGCCTGGAGAGACCAGAACTAATGTCACTCAGGCAGAGGCTAAACAGAGGGCAGCTGAGCAGGCACACCCCTTCATTTTACTATGCTCCTGGGGTGGCTTCTGGGAGGAAAAAGGCATCAGTATTCCACCAAGATCATCTTCACCTAGGCCACCGTCACTAAGGTTTGCAAAGCAGGCTGTGACACTTTCTGAGGCCCACGTGGGAGAGCACAGATCCTAACCCTAAGTTGTGTGGGTGGCTGTACCAGTGGGGCTGCATAGGACATAGGGCTGTGCCCGTAAGGGCTGTGGTCGCGTTTGGGAGCGTTAGGGACGCGTGGAGGACGCAGGGCGCAGACCTCTGTCCATTTCCCTCCAGGATTAGGCCCTTATTGTCAGTGGTGGAGCCAGACACTCCAAAATTGAGGAAGTTAAAGGCAGAAAGCAGCCCTCTCACTCCCAGGGCAAAGAGGGGGAAAGGCTTGTTACATCAAGAGTCTTTCAAATCTTTCACTTTTGAGAGCAGAGTGCTTACATTTAAGAATCATGACCAAGCAGCAATGAGAAAACATAGAGAAGCAGAGGACAGAAGACTGCCCTGCGCATATCAATACACCCCAATGACAAAGGCAAAGATTTAACTGACCTGCTTAGCTATTAGTGTCTCACACCGCACAATGATTATCATCTTTCCCTGAAGCAAAACATCCTCTGAATTAGGGTGAAAAACAGATCTAAGGTGCCAAAGGAAGGCAATATGGAAATTCAGTTTCCTGCTCTCAGAGGAAGGAGGGTCGACAGCCCAATGGGTTAATGCACCTACTGCAGTCTCCTATGTGTAGCCTGCAGGCGACAAAGTCAGATGCTGGTGAGATGCTGATACAGGTTTACTTGCTATGCAGGGGCCTGTGGTCACCTCGCAGCACCTCGAGAAGGTGTCCTGTTTGAGTCCCAGTGCTAATATCGTATCAACCGTGACCCGTAGATTGCACTTTTTCCCCTCGTTTTTTTTCAGTCAGTTGGGGCCAGAGAGACAAGCTTTTGTATGGGTGTTACCAAGGCCAAAGTGCAGAAAGAAAAGGAACAACTGTTAGTGGCAAAGCAGGTATTGAAGGGGAGCTAGCTGTTGGCTGATCGCGCAGGGCAATGCATCCCCATTTTTCAATAAAAACAAATCTTTTTTTAAACATCCCCAAGGAGATACCAAACATTGGATTAGAACTCAGGTTTCAAGCATTCCAAGACCAAGCACTTACCACTTGAGCCACTAGTGGCTGTGCTTCTGAGAGAAGCTTTCGGGCGTATATATCTTTCTTCTGCATGCCCCTGTGAACATACCCATTTGCATTGTGAAACATGTTCATTGAAGCCAACGAGGATAGAACATCTGGCCCCCCGCTCCGCCAAACTCCAGCTAACTGCAGTAGCCTAGAGGTTAAGTGCTTGAGTCCTGCTCTCGCCACATAATCTCCTTGTACAGTTGTGGGAACCCCAACTCCTTCTTAAAGGTTCAGTGGGTATGAAAAGAGGTACCTGGTAAAGAGAGGGTGGAAGACAGCAGAGAGGTGGGACTGTGGAGGCGAGGAAGTGCAGGGTAAATAAAGGAGGAGGCGAGGCAGGCTAAAGAGGGAGGTAGGGCCAGATGAATGGGTCCCTGGGGAGAAGAGTAGGTGTTCGGTCAAGATTGGCCTGGCTATGTAGGAGAAAGGAGGCCTGGGGGCAGACAAGGGAGTAAATTGGTGTCTCTGGGGGAGGAGGACCCTGAATTGTGGGGGGGTGTAAAAAGGGTCCTAATGTGGGGAAAAGGGGCATTGAGGAGGGAAAGAGGGTGGAATGGACTCCACAATGGGCTGACATTTGTTTTCCTTCCAGTGCTACCTCCCTCTTTAGCCTGCCCCACCTTTGTTTACCCTGCACATACTCTCCTCCATAGTCCCGCCTCTCTGTTTTCTTCCACCCCCCACCAGGGAACCCATGCCATGCCCTTCTAGACCTACCCCCACTCACCCAGCCCTTCCTCCTCTCCACAGGGACCCATTCATCCAGCCCTTCTTCTCCCTTTAGACTGCCCCACCTCCCACCTCCCACTTTATCCTGCATTTCCTCAGTCCCACCTCTCTGCGTTCTTCCACTCTCCCTTTACCAGGCACCTCTTTTCTTGTGTTCAAGTCATTCCTATGCCGAAAGTAGCGGTACTGCAAGTGAAACTGGGAAGGCATGTTCAGTATGGATTATCTAATTATTCAAGATAAATGGTAGTCAAGGAAGATTTTGGAAACTCAGTGAAGTTAGAAAATGAAGAAGCCTGGAGCAAAGAGAGAGTGGCCAAGTTGCTGAGTGTGAATGAGAGAAGAAAGTTGAGGTATGGAAAATAAAAGGTATTTGCCACATGTCCCTACACAGGTCTGTTGTGTGTTCAGGTGAAGGAAAGGGGATGTGTTGTATCTAGGAACACGTACAATGTCATTAGGTAGTGGAGTGATGATAAGGTAAAGTCGCTTCGGTGGAATGAGTAGCTGGAAGAAGCTTCTATCGGAATGTAAAATGCGATAGTGAATGGAAGGGAAAGTATAGAATGTATTGATTTGAGGGTTGAGAGACGATTCGAGAGCCTGGAAGGTGTGGAAGCTGAGGCTGTTGCGCTAACAAAGCATTAAAAAAAACGTACCCACTGAACCTTTTAGGCGGAGTTTGGGTTCTCACAACTGTACAAGGAGATTATGAGCCGAGAGCAGGACCCGAACCCAGGCCCCCCAGTGCTGTAATGCAAGCACTTAACCTCTAGGCCACTGCAGTTAGCTGGTATTTGGTGGAGCGGGGGGCCAGATGTTCTATCCTCGTTGGCTGAAGTGAACATGTGTCCCCAATGCAAATGGGTATGCTCATAGGGGCATGCAGAAGAAAGATATATACGCCCAAAATCTAATCTCAGAAGCACACCCACCAGTGGCTCAAGTGGTAAGTGCTTGGTCTTTGGATGCTGAAGACCTGAGTTCTAATTCAATGTCTGGTATCTCCTCAGGATTTTTTTAAAAAAAATGTTTTAATTGAAAATGTGTATGCATTACCCTGCTCGATCAGCCAACAGTTAATGCCCCTTCAATACCTGCATTCCTACTAACAGTTGTGCCTTTGTTTTCTGCACTCTTTCCTTGGGAACACCCATACAAAAGCTTGTCTCTCTGGCCCCAACTGTCTGGAGATACGAGGGGAAAAAGTGTAATCTACGGGTCATGGTTGATACGATATTTGCACTGGGACTCAAACAGGAAACCTTTTCGAGGCGCTGTGAGGTGACCACCGGCCCCTGCATAGCAAGCAAACCTGTATCAGCATCTCACCAGCATCTGACTTTGTCGCCTGCAGGCTACACATAGGAGGCTGCAGTAGGTGCATTAACCCATTGAGCTGTCGACCCTCCTTCCTCTCAGAGCAGGAAACTGAATTTCCATGTTGCCTTCCTTTGGCACCTTAGATCTGTCTTTCACCCTAATTCAGAGGATGTTGTGCTTCACAGAGAGATGATAATCATTGTGAGGAGTGTGCCACTAATAGCTATGTAGTTCCGTTAAATCGTTGCCTTTGTCATTGGGGTGTATTGATATGCACAGGGCAGTCTTCTGTCCTCTGCTACTCTATGTTCTTTTATTGCTGCTTGTTCATGATTTTTAAATGTAACCACTGTGCTCTCAAAAGTGAAAGATTTGAAAGACTCTTGCTGTAGCGAGCCTTTCCCACTCTTTGCCCTGGGGGTGAGAGCAGAGGCAGGGTAGGGCCTGAGGGGAAAAGGCCCACCCAAAATCTGTAAATGCCCACTCAGCAGCGCTGGGTGGGCATTTACAGATACTTTTGTCAATGCAGTGGGCCCAACTACATTAGCTTCGGGCCCCATTTGCTAGACAATCCTGGCTACGCCTCTGGTGCCTCCCACCTCAACAACCCAATTGCCCCTTCAGCCCTTCTTACTCATCTCACAGCACCTCCCATAAGTGAGGAATGCATCTTTTGTTGGTAGATTTCCCTCACGAGGCTTAGCTAGGCCTGCATTCCTTTTCAAAGGGCCGTAGAAGAGAGCAAAAAAGGAAAAGGCATAATAGAGCGGGAAGTAGGTGGAAGACGAGGGGGCAGGGGAGTTGGCAGTAAAAGAAACAGGGCCTGGCCTGGCAGAGAGTTAGAAGTTAGGGAACACAACAATGAGCGAGGGACAAGGAAAGATGTCTCAGGCATGCAGCTCTCTGAGTCTTCCCCACTGTGCCTGCAGAAAGAGACTCCCTTTTCCCAGCTACTCCCGGATGGATACTTTTGCCTGGAGAGACCAGAACTAATGTCACTCAGGCAGAGGCTAAACAGAGGGCAGCTGAGCAGCACACCCCTTCATTTTACTATGCTCCTGGGGTGGCTTCTGGGAGGAAAAAGGCATCAGTATTCCACCAAGATCATCTTCACCTAGGCCACCGTCAATAAGGTTTGCAAAGCAGGCTGTGACACTTTCTGAGGCCCACGTGGGAGAGCACAGATCCTAACCCTAAGTTGTGTGGGTGGCTGTACCAGTGGGGCTGCATAGGACATAGGGCTGTGCCTGTAAGGGCTGTGGTCGCGTTTGGGAGCGTTAGGGACGTGTGGAGGACGCAGGGCGCAGACCTCTGTCCATTTCCCTCTAGGATTAGGCCCTTATTGTCAGTGGTGGAGCCAGACACTCCAAAATTGAGGAAGTTAAAGGCAGAAAGCAGCCCTCTCACTCCCAGGGCAAAGAGGGGGAAAGGCTTGTTACATCAAGAGTCTTTCAAATCTTTCACTTTTGAGAGCAGAGTGCTTACATTTAAGAATCATGACCAAGCAGCAATGAGAAAACATAGAGAAGCAGAGGACAGAAGACTGCCCTGCGCATATCAATACACCCCAATGACAAAGGCAAAGATTTAACTGACCTGCTTAGCTATTAGTGTCTCACACCGCACAATGATTATCATCTTTCCCTGAAGCAAAACATCCTCTGAATTAGGGTGAAAAACAGATCTAAGGTGCCAAAGGAAGGCAACATGGAAATTCAGTTTCCTGCTCTCAGAGGAAGGAGGGTCGACAGCCCAATGGGTTAATGCACCTACTGCAGTCTCCTATGTGTAGCCTGCAGGCGACAAAGTCAGATGCTGGTGAGATGCTGATACAGGTTTACTTGCTATGCAGGGGCCTGTGGTCACCTCGCAGCGCCTCGAGAAGGTGTCCTGTTTGAGTCCCAGTGCTAATATCGTATCAACCGTGACCCGTAGATTGCACTTTTTCCCCTCGTTTTTTTTCAGTCAGTTGGGGCCAGAGAGACAAGCTTTTGTATGGGTGTTACCAAGGCCAAAGTGCAGAAAGAAAAGGAACAACTGTTAGTGGCAAAGCAGGTATTGAAGGGGTGCTAGCTGTTGGCTGATCGCGCAGGGCAATGCATCCCCATTTTTCAATAAAAACAAATCTTTTTTTAAACATCCCCAAGGAGATACCAAACATTGGATTAGAAATCAGGTTTCAAGCATTCCAAGACCAAGCACTTACCACTTGAGCCACTAGTGGCTGTGCTTCTGAGAGAAGCTTTCAGGTGTATATATCTTTCTTCTGCATGCCCCTGTGAACATACCCATTTGCATTGTGAAACATGTTCATTGAAGCCAACGAGGATAGAACATCTGGCCCCACGCTCCGCCAAACTCCAGCTAACTGCAGTAGCCTAGAGGTTAAGTGCTTGGGTTACAGCGCTGGGGGCCTGGGTTCGGGTCCTACTTTCGCCACATAATCTCATTGTACAGTTGTGGGAACCCCAACTCCTTCTAAAAGGTTCAGTGGGTATGAAAAGAGGTACCTGGTAAAGAGAGGGTGGAAGACAGCAGAGAGGTGGGACTGTGGAGGCGCGGAAGTGCAGGGTAAATAAAGGAGGAGGCGAGGCAGGCTAAAGAGGGAGGTAGGGCCAGATGAATGGGTCCCTGGGGAGAAGAGTAGGTGTTCGGTCAAGATTGGCCTGGGGATGTAAAAGAAAGGAGGCCTGGGGGCAGACAAGGGAGTAAGTTGGTGTCTCTGGGGGAGGAGGACCCTGAATTGTGGGGGGGTGTAAAAAGGGTCCTAATGTGGGGAAAAGGGGCATTGAGGAGGGAAAGAGGGTGGAATGGACTCCACAATGGGCTGACATTTGTTTTCCTTCCAGTGCTACCTCCCTCTTTAGCCTGCCCCACCTTTGTTTACCCTGCACATACTCTCCTCCATAGTCCCGCCTCTCTGTTTTTTTCCACCCCCCACCAGGGAACCCATGCCATGCCCTTCTAGACCTACCCCCACTCACCCAGCCCTTCCTCCTCTCCACAGGGACCCATTCATCCAGCCCTTCTTCTCCCTTTAGACTGCCCCACCTCCCACCTCCCTCTTTACCCTGCATTTCCTCAGTCCCACCTCTCTGCGTTCTTCCACTCTCCCTTTACCAGGCACCTCTTTTCTTGTGTTCAAGTCATTCCTATGCCGAAAGTAGCGGTACTGCAAGTGAAACTGGGAAGGCATGTTCAGTATGGATTATCTAATTATTCAAGATGAATGGTAGTCAAGGAAGATTTTGGAAACTCAGTGAAGTTAGAAAATGAAGAAGCCTGGAGCAAAGAGAGAGTGGCCAAGTTGCTGAGTGTGAATGAGAGAAGAAAGTTGAGGTATGGAAAATAAAAGGTATTTGCCACATGTCCCTACACAGGTCTGTTGTGTGTTCAGGTGAAGGAAGGGGATGTGTTGTATCTAGGAACACGTACAATGTCATTAGGTAGTGGAGTGATGATAAGGTAAAGTCGCTTCGGTGGAATGAATAGCTGGAAGAAGCTTCTATCGGAATGTAAAATGCGATAGTGAATGGAAGGGAATGTATAGAATGTATTGATTTGAGGGTTGAGAGTCGATTCGAGAGCCTGGAAGGTGTGGAAGCTGAGGCTGTTGCGCTAACAAAGCATTAAAAAAAAACGTACCCACTGAACCTTTTAGGAGGAGTTTGGGTTCTCACAACTGTACAAGGAGATTATCTGCGGAGAGCAGGACCCGAACACAGGCCCCCCAGTGCTGTAATGCAAGCACTTAACCTCTAGGCCACTGCAGTTAGCTGGTCTTTGGTGGAGCGGGGGGCCAGATGATCTATCCTCGGTGGCTGAAGTGAACATGTTTCCCAATGCAAATGGGTATGCTCATAGGGGCATGCAGAAGAAAGATATATACGCCCAAAATCTACTCTCAGAAGCACACCCACCAGTGGCTCAAGTGGTAAGTGCTTGGTCTTTGGATGCTGGAGACCTGAGTTCTAATCCAATGTCTGGTATCTCCTCAGCATTTTTTTTAAAAAAATGTTTTAATTGAAAATGTGTATGCATTACCCTGCTCGATCAGCCAACAGTTAATGCCCCTTCAATACCTGCATTCCTACTAACAGTTGTGCCTTTGTTTTCTGCACTCTTGCCTTGGGAACACCCATACAAAAGCTTGTCTCTCTGGCCCCAACTGTCTGGAGATACGAGGGGAAAAAGTGTAATCTACGGGTCATGGTTGATACGATATTTGCACTGGGACTCAAACAGGAAACCTTTTCGAGGCGCTGTGAGGTGACCACCGGCCCCTGCATAGCAAGCAAACCTGTATCAGCATCTCACCAGCATCTGACTTTGTCGCCTGCAGGCTACACATAGGAGGCTGCAGTAGGTGCATTAACCCATTGAGCTGTCGACCCTCCTTCCTCTCAGAGCAGGAAACTGAATTTCCATGTTGCCTTCCTTTGGCACCTTAGATCTGTCTTTCACCCTAATTCAGAGGATGTTGTGCTTCACAGAGAGATGATAATCATTGTGAGGTGTGTGCCACTAATAGCTATGTAGTTCCGTTAAATCGTTGCCTTTGTCATTGGGGTGTATTGATATGCACAGGGCAGTCTTCTGTCCTCTGCTACTCTATGTTCTTTTATTGCTGCTTGTTCATGATTTTTAAATGTAACCACTGTGCTCTCAAAAGTGAAAGATTTGAAAGACTCTTGCTGTAGCGAGCCTTTCCCACTCTTTGCCCTGGGGGTGAGAGCAGAGGCAGGGTAGGGCCTGAGGGGAAAAGGCCCACCCAAAATCTGTAAATGCCCACTCAGCAGCGCTGGGTGGGCATTTACAGATACTTTTGTCAATGCAGTGGGCCCAACTACATTAGCTTCGGGCCCCATTTGCTAGACAATCCTGGCTACGCCTCTGGTGCCTCCCACCTCAACAACCCAATTGCCCCTTCAGCCCTTCTTACTCATCTCACAGCACCTCCCATAAGTGAGGAATGCATCTTTTGTTGGTAGATTTCCCTCACGAGGCTTAGCTAGGCCTGCATTCCTTTTCAAAGGGCCGTAGAAGAGAGCAAAAAAGGAAAAGGCATAATAGAGCGGGAAGTAGGTGGAAGACGAGGGGGCAGGGGAGTTGGCAGTAAAAGAAACAGGGCCTGGCCTGGCAGAGAGTTAGAAGTTAGGGAACACAACAATGAGCGAGGGACAAGGAAAGATGTCTCAGGCATGCAGCTCTCTGAGTCTTCCCCACTGTGCCTGCAGAAAGAGACTCCCTTTTCCCAGCTACTCCCGGATGGATACTTTTGCCTGGAGAGACCAGAACTAATGTCACTCAGGCAGAGGCTAAACAGAGGGCAGCTGAGCAGGCACACCCCTTCATTTTACTATGCTCCTGGGGTGGCTTCTGGGAGGAAAAAGGCATCAGTATTCCACCAAGATCATCTTCACCTAGGCCACCGTCAATAAGGTTTGCAAAGCAGGCTGTGACACTTTCTGAGGCCCACGTGGGAGAGCACAGATCCTAACCCTAAGTTGTGTGGGTGGCTGTACCAGTGGGGCTGCATAGGACATAGGGCTGTGCCCGTAAGGGCTGTGGTCGCATTTGGGAGCGTTAGGGACGCGTGGAGGACGCAGGGTGCAGACCTCTGTCCATTTCCCTCCAGGATTAGGCCCTTATTGTCAGTGGTGGAGCCAGACACTCCAAAATTGAGGAAGTTAAAGGCAGAAAGCAGCCCTCTCACTCCCAGGGCAAAGAGGGGGAAAGGCTTGTTACATCAAGAGTCTTTCAAATCTTTCACTTTTGAGAGCAGAGTGCTTACATTTAAGAATCATGACCAAGCAGCAATGAGAAAACATAGAGAAGCAGAGGACAGAAGACTGCCCTGCGCATATCAATACACCCCAATGACAAAGGCAAAGATTTAACTGACCTGCTTAGCTATTAGTGTCTCACACCGCACAATGATTATCATCTTTCCCTGAAGCAAAACATCCTCTGAATTAGGGTGAAAAACAGATCTAAGGTGCCAAAGGAAGGCAACATGGAAATTCAGTTTCCTGCTCTCAGAGGAAGGAGGGTCGACAGCCCAATGGGTTAATGCACCTACTGCAGTCTCCTATGTGTAGCCTGCAGGCGACAAAGTCAGATGCCCGTGAGATGCTGATACAGGTTTACTTGCTATGCAGGGGCCTGTGGTCACCTCGCAGCGCCTCGAGAAGGTGTCCTGTTTGAGTCCCAGTGCTAATATCGTATCAACCGTGACCCGTAGATTGCACTTTTTCCCCTCGTTTTTTTTCAGTCAGTTGGGGCCAGAGAGACAAGCTTTTGTATGGGTGTTACCAAGGCCAAAGTGCAGAAAGAAAAGGAACAACTGTTAGTGGCAAAGCAGGTATTGAAGGGGTGCTAGCTGTTGGCTGATCGCGCAGGGCAATGCATCCCCATTTTTCAATAAAAACAAATCTTTTTTTAAACATCCCCAAGGAGATACCAAACATTGGATTAGAAATCAGGTTTCAAGCATTCCAAGACCAAGCACTTACCACTTGAGCCACTAGTGGCTGTGCTTCTGAGAGAAGCTTTCGGGTGTATATATCTTTCTTCTGCATGCCCCTGTGAACATACCCATTTGCATTGTGAAACATGTTCATTGAAGCCAACGAGGATAGAACATCTGGCCCCCCGCTCCGCCAAACTCCAGCTAACTGCAGTAGCCTAGAGGTTAAGTGCTTGGGTTACAGCGCTGGGTGCCTGGGTTCGAGTCCTACTTTCGCCACATAATCTCATTGTACAGTTGTGGGAACCCCAACTCCTTCTAAAAGGTTCAGTGGGTATGAAAAGAGGTACCTGGTAAAGAGAGGGTGGAAGACAGCAGAGAGGTGGGACTGTGGAGGCGCAGAAGTGCAGGGTAAATAAAGGAGGAGGCGAGGCAGGCTAAAGAGGGAGGTAGGGCCAGATGAATGGGTCCCGGGGAAGAAGAGTAGGTGTTCGGTCAAGATTGGCCTGGGGATGTAAGAGAAAGGAGGCCTGGGGGCAGACAAGGGAGTAAGTTGGTCTCTCTGGGGGAGGAGGACCCTGAATTGTGGGGGGGTGTAAAAAGGGTCCTAATGTGGGGAAAAGGGGAATTGAGGGTGGAATGGACTCCACAATGGGCTGACATTTGTTTTCTTTCCAGTGCTACCTCCCTCTTTAGCCTGCCCCACCTTTGTTTAACCTGCACATACTCTCCTCCATAGTCCCGCCTCTCTGTTTTCTTCCACCCCCCACCAGGGAACCCATGCCATGCCCTTCTAGACCTACCCCCACTCACCCAGCCCTTCCTCCTCTCCACAGGGACCCATTCATCCAGCCCTTCTTCTCCCTTTAGACTGCCCCACCTCCCACCTCCCTCTTTACCCTGCATTTCCTCAGTCCCACCTCTCTGCGTTCTTCCACTCTCCCTTTACCAGGCACCTCTTTTCTTGTGTTCAAGTCATTCCTAAGCCGAAAGTAGCGGTACTGCAAGTGAAACTGGGAAGGCATGTTCAGTATGGATTATCTAATTATTCAAGATGAATGGTAGTCAAGGAAGATTTTGGAAACTCAGTGAAGTTAGAAAATGAAGAAGCCTGGAGCAAAGAGAGAGTGGCCAAGTTGCTGAGTGTGAATGAGAGAAGAAAGTTGAGGTATGGAAAATAAAAGGTATTTGCCACATGTCCCTACACAGGTCTGTTGTGTGTTCAGGTGAAGGAAAGGGGATGTGTTGTATCTAGGAACACGTACAATGTCATTAGGTAGTGGAGTGATGATAAGGTAAAGTCGCTTCGGTGGAATGAATAGCTGGAAGAAGCTTCTATCAGAATGTAAAATGCGATAGTGAATGGAAGGGAATGTATAGAATGTATTGATTTGAGGGTTGAGAGACGATTCGAGAGCCTGGAAGGTGTGGAAGCTGAGGCTGTTGCGCTAACAAAGCATTAAAAAAAACGTACCCACTGAACCTTTTAGGAGGAGTTTGGGTTCTCACAACTATACAAGGAGATTATCTGCCGAGAGCAGGACCCGAACCCAGGCCCCCAGTGCTGTAATGCAAGCACTTAACCTCTAGGCCACTGCAGTTAGCTGGTATTTGGTGGAGCGGGGGGCCAGATGTTCTATCCTCGTTGGCTGAAGTGAACATGTTTCCCAATGCAAATGGGTATGCTCATAGGGGCATGCAGAAGAAAGATATATAAGCCCAAAATCTACTCTCAGAAGCACACCCACCAGTGGCTCAAGAGGTAATTGCTTGGTCTTGGGATGCTGGAGACCTGAATTCTAATCCAATGTCTGGTATCTCCTCAGCATTTTTTTTAAAAAAATGTTTTAATTGAAAATGTGTATGCATTACCCTGCTCGATCAGCCAACAGTTAATGCCCCTTCAATACCTGCATTCCTACTAACAGTTGTGCCTTTGTTTTCTGCACTCTTGCCTTGGGAACACCCATACAAAAGCTTGTCTCTCTGGCCCCAACTGTCTGGAGATACGAGGGGAAAAAGTGTAATCTACGGGTCATGGTTGATACGATATTTGCACTGGGACTCAAACAGGAAACCTTTTCGGGGCGCTGTGAGGTGACCACCGGCCCCTGCATAGCAAGCAAACCTGTATCAGCATCTCACCAGCATCTGACTTTGTCGCCTGCAGGCTACACATAGGAGGCTGCAGTAGGTGCATTAACCCATTGAGCTGTCGACCCTCCTTCCTCTCAGAGCAGGAAACTGAATTTCCATGTTGCCTTCCTTTGGCACCTTAGATCTGTCTTTCACCCTAATTCAGAGGATGTTGTGCTTCACAGAGAGATGATAATCATTGTGAGGTGTGTGCCACTAATAGCTATGTAGTTCCGTTAAATCGTTGCCTTTGTCATTGGGGTGTATTGATATGCACAGTGCAGTCTTCTGTCCTCTGCTACTCTATGTTCTTTTATTGCTGCTTGTTCATGATTTTTAAATGTAACCACTGTGCTCTCAAAATTGAAAGATTTGAAAGACTCTTGCTGTAGCAAGCCTTTGCCACTCTTTGCCCTGGGGGTGAGAGCAGAGGCAGGGTAGGGCCTGAGGGGAAAAGTCCCACCCAAAATCTGTAAATGCCCACTCAGCAGCGCTGGGTGGGCATTTACAGATACTTTTGTCAATGCAGTGGGCCCAACTACATTAGCTTCGGGCCCCATTTGCTAGACAATCCTGGCTACGCCTCTGGTGCCTCCCACCTCAACAACCCAATTGCCCCTTCAGCCCTTCTTACTCATCTCACAGCACCTCCCATAAGTGAGGAATGTATCTTTTGTTGGTAGATTTCCCTCACAAGTCTTAGCTAGGCCTGCATTCCTTTTCAAAGGGCCGTAGAAGAGAGCAAAAAAGGAAAAGGCATAATAGAGCGGGAAGTAGGTGGAAGACGAGGGGGCAGGGGGGCTGGCAGTAAAAGAAACCGGGCCTGGCCTGGCAGAGAGTTAGAAGTTAGGGAACACAACAATGAGCGAGGGACAAGGAAAGATGTCTCAGGCATGCAGCTCTCTGAGTCTTCACCACTGTGCCTGCAGAAAGAGACTCCCTTTTCCCAGCTACTCCCGGATGGATACTTTTGCCTGGAGAGACCAGAACTAATGTCACTCAGGCAGAGGCTAAACAGAGGGCAGCTGAGCAGGCACACCCCTTCATTTTACTATGCTCCTGGGGTGGCTTCTGGGAGGAAAAAGGCATCAGTATTCCACCAAGATCATCTTCACCTAGGCCACCGTCACTAAGGTTTGCAAAGCAGGCTGTGACACTTTCTGAGGCCCACGTGGGAGAGCACAGATCCTAACCCTAAGTTGTGTGGGTGGCTGTACCAGTGGGGCTGCATAGGACATAGGGCTGTGCCCGTAAGGGCTGTGGTCGCGTTTGGGAGCGTTAGGGACGCGTGGAGGACGCAGGGCGCAGACCTCTGTCCATTTCCCTCCAGGATTAGGCCCTTATTGTCAGTGGTGGAGCCAGACACTCCAAAATTGAGGAAGTTAAAGGCAGAAAGCAGCCCTCTCACTCCCAGGGCAAAGAGGGGGAAAGGCTTGTTACATCAAGAGTCTTTCAAATCTTTCACTTTTGAGAGCAGAGTGCTTACATTTAAGAATCATGACCAAGCAGCAATGAGAAAACATAGAGAAGCAGAGGACAGAAGACTGCCCTGCGCATATCAATACACCCCAATGACAAAGGCAAAGATTTAACTGACCTGCTTAGCTATTAGTGTCTCACACCGCACAATGATTATCATCTTTCCCTGAAGCAAAACATCCTCTGAATTAGGGTGAAAAACAGATCTAAGGTGCCAAAGGAAGGCAACATGGAAATTCAGTTTCCTGCTCTCAGAGGAAGGAGGGTCGACAGCCCAATGGGTTAATGCACCTACTGCAGTCTCCTATGTGTAGCCTGCAGGCGACAAAGTCAGATGCTGGTGAGATGCTGATACAGGTTTACATGCTATGCAGGGGCCTGTGGTCACCTCGCAGCGCCTCGAGAAGGTGTCCTGTTTGAGTCCCAGTGCTAATATCGTATCAACCGTGACCCGTAGATTGCACTTTTTCCCCTCGTTTTTTTTCAGTCAGTTGGGGCCAGAGAGACAAGCTTTTGTATGGGTGTTACCAAGGCCAAAGTGCAGAAAGAAAAGGAACAACTGTTAGTGGCAAAGCAGGTATTGAAGGGGAGCTAGCTGTTGGCTGATCGCGCAGGGCAATGCATCCCCATTTTTCAATAAAAACAAATCTTTTTTTAAACATCCCCAAGGAGATACCAAACATTGGATTAGAACTCAGGTTTCAAGCATTCCAAGACCAAGCACTTACCACTTGAGCCACTAGTGGCGGTGCTTCTGAGAGAAGCTTTCGGGCGTATATATCTTTCTTCTGCATGCCCCTGTGAACATACCCATTTGCATTGTGAAACATGTTCATTGAAGCCAACGAGGATAGAACATCTGGCCCCCCGCTCCGCCAAACTCCAGCTAACTGCAGTAGCCTAGAGGTTAAGTGCTTGAGTCTTGCTCTCGCCACATAATCTCCTTGTACAGTTGTGGGAACCCCAACTCCTTCTTAAAGGTTCAGTGGGTATGAAAAGAGGTACCTGGTAAAGAGAGGGTGGAAGACAGCAGAGAGGTGGGACTGTGGAGGCGAGGAAGTGCAGGGTAAATAAAGGAGGAGGCGAGGCAGGCTAAAGAGGGAGGTAGGGCCAGATGAATGGGTCCCTGGGGAGAAGAGTAGGTGTTCGGTCAAGATTGGCCTGGGGATGTAGGAGAAAGGAGGCCTGGGGGCAGACAGGGAGTAAGTTGGTGTCTCTGGGGGAGGAGGACCCTGAATTGTGGGGGGGTGTAAAAAGGGTCCTAATGTGGGGAAAAGTGGCATTGAGGAGGGAAAGAGGGTGGAATGGACTCCACAATGGGCTGACATTTTTTTTCCTTCCAGTGCTACCTCCCTCTTTAGCCTGCCCCACCTTTGTTTACCCTGCACATACTCTCCTCCATAGTCCCGCCTCTCTGTTTTCTTCCACCCCCCACCAGGGAACCCATGCCATGCCCTTCTAGACCTACCCCCACTCACCCAGCCCTTCCTCCTCTCCACAGGGACCCATTCATCCAGCCCTTCTTCTCCCTTTAGACTGCCCCACCTCCCACCTCCCTCTTTACCCTGCATTTCCTCAGTCCCACCTCTCTGCGTTCTTCCACTCTCCCTTTACCAGGCACCTCTTTTCTTGTGTTCAAGTCATTCCTATGCCGAAAGTAGCGGTACTGCAAGTGAAACTGGGAAGGCATGTTCAGTATGGATTATCTAATTATTCAAGATGAATAATTAGTCAAGGAAGATTTTGGAAACTCAGTGAAGTTAGAAAATGAAGAAGCCTGGAGCAAAGAGAGAGTGGCCAAGTTGCTGAGTGTGAATGAGAGAAGAAAGTTGAGGTATGGAAAATAAAAGGTATTTGCCCCATGTCCCTACACAGGTCTGTTGTGTGTTCAGGTGAAGGAAAGGGGATGTGTTGTATCTAGGAACACGTACAATGTCATTAGGTAGTGGAGTGATGATAAGGTAAAGTCGCTTCGGTGGAATGAATAGCTGGAAGAAGCTTCTATCGGAATGTAAAATGCGATAGTGAATGGAAGGGAATGTATAGAATTTATTGATTTGAGGGTTGAGAGAAGATTCGAGAGCCTGGAAGGTGTGGAAGCTGAGGCTGTTGCGCTAACAAAGCATTAAAAAAACGTACCCACTGAACCTTTTAGGAGGAGTTTGGGTTCTCACAACTGTACAAGGAGATTATCTGCCGAGAGCAGGACCCGAACCCAGGCCCCCAGTGCTGTAATGCAAGCACTTAACCTCTAGGCCACTGCAGTTAGCTTGTATTTTGTGGAGCGGGGGGCCAGATGTTCTATCCTCGTTGGCTTCAGTGAACATGTTTCCCAATGCAAATGGGTATGCTCATAGGGGCATGCAGAAGAAAGATATATAAGCCCAAAATCTACTCTCAGAAGCACACTCACCAGTGTCTCAAGTGGTAAGTGCTTGGTCTTGGGATGCTGGAGACCTGAGTTCTAATCCAATGTCTGGTATCTCCTCAGCATTTTTTTTAAAAAAATGTTTTAATTGAAAATGTGTATGCATTACCCTGCTCGATCAGCCAACAGTTAATGCCCCTTCAATACCTGCATTCCTACTAACAGTTGTGCCTTTGTTTTCTGCACTCTTGCCTTGGGAACACCCATACAAAAGCTTGTCTCTCTGGCCCCAACTGTCTGGAGATACGAGGGGAAAAAGTGTAATCTACGGGTCATGGTTGATACGATATTTGCACTGGGACTCAAACAGGAAACCTTTTCGAGGCGCTGTGAGGTGACCACCGGCCCCTGCATAGCAAGCAAACCTGTATCAGCATCTCACCAGCATCTGACTTTGTCGCCTGCAGGCTACACATAGGAGGCTGCAGTAGGTGCATTAACCCATTGAGCTGTCGACCCTCCTTCCTCTCAGAGCAGGAAACTGAATTTCCATGTTGCCTTCCTTTGGCACCTTAGATCTGTCTTTCACCCTAATTCAGAGGATGTTGTGCTTCACAGAGAGATGATAATCATTGTGAGGTGTGTGCCACTAATAGCTATGTAGTTCCGTTAAATCGTTGCCTTTGTCATTGGGGTGTATTGATATGCACAGGGCAGTCTTCTGTCCTCTTCTACTCTATGTTCTTTTATTGCTGCTTGTTCATGATTTTTAAATGTAACCTCTGTGCTCGCAAAAGTGAAAGATTTGAAAGACTCTTGCTGTAGCGAGCCTTTCCCACTCTTTGCCCTGGGGGTGAGAGCAGAGGCAGGGTAGGGCCTGAGGGGAAAAGGCCCACCCAAAATCTGTAAATGCCCACTCAGCAGCGCTGGGTGGGCATTTACAGATACTTTTGTCAATGCAGTGGGCCCAACTACATTAGCTTCGGGCCCCATTTGCTAGACAATCCTGGTTACGCCTCTGGTGCCTCCCACCTCAACAACCCAATTGCCCCTTCAGCCCTTCTTACTCATCTCACAGCACCTCCCATAAGTGAGGAATGCATCTTTTGTTGGTAGATTTCCCTCACGAGGCTTAGCTAGGCCTGCATTCCTTTTCAAAGGGCCGCAGAAGAGAGCAAAAAAGGAAAAGGCATAATAGAGCGGGAAGTAGGTGGAAGTAGGTTGGCAGTAAAAGAAACAGGGCCTGGCCTGGCAGAGAGTTAGAAGTTAGGGAACACAACAATGAGCGAGGGACAAGGAAAGATGTCTCAGGCATGCAGCTCTCTGAGTCTTCCCCACTGTGCCTGCAGAAAGAGACTCCCTTTTCCCAGCTACTCCCGGATGGATACTTTTGCCTGGAGAGACCAGAACTAATGTCACTCAGGCAGAGGCTAAACAGAGGGCAGCTGAGCAGGCACACCCCTTCATTTTACTATGCTCCTGGGGTGGCTTCTGGGAGGAAAAAGGCATCAGTATTCCACCAAGATCATCTTCACCTAGGCCACCGTCACTAAGGTTTGCAAAGCAGGCTGGGACACTTTCTGAGGCCCACGTGGGAGAGCACAGATCCTAACCCTAAGTTGTGTGGGTGGCTGTACCAGTGGGGCTGCATAGGACATAGGGCTGTGCCCGTAAGGGCTGTGGTCGCGTTTGGGAGCGTTAGGGACGCGTGGAGGACGCAGGGCGCAGACCTCTGTCCATTTCCCTCCAGGATTAGGCCCTTATTGTCAGTGGTGGAGCCAGACACTCCAAAATTGAGGAAGTTAAAGGCAGAAAGCAGCCCTCTCACTCCCAGGGCAAAGAGGGGGAAAGGCTTGTTACATCAAGAGTCTTTCAAATCTTTCACTTTTGAGAGCAGAGTGCTTACATTTAAGAATCATGACCAAGCAGCAATGAGAAAACATAGAGAAGCAGAGGACAGAAGACTGCCCTGCGCATATCAATACACCCCAATGACAAAGGCAAAGATTTAACTGACCTGCTTAGCTATTAGTGTCTCACACCGCACAATGATTATCATCTTTCCCTGAAGCAAAACATCCTCTGAATTAGGGTGAAAAACAGATCTAAGGTGCCAAAGGAAGGCAACATGGAAATTCAGTTTCCTGCTCTCAGAGGAAGGAGGGTCGACAGCCCAATGGGTTAATGCACCTACTGCAGTCTCCTATGTGTAGCCTGCAGGCGACAAAGTCAGATGCTGGTGAGATGCTGATACAGGTTTACTTGCTATGCAGGGGCCTGTGGTCACCTCGCAGTGCCTCGAGAAGGTGTCCTGTTTGAGTCCCAGGGCTAATATCGTATCAACCGTGACCCGTAGATTGCACTTTTTCCCCTCGTTTTTTTTCAGTCAGTTGGGGCCAGAGAGACAAGCTTTTGTATGGGTGTTACCAAGGCCAAAGTGCAGAAAGAAAAGGAACAACTGTTAGTGGCAAAGCAGGTATTGAAGGGGTGCTAGCTGTTGGCTGATCGCGCAGGGCAATGCATCCCCATTTTCAATAAAAACAAATCTTTTTTTAAACTTCCCCAAAGAGATACCAAACATTGGATTAGAACTCAGGTTTCAAGCATTCCAAGACCAAGCACTTACCACTTGAGCCACTAGTGGCTGTGCTTCTGAGAGAAGCTTTCGGGCGTATATATCTTTCTTCTGCATGCCCCTGTGAACATACCCATTTGCATTGTGAAACATGTTCATTGAAGCCAACGAGGATAGAACATCTGGCCCCCCGCTCCGCCAAACTCCAGCTAACTGCAGTAGCCTAGAGGTTAAGTGCTTGGGTTACAGCGCTGGGGGCCTGGGTTCGAGTCCTACTTTCGCCGCATAATCTCATTGTACAGTTGTGGGAACCCCAACTCCTTCTAAAAGGTTCAGTGGGTATGAAAAGAGGGACCTGGTAAGGAGAGGGTGGAAGACAGCAGAGAGGTGGGACTGTGGAGGCGAGGAAGTGCAGGGTAAATAAAGGAGGAGGTGAGGCAGGCTAAAGAGGGAGGTAGGGCCAGATGAATGGGTCCCTGGGGAGAAGAGTAGGTGTTCAGTCAAGATTGGCCTGGGGATGTAGGAGAAAGGAGGCCTGGGGGCAGACAAGGGTGTAAGTTGGTGTCTCTGGGGGAGGAGGACCCTGAATTGTGGGGGGGTGTAAAAAGGGTCCTAATGTGGGGAAAAGGGGCATTGAGGAGGGAAAGAGGGTGGAATGGACTCCACAATGGGCTGACATTTGTTTTCCTTCCAGTGCTACCTCCCTCTTTAGCCTGCCCCACCTTTGTTTACCCTGCACATACTCTCCTCCATAGTCCCGCCTCTCTGTTTTCTTCCACCCCCCACCAGGGAACCCATGCCATGCCCTTCTAGACCTACCCCCACTCACCCAGCCCTTCCTCCTCTCCACAGGGACCCATTCATCCAGCCCTTCTTCTCCCTTTAGACTGCCCCACCTCCCACCTCCCTCTTTACCCTGCATTTCCTCAGTCCCACCTCTCTGCGTTCTTCCACTCTCCCTTTACCAGGCACCTCTTTTCTTGTGTTCAAGTCATTCCTATGCCGAAAGTAGCGGTACTGCAAGTGAAACTGGGAAGGCATGTTCAGTATGGATTATCTAATTATTCAAGATGAATGGTAGTCAAGGAAGATTTTGGAAACTCAGTGAAGTTAGAAAATGAAGAAGCCTGGAGCAAAGAGAGAGTGGCCAAGTTGCTGAGTGTGAATGAGAGAAGAAAGTTGAGGTATGGAAAATAAAAGGTATTTGCCACATGTCCCTACACAGGTCTGTTGTGTGTTCAGGTGAAGGAAAGGGGATGTGTTGTATCTAGGAACACGTACAATGTCATTAGGTAGTGGAGTGATGATAAGGTAAAGTCGCTTCGGTGGAATGAATAGCTGGAAGAAGCTTCTATCGGAATGTAAAATGCGATAGTGAATGGAAGGGAATGTATAGAATGTATTGATTTGAGGGTTGAGAGACGATTCGAGAGCCTGGAAGGTGTGGAAGCTGAGGCTGTTGCGCTAACAAAGCATTAAAAAAAACGTACCCACTGAACCTTTTAGGAGGAGTTTGGGTTCTCACAACTGTACAAGGAGATTATCTGGACCCAGGCCCCCCAGTGCTGTAATGCAAGCACTTAACCTCTAGGCCACTGCAGTTAGCTGGTATTTGGTGGAGCGGGGGGCCAGATGTTCTATCCTCGTTGGCTGAAGTGAACATGTTTCCCAATGCAAATGGGTATGCTCATAGGGGCATGCAGAAGAAAGATATATAAGCCCAAAATCTACTCTCAGAAGCACACCCACCAGTGGCTCAAGTGGTAAGTCCTTGGTCTTGGGATGCTGGAGACCTGAGTTCTAATCCAATGTCTGGTATCTCCTCAGCATTTTAAAAAAAAAATGTTTTAATTGAAAATGTGTATGCATTACCCTGCTCGATCAGCCAACAGTTAATGCCCCTTCAATACCTGCATTCCTACTAACAGTTGTGCCTTTGTTTTCTGCACTCTTGCCTTGGGAAAACCCATACAAAAGCTTGTCTCTCTGGCCCCAACTGTCTGGAGATACGAGGGGAAAAAGTGTAATCTATGGGTCATGGTTGATACGATATTTGCACTGGGACTCAAACAGGAAACTTTTTCGAGGCGCTGTGAGGTGACCACCGGCCCCTGCATAGCAAGCAAACCTGTATCAGCATCTCACCAGCATCTGACTTTGTCGCCTGCAGGCTACACATAGGAGGCTGCAGTAGGTGCATTAACCCATTGAGCTGTCGACCCTCCTTCCTCTCAGAGCAGGAAACTGAATTTCCATGTTGCCTTCCTTTGGCACCTTAGATCTGTCTTTCACCCTAATTCAGAGGATGTTGTGCTTCACAGAGAGATGATAATCATTGTGAGGTGTGTGCCACTAATAGCTATGTAGTTCCATTAAATCGTTGCCTTTGTCATTGGGGTGTATTGATATGCACAGGGCAGTCTTCTGTCCTCTTCTACTCTATTTTCTTTTATTGCTGCTTGTTCATGATTTTTAAATGTAACCTCTGTGCTCTCAAAAGTGAAAGATTTGAAAGACTCTTGCTGTAGCGAGCCTTTCCCAATCTTTGCCCTGGGGGTGAGAGCAGAGGCAGGGTAGGGCCTGAGGGGAAAAGGCCCACCCAAAATCTGTAAATGCCCACTCAGCAGCGCTGGGTGGGCATTTACAGATACTTTTGTCAATGCAGTGGGCCCAACTACATTAGCTTCGGGCCCCATTTGCTAGACAATCCTGGCTACGCCTCTGGTGCCTCCCACCTCAACAACCCAATTGCCCCTTCAGCCCTTCTTACTCATCTCACAGCACCTCCCATAAGTGAGGAATGCATCTTTTGTTGGTAGATTTCCCTCACGAGGCTTAGCTAGGCCTGCATTCCTTTTCAAAGGGCCGTAGAAGAGAGCAAAAAAGGAAAAGGCATAATAGAGCGGGAAGTAGGTGGAAGACGAGGGGGCAGGGGGGTTGGCAGTAAAAGAAACAGGGCCTGGCCTGGCAGAGAGTTAGAAGTTAGGGAACACAACAATGAGCGAGGGACAAGGAAAGATGTCTCAGGCATGCAGCTCTCTGAGTCTTCCCCACTGTGCCTGCAGAAAGAGACTCCCTTTTCCCAGCTACTCCCGGATGGATACATTTGCCTGGAGAGACCAGAACTAATGTCACTCAGGCAGAGGCTAAACAGAGGGCAGCTGAGCAGGCACACCCCTTCATTTTACTATGCTCCTGGGGTGGCTTCTGGGAGGAAAAAGGCATCAGTATTCCACCAAGATCATCTTCACCTAGGCCACCGTCACTAAGGTTTGCAAAGCAGGCTGTGACACTTTCTGAGGCCCACGTGGGAGAGCACAGATCCTAACCCTAAGTTGTGTGGGTGGCTGTACCAGTGGGGCTGCATAGGACATAGGGCTGTGCCCGTAAGGGCTGTGGTCGCGTTTGGGAGCGTTAGGGACGCGTGGAGGACGCAGGGCGCAGACCTCTGTCCATTTCCCTCCAGGATTAGGCCCTTATTGTCAGTGGTGGAGCCAGACACTCCAAAATTGAGGAAGTTAAAGGCAGAAAGCAGCCCTCTCACTCCCAGGGCAAAGAGGGGGAAAGGCTTGTTACATCAAGAGTCTTTCAAATCTTTCACTTTTGAGAGCAGAGTGCTTACATTTAAGAATCATGACCAAGCAGCAATGAGAAAACATAGAGAAGCAGAGGACAGAAGACTGCCCTGCGCATATCAATACACCCCAATGACAAAGGCAAAGATTTAACTGACCTGCTTAGCTATTAGTGTCTCACACCGCACAATGATTATCATCTTTCCCTGAAGCAAAACATCCTCTGAATTAGGGTGAAAAACAGATCTAAGGTGCCAAAGGAAGGCAATATGGAAATTCAGTTTCCTGCTCTCAGAGGAAGGAGGGTCGACAGCCCAATGGGTTAATGCACCTACTGCAGTCTCCTATGTGTAGCCTGCAGGCGACAAAGTCAGATGCTGGTGAGATGCTGATACAGGTTTACTTGCTATGCAGGGGCCTGTGGTCACCTCGCAGCACCTCGAGAAGGTGTCCTGTTTGAGTCCCAGTGCTAATATCGTATCAACCGTGACCCGTAGATTGCACTTTTTCCCCTCGTTTTTTTTCAGTCAGTTGGGGCCAGAGAGACAAGCTTTTGTATGGGTGTTACCAAGGCCAAAGTGCAGAAAGAAAAGGAACAACTGTTAGTGGCAAAGCAGGTATTGAAGGGGAGCTAGCTGTTGGCTGATCGCGCAGGGCAATGCATCCCCATTTTTCAATAAAAACAAATCTTTTTTTAAACATCCCCAAGGAGATACCAAACATTGGATTAGAACTCAGGTTTCAAGCATTCCAAGACCAAGCACTTACCACTTGAGCCACTAGTGGCTGTGCTTCTGAGAGAAGCTTTCGGGCGTATATATCTTTCTTCTGCATGCCCCTGTGAACATACCCATTTGCATTGTGAAACATGTTCATTGAAGCCAACGAGGATAGAACATCTGGCCCCCCGCTCCGCCAAACTCCAGCTAACTGCAGTAGCCTAGAGGTTAAGTGCTTGAGTCCTGCTCTCGCCACATAATCTCCTTGTACAGTTGTGGGAACCCCAACTCCTTCTTAAAGGTTCAGTGGGTATGAAAAGAGGTACCTGGTAAAGAGAGGGTGGAAGACAGCAGAGAGGTGGGACTGTGGAGGCGAGGAAGTGCAGGGTAAATAAAGGAGGAGGCGAGGCAGGCTAAAGAGGGAGGTAGGGCCAGATGAATGGGTCCCTGGGGAGAAGAGTAGGTGTTCGGTCAAGATTGGCCTGGCTATGTAGGAGAAAGGAGGCCTGGGGGCAGACAAGGGAGTAAATTGGTGTCTCTGGGGGAGGAGGACCCTGAATTGTGGGGGGGTGTAAAAAGGGTCCTAATGTGGGGAAAAGGGGCATTGAGGAGGGAAAGAGGGTGGAATGGACTCCACAATGGGCTGACATTTGTTTTCCTTCCAGTGCTACCTCCCTCTTTAGCCTGCCCCACCTTTGTTTACCCTGCACATACTCTCCTCCATAGTCCCGCCTCTCTGTTTTCTTCCACCCCCCACCAGGGAACCCATGCCATGCCCTTCTAGACCTACCCCCACTCACCCAGCCCTTCCTCCTCTCCACAGGGACCCATTCATCCAGCCCTTCTTCTCCCTTTAGACTGCCCCACCTCCCACCTCCCACTTTATCCTGCATTTCCTCAGTCCCACCTCTCTGCGTTCTTCCACTCTCCCTTTACCAGGCACCTCTTTTCTTGTGTTCAAGTCATTCCTATGCCGAAAGTAGCGGTACTGCAAGTGAAACTGGGAAGGCATGTTCAGTATGGATTATCTAATTATTCAAGATAAATGGTAGTCAAGGAAGATTTTGGAAACTCAGTGAAGTTAGAAAATGAAGAAGCCTGGAGCAAAGAGAGAGTGGCCAAGTTGCTGAGTGTGAATGAGAGAAGAAAGTTGAGGTATGGAAAATAAAAGGTATTTGCCACATGTCCCTACACAGGTCTGTTGTGTGTTCAGGTGAAGGAAAGGGGATGTGTTGTATCTAGGAACACGTACAATGTCATTAGGTAGTGGAGTGATGATAAGGTAAAGTCGCTTCGGTGGAATGAGTAGCTGGAAGAAGCTTCTATCGGAATGTAAAATGCGATAGTGAATGGAAGGGAAAGTATAGAATGTATTGATTTGAGGGTTGAGAGACGATTCGAGAGCCTGGAAGGTGTGGAAGCTGAGGCTGTTGCGCTAACAAAGCATTAAAAAAAACGTACCCACTGAACCTTTTAGGCGGAGTTTGGGTTCTCACAACTGTACAAGGAGATTATGAGCCGAGAGCAGGACCCGAACCCAGGCCCCCCAGTGCTGTAATGCAAGCACTTAACCTCTAGGCCACTGCAGTTAGCTGGTATTTGGTGGAGCGGGGGGCCAGATGTTCTATCCTCGTTGGCTGAAGTGAACATGTGTCCCCAATGCAAATGGGTATGCTCATAGGGGCATGCAGAAGAAAGATATATACGCCCAAAATCTAATCTCAGAAGCACACCCACCAGTGGCTCAAGTGGTAAGTGCTTGGTCTTTGGATGCTGAAGACCTGAGTTCTAATTCAATGTCTGGTATCTCCTCAGGATTTTTTTAAAAAAAATGTTTTAATTGAAAATGTGTATGCATTACCCTGCTCGATCAGCCAACAGTTAATGCCCCTTCAATACCTGCATTCCTACTAACAGTTGTGCCTTTGTTTTCTGCACTCTTTCCTTGGCAACACCCATACAAAAGCTTGTCTCTCTGGCCCCAACTGTCTGGAGATACGAGGGGAAAAAGTGTAATCTACGGGTCATGGTTGATACGATATTTGCACTGGGACTCAAACAGGAAACCTTTTCGAGGCGCTGTGAGGTGACCACCGGCCCCTGCATAGCAAGCAAACCTGTATCAGCATCTCACCAGCATCTGACTTTGTCGCCTGCAGGCTACACATAGGAGGCTGCAGTAGGTGCATTAACCCATTGAGCTGTCGACCCTCCTTCCTCTCAGAGCAGGAAACTGAATTTCCATGTTGCCTTCCTTTGGCACCTTAGATCTGTCTTTCACCCTAATTCAGAGGATGTTGTGCTTCACAGAGAGATGATAATCATTGTGAGGAGTGTGCCACTAATAGCTATGTAGTTCCGTTAAATCGTTGCCTTTGTCATTGGGGTGTATTGATATGCACAGGGCAGTCTTCTGTCCTCTGCTACTCTATGTTCTTTTATTGCTGCTTGTTCATGATTTTTAAATGTAACCACTGTGCTCTCAAAAGTGAAAGATTTGAAAGACTCTTGCTGTAGCGAGCCTTTCCCACTCTTTGCCCTGGGGGTGAGAGCAGAGGCAGGGTAGGGCCTGAGGGGAAAAGGCCCACCCAAAATCTGTAAATGCCCACTCAGCAGCGCTGGGTGGGCATTTACAGATACTTTTGTCAATGCAGTGGGCCCAACTACATTAGCTTCGGGCCCCATTTGCTAGACAATCCTGGCTACGCCTCTGGTGCCTCCCACCTCAACAACCCAATTGCCCCTTCAGCCCTTCTTACTCATCTCACAGCACCTCCCATAAGTGAGGAATGCATCTTTTGTTGGTAGATTTCCCTCACGAGGCTTAGCTAGGCCTGCATTCCTTTTCAAAGGGCCGTAGAAGAGAGCAAAAAAGGAAAAGGCATAATAGAGCGGGAAGTAGGTGGAAGACGAGGGGGCAGGGGAGTTGGCAGTAAAAGAAACAGGGCCTGGCCTGGCAGAGAGTTAGAAGTTAGGGAACACAACAATGAGCGAGGGACAAGGAAAGATGTCTCAGGCATGCAGCTCTCTGAGTCTTCCCCACTGTGCCTGCAGAAAGAGACTCCCTTTTCCCAGCTACTCCCGGATGGATACTTTTGCCTGGAGAGACCAGAACTAATGTCACTCAGGCAGAGGCTAAACAGAGGGCAGCTGAGCAGCACACCCCTTCATTTTACTATGCTCCTGGGGTGGCTTCTGGGAGGAAAAAGGCATCAGTATTCCACCAAGATCATCTTCACCTAGGCCACCGTCAATAAGGTTTGCAAAGCAGGCTGTGACACTTTCTGAGGCCCACGTGGGAGAGCACAGATCCTAACCCTAAGTTGTGTGGGTGGCTGTACCAGTGGGGCTGCATAGGACATAGGGCTGTGCCTGTAAGGGCTGTGGTCGCGTTTGGGAGCGTTAGGGACGTGTGGAGGACGCAGGGCGCAGACCTCTGTCCATTTCCCTCTAGGATTAGGCCCTTATTGTCAGTGGTGGAGCCAGACACTCCAAAATTGAGGAAGTTAAAGGCAGAAAGCAGCCCTCTCACTCCCAGGGCAAAGAGGGGGAAAGGCTTGTTACATCAAGAGTCTTTCAAATCTTTCACTTTTGAGAGCAGAGTGCTTACATTTAAGAATCATGACCAAGCAGCAATGAGAAAACATAGAGAAGCAGAGGACAGAAGACTGCCCTGCGCATATCAATACACCCCAATGACAAAGGCAAAGATTTAACTGACCTGCTTAGCTATTAGTGTCTCACACCGCACAATGATTATCATCTTTCCCTGAAGCAAAACATCCTCTGAATTAGGGTGAAAAACAGATCTAAGGTGCCAAAGGAAGGCAACATGGAAATTCAGTTTCCTGCTCTCAGAGGAAGGAGGGTCGACAGCCCAATGGGTTAATGCACCTACTGCAGTCTCCTATGTGTAGCCTGCAGGCGACAAAGTCAGATGCTGGTGAGATGCTGATACAGGTTTACTTGCTATGCAGGGGCCTGTGGTCACCTCGCAGCGCCTCGAGAAGGTGTCCTGTTTGAGTCCCAGTGCTAATATCGTATCAACCGTGACCCGTAGATTGCACTTTTTCCCCTCGTTTTTTTTCAGTCAGTTGGGGCCAGAGAGACAAGCTTTTGTATGGGTGTTACCAAGGCCAAAGTGCAGAAAGAAAAGGAACAACTGTTAGTGGCAAAGCAGGTATTGAAGGGGTGCTAGCTGTTGGCTGATCGCGCAGGGCAATGCATCCCCATTTTTCAATAAAAACAAATCTTTTTTTAAACATCCCCAAGGAGATACCAAACATTGGATTAGAAATCAGGTTTCAAGCATTCCAAGACCAAGCACTTACCACTTGAGCCACTAGTGGCTGTGCTTCTGAGAGAAGCTTTCAGGTGTATATATCTTTCTTCTGCATGCCCCTGTGAACATACCCATTTGCATTGTGAAACATGTTCATTGAAGCCAACGAGGATAGAACATCTGGCCCCACGCTCCGCCAAACTCCAGCTAACTGCAGTAGCCTAGAGGTTAAGTGCTTGGGTTACAGCGCTGGGGGCCTGGGTTCGGGTCCTACTTTCGCCACATAATCTCATTGTACAGTTGTGGGAACCCCAACTCCTTCTAAAAGGTTCAGTGGGTATGAAAAGAGGTACCTGGTAAAGAGAGGGTGGAAGACAGCAGAGAGGTGGGACTGTGGAGGCGCGGAAGTGCAGGGTAAATAAAGGAGGAGGCGAGGCAGGCTAAAGAGGGAGGTAGGGCCAGATGAATGGGTCCCTGGGGAGAAGAGTAGGTGTTCGGTCAAGATTGGCCTGGGGATGTAAAAGAAAGGAGGCCTGGGGGCAGACAAGGGAGTAAGTTGGTGTCTCTGGGGGAGGAGGACCCTGAATTGTGGGGGGGTGTAAAAAGGGTCCTAATGTGGGGAAAAGGGGCATTGAGGAGGGAAAGAGGGTGGAATGGACTCCACAATGGGCTGACATTTGTTTTCCTTCCAGTGCTACCTCCCTCTTTAGCCTGCCCCACCTTTGTTTACCCTGCACATACTCTCCTCCATAGTCCCGCCTCTCTGTTTTTTTCCACCCCCCACCAGGGAACCCATGCCATGCCCTTCTAGACCTACCCCCACTCACCCAGCCCTTCCTCCTCTCCACAGGGACCCATTCATCCAGCCCTTCTTCTCCCTTTAGACTGCCCCACCTCCCACCTCCCTCTTTACCCTGCATTTCCTCAGTCCCACCTCTCTGCGTTCTTCCACTCTCCCTTTACCAGGCACCTCTTTTCTTGTGTTCAAGTCATTCCTATGCCGAAAGTAGCGGTACTGCAAGTGAAACTGGGAAGGCATGTTCAGTATGGATTATCTAATTATTCAAGATGAATGGTAGTCAAGGAAGATTTTGGAAACTCAGTGAAGTTAGAAAATGAAGAAGCCTGGAGCAAAGAGAGAGTGGCCAAGTTGCTGAGTGTGAATGAGAGAAGAAAGTTGAGGTATGGAAAATAAAAGGTATTTGCCACATGTCCCTACACAGGTCTGTTGTGTGTTCAGGTGAAGGAAGGGGATGTGTTGTATCTAGGAACACGTACAATGTCATTAGGTAGTGGAGTGATGATAAGGTAAAGTCGCTTCGGTGGAATGAATAGCTGGAAGAAGCTTCTATCGGAATGTAAAATGCGATAGTGAATGGAAGGGAATGTATAGAATGTATTGATTTGAGGGTTGAGAGTCGATTCGAGAGCCTGGAAGGTGTGGAAGCTGAGGCTGTTGCGCTAACAAAGCATTAAAAAAAAACGTACCCACTGAACCTTTTAGGAGGAGTTTGGGTTCTCACAACTGTACAAGGAGATTATCTGCAGAGAGCAGGACCCGAACACAGGCCCCCCAGTGCTGTAATGCAAGCACTTAACCTCTAGGCCACTGCAGTTAGCTGGTCTTTGGTGGAGCGGGGGGCCAGATGATCTATCCTCGGTGGCTGAAGTGAACATGTTTCCCAATGCAAATGGGTATGCTCATAGGGGCATGCAGAAGAAAGATATATACGCCCAAAATCTACTCTCAAAAGCACACCCACCAGTGGCTCAAGTGGTAAGTGCTTGGTCTTTGGATGCTGGAGACCTGAGTTCTAATCCAATGTCTGGTATCTCCTCAGCATTTTTTTAAAAAAAATGTTTTAATTGAAAATGTGTATGCATTACCCTGCTCGATCAGCCAACAGTTAATGCCCCTTCAATACCTGCATTCCTACTAACAGTTGTGCCTTTGTTTTCTGCACTCTTGCCTTGGGAACACCCATACAAAAGCTTGTCTCTCTGGCCCCAACTGTCTGGAGATACGAGGGGAAAAAGTGTAATCTACGGGTCATGGTTGATACGATATTTGCACTGGGACTCAAACAGGAAACCTTTTCGAGGCGCTGTGAGGTGACCACCGGCCCCTGCATAGCAAGCAAACCTGTATCAGCATCTCACCAGCATCTGACTTTGTCGCCTGCAGGCTACACATAGGAGGCTGCAGTAGGTGCATTAACCCATTGAGCTGTCGACCCTCCTTCCTCTCAGAGCAGGAAACTGAATTTCCATGTTGCCTTCCTTTGGCACCTTATATCTGTCTTTCACCCTAATTCAGAGGATGTTGTGCTTCACAGAGAGATGATAATCATTGTGAGGTGTGTGCCACTAATAGCTATGTAGTTCCGTTAAATCGTTGCCTTTGTCATTGGGGTGTATTGATATGCACAGGGAAGTCTTCTGTCCTCTGCTACTCTATGTTCTTTTATTGCTGCTTGTTCATGATTTTTAAATGTAACCACTGTGCTCTCAAAAGTGAAAGATTTGAAAGACTCTTGCTGTAGCAAGCCTTTCCCACTCTTTGCCCTGGGGGTGAGAGCAGAGGCAGGGTAGGGCCTGAGGGGAAAAGGCCCACCCAAAATCTGTAAATGCCCACTCAGCAGCGCTGGGTGGGCATTTACAGATACTTTTGTCAATGCAGTGGGCCCAACTACATTAGCTTCGGGCCCCATTTGCTAGACAATCCTGGCTACGCCTCTGGTGCCTCCCACCTCAACAACCCAATTGCCCCTTCAGCCCTTCTTACTCATCTCACAGCACCTCCCATAAGTGAGGAATGCATCTTTTGTTGGTAGATTTCCCTCACGAGGCTTGGCTAGGCCAGCATTCCTTTTCAAAGGGCCGTAGAAGAGAGCAAAAAAGGAAAAGGCATAATAGAGCGGGAAGTAGGTGGAAGACGAGCGGGCAGGAGGGTTGGCAGTAAAAGAAACAGGGCCTGGCCTGGCAGAGAGTTAGAAGTTAGGGAACACAACAATGAGCGAGGGACAAGGAAAGATGTCTCAGGCATGCAGCTCTCTGAGTCTTCCCCACTGTGCCTGCAGAAAGAGACTCCCTTTTCCCAGCTACTCCCAGATGGATACTTTTGCCTGGAGAGACCAGAACTAATGTCACTCAGGCAGAGGCTAAACAGAGGGCAGCTGAGCAGGCACACCCCTTCATTTTACTATGCTCCTGGGGTGGCTTCTGGGAGGAAAAAGGCATCAGTATTCCACCAGGATCATCTTCACCTAGGCCACCGTCACTAAGGTTTGCAAAGCAGGCTGTGACACTTTCTGAGGCCCACGTGGGGAGAGCACAGATCCTAACCCTAAGTTGTGTGGGTGGCTGTACCAGTGGGGCTGCATAGGACATAGGGCTGTGCCCGTAAGGGCTGTGGTCGCGTTTGGGAGCGTTAGGGACGCGTGGAGGACGCAGGGCGCAGACCTCTGTCCATTTCCCTCCAGGATTAGGCCCTTATTGTCAGTGGTGGAGCCAGACACTCCAAAATTGAGGAAGTTAAAGGCAGAAAGCAGCCCTCTCACTCCCAGGGCAAAGAGGGGGAAAGGCTTGTTACATCAAGAGTCTTTCAAATCTTTCACTTTTGAGAGCAGAGTGCTTACATTTAAGAATCATGACCAAGCAGCAATGAGAAAACATAGAGAAGCAGAGGACAGAAGACTGCCCTGCGCATATCAATACACCCCAATGACAAAGGCAAAGATTTAACTGACCTGCTTAGCTATTAGTGTCTCACACCGCACAATGATTATCATCTTTCCCTGAAGCAAAACATCCTCTGAATTAGGGTGAAAAACAGATCTAAGGTGCCAAAGGAAGGCAACATGGAAATTCAGTTTCCTGCTCTCAGAGGAAGGAGGGTCGACAGCCCAATGGGTTAATGCACCTACTGCAGTCTCCTATGTGTAGCCTGCAGGCGACAAAGTCAGATGCTGGTGAGATGCTGATACAGGTTTACTTGCTATGCATGGGCCTGTGGTCACCTCGCAGCGCCTCGAGAAGGTGTCCTGTTTGAGTCCCAGTGCTAATATCGTATCAACCGTGACCCGTAGATTGCACTTTTTCCCCTCGTTTTTTTTCAGTCAGTTGGGGCCAGAGAGACAAGCTTTTGTATGGGTGTTACCAAGGCCAAAGTGCAGAAAGAAAAGGAACAACTGTTAGTGGCAAAGCAGGTATTGAAGGGGTGCTAGCTGTTGGCTGATCGCGCAGGGCAATGCATCCCCATTTTTCAATAAAAACAAATCTTTTTTTAAACATCCCCAAGGAGATACCAAACATTGGATTAGAAATCAGGTTTCAAGCATTCCAAGACCAAGCACTTACCACTTGAGCCACTAGTGGCTGTGCTTCTGAGAGAAGCTTTCGGGCGTATATATCTTTCTTCTGCATGCCCCTGTGAACATACCCATTTGCATTGTGAAACATGTTCATTGAAGCCAACGAGGATAGAACATCTGGCCCCCCGCTCCGCCAAACTCCAGCTAACTGCAGTAGCCTAGAGGTTAAGTGCTTGGGCTACAGCGCTGGGGGCCTGGGTTCGAGTCCTACTTTCGCCACATAATCTCATTGTACAGTTGTGGGAACCCCAACTCCTTCTAAAAGGTTCAGTGGGTATGAAAAGAGGTACCTGGTAAAGAGAGGGTGGAAGACAGCAGAGAGGTGGGACTGTGGAGGTGAGGAAGTGCAGGGTAAATAAAGGAGGAGGCGAGGCAGGCTAAAGAGGGAGGTAGGGCCAGATGAATGGGTCCCTGGGGAGAAGAGTAGGTGTTGGGTCAAGATTGGCCTGGGGATGTAAGAGAAAGGAGGCCTGGGGGCAGACAAGGGAGTAAGTTGGTGTCTCTGGGGGGGGAGGAGGAGGACCCTGAATTGTGGGGGGGTATAAAAAGGGTCCTAATGTGGGGAAAAGGGGCATTGAGGAGGGAAAGAGGGTGGAATGGACTCCACAATGGGCTGACATTTGTTTTCTTTCCAGTGCTACCTCCCTCTTTAGCCTGCCCCACCTTTGTTTACCCTGCACATACTCTCCTCCATAGTCCCGCCTCTCTGTTTTCTTCCACCCCCCACCAGGGAACCCATGCCATGCCCTTCTAGACCTACCCCCACTCACCCAGCCCTTCCTCCTCTCCACAGGGACCCATTCATCCAGCCCTTCTTCTCCCTTTAGACTGCCCCACCTCCCACCTCCCTCTTTACCCTGCATTTCCTCAGTCCCACCTCTCTGCGTTCTTCCACTCTCCCTTTACCAGGCACCTCTTTTCTTGTGTTCAAGTCATTCCTATGCCGAAAGTAGCAGTACTGCAAGTGAAACTGTGAAGGCATGTTCAGTATGGATTATCTAATTATTCAAGATGAATGGTAGTCAAGGAAGATTTTGGAAACTCAGTGAAGTTAGAAAATGAAGACGCCTGGAGCAAAGAGAGAGTGGCCAAGTTGCTGAGTGTGAATGAGAGAAGAAAGTTGAGGTATGGAAAATAAAAGGTATTTGCCACATGTCCCTACACAGGTCTGTTGTGTGTTCAGGTGAAGGAAAGGGGATGTGTTGTATCTAGGAACACGTACAATGTCATTAGGTAGTGGAGTGATGATAAGGTAAAGTCGCTTTGGTGGAATGAATAGCTGGAAGAAGCTTTTATCGGAATGTAAAATGCGATAGTGAATGGAAGGGAATGTATAGAATGTATTGATTTGAGGGTTGAGAGACGATTCGAGAGCCTGGAAGGTGTGGAAGCTGAGGCTGTTGCGCTAACAAAGCATTAAAAAAAACGTACCCACTGAACCTTTTAGGAGGAGTTTGGGTTCTCACAATTGTACAAGGAGATTATCTGCCGAGAGCAGGACCCGAACCCAGGCCCCCCAGTACTGTAATGCAAGCACTTAACCTCTAGGCCACTGCAGTTAGCTGGTATTTGGTGGAGCGGGGGGCCAGATGTTCTATCCTCGTTGGCTGAAGTGAACATGTTTCCCAATGCAAATGGGTATGCTCATAGGGGCATGCAGAAGAAAGATATATACGCCCAAAATCTACTCTCAGAAGCACACCCACCAGTGGCTCAAGTGGTAAGTGCTTGGTCTTTGGATGCTGGAGACCTGAGTTCTAATCCAATGTCTGGTATCTCCTCAGCATTTTTTTTAAAAAAATGTTTTAATTGAAAATGTGTATGCATTACCCTGCTCGATCAGCCAACAGTTAATGCCCCTTCAATACCTGCATTCCTACTAACAGTTGTGCCTTTGTTTTCTGCACTCTTGCCTTGGGAACACCCATACAAAAGCTTGTCTCTCTGGCCCCAACTGTCTGGAGATACGAGGGGAAAAAGTGTAATCTACGGGTCATGGTTGATACGATATTTGCACTGGGACTCAAACAGGAAACCTTTTCGAGGCGCTGTGAGGTGACCACCGGCCCCTGCATAGCAAGCAAACCTGTATCAGCATCTCACCAGCATCTGACTTTGTCGCCTGCAGGCTACACATAGGAGGCTGCAGTAGGTGCATTAACCCATTGAGCTGTCGACCCTCCTTCCTCTCAGAGCAGGAAACTGAATTTCCATGTTGCCTTCCTTTGGCACCTTAGATCTGTCTTTCACCCTAATTCAGAGGATGTTGTGCTTCACAGAGAGATGATAATCATTGTGAGGTGTGTGCCACTAATAGCTATGTAGTTCCGTTAAATCGTTGCCTTTGTCATTGGGGTGTATTGATATGCACAGGGCAGTCTTCTGTCCTCTGCTACTCTATGTTCTTTTATTGCTGCTTGTTCATGATTTTTAAATGTAACCACTGTGCTCTCAAAAGTGAAAGATTTGAAAGACTCTTGCTGTAGCGAGCCTTTCCCACTCTTTGCCCTGGGGGTGAGAGCAGAGGCAGGGTAGGGCCTGAGGGGAAAAGGCCCACCCAAAATCTGTAAATGCCCACTCAGCAGCGCTGGGTGGGCATTTACAGATACTTTTGTCAATGCAGTGGGCCCAACTACATTAGCTTCGGGCCCCATTTGCTAGACAATCCTGGCTACGCCTCTGGTGCCTCCCACCTCAACAACCCAATTGCCCCTTCAGCCCTTCTTACTCATCTCACAGCACCTCCCATAAGTGAGGAATGCATCTTTTGTTGGTAGATTTCCCTCACGAGGCTTAGCTAGGCCTGCATTCCTTTTCAAAGGGCCGTAGAAGAGAGCAAAAAAGGAAAAGGCATAATAGAGCGGGAAGTAGGTGGAAGACGAGGGGGCAGGGGAGTTGGCAGTAAAAGAAACAGGGCCTGGCCTGGCAGAGAGTTAGAAGTTAGGGAACACAACAATGAGCGAGGGACAAGGAAAGATGTCTCAGGCATGCAGCTCTCTGAGTCTTCCCCACTGTGCCTGCAGAAAGAGACTCCCTTTTCCCAGCTACTCCCGGATGGATACTTTTGCCTGGAGAGACCAGAACTAATGTCACTCAGGCAGAGGCTAAACAGAGGGCAGCTGAGCAGGCACACCCCTTCATTTTACTATGCTCCTGGGGTGGCTTCTGGGAGGAAAAAGGCATCAGTATTCCACCAAGATCATCTTCACCTAGGCCACCGTCAATAAGGTTTGCAAAGCAGGCTGTGACACTTTCTGAGGCCCACGTGGGAGAGCACAGATCCTAACCCTAAGTTGTGTGGGTGGCTGTACCAGTGGGGCTGCATAGGACATAGGGCTGTGCCCGTAAGGGCTGTGGTCGCATTTGGGAGCGTTAGGGACGCGTGGAGGACGCAGGGTGCAGACCTCTGTCCATTTCCCTCCAGGATTAGGCCCTTATTGTCAGTGGTGGAGCCAGACACTCCAAAATTGAGGAAGTTAAAGGCAGAAAGCAGCCCTCTCACTCCCAGGGCAAAGAGGGGGAAAGGCTTGTTACATCAAGAGTCTTTCAAATCTTTCACTTTTGAGAGCAGAGTGCTTACATTTAAGAATCATGACCAAGCAGCAATGAGAAAACATAGAGAAGCAGAGGACAGAAGACTGCCCTGCGCATATCAATACACCCCAATGACAAAGGCAAAGATTTAACTGACCTGCTTAGCTATTAGTGTCTCACACCGCACAATGATTATCATCTTTCCCTGAAGCAAAACATCCTCTGAATTAGGGTGAAAAACAGATCTAAGGTGCCAAAGGAAGGCAACATGGAAATTCAGTTTCCTGCTCTCAGAGGAAGGAGGGTCGACAGCCCAATGGGTTAATGCACCTACTGCAGTCTCCTATGTGTAGCCTGCAGGCGACAAAGTCAGATGCCCGTGAGATGCTGATACAGGTTTACTTGCTATGCAGGGGCCTGTGGTCACCTCGCAGCGCCTCGAGAAGGTGTCCTGTTTGAGTCCCAGTGCTAATATCGTATCAACCGTGACCCGTAGATTGCACTTTTTCCCCTCGTTTTTTTTCAGTCAGTTGGGGCCAGAGAGACAAGCTTTTGTATGGGTGTTACCAAGGCCAAAGTGCAGAAAGAAAAGGAACAACTGTTAGTGGCAAAGCAGGTATTGAAGGGGTGCTAGCTGTTGGCTGATCGCGCAGGGCAATGCATCCCCATTTTTCAATAAAAACAAATCTTTTTTTAAACATCCCCAAGGAGATACCAAACATTGGATTAGAAATCAGGTTTCAAGCATTCCAAGACCAAGCACTTACCACTTGAGCCACTAGTGGCTGTGCTTCTGAGAGAAGCTTTCGGGTGTATATATCTTTCTTCTGCATGCCCCTGTGAACATACCCATTTGCATTGTGAAACATGTTCATTGAAGCCAACGAGGATAGAACATCTGGCCCCCCGCTCCGCCAAACTCCAGCTAACTGCAGTAGCCTAGAGGTTAAGTGCTTGGGTTACAGCGCTGGGTGCCTGGGTTCGAGTCCTACTTTCGCCACATAATCTCATTGTACAGTTGTGGGAACCCCAACTCCTTCTAAAAGGTTCAGTGGGTATGAAAAGAGGTACCTGGTAAAGAGAGGGTGGAAGACAGCAGAGAGGTGGGACTGTGGAGGCGCAGAAGTGCAGGGTAAATAAAGGAGGAGGCGAGGCAGGCTAAAGAGGGAGGTAGGGCCAGATGAATGGGTCCCGGGGAAGAAGAGTAGGTGTTCGGTCAAGATTGGCCTGGGGATGTAAGAGAAAGGAGGCCTGGGGGCAGACAAGGGAGTAAGTTGGTCTCTCTGGGGGAGGAGGACCCTGAATTGTGGGGGGGTGTAAAAAGGGTCCTAATGTGGGGAAAAGGGGAATTGAGGGTGGAATGGACTCCACAATGGGCTGACATTTGTTTTCTTTCCAGTGCTACCTCCCTCTTTAGCCTGCCCCACCTTTGTTTAACCTGCACATACTCTCCTCCATAGTCCCGCCTCTCTGTTTTCTTCCACCCCCCACCAGGGAACCCATGCCATGCCCTTCTAGACCTACCCCCACTCACCCAGCCCTTCCTCCTCTCCACAGGGACCCATTCATCCAGCCCTTCTTCTCCCTTTAGACTGCCCCACCTCCCACCTCCCTCTTTACCCTGCATTTCCTCAGTCCCACCTCTCTGCGTTCTTCCACTCTCCCTTTACCAGGCACCTCTTTTCTTGTGTTCAAGTCATTCCTAAGCCGAAAGTAGCGGTACTGCAAGTGAAACTGGGAAGGCATGTTCAGTATGGATTATCTAATTATTCAAGATGAATGGTAGTCAAGGAAGATTTTGGAAACTCAGTGAAGTTAGAAAATGAAGAAGCCTGGAGCAAAGAGAGAGTGGCCAAGTTGCTGAGTGTGAATGAGAGAAGAAAGTTGAGGTATGGAAAATAAAAGGTATTTGCCACATGTCCCTACACAGGTCTGTTGTGTGTTCAGGTGAAGGAAGGGGATGTGTTGTATCTAGGAACACGTACAATGTCATTAGGTAGTGGAGTGATGATAAGGTAAAGTCGCTTCGGTGGAATGAATAGCTGGAAGAAGCTTCTATCGGAATGTAAAATGCGATAGTGAATGGAAGGGAATGTATAGAATGTATTGATTTGAGGGTTGAGAGTCGATTCGAGAGCCTGGAAGGTGTGGAAGCTGAGGCTGTTGCGCTAACAAAGCATTAAAAAAAACGTACCCACTGAACCTTTTAGGAGGAGTTTGGGTTCTCACAACTGTACAAGGAGATTATCTGCCGAGAGCAGGACCCGAACCCAGGCCCCCCAGTGCTGTAATGCAAGCACTTAACCTCTAGGCCACTGCAGTCAGCTGGTATTTGGTGGAGCGAGGGGCCAGATGTTCTATCCTCGTTGGCTGAAGTGAACATGTTTCCCAATGCAAATGGGTATGCTCATAGGGGCATGCAGAAGAAAGATATATACGCCCAAAATCTACTCTCAAAAGCACACCCACCAGTGGCTCAAGTGGTAAGTGCTTGGTCTTTGGATGCTGGAGACCTGAGTTCTAATCCAATGTCTGGTATCTCCTCAGCATTTTTTTAAAAAAAATGTTTTAATTGAAAATGTGTATGCATTACCCTGCTCGATCAGCCAACAGTTAATGCCCCTTCAATACCTGCATTCCTACTAACAGTTGTGCCTTTGTTTTCTGCACTCTTGCCTTGGGAACACCCATACAAAAGCTTGTCTCTCTGGCCCCAACTGTCTGGAGATACGAGGGGAAAAAGTGTAATCTACGGGTCATGGTTGATACGATATTTGCACTGGGACTCAAACAGGAAACCTTTTCGAGGCGCTGTGAGGTGACCACCGGCCCCTGCATAGCAAGCAAACCTGTATCAGCATCTCACCAGCATCTGACTTTGTCACCTGCAGGCTACACATAGGAGGCTGCAGTAGGTGCATTAACCCATTGAGCTGTCGACCCTCCTTCCTCTCAGAGCAGGAAACTGAATTTCCATGTTGCCTTCCTTTGGCACCTTAGATCTGTCTTTCACCCTAATTCAGAGGATGTTGTGCTTCACAGAGAGATGATAATCATTGTGAGGTGTGTGCCACTAATAGCTATGTAGTTCCGTTAAATCGTTGCCTTTGTCATTGGGGTGTATTGATATGCACAGGGCAGTCTTCTGTCCTCTGCTACTCTATGTTCTTTTATTGCTGCTTGTTCATGATTTTTAAATGTAACCACTGGGCTCTCAAAAGTGAAAGATTTGAAAGACTCTTGCTGTAGCGAGCCTTTCCCACTCTTTGCCCTGGGGGTGAGAGCAGAGGCAGGGTAGGGCCTGGGGGGAAAGGCCCACCCAAAATCTGTAAATGCCCACTCAGCAGCGCTGGGTGGGCATTTACAGATACTTTTGTCAATGCAGTGGGCCCAACTACATTACCTTCGGGCCCCATTTGCTAGACAATCCTGGCTACGCCTCTGGTGCCTCCCACCTCAACAACCCAATTGCCCCTTCAGCCCTTCTTACTCATCTCACAGTACCTCTCATAAGTGAGGAATGCATCTTTTGTTGGTAGATTTCCCTCACGAGGCTTAGCTAGGCCTGCATTCCTTTTCAAAGGGCCGTAGAAGAGAGCAAAAAAGGAAAAGGCATAATAGAGCGGGAAGTAGGTGGAAGACGAGGGGGCAGGGGGGTTGGCAGTAAAAGAAACAGGGCCTGGCCTGGCAGAGAGTTAGAAGTTAGGGAACACAACAATGAGCGAGGGACAATGAAAGATGTCTCAGGCATGCAGCTCTCTGAGTCTTCCCCACTGTGCCTGCAGAAAGAGACTCCCTTTTCCCAGCTACTCTCGGATGGATACTTTTGCCTGGAGAGACCAGAATTAATGTCACTCAGGCAGAGGCTAAACAGAGGGCAGCTGAGCAGGCACACCCCTTCATTTTACTATGCTCCTGGGGTGGCTTCTGGGAGGAAAAAGGCATCAGTATTCCACCAAGATCATCTTCACCTAGGCCACCGTCACTAAGGTTTGCAAAGCAGGCTGTGACACTTTCTGAGGCCCACGTGGGAGAGCACAGATCCTAACCCTAAGTTGTGTGGGTGGCTGTACCAGTGGGGCTGCATAGGACATAGGGCTGTGCCCGTAAGGGCTGTGGTCGCGTTTGGGAGCGTTAGGAACGCGTGGAGGACGCAGGGCGCAGACCTCTGTCCATTTCCCTCCAGGATTAGGCCCTTATTGTCAGTGGTGGAGCCAGACACTCCAAAATTGAGGAAGTTAAAGGCAGAAAGCAGCCCTCTCACTCCCAGGGCAAAGAGGGGGAAAGGCTTGTTACATCAAGAGTCTTTCAAATCTTTCACTTTTGAGAGCAGAGTGCTTACATTTAAGAATCATGACCAAGCAGCAATGAGAAAACATAGAGAAGCAGAGGACAGAAGACTGCCCTGCGCATATCAATACACCCCAATGACAAAGGCAAAGATTTAACTGACCTGCTTAGCTATTAGTGTCTCACACCGCACAATGATTATCATCTTTCCCTGAAGCAAAACATCCTCTGAATTAGGGTGAAAAACAGATCTAAGGTGCCAAAGGAAGGCAACATGGAAATTCAGTTTCCTGCTCTCAGAGGAAGGAGGGTCGACAGCCCAATGGGTTAATGCACCTACTGCAGTCTCCTATGTGTAGCCTGCAGGCGACAAAGTCAGATGCTGGTGAGATGCTGATACAGGTTTACTTGCTATGCAGGGGCCTGTGGTCACCTCGCAGCGCCTCGAGAAGGTGTCCTGTTTGAGTCCCAGTGCTAATATCGTATCAACCGTGACCCGTAGATTGCACTTTTTCCCCTCGTTTTTTTTCAGTCAGTTGGGGCCAGAGAGACAAGCTTTTGTATGGGTGTTACCAAGGCCAAAGTGCAGAAAGAAAAGGAACAACTGTTAGTGGCAAAGCAGGTATTGAAGGGGTGCTAGCTGTTGGCTGATCGCGCAGGGCAATGCATCCCCATTTTTCAATAAAAACAAATCTTTTTTTAAACATCCCCAAGGAGATACCAAACATTGGATTAGAAATCAGGTTTCAAGCATTCCAAGACCAAGCACTTACCACTTGAGCCACTAGTGGCTGTGCTTCTGAGAGAAGCTTTCGGGTGTATATATCTTTCTTCTGCATGCCCCTGTGAACATACCCATTTGCATTGTGAAACATGTTCATTGAAGCCAACGAGGATAGAACATCTGGCCCCCCGCTCCGCCAAACTCCAGCTAACTGCAGTAGCCTAGAGGTTAAGTGCTTGGGTTACAGCGCTGGGGGCCTGGGTTCGAGTCCTACTTTCGCCACATAATCTCATTGTACAGTTGTGGGAACCCCAACTCCTTCTAAAAGGTTCAGTGGGTATGAAAAGAGGTACCTGGTAAAGAGAGGGTGGAAGACAGCAGAGAGGTGGGACTGTGGAGGCGCGGAAGTGCAGGGTAAATAAAGGAGTAGGCGAGGCAGGCTAAAGAGGGAGGTAGGGCCAGATGAATGGGTCCCTGGGGAGAAGAGTAGGTGTTCGGTCAAGATTGGCCTGGGGATGTAAGAGAAAGGAGGCCTGGGGGCAGACAAGGGAGTAAGTTGGTCTCTCTGGGGGAGGAGGACCCTGAATTGTGGGGGGGTGTAAAAAGGGTCCTAATGTGGGGAAAAGGGGCATTGAGGAGGGAAAGAGGGTGGAATGGACTCCACAATGGGCTGACATTTGTTTTCCTTCCAGTGCTACCTCCCTCTTTAGCCTGCCCCACCTTTGTTTACCCTGCACATACTCTCCTCCATAGTCCCGCCTCTCTGTTTTCTTCCACCCCCCACCAGGGAACCCATGCCATGCCCTTCTAGACCTACCCCCACTCACCCAGCCCTTCCTCCTCTCCACAGGGACCCATTCATCCAGCCCTTCTTCTCCCTTTAGACTGCCCCACCTCCCACCTCCCTCTTTACCCTGCATTTCCTCAGTCCCACCTCTCTGCGTTCTTCCACTCTCCCTTTACCAGGCACCTCTTTTCTTGTGTTCAAGTCATTCCTATGCCGAAAGTAGCGGTACTGCAAGTGAAACTGGGAAGGCATGTTCAGTATGGATTATCTAATTATTCAAGATGAATGGTAGTCAAGGAAGATTTTGGAAACTCAGTGAAGTTAGAAAATGAAGAAGCCTGGAGCAAAGAGAGAGTGGCCAAGTTGCTGAGTGTGAATGAGAGAAGAAAGTTGAGGTATGGAAAATAAAAGGTATTTGCCACATGTCCCTACACAGGTCTGTTGTGTGTTCAGGTGAAGGAAGGGGATGTGTTGTATCTAGGAACACGTACAATGTCATTAGGTAGTGGAGTGATGATAAGGTAAAGTCGCTTCGGTGGAATGAATAGCTGGAAGAAGCTTCTATCGGAATGTAAAATGCGATAGTGAATGGAAGGGAATGTATAGAATGTATTGATTTGAGGGTTGAGAGTCGATTCGAGAGCCTGGAAGGTGTGGAAGCTGAGGCTGTTGCGCTAACAAAGCATTAAAAAAAACGTACCCACTGAACCTTTTAGGAGGAGTTTGGGTTCTCACAACTGTACAAGGAGATTATCTGCCGAGAGCAGGACCCGAACCCAGGCCCCCCAGTGCTGTAATGCAAGCACTTAACCTCTAGGCCACTGCAGTTAGCTGGCATTTGGTGGAGCGGGGGGCCAGATGCTCTATCCTCGTTGGCTGAAGTGAACATGTTTCCCAATGCAAATGGGTATGCTCATAGGGGCATGCAGAAGAAAGATATATACGCCCAAAATCTACTCTCAAAAGCACACCCACCAGTGGCTCAAGTGGTAAGTGCTTGGTCTTTGGATGCTGGAGAACTGAGTTCTAATCCAATGTCTGGTATCTCCTCAGCATTTTTTAAAAAAAAATGTTTTAATTGAAAATGTGTATGCATTACCCTGCTCGATCAGCCAACAGTTAATGCCCCTTCAATACCTGCATTCCTACTAACAGTTGTGCCTTTGTTTTCTGCACTCTTGCCTTGGGAACACCCATACAAAAGCTTGTCTCTCTGGCCCCAACTGTCTGGAGATACGAGGGGAAAAAGTGTAATCTACGGGTCATGGTTGATACGATATTTGCACTGGGACTCAAACAGGAAACCTTTTCGAGGCGCTGTGAGGTGACCACCGGCCCCTGCATAGCAAGCAAACCTGTATCAGCATCTCACCAGCATCTGACTTTGTCGCCTGCAGGCTACACATAGGAGGCTGCAGTAGGTGCATTAACCCATTGAGCTGTCGACCCTCCTTCCTCTCAGAGCAGGAAACTGAATTTCCATGTTGCCTTCCTTTGGCACCTTAGATCTGTCTTTCACCCTAATTCAGAGGATGTTGTGCTTCACAGAGAGATGATAATCATTGTGAGGTGTGTGCCACTAATAGCTATGTAGTTCCGTTAAATCGTTGCCTTTGTCATTGGGGTGTATTGATATGCACAGGGCAGTCTTCTGTCCTCTGCTACTCTATGTTCTTTTATTGCTGCTTGTTCATGATTTTTAAATGTAACCACTGTGCTCTCAAAAGTGAAAGATTTGAAAGACTCTTGCTGTAGCGAGCCTTTCCCACTCTTTGCCCTGGGGGTGAGAGCAGAGGCAGGGTAGGGCCTGGGGGGAAAAGGCCCACCCAAAATCTGTAAATGCCCACTCAGCAGCGCTGGGTGGGCATTTACAGATACTTTTGTCAATGCAGTGGGCCCAACTACATTAGCTTCGGGCCCCATTTGCTAGACAATCCTGGCTACGCCTCTGGTGCCTCCCACCTCAACAACCCAATTGCCCCTTCAGCCCTTCTTACTCATCTCACAGTACCTCCCATAAGTGAGGAATGCATCTTTTGTTGGTAGATTTCCCTCACGAGGCTTAGCTAGGCCTGCATTCCTTTTCAAAGGGCCGTAGAAGAGAGCAAAAATGGAAAAGGCATAATAGAGCGGGAAGTAGGTGGAAGACGAGGGGGCAGGGGGGTTGGCAGTAAAAGAAACAGGGCCTGGCCTGGCAGAGAGTTAGAAGTTAGGGAACACAACAATGAGCGAGGGACAAGGAAAGATGTCTCAGGCATGCAGCTCTCTGAGTCTTCCCCACTGTGCCTGCAGAAAGAGACTCCCTTTTCCCAGCTACTCCCGGATGGATACTTTTGCCTGGAGAGACCAGAACTAATGTCACTCAGGCAGAGGCTAAACAGAGGGCAGCTGAGCAGGCACACCCCTTCATTTTACTATGCTCCTGGGGTGGCTTCTGGGAGGAAAATGGCATCAGTATTCCACCAAGATCATCTTCACCTAGGCCACCGTCACTAAGGTTTGCAAAGCAGGCTGTGACACTTTCTGAGGGCCACGTGGGAGAGCACAGATCCTAACCCTAAGTTGTGTGGGTGGCTGTACCAGTGGGGCTGCATAGGACATAGGGCTGTGCCCGTAAGGGCTGTGGTCGCGTTTGGGAGCGTTAGGGACGCGTGGAGGACGCAGGGCGCAGACCTGTGTCCATTTCCCTCCAGGATTAGGCCCTTATTGTCAGTGGTGGAGCCAGACACTCCAAAATTGAGGAAGTTAAAGGCAGAAAGCAGCCCTCTCACTCCCAGGGCAAAGAGGGGGAAAGGCTTGTTACATCAAGAGTCTTTCAAATCTTTCACTTTTGAGAGCAGAGTGCTTACATTTAAGAATCATGACCAAGCAGCAATGAGAAAACATAGAGAAGCAGAGGACAGAAGACTGCCCTGCGCATATCAATACACCCCAATGACAAAGGCAAAGATTTAACTGACCTGCTTAGCTATTAGTGTCTCACACCGCACAATGATTATCATCTTTCCCTGAAGCAAAACATCCTCTGAATTAGGGTGAAAAACAGATCTAAGGTGCCAAAGGAAGGCAACATGGAAATTCAGTTTCCTGCTCTCAGAGGAAGGAGGGTCGACAGCCCAATGGGTTAATGCACCTACTGCAGTCTCCTATGTGTAGCCTGCAGGCGACAAAGTCAGATGCTGGTGAGATGCTGATACAGGTTTACTTGCTATGCAGGGGCCTGTGGTCACCTCGCAGCGCCTCGAGAAGGTGTCCTGTTTGAGTCCCAGTGCTAATATCGTATCAACCGTGACCCGTAGATTGCACTTTTTCCCCTCGTTTTTTTTCAGTCAGTTGGGGCCAGAGAGACAAGCTTTTGTATGGGTGTTACCAAGGCCAAAGTGCAGAAAGAAAAGGAACAACTGTTAGTGGCAAAGCAGGTATTGAAGGGGTGCTAGCTGTTGGCTGATCGCGCAGGGCAATGCATCCCCATTTTTCAATAAAAACAAATCTTTTTTTAAACATCCCCAAGGAGATACCAAACATTGGATTAGAAATCAGGTTTCAAGCATTCCAAGACCAAGCACTTACCACTTGAGCCACTAGTGGCTGTGCTTCTGAGAGAAGCTTTCGGGTGTATATATCTTTCTTCTGCATGCCCCTGTGAACATACCCATTTGCATTGTGAAACATGTTCATTGAAGCCAACGAGGATAGAACATCTGGCCCCCCGCTCCGCCAAACTCCAGCTAACTGCAGTAGCCTAGAGGTTAAGTGCTTGGGTTACAGCGCTGGGGGCCTGGGTTCGAGTCCTACTTTCGCCACATAATCTCATTGTACAGTTGTGGGAACCCCAACTCCTTCTAAAAGGTTCAGTGGGTATGAAAAGAGGTACCTGGTAAAGAGAGGGTGGAAGACAGCAGAGAGGTGGGACTGTGGAGGCGCGGAAGTGCAGGGTAAATAAAGGAGGAGGCGAGGCAGGCTAAAGAGGGAGGTAGGGCCAGATGAATGGGTCCCGAGAGAGAAGAGTAGGTGTTCGGTCAAGATTGGCCTGGGGATGTAGGAGAAAGGAGGCCTGGGGGCAGACAAGAGAGTAAGTTGGCCCCTCTGGGGGAGGAGGACCCTGGATTGTGGGGGGGTGTAAAAAGGGTCCTAATGTGGGGAAAAGGGGCATTGAGGAGGGAAAGAGGGTGGAATGGACTCCACAATGGGCTGACATTTGTTTTCCTTCCAGTGCTACCTCCCTCTTTAGCCTGCCCCACCTTTGTTTACCCTGCACATACTCTCCTTCATAGTCCCGCCTCTCTGTTTTCTTCCACCCCCCACCAGGGAACCCATGCCATGCCCTTCTAGACCTACCCCCACTCACCCAGCCCTTCCTCCTCTCCACAGGGACCCATTCATCCAGCCCTTCTTCTCCCTTTAGACTGCTCCACCTCCCACCTCCCTCTTTACCCTGCATTTCCTCAGTCCCACCTCTCTGCGTTCTTCCACTCTCCCTTTACCAGGCACCTCTTTTCTTGTGTTCAAGTCATTCCTATGCCGAAAGTAGCGGTACTGCAAGTGAAACTGGGAAGGCATGTTCAGTATGGATTATCTAATTATTCAAGATGAATGGTAGTCAAGGAAGATTTTGGAAACTCAGTGAAGTTAGAAAATGAAGAAGCCTGGAGCAAAGAGAGAGTGGCCAAGTGGCTGAGTGTGAATGAGAGAAGAAAGTTGAGGTATGGAAAATAAAAGGTATTTGCCACATGTCCCTACACAGGTCTGTTGTGTGTTCAGGTGAAGGAAGGGGATGTGTTGTATCTAGGAACACGTACAATGTCATTAGGTAGTGGAGTGATGATAAGGTAAAGTCGCTTCGGTGGAATGAATAGCTGGAAGAAGCTTCTATCGGAATGTAAAATGCGATAGTGAATGGAAGGGAATGTATAGAATGTATTGATTTGAGGGTTGAGAGTCGATTCGAGAGCCTGGAAGGTGTGGAAGCTGAGGCTGTTGCGCTAACAAAGCATTAAAAAAAACGTACCCACTGAACCTTTTAGGAGGAGTTTGGGTTCTCACAACTGTACAAGGAGATTATCTGCCGAGAGCAGGACCTGAACCCAGGCCCCCCAGTGCTGTAATGCAAGCACTTAACCTCTAGGCCACTGCAGTTAGCTGGTATTTGGTGGAGCGGGGGGCCAGATGTTCTATCCTCGTTGGCTGAAGTGAACATGTTTCCCAATGCAAATGGGTATGCTCATAGGGGCATGCAGAAGAAAGATATATATGCCCAAAATCTACTCTCAAAAGCACACCCACCAGTGGCTCAAGTGGTAAGTGCTTGGTCTTTGGATGCTGGAGACCTGAGTTCTAATCCGATGTCTGGTATCTCCTCAGCATTTTTTTTAAAAAAATGTTTTAATTGAAAATGTGTATGCATTACCCTGCTCGATCAGCCAACAGTTAATGCCCCTTCAATACCTGCATTCCTACTAACAGTTGTGCCTTTGTTTTCTGCACTCTTGCCTTGGGAACACCCATGCAAAAGCTTGTCTCTCTGGCCCCAACTGTCTGGAGATACGAGGGGAAAAAGTGTAATCTACGGGTCATGGTTGATACGATATTTGCACTGGGACTCAAACAGGAAACCTTTTCGAGGCGCTGTGAGGTGACCACCGGCCCCTGCATAGCAAGCAAACCTGTATCAGCATCTCACCAGCATCTGACTTTGTCGCCTGCAGGCTACACATAGGAGGCTGCAGTAGGTGCATTAACCCATTGAGCTGTCGACCCTCCTTCCTCTCAGAGCAGGAAACTGAATTTCCATGTTGCCTTCCTTTGGCACCTTAGATCTGTCTTTCACCCTAATTCAGAGGATGTTGTGCTTCACAGAGAGATGATAATCATTGTGAGGTGTGTGCCACTAATAGCTATGTAGTTCCGTTAAATCGTTGCCTTTGTCATTGGGGTGTATTGATATGCACAGGGCAGTCTTCTGTCCTCTGCTACTCTATGTTCTTTTATTGCTGCTTGTTCATGATTTTTAAATGTAACCACTGTGCTCTCAAAAGTGAAAGATTTGAAAGACTCTTGCTGTAGCGAGCCTTTCCCACTCTTTGCCCTGGGGGTGAGAGCAGAGGCAGGGTAGGGCCTGGGGGGAAAAGGCCCACCCAAAATCTGTAAATGCCCACTCAGCAGCGCTGGGTGGGCATTTACAGATACTTTTGTCAATGCAGTGGGCCCAACTACATTAGCTTCGGGCCCCATTTGCTAGACAATCCTGGCTACGCCTCTGGTGCCTCCCACCTCAACAACCCAATTGCCCCTTCAGCCCTTCTTACTCATCTCACAGTACCTCCCATAAGTGAGGAATGCATCTTTTGTTGGTAGATTTCCCTCACGAGGCTTAGCTAGGCCTGCATTCCTTTTCAAAGGGCCGTAGAAGAGAGCAAAAAAAGAAAAGGCATAATAGAGCGGGAAGTAGGTGGAAGACGAGGGGGCAGGGGGGTTGGCAGTAAAAGAAACAGGGCCTGGCCTGGCAGAGAGTTAGAAGTTAGGGAACACAACAATGAGCGAGGGACAAGGAAAGATGTCTCAGGCATGCAGCTCTCTGAGTCTTCCCCACTGTGCCTGCAGAAAGAGACTCCCTTTTCCCAGCTACTCCCGGATGGATACTTTTGCCTGGAGAGACCAGAACTAATGTCACTCAGGCAGAGGCTAAACAGAGGGCAGCTGAGCAGGCACACCCCTTCATTTTACTATGCTCCTGGGGTGGCTTCTGGGAGGAAAATGGCATCAGTATTCCACCAAGATCATCTTCACCTAGGCCACCATCACTAAGGTTTGCAAAGCAGGCTGTGACACTTTCTGAGGCCCACGTGGGAGAGCAAAGATCCTAACCCTAAGTTGTGTGGGTGGCTGTACCAGTGGGGCTGCATAGGACATCGGGCTGTGCCCGTAAGGGCTGTGGTCGCGTTTGGGAGCGTTGGGGACGCGTGGAGGACGCAGGGCGCAGACCTCTGTCCATTTCCCTCCAGGATTAGGCCCTTATTGTCAGTGGTGGAGCCAGACACTCCAAAATTGAGGAAGTTAAAGGCAGAAAGCAGCCCTCTCACTCCCAGGGCAAAGAGGGGGAAAGGCTTGTTACATCAAGAGTCTTTCAAATCTTTCACTTTTGAGAGCAGAGTGCTTACATTTAAGAATCATGACCAAGCAGCAATGAGAAAACATAGAGAAGCAGAGGACAGAAGACTGCCCTGCGCATATCAATACACCCCAATGACAAAGGCAAAGATTTAACTGACCTGCTTAGCTATTAGTGTCTCACACCGCACAATGATTATCATCTTTCCCTGAAGCAAAACATCCTCTGAATTAGGGTGAAAAACAGATCTAAGGTGCCAAAGGAAGGCAACATGGAAATTCAGTTTCCTGCTCTCAGAGGAAGGAGGGTCGACAGCCCAATGGGTTAATGCACCTACTGCAGTCTCCTATGTGTAGCCTGCAGGCGACAAAGTCAGATGCTGGTGAGATGCTGATACAGGTTTACTTGCTATGCAGGGGCCTGTGGTCACCTCGCAGCGCCTCGAGAAGGTGTCCTGTTTGAGTCCCAGTGCTAATATCGTATCAACCGTGACCGTAGATTGCACTTTTTCCCCTCGTTTTTTTTTCAGTCAGTTGGGGCCAGAGAGACAAGCTTTTGTATGGGTGTTACCAAGGCCAAAGTGCAGAAAGAAAAGGAACAACTGTTAGTGGCAAAGCAGGTATTGAAGGGGTGCTAGCTGTTGGCTGATCGCGCAGGGCAATGCATCCCCATTTTTCAATAAAAACAAATCTTTTTTTAAACATCCCCAAGGAGATACCAAACATTGGATTAGAAATCAGGTTTCAAGCATTCCAAGACCAAGCACTTACCACTTGAGCCATTAGTGGCTGTGCTTCTGAGAGAAGCTTTCGGGTGTATATATCTTTCTTCTGCATGCCCCTGTGAACATACCCATTTGCATTGTGAAACATGTTCATTGAAGCCAACGAGGATAGAACATCTGGCCCCCCGCTCCGTCAAACTCCAGCTAACTGCAGTAGCCTAGAGGTTAAGTGCTTGGGCTACAGCGCTGGCGGCCTGGGTTCGAGTCCTACCTTCGCCACATAATCTCATTGTACAGTTGTGGGAACCCCAACTCCTTCTAAAAGGTTCAGTGGGTATGAAAAGAGGTACCTGGTAAAGAGAGGGTGGAAGACAGCAGAGAGGTGGGACTGTGGAGGCGAGGAAGTGCAGGGTAAATAAAGGAGGAGGCGAGGGTGGTAGGGCCAGATGAATGGGTCCCTGGGGAGAAGAGTAGGTGTTCGGACAAGATTGGCCTGGGGATGTAAGAGAAAGGAGGCCTGGGGGCAGACAAGGGAGTAAGTTGGTGTCTCTGGGGGAGGAGGACCCTGAATTGTGGGGAGGTGTAAAAAGAGTTCTAATGTGGGGAAAAGGGGCATTGAGGAGGGCAAGAGGGTGGAATGGACTCCACAATGGGCTGACATTTGTTTTCTTTCCAGTGCTACCTCCCTCTTTAGCCTGCCCCACCTTTGTTTAACCTGCACATACTCTCCTCCATAGTCCCGCCTCTCTGTTTTCTTCCACCCCCCACCAGGGAACCCATGCCATGCCCTTCTAGACCTACCCCCACTCACCCAGCCCTTCCTCCTCTCCACAGGGACCCATTCATCCAGCCCTTCTTCTCCCTTTAGACTGCCCCACCTCCCACCTCCCTCTTTACCCTGCATTTCCTCAGTCCCACCTCTCTGCGTTCTTCCACTCTCCCTTTACCAGGCACCTCTTTTCTTGTGTTCAAGTCATTCCTAAGCCGAAAGTAGCGGTACTGCAAGTGAAACTGGGAAGGCATGTTCAGTATGGATTATCTAATTATTCAAGATGAATGGTAGTCAAGGAAGATTTTGGAAACTCAGTGAAGTTAGAAAATGAAGAAGCCTGGAGCAAAGAGAGAGTGGCCAAGTTGCTGAGTGTGAATGAGAGAAGAAAGTTGAGGTATGGAAAATAAAAGGTATTTGCCACATGTCCCTACACAGGTCTGTTGTGTGTTCAGGTGAAGGAAGGGGATGTGTTGTATCTAGGAACACGTACAATGTCATTAGGTAGTGGAGTGATGATAAGGTAAAGTCGCTTCGGTGGAATGAATAGCTGGAAGAAGCTTCTATCGGAATGTAAAATGCGATAGTGAATGGAAGGGAATGTATAGAATGTATTGATTTGAGGGTTGAGAGTCGATTCGAGAGCCTGGAAGGTGTGGAAGCTGAGGCTGTTGCGCTAACAAAGCATTAAAAAAAACGTACCCACTGAACCTTTTAGGAGGAGTTTGGGTTCTCACAACTGTACAAGGAGATTATCTGCCGAGAGCAGGACCCGAACCCAGGCCCCCCAGTGCTGTAATGCAAGCACTTAACCTCTAGGCCACTGCAGTCAGCTGGTATTTGGTGGAGCGAGGGGCCAGATGTTCTATCCTCGTTGGCTGAAGTGAACATGTTTCCCAATGCAAATGGGTATGCTCATAGGGGCATGCAGAAGAAAGATATATACGCCCAAAATCTACTCTCAAAAGCACACCCACCAGTGGCTCAAGTGGTAAGTGCTTGGTCTTTGGATGCTGGAGACCTGAGTTCTAATCCAATGTCTGGTATCTCCTCAGCATTTTTTTAAAAAAAATGTTTTAATTGAAAATGTGTATGCATTACCCTGCTCGATCAGCCAACAGTTAATGCCCCTTCAATACCTGCATTCCTACTAACAGTTGTGCCTTTGTTTTCTGCACTCTTGCCTTGGGAACACCCATACAAAAGCTTGTCTCTCTGGCCCCAACTGTCTGGAGATACGAGGGGAAAAAGTGTAATCTACGGGTCATGGTTGATACGATATTTGCACTGGGACTCAAACAGGAAACCTTTTCGAGGCGCTGTGAGGTGACCACCGGCCCCTGCATAGCAAGCAAACCTGTATCAGCATCTCACCAGCATCTGACTTTGTCGCCTGCAGGCTACACATAGGAGACTGCAGTAGGTGCATTAACCCATTGAGCTGTCGACCCTCCTTCCTCTCAGAGCAGGAAACTGAATTTCCATGTTGCCTTCCTTTGGCACCTTAGATCTGTCTTTCACCCTAATTCAGAGGATGTTGTGCTTCACAGAGAGATGATAATCATTGTGAGGTGTGTGCCACTAATAGCTATGTAGTTCCGTTAAATCGTTGCCTTTGTCATTGGGGTGTATTGATATGCACAGGGCAGTCTTCTGTCCTCTGCTACTCTATGTTCTTTTATTGCTGCTTGTTCATGATTTTTAAATGTAACCACTGGGCTCTCAAAAGTGAAAGATTTGAAAGACTCTTGCTGTAGCGAGCCTTTCCCACTCTTTGCCCTGGGGGTGAGAGCAGAGGCAGGGTAGGGCCTGGGGGGAAAGGCCCACCCAAAATCTGTAAATGCCCACTCAGCAGCGCTGGGTGGGCATTTACAGATACTTTTGTCAATGCAGTGGGCCCAACTACATTACCTTCGGGCCCCATTTGCTAGACAATCCTGGCTACGCCTCTGGTGCCTCCCACCTCAACAACCCAATTGCCCCTTCAGCCCTTCTTACTCATCTCACAGTACCTCTTATAAGTGAGGAATGCATCTTTTGTTGGTAGATTTCCCTCACGAGGCTTAGCTAGGCCTGCATTCCTTTTCAAAGGGCCGTAGAAGAGAGCAAAAAAGGAAAAGGCATAATAGAGCGGGAAGTAGGTGGAAGACGAGGGGGCAGGGGGGTTGGCAGTAAAAGAAACAGGGCCTGGCCTGGCAGAGAGTTAGAAGTTAGGGAACACAACAATGAGCGAGGGACAATGAAAGATGTCTCAGGCATGCAGCTCTCTGAGTCTTCCCCACTGTGCCTGCAGAAAGAGACTCCCTTTTCCCAGCTACTCTCGGATGGATACTTTTGCCTGGAGAGACCAGAATTAATGTCACTCAGGCAGAGGCTAAACAGAGGGCAGCTGAGCAGGCACACCCCTTCATTTTACTATGCTCCTGGGGTGGCTTCTGGGAGGAAAAAGGCATCAGTATTCCACCAAGATCATCTTCACCTAGGCCACCGTCACTAAGGTTTGCAAAGCAGGCTGTGACACTTTCTGAGGCCCACGTGGGAGAGCACAGATCCTAACCCTAAGTTGTGTGGGTGGCTGTACCAGTGGGGCTGCATAGGACATAGGGCTGTGCCCGTAAGGGCTGTGGTCGCGTTTGGGAGCGTTAGGGACGCGTGGAGGACGCAGGGCGCAGACCTCTGTCCATTTCCCTCCAGGATTAGGCCCTTATTGTCAGTGGTGGAGCCAGACACTCCAAAATTGAGGAAGTTAAAGGCAGAAAGCAGCCCTCTCACTCCCAGGGCAAAGAGGGGGAAAGGCTTGTTACATCAAGAGTCTTTCAAATCTTTCACTTTTGAGAGCAGAGTGCTTACATTTAAGAATCATGACCAAGCAGCAATGAGAAAACATAGAGAAGCAGAGGACAGAAGACTGCCCTGCGCATATCAATACACCCCAATGACAAAGGCAAAGATTTAACTGACCTGCTTAGCTATTAGTGTCTCACACCGCACAATGATTATCATCTTTCCCTGAAGCAAAACATCCTCTGAATTAGGGTGAAAAACAGATCTAAGGTGCCAAAGGAAGGCAACATGGAAATTCAGTTTCCTGCTCTCAGAGGAAGGAGGGTCGACAGCCCAATGGGTTAATGCACCTACTGCAGTCTCCTATGTGTAGCCTGCAGGCGACAAAGTCAGATGCTGGTGAGATGCTGATACAGGTTTACTTGCTATGCAGGGGCCTGTGGTCACCTCGCAGCGCCTCGAGAAGGTGTCCTGTTTGAGTCCCAGTGCTAATATCGTATCAACCGTGACCCGTAGATTGCACTTTTTCCCCTCGTTTTTTTTCAGTCAGTTGGGGCCAGAGAGACAAGCTTTTGTATGGGTGTTACCAAGGCCAAAGTGCAGAAAGAAAAGGAACAACTGTTAGTGGCAAAGCAGGTATTGAAGGGGTGCTAGCTGTTGGCTGATCGCGCAGGGCAATGCATCCCCATTTTTCAATAAAAACAAATCTTTTTTTAAACATCCCCAAGGAGATACCAAACATTGGATTAGAAATCAGGTTTCAAGCATTCCAAGACCAAGCACTTACCACTTGAGCCACTAGTGGCTGTGCTTCTGAGAGAAGCTTTCGGGTGTATATATCTTTCTTCTGCATGCCCCTGTGAACATACCCATTTGCATTGTGAAACATGTTCATTGAAGCCAACGAGGATAGAACATCTGGCCCCCCGCTCCGCCAAACTCCAGCTAACTGCAGTAGCCTAGAGGTTAAGTGCTTGGGTTACAGCGCTGGGGGCCTGGGTTCGAGTCCTACTTTCGCCACATAATCTCATTGTACAGTTGTGGGAACCCCAACTCCTTCTAAAAGGTTCAGTGGGTATGAAAAGAGGTACCTGGTAAAGAGAGGGTGGAAGACAGCAGAGAGGTGGGACTGTGGAGGCGCGGAAGTGCAGGGTAAATAAAGGAGGAGGCGAGGCAGGCTAAAGAGGGAGGTAGGGCCAGATGAATGGGTCCCTGGGGAGAAGAGTAGGTGTTCGGTCAAGATTGGCCTGGGGATGTAAGAGAAAGGAGGCCTGGGGGCAGACAAGGGAGTAAGTTGGTCTCTCTGGGGGAGGAGGACCCTTAATTGTGGGGGGGTGTAAAAAGGGTCCTAATGTGGGGAAAAGGGGCATTGAGGAGGGAAAGAGGGTGGAATGGACTCCACAATGGGCTGACATTTGTTTTCCTTCCAGTGCTACCTCCCTCTTTAGCCTGCCCCACCTTTGTTTACCCTGCACATACTCTCCTCCATAGTCCCGCCTCTCTGTTTTCTTCCACCCCCCACCAGGGAACCCATGCCATGCCCTTCTAGACCTACCCCCACTCACCCAGCCCTTCCTCCTCTCCACAGGGACCCATTCATCCAGCCCTTCTTCTCCCTTTAGACTGCCCCACCTCCCACCTCCCTCTTTACCCTGCATTTCCTCAGTCCCACCTCTCTGCGTTCTTCCACTCTCCCTTTACCAGGCACCTCTTTTCTTGTGTTCAAGTCATTCCTATGCCGAAAGTAGCGGTACTGCAAGTGAAACTGGGAAGGCATGTTCAGTATGGATTATCTAATTATTCAAGATGAATGGTAGTCAAGGAAGATTTTGGAAACTCAGTGAAGTTAGAAAATGAAGAAGCCTGGAGCAAAGAGAGAGTGGCCAAGTTGCTGAGTGTGAATGAGAGAAGAAAGTTGAGGTATGGAAAATAAAAGGTATTTGCCACATGTCCCTACACAGGTCTGTTGTGTGTTCAGGTGAAGGAAAGGGGATGTGTTGTATCTAGGAACACGTACAATGTCATTAGGTAGTGGAGTGATGATAAGGTAAAGTCGCTTCGGTGGAATGAATAGCTGGAAGAAGCTTCTATCGGAATGTAAAATGCGATAGTGAATGGAAGGGAATGTATAGAATGTATTGATTTGAGGGTTGAGAGACGATTCGAGAGCCTGGAAGGTGTGGAAGCTGAGGCTGTTGCGCTAACAAAGCATTAAAAAAAACGTACCCACTGAACCTTTTAGGAGGAGTTTGGGTTCTCACAACTGTACAAGGAGATTATCTGCCGAGAGCAGGACCCGAACCCAGGCCCCCCAGTGCTGTAATGCAAGCACTTAACCTCTAGGCCACTGCAGTTAGCTGGTATTTGTTGGAGCGGGGGGCCAGATGTTTTATCCTCGTTGGCTGAAGTGAACATGTTTCCCAATGCAAATGGGTATGCTCATAGGGGCATGCAGAAGAAAGATATATACGCCCAAAATCTACTCTCAGAAGCACACCCACCAGTGGCTCAAGTGGTAAGTGCTTGGTCTTTGGATGCTGGAGACCTGAGTTCTAATCCAATGTCTGGTATCTCCTCAGCATTTTTTAAAAAAAAATGTTTTAATTGAAAATGTGTATGCATTACCCTGCTCGATCAGCCAACAGTTAATGCCCCTTCAATACCTGCATTCCTACTAACAGTTGTGCCTTTGTTTCCTGCACTCTTGCCTTGGGAACACCCATACAAAAGCTTGTCTCTCTGGCCCCAACTGTCTGGAGATACGAGGGGAAAAAGTGTAATCTACGGGTCATGGTTGATACGATATTTGCACTGGGACTCAAACAGGAAACCTTTTCGAGGCGCTGTGAGGTGACCACCGGCCCCTGCATAGCAAGCAAACCTGTATCAGCATCTCACCAGCATCTGACTTTGTCGCCTGCAGGCTACACATAGGAGGCTGCAGTAGGTGCATTAACCCATTGAGCTGTCGACCCTCCTTCCTCTCAGAGCAGGAAACTGAATTTCCATGTTGCCTTCCTTTGGCACCTTAGATCTGTCTTTCACCCTAATTCAGAGGATGTTGTGCTTCACAGAGAGATGATAATCATTGTGAGGTGTGCGCCACTAATAGCTATGTAGTTCCGTTAAATCGTTGCCTTTGTCATTGGGGTGTATTGATATGCACAGGGCAGTCTTCTGTCCTCTGCTACTCTATGTTCTTTTATTGCTGCTTGTTCATGATTTTTAAATGTAACCACTGTGCTCTCAAAAGTGAAAGATTTGAAAGACTCTTGCTGTAGCGAGCCTTTCCCACTCTTTGCCCTGGGGGTGAGAGCAGAGGCAGGGTAGGGCCTGGGGGGAAAAGGCCCACCCAAAATCTGTAAATGCCCACTCAGCAGCGCTGGGTGGGCATTTACAGATACTTTTGTCAATGCAGTGGGCCCAACTACATTAGCTTCGGGCCCCATTTGCTAGACAATCCTGGCTACGCCTCTGGTGCCTCCCACCTCAACAACCCAATTGCCCCTTCAGCCCTTCTTACTCATCTCACAGCACTTCCCATAAGTGAGGAATGCATCTTTTGTTCGTAGATTTCCCTCACGAGGCTTAGCTAGGCCTGCATTCCTTTTCAAAGGGCCGTAGAAGAGAGCAAAAAAGGAAAAGGCATAATAGAGCGGGAAGTAGGTGGAAGACGAGGGGGCAGGAGGGTTGGCAGTAAAAGAAACAGGGCCTGGCCTGGCAGAGAGTTAGAAGTTAGGGAACACAACAATGAGCGAGGGACAAGGAAAGATGTCTCAGGCATGCAGCTCTCTGAGTCTTCCCCACTGTGCCTGCAGAAAGAGACTCCCTTTTCCCAGCTACTCCCGGATGGATACTTTTGCCTGGAGAGACCAGAACTAATGTCACTCAGGCAGAGGCTAAACAGAGGGCAGCTGAGCAGGCACACCCCTTCATTTTACTATGCTCCTGGGGTGGCTTCTGGGAGGAAAAAGGCATCAGTATTCCACCAAGATCATCTTCACCTAGGCCACCGTCACTAAGGTTTGCAAAGCAGGCTGTGACACTTTCTGAGGCCCACGTGGGCGAGCACAGATCCTAACCCTAAGTTGTGTGGGTGGCTGTACCAGTGGGGCTGCATAGGACATAGGGCTGTGCCCGCGTTTGGGAGCGTTAGGGACGCGTGGAGGACGCAGGGCGCAGACCTCTGTCCATTTCCCTCCAGGATTAGGCCCTTATTGTCAGTGGTGGAGCCAGACTCTCCAAAATTGAGGAAGTTAAAGGCAGAAAGCAGCCCTCTCACTCCCAGGGCAAAGAGGGGGAAAGGCTTGTTACATCAAGAGTCTTTCAAATCTTTCACTTTTGAGAGCAGAGTGCTTACATTTAAGACTCATGACCAAGCAGCAATGAGAAAACATAGAGAAGCAGAGGACAGAAGACTGCCCTGCGCATATCAATACACCCCAATGACAAAGGCAAAGATTTAACTGACCTGCTTAGCTATTAGTGTCTCACACCGCACAATGATTATCATCTTTCCCTGAAGCAAAACATCCTCTGAATTAGGGTGAAAAACAGATCTAAGGTGCCAAAGGAAGGCAACATGGAAATTCAGTTTCCTGCTCTCAGAGGAAGGAGGGTCGACAGCCCAATGGGTTAATGCACCTACTGCAGTCTCCTATGTGTAGCCTGCAGGTGACAAAGTCAGATGCTGGTGAGATGCTGATACAGGTTTACTTGCTATGCAGGGGCCTGTGGTCACCTCGCAGCGCCTCGAGAAGGTGTCCTGTTTGAGTCCCAGTGCTAATATCGTATCAACCGTGACCCGTAGATTGCACTTTTTCCCCTCGTTTTTTTTCAGTCAGTTGGGGCCAGAGAGACAAGCTTTTGTATGGGTGTTACCAAGGCCAAAGTGCAGAAAGAAAAGGAACAACTGTTAGTGGCAAAGCAGGTATTGAAGGGGAGCTAGCTGTTGGCTGATCGCGCAGGGCAATGCATCCCCATTTTTCAATAAAAACAAATCTTTTTTTAAACATCCCCAAGGAGATAACAAACATTGGATTAGAACTCAGGTTTCAAGCATTCCAAGACCAAGCACTTACCACTTGAGCCACTAGTGGCTGTGCTTCTGATAGAAGCTTTCGGGCGTATATATCTTTCTTCTGCATGCCCCTGTGAACATACCCATTTGCACTGTGAAACATGTTCATTGAAGCCAACGAGGATAGAACATCTGGCCCCCCCGCTCCGCCAAACTCCAGCAAACTGCAGTAGCCTAGAGGTTAAGTGCTTGGGTTACAGCGCTGAGGGCCTGGGTTCGAGTCCTGCTTTTGCCACATAATCTCCTTGTACAGTTGTGGGAACCCCAACTCCTTCTAAAAGGTTCAGTGGGTATGAAAAGAGGTACCTGGTAAAGAGAGGGTGGAAGACAGCAGAGAGGTGGGACTGTGGAGGCGAGGAAGTGCAGGGTAAATAAAGGAGGAGGCGAGGCAGGCTAAAGAGGGAGGTAGGGCCTGATGAATGGGTCCCTGGGGAGAAGAGTAGGTGTTCGGTCAAGATTGGCCTGGGGATGTAGGAGAAAGGAGGCCTGGGGGCAGACAAGGGAGTAAGTTGGTGTCTCTGGGGGAGGAGGACCCTGAATTGTGGGGGGGTGTAAAAAGGGTCCTAATGTGGGGAAAAGGGGCATTGAGGAGGGAAAGAGGGTGGAATGGACTCCACAATGGGCTGACATTTTTTTTTCCTTCCAGTGCTATCTCCCTCTTTAGCCTGCCCCACCTTTGTTTACCCTGCACATACTCTCCTCCATAGTCCCGCCTCTCTGTTTTCTTCCACCCCCCACCAGGGAACCCATGCCATGCCCTTCTAGACCTACCCCCACTCACCCAGCCCTTCCTCCTCTCCACAGGGACCCATTCATCCAGCCCTTCTTCTCCCTTTAGACTGCCCCACCTCCCACCTCCCTCTTTACCCTGCATTTCCTCAGTCCCACCTCTCTGCGTTCTTCCACTCTCCCTTTACCAGGCACCTCTTTTCTTGTGTTCAAGTCATTCCTATGCCGAAAGTAGCGGTACTGCAAGTGAAACTGGGAAGGCATTTTCAGTATGGATTATCTAATTATTCAAGATGAATGGTAGTCAAGGAAGATTTTGGAAACTCAGTGAAGTTAGAAAATGAAGACGCCTGGAGCAAAGAGAGAGTGGCCAAGTTGCTGATTGTGAATGAGAGAAGAAAGTTGAGGTATGGAAAATAAAAGGTATTTGCCACATGTCCCTACAAAGGTCTGTTGTGTGTTCAGGTGAAGGAAAGGGGATGTGTTGTATCTAGGAACACGTACAATGTCATTAGGTAGTGGAGTGATGATAAGGTAAAGTCGCTTCGGTGGAATGAGTAGCTGGAAGAAGCTTCTATCGGAATGTAAAATGCGATAGTGAATGGAAGGGAATGTATAGAATGTATTGATTTGAGGGTTGAGAGACGATTCGAGAGCCTGGAAGGTGTGGAAGCTGAGGCTGTTGCGCTAACAAAGCATTAAAAAAAATGTACCCACTGAACCTTTTAGGAGGAGTTTGGGTTCTCACAACTGTACAAGGAGATGATGTGCCGAGAGCAGGACCCGAACCCAGGCCCCCCAGTGCTGTAATGCAAGCACTTAACCTCTAGGCCACTGCAGTTAGCTGGTATTTGGTGGAGCCGGGGGCCAGATGTTCTATCCTCGTTGGCTGAAGTGAACATGTTTCCCAATGCAAATGGGTATGCTCATAGGGGCATGCATAAGAAAGATATATACGCCCAAAATCTACTCTCAGAAGCACACCCACCAGTGGCTCAAGTGGTAAGTGCTTGGTCTTGGGATGCTGGAGACCTGAGTTCTAATCCAATGTCTCGTATCTCCTCAGCATTTTTTAAAAAAAAATGTTTTAATTGAAAATGTGTATGCATTACCCTGCTCGATCAGCCAACAGTTAATGCCCCTTCAATACCTGCATTCCTACGAACAGTTGTGCCTTTGTTTTCTGCACTCTTGCCTTGGGAACACCCATACAAAAGCTTGTCTCCCTGGCCCCAACTGTCTGGAGATACGAGGGGAAAAAGTGTAATCTACGGGTCATGGTTGATACGATATTTGCACTGGGACTCAAACAGGAAACCTTTTCGAGGCGCTGTGAGGTGACCACCGGCCCCTGCATAGCAAGCAAACCTGTATCAGCATCTCACCAGCATCTGACTTTGTCGCCTGCAGGCTACACATAGGAGGCTGCAGTAGGTGCATTAACCCATTGAGCTGTCGACCCTCCTTCCTCTCAGAGCAGGAAACTGAATTTCCATGTTGCCTTCCTTTGGCACCTTAGATCTGTCTTTCACCCTAATTCAGAGGATGTTGTGCTTCACAGAGAGATGATAATCATTGTGAGGTGTGTGCCACTAATAGCTATGTAGTTCCGTTAAATCGTTGCCTTTGTCACTGGGGTGTATTGATATGCACAGGGCAGTCTTCTGTCCTCTGCTACTCTATGTTCTTTTATTGCTGCTTGTTCATGATTTTTAAATGTAACCACTGTGCTCTCAAAAGTGAAAGATTTGAAAGACTCTTGTTGTAGCGAGCCTTTCCCACTCTTTGCCCTGGGGGTGAGAGCAGAGGCAGGGTAGGGCCTGAGGGGAAAAGGCCCAGCCAAAATCTGTAAATGCCCACTCAGCAGCGCTGGGTGAGCATTTACAGATACTTTTGTCAATGCAGTGGGCCCAACTACATTAGCTTCGGGCCCCATTTGCTAGACAATCCTGGCTACGCCTCTGGTGCCTCCCACCTCAACAACCCAATTGCCCCTTCAGCCCTTCTTACTCATTTCACAGCACCTCCCATAAGTGAGGAATGCATCTTTTGTTGGTAGATTTCCCTCACGAGGCTTAGCTAGGCCTGCATTCCTTTTCAAAGGGCCGTAGAAGAGAGCAAAAAAGGAAAAGGCATAATAGAGCGGGAAGTAGGTGGAAGACGAGGGGGCAGGAGGGTTGGCAGTAAAAGAAACAGGGCCTGGCCTGGCAGAGAGTTAGAAGTTAGGGAACACAACAATGAGCGAGGGACAAGGAAAGATGTCTCAGGCATGCAGCTCTCTGAGTCTTCCCCACTGTGCCTGCAGAAAGAGACTCCCTTTTCCCAGCTACTCCCGGATGGATACTTTTGCCTGGAGAGACCAGAACTAATGTCACTCAGGCAGAGGCTAAACAGAGGGCAGCTGAGCAGGCACACCCCTTCATTTTACTATGCTCCTGGGGTGGCTTCTGGGAGGAAAAAGGCATCAGTATTCCACCAAGATCATCTTCACCTAGGCCACCGTCACTAAGGTTTGCAAAGCAGGCTGTGACACTTTCTGAGGCCCACGTGGGAGAGCACAGATCCTAACCCTAAGTTGTGTGGGTGGCTGTACCAGTGGGGCTGCATAGGACATAGGGCTGTGCCCGTAAGGGCTGTGGTCGCGTTTGGGAGCGTTAGGGACGCGTGGAGGACGCAGGGCGCAGACCTCTGTCCATTTCCCTCCAGGATTAGGCCCTTATTGTCAGTGGTGGAGCCAGACACTCCAAAATTGAGGAAGTTAAAGGCAGAAAGCAGCCCTCTCACTCCCAGGGCAAAGAGGGGGAAAGGCGTGTTACATCAAGAGTCTTTCAAATCTTTCACTTTTGAGAGCAGAGTGCTTACATTTAAGAATCATGACCACGCAGCAATGAGAAAACATAGAGAAGCAGAGGACAGAAGACTGCCCTGCGCATATCAATACACCCCAATGACAAAGGCAAAGATTTAACTGACCTGCTTAGCTATTAGTGTCTCACACGGCACAATGATTATCATCTTTCCCTGAAGCAAAACATCCACTGAATTAGCCTGGGGAGATTGGCCTGGGGATGTAGGAGAAAGGAGGCCTGGGGGCAGACAGGGAGTAAGTTGGTGTCTCTGGGGGAGGAGGACCCTGAATTGTGGGGGGGGGTGTAAAAAGGGTCCTAATGTGGGGAAAAGGGGCATTGAGGAGGGAAAGAGGGTGGAATGGACTCCACAATGGGCTGACATTTTTTTTCCTTCCAGTGCTATCTCCCTCTTTAGCCTGCCCCACCTTTGTTTACCCTGCACATACTCTCCTCCATAGTCCCGCCTCTCTGTTTTCTTCCACCCCCCACCAGGGAACCCATGCCATGCCCTTCTAGACCTACCCCCACTCACCCAGCCCTTCCTCCTCTCCACAGGGACCCATTCATCCAGCCCTTCTTCTCCCTTTAGACTGCCCCACCTCCCACCTCCCTCTTTACCCTGCATTTCCTCAGTCCCACCTCTCTGCGTTCTTCCACTCTCCCTTTACCAGGCACCCCTTTTCTTGTGTTCAAGTCATTCCTATGCCGAAAGTAGCGGTACTGCAAGTGAAACTGGGAAGGCATTTTCAGTATGGATTATCTAATTATTCAAGATGAATGGTAGTCAAGGAAGATTTTGGAAACTCAGTGAAGTTAGAAAATGAAGACGCCTGGAGCAAAGAGAGAGTGGCCAAGTTGCTGATTGTGAATGAGAGAAGAAAGTTGAGGTATGGAAAATAAAAGTTATTTGCCACATGTCCCTACAAAGGTCTGTTGTGTGTTCAGGTGAAGGAAAGGGGATGTGTTGTATCTAGGAACACGTACAATGTCATTAGGTAGTGGAGTGATGATAAGGTAAAGTCGCTTCGGTGGAATGAGTAGCTGGAAGAAGCTTCTATCGGAATGTAAAATGCGATAGTGAATGGAAGGGAATATATAGAATGTATTGATTTGAGGGTTGAGAGACGATTCGAGAGCCTGGAAGGTGTGGAAGCTGAGGCTGTTGCGCTAACAAAGCATTAAAAAAAACGTACCCACTGAACCTTTTAGGAGGAGTTTGGGTTCTCACAACTGTACAAGGAGATGATGTGCCGAGAGCAGGACCCGAACCCAGGCCCCCCAGTGCTGTAATGCAAGCACTTAACCTCTAGGCCACTGCAGTTAGCTGGTATTTGGTGGAGCGGGGGGCCAGATGTTCTATCCTCGTTGGCTGAAGTGAACATGTTTCCCAATGCAAATGGGTATGCTCATAGGGGCATGCATAAGAAAGATATATACGCCCAAAATCTACTCTCAGAAGCACACCCACCAGTGGCTCAAGTGGTAAGTGCTTGGTCTTGGGATGCTGGAGACCTGAGTTCTAATCCAATGTCTGGTATCTCCTCAGCATTTTTTTTAAAAAAATGTTTTAATTGAAAATGTGTATGCATTACCCTGCTCGATCAGCCAACAGTTAATGCCCCTTCAATACCTGCATTCCTTCTAACAGTTGTGCCTTTGTTTTCTGCACTCTTGCCTTGGGAACACCCATACAAAAGCTTGTCTCTCTGGCCCCAACTGTCTGGAGATACGAGGGGAAAAAGTGTAATCTACGGGTCATGGTTGATACGATATTTGCACTGGGACTCAAACAGGAAACCTTTTCGAGGCGCTGTGAGGTGACCACCGGCCCCTGCATAGCAAGCAAACCTGTATCAGCATCTCACCAGCATCTGACTTTGTCGCCTGCAGGCTACACATAGGAGGCTGCAGTAGGTGCATTAACCCATTGAGCTGTCGACCCTCCTTCCTCTCAGAGCAGGAAACTGAATTTCCATGTTGCCTTCCTTTGGCACCTTAGATCTGTCTTTCACCCTAATTCAGAGGATGTTGTCCTTCACAGAGAGATGATAATCATTGTGAGGTGTGTGCCACTAATAGCTATGTAGTTCCGGTAAATCGTTGCCTTTGTCATTGGGGTGTATTGATATGCACAGGGCAGTCTTCTGTCCTATGCTACTCTATGTTCTTTTATTGCTGCTTGTTCATGATTTTTAAATGTAACCACTGTGCTCTCAAAAGTGAAAGATTTGAAAGACTCTTGCTGTAGCGAGCCTTTCCCACTCTTTGCCCTGGGGGTGAGAGCAGAGGCAGGGTAGGGCCTGAGGGGAAAAGGCCCACCCAAAATCTGTAAATGCCCACTCAGCAGCGCTGGGTGGGCATTTACAGATACTTTTGTCAATGCAGTGGGCCCAACTACATTAGCTTCGGGCCCCATTTGCTAGACAATCCTGGCTACGCCTCTGGTGCCTCCCACCTCAACAACCCAATTGCCCCTTCAGCCCTTCTTACTCATTTCACAGCACCTCCCATAAGTGAGGAATGCATCTTTTGTTGGTAGATTTCCCTCACGAGGCTTAGCTAGGCCTGCATTCCTTTTCAAAGGGCCGTAGAAGAGAGCAAAAAAGGAAAAGGCATAATAGAGCGGGAAGTAGGTGGAAGACGAGGGGGCAGGAGGGTTGGCAGTAAAAGAAACAGGGCCTGGCCTGGCAGAGAGTTAGAAGTTAGGGAACACAACAATGAGCGAGGGACAAGGAAAGATGTCTCAGGCATGCAGCTCTCTGAGTCTTCCCCACTGTGCCTGCAGAAAGAGACTCCCTTTTCCCAGCTACTCCCGGATGGATACTTTTGCCTGGAGAGACCAGAACTAATGTCACTCAGGCAGAGGCTAAACAGAGGGCAGCTGAGCAGGCACACCCCTTCATTTTACTATGCTCCTGGGGTGGCTTCTGGGAGGAAAAAGGCATCAGTATTCCACCAAGATCATCTTCACCTAGGCCACCGTCACTAAGGTTTGCAAAGCAGGCTGTGACACTTTCTGAGGCCCACGTGGGAGAGCACAGATCCTAACCCTAAGTTGTGTGGGTGGCTGTACCAGTGGGGCTGCATAGGACATAGGGCTGTGCCCGTAAGGGCTGTGGTCGCGTTTGGGAGCGTTAGGGACGCGTGGAGGACGCAGGGCGCAGACCTCTGTCCATTTCCCTCCAGGATTAGGCCCTTATTGTCAGTGGTGGAGCCAGACACTCCAAAAATGAGGAAGTTAAAGGCAGAAAGCAGCCCTCTCACTCCCAGGGCAAAGAGGGGGAAAGGCTTGTTACATCAAGAGTCTTTCAAATCTTTCACTTTTGAGAGCAGAGTGCTTACATTTAAGAATCATGACCACGCAGCAATGAGAAAACATAGAGAAGCAGAGGACAGAAGACTGCCCTGCGCATATCAATACACCCCAATGACAAAGGCAAAGATTTAACTGACCTGCTTAGCTATTAGTGTCTCACACCGCACAATGATTATCATCTTTCCCTGAAGCAAAACATCCTCTGAATTAGGGTGAAAAACAGATCTAAGGTGCCAAAGGAAGGCAACATGGAAATTCAGTTTCCTGCTCTCAGAGGAAGGAGGGTCGACAGCCCAATGGGTTAATGCACCTACTGCAGTCTCCTATGTATAGCCTGCAGGCGACAAAGTCAGATGCTGGTGAGATGCTGATACAGGTTTACTTGCTATGCAGAGGCCTGTGGTCACCTCGCAGCGCCTCGAGAAGGTGTCCTGTTTGAGTCCCAGTGCTAATATCGTATCAACCGTGACCCGTAGATTGCACTTTTTCCCCTCGTTTTTTTTCAGTCAGTTGGGGCCAGAGACAAGCTTTTGTATGGGTGTTACCAAGGTCAAAGTGCAGAAAGAAAAGGAACAACTGTTAGTGGCAAAGCAGGTATTGAAGGGGAGCTAGCTGTTGGCTGATCGCGCAGGGCAATGCATCCCCATTTTTCAATAAAAACAAATCTTTTTTTAAACATCCCCAAGGAGATACCAAACATTGGATTTGAACTCAGGTTTCAAGCATTCCAAGACCAAGCACTTACCACTTGAGCCACTAGTGGCTGTGCTTCTGAGAGAAGCTTTCGGGCATATATATCTTTCTTCTGCATGCCCCTGTGAACATACCCATTTGCATTGTGAAACATGTTCATTGAAGCCAACGAGGATAGAACATCTGGCCCCCCGCTCCGCCAAGCTCCACCTAACTGCAGTAGCCTAGAGGTTAAGTGCTTGGGTTACAGCGCTGGGGGCCTGGGTTCGAGTCCTGCTTTCGCCACATAATCTCCTTGTACAGTTGTGGGAACCCCAACTCCTTCTAAAAGGTTCAGTGGGTATGAAAAGAGGTACCTGGTAAAGAGTGGAAAACAGCAGAGAGGTGGGACTGTGGAGGTGAGGAAGTGCAGGGTAAATAAAGGAGGAGGCGAGGCAGGCTAAAGAGGGAGGTAGGGCCAGATGAATGGGTCCCTGGGGAGAAGAGTAGGTGTTCGGTCAAGATTGGCCTGGGGATGTAGGAGAAAGGAGGCGTGGGGGCAGACAGGGAGTAAGTTGGTGTCTCTGGGGGAGGAGGACCCTGAATTGTGGGGGGGTGTAAAAAGGGTCCTAATGTGGGGAAAAGGGGCATTGAGGAGGGAAAGAGGGTGGAATGGACTCCACAATGGGCTGACATTTTTTTTTTTCCTTCCAGTGCTACCTCCCTCTTTAGCCTGCCCCACCTTTGTTTACCCTGCACATACTCTCCTCCATAGTCCCGCCTCTCTGTTTTCTTCCACCCCCCACCAGTGAACCCAGGCCATGCCCTTCTAGACCTACCCCCACTCACCCAGCCCTTCCTCCTCTCCACAGGGACCCATTCATCCAGCCCTTCTTCTCCCTTTAGACTGCCCCACCTCCCACCTCCCTCTTTACCCTGCATTTCCTCAGTCCCACCTCTCTGCGTTCTTCCACTCTCCCTTTACCAGGCACCTCTTTTCTTGTGTTCAAGTCATTCCTATGCCGAAAGTAGCGGTACTGCAAGTGAAACTGGGAAGGCATGTTCAGTATGGATTATCTAATTATTCAAGATGAATGGTAGTCAAGGAAGATTTTGGAAACTCAGTGAAGTTAGAAAATGAAGAAGCCTGGAGCAAAGAGAGAGTGGCCAAGTTGCTGAGTGTGAATGAGAGAAGAAAGTTGAGGTATGGAAAATAAAAGGTATTTGCCACATGTCCCTACACAGGTCTGTTGTGTGTTCAGGTGAAGGAAAGGGGATGTGTTGTATCTAGGAACACGTACAATGTCATTAGGTAGTGGAGTGATGATAAGGTAAAGTCGCTTCGGTGGAATGAATAGCTGGAAGAAGCTTCTATCGGAATGTAAAATGTGATAGTGAATGGAAGGGAATGTATAGAATGTATTGATTTGAGGGTTGAGAGACGATTCGAGAGCCTGGAAGGTGTGGAAGCTGAGGCTGTTGCGCTAACAAAGCATTAAAAAAAACGTACCCACTTAACCTTTTAGGAGGAGTTTGGGTTCTCACAACTGTACAAGGAGATTATCTGCCGAGAGCAGGACCCGAACCCAGGCCCCCCAGTGCTGTAATGCAAGCACTTAACCTCTAGGCCACTGCAGTTAGCTGGTATTTGGTGGAGCGGGGGGCCAGATGTTCTATCCTCGTTGGCTGAAGTGAACATGTTTCCCAATGCAAATGGGTATGCTCATAGGGGAATGCAGAAGAAAGATATATACGCCCAAAATCTACTCTCAGAAGCCCACCCACCAGTGGCTCAAGTGGTAAGTGCTTGTTCTTGGGATGCTGGAGACCTGAGTTCTAATCCAATGTCTGGTATCTCCTCAGCATTTTTTTTTAAAAAATGTTTTAATTGAAAATGTGTATGCATTACCCTGCTCGATCAGCCAACAGTTAATGCCCCTTCAATACCTGCATTCCTACTAACAGTTGTGCCTTTGTTTTCTGCACTCTTGCCTTGGGAACACCCATACAAAAGCTTGTCTCTCTGGCCCCAACTGTCTGGAGATACGAGGGGAAAAAGTGTAATCTACGGGTAATGGTTGATACGATATTTGCACTGGGACTCAAACAGGAAATCTTTTCGAGGCGCTGTGAGGTGACCACCGGCCCCTGCATAGCAAGCAAACCTGTATCAGCATCTCACCAGCATCGGACTTTGTCGCCTGCAGGCTACACATAGGAGGCTGCAGTAGGTGCATTAACCCATTGAGCTGTCGACCCTCCTTCCTCTCAGAGCAGGAAACTGAATTTCCATGTTGCCTTCCTTTGGCACCTTAGATCTGTCTTTCACCCTAATTCAGAGGATGTTGTGCTTCACAGAGAGATGATAATCATTGTGAGGTGTGTGCCACTAATAGCTATGTAGTTCCGTTAAATCGTTGCCTTTGTCATTGGGGTGTATTGATATGCACAGGGCAGTCTTCTGTCCTCTGCTACTCTATGTTCTTTTATTGCTGCTTGTTCATGATTTTTAAATGTAACCTCTGTGCTCTCAAAAGTGAAAGATTTGAAAGACTCTTGCTGTAGCGAGCCTTTCCCACTCTTTGCCCTGGGGGTGAGAGCAGAGGCAGGGTAGGGCCTGAGGGGAAAAGGCCCACCCAAAATCTGTAAATGCCCACTCAGCAGCGCTGGGTGGGCATTTACAGATACTTTTGTCAATGCAGTGGGCCCAACTACATTAGCTTCGGGCCCCATTTGCTAGACAATCCTGGCTACGCCTCTGGTGCCTCCCACCTCAACAACCCAATTGCCCCTTCAGACCTTCTTACTCATCTCACAGCACCTCATATAAGTGAGGAATGCATCTTTTGTTGGTAGATTTCCCTCACGAGGCTTAGCTAGGCCTGCATTCCTTTTCAAAGGGCCGTAGAAGAGAGCAAAAAAGGAAAAGTCATAATAGAGCGGGAAGTAGGTGGAAGACGAGGGGGCAGGGGGGTTGGCAGTAAAAGAAACAGGGCCTGGCCTGGCAGAGAGTTAGAAGTTAGGGAACACAACAATGAGCGAGGGACAAGGAAAGATGTCTCAGGCATGCAGCTCTCTGAGTCTTCCCCACTGTGCCTGCAGAAAGAGACTCCCTTTTCCCAGCTACTCCCGGATGGATACTTTTGCCTGGAGAGACCAGAACTAATGTCACTCAGGCAGAGGCTAAACAGAGGGCAGCTGAGCAGGCACACCCCTTCATTTTACTATGCTCCTGGGGTGGCTTCTGGGAGGAAAAAGGCATCAGTATTCCACCAAGATCATCTTCACCTAGGCCACCGTCACTAAGGTTTGCAAAGCAGGCTGTGACACTTTCTGAGGCCCACGTGGGAGAGCACAGATCCTAACCCTAAGTTGTGTGGGTGGCTGTACCAGTGGGGCTGCATAGGACATAGGGCTGTGCCCGTAAGGGCTGTGGTCGCGTTTGGGAGCGTTAGGGACGCGTGGAGGACGCAGGGCGCAGACCTCTGTCCATTTCCCTCCAGGATTAGGCCCTTATTGTCAGTGGTGGAGCCAGACACTCCAAAATTGAGGAAGTTAAAGGCAGAAAGCAGCCCTCTCACTCCCAGGGCAAAGAGGGGGAAAGGCTTGTTACATCAAGAGTCTTTCAAATCTTTCACTTTTGAGAGCAGAGTGCTTACATTTAAGAATCATGACCACGCAGCAATGAGAAAACATAGAGAAGCAGAGGACAGAAGACTGCCCTGCGCATATCAATACACCCCAATGACAAAGGCAAAGATTTAACTGACCTGCTTAGCTATTAGTGTCTCACACGGCACAATGATTATCATCTTTCCCTGAAGCAAAACATCCACTGAATTAGCCTGGGAAGATTTACCTGGGGATGTAGGAGAAAGGAAGCCTGGGGGCAGACAGGGAGTAAGTTGGTGTCTCTGGGGGAGGAGGACCCTGAATTGTGGGGGGGGTGTAAAAAGGGTCCTACTGTGGGGAAAAGGGGCATTGAGGAGGGAAAGAGGGTGGAATGGACTCCACAATGGGCTGACATTTTTTTTCCTTCCAGTGCTACTTCCCTCTTTAGCCTGCCCCACCTTTGTTTACCCTGCACATACTCTCCTCCATAGTCCCGCCTCTCTGTTTTCTTCCACCCCCCACCAGGGAACCCATGCCATGCCCTTCTAGACCTACCCCCACTCACCCAGCCCTTCCTCCTCTCCACAGGGACCCATTCATCCAGCCCTTCTTCTCCCTTTAGACTGCCCCACCTCCCACCTCCCTCTTTACCCTGCATTTCCTCAGTCCCACCTCTCTGCGTTCTTCCAATCTCCCTTTACCAGGCACCTCTTTCCTTGTGTTCAAGTCATTCCTATGCCGAAAGTAGCGGTACTGCAAGTGAAACTGGGAAGGCATGTTCAGTATGGATTATCTAATTATTCAAGATGAATGGTAGTCAAGGAAGATTTTGGAAACTCAGTGAAGTTAGAAAAACAAGAAGCCTGGAGCAAAGAGAGAGTGGCCAAGTTGCTGAGTGTGAATGAGAGAAGAAAGTTGAGGTATGGAAAATAAAAGGTATTTGCCACATGTCCCTACACAGGTCTGTTGTGTGTTCAGGTGAAGGAAAGGGGATGTGTTGTATCTAGGAACACGTACAATGTCATTAGGTAGTGGAGTGACGATAAGGTAAAGTCGCTTCGGTGGAATGAATAGCTGGAAGAAGCTTCTATCGGAATGTAAAATGCGATAGTGAATGGAAGGGAATGTATAGAATGTATTGATTTGAGGGTTGAGAGACGATTCGAGAGCCTGGAAGGTGTGGAAGCTGAGGCTGTTGCGCTAACAAAGCATTAAAAAAAACGTACCCACTGAACCTTTTAGGAGGAGTTTGGGTTCTCACAACTGTACAAGGAGATTATCTGCCGAGAGCAGGACCCGAACCCAGGCCCTCCAGCGCTGTAATGCAAGCACTTAACCTCTAGGCCACTGCAGTTAGCTGGCATTTGGTGGAGCGGGGGGCCAGATGTTCTATCCTCGTTGGCTGAAGTGAACATGTTTCCCAATGCAAATGGGTATGCTCATAGGGGCATGCAGAAGAAAGATATATACGCCCAAAATCTACTCTCAGAAGCACACCCACAGTGGCTCAAGTGGTAAGTGTTTGGTCCTGGGATGCTGGAGACCTGAGTTCTAATCCAATGTCTGGTATCTCCTCAGCATTTTTTTTTAAAAAATGTTTTAATTGAAAATGTGTATGCATTACCCTGCTCGATCAGCCAACAGTTAATGCCCCTTCAATACCTGCATTCCTTCTAACAGTTGTGCCTTTGTTTTCTGCACTCTTGCCTTGGGAACACCCATACAAAAGCTTGTCTCTCTGGCCCCAACTGTCTGGAGATACGAGGGGAAAAAGTGTAATCTACGGGTCATGGTTGATACGATATTTGCACTGGGACTCAAACAGGAAACCTTTTCGAGGCGCTGTGAGGTGACCACCGGCCCCTGCATAGCAAGCAAACCTGTATCAGCATCTCACCAGCATCTGACTTTGTCGCCTGCAGGCTACACATAGGAGGCTGCAGTAGGTGCATTAACCCATTGAGCTGTCGACCCTCCTTCCTCTCAGAGCAGGAAACTGAATTTCCATGTTGCCTTCCTTTGGCACCTTAGATCTGTCTTTCACCCTAATTCAGAGGATGTTGTGCTTCACAGAGAGATGATAATCATTGTGAGGTGTGTGCCACTAATAGCTATGTAGTTCCGTTAAATCGTTGCCTTTGTCATTGGGGTGTATTGATATGCACAGGGCAGTCTTCTGTCCTCTGCTACTCTATGTTCTTTTATTGCTGCTTGTTCATGATTTTTAAATGTAACCACTGTGCTCTCAAAAGTGAAAGATTTGAAAGACTCTTGCTGTAGCGAGCCTTTCCCACTCTTTGCCCTGGGGGTGAGAGCAGAGGCAGGGTAGGGCCTGAGGGGAAAAGGCCCACCCAAAATCTGTAAATGCCCACTCAGCAGCGCTGGGTGGGCATTTACAGATACTTTTGTCAATGCAGTGGGCCCAACTACATTAGCTTCGGGCCCCATTTGCTAGACAATCCTGGCTACGCCTCTGGTGCCTCCCACCTCAACAACCCAATTGCCCCTTCAGCCCTTCTTACTCATTTCACAGCACCTCCCATAAGTGAGGAATGCATCTTTTGTTGGTAGATTTCCCTCACGAGGCTTAGCTAGGCCTGCATTCCTTTTCAAAGGGCCGTAGAAGAGAGCAAAAAAGGAAAAGGCATAATAGAGCGGGAAGTAGGTGGAAGACGAGGGGGCAGGAGGGTTGGCAGTAAAAGAAACAGGGCCTGGCCTGGCAGAGAGTTAGAAGTTAGGGAACACAACAATGAGCGAGGGACAAGGAAAGATGTCTCAGGCATGCAGCTCTCTGAGTCTTCCCCACTGTGCCTGCAGAAAGAGACTCCCTTTTCCCAGCTACTCCCGGATGGATACTTTTGCCTGGAGAGACCAGAACTAATGTCACTCAGGCAGAGGCTAAACAGAGGGCAGCTGAGCAGGCACACCCCTTCATTTTACTATGCTCCTGGGGTGGCTTCTGGGAGGAAAAAGGCATCAGTATTCCACCAAGATCATCTTCACCTAGGCCACCGTCACTAAGGTTTGCAAAGCAGGCTGTGACACTTTCTGAGGCCCACGTGGGAGAGCACAGATCCTAACCCTAAGTTGTGTGGGTGGCTGTACCAGTGGGGCTGCATAGGACATAGGGCTGTGCCCGTAAGGGCTGTGGTCGCGTTTGGGAGCGTTAGGGACGCGTGGAGGACGCAGGGCGCAGACCTCTGTCCATTTCCCTCCAGGATTAGGCCCTTATTGTCAGTGGTGGAGCCAGACACTCCAAAATTGAGGAAGTTAAAGGCAGAAAGCAGCCCTCTCACTCCCAGGGCAAAGAGGGGGAAAGGCTTGTTACATCAAGAGTCTTTCAAATCTTTCACTTTTGAGAGCAGAGTGCTTACATTTAAGAATCATGACCACGCAGCAATGAGAAAACATAGAGAAGCAGAGGACAGAAGACTGCCCTGCGCATATCAATACACCCCAATGACAAAGGCAAAGATTTAACTGACCTGCTTAGCTATTAGTGTCTCACACGGCACAATGATTATCATCTTTCCCTGAAGCAAAACATCCACTGAATTAGGGTGAAAAACAGATCTAAGGTGCCAAAGGAAGGCAACATGGAAATTCAGTTTCCTGCTCTCAGAGGAAGGAGGGTCGACAGCCCAATGGGTTAATGCACCTACTGCAGTCTCCTATGTGTAGCCTGCAGGCGACAAAGTCAGATGCTGGTGAGATGCTGATACAGGTTTACTTGCTATGCAGGGGCCTGTGGTCACCTCGCAGCGCCTCGAGAAGGTGTCCTGTTTGAGTCCCAGTGCTAATATCGTATCAACTGTGACCCGTAGATTGCACTTTTTCCCCTCGTTTTTTTTCAGTCAGTTGGGGCCAGAGAGACAAGCTTTTGTATGGGTGTTACCAAGGCCAAAGTGCAGAAAGAAAAGGAACAACTGTTAGTGGCAAAGCAGGTATTGAAGGGGAGCTAGCTGTTGGCTGATCGCGCAGGGCAATGCATCCCCATTTTTCAATAAAAACAAATCTTTTTTTAAACATCCCCAAGGAGATACCAAACATTGGATTAGAACTCAGGTTTCAAGCATTCCAAGATCAAGCACTTACCACTTGAGCCACTAGTGGCTGTGCTTCTGAGAGAAGCTTTCGGGCGTATATATCTTTCTTCTGCATGCCCCTGTGAACATACCCATTTGCATTGTGAAACATGTTCATTGAAGCCAACGAGGATAGAACATCTGGCCCCCGGCTCCGCGCAACTCCAGCTAGCTGCAGTAGCCTAGAGGTTAAGTGCTTGGGTTACAGCGCTAGGGGCCTGGGTTCGAGTCCTGCTTTCGCCACATAATCTCCTTGTATAGTTGTGGGAACCCTAACTCCTTCTAAAAGGTTCAGTGGGTATGAAAAGAGGTACCTGGTAAAGAGAGAGTGGAAGACAGCAGAGAGGTGGGACTGTGGAGGCGAGGAAGTGCAGGGTAAATAAAGGAGGAGGAGAGGCAGATGAATGGGTCCCTGGGGAGAAAGAAGAGTAGGTGTTCGGTCAAGATTGGCCTGGGGATGTAGGAGAAAGGAGGCCTGAGGGCAGACAGAGAGTAAGTTGGTGTCTCTGGGGGAGGAGGACCCTGAATTGTGGGGGGGGGGGTGTAAAAAGGGTCCTAATGTGGGGAAAAGGGGCATTGAGGAGGGAAAGAGGGTGGAATGGACTCCACAATGGGCTGACATTTTTTTTCCTTCCAGTGCTACTTCCCTCTTTAGCCTGCCCCACCTTTGTTTACCCTGCACATACTCTCCTCCATAGTCCCGCCTCTCTGTTTTCTTCCACCCCCCACCAGGGAACCCATGCCATGCCCTTCTAGACCTACCCCCACTCACCCAGCCCTTCCTCCTCTCCACAGGGACCCATTCATCCAGCCCTTCTTCTCCCTTTAGACTGCCCCACCTCCCACCTCCCTCTTTACCCTGCATTTCCTCAGTCCCACCTCTCTGCGTTCTTCCACTCTCTCTTTACCAGGCACCTCTTTCCTTGTGTTCAAGTCATTCCTATGCCGAAAGTAGCGGTACTGCAAGTGAAACTGGGAAGGCATGTTCAGTATGGATTATCTAATTATTCAAGATGAATGGTAGTCAAGGAAGATTTTGGAAACTCAGTGAAGTTAGAAAATGAAGAAGCCTGGAGCAAAGAGAGAGTGGCCAAGTTGCTGAGTGTGAATGAGAGAAGAAAGTTGAGGTATGGAAAATAAAAGGTATTTGCCACATGTCCCTACACAGGTCTGTTGTGTGTTCAGGTGAAGGAAAGGGGATGTGTTGTATCTAGGAACACGTACAATGTCATTAGGTAGTGGAGTGATGATAAGGTAAAGTCGCTTCAGTGGAATGAATAGCTGGAAGAAGCTTCTATCGGAATGTAAAATGCGATAGTGAATGGAAGGGAATGTATAGAATGTATTGATTTGAGGGTTGAGAGACGATTCGAGAGCCTGGAAGGTGTGGAAGCTGAGGCTGTTGCGCTAACAAAGCATTAAAAAAAACGTACCCACTGAACCTTTTAGGAGGAGTTTGGGTTCTCACAACTGTACAAGAAGATTATCTGCCGAGAGCAGGACCCGAACCCAGGCCCCCCATTGCTGTAATGCAAGCACTTAACCTCTAGGCCACTGCAGTTAGCTGGCATTTGGTGGAGCGGGAGGCCAGATGTTCTATCCTCGTTGGCTGAAGTGAACATGTTTCCCAATGCAAATGGGTATGCTCATAGGGGCATGCAGAAGAAAGATATATACGCCCAAAATCTACTCTCAGAAGCACACCCACCAGTGGCTCAAGTGGTAAGTGCTTGGTCTTGGGATGCTGGAGACCTGAGTTCTAATCCAATGTCTGGTATCTCCTCAGCATTTTTTAAAAAAAAATGTTTTAATTGAAAATGTGTATGCATTACCCTGCTCGATCAGCCAACAGTTAATGCCCCTTCAATACCTGCATTCCTACTAACAGTTGTGCCTTTGTTTTCTGCACTCTTGCCTTGGGAACACCCATACAAAAGCTTGTCTCTCTGGCCCCAACTGTCTGGAGATACGAGGGGAAAAAGTGTAATCTACGGGTCATGGTTGATACGATATTTGCACTGGGACTCAAACAGGAAACCTTTTCGAGGCGCTGTGAGGTGACCACCGACCCCTGCATAGCAAGCAAACCTGTATCAGCATCTCACCAGCATCTGACTTTGTCACCTGCAGGCTACACATAGGAGGCTGCAGTAGGTGCATTAACCCATTGAGCTGTCGACCCTCCTTCCTCTCAGAGCAGGAAACTGAATTTCCATGTTGCCTTCCTTTGGCACCTTAGATCTGTCTTTCACCCTAATTCAGAGGATGTTGTGCTTCACAGAGAGATGATAATCATTGTGAGGTGTGTGCCACTAATAGCTATGTAGTTCCGTTAAATCGTTGCCTTTGTCATTGGGGTGTATTGATATGCACAGGGCAGTCTTCTGTCCTCTGCTACTCTATGTTCTTTTATTGCTGCTTGTTCATGATTTTTAAATGTAACCACTGTGCTCTCAAAAGTGAAAGATTTGAAAGACTCTTGCTGTAGCGAGCCTTTCCCACTCTTTGCCCTGGGGGTGAGAGCAAAGGCAGGGTAGGGCCTGAGGGGAAAAGGCCCACCCAAAATCTGTAAATGCCCACTCAGCAGCGCTGGGTGGGCATTTACAGATACTTGTGTCAATGGAGTGGGCCCAACTACATTAGCTTCGGGCCCCATTTGCTAGACAATCCTGGCTACGCCTCTGGTGCCTCCCACCTCAACAACCCAATTGCCCCTTCAGCCCTTCTTACTCATCTCACAGCACCTCCCATAAGTGAGGAATGCATCTTTTGTTGGTAGATTTCCCTCACGAGGCTTAGCTAGGCCTGCATTCCTTTTCAAAGGGCCGTAGAAGAGAGCAAAAAAGGAAAAGGCATAATAGAGCGGGAAGTAGGTGGAAGACGAGGGGGCAGGAGGGTTGGCAGTAAAAGAAACAGGGCCTGGCCTGGCAGAGAGTTAGAAGTTAGGGAACACAACAATGAGCGAGGGACAAGGAAAGATGTCTCAGGCATGCAGCTCTCTGAGTCTTCCCCACTGTGCCTGCAGAAAGAGACTCCCTTTTCCCAGCTACTCCCGGATGGATACTTTTGCCTGGAGAGACCAGAACTAATGTCACTCAGGCTGAGGCTAAACAGAGGGCAGCTGAGCAGGCACACCCCTTCATTTTACTATGCTCCTGGGGTGGCTTCTGGGAGGAAAAAGGCATCAGTATTCCACCAAGATCATCTTCACCTAGGCCACCGTCACTAAGGTTTGCAAAGCAGGCTGTGACACTTTCTGAGGCCCACTTGGGAGAGCACAGATCCTAACCCTAAGTTGTGTGGGTGGCTGTAACAGTGGGGCTGCATAGGACATAGGGCTGTGCCCGTAAGGGCTGTGGTCGCGTTTGGGAGCGTTAGGGACGCGTGGAGGACGCAGGGCGCAGACCTCTGTCCATTTCCCTCCAGGATTAGGCCCTTATTGTCAGTGGTGGAGCCAGACACTCCAAAATTGAGGAAGTTAAAGGCAGAAAGCAGCCCTCTCACTCCCAGGGCAAAGAGGGGGAAAGGCTTGTTACATCAAGAGTCTTTCAAATCTTTCACTTTTGAGAGCAGAGTGCTTACATTTAAGAATCATGACCACGCAGCAATGAGAAAACATAGAGAAGCAGAGGACAGAAGACTGCCCTGCGCATATCAATACACCCCAATGACAAAGGCAAAGATTTAACTGACCTGCTTAGCTATTAGTGTCTCACACGGCACAATGATTATCATCTTTCCCTGAAGCAAAACATCCACTGAATTAGCCTGGGGAGATTGGCCTGGGGATGTAGGAGAAAGGAAGCCTGGGGGCAGACAGGGAGTAAGTTGGTGTCTCTGGGGGAGGAGGACCCTGAATTGTGGGGGGGTGTAAAAAGGGTCCTAATGTGGGGAAAAGGGGCATTGAGGAAGGAAAGAGGGTGGAATGGACTCCACAATGGGCTGACATTTTTTTTTCCTTCCAGTGCTACCTCCCTCTTTAGCCTGCCCCACCTTTGTTTACCCTGCACATACTCTCCTCCATAGTCCTGCCTCTCTGTTTTCTTCCACCCCCCACCAGTGAACCCAGGCCATGCCCTTCTAGACCTACCCCCACTCACCCAGCCCTTCCTCCTCTCCACAGGGACCCATTCATCCAGCCCTTCTTCTCCCTTTAGACTGCCCCACCTCCCACCTCCCTCTTTACCCTGCATTTCCTCAGTCCCACCTCTCTGCGTTCTTCCACTCTCCCTTTACCAGGCACCTCTTTTCTTGTGTTCAAGTCATTCCTATGCCGAAAGTAGCGGTACTGCAAGTGAAACTGGGAAGGCACGTTCAGTATGGATTATCTAATTATTCAAGATGAATGGTAGTCAAGGAAGATTTTGGAAACTCAGTGAAGTTAGAAAATGAAGAAGCCTGGAGCAAAGAGAGAGTGGCCAAGTTGCTGAGTGTGAATGAGAGAAGAAAGTTGAGGTATGGAAAATAAAAGGTATTTGCCACATGTCCCTACACAGGTCTGTTGTGTGTTCAGGTGAAGGAAAGGGGATGTGTTGTATCTAGGAACACGTACAATGTCATTAGGTAGTGTAGTGATGATAAGGTAAAGTCGCTTCGGTGGAATGAATAGCTGGAAGAAGCTTCTATCGGAATGTAAAATGCGATAGTGAATGGAAGGGAATGTATAGAATGTATTGATTTGAGGGTTGAGAGACGATTCGAGAGCCTGGAAGGTGTGGAAGCTGAGGCTGTTGCGCTAACAAAGCATTAAAAAAAACGCACCCACTGAACCTTTTAGGAGGAGTTTGGGTTCTCACAACTGTACAAGGAGATTATCTGCCGAGAGCAGGACCCGAACCCAGGCTCCCCAGTGCTGTAATGCAAGCACTTAACCTCTAGGCCACTGCAGTTAGCTGGTATTTGGTGGAGCGGGGGGCCAGATGTTCTATCCTCGTTGGCTGAAGTGAACATGTTTCCCAATGCAAATGGGTATGCTCATAGGGGCATGCAGAAGAAAGATATATAAGCCCAAAATCTACTCTCAGAAGCACACCCACCAGTGGCTCAAGTGGTAAGTGCTTGGTCTTGGGATGCTGGAGACCTGAGTTCTAATCCAATGTCTGGTATCTCCTCAGCATTTTTTTTAAAAAATGTTTTAATTGAAAATGTGTATGCATTACCCTGCTCGATCAGCCAACAGTTAATGCCCCTTCAATACCTGCATTCCTACTAACAGTTGTGCCTTTGTTTTCTGCACTCTTGCCTTGGGAACACCCATACAAAAGCTTGTCTCTCTGGCCCCAACTGTCTGGAGATACGAGGGGAAAAAGTGTAATCTACGGGTCATGGTTGATACGATATTTGCACTGGGACTCAAACAGGAAACCTTTTCGAGGCGCTGTGAGGTGACCACCGACCCCTGCATAGCAAGCAAACCTGTATCAGCATCTCACCAGCATCTGACTTTGTCACCTGCAGGCTGCACATAGGAGGCTGCAGTAGGTGCATTAACCCATTGAGCTGTCGACCCTCCTTCCTCTCAGAGCAGGAAACTGAATTTCCATGTTGCCTTCCTTTGGCACCTTAGATCTGTCTTTCACCCTAATTCAGAGGATGTTGTGCTTCACAGAGAGATGATAATCATTGTGAGGTGTGTGCCACTAATAGCTATGTAGTTCCGTTAAATCGTTGCCTTTGTCATTGGGGTGTATTGATATGCACAGGGCAGTCTTCTGTCCTCTGCTACTCTATGTTCTTTTATTGCTGCTTGTTCATGATTTTTAAATGTAACCACTGTGCTCTCAAAAGTGAAAGATTTGAAAGACTCTTGCTGTAGCGAGCCTTTCCCACTCTTTGCCCTGGGGATGAGAGCAAAGGCAGGGTAGGGCCTGAGGGGAAAAGGCCCACCCAAAATCTGTAAATGCCCACTCAGCAGCGCTGGGTGGGCATTTACAGATACTTGTGTCAATGGAGTGGGCCCAACTACATTAGCTTCGGGCCCCATTTGCTAGACAATCCTGGCTACGCCTCTGGTGCCTCCCACCTCAACAACCCAATTGCCCCTTCAGCCCTTCTTACTCATCTCACAGCACCTCCCATAAGTGAGGAATGCATCTTTTGTTGGTAGATTTCCCTCACGAGGCTTAGCTAGGCCTGCATTCCTTTTCAAAGGGCCGTAGAAGAGAGCAAAAAAGGAAAAGGCATAATAGAGCGGGAAGTAGGTGGAAGACGAGGGGGCAGGAGGGTTGGCAGTAAAAGAAACAGGGCCTGGCCTGGCAGAGAGTTAGAAGTTAGGGAACACAACAATGAGCGAGGGACAAGGAAAGATGTCTCAGGCATGCAGCTCTCTGAGTCTTCCCCACTGTGCCTGCAGAAAGAGACTCCCTTTTCCCAGCTACTCCCGGATGGATACTTTTGCCTGGAGAGACCAGAACTAATGTCACTCAGGCAGAGGCTAAACAGAGGGCAGCTGAGCAGGCACACCCCTTCATTTTACTATGCTCCTGGGGTGGCTTCTGGGAGGAAAAAGGCATCAGTATTCCACCAAGATCATCTTCACCTAGGCCACCGTCACTAAGGTTTGCAAAGCAGGCTGTGACACTTTCTGAGGCCCACGTGGGAGAGCACAGATCCTAACCCTAAGTTGTGTGGGTGGCTGTACCAGTGGGGCTGCATAGGACATAGGGCTGTGCCCGTAAGGGCTGTGGTCGCGTTTGGGAGCGTTAGGGACGCGTGGAGGACGCAGGGCGCAGACCTCTGTCCATTTCCCTCCAGGATTAGGCCCTTATTGTCAGTGGTGGAGCCAGACACTCCAAAATTGAGGAAGTTAAAGGCAGAAAGCAGCCCTCTCACTCCCAGGGCAAAGAGGGGGAAAGGCTTGTTACATCAAGAGTCTTTCAAATCTTTCACTTTTGAGAGCAGAGTGCTTACATTTAAGAATCATGACCACGCAGCAATGAGAAAACATAGAGAAGCAGAGGACAGAAGACTGCCCTGCGCATATCAATACACCCCAATGACAAAGGCAAAGATTTAACTGACCTGCTTAGCTATTAGTGTCTCACACGGCACAATGATTATCATCTTTCCCTGAAGCAAAACATCCACTGAATTAGCCTGGGAAGATTTACCTGGGGATGTAGGAGAAAGGAAGCCTGGGGGCAGACAGGGAGTAAGTTGGTGTCTCTGGGGGAGGAGGACCCTGAATTGTGGGGGGGGTGTAAAAAGGGTCCTACTGTGGGGAAAAGGGGCATTGAGGAGGGAAAGAGGGTGGAATGGACTCCACAATGGGCTGACATTTTTTTTCCTTCCAGTGCTACTTCCCTCTTTAGCCTGCCCCACCTTTGTTTACCCTGCACATACTCTCCTCCATAGTCCCGCCTCTCTGTTTTCTTCCACCCCCCACCAGGGAACCCATGCCATGCCCTTCTAGACCTACCCCCACTCACCCAGCCCTTCCTCCTCTCCACAGGGACCCATTCATCCAGCCCTTCTTCTCCCTTTAGACTGCCCCACCTCCCACCTCCCTCTTTACCCTGCATTTCCTCAGTCCCACCTCTCTGCGTTCTTCCAATCTCCCTTTACCAGGCACCTCTTTCCTTGTGTTCAAGTCATTCCTATGCCGAAAGTAGCGGTACTGCAAGTGAAACTGGGAAGGCATGTTCAGTATGGATTATCTAATTATTCAAGATGAATGGTAGTCAAGGAAGATTTTGGAAACTCAGTGAAGTTAGAAAAACAAGAAGCCTGGAGCAAAGAGAGAGTGGCCAAGTTGCTGAGTGTGAATGAGAGAAGAAAGTTGAGGTATGGAAAATAAAAGGTATTTGCCACATGTCCCTACACAGGTCTGTTGTGTGTTCAGGTGAAGGAAAGGGGATGTGTTGTATCTAGGAACACGTACAATGTCATTAGGTAGTGGAGTGACGATAAGGTAAAGTCGCTTCGGTGGAATGAATAGCTGGAAGAAGCTTCTATCGGAATGTAAAATGCGATAGTGAATGGAAGGGAATGTTTAGAATGTATTGATTTGAGGGTTGAGAGACGATTCGAGAGCCTGGAAGGTGTGGAAGCTGAGGCTGTTGCGCTAACAAAGCATTAAAAAAAACGTACCCACTGAACCTTTTAGGAGGAGTTTGGGTTCTCACAACTGTACAAGGAGATTATCTGCCGAGAGCAGGACCCGAACCCAGGCCCTCCAGCGCTGTAATGCAAGCACTTAACCTCTAGGCCACTGCAGTTAGCTGGCATTTGGTGGAGCGGGGGGCCAGATGTTCTATCCTCGTTGGCTGAAGTGAACATGTTTCCCAATGCAAATGGGTATGCTCATAGGGGCATGCAGAAGAAAGATATATACGCCCAAAATCTACTCTCAGAAGCACACCCACAGTGGCTCAAGTGGTAAGTGTTTTGTCCTGGGATGCTGGAGACCTGAGTTCTAATCCAATGTCTGGTATCTCCTCAGCATTTTTTTTTAAAAAATGTTTTAATTGAAAATGTGTATGCATTACCCTGCTCGATCAGCCAACAGTTAATGCCCCTTCAATACCTGCATTCCTTCTAACAGTTGTGCCTTTGTTTTCTGCACTCTTGCCTTGGGAACACCCATACAAAAGCTTGTCTCTCTGGCCCCAACTGTCTGGAGATACGAGGGGAAAAAGTGTAATCTACGGGTCATGGTTGATACGATATTTGCACTGGGACTCAAACAGGAAACCTTTTCGAGGCGCTGTGAGGTGACCACCGGCCCCTGCATAGCAAGCAAACCTGTATCAGCATCTCACCAGCATCTGACTTTGTCGCCTGCAGGCTACACATAGGAGGCTGCAGTAGGTGCATTAACCCATTGAGCTGTCGACCCTCCTTCCTCTCAGAGCAGGAAACTGAATTTCCATGTTGCCTTCCTTTGGCACCTTAGATCTGTCTTTCACCCTAATTCAGAGGATGTTGTGCTTCACAGAGAGATGATAATCATTGTGAGGTGTGTGCCACTAATAGCTATGTAGTTCCGTTAAATCGTTGCCTTTGTCATTGGGGTGTATTGATATGCACAGGGCAGTCTTCTGTCCTCTGCTACTCTATGTTCTTTTATTGCTGCTTGTTCATGATTTTTAAATGTAACCACTGTGCTCTCAAAAGTGAAAGATTTGAAAGACTCTTGCTGTAGCGAGCCTTTCCCACTCTTTGCCCTGGGGGTGAGAGCAGAGGCAGGGTAGGGCCTGAGGGGAAAAGGCCCACCCAAAATCTGTAAATGCCCACTCAGCAGCGCTGGGTGGGCATTTACAGATACTTTTGTCAATGCAGTGGGCCCAACTACATTAGCTTCGCGCCCCATTTGCTAGACAATCCTGGCTACGCCTCTGGTGCCTCCCACCTCAACAACCCAATTGCCCCTTCAGCCCTTCTTACTCATTTCACAGCACCTCCCATAAGTGAGGAATGCATCTTTTGTTGGTAGATTTCCCTCACGAGGCTTAGCTAGGCCTGCATTCCTTTTCAAAGGGCCGTAGAAGAGAGCAAAAAAGGAAAAGGCATAATAGAGCGGGAAGTAGGTGGAAGACGAGGGGGCAGGAGGGTTGGCAGTAAAAGAAACAGGGCCTGGCCTGGCAGAGAGTTAGAAGTTAGGGAACACAACAATGAGCGAGGGACAAGGAAAGATGTCTCAGGCATGCAGCTCTCTGAGTCTTCCCCACTGTGCCTGCAGAAAGAGACTCCCTTTTCCCAGCTACTCCCGGATGGATACTTTTGCCTGGAGAGACCAGAACTAATGTCACTCAGGCAGAGGCTAAACAGAGGGCAGCTGAGCAGGCACACCCCTTCATTTTACTATGCTCCTGGGGTGGCTTCTGGGAGGAAAAAGGCATCAGTATTCCACCAAGATCATCTTCACCTAGGCCACCGTCACTAAGGTTTGCAAAGCAGGCTGTGACACTTTCTGAGGCCCACGTGGGAGAGCACAGATCCTAACCCTAAGTTGTGTGGGTGGCTGTACCAGTGGGGCTGCATAGGACATAGGGCTGTGCCCGTAAGGGCTGTGGTCGCGTTTGGGAGCGTTAGGGACGCGTGGAGGACGCAGGGCGCAGACCTCTGTCCATTTCCCTCCAGGATTAGGCCCTTATTGTCAGTGGTGGAGCCAGACACTCCAAAATTGAGGAAGTTAAAGGCAGAAAGCAGCCCTCTCACTCCCAGGGCAAAGAGGGGGAAAGGCTTGTTACATCAAAAGTCTTTCAAATCTTTCACTTTTGAGAGCAGAGTGCTTACATTTAAGAATCATGACCACGCAGCAATGAGAAAACATAGAGAAGCAGAGGACAGAAGACTGCCCTGCGCATATCAATACACCCCAATGACAAAGGCAAAGATTTAACTGACCTGCTTAGCTATTAGTGTCTCACACGGCACAATGATTATCATCTTTCCCTGAAGCAAAACATCCACTGAATTAGGGTGAAAAACAGATCTAAGGTGCCAAAGGAAGGCAACATGGAAATTCAGTTTCCTGCTCTCAGAGGAAGGAGGGTCGACAGCCCAATGGGTTAATGCACCTACTGCAGTCTCCTATGTGTAGCCTGCAGGCGACAAAGTCAGATGCTGGTGAGATGCTGATACAGGTTTACTTGCTATGCAGGGGCCTGTGGTCACCTCGCAGCGCCTCGAGAAGGTGTCCTGTTTGAGTCCCAGTGCTAATATCGTATCAACTGTGACCCGTAGATTGCACTTTTTCCCCTCGTTTTTTTTCAGTCAGTTGGGGCCAGAGAGACAAGCTTTTGTATGGGTGTTACCAAGGCCAAAGTGCAGAAAGAAAAGGAACAACTGTTAGTGGCAAAGCAGGTATTGAAGGGGAGCTAGCTGTTGGCTGATCGCGCAGGGCAATGCATCCCCATTTTTCAATAAAAACAAATCTTTTTTTAAACATCCCCAAGGAGATACCAAACATTGGATTAGAACTCAGGTTTCAAGCATTCCAAGATCAAGCACTTACCACTTGAGCCACTAGTGGCTGTGCTTCTGAGAGAAGCTTTCGGGCGTATATATCTTTCTTCTGCATGCCCCTGTGAACATACCCATTTGCATTGTGAAACATGTTCATTGAAGCCAACGAGGATAGAACATCTGGCCCCCCGCTCCGCGCAACTCCAGCTAGCTGCAGTAGCCTAGAGGTTAAGTGCTTGGGTTACAGCGCTAGGGGCCTGGGTTCGAGTCCTGCTTTCGCCACATAATCTCCTTGTATAGTTGTGGGAACCCTAACTCCTTCTAAAAGGTTCAGTGGGTATGAAAAGAGGTACCTGGTAAAGAGAGGGTGGAAGACAGCAGAGAGGTGGGACTGTGGAGGCGAGGAAGTGCAGGGTAAATAAAGGAGGAGGAGAGGCAGATGAATGGGTCCCTGGGGAGAAAGAAGAGTAGGTGTTCGGTCAAGATTGGCCTGGGGATGTAGGAGAAAGGAGGCCTGAGGGCAGACAGAGAGTAAGTTGGTGTCTCTGGGGGAGGAGGACCCTGAATTGTGGGGGGGGTGTAAAAAGGGTCCTAATGTGGGGAAAAGGGGCATTGAGGAGGGAAAGAGGGTGGAATGGACTCCACAATGGGCTGACATTTTTTTTCCTTCCAGTGCTACTTCCCTCTTTAGCCTGCCCCACCTTTGTTTACCCTGCACATACTCTCCTCCATAGTCCCGCCTCTCTGTTTTCTTCCACCCCCCACCAGGGAACCCATGCCATGCCCTTCTAGACCTACCCCCACTCACCCAGCCCTTCCTCCTCTCCACAGGGACCCATTCATCCAGCCCTTCTTCTCCCTTTAGACTGCCCCACCTCCCACCTCCCTCTTTACCCTGCATTTCCTCAGTCCCACCTCTCTGCGTTCTTCCACTCTCTCTTTACCAGGCACCTCTTTCCTTGTGTTCAAGTCATTCCTATGCCGAAAGTAGCGGTACTGCAAGTGAAACTGGGAAGGCATGTTCAGTATGGATTATCTAATTATTCAAGATGAATGGTAGTCAAGGAAGATTTTGGAAACTCAGTGAAGTTAGAAAATGAAGAAGCCTGGAGCAAAGAGAGAGTGGCCAAGTTGCTGAGTGTGAATGAGAGAAGAAAGTTGAGGTATGGAAAATAAAAGGTATTTGCCACATGTCCCTACACAGGTCTGTTGTGTGTTCAGGTGAAGGAAAGGGGATGTGTTGTATCTAGGAACACGTACAATGTCATTAGGTAGTGGAGTGATGATAAGGTAAAGTCGCTTCAGTGGAATGAATAGCTGGAAGAAGCTTCTATCGGAATGTAAAATGCGATAGTGAATGGAAGGGAATGTATAGAATGTATTGATTTGAGGGTTGAGAGACGATTCGAGAGCCTGGAAGGTGTGGAAGCTGAGGCTGTTGCGCTAACAAAGCATTAAAAAAAAGTACCCACTGAACCTTTTAGGAGGAGTTTGGGTTCTCACAACTGTACAAGAAGATTATCTGCCGAGAGCAGGACCCGAACCCAGGCCCCCCATTGCTGTAATGCAAGCACTTAACCTCTAGGCCACTGCAGTTAGCTGGCATTTGGTGGAGCGGGAGGCCAGATGTTCTATCCTCGTTGGCTGAAGTGAACATGTTTCCCAATGCAAATGGGTATGCTCATAGGGGCATGCAGAAGAAAGATATATACGCCCAAAATCTACTCTCAGAAGCACACCCACCAGTGGCTCAAGTGGTAAGTGCTTGGTCTTGGGATGCTGGAGACCTGAGTTCTAATCCAATGTCTGGTATCTCCTCAGCATTTTTTTAAAAAAAATGTTTTAATTGAAAATGTGTATGCATTACCCTGCTCGATCAGCCAACAATTAATGCCCCTTCAATACCTGCATTCCTACTAACAGTTGTGCCTTTGTTTTCTGCACTCTTGCCTTGGGAACACCCATACAAAAGCTTGTCTCTCTGGCCCCAACTGTCTGGAGATACGAGGGGAAAAAGTGTAATCTACGGGTCATGGTTGATACGATATTTGCACTGGGACTCAAACAGGAAACCTTTTCGAGGCGCTGTGAGGTGACCACCGACCCCTGCATAGCAAGCAAACCTGTATCAGCATCTCACCAGCATCTGACTTTGTCACCTGCAGGCTACACATAGGAGGCTGCAGTAGGTGCATAAACCCATTGAGCTGTCGACCCTCCTTCCTCTCAGAGCAGGAAACTGAATTTCCATGTTGCCTTCCTTTGGCACCTTAGATCTGTCTTTCACCCTAATTCAGAGGATGTTGTGCTTCACAGAGAGATGATAATCATTGTGAGGTGTGTGCCACTAATAGCTATGTAGTTCCGTTAAATCGTTGCCTTTGTCATTGGGGTGTATTGATATGCACAGGGCAGTCTTCTGTCCTCTGCTACTCTATGTTCTTTTATTGCTGCTTGTTCATGATTTTTAAATGTAACCACTGTGCTCTCAAAAGTGAAAGATTTGAAAGACTCTTGCTGTAGCGAGCCTTTCCCACTCTTTGCCCTGGGGGTGAGAGCAAAGGCAGGGTAGGGCCTGAGGGGAAAAGGCCCACCCAAAATCTGTAAATGCCCACTCAGCAGCGCTGGGTGGGCATTTACAGATACTTGTGTCAATGGAGTGGGCCCAACTACATTAGCTTCGGGCCCCATTTGCTAGACAATCCTGGCTACGCCTCTGGTGCCTCCCACCTCAACAACCCAATTGCCCCTTCAGCCCTTCTTACTCATCTCACAGCACCTCCCATAAGTGAGGAATGCATCTTTTGTTGGTAGATTTCCCTCACGAGGCTTAGCTAGGCCTGCATTCCTTTTCAAAGGGCCGTAGAAGAGAGCAAAAAAGGAAAAGGCATAATAGAGCGGGAAGTAGGTGGAAGACGAGGGGGCAGGAGGGTTGGCAGTAAAAGAAACAGGGCCTGGCCTGGCAGAGAGTTAGAAGTTAGGGAACACAACAATGAGCGAGGGACAAGGAAAGATGTCTCAGGCATGCAGCTCTCTGAGTCTTCCCCACTGTGCCTGCAGAAAGAGACTCCCTTTTCCCAGCTACTCCCGGATGGATACTTTTGCCTGGAGAGACCAGAACTAATGTCACTCAGGCTGAGGCTAAACAGAGGGCAGCTGAGCAGGCACACCCCTTCATTTTACTATGCTCCTGGGGTGGCTTCTGGGAGGAAAAAGGCATCAGTATTCCACCAAGATCATCTTCACCTAGGCCACCGTCACTAAGGTTTGCAAAGCAGGCTGTGACACTTTCTGAGGCCCACGTGGGAGAGCACAGATCCTAACCCTAAGTTGTGTGGGTGGCTGTAACAGTGGGGCTGCATAGGACATAGGGCTGTGCCCGTAAGGGCTGTGGTCGCGTTTGGGAGCGTTAGGGACGCGTGGAGGACGCAGGGCGCAGACCTCTGTCCATTTCCCTCCAGGATTAGGCCCTTATTGTCAGTGGTGGAGCCAGACACTCCAAAATTGAGGAAGTTAAAGGCAGAAAGCAGCCCTCTCACTCCCAGGGCAAAGAGGGGGAAAGGCTTGTTACATCAAGAGTCTTTCAAATCTTTCACTTTTGAGAGCAGAGTGCTTACATTTAAGAATCATGACCACGCAGCAATGAGAAAACATAGAGAAGCAGAGGACAGAAGACTGCCCTGCGCATATCAATACACCCCAATGACAAAGGCAAAGATTTAACTGACCTGCTTAGCTATTAGTGTCTCACACGGCACAATGATTATCATCTTTCCCTGAAGCAAAACATCCACTGAATTAGCCTGGGGAGATTGGCCTGGGGATGTAGGAGAAAGGAAGCCTGGGGGCAGACAGGGAGTAAGTTGGTGTCTCTGGGGGAGGAGGACCCTGAATTGTGGGGGGGTGTAAAAAGGGTCCTAATGTGGGGAAAAGGGGCATTGAGGAAGGAAAGAGGGTGGAATGGACTCCACAATGGGCTGACATTTTTTTTTCCTTCCAGTGCTACCTCCCTCTTTAGCCTGCCCCACCTTTGTTTACCCTGCACATACTCTCCTCCATAGTCCTGCCTCTCTGTTTTCTTCCACCCCCCACCAGTGAACCCAGGCCATGCCCTTCTAGACCTACCCCCACTCACCCAGCCCTTCCTCCTCTCCACAGGGACCCATTCATCCAGCCCTTCTTCTCCCTTTAGACTGCCCCACCTCCCACCTCCCTCTTTACCCTGCATTTCCTCAGTCCCACCTCTCTGCGTTCTTCCACTCTCCCTTTACCAGGCACCTCTTTTCTTGTGTTCAAGTCATTCCTATGCCGAAAGTAGCGGTACTGCAAGTGAAACTGGGAAGGCATGTTCAGTATGGATTATCTAATTATTCAAGATGAATGGTAGTCAAGGAAGATTTTGGAAACTCAGTGAAGTTAGAAAATGAAGAAGCCTGGAGCAAAGAGAGAGTGGCCAAGTTGCTGAGTGTGAATGAGAGAAGAAAGTTGAGGTATGGAAAATAAAAGGTATTTGCCACATGTCCCTACACAGGTCTGTTGTGTGTTCAGGTGAAGGAAAGGGGATGTGTTGTATCTAGGAACACGTACAATGTCATTAGGTAGTGTAGTGATGATAAGGTAAAGTCGCTTCGGTGGAATGAATAGCTGGAAGAAGCTTCTATCGGAATGTAAAATGCGATAGTGAATGGAAGGGAATGTATAGAATGTATTGATTTGAGGGTTGAGAGACGATTCGAGAGCCTGGAAGGTGTGGAAGCTGAGGCTGTTGCGCTAACAAAGCATTAAAAAAACCGCACCCACTGAACCTTTTAGGAGGAGTTTGGGTTCTCACAACTGTACAAGGAGATTATCTGCCGAGAGCAGGACCCGAACCCAGGCTCCCCAGTGCTGTAATGCAAGCACTTAACCTCTAGGCCACTGCAGTTAGCTGGTATTTGGTGGAGCGGGGGGCCAGATGTTCTATCCTCGTTGGCTGAAGTGAACATGTTTCCCAATGCAAATGGGTATGCTCATAGGGGCATGCAGAAGAAAGATATATAAGCCCAAAATCTACTCTCAGAAGCACACCCACCAGTGGCTCAAGTGGTAAGTGCTTGGTCTTGGGATGCTGGAGACCTGAGTTCTAATCCAATGTCTGGTATCTCCTCAGCATTTTTTTTTAAAAATGTTTTAATTGAAAATGTGTATGCATTACCCTGCTCGATCAGCCAACAGTTAATGCCCCTTCAATACCTGCATTCCTACTAACAGTTGTGCCTTTGTTTTCTGCACTCTTGCCTTGGGAACACCCATACAAAAGCTTGTCTCTCTGGCCCCAACTGTCTGGAGATACGAGGGGAAAAAGTGTAATCTACGGGTCATGGTTGATACGATATTTGCACTGGGACTCAAACAGGAAACCTTTTCGAGGCGCTGTGAGGTGACCACCGACCCCTGCATAGCAAGCAAACCTGTATCAGCATCTCACCAGCATCTGACTTTGTCACCTGCAGGCTGCACATAGGAGGCTGCAGTAGGTGCATTAACCCATTGAGCTGTCGACCCTCCTTCCTCTCAGAGCAGGAAACTGAATTTCCATGTTGCCTTCCTTTGGCACCTTAGATCTGTCTTTCACCCTAATTCAGAGGATGTTGTGCTTCACAGAGAGATGATAATCATTGTGAGGTGTGTGCCACTAATAGCTATGTAGTTCCGTTAAATCGTTGCCTTTGTCATTGGGGTGTATTGATATGCACAGGGCAGTCTTCTGTCCTCTGCTACTCTATGTTCTTTTATTGCTGCTTGTTCATGATTTTTAAATGTAACCACTGTGCTCTCAAAAGTGAAAGATTTGAAAGACTCTTGCTGTAGCGAGCCTTTCCCACTCTTTGCCCTGGGGGTGAGAGCAAAGGCAGGGTAGGGCCTGAGGGGAAAAGGCCCACCCAAAATCTGTAAATGCCCACTCAGCAGCGCTGGGTGGGCATTTACAGATACTTGTGTCAATGGAGTGGGCCCAACTACATTAGCTTCGGGCCCCATTTGCTAGACAATCCTGGCTACGCCTCTGGTGCCTCCCACCTCAACAACCCAATTGCCCCTTCAGCCCTTCTTACTCATCTCACAGCACCTCCCATAAGTGAGGAATGCATCTTTTGTTGGTAGATTTCCCTCACGAGGCTTAGCTAGGCCTGCATTCCTTTTCAAAGGGCCGTAGAAGAGAGCAAAAAAGGAAAAGGCATAATAGAGCGGGAAGTAGGTGGAAGACGAGGGGGCAGGAGGGTTGGCAGTAAAAGAAACAGGGCCTGGCCTGGCAGAGAGTTAGAAGTTAGGGAACACAACAATGAGCGAGGGACAAGGAAAGATGTCTCAGGCATGCAGCTCTCTGAGTCTTCCCCACTGTGCCTGCAGAAAGAGACTCCCTTTTCCCAGCTACTCCCGGATGGATACTTTTGCCTGGAGAGACCAGAACTAATGTCACTCAGGCTGAGGCTAAACAGAGGGCAGCTGAGCAGGCACACCCCTTCATTTTACTATGCTCCTGGGGTGGCTTCTGGGAGGAAAAAGGCATCAGTATTCCACCAAGATCATCTTCACCTAGGCCACCGTCACTAAGGTTTGCAAAGCAGGCTGTGACACTTTCTGAGGCCCACGTGGGAGAGCACAGATCCTAACCCTAAGTTGTGTGGGTGGCTGTAACAGTGGGGCTGCATAGGACATAGGGCTGTGCCCGTAAGGGCTGTGGTCGCGTTTGGGAGCGTTAGGGACGCGTGGAGGACGCAGGGCGCAGACCTCTGTCCATTTCCCTCCAGGATTAGGCCCTTATTGTCAGTGGTGGAGCCAGACACTCCAAAATTGAGGAAGTTAAAGGCAGAAAGCAGCCCTCTCACTCCCAGGGCAAAGAGGGGGAAAGGCTTGTTACATCAAGAGTCTTTCAAATCTTTCACTTTTGAGAGCAGAGTGCTTACATTTAAGAATCATGACCACGCAGCAATGAGAAAACATAGAGAAGCAGAGGACAGAAGACTGCCCTGCGCATATCAATACACCCCAATGACAAAGGCAAAGATTTAACTGACCTGCTTAGCTATTAGTGTCTCACACGGCACAATGATTATCATCTTTCCCTGAAGCAAAACATCCACTGAATTAGCCTGGGGAGATTGGCCTGGGGATGTAGGAGAAAGGAAGCCTGGGGGCAGACAGGGAGTAAGTTGGTGTCTCTGGGGGAGGAGGACCCTGAATTGTGGGGGGGTGTAAAAAGGGTCCTAATGTGGGGAAAAGGGGCATTGAGGAAGGAAAGAGGGTGGAATGGACTCCACAATGGGCTGACATTTTTTTTTTCCTTCCAGTGCTACCTCCCTCTTTAGCCTGCCCCACCTTTGTTTACCCTGCACATACTCTCCTCCATAGTCCTGCCTCTCTGTTTTCTTCCACCCCCCACCAGTGAACCCAGGCCATGCCCTTCTAGACCTACCCCCACTCACCCAGCCCTTCCTCCTCTTCACAGGGACCCATTCATCCAGCCCTTCTTCTCCCTTTAGACTGCCCCACCTCCCACCTCCCTCTTTACCCTGCATTTCCTCAGTCCCACCTCTCTGCGTTCTTCCACTCTCCCTTTACCAGGCACCTCTTTTCTTGTGTTCAAGTCATTCCTATGCCGAAAGTAGCGGTACTGCAAGTGAAACTGGGAAGGCATGTTCAGTATGGATTATCTAATTATTCAAGATGAATGGTAGTCAAGGAAGATTTTGGAAACTCAGTGAAGTTAGAAAATGAAGAAGCCTGGAGCAAAGAGAGAGTGGCCAAGTTGCTGAGTGTGAATGAGAGAAGAAAGTTGAGGTATGGAAAATAAAAGGTATTTGCCACATGTCCCTACACAGGTCTGTTGTGTGTTCAGGTGAAGGAAAGGGGATGTGTTGTATCTAGGAACACGTACAATGTCATTAGGTAGTGTAGTGATGATAAGGTAAAGTCGCTTCGGTGGAATGAATAGCTGGAAGAAGCTTCTATCGGAATGTAAAATGCGATAGTGAATGGAAGGGAATGTATAGAATGTATTGATTTGAGGGTTGAGAGACGATTCGAGAGCCTGGAAGGTGTGGAAGCTGAGGCTGTTGCGCTAACAAAGCATTAAAAAAAACGCACCCACTGAACCTTTTAGGAGGAGTTTGGGTTCTCACAACTGTACAAGGAGATTATCTGCCGAGAGCAGGACCCGAACCCAGGCCCCCCAGTGCTGTAATGCAAGCACTTAACCTCTAGGCCACTGCAGTTAGCTGGTATTTGGTGGAGCGGGGGGCCAGATGTTCTATCCTCGTTGGCTGAAGTGAACATGTTTCCCAATGCAAATGGGTATGCTCATAGGGGCATGCAGAAGAAAGATATATAAGCCCAAAATCTACTCTCAGAAGCACACCCACCAGTGGCTCAAGTGGTAAGTGCTTGGTCTTGGGATGCTGGAGACCTGAGTCCTAATCCAATGTCTGGTATCTCCTCAGAATTTTTTTTAAAAAATGTTTTAATTGAAAATGTGTATGCATTACCCTGCTCGATCAGCCAACAGTTAATGCCCCTTCAATACCTGCATTCCTACTAACAGTTGTGCCTTTGTTTTCTGCACTCTTGCCTTGGGAACACCCATACAAAAGCTTGTCTCTCTGGCCCCAACTGTCTGGAGATACGAGGGGAAAAAGTGTAATCTACGGGTCATGGTTGATACGATATTTGCACTGGGACTCAAACAGGAAACCTTTTCGAGGCGCTGTGAGGTGACCACCGGCCCCTGCATAGCAAGCAAACCTGTATCAGCATCTCACCAGCATCTGACTTTGTCGCCTGCAGGCTACACATAGGAGGCTGCAGTAGGTGCATTAACCCATTGAGCTGTCGACCCTCCTTCCTCTCAGAGCAGGAAACTGAATTTCCATGTTGCCTTCCTTTGGCACCTTAGATCTGTCTTTCACCCTAATTCAGAGGATGTTGTGCTTCACAGAGAGATGATAATCATTGTGAGGTGTGTGCCACTAATAGCTATGTAGTTCCGTTAAATCGTTGCCTTTGTCATTGGGGTGTATTGATATGCACAGGGCAGTCTTCTGTCCTCTGCTACTCTATGTTCTTTTATTGCTGCTTGTTCATGATTTTTAAATGTAACCACTGTGCTCTCAAAAGTGAAAGATTTGAAAGACTCTTGCTGTAGCGAGCCTTTCCCACTCTTTGCCCTGGGGGTGAGAGCAGAGGCAGGGTAGGGCCTGAGGGGAAAAGGCCCACCCAAAATCTGTAAATGCCCACTCAGCAGCGCTGGGTGGGCATTTACAGATACTTTTGTCAATGCAGTGGGCCCAACTACATTAGCTTCGGGCCCCATTTGCTAGACAATCCTGGCTACGCCTCTGGTGCCTCCCACCTCAACAACCCAATTGCCCCTTCAGCCCTTCTTACTCATCTCACAGCACCTCCCATAAGTGAGGAATGCATCTTTTGTTGGTAGATTTCCCTCACGAGGCTTAGCTAGGCCTGCATTCCTTTTCAAAGGGCCGTAGAAGAGAGCAAAAAAGGAAAAGGCATAATAGAGCGGGAAGTAGGTGGAAGACGAGGGGGCAGGGGGGTTGGCAGTAAAAGAAACAGGGCCTGGCCTGGCAGAGAGTTAGAAGTTAGGGAACACAACAATGAGCGAGGGACAAGGAAAGATGTCTCAGGCATGCAGCTCTCTGAGTCTTCCCCACTGTGCCTGCAGAAAGAGACTCCCTTTTCCCAGCTACTCCCGGATGGATACTTTTGCCTGGAGAGACCAGAACTAATGTCACTCAGGCAGAGGCTAAACAGAGGGCAGCTGAGCAGGCACACCCCTTCATTTTACTATGCTCCTGGGGTGGCTTCTGGGAGGAAAAAGGCATCAGTATTCCACCAAGATCATCTTCACCTAGGCCACCGTCACTAAGGTTTGCAAAGCAGGCTGTGACACTTTCTGAGGCCCACGTGGGAGAGCACAGATCCTAACCCTAAGTTGTGTGGGTGGCTGTACCAGTGGGGCTGCATAGGACATAGGGCTGTGCCCGTAAGGGCTGTGGTCGCGTTTGGGAGCGTTAGGGACGCGTGAAGGACGCAGGGCGCAGACCTCTGTCCATTTCCCTCCAGGATTAGGCCCTTATTGTCAGTGGTGGAGCCAGACACTCCAAAATTGAGGAAGTTAAAGGCAGAAAGCAGCCCTCTCACTCCCAGGGCAAAGAGGGGGAAAGGCTTGTTACATCAAGAGTCTTTCAAATCTTTCACTTTTGAGAGCAGAGTGCTTACATTTAAGAATCATGACCACGCAGCAATGAGAAAACATAGAGAAGCAGAGGACAGAAGACTGCCCTGCGCATATCAATACACCCCAATGACAAAGGCAAAGATTTAACTGACCTGCTTAGCTATTAGTGTCTCACACGGCACAATGATTATCATCTTTCCCTGAAGCAAAACATCCACTGAATTAGGGTGAAAAACAGATCTAAGGTGCCAAAGGAAGGCAACATGGAAATTCAGTTTCCTGCTCTCAGAGGAAGGAGGGTCGACAGCCCAATGGGTTAATGCACCTACTGCAGTCTCCTATGTGTAGCCTGCAGGCGACAAAGTCAGATGCTGGTGAGATGCTGATACAGGTTTACTTGCTATGCAGGGGCCTGTGGTCACCTCGCAGCGCCTCGAGAAGGTGTCCTGTTTGAGTCCCAGTGCTAATATCGTATCAACTGTGACCCGTAGATTGCACTTTTTCCCCTCGTTTTTTTTCAGTCAGTTGGGGCCAGAGAGACAAGCTTTTGTATGGGTGTTACCAAGGCCAAAGTGCAGAAAGAAAAGGAACAACTGTTAGTGGCAAAGCAGGTATTGAAGGGGAGCTAGCTGTTGGCTGATCGCGCAGGGCAATGCATCCCCATTTTTCAATAAAAACAAATCTTTTTTTAAACATCCCCAAGGAGATACCAAACATTGGATTAGAACTCAGGTTTCAAGCATTCCAAGAGCAAGCACTTACCACTTGAGCCACTAGTGGCTGTGCTTCTGAGAGAAGCTTTCGGGCGTATATATCTTTCTTCTGCATGCCCCTGTGAACATACCCATTTGCATTGTGAAACATGTTCATTGAAGCCAACGAGGATAGAACATCTGGCCCCCCGCTCCGCCCAACTCCAGCTAGCTGCAGTAGCCTAGAGGTTAAGTGCTTGGGTTACAGTGCTGGGGGCCTGGGTTCGAGTCCTGCTTTCGCCACATAATCTCCTTGTATAGTTGTGGGAACCCTAACTCCTTCTAAAAGGTTCAGTGGGTATGAAAAGAGGTACCTGGTAAAGAGAGGGTGGAAGACAGCAGAGAGGTGGGACTGTGGAGGCGAGGAAGTGCAGGGTAAATAAAGGAGGAGGCGAGGCAGATGAATGGGTCCCTGGGGAGAAAGAAGAGTAGGTGTTCGGTCAAGATTGGCCTGGGGATGTAGGAGAAAGGAGGCCTGAGGGCAGACAGAGAGTAAGTTGGTGTCTCTGGGGGAGGAGGACCCTGAATTGTGGGGGGGGTGTAAAAAGGGTCCTAATGTGGGGAAAAGGGGCATTGAGGAGGGAAAGAGGGTGGAATGGACTCCACAATGGGCTGACATTTTTTTTCCTTCCAGTGCTACTTCCCTCTTTAGCCTGCCCCACCTTTGTTTACCCTGCACATACTCTCCTCCATAGTCCCGCCTCTCTGTTTTCTTCCACCCCCCCACTAGGGAACCCATGCCATGCCCTTCTAGACCTACCCCCACTCACCCAGCCCTTCCTCCTCTCCACAGGGACCCATTCATCCAGCCCTTCTTCTCCCTTTAGACTGCCCCACCTCCCACCTCCCTCTTTACCCTGCATTTCCTCAGTCCCACCTCTCTGCGTTCTTCCACTCTCCCTTTACCAGGCACCTCTTTCCTTGTGTTCAAGTCATTCCTATGCCGAAAGTAGCGGTACTGCAAGTGAAACTGGGAAGGCATGTTCAGTATGGATTATCTAATTATTCAAGATGAATGGTAGTCAAGGAAGATTTTGGAAACTCAGTGAAGTTAGAAAATGAAGAAGCCTGGAGCAAAGAGAGAGTGGCCAAGTTGCTGAGTGTGAATGAGAGAAGAAAGTTGAGGTATGGAAAAGAAAAGGTATTTGCCACATGTCCCTACACAGGTCTGTTGTGTGTTCAGGTGAAGGAAAGGGGATGTGTTGTATCTAGGAACACGTACAATGTCATTAGGTAGTGGAGTGATGATAAGGTAAAGTCGCTTCAGTGGAATGAATAGCTGGAAGAAGCTTCTATCGGAATGTAAAATGCGATAGTGAATGGAAGGGAATGTATAGAATGTATTGATTTGAGGGTTGAGAGACGATTCGAGAGCCTGGAAGGTGTGGAAGCTGAGGCTGTTGCGCTAACAAAGCATTAAAAAAAACGTACCCACTGAACCTTTTAGGAGGAGTTTGGGTTCTCACAACTGTACAAGAAGATTATCTGCCGAGAGCAGGACCCGAACCCAGGCCCCCCAGTGCTGTAATGCAAGCACTTAACCTCTAGGCCACTGCAGTTAGCTGGCATTTGGTGGAGCGGGAGGCCAGATGTTCTATCCTCGTTGGCTGAAGTGAACATGTTTCCCAATGCAAATGGGTATGCTCATAGGGGCATGCAGAAGAAAGATATATACGCCCAAAATCTACTCTCAGAAGCACACCCACCAGTGGCTCAAGTGGTAAGTGCTTGGTCTTGGGATGCTGGAGACCTGAGTTCTAATCCAATGTCTGGTATCTCCTCAGCATTTTTTTAAAAAAAATGTTTTAATTGAAAATGTGTATGCATTACCCTGCTCGATCAGCCAACAGTTAATGCCCCTTCAATACCTGCATTCCTACTAACAGTTGTGCCTTTGTTTTCTGCACTCTTGCCTTGGGAACACCCATACAAAAGCTTGTCTCTCTGGCCCCAACTGTCTGGAGATACGAGGGGAAAAAGTGTAATCTACGGGTCATGGTTGATACGATATTTGCACTGGGACTCAAACAGGAAACCTTTTCGAGGCGCTGTGAGGTGACCACCGACCCCTGCATAGCAAGCAAACCTGTATCAGCATCTCACCAGCATCTGACTTTGTCGCCTGCAGGCTACACATAGGAGGCTGCAGTAGGTGCATTAACCCATTGAGCTGTCGACCCTCCTTCCTCTCAGAGCAGGAAACTGAATTTCCATGTTGCCTTCCTTTGGCACCTTAGATCTGTCTTTCACCCTAATTCAGAGGATGTTGTGCTTCACAGAGAGATGATAATCATTGTGAGGTGTGTGCCACTAATAGCTATGTAGTTCCGTTAAATCGTTGCCTTTGTCATTGGGGTGTATTGATATGCACAGGGCAGTCTTCTGTCCTCTGCTACTCTATGTTCTTTTATTGCTGCTTGTTCATGATTTTTAAATGTAACCACTGTGCTCTCAAAAGTGAAAGATTTGAAAGACTCTTGCTGTAGCGAGCCTTTCCCACTCTTTGCCCTGGGGGTGAGAGCAGAGGCAGGGTAGGGCCTGAGGGGAAAAGGCCCACCCAAAATCTGTAAATGCCCACTCAGCAGCGCTGGGTGGGCATTTACAGATACTTTTGTCAATGCAGTGGGCCCAACTACATTAGCTTCGGGCCCCATTTGCTAGACAATCCTGGCTACGCCTCTGGTGCCTCCCACCTCAACAACCCAATTGCCCCTTCAGCCCTTCTTACTCATCTCACAGCACCTCCCATAAGTGAGGAATGCATCTTTTGTTGGTAGATTTCCCTCACGAGGCTTAGCTAGGCCTGCATTCCTTTTCAAAGGGCCGTAGAAGAGAGCAAAAAAGGAAAAGGCATAATAGAGCGGGAAGTAGGTGGAAGACGAGGGGGCAGGGGGGTTGGCAGTAAAAGAAACAGGGCCTGGCCTGGCAGAGAGTTAGAAGTTAGGGAACACAACAATGAGCGAGGGACAAGGAAAGATGTCTCAGGCATGCAGCTCTCTGAGTCTTCCCCACTGTGCCTGCAGAAAGAGACTCCCTTTTCCCAGCTACTCCCGGATGGATACTTTTGCCTGGAGAGACCAGAACTAATGTCACTCAGGCTGAGGCTAAACAGAGGGCAGCTGAGCAGGCACACCCCTTCATTTTACTATGCTCCTGGGGTGGCTTCTGGGAGGAAAAAGGCATCAGTATTCCACCAAGATCATCTTCACCTAGGCCACCGTCACTAAGGTTTGCAAAGCAGGCTGTGACACTTTCTGAGGCCCACGTGGGAGAGCACAGATCCTAACCCTAAGTTGTGTGGGTGGCTGTACCAGTGGGGCTGCATAGGACATAGGGCTGTGCCCGTAAGGGCTGTGGTCGCGTTTGGGAGCGTTAGGGACGCGTGGAGGACTCAGGGCGCAGACCTCTGTCCATTTCCCTCCAGGATTAGGCCCTTATTGTCAGTGGTGGAGCCAGACACTCCAAAATTGAGGAAGTTAAAGGCAGAAAGCAGCCCTCTCACTCCCAGGGCAAAGAGGGGGAAAGGCTTGTTACATCAAGAGTCTTTCAAATCTTTCACTTTTGAGAGCAGAGTGTTTACATTTAAGAATCATGACAAAGCAGCAATGAGAAAACATAGAGAAGCAGAGGACAGAAGACTGCCCTGCGCATATCAATACACCCCAATGACAAAGGCAAAGATTTAACTGACCTGCTTAGCTATTAGTGTCTCACACGGCACAATGATTATCATCTTTCCCTGAAGCAAAACATCCACTGAATTAGGGTGAAAAACAGATCTAAGGTGCCAAAGGAAGGCAACATGGAAATTCAGTTTCCTGCTCTCAGAGGAAGGAGGGTCGACAGCCCAATGGGTTAATGCTCTGATTACTTACCGGTAATCTTCATTACTCCTAGTCCTACTCTTCCTCGTCACAGTACTTACTTCATGAGGCACCCGCCTTCGACACAGGACCTTCTTCTATTTCTTTAAATCCCTATAACTCCTCCCCCACATCCATGTCACTCAGTTTCATATTACCAAGCCGGAGCATGGGACCTTCCCCGCAGGGAGGGTGAGGAGGGTCGTCAGTACTGTGACGAGGAAGAGTAGGACTAGGAGTAATGAAGATTGCCGGTAAGTAATCAGAGCATTACCTCCACGTCCACTCTTCCTCGTCCCAGTACTTACTTCATGAGGTATACCAAAGCATCAACGGGGAAAAGGTCCCAATGAGACAGAGCCAAAAACAGTGCAGCAAAACACACCCACCATAACTCTTAAATCACATCCCCACAGACAAAAACTCCAACCACGAAGGAACCAACCCCCGAGTGGGAGAAACTCAACCCATAGCGGTTGATGAAAATGCCTAGACCAGCCAAGGCGGCAGCCATACAAATCTCTTGCAGAGAAAAACCCTCCTTACATCGGGCCAGGAAGCCGCGAAACCCCTGGTAGACCGCCCCTGATTGTGCGCAGGCACAGGCAGGCCAGAAGCCACATAGGCCCTAGAGATCACAACCCGGAACCACCGGAAAATGGAAACCACAGATGCGTTATGCCCAGCCCCAGCCAGACCACAAGCAATCAGAAGACTATCAGATTGGTGGAAAAGGCAAACCAAGCCAAATACTCCAACGCGTCCCGCCGGACATCAATGTTAAGCCGAGCCACCTCCTCAGGCGTTCTTGGATCATGAAAGAAGTGAGGGAGAACCAGACCCTGAGAGGTGTGAAACCTGAGAGACAACTGAAGGGAGAAACTTCGGACCACACCCCGGCACCACCGAGTCTGGCAGCACCCTCAGGAAAGGAGCGTGACATAAGAGAGCCCCAATCTCCCCAAGCCTACGGGCAGAAGTGAGGGCAATAAGAAAAGCAGATTTCAGTGTAAGATGTTTGATATCAATCTCGGAAATGGGCTCAAAAGGAGGCCCGTGAAGGAACCGTAATACAAGAGGGAGATCCCAAAAGGAAAACCCTTTATCAGCACAAGGAAGGGAAGAAGAAAAACCCTGGATCAACTTTCCCACCAACACCTCCCCATCCAAGTGACCGTCAGAGTCCCCCAAAAGGAATTTCATGGAGGCCCGCTGAGAGCGAAGCCTGGAAAAACTGCCAGGCCCCTGTCAAAACCCCTCCTGGAGGAACCGAAGGATAGCAGAGGCCAGAACGCAGGGGAGGGATCTCAGACTGCCCATACCAGTCTCGGAAATGGCCCCAATGTCTGCCTAACACCTTCAGAGTGGAGGGTCTAAGAGCATCCATATGGACTCAACTACAGGATCTGAGAACCCCTGAGATATCAACCTAGACTGAGCAATAGCCACACCGCCCATTGCATCCGGTGGAATTCTAACCGCAGATCCCCTTGAAGGGGACACGGCCACCTCGGAACCAGCCAAGGTTCCTAGGAACGAAGCTCCAACAGAGAGGGGAGCCAACTCCGGCGGCACCAGAACAGAGCTAACAACAACACAGTCACCCTGGACACTCAGATGCGCCAAACCACCCGGGGCAGAAGGGGAATAGGCGGAAAGGCATAAAGGAAAACCCCAAGGCCACTGTACAGAGAGGGCGTCCATCCCCCAATCCCCTCAACCTGAAACCGAGAGCAGAAGAGGGGAACTTCTGCTGAGGCCGGGGATGCAAACAGGTCTAGAACCAAGGACCCTAATCTGACACAGGTCACCGCAAAGACCTGGGCCAACAGGACCAGTTCTGCAGAGGAGTGAAAACCGGCGTCTGAGAAGATCCGCTTGAACATTGTCCACCCTTCTGATACGTGAGGCCAGCAGATACACCAGATGAGATTCCTCCCAGGTGCCTATCAGCGCTGCCAGAGCATTCAAGGAACAGCCGGAACCCCTTTTGCAGTTCACATATGCCAAGGCCGTCGTATTGTCCGATCGGACCAAAAACCGCCGACCGTCCAGCAACTCCTCGAAGTACACCAGAGCTTGCACAATGGCACAACTCTTGCCAATTGGATGATCACCGGCTCTCCCCAGATCTCACAACCCTTGATCTGAGAGGACCCCCAATGTATACCCTTTCTGCTGGTGTTGGTAGTAGGAGAGGTCACAGGAGGAAGGACCATGCACACCTCAGCCTGTAGACCTGAAACCCCCCGCCACCATAGCAGGGACACTCGCAGCGCTGGGGACACTGAAAACAAAACTACGAAAGCCGAGATGTCGGGAGCCAGTGGGAGAGAGTATAAGACACCAGGAGACATAACCGAAGACAGGCTCAAGGAACTGGAAAACATGCAAGACGCCACGTGCCCCGTAACTTCAGCAACAGGTGAATCGAGACATACTGCCTTCTGAGAACCCAGCCCAGAACAGCCAGCAAGCGCCCCCCTGCACAACATCCAGAGTACGCTCTCCCCAGACGTCCGGATAAGCAGTGCAGGGTCTTGAGACCCATAAGCAGGTGACACATCCTAGAAGGCATAGGGACCAGGAACACCCGCAAGTAGAAAACTTGACCCTGAACAGGGAGAGGAACGGGCAAGACGGTAACCCACAACAACCGTTCGGAGAGAACGGATCCCATGGCCAACTACTTGGACCGTGAGCTGGGTACCAAAGTCCTAACCATGCAAACCTGGACAGGAGGAGACAGGAACGGCAACTGATACCCCCTCCAGAAGGAGCCCATTACCCAGGAAGCCGAACCCCACCGGTCCCATACACCTCCGAGAAGATAGAGACGAGGAGCCAGGGAAAACCGCCAGTCACTGCACTTGCACCAGAGGGAAATCACAGGACGTAGAAACAGGCCTGCGCCACAATATAACAGCATGCTTGTCAGCCCACAAAAAGACTTGACCTATCAAAAGGAAGATACTGGACAGGCCAGATGTCCAGCAGACTATGGCCCCCTCAGCCGACAGAGGAGCCACCAGGCTGGTGTCAAAAGGGCAGAGTACTGTCACAAAGCGGGGCAAAGCAATCCATCCCGGATAGCCGACATCAAAGGCAACCCCCTACCTGAGGTATGCCTATACTGGAAAACCCACTGAAGCGACATCCCCCTCCACCGGCACCAGGGGCTCTGAGAACCCCTCTAAGCACAGACATGTGCCACCATGTGCCCTATCACTTCCCACAAGTCTGAGAGGAGGCGTGAAAGCAACACGTCAGCACCGGAGGACCTAGGGCCTAAAAGAAGAGACACTGGGAACCCCCTGCATGGCCGTTACTTCCATGATCATTTTCCATAATCCCATGCCGGACAAGGGAAAAGCAAATCAACTCCTTTGACTTTCCCTTGCGCAGTTTAGAGGAAGAGGACAGGACAAGGAGTCTGCGTCCATAGCTAGCACAGACCCAAACACACCACTAACACACCATATGACTGAGAGGTGGTTTGAGCCCTGTATCCAGTAGCTGGTAGCCCCATGCTCTAAATCGTTCCAATGCATCGGTCTAGGAAGGATGAAGGACCGAGTCAGCACCGCAGAGACTCGAACCCGAAGTGTAGACTATGCCAGGCCGGTACCCTTCCGGCCGCTTGCAGATGTGTCCAAAATCTGCGCCGTATTCACAGGCAGCACGCAAGGAATGCAGCCAACATCCGGTGCATACTGGGCTGTGTGTGTCTGAGGAGCTGGTGGTATGTGACATGTCTGTGACAGAACAGAGCCCCGCACTTTCAAATACTCTGTCACAGTCACCCCACGACAAGAAGCAGAGAGTCCTCACAACAAAAAAGGAAGGCTAGCCCATACTGCCAAGTGCTTGCCATCATTTCCAATAAAGATGTGTACACAGAGCACGAGGTAACGGCCTTTCAAAGGAGTCAAGATGGCCATACCAGCAAGAGAGGGGAAAACATCAAGCACAGTCCTCCCCTCTCCTTACCTTCCCCCAGAGAATGCAGCTGACATCCGGTGCATCCTGGGCCGTGTGTCTCTGAGGAGCGGGTGGTATGTGGCATGCCTGCGACAGAACAGAGCCCCCGCACTTTCAAATACTCTGTCACAGTCACCCCACGACAAGAAGCAGAGAGGCCTCACAACAAAAGGGAAGGCTTAGCCCATACTGCCAAGTGCTTGCCATCATTTCCAATAAAGATGTGCACACAAAGCACGAGGAAAACGGCATGTTGAAGGAGTCAAAATGGCCATACCAGCAAGAGAGGGGAAAACATCAAGCACAGTCCTCCCCTCTCCTTACCTTTCCCCAGATAATGCAGCCAACATCCGGTGCATCCTGTGCTGTGTGTGTCTGAGGAGCGGGTGGTATGTGACATGCCCGCGACAGAACAGAGCCCCCGCACTCCCAAAGACTCTCTGCCACTGTCACCCCACGACAAGAAGCAGAGAGGCCTCACAACAAAAGGGAAGGCTAGCCCACACTGCCAAGTCGAATCAAGATGGCCAAAACAGGAGGAGAGGGGAAAAACATCAAGCCCAGTCCTCCCCTCTCCTTACCTTCCCCCGGGCCGTGCAGGACCCGGGACACAATGCTCACGCTGCGGTCCGGAGCCCAGCAAAGAACCGAGCGAGGCAATCCAGCTCAACTGTGACCCCAAGCCCCGCAGGGGGCCCAGGAGCAGTGCCGCACCTGAGGGAGCCGAGGGCCCCGCCACACAGCCCCCCCCAGGGGGCCAGCAATCGGTGCTCCCTGGTGCCCCGCACCGGGAAGAAAAAGTCCAACCAGCCGGAGGCAGGAAAAATTTAAACTGAGTGACATGGATGTGGGGGAGGAGTTATAGGGATTTAAAGAAATAGAAGAAGGTCCTGTGTCGAAGGCGGGTGCCTCATGAAGTAAGTACTGGGACGAGGAAGAGTGGACGTGGAGGTAATGCACCTACTGCAGTCTCCTATGTGTAGCCTGCAGGCCACAAAGTCAGATGCTGGTGAGATGCTGATACAGGTTTACTTGCTATGCATGGGCCTGTGGTCACCTCGCAGCGCCTCGAGAAGGTGTCCTGTTTGAGTCCCAGTGCTAATATCGTATCAACCGTGACCCGTAGATTGCACTTTTTCCCCTCGTTTTTTTTCAGTCAGTTGGGGCCAGAGAGACAAGCTTTTGTATGGGTGTTACCAAGGCCAAAGTGCAGAAAGAAAAGGAACAACTGTTAGTGGCAAAGCAGTTATTGAAGGGGAGCTAGCTGTTGGCTGATCGCGCAGGGCAATGCATCCCCATTTTTCAATAAAAACAAATCTTTTTTTAAACATCCCCAAGGAGATACCAAACATTGGATTAGAACTCAGGTTTCAAGCATTCCAAGACCAAGCACTTACCACTTGTGCCACTAGTGGCTGTGCTTCTGAGAGAAGCTTTCGGGCGTATATATCTTTCTTCTGCATGCCCCTGTGAACATACCCATTTGCATTGTGAAACATGTTCATTGAAGCCAACGAGGATAGAACATCTGGCCCCCCGCTCCGCCAAACTCCAGCTAACTGCAGTACCCTAGAGGTTAAGTGATTGGATTACAGCGCTGGGGGCCTGGGTTCGAGTCCTACTTTCGCCACATAATCTCCTTGTACAGTTGTGGGAACCCCAACTCCATCTAAAAGGTTCAGTGGGTATGAAAAGAGGTACCTGGTAAAGAGAGGGTGGAAGACAGCAGAGAGGTGGGACTGTGGAGGCGAGGAAGTGCAGGGTAAATAAAGGAGCAGGCGAGGCAGGCTAAAGAAGGAGGTAGGGCCAGATGAATGGGTCCTTGGGGAGAAGAGTAGGTGTTCGGTCAAGATTGGCCTGGGGATGTAGGAGAAAGGAGGCCTGGGGGCAGACAAGGGAGTAAGTTGGTGTCTCTGGGGGAGGAGGACCCTGAATTGTGGGGGGGTGTAAAAAAGGTCCTAATGTGGGGAAAAGGGGCATTGAGGAGGGAAAGAGGGTGGAATGGACTCCACAATGGGCTGACATTTTTTTTCCTTCCAGTGCTACCTCCCTCTTTAGCCTGCCCCACCTTTGTTTACCCTGCACATACTCTCCTCCATAGTCCCGCCTCTCTGTTTTCTTCCACCCCCCACCAGGGAACCCATGCCATGCCCTTCTAGACCTACCCCCACTCACCCAGCCCTTCCTCCTCTCCACAGGGACCCATTCATCCAGCCCTTCTTCTCCCTTTAGACTGCCCCACCTCCCACCTCCCTCTTTACCCTGCATTTCCTCAGTCCCACCTCTCTGCGTTCTTCCACTCTCCCTTTACCAGGCACCTCTTTTCTTGTGTTCAAGTCATTCCTATGCCGAAAGTAGCGGTACTGCAAGTGAAACTGGGAAGGCATGTTCAGTATGGATTATCTAATTATTCAAGATGAATGGTAGTCAAGGAAGATTTTGGAAACTCAGTGAAGTTAGAAAATGAAGAAGCCTGGAGCAAAGAGAGAGTGGCCAAGTTGCTGAGTGTGAATGAGAGAAGAAAGTTGAGGTATGGAAAATAAAAGGTATTTGCCACATGTCCCTACACAGGTCTGTTGTGTGTTCAGGTGAAGGAAAGGGGATGTGTTGTATCTAGGAACACGTACAATGTCATTAGGTAGTGGAGTGATGATAAGGTAAAGTCGCTTCGGTGGAATGAATAGCTGGAAGAAGCTTCTATCGGAATGTAAAATGCGATAGTGAATGGAAGGGAATGTATAGAATGTATTGATTTGAGGGTTGAGAGACGATTCGAGAGCCTGGAAGGTGTGGAAGCTGAGGCTGTTGCGCTAACAAAGCATTAAAAAAAACGTACCCACTGAACCTTTCAGGAGGAGTTTGGGTTCTCACAACTGTACAAGGAGATTATCTGCCGAGAGCAGGACCCGAGCCCAGGCCCCCCAGTGCTGTAATGCAAGCACTTAACCTCTAGGCCACTGCAGTTAGCTGGTATTTGGTGGAGCGGGGGGGGGGGCCAGATGTTCTATCCTCGTTGGCTGAAGTGAACATGTTTCCCAATGCAAATGGGTATGCTCATAGGGGCATGCATAAGAAAGATATATACGCTTAAAAATCTACTCTCAGAAGCACACCCACCAGTGGCTCAAGTGGTAAGTGCTTGGTCTTGGGATGCTGGAGACCTGAGTTCTAATCCAATGTCTGGTATCTCCTCAGCATTTTTTTTTTAAAAAATGTTTTAATTGAAAATGTGTATGCATTACCCTGCTCGATCAGCCAACAGTTAATGCCCCTTCAAAACCTGCATTCCTACTAACAGTTGTGCCTTTGTTTTCTGCACTCTTGCCTTGGGAACACCCATACAAAAGCTTGTCTCTCTGGCCCCAACTGTCTGGAGATACGAGGGGAAAAAGTGTAATCTACGGGTCATGGTTGATACGATATTTGCACTGGGACTCAAACAGGAAACCTTTTCGAGGCGCTGTGAGGTGACCACCGGCCCCTGCATAGCAAGCAAACCTGTATCAGCATCTCACCAGCATCTGACTTTGTCGCCTGCAGGCTACACATAGGAGGCTGCAGTAGGTGCATTAACCCATTGAGCTGTCGACCCTCCTTCCTCTCAGAGCAGGAAACTGAATTTCCATGTTGCCTTCCTTTGGCACCTTAGATCTGTCTTTCACCCTAATTCAGAGGATGTTGTGCTTCACAGAGAGATGATAATCATTGTGAGGTGTGTGCCACTAATAGCTATGTAGTTACGTTAAATCGTTGCCTTTGTCATTGGGGTGTATTGATATGCACAGGGCAGTCTTCTGTCCTCTGCTACTCTATGTTCTTTTATTGCTGCTTGTTCATGATTTTTAAATGTAACCACTGTGCTCTCAAAAGTGAAAGATTTGAAAGACTCTTGCTGTAGCGAGCCTTTCCCACTCTTTGCCCTGGGGGTGAGAGCAGAGGCAGGGTAGGGCCTGAGGGGAAAAGGCCCACCCAAAATCTGTAAATGCCCACTCAGCAGCGCTGGGTGGGCATTTACAGATACTTTTGTCAATGCAGTGGGCCCAACTACATTAGCTTCGGGCCCCATTTGCTAGACAATCCTGGCTACGCCTCTGGTGCCTCCCACCTCAACAACCCAATTGCCCCATCAGCCCTTCTTACTCATCTCACAGCACCTCCCATAAGTGAGGAATGCATCTTTTGTTGGTAGATTTCCCTCACGAGGCTTAGATAGGCCTGCATTCCTTTTCAAAGGGCCGTAGAAGAGAGCAAAAAAGGAAAAGGCATAATAGAGCGGGAAGTAGGTGGAAGACGAGGGGGCAGGGGGGTTGGCAGTAAAAGAAACAGGGCCTGGCCTGGCAGAGAGTTAGAAGTTAGGGAACACAACAATGAGCGAGGGACAAGGAAAGATGTCTCAGGCATGCAGCTCTCTGAGTCTTCCCCACTGTGCCTGCAGAAAGAGACTCCCTTTTCCCAGCTACTCCCGGATGGATACTTTTGCCTGGAGAGACCAGAACTAATGTCACTCAGGCAGAGGCTAAGCAGAGGGCAGCTGAGCAGGCACACCCCTTCATTTTACTATGCTCCAGGGGTGGCTTCTTTGAGGAAAAAGGCATCAGTATTCCACCAAGATCATCTTCACCTAGGCCACCGTCACTAAGGTTTGCAAAGCAGGCTGTGACACTTTCTGAGGCCCACGTGGGAGAGCACAGATCCTAACCCTAAGTTGTGTGGGTGGCTGTACCAGTGGGGCTGCATAGGACATAGGGCTGTGCCCGTAAGGGCTGTGTTCGCGTTTGGGAGCGTTAGGGACGCGTGGAGGACGCAGGGCGCAGACCTCTGTCCATTTCCCTCCAGGATTAGGCCCTTATTGTCAGTGGTGGAGCCAGACACTCCAAAATTGAGGAAGTTAAAGGCAGAAAGCAGCCCTCTCACTCCCAGGGCAAAGAGGGGGAAAGGCTTGTTACATCAAGAGTCTTTCAAATCTTTCACTTTTGAGAGCAGAGTGCTTACATTTAAGAATCATGACCAAGCAGCAATGAGAAAACATAGAGAAGCAGAGGACAGAAGACTGCCCTGCGCATATCAATACACCCCAATGACAAAGGCAAATATTTAACTGACTTGCTTAGCTATTAGTGTCTCACACGGCACAATGATTATCATCTTTCCCTGAAGCAAAACATCCACTGAATTAGGGTGAAAAACAGATCTAAGGTGCCAAAGGAAGGCAACATGGAAATTCAGTTTCCTGCTCTCAGAGGAAGGAGGGTCGACAGCCCAATGGGTTAATGCACCTACTGCAGTCTCCTATGTGTAGCCTGCAGGCGACAAAGTCAGATGCTGGTGAGATGCTGATACAGGTTTACTTGCTATGCAGGGGCCTGTGGTCACCTCGCAGCGCCTCGAGAAGGTGTCCTGTTTGAGTCCCAGTGCTAATATCGTATCAACCGTGACCCGTAGATTGCACTTTTTCCCCTCGTTTTTTTTCAGTCAGTTGGGGCCAGAGAGACAAGCTTTTGTATGGGTGTTACCAAGGCCAAAGTGCAGAAAGAAAAGGAACAACTGTTAGTGGCAAAGCAGGTATTGAAGGGGAGCTAGCTGTTGGCTGATCGCGCAGGGCAATGCATCCCCATTTTTCAATAAAAACAATTCTTTTTTTAAACATCCCCAAGGAGATACCAAACATTGGATTAGAACTCAGGTTTCAAGCATTCCAAGACCAAGCACTTACCACTTGAGCCACTAGTGGCTGTGCTTCTGAGAGAAGCTTTCGGGCGTATATATCTTTCTTCTGCATGCCCCTGTGAACATACCCATTTGCATTGTGAAACATGTTCATTGAAGCCAACGAGGATAGAACATCTGGCCCCCCGCTCCGCCAAACTCCAGCTAACTGCAGTAGCCTAGAGTTTAAGTGCTTGGGTTACAGTGCTGGGGGCCTGGGTTCGAGTCCTGCTTTCGCCACATAATCTCCTTGTACAGTTGTGGGAACCCCAACTCCTTCTAAAAGGTTCAGTGGGTATAAAAAGAGGTACCTGGTAAAGAGTGGAAGACAGCAGAGAGGTGGGACTGTGGAGGCGAAGAAGTGCAAGGTAAATAAAGGAGGAGGCGAGGCAGGCTAAAGAGGGAGGTAGGGCCAGATGAATGGGTCACTGGGGAGAAGAGTAGGTGTTCGGTCAAGATTGGCCTGGGGATGTAGGAAAAAGGAGGCCTGGAGGCAGACAGGGAGTAAGTTGGTGTCTCTGGGGGAGGAGGACCCTGATTTGTGGGGGGGTTTAAAAAGGGTCCTAATGTGGGGAAAAGGGGCATTGAGGAGGAAAAGAGGGTGGAATGGACTCCACAATGGGCTGACATTTTTTTTCCTTCCAGTGCTACCTCCCTCTTTAGCCTGCCCCACCTTTGTTTACCCTGCACATACTCTCCTCCATAGTCCCGCCTCTCTGTTTTCTTCCACCCCCCACCAGGGAACCCATGCCATGCCCTTCTAGACCTATCCCCACTCACCCAGCCCTTCCTCCTCTCCACAGGGACCCATTCATCCAGCCCTTCTTCTCCCTTTAGACTGCCCCACCTCCCACCTCCCTCTTTACCCTGCATTTCCTCAGTCCCACCTCTCTGCGTTCTTCCACTCTCCCTTTACCAGGCACCTCTTTTCTTGTGTTCAAGTCATTCCTATGCCGAAAGTAGCGGTACTGCAAGTGAAACTGGGAAGGCATGTTCAGTATGGATTATCTAATTATTCAAGATGAATGGTAGTCAAGGAAGATTTTGGAAACTCAGTGAAGTTAGAAAATGAAGAAGCCTGGAGCAAAGAGAGAGTGGCCAAGTTGCTGAGTGTGAATGAGAGAAGAAAGTTGAGGTATGGAAAATAAAAGGTATTTGCCACATGTCCCTACACAGGTCTGTTGTGTGTTCAGGTGAAGGAAAGGGGATGTGTTGTATCTAGGAACACGTACAATGTCATTAGGTAGTGGAGTGATGATAAGGTAAAGTCGCTTCGGTGGAATGAATAGCTGGAAGAAGCTTCTATCGGAATGTAAAATGCGATAGTGAATGGAAGGGAATGTATAGAATGTATTGATTTGAGGGTTGAGAGACGATTCGAGAGCCTGGAAGGTGTGGAAGCTGAGGCTGTTGCGCTAACAAAGCATTAAAAAAAACGTACCCACTGAACCTTTTAGGAGGAGTTTGGGTTCTCACAACTGTACAAGGAGATGATGTGCCGAGAGCAGGACCCGAACCCAGGCCCCCCAGTGCTGTAATGCAAGCACTTAACCTCTAGGCCACAGCAGTTAGCTGGTATTTGGTGGAGCGGGGGGCCAGATGTTCTATCCTCGTTGGCTGAAGTGAACATGTTTCCCAATGCAAATGGGTATGCTCATTGGGGCATGCAGAAGAAAGATATATACGCCCAAAATCTACTCTCAGAAGCACACCCACCAGTGGCTCAAGTGGTAAGTGCTTGGTCTTGGGATGCTGGAGACCTGAGTTCTAATCCAATGTCTGGTATCTCCTCAGCAATTTTTTAAAAAAAATGTTTTAATTGAAAATGTGTATGCATTACCCTGATCGATCAGCCAACAGTTAATGCCCCTTCAATACCTGCATTCCTACGAACAGTTGTGCCTTTGTTTTCTGCACTCTTGCCTTGGGAACACCCATACAAAAGCTTGTCTCCCTGGCCCCAACTGTCTGGAGATACGAGGGGAAAAAGTGTAATCTACGGGTCATGGTTGATACGATATTTGCACTGGGACTCAAACAGGAAACCTTTTCGAGGCGCTGTGAGGTGACCACCGGCCCCTGCATAGCAAGCAAACCTGTATCAGCATCTCACCAGCATCTGACTTTGTCGCCTGCAGGCTACACATAGGAGGCTGCAGTAGGTGCATTAACCCATTGAGCTGTCGACCCTCCTTCCTCTCAGAGCAGGAAACTGAATTTCCATGTTGCCTTCCTTTGGCACCTTAGATCTGTCTTTCACCCTAATTCAGAGGATGTTGTGCTTCACAGAGAGATGATAATCATTGTGAGGTGTGTGCCACTAATAGCTATGTAGTTCCGTTAAATCGTTGCCTTTGTCATTGGGGTGTATTGATATGCACAGGGCAGTCTTCTGTCCTCTGCTACTCTATGTTCTTTTATTGCTGCTTGTTCATGATTTTTAAATGTAACCACTGTGCTCTCAAAAGTGAAAGATTTGAAAGACTCTTGCTGTAGCGAGCCTTTCCCACTCTTTGCCCTGGGGGTGAGAGCAGAGGCAGGGTAGGGCCTGAGGGGAAAAGGCCCACCCAAAATCTGTAAATGCCCACTCAGCAGCGCTGGGTGGGCATTTACAGATACTTTTGTCAATGCAGTGGGCCCAACTACATTAGCTTCGGGCCCCATTTGCTAGACAATCCTGGCTACGCCTCTGGTGCCTCCCACCTCAACAACCCAATTGCCCCTTCAGCCCTTCTTACTCATCTCACAGCACCTCCCATAAGTGAGGAATGCATCTTTTGTTGGTAGATTTCCCTCACGAGGCTTAGCTAGGCCTGCATTCCTTTTCAAAGGGCCGTAGAAGAGAGCAAAAAAGGAAAAGGCATAATAGAGCGGGAAGTAGGTGGAAGACGAGGGGGCAGGGGGGTTGGCAGTAAAAGAAACAGGGCCTGGCCTGGCAGAGAGTTAGAAGTTAGGGAACACAACAATGAGCGAGGGACAAGGAAAGATGTCTCAGGCATGCAGCTCTCTGAGTCTTCCCCACTGTGCCTGCAGAAAGACACTCCCTTTTCCCAGCTACTCCCGGATGGATACTTTTGCCTGGAGAGACCAGAACTAATGTCACTCAGGCAGAGGCTAAACAGAGGGCAGCTGAGCAGGCACACCCCTTCATTTTACTATGCTCCTGGGGTGGCTTCTGGGAGGAAAAAGGCATCAGTATTCCACCAAGATCATCTTCACCTAGGCCACCGTCACTAAGGTTTGCAAAGCAGGCTGTGACACTTTCTGAGGCCCACGTGGGAGAGCACATATCCTAACCCTAAGTTGTGTGGGTGGCTGTACCAGTGGGGCTGCATAGGACATAGGGCTGTGCCCGTAAGGGCTGTGGTCGCGTTTGGGAGCGTTAGGGACGCGTGGAGGATGCAGGGCGCAGACCTCTGTCCATTTCCCTCCAGGATTAGACCCTTATTGTCAGTGGTGGAGCCAGACACTCCAAAATTGAGGAAGTTAAAGGCAGAAAGCAGCCCTCTCACTCCCAGGGCAAAGAGGGGGAAAGGCTTGTTACATCAAGAGTCTTTCAAATCTTTCACTTTTGAGAGCAGAGTGCTTACATTTAAGAATCATGACCAAGCAGCAATGAGAAAACATAGTGAAGCAGAGGACAGAAGACTGCCCTGCGCATATCAATACACCCCAATGACAAAGGCAAAGATTTAACTGACCTGCTTAGCTATTAGTGTCTCACACCGCACAATGATTATCATCTTTCCCTGAAGCAAAACATCCTCTGAATTAGGGTGAAAAACAGATCTAAGGTGCCAAAGGAAGGCAACATGGAAATTCAGTTTCCTGCTCTCAGAGGAAGGAGGGTCGACAGCCCAATGGGTTAATGCACCTACTGCAGTCTCCTATGTGTAGCCTGCAGGCGACAAAGTCAGATGCTGGTGAGATGCTGATACAGGTTTACTTGCTATGCAGGGGCCTGTGGTCACCTCGCAGCGCCTCGAGAAGGTGTCCTGTTTGAGTCCCAGTGCTAATATCGTATCAACCGTGACCCGTGGATTGCACTTTTTCCCCTCGTTTTTTTCAGTCAGTTGGGGCCAGAGAGACAAGCTTTTGTATGGGTGTTACCAAGGCCAGTGTGCAGAAAGAAAAGGAACAACTGTTAGTGGCAAAGCAGGTATTGAAGGGGAGCTAGCTGTTGGCTGATCGCGCAGGGCAATGCATCCCCATTTTTCAATAAAAACAAATCTTTTTTTAAACATCCCCAAGGAGATAACAAACATTGGATTAGAACTCAGGTTTCAAGCATTCCAAGACCAAGCACTTACCACTTGAGCCACTAGTGGCTGTGCTTCTGAGAGAAGCTTTCGGGCGTATATATCTTTCTTCTGCATGCCCCTGTGAACATACCCATTTGCATTGTGAAACAGGTTCATTGAAGCCAACGAGGATAGAACATCTGGCCCCCCGCTCCGCCAAAGTCCAGCTAACTGCAGTAACCTAGAGGTTAAGTGCTTGGGTTACAGCGCTGGGGGCCTGGGTTCGAGTCCTGCTTTCGCCACATAATCTCCTTGTATAGTTGTGGGAACCCTAACTCCTTCTAAAAGGTTCAGTGGGTATGAAAAGAGGTACCTGGTAAAGAGAGGGTGGAAGACAGCAGAGAGGTGGGACTGTGGAGGCGAGGAAGTGCAGGGTAAATAAAGGAGGAGGCGAGGCAGGCTAAAGAGGGAGGTAGGGCCAGATGAATGGGTCCCTGGGGCGAAGAGTAGGTGTTCGGTCAAGATTGGCCTGGGGATGTAGGAGTAAGGAGGCCTGGGGGCAGACAGGGAGTAAGTTGGTGTTTCTGGGGGAGGAGGACCCTGAATTGTGGGGGGGGTGTAAAAAGGGTCCTAATGTGGGGAAAAGGGGCATTGAGGAGGGAAAGAGGGTGGAATGGACTCCACAATGGGCTGACATTTTTTTTCCTTCCAGTGCTACCTCCCTCTTTAGCCTGCCCCACCTTTGTTTACCCTGCACATACTCTCCTCCATAGTCCCGCCTCTCTGTTTTCTTCCACCCCCCACCAGGGAACCCATGCCATGCCCTTCTAGACCTACCCCCACTCACCCAGCCCTTCCTCCTCTCCACAGGGACCCATTCATCCAGCCCTTCTTCTCCCTTTAGACTGCCCCACCTCCCACCTCCCTCTTTACCCTGCATTTCCTCAGTCCCACCTCTCTGCGTTCTTCCACTCTCCCTTTACCAGGCACCTCTTTTCTTGTGTTCAAGTCATTCCTATGCCGAAAGTAGCGGTACTGCAAGTGAAACTGGGAAGGCATGTTCAGTATGGATTATCTAATTATTCAAGATGAATGGTAGTCAAGGAAGATTTTGGAAACTCAGTGAAGTTAGAAAATGAAGAAGCCTGGAGCAAAGAGAGAGTGGCCAAGTTGCTGAGTGTGAATGAGAGAAGAAAGTTGAGGTATGGAAAATAAAAGGTATTTGCCACATGTCCCTACACAGGTCTGTTGTGTGTTCAGGTGAAGGAAAGGGGATGTGTTGTATCTAGGAACACGTACAATGTCATTAGGTAGTGGAGTGATGATAAGGTAAAGTCGCTTCGGTGGAATGAATAGCTGGAAGAAGCTTCTATCGGAATGTAAAATGAGATAGTGAATGGAAGGGAATGTATAGAATGTATTGATTTGAGGGTTGAGAGACGATTCGAGAGCCTGGAAGGTGTGGAAGCTGAGGCTGTTGCGCTAACAAAGCATTAAAAAAAACGTACCCACTGAACCTTTTCACAACTGTACAAGGAGATGATGTGCCGAGAGCAGGACCCGAACCCAGGCCCCCCAGTGCTGTAATGCAAGCACTTAACCTCTAGGCCACAGCAGTTAGCTGGTATTTGGTGGAGCGGGGGGCCAGATGTTCTATCCTCGTTGGCTGAAGTGAACATGTTTCCCAATGCAAATGGGTATGCTCATTGGGGCATGCAGAAGAAAGATATATACGCCCAAAATCTACTCTCAGAAGCACACCCACCAGTGGCTCAAGTGGTAAGTGCTTGGTCTTGGGATGCTGGAGACCTGAGTTCTAATCCAATGTCTGGTATCTCCTCAGCAATTTTTTAAAAAAAATGTTTTAATTGAAAATGTGTATGCATTACCCTGATCGATCAGCCAACAGTTAATGCCCCTTCAATACCTGCATTCCTACGAACAGTTGTGCCTTTGTTTTCTGCACTCTTGCCTTGGGAACACCCATACAAAAGCTTGTCTCCCTGGCCCCAACTGTCTGGAGATACGAGGGGAAAAAGTGTAATCTACGGGTCATGGTTGATACGATATTTGCACTGGGACTCAAACAGGAAACCTTTTCGAGGCGCTGTGAGGTGACCACCGGCCCCTGCATAGCAAGCAAACCTGTATCAGCATCTCACCAGCATCTGACTTTGTCGCCTGCAGGCTACACATAGGAGGCTGCAGTAGGTGCATTAACCCATTGAGCTGTCGACCCTCCTTCCTCTCAGAGCAGGAAACTGAATTTCCATGTTGCCTTCCTTTGGCACCTTAGATCTGTCTTTCACCCTAATTCAGAGGATGTTGTGCTTCACAGAGAGATGATAATCATTGTGAGGTGTGTGCCACTAATAGCTATGTAGTTCCGTTAAATCGTTGCCTTTGTCATTGGGGTGTATTGATATGCACAGGGCAGTCTTCTGTCCTCTGCTACTCTATGTTCTTTTATTGCTGCTTGTTCATGATTTTTAAATGTAACCACTGTGCTCTCAAAAGTGAAAGATTTGAAAGACTCTTGCTGTAGCGAGCCTTTCCCACTCTTTGCCCTGGGGGTGAGAGCAGAGGCAGGGTAGGGCCTGAGGGGAAAAGGCCCACCCAAAATCTGTAAATGCCCACTCAGCAGCGCTGGGTGGGCATTTACAGATACTTTTGTCAATGCAGTGGGCCCAACTACATTAGCTTCGGGCCCCATTTGCTAGACAATCCTGGCTACGCCTCTGGTGCCTCCCACCTCAACAACCCAATTGCCCCTTCAGCCCTTCTTACTCATCTCACAGCACCTCCCATAAGTGAGGAATGCATCTTTTGTTGGTAGATTTCCCTCACGAGGCTTAGCTAGGCCTGCATTCCTTTTCAAAGGGCCGTAGAAGAGAGCAAAAAAGGAAAAGGCATAATAGAGCGGGAAGTAGGTGGAAGACGAGGGGGCAGGGGGGTTGGCAGTAAAAGAAACAGGGCCTGGCCTGGCAGAGAGTTAGAAGTTAGGGAACACAACAATGAGCGAGGGACAAGGAAAGATGTCTCAGGCATGCAGCTCTCTGAGTCTTCCCCACTGTGCCTGCAGAAAGACACTCCCTTTTCCCAGCTACTCCCGGATGGATACTTTTGCCTGGAGAGACCAGAACTAATGTCACTCAGGCAGAGGCTAAACAGAGGGCAGCTGAGCAGGCACACCCCTTCATTTTACTATGCTCCTGGGGTGGCTTCTGGGAGGAAAAAGGCATCAGTATTCCACCAAGATCATCTTCACCTAGGCCACCGTCACTAAGGTTTGCAAAGCAGGCTGTGACACTTTCTGAGGCCCACGTGGGAGAGCACATATCCTAACCCTAAGTTGTGTGGGTGGCTGTACCAGTGGGGCTGCATAGGACATAGGGCTGTGCCCGTAAGGGCTGTGGTCGCGTTTGGGAGCGTTAGGGACGCGTGGAGGACGCAGGGCGCAGACCTCTGTCCATTTCCCTCCAGGATTAGACCCTTATTGTCAGTGGTGGAGCCAGACACTCCAAAATTGAGGAAGTTAAAGGCAGAAAGCAGCCCTCTCACTCCCAGGGCAAAGAGGGGGAAAGGCTTGTTACATCAAGAGTCTTTCAAATCTTTCACTTTTGAGAGCAGAGTGCTTACATTTAAGAATCATGACCAAGCAGCAATGAGAAAACATAGTGAAGCAGAGGACAGAAGACTGCCCTGCGCATATCAATACACCCCAATGACAAAGGCAAAGATTTAACTGACCTGCTTAGCTATTAGTGTCTCACACCGCACAATGATTATCATCTTTCCCTGAAGCAAAACATCCTCTGAATTAGGGTGAAAAACAGATCTAAGGTGCCAAAGGAAGGCAACATGGAAATTCAGTTTCCTGCTCTCAGAGGAAGGAGGGTCGACAGCCCAATGGGTTAATGCACCTACTGCAGTCTCCTATGTGTAGCCTGCAGGCGACAAAGTCAGATGCTGGTGAGATGCTGATACAGGTTTACTTGCTATGCAGGGGCCTGTGGTCACCTCGCAGCGCCTCGAGAAGGTGTCCTGTTTGAGTCCCAGTGCTAATATCGTATCAACCGTGACCCGTAGATTGCACTTTTTCCCCTCGTTTTTTTCAGTCAGTTGGGGCCAGAGAGACAAGCTTTTGTATGGGTGTTACCAAGGCCAGTGTGCAGAAAGAAAAGGAACAACTGTTAGTGGCAAAGCAGGTATTGAAGGGGAGCTAGCTGTTGGCTGATCGCGCAGGGCAATGCATCCCCATTTTTCAATAAAAACAAATCTTTTTTTAAACATCCCCAAGGAGATAACAAACATTGGATTAGAACTCAGGTTTCAAGCATTCCAAGACCAAGCACTTACCACTTGAGCCACTAGTGGCTGTGCTTCTGAGAGAAGCTTTCGGGCGTATATATCTTTCTTCTGCATGCCCCTGTGAACATACCCATTTGCATTGTGAAACAGGTTCATTGAAGCCAACGAGGATAGAACATCTGGCCCCCCGCTCCGCCAAAGTCCAGCTAACTGCAGTAACCTAGAGGTTAAGTGCTTGGGTTACAGCGCTGGGGGCCTGGGTTCGAGTCCTGCTTTCGCCACATAATCTCCTTGTATAGTTGTGGGAACCCTAACTCCTTCTAAAAGGTTCAGTGGGTATGAAAAGAGGTACCTGGTAAAGAGAGGGTGGAAGACACCAGAGAGATGGGACTGTGGAGGCGAGGAAGTGCAGGGTAAATAAAGGAGGAGGCGAGGCAGGCTAAAGAGGGAGGTAGGGCCAGATGAATGGGTCCCTGGGGCGAAGAGTAGGTGTTCGGTCAAGATTGGCCTGGGGATGTAGGAGTAAGGAGGCCTGGGGGCAGACAGGGAGTAAGTTGGTGTTTCTGGGGGAGGAGGACCCTGAATTGTGGGGGGGGTGTAAAAAGGGTCCTAATGTGGGGAAAAGGGGCATTGAGGAGGGAAAGAGGGTGGAATGGACTCCACAATGGGCTGACATTTTTTTTCCTTCCAGTGCTACCTCCCTCTTTAGCCTGCCCCACCTTTGTTTACCCTGCACATACTCTCCTCCATAGTCCCGCCTCTCTGTTTTCTTCCACCCCCCACCAGGGAACCCATGCCATGCCCTTCTAGACCTACCCCCACTCACCCAGCCCTTCCTCCTCTCCACAGGGACCCATTCATCCAGCCCTTCTTCTCCCTTTAGACTGCCCCACCTCCCACCTCCCTCTTTACCCTGCATTTCCTCAGTCCCACCTCTCTGCGTTCTTCCACTCTCCCTTTACCAGGCACCTCTTTTCTTGTGTTCAAGTCATTCCTATGCCGAAAGTAGCGGTACTGCAAGTGAAACTGGGAAGGCATGTTCAGTATGGATTATCTAATTATTCAAGATGAATGGTAGTCAAGGAAGATTTTGGAAACTCAGTGAAGTTAGAAAATGAAGAAGCCTGGAGCAAAGAGAGAGTGGCCAAGTTGCTGAGTGTGAATGAGAGAAGAAAGTTGAGGTATGGAAAATAAAAGGTATTTGCCACATGTCCCTACACAGGTCTGTTGTGTGTTCAGGTGAAGGAAAGGGGATGTGTTGTATCTAGGAACACGTACAATGTCATTAGGTAGTGGAGTGATGATAAGGTAAAGTCGCTTCGGTGGAATGAATAGCTGGAAGAAGGGGGGCGTGGCCAGCGCGCATGCCGTAAGGACAGACCTCCACGGAGCTCCGTCCGCGATCCTGTGAATATCGCTTAACTTTCGCTGAACCCAGGTCTACGAGACGAACGGAGGCCAGAATACTGTGGCGGAACCGATTGCCAGCACTCGGCAACAACTCTGGGTGGAATCGGAGTCCGAAAGGCGGAGAACGGAAAGCCCGAACTCGAGCCCCCTGGGATTCCAAGATGGCGGCGCCCGCCGCGGAATAGGAAAAGGCCAGCCTCGGCCCCCTGGGTCACACCACGAACCGTTGCGGCTGGGGGCGGCCGCTGTGGAGGAGCCTGCCGACGACGAACATTTGAGAGCAGGGGCCGGCGCAGGAGACTGCTGCGGAGGTAGGAGAAACCGCGGCGCGGGCGTGGCCGGGGAGGAGGTCGCATCTGCCGCGGACGCCGGAGCAGGGAACACGGAGCAATTCCAGCGGTGCGAGGGCGAGACCGGCCGCCGGGAACAGAACGAAAGGCGGCGGGCCCCTTACCAACGCTGGAAGCGGGATCGGGTCCCCTCCACGGCACTCCCTAACGGGACCACCCGCAATTGCCTCACACGGCCTCAGCAGCCTGGGGGAGCGAGGCTCGGCCGGCCCTGAGGCCCAACACTGACTCCTGCAAAGAGGCCTGGTCTGAATCTGCGGGGGCCCAATCGCCCTAGAGGCTGCCTGAAACGCGGGAAGACCCGCGGGACGAAGACCCCAGCGGACTGGACCCACTCGCACCACTAAGGCCCGAAGGAGAGAAGGGTGACAAACATTCTGACTAGTGGTGGGAAGACACCTACATGCCGGTACCCCCATTGGAAAGCCGGCAGGAATCAGAAAATACTGGACACAACCTGTGGCTCCGGGCCTATCTGCACCACAACGACTCCCAGAGCGGGGCCCCCCATGCAACCTGAACCTAATTGCTGGAAAACACCAGTAGCCAGAAACAACCGAATACCTGAGGTTGGGTCCCTGGGACCAAAGCTCCCTAGTAGCCCACACGAAAATTTCAATACAAGGGTCGCCGACGGATTCCCACTCTGCAGGGGGCAGCACTTACAGAACATTAGTCAGGAGATGTCTCCCCCCAGGACCAAACCGAAACTGGTCACGATGGACTCCTTCACGACGGTCAGACCCCAACGGCAGTCAACACAACAAGACCGAGAAACCCCCGAAGACCCGCCCCAACAGGAGGAAGACCTTAAACACACGCAAGTCCTCCAAGCAATAGCTGCCCTCCGCACATCACTCGAGGGACGGCTCGAAGAGGTGAAATCTGACATGCAACTTATGCGGCAGGACGCTCGCAACCTAACAGAAAGGGTCACGGTGACAGAGACTGCCCTGCAGGAAAATGTTGAGAACACCCGAGATTTGGAGATGAGGGTTAGAGATTTGGAACAAAAAGTAGCAAGGCTAGAGGCCCGCTCTGAGGACGCAGAAGGTCAAGCGCGCCGTAATAACATTCGTATACTGGGGGTCCCTGAAGATCTGGAAGGCCCGGACCCGACGACCTTTATCGAAATGCTGCTACAGCAAGAAATAGGGGCGGCAAAACTCTCCCAGGGGTTCTCCGTCGAAAGGGCCCACAGGTCTCTCCAGAGACTTCCCCCACCTGGATCGCATCCACGGCCAATTATAGCAAAGATCTTAAATTTCAGAGACCGCGAAATCATACTGCGGTTCTCCAGAGAAGGCGGGGAGATAAAAAGAAATGGCTCCACAATAGTCATTTACCCAGACTACACCCCTGCAGTACAGCGAGCCAGAAACTCTTACATTCCAATAAAAGCCTGGCTGAGAAAGCTCAACTTGAAATATATGCTCTTATACCCGTCCCGGCTCAAGATTCTATATAAGGGGAAAGCAACGTTCCTGGAGACCCCAGCCGCGGCTAATATGTGGCTTGAGCATAACAACCTGGCGGATGACAAGGAGGATCCACCGAATTCGGATCGGGGATGACTACCCACCCCCGGGTGCATGCGGGCAAAGGGCAATCCCTGCAGCAAATAGAAGGGATGCTACACGAATCGTAGACGAACGAACCATCATGAAAGATCTACTACTAATCTCGCTACATCGGACGCGAGACCCGAGGAGCACACAAGCGGCGGACAAACAACCCACCCCACCAACAAAGGTGTAAGCTGTTTGCTCACACACAACCTGATCCGGAAGGCCAGGAGTGGCCTGGAAGGCTCAGGAGCCCCTGAGCGCTGCAAGTTTAAAGCAGCTGCTAGGGTCAGTTTGGAAAGTTTTGTTTGGTTTTCTTCCCATATAACACAATGGGATCTACACAAGTTCATGAATCTCCAACCTGCGAAAGACCTGGGGCCGGAACGAGAGGGCAGGCGGGGAGAAGCCCAGGACGAGAGGGCAGGACATGTGAGGACAACAGGGGGCGGACAACTGTGAGTGTGACTCAATTACCCTGTAATGGCGGCTAAAATAAATATAAAGATACTGACCTGGAATGTGAGAGGCTTGGGATCATACCTACGCCGAAATAGAGTCAAGTCCTATTTGAACAGAAAGAAAGTACAGATAGCGTTACTCCAAGAGACACACTGCACGGCTGAATCCTTAGCGAGGCTAAGTGAACACTGGGGAGGCCAGGGGGTCGGATCTTCGTATTCCAGGTATGCGAGAGGGGTATATACTTGGATTCACCCACAACTCCCTTTCCGGGTAACTAAGTCCGAGTCTGACCCAGAGGGAAGATTTGTAATAATATGGGGCAGGCTAGAACAATCAGATATTTGTATAGTGAATTCTTATCTCCCCAACACTAACATCCCATCACACCTAAACTCCATGTACACTAAGATTGCGCTAAATAGGCATGAAATCCTTTTCTGTGGGGGAGATTTCAACTGTGTCCATGATCCAATACTTGATAGGTCCTTCCCGCACCTGAAAGGGCCCTCAGCAGCTACTACAGCCCTCACTCTATTAGTCAATAGGTTACACTTGGTGGATACCTGGAGGGAGTGTCACCCTGATGTTCGGGGGTATTCATATTTCTCCTCTCCACATGGTCTCCACACCAGACTGGACTATGTTTTTATAAGTAATGAACACCTTTCACAGATAGAAGAAGCTCAATATCTGGGCAGAACCATTTCTGACCACTCGCCTCTTCTGGTGGGCTGGAATCACACTGGCCCCAGGCCTCCTATCCCAATGTGGAGAATGCCGATAGATGCCCTGGGTGACCCGACATTTAGGGCGGACCTACACGAATTCATAGAAAACTTCATAGAGAGAAACACTGGAAGCGTAGACCGCTTAAGTACAATGTGGGACGCCCTGAAAGTAGTGACGAGAGGAGAAATAATAGCAAAGGCAGGGGGCATTAAGAGACAACTTAGGGGTGACCTGGCCCGCTGGGAGCAGGAAATAGAACAATTAGAAGCAGCCCCGGTCGACACAGAACAAAGGGAGGACAACCTCAGAGCACTTAGAACTAACTCTACCTTGGCATGGAATAGGCTCGCCAAATTTGATTATGACACCAAAACTAATAGAATACACGCGGAGGCTGACAAACCAGGCAGAATGCTCGCCTGGCTCTGCAAGAAAGAACATCCCAGACACACAATCACTGGAGTACAGACTGAAGAGGGGGGGGTAGCACAGACACAACAAGCTATTAACGAAACGTTTAAGGGCTTCTACGAATACCTTTACTCTCATGACGACCAGGTCCCCCTGGAAAAAATCATGGACACCCTTGAGGAGATGGGACTCCCCAGGATGCCCCCAGAACAATCAGAGGTCCTAGATGCAGATATCACAACAGAGGAAATCACGGAAGCTATTAGTTCACTAGCCACTTGCAAGACGCCTGGGAGCGATGGCCTGCCCACGGAGTTTTATAAGACGTATGAGCCTACATTAACGCCCCTGCTACACGAGGTCTTTCGGGAAGCATATGAGACAGGGATATTACCTGATAGCATGAGAGAGACCCTCCTGATCCCGATTATTAAGCCCAATAAACCCACTGATAGATGCGTCTCTTACCGCCCGATAGCAATGCTTAACTATGACGCGAAAATCCTGACAACAGTGTTAGCAAATAGACTGGCCAGAATCATAGGGGAAGTAGTACATGAGGACCAATGCGGCTTCATACCAGCCCGAAACACAACCATGAATTTGCGCCGAGTGCAGCATGTCATCGCCCAAACTGTAGATAGCACAGAAGCGTTCGCACTGCTGTCCCTGGACGCCATCAAGGCGTTCGATTCGATCTTTTGGGAATGGCTGCTGGCGGTTCTGGAAGGGTTTGGTTTTGGCCCTAGGTTCATTAGGTGGATCAAGATACTTTACACGAAACCTAGAGCCAGAGTAAAAACTGGGAAGCATATATCGTAGGTCTGGAACATATGCAGAGGAACCAGACAGGGTTGCCCCCTCTCTCCCATGCTCTACGTATTGGGCCTGGAACCCATTGCTATCTATTTTCGAAAGCAATTTTTTGATGCTGGGATCTGGCTGGGAGACATTGACCACATTATTTCTCTTTACGCGGACGACGTCCTATTATTTGTCAGGGACCCATACTATAATGTGCCCACGATGCTGGAGGTCCTAGATAATTTTGCGAAGGTCTCTGGAATAAAATTCAGCAGAGCCAAATCCTGCCTCTTCCCCCTGGCAAATCTTAAGGGAAAGGAAGCATCGGCGCTTCCTTCGGTGGGAATAAGGTGGGAACACACCTCGTTCAAATACTTAGGCATACACATAATGCACTCCCCGGAACAAATGCATGAGCGCAACACTAAAGCTGCTCTCCCGGCCTTGAGGAAATCTATGGCCTTCTGGGCGAAACTCCCCCTATCCATGATGGGCAGAGCCTCAATAACTAAAATGATTGTCCTTCCCAGATTCTTGTATGGATTTCAGAACGTACACTTCTACATCAAAGCGCCCTTCTTTCGCCTACTGGAAAGTATGCTGAGAGACTTCCTATGGGGGAAGGGAAGACGAAAGATTGCGCTTGCCACGTTGTCACTACCGTACACTCAGGGGGGAATCCAACTCCCAAACTTTGAAAAGTACTTCCTAGCAGCGCAGCTTGGCTTTGTCACCAAGTGGCTAGCAGACGATGCCACATCGGAGACGCCACTCCTGCAGCCACTGGTCTCCCCGTTATATATGAAAGAACTTCCCTGGGCCCCCACCCATTTGACAAGAAACGCCCCCCTACTGGTCTCCCTTGGACGCAAAATCTGGCATAGGGCTGAATCCCTTGCACACGTCAAACACCAATACTCCCCGAACATACCGCTTGTCTCAGACCTATGCAAATCCCCCGCAGATCTGCAACACCTCAGGCACTGGGAACGGAAGGGGATTTACTCATGGGGGGACTTATACACGGAGGGGGAGTTCATGGAGTTCGAAACACTTCAAGAACAAAATGATGTCCACGCTGGCCAGTTTCTATGGTACCAAAAATTAAGATCCACGGCACGCACCAGATGGTCGACATGGCCGGAGGAACCAGACACGAACCCCCTGATTACACTACTATATGAACTAGGAGAAGGAGGGAGACCGGTGTCTCAGATCTACGGCCACCTAAATGACACCCCCAATCCACGCAGTGCTGGGCTAAAATCCAGATGGGAAGTAGACATAGGCCGAGAAGTAACGGATGGGGAATGGGAAAGGGCCCTCATATTTCCTAAAACAGTGTCCAGAAATCACAGATTTAGACAAATACAATTGAACCTTCTGCATCGAACATACCTAACCCCATCCAGGCTGGCCAAACTCTATAACACTCAAAGCCCTGATTGCACCTGGTGCGAAATGGACAATGCGGACCTGTTCCACATGTTCTGGCGGTGTGCTAAGACACAATCACTGTGGTCTTTTGTACAGCAGATAAGCGAATCTCTGGGGCTGACCAGATATGAATGGACCCCTGCGGAGTGCCTACTAGGCACGTACCCCAGACCAACAAAGCTAAAACACCTTAGTAGATTAATGGACATTATGTGTATTCTGGCTAAGAGGACAATTGCAATGTCCTGGAAGAAACCATCGGGACCACAACAGAAAATCTGGCACAGAGAACTGAAACGATGGGTGCAAGCCGAAACGAAAGCCTGGGAAGAAAGTGTAGCTAGATCCACAGATGCCTCGAGTGTGACCCTAGATGCCTGGAGAGGACTCACAGACCCCTTGTTTTACCCCTCGGACGATAAGCCCCCATGAGTCAGCACAAACCAGCAATAGGAAGTCCCACGGACAGGAGTGGAATCCTCGAGGAAGCCCAACCATAACTTCATGCGAGCCCTGCTAAAGGAATTCCTCTCACCCCCCGAAACTCCCAATCCCCCCCGGTGACCCACCTGGCACCGACTTCTCAAGAAGCAGACATTTGGAGATAGTTAAAGTTTCTATGTTAAGTTATGTTAAGTTGTAAATGTTAATAACCTGAGACGCAATCTGATTTATTGTTTGGTGGAAGATTTGACAATTTTCTTGTGTTTATAACGAATAACAAATGCCAATAAACAGATTTAAAAATAAATAAAATAAATGAATAGCTGGAAGAAGATTCTATCGGAATGTAAAATGCGATAGTGAATGGAAGGGAATGTATAGAATGTATTGATTTGAGGGTTGAGAGACGATTCGAGAGCCTGGAAGGTGTGGAAGCTGAGGCTGTTGCGCTAACAAAGCATTAAAAAAAACGTACCCACTGAACCTTTTAGGAGGAGTTTGGGTTCTCACAACTGTACAAGGAGATGATGTGCCGACAGCAGGACCCGAACCCAGGCCCCCCAGTGCTGTGATGCAAGCACTTAACCTCTAGGCCACTGCAGTTAGCTGGTATTTGGTGGAGCGGGGGGCCAGATGTTCTATCCTCGTTGGCTGAAGTGAACATGTTTCCCAATGCAAATGGGTATGCTCATAGGGGCATGCAGAAGAAAGATATATACGCCCAAAATCTACTCTCAGAAGCACACCCACCAGTGGCTCAAGTGGTAAGTGCTTGGTCTTGGGATGCTGGAGACCTGAGTTCTAATCCAATGTCTGGTATCTCCTCAGCATTTTTTTAAAAAAAATGTTTTAATTGAAAATGTGTATGCATTACCCTGCTCGATCAGCAACAGTTAATGCCCCTTCAATACCTGCATTCCTACTAACAGTTGTGCCTTTGTTTTCTGCACTCTTGCCTTGGGAACACCCATACAAAAGCTTGTCTCCCTGGCCCCAACTGTCTGGAGATACGAGGGGAAAAAGTGTAATCTACGGGTCATGGTTGATACGATATTTGCACTGGGACTCAAACAGGAAACCTTTTCGAGGCGCTGTGAGGTGACCACCGGCCCCTGCATAGCAAGCAAACCTGTATCAGCATCTCACCAGCATCTGACTTTGTCGCCTGCAGGCTACACATAGGAGGCTGCAGTAGGTGCATTAACCCATTGAGCTGTCGACCCTCCTTCCTCTCAGAGCAGGAAACTGAATTTCCATGTTGCCTTCCTTTGGCACCTTAGATCTGTCTTTCACCCTAATTCAGAGGATGTTGTGCTTCACAGAGAGATGATAATCATTGTGAGGTGTGTGCCACTAATAGCTATGTAGTTCCGTTAAATCGTTGCCTTTGTCATTGGGGTGTATTGATATGCACAGGGCAGTCTTCTGTCCTCTGCTACTCTATGTTCTTTTATTGCTGCTTGTTCATGATTTTTAAATGTAACCACTGTGCTCTCAAAAGTGAAAGATTTGAAAGACGCTTGCTGTAGCGAGCCTTTCCCACTCTTTGCCCTGGGGGTGAGAGCAGAGGCAGGGTAGGGCCTGAGGGGAAAAGGCCCACCCAAAATCTGTAAATGCCCACTCAGCAGCGCTGGGTGGGCATTTACAGATACTTTTGTCAATGCAGTGGGCCCAACTACATTAGCTTCGGGCCCCATTTGCTAGACAATCCTGGCTACGCCTCTGGTGCCTCCCACCTCAACAACCCAATTGCCCCTTCAGCCCTTCTTACTCATCTCACAGCACCTCCCATAAGTGAGGAATGCATCTTTTGTTGGTAGATTTCCCTCACGAGGCTTAGCTAGGCCTGCATTCCTTTTCAAAGGGCCGTAGAAGAGAGCAAAAAAGGAAAAGGCATAATAGAGCGGGAAGTAGGTGGAAGACGAGGGGGCAGGGGGGTTGGCAGTAAAAGAAACAGGGCCTGGCCTGGCAGAGAGTTAGAAGTTAGGGAACACAACAATGAGCGAGGGACAAGGAAAGATGTCTCAGGCATGCAGCTCTCTGAGTCTTCCCCACTGTGCCTGCAGAAAGACACTCCCTTTTCCCAGCTACTCCCGGATGGATACTTTTGCCTGGAGAGACCAGAACTAATGTCACTCAGGCAGAGGCTAAACAGAGGGCAGCTGAGCAGGCACACCCCTTCATTTTACTATGCTCCTGGGGTGGCTTCTGGGAGGAAAAAGGCATCAGTATTCCACCAAGATCATCTTCACCTAGGCCACCGTCACTAAGGTTTGCAAAGCAGGCTGTGACACTTTCTGAGGCCCACGTGGGAGAGCACAGATCCTAACCCTAAGTTGTGTGGGTGGCTGTACCAGTGGGGCTGCATAGGACATAGGGCTGTGCCCGTAAGGGCTGTGGTCGCGTTTGGGAGCGTTAGGGACGCGTGGAGGACGCAGGGCGCAGACCTCTGTCCATTTCCCTCCAGGATTAGGCCCTTATTGTCAGTGGTGGAGCCAGACACTCCAAAATTGAGGAAGTTAAAGGCAGAAAGCAGCCCTCTCACTCCCAGGGCAAAGAGGGGGAAAGGCTTGTTACATCAAGAGTCTTTCAAATCTTTCACTTTTGAGAGCAGAGTGCTTACATTTAAGAATCATGACCAAGCAGCAATGAGAAAACATAGAGAAGCAGAGGACAGAAGACTGCCCTGCGCATATCAATACACCCCAATGACAAAGGCAAAGATTTAACTGACATGCTTAGCTATTAGTGTCTCACACCGCACAATGATTATCATCTTTCCCTGAAGCAAAACATCCTCTGAATTAGGGTGAAAAACAGATCTAAGGTGCCAAAGGAAGGCAACATGGAAATTCAGTTTCCTGCTCTCAGAGGAAGGAGGGTCGACAGCCCAATGGGTTAATGCACCTACTGCAGTCTCCTATGTGTAGCCTGCAGGCGACAAAGTCAGATGCTGGTGAGATGCTGATACAGGTTTACTTGCTATGCAGGGGCCTGTGGTCACCTCGCAGCGCCTCGAGAAGGTGTCCTGTTTGAGTCCCAGTGCTAATATCGTATCAACCGTGACCCGTAGATTGCACTTTTTCCCCTCGTTTTTTTCAGTCAGTTGGGGCCAGAGAGACAAGCTTTTGTATGGGTGTTACCAAGGCCAGTGTGCAGAAAGAAAAGGAACAACTGTTAGTGGCAAAGCAGGTATTGAAGGGGAGCTAGCTGTTGGCTGATCGCGCAGGGCAATGCATCCCCATTTTTCAATAAAAACAAATCTTTTTTTAAACATCCCCAAGGAGATAACAAACATTGGATTAGAACTCAGGTTTCAAGCATTCTAAGACCAAGCACTTACCACTTGAGCCACTAATGGCTGTGCTTCTGAGAGAAGCTTTCGGGCGTATATATCTTTCTTCTGCATGCCCCTGTGAACATACCCATTTGCATTGTGAAACATGTTCATTGAAGCCAACGAGGATAGAACATCTGGCCCCCCGCTCCGCCAAAGTCCAGCTAACTGCAGTAACCTAGAGGTTAAGTGCTTGGGTTACAGCGCTGGGGGCCTGGGTTCGAGTCCTGCTTTCGCCACATAATCTCCTTGTATAGTTGTGGGAACCCTAACTCCTTCTAAAAGGTTCAGTGGGTATAAAAAGAGGTACCTGGTAAAGAGAGGGTGGAAGACAGCAGAGAGGTGGGACTGTGGAGGCGAGGAAGTGCAGGGTAAATAAAGGAGGAGGCGAGGCAGGCTAAAGAGGGTGGTAGGGCCAGATGAATGGGTCCCTGGGGCGAAGAGTAGGTGTTCGGTCAAGATTGGCCTGGGGATGTAGGAGTAAGGAGGCCTGGGGGCAGACAGGGAGTAAGTTGGTGTTTCTGGGGGAGGAGGACCCTGAATTGTGGGGGGGGGGTGTAAAAAAGGTCCTAATGTGGGGAAAAGGGGCATTGAGGAGGGAAAGAGGGTGGAATGGACTCCACAATGGGCTGACATTTTTTTTCCTTCCAGTGCTACCTCCCTCTTTAGTCTGCCCCACCTTTGTTTACCCTGCACATACTCTCCTCCATAGTCCCGCCTCTCTGTTTTCTTCCACCCCCCACCAGGGAACCCATGCCATGCCCTTCTAGACCTACCCCCACTCACCCAGCCCTTCCTCCTCTCCACAGGGACCCATTCATCCAGCCCTTCTTCTCCCTTTAGACTGCCCCACCTCCCACCTCCCTCTTTACCCTGCATTTCCTCAGTCCCACCTCTCTGCGTTCTTCCACTCTCCCTTTACCAGGCACCTCTTTTCTTGTGTTCAAGTCATTCCTATGCCGAAAGTAGCGGTACTGCAAGTGAAACTGGGAAGGCATGTTCAGTATGGATTATCTAATTATTCAAGATGAATGGTAGTCAAGGAAGATTTTGGAAACTCAGTGAAGTTAGAAAATGAAGAAGCCTGGAGCAAAGAGAGAGTGGCCACGTTGCTGAGTGTGAATGAGAGAAGAAAGTTGAGGTATGGAAAATAAAAGGTATTTGCCACATGTCCCTACACAGGTCTGTTGTGTGTTCAGGTGAAGGAAAGGGGATGTGTTGTATCTAGGAACACGTACAATGTCATTAGGTAGTGGAGTGATGATAAGGTAAAGTCGCTTCGGTGGAATGAATAGCTGGAAGAAGCTTCTATCGGAATGTAAAATGCGATAGTGAATGGAAGGGAATGTATAGAATGTATTGATTTGAGGGTTGAGAGACGATTCGAGAGCCTGGAAGGTGTGGAAGCTGAGGCTGTTGCGCTAACAAAGCATTAAAAAAAACGTACCCACTGAACCTTTTAGGAGGAGTTTGGGTTCTCACAACTGTACAAGGAGATGATGTGCCGAGAGCAGGACCCGAACCCAGGCCCCCCAGTGCTGTAATGCAAGCACTTAACCTCTAGGCCACTGCAGTTAGCTGGTATTTGGTGGAGCGGGGGGCCAGATGTTCTATCCTCGTTGGCTGAAGTGAACATGTTTCCCAATGCAAATGGGTATGCTCATAGGGGCATGCAGAAGAAAGATATATACGCCCAAAATCTACTCTCAGAAGCACACCCACCAGTGGCTCAAGTGGTAAGTGCTTGGTCTTGGGATGCTGGAGACCTGAGTTCTAATCCAATGTCTGGTATCTCCTCAGCATTTTTTTAAAAAAAATGTTTTAATTGAAAATGTGTATGCATTACCCTGCTCGATCAGCAACAGTTAATGCCCCTTCAATACCTGCATTCCTACTAACAGTTGTGCCTTTGTTTTCTGCACTCTTGCCTTGGGAACACCCATACAAAAGCTTGTCTCCCTGGCCCCAACTGTCTGGAGATACGAGGGGAAAAAGTGTAATCTACGGGTCATGGTTGATACGATATTTGCACTGGGACTCAAACAGGAAACCTTTTCGAGGCGCTGTGAGGTGACCACCGGCCCCTGCATAGCAAGCAAACCTGTATCAGCATCTCACCAGCATCTGACTTTGTCGCCTGCAGGCTACACATAGGAGGCTGCAGTAGGTGCATTAACCCATTGAGCTGTCGACCCTCCTTCCTCTCAGAGCAGGAAACTGAATTTCCATGTTGCCTTCCTTTGGCACCTTAGATCTGTCTTTCACCCTAATTCAGAGGATGTTGTGCTTCACAGAGAGATGATAATCATTGTGAGGTGTGTGCCACTAATAGATATGTAGTTCCGTTAAATCGTTGCCTTTGTCATTGGGGTGTATTGATATGCACAGGGCAGTCTTCTGTCCTCTGCTACTCTATGTTCTTTTATTGCTGCTTGTTCATGATTTTTAAATGTAACCACTGTGCTCTCAAAAGTGAAAGATTTGAAAGACGCTTGCTGTAGCGAGCCTTTCCCACTCTTTGCCCTGGGGGTGAGAACAGAGGCAGGGTAGGGCCTGAGGGGAAAAGGCCCACCCAAAATCTGTAAATGCCCACTCAGCAGCGCTGGGTGGGCATTTACAGATACTTTTGTCAATGCAGTGGGCCCAACTACATTAGCTTCGGGCCCCATTTGCTAGACAATCCTGGCTACGCCTCTGGTGCCTCCCACCTCAACAACCCAATTGCCCCTTCAGCCCTTCTTACTCATCTCACAGCACCTCCCATAAGTGAGGAATGCATCTTTTGTTGGTAGATTTCCCTCACGAGGCTTAGCTAGGCCTGCATTCCTTTTCAAAGGGCCGTAGAAGAGAGCAAAAAAGGAAAAGGCATAATAGAGCGGGAAGTAGGTGGAAGACGAGGGGGCAGGGGGGTTGGCAGTAAAAGAAACAGGGCCTGGCCTGGCAGAGAGTTAGAAGTTAGGGAACACAACAATGAGCGAGGGACAAGGAAAGATGTCTCAGGCATGCAGCTCTCTGAGTCTTCCCCACTGTGCCTGCAGAAAGACACTCCCTTTTCCCAGCTACTCCCAGATGGATACTTTTGCCTGGAGAGACCAGAACTAATGTCACTCAGGCAGAGGCTAAACAGAGGGCAGCTGAGCAGGCACACCCCTTCATTTTACTATGCTCCTGGGGTGGCATCTGGGAGGAAAAAGGCATCAGTATTCCACCAAGATCATCTTCACCTAGGCCACCGTCACTAAGGTTTGCAAAGCAGGCTGTGACACTTTCTGAGGCCCACGTGGGAGAGCACAGATCCTAACCCTAAGTTGTGTGGGTGGCTGTACCAGTGGGGCTGCATAGGACATAGGGCTGTGCCCGTAAGGGCTGTGGTCGCGTTTGGGAGCGTTAGGGACGCGTGGAGGACGCAGGGCGCAGACCTCTGTCCATTTCCCTCCAGGATTAGGCCCTTATTGTCAGTGGTGGAGCCAGACACTCCAAAATTGAGGAAGTTAAAGGCAGAAAGCAGCCCTCTCACTCCCAGGGCAAAGAGGGGGAAAGGCTTGTTACATCAAGAGTCTTTCAAATCTTTCACTTTTGAGAGCAGAGTGCTTACATTTAAGAATCATGACCAAGCAGCAATGAGAAAACATAGAGAAGCAGAGGACAGAAGACTGCCCTGCGCATATCAATACACCCCAATGACAAAGGCAAAGATTTAACTGACATGCTTAGCTATTAGTGTCTCACACCGCACAATGATTATCATCTTTCCCTGAAGCAAAACATCCTCTGAATTAGGGTGAAAAACAGATCTAAGGTGCCAAAGGAAGGCAACATGGAAATTCAGTTTCCTGCTCTCAGAGGAAGGAGGGTCGACAGCCCAATGGGTTAATGCACCTACTGCAGTCTCCTATGTGTAGCCTGCAGGCGACAAAGTCAGATGCTGGTGAGATGCTGATACAGGTTTACTTGCTATGCAGGGGCCTGTGGTCACCTCGCAGCGCCTCGAGAAGGTGTCCTGTTTGAGTCCCAGTGCTAATATCGTATCAACCGTGACCCGTAGATTGCACTTTTTCCCCTCGTTTTTTTCAGTCAGTTGGGGCCAGAGAGACAAGCTTTTGTATGGGTGTTACCAAGGCCAGTGTGCAGAAAGAAAAGGAACAACTGTTAGTGGCAAAGCAGGTATTGAAGGGGAGCTAGCTGTTGGCTGATCGCGCAGGGCAATGCATCCCCATTTTTCAATAAAAACAAATCTTTTTTTAAACATCCCCAAGGAGATAACAAACATTGGATTAGAACTCAGGTTTCAAGCATTCCAAGACCAAGCACTTACCACTTGAGCCACTAGAGGCTGTGCTTCTGAGAGAAGCTTTCGGGCGTATATATCTTTCTTCTGCATGCCCCTGTGAACATACCCATTTGCATTGTGAAACATGTTCATTGAAGCCAACGAGGATAGAACATCTGGCCCCCCGCTCCGCCAAAGTCCAGCTAACTGCAGTAGCCTAGAGGTTAAGTGCTTGGGTTACAGCGCTGGGGGCCTGGGTTCGAGTCCTGCTTTCGCCACATAATCTCCTTGTATAGTTGTGGGAACCCTAACTCCTTCTAAAAGGTTCAGTGGGTATGAAAAGAGGTACCTGGTAAAGAGAGGGTGGAAGACAACAGAGAGGTGGGACTGTGGAGACGAGGAAGTGCAGGGTAAATAAAGGAGGAGGCGAGGCAGGCTAAAGAGGGAGGTAGGGCCAGATGAATGGGTCCCTGGGGCGAAGAGTAGGTGTTCGGTCAAGATTGGCCTGGGGATGTAGGAGTAAGGAGGCCTGGGGGCAGACAGGGAGTAAGTTGGTGTTTCTGGGGGAGGAGGACCCTGAATTGTGGGGGGGTGTAAAAAGGGTCCTAATGTGGGGAAAAGGGGCATTGAGGAGGGAAAGAGGGTGGAATGGACTCCACAATGGGCTGACATTTTTTTCCTTCCAGAGCTACCTGCCTCTTTAGCCTGCCCCACCTTTGTTTACCCTGCACATACTCTCCTCCATAGTCCCGCCTCTCTGTTTTCTTCCACCCCCCACCAGGGAACCCATACCATGCCCTTCTAGACCTACCCCCACTCACCCAGCCCTTCCTCCTCTCCACAGGGACCCATTCATCCAGCCCTTCTTCTCCCTTTAGACTGCCCCACCTCCCACCTCCCTCTTTACCCTGCATTTCCTCAGTCCCACCTCTCTGCGTTCTTCCACTCTCCCTTTACCAGGCACCTCTTTTCTTGTGTTCAAGTCATTCCTATGCCGAAAGTAGCGGTACTGCAAGTGAAACTGGGAAGGCATGTTCAGTATGGATTATCTAATTATTCAAGATGAATGGTAGTCAAGGAAGATTTTGGAAACTCAGTGAAGTTAGAAAATGAAGAAGCCTGGAGCAAAGAGAGAGTGGCCACGTTGCTGAGTGTGAATGAGAGAAGAAAGTTGAGGTATGGAAAATAAAAGGTATTTGCCACATGTCCCTACACAGGTCTGTTGTGTGTTCAGGTGAAGGAAAGGGGATGTGTTGTATCTAGGAACACGTACAATGTCATTAGGTAGTGGAGTGATGATAAGGTAAAGTCGCTTCGGTGGAATGAATAGCTGGAAGAAGCTTCTATCGGAATGTAAAATGCGATAGTGAATGGAAGGGAATGTATAGAATGTATTGATTTGAGGGTTGAGAGACGATTCGAGAGCCTGGAAGGTGTGGAAGCTGAGGCTGTTGCGCTAACAAAGCATTAAAAAAAACGTACCCACTGAACCTTTTAGGAGGAGTTTGGGTTCTCACAACTGTACAAGGAGATGATGTGCCGAGAGCAGGACCCGAACCCAGGCCCCCCAGTGCTGTAATGCAAGCACTTAACCTCTAGGCCACTGCAGTTAGCTGGTATTTGGTGGAGCGGGGGGCCAGATGTTCTATCCTCGTTGGCTGAAGTGAACATGTTTCCCAATGCAAATGGGTATGCTCATAGGGGCATGCAGAAGAAAGATATATACGCCCAAAATCTACTCTCAGAAGCACACCCACCAGTGGCTCAAGTGGTAAGTGCTTGGTCTTGGGATGCTGGAGACCTGAGTTCTAATCCAATGTCTGGTATCTCCTCAGCATTTTTTTAAAAAAAATGTTTTAATTGAAAATGTGTATGCATTACCCTGCTCGATCAGCAACAGTTAATGCCCCTTCAATACCTGCATTCCTACTAACAGTTGTGCCTTTGTTTTCTGCACTCTTGCCTTGGGAACACCCATACAAAAGCTTGTCTCCCTGGCCCCAACTGTCTGGAGATACGAGGGGAAAAAGTGTAATCTACGGGTCATGGTTGATACGATATTTGCACTGGGACTCAAACAGGAAACCTTTTCGAGGCGCTGTGAGGTGACCACCGGCCCCTGCATAGCAAGCAAACCTGTATCAGCATCTCACCAGCATCTGACTTTGTCGCCTGCAGGCTACACATAGGAGGCTGCAGTAGGTGCATTAACCCATTGAGCTGTCGACCCTCCTTCCTCTCAGAGCAGGAAACTGAATTTCCATGTTGCCTTCCTTTGGCACCTTAGATCTGTCTTTCACCCTAATTCAGAGGATGTTGTGCTTCACAGAGAGATGATAATCATTGTGAGGTGTGTGCCACTAATAGCTATGTAGTTCCGTTAAATCGTTGCCTTTGTCATTGGGGTGTATTGATATGCACAGGGCAGTCTTCTGTCCTCTGCTACTCTATGTTCTTTTATTGCTGCTTGTTCATGATTTTTAAATGTAACCACTGTGCTCTCAAAAGTGAAAGATTTGAAAGACGCTTGCTGTAGCGAGCCTTTCCCACTCTTTGCCCTGGGGGTGAGAGCAGAGGCAGGGTAGGGCCTGAGGGGAAAAGGCCCACCCAAAATCTGTAAATGCCCACTCAGCAGCGCTGGGTGGGCATTTACAGATACTTTTGTCAATGCAGTGGGCCCAACTACATTAGCTTCGGGCCCCATTTGCTAGACAATCCTGGCTACGCCTCTGGTGCCTCCCACCTCAACAACCCAATTGCCCCTTCAGCCCTTCTTACTCATCTCACAGCACCTCCCATAAGTGAGGAATGCATCTTTTGTTGGTAGATTTCCCTCACGAGGCTTAGCTAGGCCTGCATTCCTTTTCAAAGGGCCGTAGAAGAGAGCAAAAAAGGAAAAGGCATAATAGAGCGGGAAGTAGGTGGAAGACGAGGGGGCAGGGGGGTTGGCAGTAAAAGAAACAGGGCCTGGCCTGGCAGAGAGTTAGAAGTTAGGGAACACAACAATGAGCGAGGGACAAGGAAAGATGTCTCAGGCATGCAGCTCTCTGAGTCTTCCCCACTGTGCCTGCAGAAAGACACTCCCTTTTCCCAGCTACTCCCAGATGGATACTTTTGCCTGGAGAGACCAGAACTAATGTCACTCAGGCAGAGGCTAAACAGAGGGCAGCTGAGCAGGCACACCCCTTCATTTTACTATGCTCCTGGGGTGGCTTCTGGGAGGAAAAAGGCATCAGTATTCCACCAAGATCATCTTCACCTAGGCCACCGTCACTAAGGTTTGCAAAGCAGGCTGTGACACTTTCTGAGGCCCACGTGGGAGAGCACAGATCCTAACCCTAAGTTGTGTGGGTGGCTGTACCAGTGGGGCTGCATAGGACATAGGGCTGTGCCCGTAAGGGCTGTGGTCGCGTTTGGGAGCGTTAGGGACGCGTGGAGGACGCAGGGCGCAGACCTCTGTCCATTTCCCTCCAGGATTAGGCCCTTATTGTCAGTGGTGGAGCCAGACACTCCAAAATTGAGGAAGTTAAAGGCAGAAAGCAGCCCTCTCACTCCCAGGGCAAAGAGGGGGAAAGGCTTGTTACATCAAGAGTCTTTCAAATCTTTCACTTTTGAGAGCAGAGTGCTTACATTTAAGAATCATGACCAAGCAGCAATGAGAAAACATAGAGAAGCAGAGGACAGAAGACTGCCCTGCGCATATCAATACACCCCAATGACAAAGGCAAAGATTTAACTGACATGCTTAGCTATTAGTGTCTCACACCGCACAATGATTATCATCTTTCCCTGAAGCAAAACATCCTCTGAATTAGGGTGAAAAACAGATCTAAGGTGCCAAAGGAAGGCAACATGGAAATTCAGTTTCCTGCTCTCAGAGGAAGGAGGGTCGACAGCCCAATGGGTTAATGCACCTACTGCAGTCTCCTATGTGTAGCCTGCAGGCGACAAAGTCAGATGCTGGTGAGATGCTGATACAGGTTTACTTGCTATGCAGGGGCCTGTGGTCACCTCGCAGCGCCTCGAGAAGGTGTCCTGTTTGAGTCCCAGTGCTAATATCGTATCAACCGTGACCCGTAGATTGCACTTTTTCCCCTCGTTTTTTTCAGTCAGTTGGGGCCAGAGAGACAAGCTTTTGTATGGGTGTTACCAAGGCCAGTGTGCAGAAAGAAAAGGAACAACTGTTAGTGGCAAAGCAGGTATTGAAGGGGAGCTAGCTGTTGGCTGATCGCGCAGGGCAATGCATCCCCATTTTTCAATAAAAACAAATCTTTTTTTAAACATCCCCAAGGAGATAACAAACATTGGATTAGAACTCAGGTTTCAAGCATTCCAAGACCAAGCACTTACCACTTGAGCCACTAGAGGCTGTGCTTCTGAGAGAAGCTTTCGGGCGTATATATCTTTCTTCTGCATGCCCTTGTGAACATACCCATTTGCATTGTGAAACATGTTCATTGAAGCCAACGAGGATAGAACATCTGGCCCCCCGCTCCGCCAAAGTCCAGCTAACTGCAGTAGCCTAGAGGTTAAGTGCTTGGGTTACAGCGCTGGGGGCCTGGGTTCGAGTCCTGCTTTCGCCACATAATCTCCTTGTATAGTTGTGGGAACCCTAACTCCTTCTAAAAGGTTCAGTGGGTATGAAAAGAGGTACCTGGTAAAGAGAGGGTGGAAGACAACAGAGAGGTGGGACTGTGGAGACGAGGAAGTGCAGGGTAAATAAAGGAGGAGGAGAGGCAGGCTAAAGAGGGAGGTAGGGCCAGATGAATGGGTCCCTGGGGCGAAGAGTAGGTGTTCGGTCAAGATTGGCCTGGGGATGTAGGAGTAAGGAGGCCTGGGGGCAGACAGGGAGTAAGTTGGTGTTTCTGGGGGAGGAGGACCCTGAATTGTGGGGGGGGGTGTAAAAAGGGTCCTAATGTGGGGAAAAGGGGCATTGAGGAGGGAAAGAGGGTGGAATGGACTCCACAATGGGCTGACATTTTTTTCCTTCCAGAGCTACCTGCCTCTTTAGCCTGCCCCACCTTTGTTTACCCTGCACATACTCTCCTCCATAGTCCCGCCTCTCTGTTTTCTTCCACCCCCCACCAGGGAACCCATACCATGCCCTTCTAGACCTACCCCCACTCACCCAGCCCTTCCTCCTCTCCACAGGGACCCATTCATCCAGCCCTTCTTCTCCCTTTAGACTGCCCCACCTCCCACCTCCCTCTTTACCCTGCATTTCCTCAGTCCCACCTCTCTGCGTTCTTCCACTCTCCCTTTACCAGGCACCTCTTTTCTTGTGTTCAAGTCATTCCTATGCCGAAAGTAGCGGTACTGCAAGTGAAACTGGGAAGGCATGTTCAGTATGGATTATCTAATTATTCAAGATGAATGGTAGTCAAGGAAGATTTTGAAAACTCAGTGAAGTTAGAAAATGAAGAAGCCTGGAGCAAAGAGAGAGTGGCCACGTTGCTGAGTGTGAATGAGAGAAGAAAGTTGAGGTATGGAAAATAAAAGGTATTTGCCACATGTCCCTACACAGGTCTGTTGTGTGTTCAGGTGAAGGAAAGGGGATGTGTTGTATCTAGGAACACGTACAATGTCATTAGGTAGTGGAGTGATGATAAGGTAAAGTCGCTTCGGTGGAATGAATAGCTGGAAGAAGCTTCTATCGGAATGTAAAATGCGATAGTGAATGGAAGGGAATGTATAGAATGTATTGATTTGAGGGTTGAGAGACGATTCGAGAGCCTGGAAGGTGTGGAAGCTGAGGCTGTTGCGCTAACAAAGCATTAAAAAAAACGTACCCACTGAACCTTTTAGGAGGAGTTTGGGTTCTCACAACTGTACAAGGAGATGATGTGCCGAGAGCAGGACCCGAACCCAGGCCCCCCAGTGCTGTAATGCAAGCACTTAACCTCTAGGCCACTGCAGTTAGCTGGTATTTGGTGGAGCGGGGGGCCAGATGTTCTATCCTCGTTGGCTGAAGTGAACATGTTTCCCAATGCAAATGGGTATGCTCATAGGGGCATGCAGAAGAAAGATATATACGCCCAAAATCTACTCTCAGAAGCACACCCACCAGTGGCTCAAGTGGTAAGTGCTTGGTCTTGGGATGCTGGAGACCTGAGTTCTAATCCAATGTCTGGTATCTCCTCAGCATTTTTTTAAAAAAAATGTTTTAATTGAAAATGTGTATGCATTACCCTGCTCGATCAGCAACAGTTAATGCCCCTTCAATACCTGCATTCCTACTAACAGTTGTGCCTTTGTTTTCTGCACTCTTGCCTTGGGAACACCCATACAAAAGCTTGTCTCCCTGGCCCCAACTGTCTGGAGATACGAGGGGAAAAAGTGTAATCTACGGGTCATGGTTGATACGATATTTGCACTGGGACTCAAACAGGAAACCTTTTCGAGGCGCTGTGAGGTGACCACCGGCCCCTGCATAGCAAGCAAACCTGTATCAGCATCTCACCAGCATCTGACTTTGTCGCCTGCAGGCTACACATAGGAGGCTGCAGTAGGTGCATTAACCCATTGAGCTGTCGACCCTCCTTCCTCTCAGAGCAGGAAACTGAATTTCCATGTTGCCTTCCTTTGGCACCTTAGATCTGTCTTTCACCCTAATTCAGAGGATGTTGTGCTTCACAGAGAGATGATAATCATTGTGAGGTGTGTGCCACTAATAGCTATGTAGTTCCGTTAAATCGTTGCCTTTGTCATTGGGGTGTATTGATATGCACAGGGCAGTCTTCTGTCCTCTGCTACTCTATGTTCTTTTATTGCTGCTTGTTCATGATTTTTAAATGTAACCACTGTGCTCTCAAAAGTGAAAGATTTGAAAGACGCTTGCTGTAGCGAGCCTTTCCCACTCTTTGCCCTGGGGGTGAGAGCAGAGGCAGGGTAGGGCCTGAGGGGAAAAGGCCCACCCAAAATCTGTAAATGCCCACTCAGCAGCGCTGGGTGGGCATTTACAGATACTTTTGTCAATGCAGTGGGCCCAACTACATTAGCTTCGGGCCCCATTTGCTAGACAATCCTGGCTACGCCTCTGGTGCCTCCCACCTCAACAACCCAATTGCCCCTTCAGCCCTTCTTACTCATCTCACAGCACCTCCCATAAGTGAGGAATGCATCTTTTGTTGGTAGATTTCCCTCACGAGGCTTAGCTAGGCCTGCATTCCTTTTCAAAGGGCCGTAGAAGAGAGCAAAAAAGGAAAAGGCATAATAGAGCGGGAAGTAGGTGGAAGACGAGGGGGCAGGGGGGTTGGCAGTAAAAGAAACAGGGCCTGGCCTGGCAGAGAGTTAGAAGTTAGGGAACACAACAATGAGCGAGGGACAAGGAAAGATGTCTCAGGCATGCAGCTCTCTGAGTCTTCCCCACTGTGCCTGCAGAAAGACACTCCCTTTTCCCAGCTACTCCCAGATGGATACTTTTGCCTGGAGAGACCAGAACTAATGTCACTCAGGCAGAGGCTAAACAGAGGGCAGCTGAGCAGGCACACCCCTTCATTTTACTATGCTCCTGGGGTGGCTTCTGGGAGGAAAAAGGCATCAGTATTCCACCAAGATCATCTTCACCTAGGCCACCGTCACTAAGGTTTGCAAAGCAGGCTGTGACACTTTCTGAGGCCCACGTGGGAGAGCACAGATCCTAACCCTAAGTTGTGTGGGTGGCTGTACCAGTGGGGCTGCATAGGACATAGGGCTGTGCCCGTAAGGGCTGTGGTCGCGTTTGGGAGCGTTAGGGACGCGTGGAGGACGCAGGGCGCAGACCTCTGTCCATTTCCCTCCAGGATTAGGCCCTTATTGTCAGTGGTGGAGCCAGACACTCCAAAATTGAGGAAGTTAAAGGCAGAAAGCAGCCCTCTCACTCCCAGGGCAAAGAGGGGGAAAGGCTTGTTACATCAAGAGTCTTTCAAATCTTTCACTTTTGAGAGCAGAGTGCTTACATTTAAGAATCATGACCAAGCAGCAATGAGAAAACATAGAGAAGCAGAGGACAGAAGACTGCCCTGCGCATATCAATACACCCCAATGACAAAGGCAAAGATTTAACTGACATGCTTAGCTATTAGTGTCTCACACCGCACAATGATTATCATCTTTCCCTGAAGCAAAACATCCTCTGAATTAGGGTGAAAAACAGATCTAAGGTGCCAAAGGAAGGCAACATGGAAATTCAGTTTCCTGCTCTCAGAGGAAGGAGGGTCGACAGCCCAATGGGTTAATGCACCTACTGCAGTCTCCTATGTGTAGCCTGCAGGCGACAAAGTCAGATGCTGGTGAGATGCTGATACAGGTTTACTTGCTATGCAGGGGCCTGTGGTCACCTCGCAGCGCCTCGAGAAGGTGTCCTGTTTGAGTCCCAGTGCTAATATCGTATCAACCGTGACCCGTAGATTGCACTTTTTCCCCTCGTTTTTTTCAGTCAGTTGGGGCCAGAGAGACAAGCTTTTGTATGGGTGTTACCAAGGCCAGTGTGCAGAAAGAAAAGGAACAACTGTTAGTGGCAAAGCAGGTATTGAAGGGGAGCTAGCTGTTGGCTGATCGCGCAGGGCAATGCATCCCCATTTTTCAATAAAAACAAATCTTTTTTTAAACATCCCCAAGGAGATAACAAACATTGGATTAGAACTCAGGTTTCAAGCATTCCAAGACCAAGCACTTACCACTTGAGCCACTAGAGGCTGTGCTTCTGAGAGAAGCTTTCGGGCGTATATATCTTTCTTCTGCATGCCCTTGTGAACATACCCATTTGCATTGTGAAACATGTTCATTGAAGCCAACGAGGATAGAACATCTGGCCCCCCGCTCCGCCAAAGTCCAGCTAACTGCAGTAGCCTAGAGGTTAAGTGCTTGGGTTACAGCGCTGGGGGCCTGGGTTCGAGTCCTGCTTTCGCCACATAATCTCCTTGTATAGTTGTGGGAACCCTAACTCCTTCTAAAAGGTTCAGTGGGTATGAAAAGAGGTACCTGGTAAAGAGAGGGTGGAAGACAACAGAGAGGTGGGACTGTGGAGACGAGGAAGTGCAGGGTAAATAAAGGAGGAGGAGAGGCAGGCTAAAGAGGGAGGTAGGGCCAGATGAATGGGTCCCTGGGGCGAAGAGTAGGTGTTCGGTCAAGATTGGCCTGGGGATGTAGGAGTAAGGAGGCCTGGGGGCAGACAGGGAGTAAGTTGGTGTTTCTGGGGGAGGAGGACCCTGAATTGTGGGGGGGGGTGTAAAAAGGGTCCTAATGTGGGGAAAAGGGGCATTGAGGAGGGAAAGAGGGTGGAATGGACTCCACAATGGGCTGACATTTTTTTCCTTCCAGAGCTACCTCCCTCTTTAGCCTGCCCCACCTTTGTTTACCCTGCACATACTCTCCTCCATAGTCCCGCCTCTCTGTTTTCTTCCACCCCCCCACCAGGGAACCCATGCCATGCCCTTCTAGACCTACCCCCACTCACCCAGCCCTTCCTCCTCTCCACAGGGACCCATTCATCCAGCCCTTCTTCTCCCTTTAGACTGCCCCACCTCCCACCTCCCTCTTTACCCTGCATTTCCTCAGTCCCACCTCTCTGCGTTCTTCCACTCTCCCTTTACCAGGCACCTCTTTTCTTGTGTTCAAGTCATTCCTATGCCGAAAGTAGCGGTACTGCAAGTGAAACTGGGAAGGCATGTTCAGTATGGATTATCTAATTATTCAAGATGAATGGTAGTCAAGGAAGATTTTGGAAACTCAGTGAAGTTAGAAAATGAAGAAGCCTGGAGCAAAGAGAGAGTGGCCACGTTGCTGAGTGTGAATGAGAGAAGAAAGTTGAGGTATGGAAAATAAAAGGTATTTGCCACATGTCCCTACACAGGTCTGTTGTGTGTTCAGGTGAAGGGAAGGGGATGTGTTGTATCTAGGAACACGTACAATGTCATTAGGTAGTGGAGTGATGATAAGGTAAAGTCGCTTCGGTGGAATGAATAGCTGGAAGAAGCTTCTATCGGAATGTAAAATGCGATAGTGAATGGAAGGGAATGTATAGAATGTATTGATTTGAGGGTTGAGAGACGATTCGAGAGCCTGGAAGGTGTGGAAGCTGAGGCTGTTGCGCTAACAAAGCATTAAAAAAAACGTACCCACTGAACCTTTTAGGAGGAGTTTGGGTTCTCACAACTGTACAAGGAGATGATGTGCCGAGAGCAGGACCCGAACCCAGGCCCCCCAGTGCTGTAATGCAAGCACTTAACCTCTAGGCCACTGCAGTTAGCTGGTATTTGCTGGAGCGGGGGGCCAGATGTTCTATCCTCGTTGGCTGAAGTGAACATGTTTCCCAATGCAAATGGGTATGCTCATAGGGGCATGCAGAAGAAAGATATATACGCCCAAAATCTACTCTCAGAAGCACACCCACCAGTGGCTCAAGTGGTAAGTGCTTGGTCTTGGGATGCTGGAGACCTGAGTTCTAATCCAATGTCTGGTATCTCCTCAGCATTTTTTAAAAAAAAATGTTTTAATTGAAAATGTGTATGCATTACCCTGCTCGATCAGCAACAGTTAATGCCCCTTCAATACCTGCATTCCTACTAACAGTTGTGCCTTTGTTTTCTGCACTCTTGCCTTGGGAACACCCATACAAAAGCTTGTCTCCCTGGCCCCAACTGTCTGGAGATACGAGGGGAAAAAGTGTAATCTACGGGTCATGGTTGATACGATATTTGAACTGGGACTCAAACAGGAAACCTTTTCGAGGCGCTGTGAGGTGACCACCGGCCCCTGCATAGCAAGCAAACCTGTATCAGCATCTCACCAGCATCTGACTTTGTCGCCTGCAGGCTACACATAGGAGGCTGCAGTAGGTGCATTAACCCATTGAGCTGTCGACCCTCCTTCCTCTCAGAGCAGGAAACTGAATTTCCATGTTGCCTTCCTTTGGCACCTTAGATCTGTCTTTCACCCTAATTCAGAGGATGTTGTGCTTCACAGAGAGATGATAATCATTGTGAGGTGTGTGCCACTAATAGCTATGTAGTTCCGTTAAATCGTTGCCTTTGTCATTGGGGTGTATTGATATGCACAGGGCAGTCTTCTGTCCTCTGCTACTCTATGTTCTTTTATTGCTGCTTGTTCATGATTTTTAAATGTAACCACTGTGCTCTCAAAAGTGAAAGATTTGAAAGACGCTTGCTGTAGCGAGCCTTTCCCACTCTTTGCCCTGGGGGTGAGAGCAGAGGCAGGGTAGGGCCTGAGGGGAAAAGGCCCACCCAAAATCTGTAAATGCCCACTCAGCAGCGCTGGGTGGGCATTTACAGATACTTTTGTCAATGCAGTGGGCCCAACTACATTAGCTTCGGGCCCCATTTGCTAGACAATCCTGGCTACGCCTCTGGTGCCTCCCACCTCAACAACCCAATTGCCCCTTCAGCCCTTCTTACTCATCTCACAGCACCTCCCATAAGTGAGGAATGCATCTTTTGTTGGTAGATTTCCCTCACGAGGCTTAGCTAGGCCTGCATTCCTTTTCAAAGGGCCGTAGAAGAGAGCAAAAAAGGAAAAGGCATAATAGAGCGGGAAGTAGGTGGAAGACGAGGGGGCAGGGGGGTTGGCAGTAAAAGAAACAGGGCCTGGCCTGGCAGAGAGTTAGAAGTTAGGGAACACAACAATGAGCGAGGGACAAGGAAAGATGTCTCAGGCATGCAGCTCTCTGAGTCTTCCCCACTGTGCCTGCAGAAAGACACTCCCTTTTCCCAGCTACTCCCAGATGGATACTTTTGCCTGGAGAGACCAGAACTAATGTTACTCAGGCAGAGGCTAAACAGAGGGCAGCTGAGCAGGCACACCCCTTCATTTTACTATGCTCCTGGGGTGGCTTCTGGGAGGAAAAAGGCATCAGTATTCCACCAAGATCATCTTCACCTAGGCCACCGTCACTAAGGTTTGCAAAGCAGGCTGTGACACTTTCTGAGGCCCACGTGGGAGAGCACAGATCCTAACCCTAAGTTGTGTGGGTGGCTGTACCAGTGGGGCTGCATAGGACATAGGGCTGTGCCCGTAAGGGCTGTGGTCGCGTTTGGGAGCGTTAGGGACGCGTGGAGGACGCAGGGCGCAGACCTCTGTCCATTTCCCTCCAGGATTAGGCCCTTATTGTCAGTGGTGGAGCCAGACACTCCAAAATTGAGGAAGTTAAAGGCAGAAAGCAGCCCTCTCACTCCCAGGGCAAAGAGGGGGAAAGGCTTGTTACATCAAGAGTCTTTCAAATCTTTCACTTTTGAGAGCAGAGTGCTTACATTTAAGAATCATGACCAAGCAGCAATGAGAAAACATAGAGAAGCAGAGGACAGAAGACTGCCCTGCGCATATCAATACACCCCAATGACAAAGGCAAAGATTTAACTGACATGCTTAGCTATTAGTGTCTCACACCGCACAATGATTATCATCTTTCCCTGAAGCAAAACATCCTCTGAATTAGGGTGAAAAACAGATCTAAGGTGCCAAAGGAAGGCAACATGGAAATTCAGTTTCCTGCTCTCAGAGGAAGGAGGGTCGACAGCCCAATGGGTTAATGCACCTACTGCAGTCTCCTATGTGTAGCCTGCAGGCGACAAAGTCAGATGCTGGTGAGATGCTGATACAGGTTTACTTGCTATGCAGGGGCCTGTGGTCACCTCGCAGCGCCTCGAGAAGGTGTCCTGTTTGAGTCCCAGTGCTAATATCGTATCAACCGTGACCCGTAGATTGCACTTTTTCCCCTCGTTTTTTTCAGTCAGTTGGGGCCAGAGAGACAAGCTTTTGTATGGGTGTTACCAAGGCCAGTGTGCAGAAAGAAAAGGAACAACTGTTAGTGGCAAAGCAGGTATTGAAGGGGAGCTAGCTGTTGGCTGATCGCGCAGGGCAATGCATCCCCATTTTTCAATAAAAACAAATCTTTTTTTAAACATCCCCAAGGAGATAACAAACATTGGATTAGAACTCAGGTTTCAAGCATTCCAAGACCAAGCACTTACCACTTGAGCCACTAGAGGCTGTGCTTCTGAGAGAAGCTTTCGGGCGTATATATCTTTCTTCTGCATGCCCCTGTGAACATACCCATTTGCATTGTGAAACATGTTCATTGAAGCCAACGAGGATAGAACATCTGGCCCCCCGCTCCGCCAAAGTCCAGCTAACTGCAGTAGCCTAGAGGTTAAGTGCTTGGGTTACAGCGCTGGGGGCCTGGGTTCGAGTCCTGCTTTCGCCACATAATCTCCTTGTATAGTTGTGGGAACCCTAACTCCTTCTAAAAGGTTCAGTGGGTATGAAAAGAGGTACCTGGTAAAGAGAGGGTGGAAGTCAACAGAGAGGTGGGACTGTGGAGACGAGGAAGTGCAGGGTAAATAAAGGAGGAGGCGAGGCAGGCTGAAGAGGGAGCTAGGGCCAGATGAATGGGTCCCTGGGGCGAAGAGTAGGTGTTCGGTCAAGATTGGCCTGGGGATGTAGGAGTAAGGAGGCCTGGGGGCAGACAGGGAGTAAGTTGGTGTTTCTGGGGGAGGAGGACCCTGAATTGTGGGGGGGGGTGTAAAAAGGATCCTAATGTGGGGAAAAGGGGCATTGAGGAGGGAAAGAGGGTGGAATGGACTCCACAATGGGCTGACATTTTTTTCCTTCCAGAGCTACCTCCCTCTTTAGCCTGCCCCACCTTTGTTTACCCTGCACATACTCTCCTCCATAGTCCCGCCTCTCTGTTTTCTTCCACCCCCCCACCAGGGAACCCATGCCATGCCCTTCTAGACCTACCCCCACTCACCCAGCCCTTCCTCCTCTCCACAGGGACCCATTCATCCAGCCCTTCTTCTCCCTTTAGACTGCCCCACCTCCCACCTCCCTCTTTACCCTGCATTTCCTCAGTCCCACCTCTCTGCGTTCTTCCACTCTCCCTTTACCAGGCACCTCTTTTCTTGTGTTCAAGTCATTCCTATGCCGAAAGTAGCGGTACTGCAAGTGAAACTGGGAAGGCATGTTCAGTATGGATTATCTAATTATTCAAGATGAATGGTAGTCAAGGAAGATTTTGGAAACTCAGTGAAGTTAGAAAATGAAGAAGCCTGGAGCAAAGAGAGAGTGGCCACGTTGCTGAGTGTGAATGAGAGGAGAAAGTTGAGGTATGGAAAATAAAAGGTATTTGCCACATGTCCCTACACAGGTCTGTTGTGTGTTCAGGTGAAGGGAAGGGGATGTGTTGTATCTAGGAACACGTACAATGTCATTAGGTAGTGGAGTGATGATAAGGTAAAGTCGCTTCGGTGGAATGAATAGCTGGAAGAAGCTTCTATCGGAATGTAAAATGCGATAGTGAATGGAAGGGAATGTATAGAATGTATTGATTTGAGGGTTGAGAGACGATTCGAGAGCCTGGAAGGTGTGGAAGCTGAGGCTGTTGCGCTAACAAAGCATTAAAAAAAAACGTACCCACTGAACCTTTTAGGAGGAGTTTGGGTTCTCACAACTGTACAAGGAGATGATGTGCCGAGAGCAGGACCCGAACCCAGGCCCCCCAGTGCTGTAATGCAAGCACTTAACCTCTAGGCCACTGCAGTTAGCTGGTATTTGGTGGAGCGGGGGGCCAGATGTTCTATCCTCGTTGGCTGAAGTGAACATGTTTCCCAATGCAAATGGGTATGCTCATAGGGGCATGCAGAAGAAAGATATATACGCCCAAAATCTACTCTCAGAAGCACACCCACCAGTGGCTCAAGTGGTAAGTGCTTGGTCTTGGGATGCTGGAGACCTGAGTTCTAATCCAATGTCTGGTATCTCCTCAGCATTTTTTTAAAAAAAATGTTTTAATTGAAAATGTGTATGCATTACCCTGCTCGATCAGCAACAGTTAATGCCCCTTCAATACCTGCATTCCTACTAACAGTTGTGCCTTTGTTTTCTGCACTCTTGCCTTGGGAACACCCATACAAAAGCTTGTCTCCCTGGCCCCAACTGTCTGGAGATACGAGGGGAAAAAGTGTAATCTACGGGTCATGGTTGATACGATATTTGCACTGGGACTCAAACAGGAAACCTTTTCGAGGCGCTGTGAGGTGACCACCGGCCCCTGCATAGCAAGCAAACCTGTATCAGCATCTCACCAGCATCTGACTTTGTCGCCTGCAGGCTACACATAGGAGGCTGCAGTAGGTGCATTAACCCATTGAGCTGTCGACCCTCCTTCCTCTCAGAGCAGGAAACTGAATTTCCATGTTGCCTTCCTTTGGCACCTTAGATCTGTCTTTCACCCTAATTCAGAGGATGTTGTGCTTCACAGAGAGATGATAATCATTGTGAGGTGTGTGCCACTAATAGCTATGTAGTTCCGTTAAATCGTTGCCTTTGTCATTGGGGTGTATTGATATGCACAGGGCAGTCTTCTGTCCTCTGCTACTCTATGTTCTTTTATTGCTGCTTGTTCATGATTTTTAAATGTAACCACTGTGCTCTCAAAAGTGAAAGATTTGAAAGACGCTTGCTGTAGCGAGCCTTTCCCACTCTTTGCCCTGGGGGTGAGAGCAGAGGCAGGGTAGGGCCTGAGGGGAAAAGGCCCACCCAAAATCTGTAAATGCCCACTCAGCAGCGCTGGGTGGGCATTTACAGATACTTTTGTCAATGCAGTGGGCCCAACTACATTAGCTTCGGGCCCCATTTGCTAGACAATCCTGGCTACGCCTCTGGTGCCTCCCACCTCAACAACCCAATTGCCCCTTCAGCCCTTCTTACTCATCTCACAGCACCTCCCATAAGTGAGGAATGCATCTTTTGTTGGTAGATTTCCCTCACGAGGCTTAGCTAGGCCTGCATTCCTTTTCAAAGGGCCGTAGAAGAGAGCAAAAAAGGAAAAGGCATAATAGAGCGGGAAGTAGGTGGAAGACGAGGGGGCAGGGGGGTTGGCAGTAAAAGAAACAGGGCCTGGCCTGGCAGAGAGTTAGAAGTTAGGGAACACAACAATGAGCGAGGGACAAGGAAAGATGTCTCAGGCATGCAGCTCTCTGAGTCTTCCCCACTGTGCCTGCAGAAAGACACTCCCTTTTCCCAGCTACTCCCAGATGGATACTTTTGCCTGGAGAGACCAGAACTAATGTCACTCAGGCAGAGGCTAAACAGAGGGCAGCTGAGCAGGCACACCCCTTCATTTTACTATGCTCCTGGGGTGGCTTCTGGGAGGAAAAAGGCATCAGTATTCCACCAAGATCATCTTCACCTAGGCCACCGTCACTAAGGTTTGCAAAGCAGGCTGTGACACTTTCTGAGGCCCACGTGGGAGAGCACAGATCCTAACCCTAAGTTGTGTGGGTGGCTGTACCAGTGGGGCTGCATAGGACATAGGGCTGTGCCCGTAAGGGCTGTGGTCGCGTTTGGGAGCGTTAGGGACGCGTGGAGGACGCAGGGCGCAGACCTCTGTCCATTTCCCTCCAGGATTAGGCCCTTATTGTCAGTGGTGGAGCCAGACACTCCAAAATTGAGGAAGTTAAAGGCAGAAAGCAGCCCTCTCACTCCCAGGGCAAAGAGGGGGAAAGGCTTGTTACATCAAGAGTCTTTCAAATCTTTCACTTTTGAGAGCAGAGTGCTTACATTTAAGAATCATGACCAAGCAGCAATGAGAAAACATAGAGAAGCAGAGGACAGAAGACTGCCCTGCGCATATCAATACACCCCAATGACAAAGGCAAAGATTTAACTGACATGCTTAGCTATTAGTGTCTCACACCGCACAATGATTATCATCTTTCCCTGAAGCAAAACATCCTCTGAATTAGGGTGAAAAACAGATCTAAGGTGCCAAAGGAAGGCAACATGGAAATTCAGTTTCCTGCTCTCAGAGGAAGGAGGGTCGACAGCCCAATGGGTTAATGCACCTACTGCAGTCTCCTATGTGTAGCCTGCAGGCGACAAAGTCAGATGCTGGTGAGATGCTGATACAGGTTTACTTGCTATGCAGGGGCCTGTGGTCACCTCGCAGCGCCTCGAGAAGGTGTCCTGTTTGAGTCCCAGTGCTAATATCGTATCAACCGTGACCCGTAGATTGCACTTTTTCCCCTCGTTTTTTTCAGTCAGTTGGGGCCAGAGAGACAAGCTTTTGTATGGGTGTTACCAAGGCCAGTGTGCAGAAAGAAAAGGAACAACTGTTAGTGGCAAAGCAGGTATTGAAGGGGAGCTAGCTGTTGGCTGATCGCGCAGGGCAATGCATCCCCATTTTTCAATAAAAACAAATCTTTTTTTAAACATCCCCAAGGAGATAACAAACATTGGATTAGAACTCAGGTTTCAAGCATTCCAAGACCAAGCACTTACCACTTGAGCCACTAGAGGCAGTGCTTCTGAGAGAAGCTTTCGGGCGTATATATCTTTCTTCTGCATGCCCTTGTGAACATACCCATTTGCATTGTGAAACATGTTCATTGAAGCCAACGAGGATAGAACATCTGGCCCCCCGCTCCGCCAAAGTCCAGCTAACTGCAGTAGCCTAGAGGTTAAGTGCTTGGGTTACAGCGCTGGGGGCCTGGGTTCGAGTCCTGCTTTCGCCACATAATCTCCTTGTATAGTTGTGGGAACCCTAACTCCTTCTAAAAGGTTCAGTGGGTATGAAAAGAGGTACCTGGTAAAGAGAGGGTGGAAGACAACAGAGAGGTGGGACTGTGGAGACGAGGAAGTGCAGGGTAAATAAAGGAGGAGGAGAGGCAGGCTAAAGAGGGAGGTAGGGCCAGATGAATGGGTCCCTGGGGCGAAGAGTAGGTGTTCGGTCAAGATTGGCCTGGGGATGTAGGAGTAAGGAGGCCTGGGGGCAGACAGGGAGTAAGTTGGTGTTTCTGGGGGAGGAGGACCCTGAATTGTGGGGGGGGGTGTAAAAAGGGTCCTAATGTGGGGAAAAGGGGCATTGAGGAGGGAAAGAGGGTGGAATGGACTCCACAATGGGCTGACATTTTTTTCCTTCCAGAGCTACCTCCCTCTTTAGCCTGCCCCACCTTTGTTTACCCTGCACATACTCTCCTCCATAGTCCCGCCTCTCTGTTTTCTTCCACCCCCCCACCAGGGAACCCATGCCATGCCCTTCTAGACCTACCCCCACTCACCCAGCCCTTCCTCCTCTCCACAGGGACCCATTCATCCAGCCCTTCTTCTCCCTTTAGACTGCCCCACCTCCCACCTCCCTCTTTACCCTGCATTTCCTCAGTCCCACCTCTCTGCGTTCTTCCACTCTCCCTTTACCAGGCACCTCTTTTCTTGTGTTCAAGTCATTCCTATGCCGAAAGTAGCGGTACTGCAAGTGAAACTGGGAAGGCATGTTCAGTATGGATTATCTAATTATTCAAGATGAATGGTAGTCAAGGAAGATTTTGGAAACTCAGTGAAGTTAGAAAATGAAGAAGCCTGGAGCAAAGAGAGAGTGGCCACGTTGCTGAGTGTGAATGAGAGAAGAAAGTTGAGGTATGGAAAATAAAAGGTATTTGCCACATGTCCCTACACAGGTCTGTTGTGTGTTCAGGTGAAGGGAAGGGGATGTGTTGTATCTAGGAACACGTACAATGTCATTAGGTAGTGGAGTGATGATAAGGTAAAGTCGCTTCGGTGGAATGAATAGCTGGAAGAAGCTTCTATCGGAATGTAAAATGCGATAGTGAATGGAAGGGAATGTATAGAATGTATTGATTTGAGGGTTGAGAGACGATTCGAGAGCCTGGAAGGTGTGGAAGCTGAGGCTGTTGCGCTAACAAAGCATTAAAAAAAACGTACCCACTGAACCTTTTAGGAGGAGTTTGGGTTCTCACAACTGTACAAGGAGATGATGTGCCGAGAGCAGGACCCGAACCCAGGCCCCCCAGTGCTGTAATGCAAGCACTTAACCTCTAGGCCACTGCAGTTAGCTGGTATTTGCTGGAGCGGGAGGCCAGATGTTCTATCCTCGTTGGCTGAAGTGAACATGTTTCCCAATGCAAATGGGTATGCTCATAGGGGCATGCAGAAGAAAGATATATACGCCCAAAATCTACTCTCAGAAGCACACCCACCAGTGGCTCAAGTGGTAAGTGCTTGGTCTTGGGATGCTGGAGACCTGAGTTCTAATCCAATGTCTGGTATCTCCTCAGCATTTTTTAAAAAAAAATGTTTTAATTGAAAATGTGTATGCATTACCCTGCTCGATCAGCAACAGTTAATGCCCCTTCAATACCTGCATTCCTACTAACAGTTGTGCCTTTGTTTTCTGCACTCTTGCCTTGGGAACACCCATACAAAAGCTTGTCTCCCTGGCCCCAACTGTCTGGAGATACGAGGGGAAAAAGTGTAATCTACGGGTCATGGTTGATACGATATTTGAACTGGGACTCAAACAGGAAACCTTTTCGAGGCGCTGTGAGGTGACCACCGGCCCCTGCATAGCAAGCAAACCTGTATCAGCATCTCACCAGCATCTGACTTTGTCGCCTGCAGGCTACACATAGGAGGCTGCAGTAGGTGCATTAACCCATTGAGCTGTCGACCCTCCTTCCTCTCAGAGCAGGAAACTGAATTTCCATGTTGCCTTCCTTTGGCACCTTAGATCTGTCTTTCACCCTAATTCAGAGGATGTTGTGCTTCACAGAGAGATGATAATCATTGTGAGGTGTGTGCCACTAATAGCTATGTAGTTCCGTTAAATCGTTGCCTTTGTCATTGGGGTGTATTGATATGCACAGGGCAGTCTTCTGTCCTCTGCTACTCTATGTTCTTTTATTGCTGCTTGTTCATGATTTTTAAATGTAACCACTGTGCTCTCAAAAGTGAAAGATTTGAAAGACGCTTGCTGTAGCGAGCCTTTCCCACTCTTTGCCCTGGGGGTGAGAGCAGAGGCAGGGTAGGGCCTGAGGGGAAAAGGCCCACCCAAAATCTGTAAATGCCCACTCAGCAGCGCTGGGTGGGCATTTACAGATACTTTTGTCAATGCAGTGGGCCCAACTACATTAGCTTTGGGCCCCATTTGCTAGACAATCCTGGCTACGCCTCTGGTGCCTCCCACCTCAACAACCCAATTGCCCCTTCAGCCCTTCTTACTCATCTCACAGCACCTCCCATAAGTGAGGAATGCATCTTTTGTTGGTAGATTTCCCTCACGAGGCTTAGCTAGGCCTGCATTCCTTTTCAAAGGGCCGTAGAAGAGAGCAAAAAAGGAAAAGGCATAATAGAGCGGGAAGTAGGTGGAAGACGAGGGGGCAGGGGGGTTGGCAGTAAAAGAAACAGGGCCTGGCCTGGCAGAGAGTTAGAAGTTAGGGAACACAACAATGAGCGAGGGACAAGGAAAGATGTCTCAGGCATGCAGCTCTCTGAGTCTTCCCCACTGTGCCTGCAGAAAGACACTCCCTTTTCCCAGCTACTCCCAGATGGATACTTTTGCCTGGAGAGACCAGAACTAATGTTACTCAGGCAGAGGCTAAACAGAGGGCAGCTGAGCAGGCACACCCCTTCATTTTACTATGCTCCTGGGGTGGCTTCTGGGAGGAAAAAGGCATCAGTATTCCACCAAGATCATCTTCACCTAGGCCACCGTCACTAAGGTTTGCAAAGCAGGCTGTGACACTTTCTGAGGCCCACGTGGGAGAGCACAGATCCTAACCCTAAGTTGTGTGGGTGGCTGTACCAGTGGGGCTGCATAGGACATAGGGCTGTGCCCGTAAGGGCTGTGGTCGCGTTTGGGAGCGTTAGGGACGCGTGGAGGACGCAGGGCGCAGACCTCTGTCCATTTCCCTCCAGGATTAGGCCCTTATTGTCAGTGGTGGAGCCAGACACTCCAAAATTGAGGAAGTTAAAGGCAGAAAGCAGCCCTCTCACTCCCAGGGCAAAGAGGGGGAAAGGCTTGTTACATCAAGAGTCTTTCAAATCTTTCACTTTTGAGAGCAGAGTGCTTACATTTAAGAATCATGACCAAGCAGCAATGAGAAAACATAGAGAAGCAGAGGACAGAAGACTGCCCTGCGCATATCAATACACCCCAATGACAAAGGCAAAGATTTAACTGACATGCTTAGCTATTAGTGTCTCACACCGCACAATGATTATCATCTTTCCCTGAAGCAAAACATCCTCTGAATTAGGGTGAAAAACAGATCTAAGGTGCCAAAGGAAGGCAACATGGAAATTCAGTTTCCTGCTCTCAGAGGAAGGAGGGTCGACAGCCCAATGGGTTAATGCACCTACTGCAGTCTCCTATGTGTAGCCTGCAGGCGACAAAGTCAGATGCTGGTGAGATGCTGATACAGGTTTACTTGCTATGCAGGGGCCTGTGGTCACCTCGCAGCGCCTCGAGAAGGTGTCCTGTTTGAGTCCCAGTGCTAATATCGTATCAACCGTGACCCGTAGATTGCACTTTTTCCCCTCGTTTTTTTCAGTCAGTTGGGGCCAGAGAGACAAGCTTTTGTATGGGTGTTACCAAGGCCAGTGTGCAGAAAGAAAAGGAACAACTGTTAGTGGCAAAACAGGTATTGAAGGGGAGCTAGCTGTTGGCTGATCGCGCAGGGCAATGCATCCCCATTTTTCAATAAAAACAAATCTTTTTTTAAACATCCCCAAGGAGATAACAAACATTGGATTAGAACTCAGGTTTCAAGCATTCCAAGACCAAGCACTTACCACTTGAGCCACTAGAGGCTGTGCTTCTGAGAGAAGCTTTCGGGCGTATATATCTTTCTTCTGCATGCCCCTGTGAACATACCCATTTGCATTGTGAAACATGTTCATTGAAGCCAACGAGGATAGAACATCTGGCCCCCCGCTCCGCCAAAGTCCAGCTAACTGCAGTAGCCTAGAGGTTAAGTGCTTGGGTTACAGCGCTGGGGGCCTGGGTTCGAGTCCTGCTTTCGCCACATAATCTCCTTGTATAGTTGTGGGAACCCTAACTCCTTCTAAAAGGTTCAGTGGGTATGAAAAGAGGTACCTGGTAAAGAGAGGGTGGAAGTCAACAGAGAGGTGGGACTGTGGAGACGAGGAAGTGCAGGGTAAATAAAGGAGGAGGCGAGGCAGGCTGAAGAGGGAGCTAGGGCCAGATGAATGGGTCCCTGGGGCGAAGAGTAGGTGTTCGGTCAAGATTGGCCTGGGGATGTAGGAGTAAGGAGGCCTGGGGGCAGACAGGGAGTAAGTTGGTGTTTCTGGGGGAGGAGGACCCTGAATTGTGGGGGGGGTGTAAAAAGGATCCTAATGTGGGGAAAAGGGGCATTGAGGAGGGAAAGAGGGTGGAATGGACTCCACAATGGGCTGACATTTTTTTCCTTCCAGAGCTACCTCCCTCTTTAGCCTGCCCCACCTTTGTTTACCCTGCACATACTCTCCTCCATAGTCCCGCCTCTCTGTTTTCTTCCACCCCCCCCACCAGGGAACCCATGCCATGCCCTTCTAGACCTACCCCCACTCACCCAGCCCTTCCTCCTCTCCACAGGGACCCATTCATCCAGCCCTTCTTCTCCCTTTAGACTGCCCCACCTCCCACCTCCCTCTTTACCCTGCATTTCCTCAGTCCCACCTCTCTGCGTTCTTCCACTCTCCCTTTACCAGGCACCTCTTTTCTTGTGTTCAAGTCATTCCTATGCCGAAAGTAGCGGTACTGCAAGTGAAACTGGGAAGGCATGTTCAGTATGGATTATCTAATTATTCAAGATGAATGGTAGTCAAGGAAGATTTTGGAAACTCAGTGAAGTTAGAAAATGAAGAAGCCTGGAGCAAAGAGAGAGTGGCCACGTTGCTGAGTGTGAATGAGAGGAGAAAGTTGAGGTATGGAAAATAAAAGGTATTTGCCACATGTCCCTACACAGGTCTGTTGTGTGTTCAGGTGAAGGGAAGGGGATGTGTTGTATCTAGGAACACGTACAATGTCATTAGGTAGTGGAGTGATGATAAGGTAAAGTCGCTTCGGTGGAATGAATAGCTGGAAGAAGCTTCTATCGGAATGTAAAATGCGATAGTGAATGGAAGGGAATGTATAGAATGTATTGATTTGAGGGTTGAGAGACGATTCGAGAGCCTGGAAGGTGTGGAAGCTGAGGCTGTTGCGCTAACAAAGCATTAAAAAAAACGTACCCACTGAACCTTTTAGGAGGAGTTTGGGTTCTCACAACTGTACAAGGAGATGATGTGCCGAGAGCAGGACCCGAACCCAGGCCCCCCAGTGCTGTAATGCAAGCACTTAACCTCTAGGCCACTGCAGTTAGCTGGTATTTGGTGGAGCGGGGGGCCAGATGTTCTATCCTCGTTGGCTGAAGTGAACATGTTTCCCAATGCAAATGGGTATGCTCATAGGGGCATGCAGAAGAAAGATATATACGCCCAAAATCTACTCTCAGAAGCACACCCACCAGTGGCTCAAGTGGTAAGTGCTTGGTCTTGGGATGCTGGAGACCTGAGTTCTAATCCAATGTCTGGTATCTCCTCAGCATTTTTTTAAAAAAAATGTTTTAATTGAAAATGTGTATGCATTACCCTGCTCGATCAGCAACAGTTAATGCCCCTTCAATACCTGCATTCCTACTAACAGTTGTGCCTTTGTTTTCTGCACTCTTGCCTTGGGAACACCCATACAAAAGCTTGTCTCCCTGGCCCCAACTGTCTGGAGATACGAGGGGAAAAAGTGTAATCTACGGGTCATGGTTGATACGATATTTGCACTGGGACTCAAACAGGAAACCTTTTCGAGGCGCTGTGAGGTGACCACCGGCCCCTGCATAGCAAGCAAACCTGTATCAGCATCTCACCAGCATCTGACTTTGTCGCCTGCAGGCTACACATAGGAGGCTGCAGTAGGTGCATTAACCCATTGAGCTGTCGACCCTCCTTCCTCTCAGAGCAGGAAACTGAATTTCCATGTTGCCTTCCTTTGGCACCTTAGATCTGTCTTTCACCCTAATTCAGAGGATGTTGTGCTTCACAGAGAGATGATAATCATTGTGAGGTGTGTGCCACTAATAGCTATGTAGTTCCGTTAAATCGTTGCCTTTGTCATTGGGGTGTATTGATATGCACAGGGCAGTCTTCTGTCCTCTGCTACTCTATGTTCTTTTATTGCTGCTTGTTCATGATTTTTAAATGTAACCACTGTGCTCTCAAAAGTGAAAGATTTGAAAGACGCTTGCTGTAGCGAGCCTTTCCCACTCTTTGCCCTGGGGGTGAGAGCAGAGGCAGGGTAGGGCCTGAGGGGAAAAGGCCCACCCAAAATCTGTAAATGCCCACTCAGCAGCGCTGGGTGGGCATTTACAGATACTTTTGTCAATGCAGTGGGCCCAACTACATTAGCTTCGGGCCCCATTTGCTAGACAATCCTGGCTACGCCTCTGGTGCCTCCCACCTCAACAACCCAATTGCCCCTTCAGCCCTTCTTACTCATCTCACAGCACCTCCCATAAGTGAGGAATGCATCTTTTGTTGGTAGATTTCCCTCACGAGGCTTAGCTAGGCCTGCATTCCTTTTCAAAGGGCCGTAGAAGAGAGCAAAAAAGGAAAAGGCATAATAGAGCGGGAAGTAGGTGGAAGACGAGGGGGCAGGGGGGTTGGCAGTAAAAGAAACAGGGCCTGGCCTGGCAGAGAGTTAGAAGTTAGGGAACACAACAATGAGCGAGGGACAAGGAAAGATGTCTCAGGCATGCAGCTCTCTGAGTCTTCCCCACTGTGCCTGCAGAAAGACACTCCCTTTTCCCAGCTACTCCCAGATGGATACTTTTGCCTGGAGAGACCAGAACTAATGTCACTCAGGCAGAGGCTAAACAGAGGGCAGCTGAGCAGGCACACCCCTTCATTTTACTATGCTCCTGGGGTGGCTTCTGGGAGGAAAAAGGCATCAGTATTCCACCAAGATCATCTTCACCTAGGCCACCGTCACTAAGGTTTGCAAAGCAGGCTGTGACACTTTCTGAGGCCCACGTGGGAGAGCACAGATCCTAACCCTAAGTTGTGTGGGTGGCTGTACCAGTGGGGCTGCATAGGACATAGGGCTGTGCCCGTAAGGGCTGTGGTCGCGTTTGGGAGCGTTAGGGACGCGTGGAGGACGCAGGGCGCAGACCTCTGTCCATTTCCCTCCAGGATTAGGCCCTTATTGTCAGTGGTGGAGCCAGACACTCCAAAATTGAGGAAGTTAAAGGCAGAAAGCAGCCCTCTCACTCCCAGGGCAAAGAGGGGGAAAGGCTTGTTACATCAAGAGTCTTTCAAATCTTTCACTTTTGAGAGCAGAGTGCTTACATTTAAGAATCATGACCAAGCAGCAATGAGAAAACATAGAGAAGCAGAGGACAGAAGACTGCCCTGCGCATATCAATACACCCCAATGACAAAGGCAAAGATTTAACTGACATGCTTAGCTATTAGTGTCTCACACCGCACAATGATTATCATCTTTCCCTGAAGCAAAACATCCTCTGAATTAGGGTGAAAAACAGATCTAAGGTGCCAAAGGAAGGCAACATGGAAATTCAGTTTCCTGCTCTCAGAGGAAGGAGGGTCGACAGCCCAATGGGTTAATGCACCTACTGCAGTCTCCTATGTGTAGCCTGCAGGCGACAAAGTCAGATGCTGGTGAGATGCTGATACAGGTTTACTTGCTATGCAGGGGCCTGTGGTCACCTCGCAGCGCCTCGAGAAGGTGTCCTGTTTGAGTCCCAGTGCTAATATCGTATCAACCGTGACCCGTAGATTGCACTTTTTCCCCTCGTTTTTTTCAGTCAGTTGGGGCCAGAGAGACAAGCTTTTGTATGGGTGTTACCAAGGCCAGTGTGCAGAAAGAAAAGGAACAACTGTTAGTGGCAAAGCAGGTATTGAAGGGGAGCTAGCTGTTGGCTGATCGCGCAGGGCAATGCATCCCCATTTTTCAATAAAAACAAATCTTTTTTTAAACATCCCCAAGGAGATAACAAACATTGGATTAGAACTCAGGTTTCAAGCATTCCAAGACCAAGCACTTACCACTTGAGCCACTAGAGGCTGTGCTTCTGAGAGAAGCTTTCGGGCGTATATATCTTTCTTCTGCATGCCCCTGTGAACATACCCATTTGCATTGTGAAACATGTTCATTGAAGCCAACGAGGATAGAACATCTGGCCCCCCGCTCCGCCAAAGTCCAGCTAACTGCAGTAGCCTAGAGGTTAAGTGCTTCGGTTACAGCGCCTCGGGCCTGGGTTCGAGTCCTGCTTTCGCCACATAATCTCCTTGTATAGTTGTGGGAACCCTAACTCCTTCTAAAAGGTTCAGTGGGTATGAAAAGAGGTATCTGGTAAAGAGAGGGTGGAAGACAACAGAGAGGTGGGACTATGGAGGCGAGGAAGTGCAGGGTAAATAAAGGAGGAGGCGAGGCAGGCTAAAGAGGGAGGTAGGGCCAGATGAATGGGTCCCTGGTGCGAAGAGTAGGTGTTCGGTCAAGATTGGCCTGGGGATGTAGGAGTAAGGAGGCCTGGGGGCAGACAGGGAGTAAGTTGGTGTTTCTGGGGGAGGAGGACCCTGAATTGTGGGGGGGGGTGTAAAAAGGGTCCTAATGTGGGGAAAAGGGGCATTGAGGAGGGAAAGAGGGTGGAATGGACTCCACAATGGGCTGACATTTTTTTTCCTTCCAGTGCTACCTCCCTCTTTAGCCTGCCCCACCTTTGTTTACCCTGCACATACTCTCCTCCATAGTCCCGCCTCTCTGTTTTCTTCCACCCCCCACCAGGGAACCCATGCCATGCCCTTCTAGACCTACCCCCACTCACCCAGCCCTTCCTCCTCTCCACAGGGACCCATTCATCCAGCCCTTCTTCTCCCTTTAGACTGCCCCACCTCCCACCTCCCTCTTTACCCTGCATTTCCTCAGTCCCACCTCTCTGCGTTCTTCCACTCTCCCTTTACCAGGCACCTCTTTTCTTGTGTGCAAGTCATTCCTGTGCCGAAAGTAGCGGTACTGCAAGTGAAACTGGGAAGGCATGTTCAGTATGGATTATCTAATTATTCAAGATGAATGGTAGTCAAGGAAGATTTTGGAAACTCAGTGAAGTTAGAAAATGAAGAAGCCTGGAGCAAAGAGAGAGTGGCCACGTTGCTGAGTGTGAATGAGAGAAGAAAGTTGAGGTATGGAAAATAAAAGGTATTTGCCACATGTCCCTACACAGGTCTGTTGTGTGTTCAGGTGAAGGAAAGGGGATGTGTTGTATCTAGGAACACGTACAATGTCATTAGGTAGTGGAGTGATGATAAGGTAAAGTCGCTTCGGTGGAATGAATAGCTGGAAGAAGCTTCTATCGGAATGTAAAATGCGATAGTGAATGGAAGGGAATGTATAGAATGTATTGATTTGAGGGTTGAGAGACGATTCGAGAGCCTGGAAGGTGTGGAAGCTGAGGCTGTTGCGCTAACAAAGCATTAAAAAAAACGTACCCACTGAACCTTTTAGGAGGAGTTTGGGTTCTCACAACTGTACAAGGAGATGATATACCGAGAGCAGGACCCGAACCCAGGCCCCCCAGTGCTGTAATGCAAGCACTTAACCTCTAGGCCACTGCAGTTAGCTGGTATTTGGTGGAGCGGGGGGCCAGATGTTCTATCCTCGTTGGCTGAAGTGAACATGTTTCCCAATGCAAATGGGTATGCTCATAGGGGCATGCAGAAGAAAGATATATACGCCCAAAATCTACTCTCAGAAGCACACCCACCAGTGGCTCAAGTGGTAAGTGCTTGGTCTTGGGATGCTGGAGACCTGAGTTCTAATCCAATGTCTGGTATCTCCTCAGCATTTTTTAAAAAAAAATGTTTTAATTGAAAATGTGTATGCATTACCCTGCTCGATCAGCAACAGTTAATGCCCCTTCAATACCTGCATTCCTACTAACAGTTGTGCCTTTGTTTTCTGCACTCTTGCCTTGGGAACACCCATACAAAAGCTTGTCTCCCTGGCCCCAACTGTCTGGAGATACGAGGGGAAAAAGTGTAATCTACGGGTCATGGTTGATACGATATTTGCACTGGGACTCAAACAGGAAACCTTTTCGAGGCGCTGTGAGGTGACCACCGGCCCCTGCATAGCAAGCAAACCTGTATCAGCATCTCACCAGCATCTGACTTTGTCGCCTGCAGGCTACACATAGGAGGCTGCAGTAGGTGCATTAACCCATTGAGCTGTCGACCCTCCTTCCTCTCAGAGCAGGAAACTGAATTTCCATGTTGCCTTCCTTTGGCACCTTAGATCTGTCTTTCACCCTAATTCAGAGGATGTTGTGCTTCACAGAGAGATGATAATCATTGTGAGGTGTGTGCCACTAATAGCTATGTAGTTCCGTTAAATCGTTGCCTTTGTCATTGGGGTGTATTGATATGCACAGGGCAGTCTTCTGTCCTCTGCTACTCTATGTTCTTTTATTGCTGCTTGTTCATGATTTTTAAATGTAACCACTGTGCTCTCAAAAGTGAAAGATTTGAAAGACGCTTGCTGTAGCGAGCCTTTCCCACTCTTTGCCCTGGGGGTGAGAGCAGAGGCAGGGTAGGGCCTGAGGGGAAAAGGCCCACCCAAAATCTGTAAATGCCCACTCAGCAGCGCTGGGTGGGCATTTACAGATACTTTTGTCAATGCAGTGGGCCCAACTACATTAGCTTCGGGCCCCATTTGCTAGACAATCCTGGCTACGCCTCTGGTGCCTCCCACCTCAAAAACCCAATTGCCCCTTCAGCCCTTCTTACTCATCTCACAGCACCTCCCATAAGTGAGGAATGCATCTTTTGTTGGTAGATTTCCCTCACGAGGCTTAGCTAGGCCTGCATTCCTTTTCAAAGGGCCGTAGAAGAGAGCAAAAAAGGAAAAGGCATAATAGAGCGGGAAGTAGGTGGAAGACGAGGGGGCAGGGGGGTTGGCAGTAAAAGAAACAGGGCCTGGCCTGGCAGAGAGTTAGAAGTTAGGGAACACAACAATGAGTGAGGGACAAGGAAAGATGTCTCAGGCATGCAGCTCTCTGAGTCTTCCCCACTGTGCCTGCAGAAAGACACTCCCTTTTCCCAGCTACTCCCAGATGGATACCTTTGCCTGGAGAGACCAGAACTAATGTCACTCAGGCAGAGGCTAAACAGAGGGCAGCTGAGCAGGCACACCCCTTCATTTTACTATGCTCCTGGGGTGGCTTCTGGGAGGAAAAAGGCATCAGTATTCCACCAAGATCATCTTCACCTAGGCCACCGTCACTAAGGTTTGCAAAGCAGGCTGTGACACTTTCTGAGGCCCACGTGGGAGAGCACAGATCCTAACCCTAAGTTGTGTGGGTGGCTGTACCAGTGGGGCTGCATAGGACATAGGGCTGTGCCCGTAAGGGCTGTGGTCGCGTTTGGGAGCGTTAGGGACGCGTGGAGGACGCAGGGCGCAGACCTCTGTCCATTTCCCTCCAGGATTAGGCCCTTATTGTCAGTGGTGGAGCCAGACACTCCAAAATTGAGGAAGTTAAAGGCAGAAAGCAGCCCTCTCACTCCCAGGGCAAAGAGGGGGAAAGGCTTGTTACATCAAGAGTCTTTCAAATCTTTCACTTTTGAGAGCAGAGTGCTTACATTTAAGAATCATGACCAAGCAGCAATGAGAAAACATAGAGAAGCAGAGGACAGAAGACTGCCCTGCGCATATCAAAACACCCCAATGACAAAGGCAAAGATTTAACTGACCTGCTTAGCTATTAGTGTCTCACACCGCACAATGATTATCATCTTTCCCTGAAGCAAAACATCCTCTGAATTAGGGTGAAAAACAGATCTAAGGTGCCAAAGGAAGGCAACATGGAAATTCAGTTTCCTGCTCTCAGAGGAAGGAGGGTCGACAGCCCAATGGGTTAATGCACCTACTGCAGTCTCCTATGTGTAGCCTGCAGGCTACAAAGTCAGATGCTGGTGAGATGCTGATACAGGTTTACTTGCTATGCAGGGGCCTGTGGTCACCTCGCAGCGCCTCGAGAAGGTGTCCTGTTTGAGTCCCAGTGCTAATATCGTATCAACCGTGACCCGTAGATTGCACTTTTTCCCCTCGTTTTTTTCAGTCAGTTGGGGCCAGAGAGACAAGCTTTTGTATGGGTGTTACCAAGGCCAGTGTGCAGAAAGAAAAGGAACAACTGTTAGTGGCAAAGCAGGTATTGAAGGGGAGCTAGCTGTTGGCTGATCGCGCAGGGCAATGCATCCCCATTTTTCAATAAAAACAAATCTTTTTATAAACATCCCCAAGGAGATAACAAACATTGGATTAGAACTCAGGTTTCAAGCATTCCAAGACCAAGCACTTACCACTTGAGCCACTAGAGGCTGTGCTTCTGAGAGAAGCTTTCGGGCGTATATATCTTTCTTCTGCATGCCCCTGTGAACATACCCATTTGCATTGTGAAACATGTTCATTGAAGCCAACGAGGATAGAACATCTGGCCCCCCGCTCCGCCAAAGTCCAGCTAACTGCAGTAGCCTAGAGGTTAAGTGCTTCGGTTACAGCGCTGGGGGCCTGGGTTCGAGTCCTGCTTTCGCCACATAATCTCCTTGTATAGTTGTGGGAACCCTAACTCCTTCTAAAAGGTTCAGTGGGTATGAAAAGAGGTACCTGGTAAAGAGAGGGTGGAAGACAGCAGAGAGGTGGGACTGTGGAGGCGAGGAAGTGCAGGGTAAATAAAGGAGGAGGCGAGGCAGGCTAAAGAGGGAGGTAGGGCCAGATGAATGGGTCCCTGGGGCGAAGAGTAGGTGTTCGGTCAAGATTGGCCTGGGGATGTAGGAGTAAGGAGGCCTGGGGGCAGACAGGGAGTAAGTTGGTGTTTCTGGGGGAGGAGGACCCTGAATTGTGGGGGGGGGGTGTAAAAAGGGTCCTAATGTGGGGAAAAGGGGCATTGAGGAGGGAAAGAGGGTGGAATGGACTCCACAATGGGCTGACATTTTTTTTCCTTCCAGTGCTACCTCCCTCTTTAGCCTGCCCCACCTTTGTTTACCCTGCACATACTCTCCTCCATAGTCCCGCCTCTCTGTTTTCTTCCACCCCCCACCAGGGAACCCATGCCATGCCCTTCTAGACCTACCCCCACTCACCCAGCCCTTCCTCCTCTCCACAGGGACCCATTTATCCAGCCCTTCTTCTCCCTTTAGACTGCCCCACCTCCCACCTCCCTCTTTACCCTGCATTTCCTCAGTCCCACCTCTCTGGGTTCTTCCACTCTCCCTTTACCAGGCACCTCTTTTCTTGTGTTCAAGTCATTCCTATGCCGAAAGTAGCGGTACTGCAAGTGAAACTGGGAAGGCATGTTCAGTATGGATTATCTAATTATTCAAGATGAATGGTAGTCAAGGAAGATTTTGGAAACTCAGTGAAGTTAGAAAATGAAGAAGCCTATAGCAAAGAGAGAGTGGCCAAGTTGCTGAGTGTGAATGAGAGAAGAAAGTTGAGGTATGGAAAATAAAAGGTATTTGCCACATGTCCCTACACAGGTCTGTTGTGTGTTCAGGTGAAGGAAAGGGGATGTGTTGTATCTAGGAACACGTACAATGTCATTAGGTAGTGGAGTGATGATAAGGTAAAGTCGCTTCGTTGGAATGAATAGCTGGAAGAAGCTTCTATCGGAATGTAAAATGCGATAGTGAATGGAAGGGAATGTATAGAATGTATTGATTTGAGGGTTGAGAGACGATTCGAGAGCTTGGAAGGTGTGGAAGCTGAGGCTGTTGCGCTAACAAAGCATTAAAAAAAACGTACCCACTGAACCTTTTAGGAGGAGTTTGGGTTCTCACAACTGTACAAGGAGATGATGTGCCGAGAGCAGGACCCGAACCCAGGCCCCCCAATGCTGTAATACAAGCACTTAACCTCTAGGCCACTGCAGTTAGCTGGTATTTGATGGAGCGGGGGGCCAGATGTTCTATCCTCGTTGGCTGAAGTGAACATGTTTCCCAATGCAAATGGGTATGCTCTTAGGGGCATGCAGAAGAAAGATATATACGCCCAAAATCTACTCTCAGAAGTACACCCACCAGTGGCTCAAGTGGTAAGTGCTTGGTCTTGGGATGCTGGAGACCTGAGTTCTAATCCAATTTCTGGTATCTCCTCAGCATTTTTTTTAAAAAAATGTTTTAATTGAAAATGTGTATGCATTACCCTGCTCGATCAGCCAACAGTTAATGCCCCTTCAATAGCTGCATTCCTACTAACAGTTGTGCCTTTGTTTTCTGCACTCTTGCCTTGTGAACACCCATACAAAAGCTTGTCTCCCTGGCCCCAACTGTCTGGAGATACGAGGGGAAAAAGTGTAATCTACGGGTCATGGTTGATACGATATTTGCACTGGGACTCAAACAGGAAACCTTTTCGAGGCGCTGTGAGGTGACCACCGGCCCCTGCATAGCAAGCAAACCTGTATCAGCATCTCACCAGCATCTGACTTTGTCGCCTGCAGGCTACACATAGGAGGCTGCAGTAGGTGCATTAACCCATTGAGCTGTCGACCCTCCTTCCTCTCAGAGCAGGAAACTGAATTTCCATGTTGCCTTCCTTTGGCACCTTAGATCTGTCTTTCACCCTAATTCAGAGGATGTTGTGCTTCACAGAGAGATGATAATCATTGTGAGGTGTGTGCCACTAATAGCTATGTCATTCCGTTAAATCGTTGCCTTTGTCATTGGGGTGTATTGATATGCACAGGGCAGTCTTCTGTCCTCTGCTACTCTATGTTCTTTTATTGCTGCTTGTTCATGATTTTTAAATGTAACCACTGTGCTCTCAAAAGTGAAAGATTTGAAAGACTCTTGCTGTAGCGAGCCTTTCCCACTGTTTGCCCTGGGGGTGAGAGCAGAGGCAGGGTAGGGCCTGAGGGGAAAAGGCCCACCCAAAATCTGTAAATGCCCACTCAGCAGCGCTGGGTGGGCATTTACAGATACTTTTGTCAATGCAGTGGGCCCAACTACATTAGCTTCGGGCCCCATTTGCTAGACAATCCTGGCTACGCCTCTGGTGCCTCCCACCTCAACAACCCAATTGCCCCTTCAGCCCTTCTTACTCATCTCACAGCACCTCCCATAAGTGAGGAATGCATCTTTGTTGGTAGATTTCCCTCACGAGGCTTAGCTAGGCCTGCATTCCTTTTCAAAGGGCCGTAGAAGAGAGCAAAAAAGGAAAAGGCATAATAGAGCGGGAAGTAGGTGGAAGACGAGGGGGCAGGGGGGTTGGCAGTAAAAGAAACAGGGCCTGGCCTGGCAGAGAGTTAGAAGTTAGGGAACACAACAATGAGCGAGGGACAAGGAAAGATGTCTCAGGCATGCAGCTCTCTGAGTCTTCCCGACTGTGCCTGCAGAAAGACACTCCCTTTTCCCAGCTACTCCCGGATGGATACTTTTGCCTGGAGAGACCAGAACTAATGTCACTCAGGCAGAGGCTAAACAGAGGCAGCTGAGCAGGCACACCCCTTCATTTTACTATGCTCCTGGGGTGGCTTCTGGGAGGAAAAAGGCATCAGTATTCCACCAAGATCATCTTCACCTAGGCCACCGTCACTAAGGTTTGCAAAGCAGGCTGTGACACTTTCTGAGGCCCACGTGGGAGAGCACAGATCCTAACCCTAAGTTGTGTGGGTGGCTGTACCAGTGGGGCTGCATAGGACATAGGGCTGTGCCCGTAAGGGCTGTGGTCGCGTTTGGGAGCGTTAGGGACGCGTGGAGGACGCAGGGCGCAGACCTCTGTCCATTTCCCTCCAGGATTAGGCCCTTATTGTCAGTGGTGGAGCCAGACACTCTAAAATTGAGGAAGTTAAAGGCAGAAAGCAGCCCTCTCACTCCCAGGGCAAAGAGGGGGAAAGGCTTGTTACATCAAGAGTCTTTCAAATCTTTCACTTTTGAGAGCAGAGTGCTTACATTTAAGAATCATGACCAAGCAGCAATGAGAAAACATAGAGAAGCAGAGGACAGAAGACTGCCCTGCGCATATCAATACACCCCAATGACAAAGGCAAAGATTTAACTGACATGCTTAGCTATTAGTGTCTCACACCGCACAATGATTATCATCTTTCCCTGAAGCAAAACATCCTCTGAATTAGGGTGAAAAACAGATCTAAGGTGCCAAAGGAAGGCAACATGGAAATTCAGTTTCCTGCTCTCAGAGGAAGGAGGGTCGACAGCCCAATGGGTTAATGCACCTACTGCAGTCTCCTATGTGTAGCCTGCAGGCGACAAAGTCAGATGCTGGTGAGATGCTGATACAGGTTTACTTGCTATGCAGGGGCCTGTGGTCACCTCGCAGCGCCTCGAGAAGGTGTCCTGTTTGAGTCCCAGTGCTAATATCGTATCAACCGTGACCCGTAGATTGCACTTTTTCCCCTCGTTTTTTTCAGTCAGTTGGGGCCAGAGAGACAAGCTTTTGTATGGGTGTTACCAAGGCCAGTGTGCAGAAAGAAAAGGAACAACTGTTAGTGGCAAAGCAGGTATTGAAGGGGAGCTAGCTGTTGGCTGATCGCGCAGGGCAATGCATCCCCATTTTTCAATAAAAACAAATCTTTTTTTAAACATCCCCAAGGAGATAACAAACATTGGATTAGAACTCAGGTTTCAAGCATTCCAAGACCAAGCACTTACCACTTGAGCCACTAGTGGCTGTGCTTCTGAGAGAAGCTTTCGGGCGTATATATCTTTCTTCTGCATGCCCCTGTGAACATACCCATTTGCATTGTGAAACATGTTCATTGAAGCCAACGAGGATAGAACATCTGGCCCCCCGCTCCGCAAAAGTCCAGCTAACTGCAGTAGCCTAGAGGTTAAGTGCTTGGGTTACAGCGCAAGGGGGCCTGGCAAGGGGGCCTGGGTTCGAGTCCTGCTTTCGCCACATAATCTCCTTGTATAGTTGTGGGAACCCTAACTCCTTCTAAAAGGTTCAGTGGGTATGAAAAGAGGTACCTGGTAAAGAGAGGGTGGAAGACAGCAGAGAGGTGGGACTGTGGAGGCGAGGAAGTGCAGGGTAAATAAAGGAGGAGGCGAGGCAGGCTAAAGAGGGAGGTAGGGCCAGATGAATGGGTCCCTGGGGCGAAGAGTAGGTGTTCGGTCAAGATTGGCCTGGGGATGTAGGAGTAAGGAGGCCTGGGGGCAGACAGGGAGTAAGTTGGTGTTTCTGGGGGAGGAGGACCCTGAATTGTGGGGGGGGGGTGTAAAAAGGGTCCTAATGTGGGGAAAAGGGGCATTGAGGAGGGAAAGAGGGTGGAATGGACTCCACAATGGGCTGACATTTTTTTTCCTTCCAGTGCTACCTCCCTCTTTAGCCTGCCCCACCTTTGTTTACCCTGCACATACTCTCCTCCATAGTCCCGCCTCTCTGTTTTCTTCCACCCCCCACCAGGGAACCCATGCCATGCCCTTCTAGACCTACCCCCACTCACCCAGCCCTTCCTCCTCTCCACAGGGACCCATTTATCCAGACCTTCTTCTCCCTTTAGACTGCCCCACCTCCCACCTCCCTCTTTACCCTGCATTTCCTCAGTCCCACCTCTCTGGGTTCTTCCACTCTCCCTTTACCAGGCACCTCTTTTCTTGTGTTCAACTCATTCCTATGCCGAAAGTAGCGGTACTGCAAGTGAAACTGGGAAGGCATGTTCAGTATGGATTATCTAATTATTCAAGATGAATGGTAGTCAAGGAAGATTTTGGAAACTCAGTGAAGTTAGAAAATGAAGAAGCCTGGAGCAAAGAGAGAGTGGCCAAGTTGCTGAGTGTGAATGAGAGAAGAAAGTTGAGGTATGGAAAATAAAAGGTATTTGCCACATGTCCCTACACAGGTCTGTTGTGTGTTCAGGTGAAGGAAAGGGGATGTGTTGTATCTAGGAACACGTACAATGTCATTAGGTAGTGGAGTGATGATAAGGTAAAGTCGCTTCGGTGGAATGAATAGCTGGAAGAAGCTTCTATCGGAATGTAAAATGCGATAGTGAATGGAAGGGAATGTATAGAATGTATTGATTTGAGGGTTGAGAGACGATTCGAGAGCTTGGAAGGTGTGGAAGCTGAGGCTGTTGCGCTAACAAAGCATTAAAAAAAACGTACCCACTGAACCTTTTAGGAGGAGTTTGGGTTCTCACAACTGTACAAGGAGATGATGTGCCGAGAGCAGGACCCGAACCCAGGCCCCCCAATGCTGTAATACAAGCACTTAACCTCTAGGCCACTGCAGTTAGCTGGTATTTGGTGGAGCGGGGGGCCAGATGTTCTATCCTCATTGGCTGAAGTGAACATGTTTCCCAATGCAAATGGGTATGCTCATAGGGGCATGCAGAAGAAAGATATATACGCCCAAAATCTACTCTCAGAAGTACACCCACCAGTGGCTCAAGTGGTAAGTGCTTGGTCTTGGGATGCTGGAGACCTGAGTTCTAATCCAATTTCTGGTATCTCCTCAGCATTTTTTTAAAAAAAATGTTTTAATTGAAAATGTGTATGCATTACCCTGCTCGATCAGCCAACAGTTAATGCCCCTTCAATACCTGCATTCCTACTAACAGTTGTGCCTTTGTTTTCTGCACTCTTGCCTTGTGAACACCCATACAAAAGCTTGTCTCCCTGGCCCCAACTGTCTGGAGATACGAGGGGAAAAAGTGTAATCTACGGGTCATGGTTGATACGATATTTGCACTGGGACTCAAACAGGAAACCTTTTCGAGGCGCTGTGAGGTGACCACCGGCCCCTGCATAGCAAGCAAACCTGTATCAGCATCTCACCAGCATCTGACTTTGTCGCCTGCAGGCTACACATAGGAGGCTGCAGTAGGTGCATTAACCCATTGAGCTGTCGACCCTCCTTCCTCTCAGAGCAGGAAACTGAATTTCCATGTTGCCTTCCTTTGGCACCTTAGATCTGTCTTTCACCCTAATTCAGAGGATGTTGTGCTTCACAGAGAGATGATAATCATTGTGAGGTGTGTGCCACTAATAGCTATGTCATTCCGTTAAATCGTTGCCTTTGTCATTGGGGTGTATTGATATGCACAGGGCAGTCTTCTGTCCTCTGCTACTCTATGTTCTTTTATTGCTGCTTGTTCATGATTTTTAAATGTAACCACTGTGCTCTCAAAAGTGAAAGATTTGAAAGACTCTTGCTGTAGCGAGCCTTTCCCACTGTTTGCCCTGGGGGTGAGAGCAGAGGCAGGGTAGGGCCTGAGGGGAAAAGGCCCACCCAAAATCTGTAAATGCCCACTCAGCAGCGCTGGGTGGGCATTTACAGATACTTTTGTCAATGCAGTGGGCCCAACTACATTAGCTTCGGGCCCCATTTGCTAGACAATCCTGGCTACGCCTCTGGTGCCTCCCACCTCAACAACCCAGTTGCCCCTTCAGCCCTTCTTACTCATCTCACAGCACCTCCCATAAGTGAGGAATGCATCTTTGTTGGTAGATTTCCCTCACGAGGCTTAGCTAGGCCTGCATTCCTTTTCAAAGGGCCGTAGAAGAGAGCAAAAAAGGAAAAGGCATAATAGAGCGGGAAGTAGGTGGAAGACGAGGGGGCAGGGGGGTTGGCAGTAAAAGAAACAGGGCCTGGCCTGGCAGAGAGTTAGAAGTTAGGGAACACAACAATGAGCGAGGTACAAGGAAAGATGTCTCAGGCATGCAGCTCTCTGAGTCTTCCCCACTGTGCCTGCAGAAAGACACTCCCTTTTCCCAGCTACTCCCGGATGGATACTTTTGCCTGGAGAGACCAGAACTAATGTCACTCAGGCAGAGGCTAAACAGAGGGCAGCTGAGCAGGCACACCCCTTCATTTTACTATGCTCCTGGGGTGGCTTCTGGGAGGAAAAAGGCATCAGTATTCCACCAAGATCATCTTCACCTAGGCCACCGTCACTAAGGTTTGCAAAGCAGGCTGTGACACTTTCTGAGGCCCACGTGGGACAGCACAGATCCTAACCCTAAGTTGTGTGGGTGGCTGTACCAGTGGGGCTGCATAGGACATAGGGCTGTGCCCGTAAGGGCTGTGGTCGCGTTTGGGAGCATTAGGGACGCGTGGAGGACGCAGGGCGCAGACCTCTGTCCATTTCCCTCCAGGATTAGGCCCTTATTGTCAGTGGTGGAGCCAGACACTCCAAAATTGAGGAAGTTAAAGGCAGAAAGCAGCCCTCTCACTCCCAGGGCAAAGAGGGGGAAAGGCTTGTTACATCAAGAGTCTTTCAAATCTTTCACTTTTGAGAGAAGAGTGCTTACATTTAAGAATCATGACCAAGCAGCAATGAGAAAACATAGAGAAGCAGAGGACAGAAGACTGCCCTGCGCATATCAATACACCCCAATGACAAAGGCAAAGATTTAACTGACCTGCTTAGCTATTAGTGTCTCACACCGCACAATGATTATCATCTTTCCCTGAAGCAAAACATCCTCTGAATTAGGGTGAAAAACAGATCTAAGGTGCCAAAGGAAGGCAACATGGAAATTCAGTTTCCTGCTCTCAGAGGAAGGAGGGTCGACAGCCCAATGGGTTAATGCACCTACTGCAGTCTCCTATGTGTAGCCTGCAGGCGACAAAGTCAGATGCTGGTGAGATGCTGATACAGGTTTACTTGCTATGCAGGGGCCTGTGGTCACCTCGCAGCGCCTCGAGAAGGTGTCCTGTTTGAGTCCCAGTGCTAATATCGTATCAACCGTGACCCGTAGATTGCACTTTTTCCCCTCGTTTTTTTCAGTCAGTTGGGGCCAGAGAGACAAGCTTTTGTATGGGTGTTACCAAGGCCAGTGTGCAGAAAGAAAAGGAACAACTGTTAGTGGCAAAGCAGGTATTGAAGGGGAGCTAGCTGTTGGCTGATCGCGCAGGGCAATGCATCCCCATTTTTCAATAAAAACAAATCTTTTTTTAAACATCCCCAAGGAGATAACAAACATTGGATTAGAACTCAGGTTTCAAGCATTCCAAGACCAAGCACTTACCACTTGAGCCACTAGTGGCTGTGCTTCTGAGAGAAGCTTTCGGGCGTATATATCTTTCTTCTGCATGCCCCTGTGAACATACCCATTTGCATTGTGAAACATGTTCATTGAAGCCAACGAGGATAGAACATCTGGCCCCCCGCTCCGCAAAAGTCCAGCTAACTGCAGTAGCCTAGAGGTTAAGTGCTTGGGTTACAGCGCAAGGGGGCCTGGCAAGGGGGCCTGGGTTCGAGTCCTGCTTTCGCCACATAATCTCCTTGTATAGTTGTGGGAACCCTAACTCCTTCTAAAAGGTTCAGTGGGTATGAAAAGAGGTACCTGGTAAAGAGAGGGTGGAAGACAGCAGAGAGGTGGGACTGTGGAGGCGAGGAAGTGCAGGGTAAATAAAGGAGGAGGCGAGGCAGGCTAAAGAGGGAGGTAGGGCCAGATGAATGGGTCCCTGGGGTGAAGAGTAGGTGTTCGGTCAAGATTGGCCTGGGGATGTAGGAGTAAGGAGGCCTGGGGGCAGACAGGGAGTAAGTTGGTGTTTCTGGGGGAGGAGGACCCTGAATTGTGGGGGGGGGGTGTAAAAAGGGTCCTAATGTGGGGAAAAGGGGCATTGAGGAGGGAAAGAGGGTGGAATGGACTCCACAATGGGCTGACATTTTTTTTCCTTCCAGTGCTACCTCCCTCTTTAGCCTGCCCCACCTTTGTTTACCCTGCACATACTCTCCTCCATAGTCCCGCCTCTCTGTTTTCTTCCACCCCCCACCAGGGAACCCATGCCATGCCCTTCTAGACCTACCCCCACTCACCCAGCCCTTCCTCCTCTCCACAGGGACCCATTTATCCAGCCCTTCTTCTCCCTTTAGACTGCCCCACCTCCCACCTCCCTCTTTACCCTGCATTTCCTCAGTCCCACCTCTCTGGGTTCTTCCACTCTCCCTTTACCAGGCACCTCTTTTCTTGTGTTCAAGTCATTCCTATGCCGAAAGTAGCGGTACTGCAAGTGAAACTGGGAAGGCATGTTCAGTATGGATTATCTAATTATTCAAGATGAATGGTAGTCAAGGAAGATTTTGGAAACTCAGTGAAGTTAGAAAATGAAGAAGCCTGGAGCAAAGAGAGAGTGGCCAAGTTGCTGAGTGTGAATGAGAGAAGAAAGTTGAGGTATGGAAAATAAAAGGTATTTGCCACATGTCCCTACACAGGTCTGTTGTGTGTTCAGGTGAAGGAAAGGGGATGTGTTGTATCTAGGAACAAGTACAATGTCATTAGGTAGTGGAATGATGATAAGGTAAAGTCGCTTCGGTGGAATGAATAGCTGGAAGAAGCTTCTATCGGAATGTAAAATGCGATAGTGAATGGAAGGGAATGTATAGAATGTATTGATTTGAGGGTTGAGAGACGATTCGAGAGCTTGGAAGGTGTGGAAGCTGAGGCTGTTGCGCTAACAAAGCATTAAAAAAAACGTACCCACTGAACCTTTTAGGAGGAGTTTGGGTTCCCACAACTGTACAAGGAGATGATGTGCCGAGAGCAGGACCCGAACCCAGGCCCCCCAATGCTGTAATACAAGCACTTAACCTCTAGGCCAGTGCAGTTAGCTGGTATTTGGTGGAGCGGGGGGCCAGATGTTCTATCCTCGTTGGCTGAAGTGAACATGTTTCCCAATGCAAATGGGTATGCTCATAGGGGCATGCAGAAGAAAGATATATACGCCCAAAATCTACTCTCAGCAGTACACCCACCAGTGGCTCAAGTGGTAAGTGCTTGGTCTTGGGATGCTGGAGACCTGAGTTCTAATCCAATTTCTGGTATCTCCTCAGCATTTTTTAAAAAAAAATGTTTTAATTGAAAATGTGTATGCATTACCCTGCTCGATCAGCCAACAGTTAATGCCCCTTCAATACCTGCATTCCTACTAACAGTTGTGCCTTTGTTTTCTGCACTCTTGCCTTGTGAACACCCATACAAAAGCTTGTCTCCCTGGCCCCAACTGTCTGGAGATACGAGGGGAAAAAGTGTAATCTACGGGTCATGGTTGATACGATATTTGCACTGGGACTCAAACAGGAAACCTTTTCGAGGCGCTGTGAGGTGACCACCGGCCCCTGCATAGCAAGCAAACCTGTATCAGCATCTCACCAGCATCTGACTTTGTCGCCTGCAGGCTACACATAGGAGGCTGCAGTAGGTGCATTAACCCATTGAGCTGTCGACCCTCCTTCCTCTCAGAGCAGGAAACTGAATTTCCATGTTGCCTTCCTTTGGCACCTTAGATCTGTCTTTCACCCTAATTCAGAGGATGTTGTGCTTCACAGAGAGATGATAATCATTGTGAGGTGTGTGCCACTAATAGCTATGTCATTCCGTTAAATCGTTGCCTTTGTCATTGGGGTGTATTGATATGCACAGGGCAGTCTTCTGTCCTCTGCTACTCTATGTTCTTTTATTGCTGCTTGTTCATGATTTTTAAATGTAACCACTGTGCTCTCAAAAGTGAAAGATTTGAAAGACTCTTGCTGTAGCGAGCCTTTCCCACTGTTTGCCCTGGGGGTGAGAGCAGAGGCAGGGTAGGGCCTGAGGGGAAAAGGCCCACCCAAAATCGGTAAATGCCCACTCAGCAGCGCTGGGTGGGCATTTACAGATACTTTTGTCAATGCAGTGGGCCCAACTACATTAGCTTCGGGCCCCATTTGCTAGACAATCCTGGCTACGCCTCTGGTGCCTCCCACCTCAACAACCCAATTGCCCCTTCAGCCCTTCTTACTCATCTCACAGCACCTCCCATAAGTGAGGAATGCATCTTTGTTGGTAGATTTCCCTCACGAGGCTTAGCTAGGCCTGCATTCCTTTTCAAAGGGCCGTAGAAGAGAGCAAAAAAGGAAAAGGCATAATAGAGCGGGAAGTAGGTGGAAGACGAGGGGGCAGGGGGGTTGGCAGTAAAAGAAACAGGGCCTGGCCTGGCAGAGAGTTAGAAGTTAGGGAACACAACAATGAGCGAGGGACAAGGAAAGATGTCTCAGGCATGCAGCTCTCTGAGTCTTCCCCACTGTGCCTGCAGAAAGACACTCCCTTTTCCCAGCTACTCCCGGATGGATACTTTTGCCTGGAGAGACCAGAACTAATGTCACTCAGGCAGAGGCTAAACAGAGGGCAGCTGAGCAGGCACACCCCTTCATTTTACTATGCTCCTGGGGTGGCTTCTGGGAGGAAAAAGGCATCAGTATTCCACCAAGATCATCTTCACCTAGGCCACCGTCACTAAGGTTTGCAAAGCAGGCTGTGACACTTTCTGAGGCCCACGTGGGAGAGCACAGATCCTAACCCTAAGTTGTGTGGGTGGCTGTACCAGTGGGGCTGCATAGGACATAGGGCTGTGCCCGTAAGGGCTGTGGTCGCGTTTGGGAGCGTTAGGGACGCGTGGAGGACGCAGGGCGCAGACCTCTGTCCATTTCCCTCCAGGATTAGGCCCTTATTGTCAGTGGTGGAGCCAGACACTCCAAAATTGAGGAAGTTAAAGGCAGAAAGCAGCCCTCTCACTCCCAAGGCAAAGAGGGGGAAAGGCTTGTTACATCAAGAGTCTTTCAAATCTTTCACTTTTGAGAGAAGAGTGCTTACATTTAAGAATCATGACCAAGCAGCAATGAGAAAACATAGAGAAGCAGAGGACAGAAGACTGCCCTGCGCATATCAATACACCCCAATGACAAAGGCAAAGATTTAACTGACCTGCTTAGCTATTAGTGTCTCACACCGCACAATGATTATCATCTTTCCCTGAAGCAAAACATCCTCTGAATTAGGGTGAAAAACAGATCTAAGGTGCCAAAGGAAGGCAACATGGAAATTCAGTTTCCTGCTCTCAGAGGAAGGAGGGTCGACAGCCCAATGGGTTAATGCACCTACTGCAGTCTCCTATGTGTAGCCTGCAGGCGACAAAGTCAGATGCTGGTGAGATGCTGATACAGGTTTACTTGCTATGCAGGGGCCTGTGGTCACCTCGCAGCGCCTCGAGAAGGTGTCCTGTTTGAGTCCCAGTGCTAATATCGTATCAACCGTGACCCGTAGATTGCACTTTTTCCCCTCGTTTTTTTCAGTCAGTTGGGGCCAGAGAGACAAGCTTTTGTATGGGTGTTACCAAGGCCAGTGTGCAGAAAGAAAAGGAACAACTGTTAGTGGCAAAGCAGGTATTGAAGGGGAGCTAGCTGTTGGCTGATCGCGCAGGGCAATGCATCCCCATTTTTCAATAAAAACAAATCTTTTTTTAAACATCCCCAAGGAGATAACAAACATTGGATTAGAACTCAGGTTTCAAGCATTCCAAGACCAAGCACTTACCACTTGAGCCACTAGTGGCTGTGCTTCTGAGAGAAGCTTTCGGGCGTATATATCTTTCTTCTGCATGCCCCTGTGAACATACCCATTTGCATTGTGAAACATGTTCATTGAAGCCAACGAGGATAGAACATCTGGCCCCCCGCTCCGCAAAAGTCCAGCTAACTGCAGTAGCCTAGAGGTTAAGTGCTTGGGTTACAGCGCAAGGGGGCCTGGCAAGGGGGCCTGGGTTCGAGTCCTGCTTTCGCCACATAATCTCCTTGTATAGTTGTGGGAACCCTAACTCCTTCTAAAAGGTTCAGTGGGTATGAAAAGAGGTACCTGGTAAAGAGAGGGTGGAAGACAGCAGAGAGGTGGGACTGTGGAGGCGAGGAAGTGCAGGGTAAATAAAGGAGGAGGCGAGGCAGGCTAAAGAGGGAGGTAGGGCCAGATGAATGGGTCCCTGGGGCGAAGAGTAGGTGTTCGGTCAAGATTGGCCTGGGGATGTAGGAGTAAGGAGGCCTGGGGGCAGACAGGGAGTAAGTTGGTGTTTCTGGGGGAGGAGGACCCTGAATTGTGGGGGGGGTGTAAAAAGGGTCCTAATGTGGGGAAAAGGGGCATTGAGGAGGGAAAGAGGGTGGAATGGACTCCACACTGGGCTGACATTTTTTTCCTTCCAGTGCTACCTCCCTCTTTAGCCTGCCCCACCTTTGTTTACCCTGCACATACTCTCCTCCATAGTCCCGCCTCTCTGTTTTCTTCCACCCCCCACCAGGGAACCCATGCCATGCCCTTCTAGACCTACCCCCACTCACCCAGCCCTTCCTCCTCTCCACAGGGACCCATTTATCCAGCCCTTCTTCTCCCTTTAGACTGCCCCACCTCCCACCTCCCTCTTTACCCTGCATTTCCTCAGTCCCACCTCTCTGGGTTCTTCCACTCTCCCTTTACCAGGCACCTCTTTTCTTGTGTTCAAGTCATTCCTATGCCGAAAGTAGCGGTACTGCAAGTGAAACTGGGAAGGCATGTTCAGTATGGATTATCTAATTATTCAAGATGAATGGTAGTCAAGGAAGATTTTGGAAACTCAGTGAAGTTAGAAAATGAAGAAGCCTGGAGCAAAGAGAGAGTGGCCAAGTTGCTGAGTGTGAATGAGAGAATAAAGTTGAGGTATGGAAAATAAAAGGTATTTGCCACATGTCCCTACACAGGTCTGTTGTGTGTTCAGGTGAAGGAAAGGGGATGTGTTGTATCTAGGAACACGTACAATGTCATTAGGTAGTGGAGTGATGATAAGGTAAAGTCGCTTCGGTGGAATGAATAGCTGGAAGAAGCTTCTATCGGAATGTAAAATGCGATAGTGAATGGAAGGGAATGTATAGAATGTATTGATTTGAGGGTTGAGAGACGATTCGAGAGCTTGGAAGGTGTGGAAGCTGAGGCTGTTGCGCTAACAAAGCATTAAAAAAAACGCACCCACTGAACCTTTTAGGAGGAGTTTGGGTTCTCACAACTGTACAAGGAGATGATGTGCCGAGAGCAGGACCCGAACCCAGGCCCCCCAATGCTGTAATACAAGCACTTAACCTCTAGGCCACTGCAGTTAGCTGGTATTTGGTGGAGCGGGGGGCCAGATGTTCTATCCTCGTTGGCTGAAGTGAACATGTTTCCCAATGCAAATGGGTATGCTCATAGGGGCATGCAGAAGAAAGATATATACGCCCAAAATCTACTCTCAGAAGTACACCCACCAGTGGCTCAAGTGGTAAGTGCTTGGTCTTGGGATGCTGGAGACCTGAGTTCTAATCCAATTTCTGGTATCTCCTCAGCATTTTTTTAAAAAAAATGTTTTAATTGAAAATGTGTATGCATTACCCTGCTCGATCAGCCAACAGTTAATGCCCCTTCAATACCTGCATTCCTACTAACAGTTGTGCCTTTGTTTTCTGCACTCTTGCCTTGTGAACACCCATACAAAAGCTTGTCTCCCTGGCCCCAACTGTCTGGAGATACGAGGGGAAAAAGTGTAATCTACGGGTCATGGTTGATACGATATTTGCACTGGGACTCAAACAGGAAACCTTTTCGAGGCGCTGTGAGGTGACCACCGGCCCCTGCATAGCAAGCAAACCTGTATCAGCATCTCACCAGCATCTGACTTTGTCGCCTGCAGGCTACACATTGGAGGCTGCAGTAGGTGCATTAACCCATTGAGCTGTCGACCCTCCTTCCTCTCAGAGCAGGAAACTGAATTTCCATGTTGCCTTCCTTTGGCACCTTAGATCTGTCTTTCACCCTAATTCAGAGGATGTTGTGCTTCACAGAGAGATGATAATCATTGTGAGGTGTGTGCCACTAATAGCTATGTCATTCCGTTAAATCGTTGCCTTTGTCATTGGGGTGTATTGATATGCACAGGGCAGTCTTCTGTCCTCTGCTACTCTATGTTCTTTTATTGCTGCTTGTTCATGATTTTTAAATGTAACCACTGTGCTCTCAAAAGTGAAAGATTTGAAAGACTCTTGCTGTAGCGAGCCTTTCCCACTGTTTGCCCTGGGGGTGAGAGCAGAGGCAGGGTAGGGCCTGAGGGGAAAAGGCCCACCCAAAATCTGTAAATGCCCACTCAGCAGCGCTGGGTGGGCATTTACAGATACTTTTGTCAATGCAGTGGGCCCAACTACATTAGCTTCGGGCCCCATTTGCTAGACAATCCTGGCTACGCCTCTGGTGCCTCCCACCTCAACAACCCAATTGCCCCTTCAGCCCTTCTTACTCATCTCACAGCACCTCCCATAAGTGAGGAATGCATCTTTGTTGGTAGATTTCCCTCACGAGGCTTAGCTAGGCCTGCATTCCTTTTCAAAGGGCCGTAGAAGAGAGCAAAAAAGGAAAAGGCATAATAGAGCGGGAAGTAGGTGGAAGACGAGGGGGCAGGGGGGTTGGCAGTAAAAGAAACAGGGCCTGGCCTGGCAGAGAGTTAGAAGTTAGGGAACACAACAATGAGCGAGGGACAAGGAAAGATGTCTCAGGCATGCAGCTCTCTGAGTCTTCCCCACTGTGCCTGCAGAAAGACACTCCCTTTTCCCAGCTACTCCCGGATGGATACTTTTGCCTGGAGAGACCAGAACTAATGTCACTCAGGCAGAGGCTAAACAGAGGGCAGCTGAGCAGGCACACCCCTTCATTTTACTATGCTCCTGGGGTGGCTTCTGGGAGGAAAAAGGCATCAGTATTCCACCAAGATCATCTTCACCTAGGCCACCGTCACTAAGGTTTGCAAAGCAGGCTGTGACACTTTCTGAGGCCCACGTGGGAGAGCACAGATCCTAACCCTAAGTTGTGTGGGTGGCTGTACCAGTGGGGCTGCATAGGACATAGGGCTGTGCCCGTAAGGGCTGTGGTCGCGTTTGGGAGCGTTAGGGACGCGTGGAGGACGCAGGGCGCAGACCTCTGTCCATTTCCCTCCAGGATTAGGCCCTTATTGTCAGTGGTGGAGCCAGACACTCCAAAATTGAGGAAGTTAAAGGCAGAAAGCAGCCCTCTCACTCCCAGGGCAAAGAGGGGGAAAGGCTTGTTACATCAAGAGTCTTTCAAATCTTTCACTTTTGAGAGCTGAGTGCTTACATTTAAGAATCATGACCAAGCAGCAATGAGAAAACATAGAGAAGCAGAGGACAGAAGACTGCCCTGCGCATATCAATACTCCCCAATGACAAAGGCAAAGATTTAACTGACCTGCTTAGCTATTAGTGTCTCACACCGCACAATGATTATCATCTTTCCCTGAAGCAAAACATCCTCTGAATTAGGGTGAAAAACAGATCTAAGGTGCCAAAGGAAGGCAACATGGAAATTCAGTTTCCTGCTCTCAGAGGAAGGAGGGTCGACAGCCCAATGGTTTAATGCACCTACTGCAGTCTCCTATGTGTAGCCTGCAGGCGACAAAGTCAGATGCTGGTGAGATGCTGATACAGGTTTACTTGCTATGCAGGGGCCTGTGGTCACCTCGCAGCGCCTCGAGAAGGTGTCCTGTTTGAGTCCCAGTGCTAATATCGTATCAACTGTGACCCGTAGATTGCACTTTTTCCCCTAGTTTTTTTTCAGTCAGTTGGGGCCAGAGAGACAAGCTTTTGTATGGGTGTTACCAAGGCCAAAGTGCAGAAAGAAAAGGAACAACTGTTAGTGGCAAAGCAGGTATTGAAGGGGAGCTAGCTGTTGGCTGATCGCGCAGGGCAATGCATCCCCATTTTTCAATAAAAACAAATCTTTTTTTAAACATCCCCAAGGAGATAACAAACTTTGGATTAAAACTCAGGTTTCAAGCATTCCAAGACCAAGTACTTACCACTTGAGCCACTAGTGGCTGTGCTTCTGAGAGAAGCTTTCGGGCGTATATATCTTTCTTCTGCATGCCCCTGTGAACATACCCATTTGCATTGTGAAACATGTTCATTGAAGCCAACGAGGATAGAACATCTGGCCCCCCGCTCCGCCAAAGTCCAGCTAACTGCAGTAGCCTAGAGGTTAAGTGCTTGGGTTACAGCGCTGGGGGCCTGGGTTCGAGTCCTGCTTTCGCCACATAATCTCCTTGTATAGTTGTGGGAACCCTAACTCCTTCTAAAAGGTTCAGTGGGTATGAAAAGAGGTACCTGGTAAAGAGAGGGTGGAAGACAGCAGAGAGGTGGGACTGTGGAGGTGAGGAAGTGCAGGGTAAATAAAGGAGGAGGCGAGGCAGGCTAAAGAGGGAGGTAGGGCCAGATGAATGGGTCCCTGGGGCGAAGAGTAGGTGTTAGGTCAAAATCGGCATGGGGATGTAGGAGAAAGGAGGCCTGGGGGCAGACAGGGAGTAAGTTGGTGTTTCTGGGGGAGGAGGACCCTGAATTGTGGGGGGGGGGTGTAAAAAGGGTCCTAATGTGGGGAAAAGGGGCATTGAGGAGGGAAAGAGGGTGGAATGGACTCCACAATGGGCTGACATTTTTTTTCCTTCCAGTGCTACCTCCCTCTTTAGCCTGCCCCACCTTTGTTTACCCTGCACATACTCTCCTCCATAGTCCCGCCTCTCTGTTTTCTTCCACCCCCCACCAGGGAACCCATGCCATGCCCTTCTAGACCTACCCCCACTCACCCAGCCCTTCCTCCTCTCCACAGGGACCCATTCATCCAGCCCTTCTTCTCCCTTTAGACTGCCCCACCTCCCACCTCCCTCTTTACCCTGCATTTCCTCAGTCCCACCTCTCTGCGTTCTTCCACTCTCCCTTTACCAGGCACCTCTTTTCTTGTGTTCAAGTCATTCCTATGCCGAAAGTAGCGGTACTGCAAGTGAAACTGGGAAGGCATGTTCAGTATGGATTATCTAATTATTCAAGATGAATGGTAGTCAAGGAAGATTTTGGAAACTCAGTGAAGTTAGAAAATGAAGAAGCCTGGAGCAAAGAGAGAGTGGCCAAGTTGCTGAGTGTGAATGAGAGAAGAAAGTTGAGGTATGGAAAATAAAAGGTATTTGCCACATGTCCCTACACAGGTCTGTTGTGTGTTCAGGTGAAGGAAAGGGGATGTGTTGTATCTAGGAACACGTACAATGTCATTAGGTAGTGGAGTGATGATAAGGTAAAATCGCTTCGGTGGAATGAATAGCTGGAAGAAGCTTCTATCGGAATGTAAAATGCGATAGTGAATGGAAGGGAATGTATAGAATGTATTGATTTGAGGGTTGAGAGACGATTCGAGAGCCTGGAAGGTGTGGAAGCTGAGGCTGTTGCGCTAACAAAGCATTAAAAAAAACGTACCCACTGAACCTTTTAGGAGGAGTTTGGGTTCTCACAACTGTACAAGGAGATGATGTGCCGAGAGCAGGACCCGAACCCAGGCCCCCCAGTGCTGTAATGCAAACACTTAACCTCTAGGCCACTGCAGTTAGCTGGTATTTGGTGGAGCGGGGGGCCAGATGTTCTATCCTCGTTGGCTGAAGTGAACATGTTTCCCAATGCAAATGGGTATGCTCATAGGGGCATGCAGAAGAAAGATATATACGCCCAAAATCTACTCTCAGAAGCACACCCACCAGTGGCTCAAGTGGTAAGTGCTTGGTCTTGGGATGCTGGAGACCTGAGTTCTAATCCAATGTCTGGTATCTCCTCAGCATTTTTAAAAAAAAAATGTTTTAATTGAAAATGTGTATGCATTACCCTGCTCGATCAGCCAACAGTTAATGCCCCTTCAATACCTGCATTCCTACTAACAGTTGTGCCTTTGTTTTCTGCACTCTTGCCTTGGGAACACCCATACAAAAGCTTGTCTCCCTGGCCCCAACTGTCTGGAGATACGAGGGGAAAAAGTGTAATCTACGGGTCATGGTTGATACGATATTTGCACTGGGACTCAAACAGGAAACCTTTTCGAGGCGCTGTGAGGTGACCACCGGCCCCTGCATAGCAAGCAAACCTGTATCAGCATCTCACCAGCATCTGACTTTGTCGCCTGCAGGCTACACATAGGAGGCTGCAGTAGGTGCATTAACCCATTGAGCTGTCGACCCTCCTTCCTCTCAGAGCAGGAAACTGAATTTCCATGTTGCCTTCCTTTGGCACCTTAGATCTGTCTTTCACCCTAATTCAGAGGATGTTGTGCTTCACAGAGAGATGATAATCATTGTGAGGTGTGTGCCACTAATAGCTATGTAGTTCCGTTAAATCGTTGCCTTTGTCATTGGGGTGTATTGATATGCACAGGGCAGTCTTCTGTCCTCTGCTACTCTATGTTCTTTTATTGCTGCTTGTTCATGATTTTTAAATGTAACCACTGTGCTCTCAAAAGTGAAAGATTTGAAAGACTCTTGCTGTAGCGAGCCTTTCCCACTCTTTGCCCTGGGGGTGAGAGCAGAGGCAGGGTAGGGCCTGAGGGGAAAAGGCCCACCCAAAATCTGTAAATGCCCACTCAGCAGCGCTGGGTGGGCATTTACAGATACTTTTGTCAATGCAGTGGGCCCAACTACATTAGCTTCGGGCCCCATTTGCTAGACAATCCTGGCTACGCCTCTGGTGCCTCCCACCTCAACAACCCAATTGCCCCTTCAGCCCTTCTTACTCATCTCACAGCACCTCCCATAAGTGAGGAATGCATCTTTGTTGGTAGATTTCCCTCACGAGGCTTAGCTAGGCCTGCATTCCTTTTCAAAGGGCCGTAGAAGAGAGCAAAAAAGGAAAAGGCATAATAGAGCGGGAAGTAGGTGGAAGACGAGGGGGCAGGGGGGTTGGCAGTAAAAGAAACAGGGCCTGGCCTGGCAGAGAGTTAGAAGTTAGGGAACACAACAATGAGCAAGGGACAAGGAAAGATGTCTCAGGCATGCAGCTCTCTGAGTCTTCCCCACTGTGCCTGCAGAAAGACACTCCCTTTTCCCAGCTACTCCCGGATGGATACTTTTGCCTGGAGAGACCAGAACTAATGTCACTCAGGCAGAGGCTAAACAGAGGGCAGCTGAGCAGGCACACCCCTTCATTTTACTATGCTCCTGGGGTGGCTTCTGGGAGGAAAAAGGCATCAGTATTCCACCAAGATCATCTTCACCTAGGCCACCGTCACTAAGGTTTGCAAAGCAGGCTGTGACACTTTCTGAGGCCCACGTGGGAGAGCACAGATCCTAACCCTAAGTTGTGTGGGTGGCTGTACCAGTGGGGCTGCATAGGACATAGGGCTGTGCCCGTAAGGGCTGTGGTCGCGTTTGGGAGCGTTAGGGACGCGTGGAGGACGCAGGGCGCAGACCTCTGTCCATTTCCCTCCAGGATTAGGCCCTTATTGTCAGTGGTGGAGCCAGACACTCCAAAATTGAGGAAGTTAAAGGCAGAAAGCAGCCCTCTCACTCCCAGGGCAAAGAGGGGGAAAGGCTTGTTACATCAAGAGTCTTTCAAATCTTTCACTTTTGAGAGCTGAGTGCTTACATTTAAGAATCATGACCAAGCAGCAATGAGAAAACATAGAGAAGCAGAGGACAGAAGACTGCCCTGCGCATATCAATACTCCCCAATGACAAAGGCAAAGATTTAACTGACCTGCTTAGCTATTAGTGTCTCACACCGCACAATGATTATCATCTTTCCCTGAAGCAAAACATCCTCTGAATTAGGGTGAAAAACAGATCTAAGGTGCCAAAGGAAGGCAACATGGAAATTCAGTTTCCTGCTCTCAGAGGAAGGAGGGTCGACAGCCCAATGGTTTAATGCACCTACTGCAGTCTCCTATGTGTAGCCTGCAGGCGACAAAGTCAGATGCTGGTGAGATGCTGATACAGGTTTACTTGCTATGCAGGGGCCTGTGGTCACCTCGCAGCGCCTCGAGAAGGTGTCCTGTTTGAGTCCCAGTGCTAATATCGTATCAACTGTGACCCGTAGATTGCACTTTTTCCCCTAGTTTTTTTTCAGTCAGTTGGGGCCAGAGAGACAAGCTTTTGTATGGGTGTTACCAAGGCCAAAGTGCAGAAAGAAAAGGAACAACTGTTAGTGGCAAAGCAGGTATTGAAGGGGAGCTAGCTGTTGGCTGATCGCGCAGGGCAATGCATCCCCATTTTTCAATAAAAACAAATCTTTTTTTAAACATCCCCAAGGAGATAACAAACTTTGGATTAAAACTCAGGTTTCAAGCATTCCAAGACCAAGTACTTACCACTTGAGCCACTAGTGGCTGTGCTTCTGAGAGAAGCTTTCGGGCGTATATATCTTTCTTCTGCATGCCCCTGTGAACATACCCATTTGCATTGTGAAACATGTTCATTGAAGCCAACGAGGATAGAACATCTGGCCCCCCGCTCCGCCAAAGTCCAGCTAACTGCAGTAGCCTAGAGGTTAAGTGCTTGGGTTACAGCGCTGGGGGCCTGGGTTCGAGTCCTGCTTTCGCCACATAATCTCCTTGTATAGTTGTGGGAACCCTAACTCCTTCTAAAAGGTTCAGTGGGTATGAAAAGAGGTACCTGGTAAAGAGAGGGTGGAAGACAGCAGAGAGGTGGGACTGTGGAGGTGAGGAAGTGCAGGGTAAATAAAGGAGGAGGCGAGGCAGGCTAAAGAGGGAGGTAGGGCCATATGAATGGGTCCCTGGGGAGAAGAGTAGGTGTTAGGTCAAAATCGGCATGGGGATGTAGGAGAAAGGAGGCCTGGGGGCAGACAGGGAGTAAGTTGGTGTTTCTGGGGGAGGAGGACCCTGAATTGTGGGGGGGGGGTGTAAAAAGGGTCCTAATGTGGGGAAAAGGGGCATTGAGGAGGGAAAGAGGGTGGAATGGACTCCACAATGGGCTGACATTTTTTTTCCTTCCAGTGCTACCTCCCTCTTTAGCCTGCCCCACCTTTGTTTACCCTTGCACATACTCTCCTCCATAGTCCCGCCTCTCTGTTTTCTTCCACCCCCCACCAGGGAACCCATGCCATGCCCTTCTAGACCTACCCCCACTCACCCAGCCCTTCCTCCTCTCCACAGGGACCCATTCATCCAGCCCTTCTTCTCCCTTTAGACTGCCCCACCTCCCACCTCCCTCTTTACCCTGCATTTCCTCAGTCCCACCTCTCTGCGTTCTTCCACTCTCCCTTTACCAGGCACCTCTTTTCTTGTGTTCAAGTCATTCCTATGCCGAAAGTAGCGGTACTGCAAGTGAAACTGGGAAGGCATGTTCAGTATGGATTATCTAATTATTCAAGATGAATGGTAGTCAAGGAAGATTTTGGAAACTCAGTGAAGTTAGAAAATGAAGAAGCCTGGAGCAAAGAGAGAGTGGCCAAGTTGCTGAGTGTGAATGAGAGAAGAAAGTTGAGGTATGGAAAATAAAAGGTATTTGCCACATGTCCCTACACAGGTCTGTTGTGTGTTCAGGTGAAGGAAAGGGGATGTGTTGTATCTAGGAACACGTACAATGTCATTAGGTAGTGGAGTGATGATAAGGTAAAATCGCTTCGGTGGAATGAATAGCTGGAAGAAGCTTCTATCGGAATGTAAAATGCGATAGTGAATGGAAGGGAATGTATAGAATGTATTGATTTGAGGGTTGAGAGACGATTCGAGAGCCTGGAAGGTGTGGAAGCTGAGGCTGTTGCGCTAACAAAGCATTAAAAAAAACGTACCCACTGAACCTTTTAGGAGGAGTTTGGGTTCTCACAACTGTACAAGGAGATGATGTGCCGAGAGCAGGACCCGAACCCAGGCCCCCCAGTGCTGTAATGCAAACACTTAACCTCTAGGCCACTGCAGTTAGCTGGTATTTGGTGGAGCGGGGGGCCAGATGTTCTATCCTCGTTGGCTGAAGTGAACATGTTTCCCAATGCAAATGGGTATGCTCATAGGGGCATGCAGAAGAAAGATATATACGCCCAAAATCTACTCTCAGAAGCACACCCACCAGTGGCTCAAGTGGTAAGTGCTTGGTCTTGGGATGCTGGAGACCTGAGTTCTAATCCAATGTCTGGTATCTCCTCAGCATTTTAAAAAAAAAAATGTTTTAATTGAAAATGTGTATGCATTACCCTGCTCGATCAGCCAACAGTTAATGCCCCTTCAATACCTGCATTCCTACTAACAGTTGTGCCTTTGTTTTCTGCACTCTTGCCTTGGGAACACCCATACAAAAGCTTGTCTCCCTGGCCCCAACTGTCTGGAGATACGAGGGGAAAAAGTGTAATCTACGGGTCATGGTTGATACGATATTTGCACTGGGACTCAAACAGGAAACCTTTTCGAGGCGCTGTGAGGTGACCACCGGCCCCTGCATAGCAAGCAAACCTGTATCAGCATCTCACCAGCATCTGACTTTGTCGCCTGCAGGCTACACATAGGAGGCTGCAGTAGGTGCATTAACCCATTGAGCTGTCGACCCTCCTTCCTCTCAGAGCAGGAAACTGAATTTCCATGTTGCCTTCCTTTGGCACCTTAGATCTGTCTTTCACCCTAATTCAGAGGATGTTGTGCTTCACAGAGAGATGATAATCATTGTGAGGTGTGTGCCACTAATAGCTATGTAGTTCCGTTAAATCGTTGCCTTTGTCATTGGGGTGTATTGATATGCACAGGGCAGTCTTCTGTCCTCTGCTACTCTATGTTCTTTTATTGCTGCTTGTTCATGATTTTTAAATGTAACCACTGTGCTCTCAAAAGTGAAAGATTTGAAAGACTCTTGCTGTAGCGAGCCTTTCCCACTCTTTGCCCTGGGGGTGAGAGCAGAGGCAGGGTAGGGCCTGAGGGGAAAAGGCCCACCCAAAATCTGTAAATGCCCACTCAGCAGCGCTGGGTGGGCATTTACAGATACTTTTGTCAATGCAGTGGGCCCAACTACATTAGCTTCGGGCCCCATTTGCTAGACAATCCTGGCTACGCCTCTGGTGCCTCCCACCTCAACAACCCAATTGCCCCTTCAGCCCTTCTTACTCATCTCACAGCACCTCCCATAAGTGAGGAATGCATCTTTGTTGGTAGATTTCCCTCACGAGGCTTAGCTAGGCCTGCATTCCTTTTCAAAGGGCCGTAGAAGAGAGCAAAAAAGGAAAAGGCATAATAGAGCGGGAAGTAGGTGGAAGACGAGGGGGCAGGGGGGTTGGCAGTAAAAGAAACAGGGCCTGGCCTGGCAGAGAGTTAGAAGTTAGGGAACACAACAATGAGCAAGGGACAAGGAAAGATGTCTCAGGCATGCAGCTCTCTGAGTCTTCCCCACTGTGCCTGCAGAAAGACACTCCCTTTTCCCAGCTACTCCCGGATGGATACTTTTGCCTGGAGAGACCAGAACTAATGTCACTCAGGCAGAGGCTAAACAGAGGGCAGCTGAGCAGGCACACCCCTTCATTTTACTATGCTCCTGGGGTGGCTTCTGGGAGGAAAAAGGCATCAGTATTCCACCAAGATCATCTTCACCTAGGCCACCGTCACTAAGGTTTGCAAAGCAGGCTGTGACACTTTCTGAGGCCCACGTGGGAGAGCACAGATCCTAACCCTAAGTTGTGTGGGTGGCTGTACCAGTGGGGCTGCATAGGACATAGGGCTGTGCCCGTAAGGGCTGTGGTCGCGTTTGGGAGCGTTAGGGACGCGTGGAGGACGCAGGGCGCAGACCTCTGTCCATTTCCCTCCAGGATTAGGCCCTTATTGTCAGTGGTGGAGCCAGACACTCCAAAATTGAGGAAGTTAAAGGCAGAAAGCAGCCCTCTCACTCCCAGGGCAAAGAGGGGGAAAGGCTTGTTACATCAAGAGTCTTTCAAATCTTTCACTTTTGAGAGCTGAGTGCTTACATTTAAGAATCATGACCAAGCAGCAATGAGAAAACATAGAGAAGCAGAGGACAGAAGACTGCCCTGCGCATATCAATACTCCCCAATGACAAAGGCAAAGATTTAACTGACCTGCTTAGCTATTAGTGTCTCACACCGCACAATGATTATCATCTTTCCCTGAAGCAAAACATCCTCTGAATTAGGGTGAAAAACAGATCTAAGGTGCCAAAGGAAGGTAACATGGAAATTCAGTTTCCTGCTCTCAGAGGAAGGAGGGTCGACAGCCCAATGGTTTAATGCACCTACTGCAGTCTCCTATGTGTAGCCTGCAGGCGACAAAGTCAGATGCTGGTGAGATGCTGATACAGGTTTACTTGCTATGCAGGGGCCTGTGGTCACCTCGCAGCGCCTCGAGAAGGTGTCCTGTTTGAGTCCCAGTGCTAATATCGTATCAACTGTGACCCGTAGATTGCACTTTTTCCCCTCGTTTTTTTTCAGTCAGTTGGGGCCAGAGAGACAAGCTTTTGTATGGGTGTTACCAAGGCCAAAGTGCAGAAAGAAAAGGAACAACTGTTAGTGGCAAAGCAGGTATTGAAGGGGAGCTAGCTGTTGGCTGATCGCGCAGGGCAATGCATCCCCATTTTTCAATAAAAACAAATCTTTTTTTAAACATCCCCAAGGAGATAACAAACTTTGGATTAAAACTCAGGTTTCAAGCATTCCAAGACCAAGTACTTACCACTTGAGCCACTAGTGGCTGTGCTTCTGAGAGAAGCTTTCGGGCGTATATATCTTTCTTCTGCATGCCCCTGTGAACATACCCATTTGCATTGTGAAACATGTTCATTGAAGCCAACGAGGATAGAACATCTGGCCCCCCGCTCCGCCAAAGTCCAGCTAACTGCAGTAGCCTAGAGGTTAAGTGCTTGGGTTACAGCGCTGGGGGCCTGGGTTCGAGTCCTGCTTTCGCCACATAATCTCCTTGTATAGTTGTGGGAACCCTAACTCCTTCTAAAAGGTTCAGTGGGTATGAAAAGAGGTACCTGGTAAAGAGAGGGTGGAAGACAGCAGAGAGGTGGGACTGTGGAGGTGAGGAAGTGCAGGGTAAATAAAGGAGGAGGCGAGGCAGGCTAAAGAGGGAGGTAGGGCCAGATGAATGGGTCCCTGGGGAGAAGAGTAGGTGTTAGGTCAAAATCGGCATGGGGATGTAGGAGAAAGGAGGCCTGGGGGCAGACAGGGAGTAAGTTGGTGTTTCTGGGGGAGGAGGACCCTGAATTGTGGGGGGGGGGGGTGTAAAAAGGGTCCTAATGTGGGGAAAAGGGGCATTGAGGAGGGAAAGAGGGTGGAATGGACTCCACAATGGGCTGACATTTTTTTTCCTTCCAGTGCTACCTCCCTCTTTAGCCTGCCCCACCTTTGTTTACCCTGCACATACTCTCCTCCATAGTCCCGCCTCTCTGTTTTCTTCCACCCCCCACCAGGGAACCCATGCCATGCCCTTCTAGACCTACCCCCACTCACCCAGCCCTTCCTCCTCTCCACAGGGACCCATTCATCCAGCCCTTCTTCTCCCTTTAGACTGCCCCACCTCCCACCTCCCTCTTTACCCTGCATTTCCTCAGTCCCACCTCTCTGCGTTCTTCCACTCTCCCTTTACCAGGCACCTCTTTTCTTGTGTTCAAGTCATTCCTATGCCGAAAGTAGCGGTACTGCAAGTGAAACTGGGAAGGCATGTTCAGTATGGATTATCTAATTATTCAAGATGAATGGTAGTCAAGGAAGATTTTGGAAACTCAGTGAAGTTAGAAAATGAAGAAGCCTGGAGCAAAGAGAGAGTGGCCAAGTTGCTGAGTGTGAATGAGAGAAGAAAGTTGAGGTATGGAAAATAAAAGGTATTTGCCACATGTCCCTACACAGGTCTGTTGTGTGTTCAGGTGAAGGAAAGGGGATGTGTTGTATCTAGGAACACGTACAATGTCATTAGGTAGTGGAGTGATGATAAGGTAAAATCGCTTCGGTGGAATGAATAGCTGGAAGAAGCTTCTATCGGAATGTAAAATGCGATAGTGAATGGAAGGGAATGTATAGAATGTATTGATTTGAGGGTTGAGAGACGATTCGAGAGCCTGGAAGGTGTGGAAGCTGAGGCTGTTGCGCTAACAAAGCATTAAAAAAAACGTACCCACTGAACCTTTTAGGAGGAGTTTGGGTTCTCACAACTGTACAAGGAGATGATGTGCCGAGAGCAGGACCCGAACCCAGGCCCCCCAGTGCTGTAATGCAAACACTTAACCTCTAGGCCACTGCAGTTAGCTGGTATTTGGTGGAGCGGGGGGCCAGATGTTCTATCCTCGTTGGCTGAAGTGAACATGTTTCCCAATGCAAATGGGTATGCTCATAGGGGCATGCAGAAGAAAGATATATACGCCCAAAATCTACTCTCAGAAGCACACCCACCAGTGGCTCAAGTGGTAAGTGCTTGGTCTTGGGATGCTGGAGACCTGAGTTCTAATCCAATTTCTGGTATCGCCTCAGCATTTTTTAAAAAAAAATGTTTTAATTGAAAATGTGTATGCATTACCCTGCTCGATCAGCCAACAGTTAATGCCCCTTCAATACCTGCATTCCTACTAACAGTTGTGCCTTTGTTTTCTGCACTCTTGCCTTGGGAACACCCATACAAAAGCTTGTCTCCCTGGCCCCAACTGTCTGGAGATACAAGGGGAAAAAGTGTAATCTACGGGTCATGGTTGATACGATATTTGCACTGGGACTCAAACAGGAAACCTTTTCGAGGCGCTGTGAGGTGACCACCGGCCCCTGCATAGCAAGCAAACCTGTATCAGCATCTCACCAGCATCTGACTTTGTCGCCTGCAGGCTACACATAGGAGGCTGCAGTAGGTGCATTAACCCATTGAGCTGTCGACCCTCCTTCCTCTCAGAGCAGGAAACTGAATTTCCATGTTGCCTTCCTTTGGCACCTTAGATCTGTCTTTCACCCTAATTCAGAGGATGTTGTGCTTCACAGAGAGATGATAATCATTGTGAGGTGTGTGCCACTAATAGCTATGTAGTTCCGTTAAATCGTTGCCTTTGTCATTGGGGTGTATTGATATGCACAGGGCAGTCTTCTGTCCTCTGCTACTCTATGTTCTTTTATTGCTGCTTGTTCATGATTTTTAAATGTAACCACTGTGCTCTCAAAAGTGAAAGATTTGAAAGACTCTTGCTGTAGCGAGCCTTTCCCACTCTTTGCCCTGGGGGTGAGAGCAGAGGCAGGGTAGGGCCTGAGGGGAAAAGGCCCACCCAAAATCTGTAAATGCCCACTCAGCAGCGCTGGGTGGGCATTTACAGATACTTTTGTCAATGCAGTGGGCCCAACTACATTAGCTTCGGGCCCCATTTGCTAGACAATCCTGGCTACGCCTCTGGTGCCTCCCACCTCAACAACCCAATTGCCCCTTCAGCCCTTCTTACTCATCTCACAGCACCTCCCATAAGTGAGGAATGCATCTTTGTTGGTAGATTTCCCTCACGAGGCTTAGCTAGGCCTGCATTCCTTTTCAAAGGGCCGTAGAAGAGAGCAAAAAAGGAAAAGGCATAATAGAGCGGGAAGTAGGTGGAAGACGAGGGGGCAGGGGGGTTGGCAGTAAAAGAAACAGGGCCTGGCCTGGCAGAGAGTTAGAAGTTAGGGAACACAACAATGAGCGAGGGACAAGGAAAGATGTCTCAGGCATGCAGCTCTCTGAGTCTTCCCCACTGTGCCTGCAGAAAGACACTCCCTTTTCCCAGCTACTCCCGGATGGATACTTTTGCCTGGAGAGACCAGAACTAATGTCACTCAGGCAGAGGCTAAACAGAGGGCAGCTGAGCAGGCACACCCCTTCATTTTACTATGCTCCTGGGGTGGCTTCTGGGAGGAAAAAGGCATCAGTATTCCACCAAGATCATCTTCACCTAGGCCACCGTCACTAAGGTTTGCAAAGCAGGCTGTGACACTTTCTGAGGCCCACGTGGGAGAGCACAGATCCTAACCCTAAGTTGTGTGGGTGGCTGTACCAGTGGGGCTGCATAGGACATAGGGCTGTGCCCGTAAGGGCTGTGGTCACGTTTGGGAGCGTTAGGGACGCGTGGAGGACGCAGGGCGCAGACCTATGTCCATTTCCCTCCAGGATTAGGCCCTTATTGTCAGTGGTGGAGCCAGACACTCCAAAATTGAGGAAGTTAAAGGCAGAAAGCAGCCCTCTCACTCCCAGGGCAAAGAGGGGGAAAGGCTTGTTACATCAAGAGTCTTTCAAATCTTTCACTTTTGAGAGCAGAGTGCTTACATTTAAGAATCATGACCAAGCAGCAATGAGAAAACATAGAGAAGCAGAGGACAGAAGACTGCCCTGCGCATATCAATACACCCCAATGACAAAGGCAAAGATTTAACTGACCTGCTTAGCTATTAGTGTCTCACACCGCACAATGATTATCATCTTTCCCTGAAGCAAAACATCCTCTGAATTAGGGTGAAAAACAGATCTAAGGTGCCAAAGGAAGGCAACATGGAAATTCAGTTTCCTGCTCTCAGAGGAAGGAGGGTCGACAGCCCAATGGGTTAATGCACCTACTGCAGTCTCCTATGTGTAGCCTGCAGGCGACAAAGTCAGATGCTGGTGAGATGCTGATACAGGTTTACTTGCTATGCAGGGGCCTGTGGTCACCTCGCAGCGCCTCGAGAAGGTGTCCTGTTTGAGTCCCAGTGCTAATATCGTATCAACCGTGACCCGTAGATTGCACTTTTTCCCCTCGTTTTTTTCAGTCAGTTGGGGCCAGAGAGACAAGCTTTTGTATGGGTGTTACCAAGGCCAGTGTGCAGAAAGAAAAGGAACAACTGTTAGTGGCAAAGCAGGTATTGAAGGGGAGCTAGCTGTTGGCTGATCGCGCAGGGCAATGCATCCCCATTTTTCAATAAAAACAAATCTATTTTTAAACATCCCCAAGGAGATAACAAACATTGGATTAGAACTCAGGTTTCAAGCATTCCAAGACCAAGCACTTACCACTTGAGCCACTAGTGGCTGTGCTTCTGAGAGAAGCTTTCGGGCGTATATATCTTTCTTCTGCATGCCCCTGTGAACATACCCATTTGCATTGTGAAACATGTTCATTGAAGCCAACGAGGATAGAACATCTGGCCCCCCGCTCCGCCAAAGTCCAGCTAACTGCAGTAGCCTAGAGGTTAAGTGCTTGGGTTACAGCGCTGGGGGCCTGGGTTCGAGTCCTGCTTTCGCCACATAATCTCCTTGTATAGTTGTGGGAACCCTAACTCCTTCTAAAAGGTTCAGTGGGTATGAAAAGAGGTACCTGGTAAAGAGAGGGTGGAAGAAAGCAGAGAGGTGGGACTGTGGAGGCGAGGAAGTGCAGGGTAAATAAAGGAGGAGGCGAGGCAGGCTAAAGAGGGAGGTAGGGCCAGATGAATGGGTCCCTGGGGCGAAGAGTAGCTGTTGGGTCAAGATTGGCCTGGGGATGTAGGAGTAAGGAGGCCTGGGGGCAGACAGGGAGTAAGTTGGTATTTCTGGGGGAGGAGGACCCTGAATTGTGGGGGGGGTGTAAAAAGGGTCCTAATGTGGGGAAAAGGGGCATTGAGGAGGGAAAGAGGGTGGAATGGACTCCACAATGGGCTGACATTTTTTTTCCTTCCAGTGCTACCTCCCTCTTTAGCCTGCCCCACCTTTGTTTACCCTGCACATACTCTCCTCCATAGTCCTGCCTCTCTGTTTTCTTCCACCCCCCACCAGGGAACCCATGCCATGCCCTTCTAGACCTACCCCCACTCACCCAGCCCTTCCTCCTCTCCACAGGGACCCATTCATCCAGCCCTTCTTCTCCCTTTAGACTGCCCCACCTCCCACCTCCCTCTTTACCCTGCATTTCCTCAGTCCCACCTCTCTGCGTTCTTCCACTCTCCCTTTACCAGGCACCTCTTTTCTTGTGTTCAAGTCATTCCTATGCCGAAAGTAGCGGTACTGCAAGTGAAACTGGGAAGGCATGTTCAGTATGGATTATCTAATTATTCAAGATGAATGGTAGTCAAGGAAGATTTTGGAAACTCAGTGAAGTTAGAAAATGAAGAAGCCTGGAGCAAAGAGAGAGTGGCCAAGTTGCTGAGTGTGAATGAGAGAAGAAAGTTGAGGTATGGAAAATAAAAGGTATTTGCCACATGTCCCTACACAGGTCTGTTGTGTGTTCAGGTGAAGGAAAGGGGATGTGTTGTATCTAGGAACACGTACAATGTCATTAGGTAGTGGAGTGATGATAAGGTAAAGTCGCTTCGGTGGAATGAATAGCTGGAAGAAGCTTCTATCGGAATGTAAAATGCGATAGTGAATGGAAGGGAATGTATAGAATGTATTGATTTGAGGGTTGAGAGACGATTCGAGAGCCTGGAAGGTGTGGAAGCTGAGGCTGTTGCGCTAACAAAGCATTAAAAAAAACGTACCCACTGAACCTTTTAGGAGGAGTTTGGGTTCTCACAACTGTACAAGGAGATGATGTGCCGAGAGCAGGACCCGAACCCAGGCCCCCCAGTGCTGTAATACAAGCACTTAACCTCTAGGCCACTGCAGTTAGCTGGTATTTGGTGGAGCGGGGGGCCAGATGTTCTATCCTCGTTGGCTGAAGTGAACATGTTTCCCAATGCAAATGGGTATGCTCATAGGGGCATGCAGAAGAAAGATATATACGCCCAAAATCTACTCTCAGAAGCACACCCACCAGTGGCTCAAGTGGTAAGTGCTTGGTCTTGGGATGCTGGAGACCTGAGTTCTAATCCAATTTCTGGTATCTCCTCAGCATTTTTTTAAAAAAAATGTTTTAATTGAAAATGTGTATGCATTACCCTGCTCGATCAGCCAACAGTTAATGCCCCTTCAATACCTGCATTCCTACTAACAGTTGTGCCTTTGTTTTCTGCACTCTTGCCTTGGGAACACCCATACAAAAGCTTGTCTCCCTGGCCCCAACTGTCTGGAGATACAAGGGGAAAAAGTGTAATCTACGGGTCATGGTTGATACGATATTTGCACTGGGACTCAAACAGGAAACCTTTTCGAGGCGCTGTGAGGTGACCACCGGCCCCTGCATAGGAAGCAAACCTGTATCAGCATCTCACCAGCATCTGACTTTGTCGCCTGCAGGCTACACATAGGAGGCTGCAGTAGGTGCATTAACCCATTGAGCTGTCGACCCTCCTTCCTCTCAGAGCAGGAAACTGAATTTCCATGTTGCCTTCCTTTGGCACCTTAGATCTGTCTTTCACCCTAATTCAGAGGATGTTGTGCTTCACAGAGAGATGATAATCATTGTGAGGTGTGTGCCACTAATAGCTATGTAGTTCCGTTAAATCGTTGCCTTTGTCATTGGGGTGTATTGATATGCACAGGGCAGTCTTCTGTCCTCTGCTACTCTATGTTCTTTTATTGCTGCTTGTTCATGATTTTTAAATGTAACCACTGTGCTCTCAAAAGTGAAAGATTTGAAAGACTCTTGCTGTAGCGAGCCTTTCCCACTGTTTGCCCTGGGGGTGAGAGCAGAGGCAGGGTAGGGCCTGAGGGGAAAAGGCCCACCCAAAATCTGTAAATGCCCACTCAGCAGCGCTGGGTGGGCATTTACAGATACTTTTGTCAATGCAGTGGGCCCAACTACATTAGCTTCGGGCCCCATTTGCTAGACAATCCTGGCTACGCCTCTGGTGCCTCCCACCTCAACAACCCAATTGCCCCTTCAGCCCTTCTTACTCATCTCACAGCACCTCCCATAAGTGAGGAATGCATCTTTGTTGGTAGATTTCCCTCACGAGGCTTAGCTAGGCCTGCATTCCTTTTCAAAGGGCCGTAGAAGAGAGCAAAAAAGGAAAAGGCATAATAGAGCGGGAAGTAGGTGGAAGACGAGGGGGCAGGGGGGTTGGCAGTAAAAGAAACAGGGCCTGGCCTGGCAGAGAGTTAGAAGTTAGGGAACACAACAATGAGCGAGGGACAAGGAAAGATGTCTCAGGCATGCAGCTCTCTGAGTCTTCCCCACTGTGCCTGCAGAAAGACACTCCCTTTTCCCAGCTACTCCCGGATGGATACTTTTGCCTGGAGAGACCAGAACTAATGTCACTCAGGCAGAGGCTAAACAGAGGGCAGCTGAGCAGGCACACCCCTTCATTTTACTATGCTCCTGGGGTGGCTTCTGGGAGGAAAAAGGCATCAGTATTCCACCAAGATCATCTTCACCTAGGCCACCGTCACTAAGGTTTGCAAAGCAGGCTGTGACACTTTCTGAGGCCCACGTGGGAGAGCACAGATCCTAACCCTAAGTTGTGTGGGTGGCTGTACCAGTGGGGCTGCATAGGACATAGGGCTGTGCCCGTAAGGGCTGTGGTCGCGTTTGGGAGCGTTAGGGACGCGTGGAGGACGCAGGGCGCAGACCTGTGTCCATTTCCCTCCAGGATTAGGCCCTTATTGTCAGTGGTGGAGCCAGACACTCCAAAATTGAGGAAGTTAAAGGCAGAAAGCAGCCCTCTCACTCCCAGGGCAAAGAGGGGGAAAGGCTTGTTACATCAAGAGTCTTTCAAATCTTTCACTTTTGAGAGCAGAGTGCTTACATTTAAGAATCATGACCAAGCAGCAATGAGAAAACATAGAGAAGCAGAGGACAGAAGACTGCCCTGCGCATATCAATACACCCCAATGACAAAGGCAAAGATTTAACTGACCTGCTAGCTATTAGTGTCTCACACCGCACAATGATTATCATCTTTCCCTGAAGCAAAACATCCTCTGAATTAGGGTGAAAAACAGATCTAAGGTGCCAAAGGAAGGCAACATGGAAATTCAGTTTCCTGCTCTCAGAGGAAGGAGGGTCGACAGCCCAATGGGTTAATGCACCTACTGCAGTCTCCTATGTGTAGCCTGCAGGCGACAAAGTCAGATGCTGGTGAGATGCTGATACAGGTTTACTTGCTATGCAGGGGCCTGTGGTCACCTCGCAGCGCCTCGAGAAGGTGTCCTGTTTGAGTCCCAGTGCTAATATCGTATCAACCGTGACCCGTAGATTGCACTTTTTCCCCTCGTTTTTTTCAGTCAGTTGGGGCCAGAGAGACAAGCTTTTGTATGGGTGTTACCAAGGCCAGTGTGCAGAAAGAAAAGGAACAACTGTTAGTGGCAAAGCAGGTATTGAAGGGGAGCTAGCTGTTGGCTGATCGCGCAGGGCAATGCATCCCCATTTTTCAATAAAAACAAATCTTTTTTTAAACATCCCCAAGGAGATAACAAACATTGGATTAGAACTCAGGTTTCAAGCATTCCAAGACCAAGCACTTACCACTTGAGCCACTAGTGGCTGTGCTTCTGAGAGAAGCTTTCGGGCGTATATATCTTTCTTCTGCATGCCCCTGTGAACATACCCATTTGCATTGTGAAACATGTTCATTGAAGCCAACGAGGATAGAACATCTGGCCCCCCGCTCCGCCAAAGTCCAGCTAACTGCAGTAGCCTAGAGGTTAAGTGCTTGGGTTACAGCGCTGGGGGCCTGGGTTCGAGTCCTGCTTTCGCCACATAATCTCCTTGTATAGTTGTGGGAACCCTAACTCCTTCTAAAAGGTTCAGTGGGTATGAAAAGAGGTACCTGGTAAAGAGAGGGTGGAAGAAAGCAGAGAGGTGGGACTGTGGAGGCGAGGAAGTGCAGGGTAAATAAAGGAGGAGGCGAGGCAGAGGGAGGTAGGGCCAGGTGAATGGGTCCCAGGGGTGAAGAGTAGGTGTTCGGTCAAGATTGGCCTGGGGATGTAGGAGTAAGGAGGCCTGAAGGGCAGACAGGGAGTAAGTTGGTGTTTCTGGGGGAGGAGGACCCTGAATTTGGGGGGGGGGGGGGTGTAAAAAGGGTCCTAATGTGGGGAAAAGGGGCATTGAGGAGGGAAAGAGGGTGGAATGGACTCCACAATGGGCTGACATTTTTTTTCCTTCCAGTGCTACCTCCCTCTTTAGCCTGCCCCACCTTTGTTTACCCTGCACATACTCTCCTCCATAGTCCCGCCTCTCTGTTTTCTTCCACCCCCCACCAGGGAACCCATGCCATGCCCTTCTAGACCTACCCCCACTCACCCAGCCCTTCCTCCTCTCCACAGGGACCCATTCATCCAGCCCTTCTTCTCCCTTTAGACTGCCCCACCTCCCACCTCCCTCTTTACCCTGCATTTCCTCAGTCCCACCTCTCTGCGTTCTTCCACTCTCCCTTTACCAGGCACCTCTTTTCTTGTGTTCAAGTCATTCCTATGCCGAAAGTAGCGGTACTGCAAGTGAAACTGGGAAGGCATGTTCAGTATGGATTATCTAATTATTCAAGATGAATGGTAGTCAAGGAAGATTTTGGAAACTCAGTGAAGTTAGAAAATGAAGAAGCCTGGAGCAAAGAGAGAGTGGCCAAGTTGCTGAGTGTGAATGAGAGAAGAAAGTTGAGGTATGGAAAATAAAAGGTATTTGCCACATGTCCCTACACAGGTCTGTTGTGTGTTCAGGTGAAGGAAAGGGGATGTGTTGTATCTAGGAACACGTACAATGTCATTAGGTAGTGGAGTGATGATAAGGTAAAGTCGCTTCGGTGGAATGAATAGCTGGAAGAAGCTTCTATCGGAATGTAAAATGCGATAGTGAATGGAAGGGAATGTATAGAATGTATTGATTTGAGGGTTGAGAGACGATTCGAGAGCCTGGAAGGTGTGGAAGCTGAGGCTGTTGCGCTAACAAAGCATTAAAAAAAACGTACCCACTGAACCTTTTAGGAGGAGTTTGGGTTCTCACAACTGTACAAGGAGATGATGTGCCGAGAGCAGGACCCGAACCCAGGCCCCCCAGTGCTGTAATACAAGCACTTAACCTCTAGGCCACTGCAGTTAGCTGGTATTTGGTGGAGCGGGGGGCCAGATGTTCTATCCTCGTTGGCTGAAGTGAACATGTTTCCCAATGCAAATGGGTATGCTCATAGGGGCATGCAGAAGAAAGATATATACGCCCAAAATCTACTCTCAGAAGCACACCCACCAGTGGCTCAAGTGGTAAGTGCTTGGTCTTGGGATGCTGGAGACCTGAGTTCTAATCCAATTTCTGGTATCTCCTCAGCATTTTTTTAAAAAAAATGTTTTAATTGAAAATGTGTATGCATTACCCTGCTCGATCAGCCAACAGTTAATGCCCCTTCAATACCTGCATTCCTACTAACAGTTGTGCCTTTGTTTTCTGCACTCTTGCCTTGGGAACACCCATACAAAAGCTTGTCTCCCTGGCCCCAACTGTCTGGAGATACGAGGGGAAAAAGTGTAATCTACGGGTCATGGTTGATACGATATTTGCACTGGGACTCAAACAGGAAACCTTTTCGAGGCGCTGTGAGGTGACCACCGGCCCCTGCATAGCAAGCAAACCTGTATCAGCATCTCACCAGCATCTGACTTTGTCGCCTGCAGGCTACACATAGGAGGCTGCAGTAGGTGCATTAACCCATTGAGCTGTCGACCCTCCTTCCTCTCAGAGCAGGAAACTGAATTTCCATGTTGCCTTCCTTTGGCACCTTAGATCTGTCTTTCACCCTAATTCAGAGGATGTTGTGCTTCACAGAGAGATGATAATCATTGTGAGGTGTGTGCCACTAATAGCTATGTAGTTCCGTTAAATCGTTGCCTTTGTCATTGGGGTGTATTGATATGCACAGGGCAGTCTTCTGTCCTCTGCTACTCTATGTTCTTTTATTGCTGCTTGTTCATGATTTTTAAATGTAACCACTGTGCTCTCAAAAGTGAAAGATTTGAAAGACTCTTGCTGTAGCGAGCCTTTCCCACTCTTTGCCCTGGGGGTGAGAGCAGAGGCAGGGTAGGGCCTGAGGGGAAAAGGCCCACCCAAAATCTGTAAATGCCCACTCAGCAGCGCTGGGTGGGCATTTACAGATACTTTTGTCAATGCAGTGGGCCCAACTACATTAGCTTCGGGCCCCATTTGCTAGACAATCCTGGCTACGCCTCTGGTGCCTCCCACCTCAACAACCCAATTGCCCCTTCAGCCCTTCTTACTCATCTCACAGCACCTCCCATAAGTGAGGAATGCATCTTTGTTGGTAGATTTCCCTCACGAGGCTTAGCTAGGCCTGCATTCCTTTTCAAAGGGCCGTAGAAGAGAGCAAAAAAGGAAAAGGCATAATAGAGCGGGAAGTAGGTGGAAGACGAGGGGGCAGGGGGGTTGGCAGTAAAAGAAACAGGGCCTGGCCTGGCAGAGAGTTAGAAGTTAGGGAACACAACAATGAGCGAGGGACAAGGAAAGATGTCTCAGGCATGCAGCTCTCTGAGTCTTCCCCACTGTGCCTGCAGAAAGACACTCCCTTTTCCCAGCTACTCCCGGATGGATACTTTTGCCTGGAGAGACCAGAACTAATGTCACTCAGGCAGAGGCTAAACAGAGGGCAGCTGAGCAGGCACACCCCTTCATTTTACTATGCTCCTGGGGTGGCTTCTGGGAGGACAAAGGCATCAGTATTCCACCAAGATCATCTTCACCTAGGCCACCGTCACTAAGGTTTGCAAAGCAGGCTGTGACACTTTCTGAGGCCCACGTGGGAGAGCACAGATCCTAACCCTAAGTTGTGTGGGTGGCTGTACCGGTGGGGCTGCATAGGACATAGGGCTGTGCCCGTAAGGGCTGTGGTCGCGTTTGGGAGCGTTAGGGACGCGTGGAGGACGCAGGGCGCAGACCTCTGTCCATTTCCCTCCAGGATTAGGCCCTTATTGTCAGTGGTGGAGCCAGACACTCCAAAATTGAGGAAGTTAAAGGCAGAAAGCAGCCCTCTCACTCCCAGGGCAAAGAAGGGGAAAGGCTTGTTACATCAAGAGTCTTTCAAATCTTTCACTTTTGAGAGCAGAGTGCTTACATTTAAGAATCATGACCAAGCAGCAATGAGAAAACATAGAGAAGCAGAGGACAGAAGACTGCCCTGCGCATATCAATACACCCCAATGACAAAGGCAAAGATTTAACTGACCTGCTTAGCTATTAGTGTCTCACACCGCACAATGATTATCATCTTTCCCTGAAGCAAAACATCCTCTGAATTAGGGTGAAAAACAGATCTAAGGTGCCAAAGGAAGGCAACATGGAAATTCAGTTTCCTGCTCTCAGAGGAAGGAGGGTCGACAGCCCAATGGGTTAATGCACCTACTGCAGTCTCCTATGTGTAGCCTGCAGGCGACAAAGTCAGATGCTGGTGAGATGCTGATACAGGTTTACTTGCTATGCAGGGGCCTGTGGTCACCTCGCAGCGCCTCGAGAAGGTGTCCTGTTTGAGTCCCAGTGCTAATATCGTATCAACCGTGACCCGTAGATTGCACTTTTTCCCCTCGTTTTTTTCAGTCAGTTGGGGCCAGAGAGACAAGCTTTTGTATGGGTGTTACCAAGGCCAGTGTGCAGAAAGAAAAGGAACAACTGTTAGTGGCAAAGCAGGTATTGAAGGGGAGCTAGCTGTTGGCTGATCGCGCAGGGCAATGCATCCCCATTTTTCAATAAAAACAAATCTTTTTTTAAACATCCCCAAGGAGATAACAAACATTGGATTAGAACTCAGGTTTCAAGCATTCCAAGACCAAGCACTTACCACTTGAGCCACTAGTGGCTGTGTTTCTGAGAGAAGCTTTCGGGCGTATATATCTTTCTTCTGCATGCCCCTGTGAACATACCCATTTGCATTGTGAAACATGTTCATTGAAGCCAACGAGGATAGAACATCTGGCCCCCCGCTCCGCCAAAGTCCAGCTAACTGCAGTAGCCTAGAGGTTAAGTGCTTGGGTTACAGCGCTGGGGGCCTGGGTTCGAGTCCTGCTTTCACCACATAATCTCCTTGTATAGTTGTGGGAACCCTAACTCCTTCTAAAAGGTTCAGTGGGTATGAAAAGAGGTACCTGGTAAAGAGAGGGTGGAAGACAGCAGAGAGGTGGGACTGTGGAGGCGAGGAAGTGCAGCGTAAATAAAGGAGGAGGCGAGGCAGAGGGAGGTAGGGCCAGGTGAATGGGTCCCAGGGGTGAAGAGTAGGTGTTCGGTCAAGATCGGCCTGGGGATGTAGGAGTAAGGAGGCCTGGGGGCAGACAGGGAGTAAGTTGGTGTTTCTGGGGGAGGAGGACCCTGAATTGGGGGGGGGGGGTGTAAAAAGGGTCCTAATGTGGGGAAAAGGGGCATTGAGGAGGGAAAGAGGGTGGAATGGACTCCACAATGGGCTGACATTATTTTTCCTTCCAGTGCTACCTCCCTCTTTAGCCTGCCCCACCTTTGTTTACCCTGCACATACTCTCCTCCATAGTCCCGCCTCTCTGTTTTCTTCCACCCCCCACCAGGGAACCCATGCCATGCCCTTCTAGACCTACCCCCACTCACCCAGCCCTTCCTCCTCTCCACAGGGACCCATTCATCCAGCCCTTCTTCTCCCTTTAGACTGCCCCACCTCCCACCTCCCTCTTTACCCTGCATTTCCTCAGTCCCACCTCTCTGCGTTCATCCACTCTCCCTTTACCAGGCACCTCTTTTCTTGTGTTCAAGTCATTCCTATGCCGAAAGTAGCGGTACTGCAAGTGAAACTGGGAAGGCATGTTCAGTATGGATTATCTAATTATTCAAGATGAATGGTAGTCAAGGAAGATTTTGGAAACTCAGTGAAGTTAGAAAATGAAGAAGCCTGGAGCAAAGAGAGAGTGGCCAAGTTGCTGAGTGTGAATGAGAGAAGAAAGTTGAGGTATGGAAAATAAAAGGTATTTGCCACATGTCCCTACACAGGTCTGTTGTGTGTTCAGGTGAAGGAAAGGGGATGTGTTGTATCTAGGAACACGTACAATGTCATTAGGTAGTGGAGTGATGATAAGGTAAAGTCGCTTCGGTGGAATGAATAGCTGGAAGAAGCTTCTATCGGAATGTAAAATGCGATAGTGAATGGAAGGGAATGTATAGAATGTATTGATTTGAGGGTTGAGAGACGATTCGAGAGCCTGGAAGGTGTGGAAGCTGAGGCTGTTGCGCTAACAAAGCATTAAAAAAAACGTACCCACTGAACCTTTTAGGAGGAGTTTGGGTTCTCACAACTGTACAAGGAGATGATGTGCCGAGAGCAGGACCCGAACCCAGGCCCCCCAGTGCTGTAATACAAGCACTTAACCTCTAGGCCACTGCAGTTAGCTGGTATTTGGTGGAGCGGGGGGCCAGATGTTCTATCCTCGTTGGCTGAAGTGAACATGTTTCCCAATGCAAATGGGTATGCTCATAGGGGCATGCAGAAGAAAGATATATACGCCCAAAATCTACTCTCAGAAGCACACCCACCAGTGGCTCAAGTGGTAAGTGCTTGGTCTTGGGATGCTGAAGACCTGAGTTCTAATCCAATTTCTGGTATCTCCTCAGCATTTTTTTAAAAAAAATGTTTTAATTGAAAATGTGTATGCATTACCCTGCTCGATCAGCCAACAGTTAATGCCCCTTCAATACCTGCATTCCTACTAACAGTTGTGCCTTTGTTTTCTGCACTCTTGCCTTGGGAACACCCATACAAAAGCTTGTCTCCCTGGCCCCAACTGTCTGGAGATACGAGGGGAAAAAGTGTAATCTACGGGTCATGGTTGATACGATATTTGCACTGGGACTCAAACAGGAAACCTTTTCGAGGCGCTGTGAGGTGACCACCGGCCCCTGCATAGCAAGCAAACCTGTATCAGCATCTCACCAGCATCTGACTTTGTCGCCTGCAGGCTACACATAGGAGGCTGCAGTAGGTGCATTAACCCATTGAGCTGTCGACCCTCCTTCCTCTCAGAGCAGGAAACTGAATTTCCATGTTGCCTTCCTTTGGCACCTTAGATCTGTCTTTCACCCTAATTCAGAGGATGTTGTGCTTCACAGAGAGATGATAATCATTGTGAGGTGTGTGCCACTAATAGCTATGTAGTTCCGTTAAATCGTTGCCTTTGTCATTGGGGTGTATTGATATGCACAGGGCAGTCTTCTGTCCTCTGCTACTCTATGTTCTTTTATTGCTGCTTGTTCATGATTTTTAAATGTAACCACTGTGCTCTCAAAAGTGAAAGATTTGAAAGACTCTTGCTGTAGCGAGCCTTTCCCACTGTTTGCCCTGGGGGTGAGAGCAGAGGCAGGGTAGGGCCTGAGGGGAAAAGGCCCACCCAAAATCTGTAAATGCCCACTCAGCAGCGCTGGGTGGGCATTTACAGATACTTTTGTCAATGCAGTGGGCCCAACTACATTAGCTTCGGGCCCCATTTGCTAGACAATCCTGGCTACGCCTCTGGTGCCTCCCACCTCAACAACCCAATTGCCCCTTCAGCCCTTCTTACTCATCTCACAGCACCTCCCATAAGTGAGGAATGCATCTTTGTTGGTAGATTTCCCTCACGAGGCTTAGCTAGGCCTGCATTCCTTTTCAAAGGGCCGTAGAAGAGAGCAAAAAAGGAAAAGGCATAATAGAGCGGGAAGTAGGTGGAAGACGAGGGGGCAGGGGGGTTGGCAGTAAAAGAAACAGGGCCTGGCCTGGCAGAGAGTTAGAAGTTAGGGAACACAACAATGAGCGAGGGACAAGGAAAGATGTCTCAGGCATGCAGCTCTCTGAGTCTTCCCCACTGTGCCTGCAGAAAGACACTCCCTTTTCCCAGCTACTCCCGGATGGATACTTTTGCCTGGAGAGACCAGAACTAATGTCACTCAGGCAGAGGCTAAACAGAGGGCAGCTGAGCAGGCACACCCCTTCATTTTACTATGCTCCTGGGGTGGCTTCTGGGAGGACAAAGGCATCAGTATTCCACCAAGATCATCTTCACCTAGGCCACCGTCACTAAGGTTTGCAAAGCAGGCTGTGACACTTTCTGAGGCCCACGTGGGAGAGCACAGATCCTAACCCTAAGTTGTGTGGGTGGCTGTACCAGTGGGGCTGCATAGGACATAGGGCTGTGCCCGTAAGGGCTGTGGTCGCGTTTGGGAGCGTTAGGGACGCGTGGAGGACGCAGGGCGCAGACCTCTGTCCATTTCCCTCCAGGATTAGGCCCTTATTGTCAGTGGTGGAGCCAGACACTCCAAAATTGAGGAAGTTAAAGGCAGAAAGCAGCCCTCTCACTCCCAGGGCAAAGAAGGGGAAAGGCTTGTTACATCAAGAGTCTTTCAAATCTTTCACTTTTGAGAGCAGAGTGCTTACATTTAAGAATCATGACCAAGCAGCAATGAGAAAACATAGAGAAGCAGAGGACAGAAGACTGCCCTGCGCATATCAATACACCCCAATGACAAAGGCAAAGATTTAACTGACCTGCTTAGCTATTAGTGTCTCACACCGCACAATGATTATCATCTTTCCCTGAAGCAAAACATCCTCTGAATTAGGGTGAAAAACAGATCTAAGGTGCCAAAGGAAGGCAACATGGAAATTCAGTTTCCTGCTCTCAGAGGAAGGAGGGTCGACAGCCCAATGGGTTAATGCACCTACTGCAGTCTCCTATGTGTAGCCTGCAGGCGACAAAGTCAGATGCTGGTGAGATGCTGATACAGGTTTACTTGCTATGCAGGGGCCTGTGGTCACCTCGCAGCGCCTCGAGAAGGTGTCCTGTTTGAGTCCCAGTGCTAATATCGTATCAACCGTGACCCGTAGATTGCACTTTTTCCCCTCGTTTTTTTCAGTCAGTTGGGGCCAGAGAGACAAGCTTTTGTATGGGTGTTACCAAGGCCAGTGTGCAGAAAGAAAAGGAACAACTGTTAGTGGCAAAGCAGGTATTGAAGGGGAGCTAGCTGTTGGCTGATCGCGCAGGGCAATGCATCCCCATTTTTCAATAAAAACAAATCTTTTTTTAAACATCCCCAAGGAGATAACAAACATTGGATTAGAACTCAGGTTTCAAGCATTCCAAGACCAAGCACTTACCACTTGAGCCACTAGTGGCTGTGCTTCTGAGAGAAGCTTTCGGGCGTATATATCTTTCTTCTGCATGCCCCTGTGAACATACCCATTTGCATTGTGAAACATGTTCATTGAAGCCAACGAGGATAGAACATCTGGCCCCCCGCTCCGCCAAAGTCCAGCTAACTGCAGTAGCCTAGAGGTTAAGTGCTTGGGTTACAGCGCTGGGGGCCTGGGTTCGAGTCCTGCTTTCGCCACATAATCTCCTTGTATAGTTGTGGGAACCCTAACTCCTTCTAAAAGGTTCAGTGGGTATGAAAAGAGGTACCTGGTAAAGAGAGGGTGGAAGAAAGCAGAGAGGTGGGACTGTGGAGGCGAGGAAGTGCAGGGTAAATAAAGGAGGAGGCGAGGCAGGCTAAAGAGGGAGGTAGGGCCAGATGAATGGGTCCCAGGGGCGAAGAGTAGGTGTTCGGTCAAGATTGGCCTGGGGATGTAGGAGTAAGGAGGCCTGGGGGCAGACAGAGAGTAAGTTGGTGTTTCTGGGGGAGGAGGACCCTGAATTGTGGGGGGGGGGGTGTAAAAAGGGTCCTAATGTGGGGAAAAGGGGCATTGAGGAGGGAAAGAGGGTGGAATGGACTCCACAATGGGCTGACATTTTTTTTCCTTCCAGTGCTACCTCCCTCTTTAGCCTGCCCCACCTTTGTTTACCCTGCACATACTCTCCTCCATAGTCCTGCCTCTCTGTTTTCTTCCACCCCCCACCAGGGAACCCATGCCATGCCCTTCTAGACCTACCCCCACTCACCCAGCCCTTCCTCCTCTCCACAGGGACCCATTCATCCAGCCCTTCTTCTCCCTTTAGACTGCCCCACCTCCCACCTCCCTCTTTACCCTGCATTTCCTCAGTCCCACCTCTCTGCGTTCTTCCACTCTCCCTTTACCAGGCACCTCTTTTCTTGTGTTCAAGTCATTCCTATGCCGAAAGTAGCGGTACTGCAAGTGAAACTGGGAAGGCATGTTCAGTATGGATTATCTAATTATTCAAGATGAATGGTAGTCAAGGAAGATTTTGGAAACTCAGTGAAGTTAGAAAATGAAGAAGCCTAGAGCAAAGAGAGAGTGGCCAAGTTGCTGAGTGTGAATGAGAGAAGAAAGTTGAGGTATGGAAAATAAAAGGTATTTGCCACATGTCCCTACACAGGTCTGTTGTGTGTTCAGGTGAAGGAAAGGGGATGTGTTGTATCTAGGAACACGTACAATGTCATTAGGTAGTGGAGTGATGATAAGGTAAAGTCGCTTCGGTGGAATGAATAGCTGGAAGAAGCTTCTATCGGAATGTAAAATGCGATAGTGAATGGAAGGGAATGTATAGAATGTATTGATTTGAGGGTTGAGAGACGATTCGAGAGCCTGGAAGGTGTGGAAGCTGAGGCTGTTGCGCTAACAAAGCATTAAAAAAACGTACCCACTGAACCTTTTAGGAGGAGTTTGGGTTCTCACAACTGTACAAGGAGATGATGTGCCGAGAGCAGGAACCGAACCCAGGCCCCCCAGTGCTGTAATACAAGCACTTAACCTCTAGGCCACTGCAGTTAGCCGGTATTTGGTGGAGCGGGGGGCCAGATGTTCTATCCTCGTTGGCTGAAGTGAACATGTTTCCCAATGCAAATGGGTATGCTCATAGGGGCATGCAGAAGAAAGATATATACGCCCAAAATCTACTCTCAGAAGCACACCCACCAGTGGCTCAAGTGGTAAGTGCTTGGTCTTGGGATGCTGGAGACCTGAGTTCTAATCCAATTTCTGGTATCTCCTCAGCATTTTTTTAAAAAAAATGTTTTAATTGAAAATGTGTATGCATTACCCTGCTCGATCAGCCAACAGTTAATGCCCCTTCAATACCTGCATTCCTACTAACAGTTGTGCCTTTGTTTTCTGCACTCTTGCCTTGGGAACACCCATACAAAAGCTTGTCTCCCTGGCCCCAACTGTCTGGAGATACGAGGGGAAAAAGTGTAATCTACGGGTCATGGTTGATACGATATTTGCACTGGGACTCAAACAGGAAACCTTTTCGAGGCGCTGTGAGGTGACCACCGGCCCCTGCATAGCAAGCAAACCTGTATCAGCATCTCACCAGCATCTGACTTTGTCGCCTGCAGGCTACACATAGGAGGCTGCAGTAGGTGCATTAACCCATTGAGCTGTCGACCCTCCTTCCTCTCAGAGCAGGAAACTGAATTTCCATGTTGCCTTCCTTTGGCACCTTAGATCTGTCTTTCACCCTAATTCAGAGGATGTTGTGCTTCACAGAGAGATGATAATCATTGTGAGGTGTGTGCCACTAATAGCTATGTAGTTCCGTTAAATCGTTGCCTTTGTCATTGGGGTGTATTGATATGCACAGGGCAGTCTTCTGTCCTCTGCTACTCTATGTTCTTTTATTGCTGCTTGTTCATGATTTTTAAATGTAACCACTGTGCTCTCAAAAGTGAAAGATTTGAAAGACTCTTGCTGTAGCGAGCCTTTCCCACTGTTTGCCCTGGGGGTGAGAGCAGAGGCAGGGTAGGGCCTGAGGGGAAAAGGCCCACCCAAAATCTGTAAATGCCCACTCAGCAGCGCTGGGTGGGCATTTACAGATACTTTTGTCAATGCAGTGGGCCCAACTACATTAGCTTCGGGCCCCATTTGCTAGACAATCCTGGCTACGCCTCTGGTGCCTCCCACCTCAACAACCCAATTGCCCCTTCAGCCTTTCTTACTCATCTCACAGCACCTCCCATAAGTGAGGAATGCATCTTTGTTGGTAGATTTCCCTCACGAGGCTTAGCTAGGCCTGCATTCCTTTTCAAAGGGCCGTAGAAGAGAGCAAAAAAGGAAAAGGCATAATAGAGCGGGAAGTAGGTGGAAGACGAGGGGGCAGGGGGGTTGGCAGTAAAAGAAACAGGGCCTGGCCTGGCAGAGAGTTAGAAGTTAGGGAACACAACAATGAGCGAGGGACAAGGAAAGATGTCTCAGGCATGCAGCTCTCTGAGTCTTCCCCACTGTGCCTGCAGAAAGACACTCCCTTTTCCCAGCTACTCCCGGATGGATACTTTTGCCTGGAGAGACCAGAACTAATGTCACTCAGGCAGAGGCTAAACAGAGGGCAGCTGAGCAGGCACACCCCTTCATTTTACTATGCTCCTGGGGTGGCTTCTGGGAGGAAAAAGGCATCAGTATTCCACCAAGATCATCTTCACCTAGGCCACCGTCACTAAGGTTTGCAAAGCAGGCTGTGACACTTTCTGAGGCCCACGTGGGAGAGCACAGATCCTAACCCTAAGTTGTGTGGGTGGCTGTACCAGTGGGGCTGCATAGGACATAGGGCTGTGCCCGTAAGGGCTGTGGTCGCGTTTGGGAGCGTTAGGGACGCGTGGAGGACGCAGGGCGCAGACCTCTGTCCATTTCCCTCCAGGATTAGGCCCTTATTGTCAGTGGTGGAGCCAGACACTCCAAAATTGAGGAAGTTAAAGGCAGAAAGCAGCCCTCTCACTCCCAGGGCAAAGAGGGGGAAAGGCTTGTTACATCAAGAGTCTTTCAAATCTTTCACTTTTGAGAGCAGAGTGCTTACATTTAAGAATCATGACCAAGCAGCAATGAGAAAACATAGAGAAGCAGAGGACAGAAGACTGCCCTGCGCATATCAATACACCCCAATGACAAAGGCAAAGATTTAACTGACCTGCTTAGCTATTAGTGTCTCACACCGCACAATGATTATCATCTTTCCCTGAAGCAAAACATCCTCTGAATTAGGGTGAAAAACAGATCTAAGGTGCCAAAGGAAGGCAACATGGAAATTCAGTTTCCTGCTCTCAGAGGAAGGAGGGTCGACAGCCCAATGGGTTAATGCACCTACTGCAGTCTCCTATGTGTAGCCTGCAGGCGACAAAGTCAGATGCTGGTGAGATGCTGATACAGGTTTACTTGCTATGCAGGGGCCTGTGGTCACCTCGCAGCGCCTCGAGAAGGTGTCCTGTTTGAGTCCCAGTGCTAATATCGTATCAACCGTGACCCGTAGATTGCACTTTTTCCCCTCGTTTTTTTCAGTCAGTTGGGGCCAGAGAGACAAGCTTTTGTATGGGTGTTACCAAGGCCAGTGTGCAGAAAGAAAAGGAACAACTGTTAGTGGCAAAGCAGGTATTGAAGGGGAGCTAGCTGTTGGCTGATTGCGCAGGGCAATGCATCCCCATTTTTCAATAAAAACAAATCTTTTTTTAAACATCCCCAAGGAGATAACAAACATTGGATTAGAACTCAGGTTTCAAGCATTCCAAGACCAAGCACTTACCACTTGAGCCACTAGTGGCTGTGCTTCTGAGAGAAGCTTTCGGGCGTATATATCTTTCTTCTGCATGCCCCTGTGAACATACCCATTTGCATTGTGAAACATGTTCATTGAAGCCAACGAGGATAGAACATCTGGCCCCCCGCTCCGCCAAAGTCCAGCTAACTGCAGTAGCCTAGAGGTTAAGTGCTTGGGTTACAGCGCTGGGGGCCTGGGTTCGAGTCCTGCTTTCACCACATAATCTCCTTGTATAGTTGTGGGAACCCTAACTCCTTCTAAAAGGTTCAGTGGGTATGAAAAGAGGTACCTGGTAAAGAGAGGGTGGAAGACAGCAGAGAGGTGGGACTGTGGAGGCGAGGAAGTGCAGGGTAAATAAAGGAGGAGGCGAGGCAGAGGGAGGTAGGGCCAGGTGAATGGGTCCCAGGGGTGAAGAGTAGGTGTTCGGTCAAGATTGGCCTGGGGATGTAGGAGTAAGGAGGCCTGGGGGCAGACAGGGAGTAAGTTGGTGTTTCTGGGGGAGGAGGACCCTGAATTTGGGGGGGGGGGGTGTAAAAAGGGTCCTAATGTGGGGAAAAGGGGCATTGAGGAGGGAAAGAGGGTGGAATGGACTCCACAATGGGCTGACATTTTTTTTCCTTCCAGTGCTACCTCCCTCTTTAGCCTGCCCCACCTTTGTTTACCCTGCACATACTCTCCTCCATAGTCCTGCCTCTCTGTTTTCTTCCACCCCCCACCAGGGAACCCATGCCATGCCCTTCTAGACCTACCCCCACTCACCCAGCCCTTCCTCCTCTCCACAGGGACCCATTCATCCAGCCCTTCTTCTCCCTTTAGACTGCCCCACCTCCCACCTCCCTCTTTACCCTGCATTTCCTCAGTCCCACCTCTCTGCGTTCTTCCACTCTCCCTTTACCAGGCACCTCTTTTCTTGTGTTCAAGTCATTCCTATGCCGAAAGTAGCGGTACTGCAAGTGAAACTGGGAAGGCATGTTCAGTATGGATTATCTAATTATTCAAGATGAATGGTAGTCAAGGAAGATTTTGGAAACTCAGTGAAGTTAGAAAATGAAGAAGCCTGGAGCAAAGAGAGAGTGGCCAAGTTGCTGAGTGTGAATGAGAGAAGAAAGTTGAGGTATGGAAAATAAAAGGTATTTGCCACATGTCCCTACACAGGTCTGTTGTGTGTTCAGGTGAAGGAAAGGGGATGTGTTGTATCTAGGAACACGTACAATGTCATTAGGTAGTGGAGTGATGATAAGGTAAAGTCGCTTCGGTGGAATGAATAGCTGGAAGAAGCTTCTATCGGAATGTAAAATGCGATAGTGAATGGAAGGGAATGTATAGAATGTATTGATTTGAGGGTTGAGAGACGATTCGAGAGCCTGGAAGGTGTGGAAGCTGAGGCTGTTGCGCTAACAAAGCATTAAAAAAACGTACCCACTGAACCTTTTAGGAGGAGTTTGGGTTCTCACAACTGTACAAGGAGATGATGTGCCGAGAGCAGGAACCGAACCCAGGCCCCCCAGTGCTGTAATACAAGCACTTAACCTCTAGGCCACTGCAGTTAGCCGGTATTTGGTGGAGCGGGGGGCCAGATGTTCTATCCTCGTTGGCTGAAGTGAACATGTTTCCCAATGCAAATGGGTATGCTCATAGGGGCATGCAGAAGAAAGATATATACGCCCAAAATCTACTCTCAGAAGCACACCCACCAGTGGCTCAAGTGGTAAGTGCTTGGTCTTGGGATGCTGGAGACCTGAGTTCTAATCCAATTTCTGGTATCTCCTCAGCATTTTTTTAAAAAAAATGTTTTAATTGAAAATGTGTATGCATTACCCTGCTCGATCAGCCAACAGTTAATGCCCCTTCAATACCTGCATTCCTACTAACAGTTGTGCCTTTGTTTTCTGCACTCTTGCCTTGGGAACACCCATACAAAAGCTTGTCTCCCTGGCCCCAACTGTCTGGAGATACGAGGGGAAAAAGTGTAATCTACGGGTCATGGTTGATACGATATTTGCACTGGGACTCAAACAGGAAACCTTTTCGAGGCGCTGTGAGGTGACCACCGGCCCCTGCATAGCAAGCAAACCTGTATCAGCATCTCACCAGCATCTGACTTTGTCGCCTGCAGGCTACACATAGGAGGCTGCAGTAGGTGCATTAACCCATTGAGCTGTCGACCCTCCTTCCTCTCAGAGCAGGAAACTGAATTTCCATGTTGCCTTCCTTTGGCACCTTAGATCTGTCTTTCACCCTAATTCAGAGGATGTTGTGCTTCACAGAGAGATGATAATCATTGTGAGGTGTGTGCCACTAATAGCTATGTAGTTCCGTTAAATCGTTGCCTTTGTCATTGGGGTGTATTGATATGCACAGGGCAGTCTTCTGTCCTCTGCTACTCTATGTTCTTTTATTGCTGCTTGTTCATGATTTTTAAATGTAACCACTGTGCTCTCAAAAGTGAAAGATTTGAAAGACTCTTGCTGTAGCGAGCCTTTCCCACTGTTTGCCCTGGGGGTGAGAGCAGAGGCAGGGTAGGGCCTGAGGGGAAAAGGCCCACCCAAAATCTGTAAATGCCCACTCAGCAGCGCTGGGTGGGCATTTACAGATACTTTTGTCAATGCAGTGGGCCCAACTACATTAGCTTCGGGCCCCATTTGCTAGACAATCCTGGCTACGCCTCTGGTGCCTCCCACCTCAACAACCCAATTGCCCCTTCAGCCTTTCTTACTCATCTCACAGCACCTCCCATAAGTGAGGAATGCATCTTTGTTGGTAGATTTCCCTCACGAGGCTTAGCTAGGCCTGCATTCCTTTTCAAAGGGCCGTAGAAGAGAGCAAAAAAGGAAAAGGCATAATAGAGCGGGAAGTAGGTGGAAGACGAGGGGGCAGGGGGGTTGGCAGTAAAAGAAACAGGGCCTGGCCTGGCAGAGAGTTAGAAGTTAGGGAACACAACAATGAGCGAGGGACAAGGAAAGATGTCTCAGGCATGCAGCTCTCTGAGTCTTCCCCACTGTGCCTGCAGAAAGACACTCCCTTTTCCCAGCTACTCCCGGATGGATACTTTTGCCTGGAGAGACCAGAACTAATGTCACTCAGGCAGAGGCTAAACAGAGGGCAGCTGAGCAGGCACACCCCTTCATTTTACTATGCTCCTGGGGTGGCTTCTGGGAGGAAAAAGGCATCAGTATTCCACCAAGATCATCTTCACCTAGGCCACCGTCACTAAGGTTTGCAAAGCAGGCTGTGACACTTTCTGAGGCCCACGTGGGAGAGCACAGATCCTAACCCTAAGTTGTGTGGGTGGCTGTACCAGTGGGGCTGCATAGGACATAGGGCTGTGCCCGTAAGGGCTGTGGTCGCGTTTGGGAGCGTTAGGGACGCGTGGAGGACGCAGGGCGCAGACCTCTGTCCATTTCCCTCCAGGATTAGGCCCTTATTGTCAGTGGTGGAGCCAGACACTCCAAAATTGAGGAAGTTAAAGGCAGAAAGCAGCCCTCTCACTCCCAGGGCAAAGAGGGGGAAAGGCTTGTTACATCAAGAGTCTTTCAAATCTTTCACTTTTGAGAGCAGAGTGCTTACATTTAAGAATCATGACCAAGCAGCAATGAGAAAACATAGAGAAGCAGAGGACAGAAGACTGCCCTGCGCATATCAATACACCCCAATGACAAAGGCAAAGATTTAACTGACCTGCTTAGCTATTAGTGTCTCACACCGCACAATGATTATCATCTTTCCCTGAAGCAAAACATCCTCTGAATTAGGGTGAAAAACAGATCTAAGGTGCCAAAGGAAGGCAACATGGAAATTCAGTTTCCTGCTCTCAGAGGAAGGAGGGTCGACAGCCCAATGGGTTAATGCACCTACTGCAGTCTCCTATGTGTAGCCTGCAGGCGACAAAGTCAGATGCTGGTGAGATGCTGATACAGGTTTACTTGCTATGCAGGGGCCTGTGGTCACCTCGCAGCGCCTCGAGAAGGTGTCCTGTTTGAGTCCCAGTGCTAATATCGTATCAACCGTGACCCGTAGATTGCACTTTTTCCCCTCGTTTTTTTCAGTCAGTTGGGGCCAGAGAGACAAGCTTTTGTATGGGTGTTACCAAGGCCAGTGTGCAGAAAGAAAAGCAACAACTGTTAGTGGCAAAGCAGGTATTGAAGGGAAGCTAGCTGTTGGCTGATCGCGCAGGGCAATGCATCCCCATTTTTCAATAAAAACAAATCTTTTTTTAAACATCCCCAAGGAGATAACAAACATTGGATTAGAACTCAGGTTTCAAGCATTCCAAGACCAAGCACTTACCACTTGAGCCACTAGTGGCTGTGCTTCTGAGAGAAGCTTTCGGGCGTATATATCTTTCTTCTGCATGCCCCTGTGAACATACCCATTTGCATTGTGAAACATGTTCATTGAAGCCAACGAGGATAGAACATCTGGCCCCCCGCTCCGCCAAAGTCCAGCTAACTGCAGTAGCCTAGAGGTTAAGTGCTTGGGTTACAGCGCTGGGGGCCTGGGTTCGAGTCCTGCTTTCGCCACATAATCTCCTTGTATAGTTGTGGGAACCCTAACTCCTTCTAAAAGGTTCAGTGGGTATGAAAAGAGGTACCTGGTAAAGAGAGGGTGGAAGACAGCAGAGAGGTGGGACTGTGGAGGCGAGGAAGTGCAGGGTAAATAAAGGAGGAGGCGAGGCAGGCTAAAGAGGGAGGTAGGGCCAGATGAATGGGTCCCAGGGGCGAAGAGTAGGTGTTGGGTCAAGATCGGCCTGGGGATGTAGGAGTAAGGAGGCCTGGGGGCAGACAGGGAGTAAGTTGGTGTTTCTGGGGGAGGAGGACCCTGAATTGTGGGGGGGGGGTGTAAAAAGGGTCCTAATGTGGGGAAAAGGGGCATTGAGGAGGGAAAGAGGGTGGAATGGACTCCACAATGGGCTGACATTTTTTTTCCTTCCAGTGCTACCTCCCTCTTTAGCCTGCCCCACCTTTGTTTACCCTGCACATACTCTCCTCCGTAGTCCCGCCTCTCTGTTTTCTTCCACCCCCCACCAGGGAACCCATGCCATGCCCTTCTAGACCTACCCCCACTCACCCAGCCCTTCCTCCTCTCCACAGGGACCCATTCATCCAGCCCTTCTTCTCCCTTTAGACTGCCCCACCTCCCACCTCCCTCTTTACCCTGCATTTCCTCAGTCCCACCTCTCTGCGTTCTTCCACTCTCCCTTTACCAGGCACCTCTTTTCTTGTGTTCAAGTCATTCCTATGCCGAAAGTAGCGGTACTGCAAGTGAAACTGGGAAGGCATGTTCAGTATGGATTATCTAATTATTCAAGATGAATGGTAGTCAAGGAAGATTTTGGAAACTCAGTGAAGTTAGAAAATGAAGAAGCCTGGAGCAAAGAGAGAGTGGCCAAGTTGCTGAGTGTGAATGAGAGAAGAAAGTTGAGGTATGGAAAATAAAAGGTATTTGCCACATGTCCCTACACAGGTCTGTTGTGTGTTCAGGTGAAGGAAAGGGGATGTGTTGTATCTAGGAACACGTACAATGTCATTAGGTAGTGGAGTGATGATAAGGTAAAGTCGCTTCGGTGGAATGAATAGCTGGAAGAAGCTTCTATCGGAATGTAAAATGCGATAGTGAATGGAAGGGAATGTATAGAATGTATTGATTTGAGGGTTGAGAGACGATTCGAGAGCCTGGAAGGTGTGGAAGCTGAGGCTGTTGCGCTAACAAAGCATTAAAAAAAACCTACCCACTGAACCTTTTAGGAGGAGTTTGGGTTCTCACAACTGTACAAGGAGATGATGTGCCGAGAGCAGGACCCGAACCCAGGCCCCCCAGTGCTGTAATGCAAGCACTTAACCTCTAGGCCACTGCAGTTAGCTGGTATTTGGTGGAGCGGGGGGCCAGATGTTCTATCCTCGTTGGCTGAAGTGAACATGTTTCCCAATGCAAATGGGTATGCTCATAGGGGCATGCAGAAGAAAGATATATACGCCCAAAATCTACTCTCAGCAGCACACCCACCAGTGGCTCAAGTGGTAAGTGCTTGGTCTTGGGATGCTGGAGACCTGAGTTCTAATCCAATTTCTGGTATCTCCTCAGCAATTTTTTTAAAAAAATGTTTTAATTGAAAATCTGTATGCATTACCCTGCTCGATCAGCCAACAGTTAATGCCCCTTCAATACCTGCATTCCTACTAACAGTTGTGCCTTTGTTTTCTGCACTCTTGCCTTGGGAACACCCATACAAAAGCTTGTCTCCCTGGCCCCAACTGTCTGGAGATACGAGGGGAAAAAGTGTAATCTACGGGTCATGGTTGATACGATATTTGCACTGGGACTCAAACAGGAAACCTTTTCGAGGCGCTGTGAGGTGACCACCGGCCCCTGCATAGCAAGCAAACCTGTATCAGCATCTCACCAGCATCTGACTTTGTCGCCTGCAGGCTACACATAGGAGGCTGCAGTAGGTGCATTAACCCATTGAGCTGTCGACCCTCCTTCCTCTCAGAGCAGGAAACTGAATTTCCATGTTGCCTTCCTTTGGCACCTTAGATCTGTCTTTCACCCTAATTCAGAGGATGTTGTGCTTCACAGAGAGATGATAATCATTGTGAGGTGTGTGCCACTAATAGCTATGTAGTTCCGTTAAATCGTTGCCTTTGTCATTGGGGTGTATTGATATGCACAGGGCAGTCTTCTGTCCTCTGCTACTCTATGTTCTTTTATTGCTGCTTGTTCATGATTTTTAAATGTAACCACTGTGCTCTCAAAAGTGAAAGATTTGAAAGACTCTTGCTGTAGCGAGCCTTTCCCACTGTTTGCCCTGGGGGTGAGAGCAGAGGCAGGGTAGGGCCTGAGGGGAAAAGGCCCACCCAAAATCTGTAAATGCCCACTCAGCAGCGCTGGGTGGGCATTTACAGATACTTTTGTCAATGCAGTGGGCCCAACTACATTAGCTTCGGGCCCCATTTGCTAGACAATCCTGGCTACGCCTCTGGTGCCTCCCACCTCAACAACCCAATTGCCCCTTCAGCCTTTCTTACTCATCTCACAGCACCTCCCATAAGTGAGGAATGCATCTTTGTTGGTAGATTTCCCTCACGAGGCTTAGCTAGGCCTGCATTCCTTTTCAAAGGGCCGTAGAAGAGAGCAAAAAAGGAAAAGGCATAATAGAGCGGGAAGTAGGTGGAAGACGAGGGGGCAGGGGGGTTGGCAGTAAAAGAAACAGGGCCTGGCCTGGCAGAGAGTTAGAAGTTAGGGAACACAACAATGAGCGAGGGACAAGGAAAGATGTCTCAGGCATGCAGCTCTCTGAGTCTTCCCCACTGTGCCTGCAGAAAGACACTCCCTTTTCCCAGCTACTCCCGGATGGATACTTTTGCCTGGAGAGACCAGAACTAATGTCACTCAGGCAGAGGCTAAACAGAGGGCAGCTGAGCAGGCACACCCCTTCATTTTACTATGCTCCTGGGGTGGCTTCTGGGAGGAAAAAGGCATCAGTATTCCACCAAGATCATCTTCACCTAGGCCACCGTCACTAAGGTTTGCAAAGCAGGCTGTGACACTTTCTGAGGCCCACGTGGGAGAGCACAGATCCTAACCCTAAGTTGTGTGGGTGGCTGTACCAGTGGGGCTGCATAGGACATAGGGCTGTGCCCGTAAGGGCTGTGGTCGCGTTTGGGAGCGTTAGGGACGCGTGGAGGACGCAGGGCGCAGACCTCTGTCCATTTCCCTCCAGGATTAGGCCCTTATTGTCAGTGGTGGAGCCAGACACTCCAAAATTGAGGAAGTTAAAGGCAGAAAGCAGCCCTCTCACTCCCAGGGCAAAGAGGGGGAAAGGCTTGTTACATCAAGAGTCTTTCAAATCTTTCACTTTTGAGAGCAGAGTGCTTACATTTAAGAATCATGACCAAGCAGCAATGAGAAAACATAGAGAAGCAGAGGACAGAAGACTGCCCTGCGCATATCAATACACCCCAATGACAAAGGCAAAGATTTAACTGACCTGCTTAGCTATAAGTGTCTCACACCGCACAATGATTATCATCTTTCCCTGAAGCAAAACATCCTCTGAATTAGGGTGAAAAACAGATCTAAGGTGCCAAAGGAAGGCAACATGGAAATTCAGTTTCCTGCTCTCAGAGGAAGGAGGGTCGACAGCCCAATGGGTTAATGCACCTACTGCAGTCTCCTATGTGTAGCCTGCAGGCGACAAAGTCAGATGCTGGTGAGATGCTGATACAGGTTTACTTGCTATGCAGGGGCCTGTGGTCACCTCGCAGCGCCTCGAGAAGGTGTCCTGTTTGAGTCCCAGTGCTAATATCGTATCAACCGTGACCCGTAGATTGCACTTTTTCCCCTCGTTTTTTTCAGTCAGTTGGGGCCAGAGAGACAAGCTTTTGTATGGGTGTTACCAAGGCCAGTGTGCAGAAAGAAAAGCAACAACTGTTAGTGGCAAAGCAGGTATTGAAGGGAAGCTAGCTGTTGGCTGATCGCGCAGGGCAATGCATCCCCATTTTTCAATAAAAACAAATCTTTTTTTAAACATCCCCAAGGAGATAACAAACATTGGATTAGAACTCAGGTTTCAAGCATTCCAAGACCAAGCACTTACCACTTGAGCCACTAGTGGCTGTGCTTCTGAGAGAAGCTTTCGGGCGTATATATCTTTCTTCTGCATGCCCCTGTGAACATACCCATTTGCATTGTGAAACATGTTCATTGAAGCCAACGAGGATAGAACATCTGGCCCCCCGCTCCGCCAAAGTCCAGCTAACTGCAGTAGCCTAGAGGTTAAGTGCTTGGGTTACAGCGCTGGGGGCCTGGGTTCGAGTCCTGCTTTCGCCACATAATCTCCTTGTATAGTTGTGGGAACCCTAACTCCTTCTAAAAGGTTCAGTGGGTATGAAAAGAGGTACCTGGTAAAGAGAGGGTGGAAGACAGCAGAGAGGTGGGACTGTGGAGGCGAGGAAGTGCAGGGTAAATAAAGGAGGAGGCGAGGCAGGCTAAAGAGGGAGGTAGGGCCAGATGAATGGGTCCCAGGGGCGAAGAGTAGGTGTTGGGTCAAGATCGGCCTGGGGATGTAGGAGTAAGGAGGCCTGGGGGCAGACAGGGAGTAAGTTGGTGTTTCTGGGGGAGGAGGACCCTGAATTGTGGGGGGGGGTGTAAAAAGGGTCCTAATGTGGGGAAAAGGGGCATTGAGGAGGGAAAGAGGGTGGAATGGACTCCACAATGGGCTGACATTTTTTTTCCTTCCAGTGCTACCTCCCTCTTTAGCCTGCCCCACCTTTGTTTACCCTGCACATACTCTCCTCCGTAGTCCCGCCTCTCTGTTTTCTTCCACCCCCCACCAGGGAACCCATGCCATGCCCTTCTAGACCTACCCCCACTCACCCAGCCCTTCCTCCTCTCCACAGGGACCCATTCATCCAGCCCTTCTTCTCCCTTTAGACTGCCCCACCTCCCACCTCCCTCTTTACCCTGCATTTCCTCAGTCCCACCTCTCTGCGTTCTTCCACTCTCCCTTTACCAGGCACCTCTTTTCTTGTGTTCAAGTCATTCCTATGCCGAAAGTAGCGGTACTGCAAGTGAAACTGGGAAGGCATGTTCAGTATGGATTATCTAATTATTCAAGATGAATGGTAGTCAAGGAAGATTTTGGAAACTCAGTGAAGTTAGAAAATGAAGAAGCCTGGAGCAAAGAGAGAGTGGCCAAGTTGCTGAGTGTGAATGAGAGAAGAAAGTTGAGGTATGGAAAATAAAAGGTATTTGCCACATGTCCCTACACAGGTCTGTTGTGTGTTCAGGTGAAGGAAAGGGGATGTGTTGTATCTAGGAACACGTACAATGTCATTAGGTAGTGGAGTGATGATAAGGTAAAGTCGCTTCGGTGGAATGAATAGCTGGAAGAAGCTTCTATCGGAATGTAAAATGCGATAGTGAATGGAAGGGAATGTATAGAATGTATTGATTTGAGGGTTGAGAGACGATTCGAGAGCCTGGAAGGTGTGGAAGCTGAGGCTGTTGCGCTAACAAAGCATTAAAAAAAACCTACCCACTGAACCTTTTAGGAGGAGTTTGGGTTCTCACAACTGTACAAGGAGATGATGTGCCGAGAGCAGGACCCGAACCCAGGCCCCCCAGTGCTGTAATGCAAGCACTTAACCTCTAGGCCACTGCAGTTAGCTGGTATTTGGTGGAGCGGGGGGCCAGATGTTCTATCCTCGTTGGCTGAAGTGAACATGTTTCCCAATGCAAATGGGTATGCTCATAGGGGCATGCAGAAGAAAGATATATACGCCCAAAATCTACTCTCAGCAGCACACCCACCAGTGGCTCAAGTGGTAAGTGCTTGGTCTTGGGATGCTGGAGACCTGAGTTCTAATCCAATTTCTGGTATCTCCTCAGCAATTTTTTTAAAAAAATGTTTTAATTGAAAATCTGTATGCATTACCCTGCTCGATCAGCCAACAGTTAATGCCCCTTCAATACCTGCATTCCTACTAACAGTTGTGCCTTTGTTTTCTGCACTCTTGCCTTGGGAACACCCATACAAAAGCTTGTCTCCCTGGCCCCAACTGTCTGGAGATACGAGGGGAAAAAGTGTAATCTACGGGTCATGGTTGATACGATATTTGCACTGGGACTCAAACAGGAAACCTTTTCGAGGCGCTGTGAGGTGACCACCGGCCCCTGCATAGCAAGCAAACCTGTATCAGCATCTCACCAGCATCTGACTTTGTCGCCTGCAGGCTACACATAGGAGGCTGCAGTAGGTGCATTAACCCATTGAGCTGTCGACCCTCCTTCCTCTCAGAGCAGGAAACTGAATTTCCATGTTGCCTTCCTTTGGCACCTTAGATCTGTCTTTCACCCTAATTCAGAGGATGTTGTGCTTCACAGAGAGATGATAATCATTGTGAGGTGTGTGCCACTAATAGCTATGTAGTTCCGTTAAATCGTTGCCTTTGTCATTGGGGTGTATTGATATGCACAGGGCAGTCTTCTGTCCTCTGCTACTCTATGTTCTTTTATTGCTGCTTGTTCATGATTTTTAAATGTAACCACTGTGCTCTCAAAAGTGAAAGATTTGAAAGACTCTTGCTGTAGCGAGCCTTTCCCACTGTTTGCCCTGGGGGTGAGAGCAGAGGCAGGGTAGGGCCTGAGGGGAAAAGGCCCACCCAAAATCTGTAAATGCCCACTCAGCAGCGCTGGGTGGGCATTTACAGATACTTTTGTCAATGCAGTGGGCCCAACTACATTAGCTTCGGGCCCCATTTGCTAGACAATCCTGGCTACGCCTCTGGTGCCTCCCACCTCAACAACCCAATTGCCCCTTCAGCCTTTCTTACTCATCTCACAGCACCTCCCATAAGTGAGGAATGCATCTTTGTTGGTAGATTTCCCTCACGAGGCTTAGCTAGGCCTGCATTCCTTTTCAAAGGGCCGTAGAAGAGAGCAAAAAAGGAAAAGGCATAATAGAGCGGGAAGTAGGTGGAAGACGAGGGGGCAGGGGGGTTGGCAGTAAAAGAAACAGGGCCTGGCCTGGCAGAGAGTTAGAAGTTAGGGAACACAACAATGAGCGAGGGACAAGGAAAGATGTCTCAGGCATGCAGCTCTCTGAGTCTTCCCCACTGTGCCTGCAGAAAGACACTCCCTTTTCCCAGCTACTCCCGGATGGATACTTTTGCCTGGAGAGACCAGAACTAATGTCACTCAGGCAGAGGCTAAACAGAGGGCAGCTGAGCAGGCACACCCCTTCATTTTACTATGCTCCTGGGGTGGCTTCTGGGAGGAAAAAGGCATCAGTATTCCACCAAGATCATCTTCACCTAGGCCACCGTCACTAAGGTTTGCAAAGCAGGCTGTGACACTTTCTGAGGCCCACGTGGGAGAGCACAGATCCTAACCCTAAGTTGTGTGGGTGGCTGTACCAGTGGGGCTGCATAGGACATAGGGCTGTGCCCGTAAGGGCTGTGGTCGCGTTTGGGAGCGTTAGGGACGCGTGGAGGACGCAGGGCGCAGACCTCTGTCCATTTCCCTCCAGGATTAGGCCCTTATTGTCAGTGGTGGAGCCAGACACTCCAAAATTGAGGAAGTTAAAGGCAGAAAGCAGCCCTCTCACTCCCAGGGCAAAGAGGGGGAAAGGCTTGTTACATCAAGAGTCTTTCAAATCTTTCACTTTTGAGAGCAGAGTGCTTACATTTAAGAATCATGACCAAGCAGCAATGAGAAAACATAGAGAAGCAGAGGACAGAAGACTGCCCTGCGCATATCAATACACCCCAATGACAAAGGCAAAGATTTAACTGACCTGCTTAGCTATAAGTGTCTCACACCGCACAATGATTATCATCTTTCCCTGAAGCAAAACATCCTCTGAATTAGGGTGAAAAACAGATCTAAGGTGCCAAAGGAAGGCAACATGGAAATTCAGTTTCCTGCTCTCAGAGGAAGGAGGGTCGACAGCCCAATGGGTTAATGCACCTACTGCAGTCTCCTATGTGTAGCCTGCAGGCGACAAAGTCAGATGCTGGTGAGATGCTGATACAGGTTTACTTGCTATGCAGGGGCCTGTGGTCACCTCGCAGCGCCTCGAGAAGGTGTCCTGTTTGAGTCCCAGTGCTAATATCGTATCAACCGTGACCCGTAGATTGCACTTTTTCCCCTCGTTTTTTTCAGTCAGTTGGGGCCAGAGAGACAAGCTTTTGTATGGGTGTTACCAAGGCCAGTGTGCAGAAAGAAAAGGAACAACTGTTAGTGGCAAAGCAGGTATTGAAGGGGAGCTAGCTGTTGGCTGATCGCGCAGGGCAATGCATCCCCATTTTTCAATAAAAACAAATCTTTTTTTAAACATCCCCAAGGAGATAACAAACATTGGATTAGAACTCAGGTTTCAAGCATTCCAAGACCAAGCACTTACCACTTGAGCCACTAGTGACTGTGCTTCTGAAAGAAGCTTTCGGGCGTATATATCTTTCTTCTGCATGCCCCTGTGAACATACCCATTTGCATTGTGAAACATGTTCATTGAAGCCAACGAGGATAGAACATCTGGCCCCCCGCTCCGCCAAAGTCCAGCTAACTGCAGTAGCCTAGAGGTTAAGTGCTTGGATTACAGTCCTGCTTTCGCCACATAATCTCCTTGTATAGTTGTGGGAACCCTAACTCCTTCTAAAAGGTTCAGTGGGTATGAAAAGAGGTACCTGGTAAAGAGATGGTGGAAGACAGCAGAGAGGTGGGACTGTGGAGGCGAGGAAGTGCAGGGTAAATAAAGGAGGAGGCGAGATAGGCTAAAGAGGGAGGTAGGGCCAGATGAATGGGTCCCTGGGGAGAAGAGTAGGTGTTCGGTCAAGATTGGCCTGGGGATGTAGGAGAAAGGAGGCCTGGGGGCAGACAGGGAGTAAGTTGGTGTTTCTGGGGGAGGAGGACCCTGAATTGTGGGGGGGGGTGTAAAAAGGGTCCTAATGTGGGGAAAAGGGGCATTGAGGAGGGAAAGAGGGTGGAATGGACTCCACAATGGGCTGACATTTTTTTTCCTTCCAGTGCTACCTCCCTCTTTAGCCTGCCCCACCTTTGTTTACCCTGCACATACTCTCCCCCATAGTCCCGCCTCTCTGTTTTCTTCCACCCCCCCCACCAGGGAACCCATGGCTTGCCCTTCTAGACATACCTCCACTCACCCAGCCCTTCCTCCTCTCCACAGGGACCCATTCATCCAGCCCTTCTTCTCCCTTTAGACTGCCCCACCTCCCACCTCCCTCTTTACCCTGCATTTCCTCAGTCCCACCTCTCTGCGTTCTTCCACTCTCCCTTTACCAGGCACCTCTTTTCTTGTGTTCAAGTCATTCCTATGCCGAAAGTAGCGGTACTGCAAGTGAAACTGGGAAGGCATGTTCAGTATGGATTATCTAATTATTCAAGATGAATGGTAGTCAAGGAAGATTTTGGAAACTCAGTGAAGTTAGAAAATGAAGAAGCCTGGAGCAAAGAGAGAGTGGCCAAGTTGCTGAGTGTGAATGAGAGAAGAAAGTTGAGGTATGGAAAATAAAAGGTATTTGCCACATGTCCCTACACAGGTCTGTTGTGTGTTCAGGTGAAGGAAAGGGGATGTGTTGTATCTAGGAACACGTACAATGTCATTAGGTAGTGGAGTGATGATAAGGTAAAGTCGCTTCGGTGGAATGAATAGCTGGAAGAAGCTTCTATCGGAATGTAAAATGCGATAGTGAATGGAAGGGAATGTATAGAATGTATTGATTTGAGGGTTGAGAGACGATTCGAGAGCCTGGAAGGTGTGGAAGCTGAGGCTGTTGCGCTAACAAAGCATTAAAAAAAACGTACCCACTGAACCTTTTAGGAGGAGTTTGGGTTCTCACAACTGTACAAGGAGATGATATGCCGAGAGCAGGACCCGAACCCAGGCCCCCCAGTGCTGTAATGCAAGCACTTAACCTCTAGGCCACTGCAGTTAGCTGGTATTTGGTGGAGCGGGGGGCCAGATGTTCTATCCTCGTTGGCTGAAGTGAACATGTTTCCCAATGCAAATGGGTATGCTCATAGGGGCATGCAGAAGAAAGATATATACGCCCAAAATCTACTCTCAGCAGCACACCCACCAGTGGCTCAAGTGGTAAGTACTTGGTCTTGGGATGCTGGAGACCTGAGTTCTAATCCAATTTCTGGTATCTCCTCAGCAATTTTTTTAAAAAAATGTTTTAATTGAAAATCTGTATGCATTACCCTGCTCGATCAGCCAACAGTTAATGCCCCTTCAATACCTGCATTCCTACTAACAGTTGTGCCTTTGTTTTCTGCACTCTTGCCTTGGGAACACCCATACAAAAGCTTGTCTCCCTGGCCCCAACTGTCTGGAGATACGAGGGGAAAAAGTGTAATCTACGGGTCATGGTTGATACGATATTTGCACTGGGACTCAAACAGGAAACCTTTTCGAGGCGCTGTGAGGTGACCACCGGCCCCTGCATAGCAAGCAAACCTGTATCAGCATCTCACCAGCATCTGACTTTGTCGCCTGCAGGCTACACATAGGAGGCTGCAGTAGGTGCATTAACCCATTGAGCTGTCGACCCTCCTTCCTCTCAGAGCAGGAAACTGAATTTCCATGTTGCCTTCCTTTGGCACCTTAGATCTGTCTTTCACCCTAATTCAGAGGATGTTGTGCTTCACAGAGAGATGATAATCATTGTGAGGTGTGTGCCACTAATAGCTATGTAGTTCCGTTAAATCGTTGCCTTTGTCATTGGGGTGTATTGATATGCACAGGGCAGTCTTCTGTCCTCTGCTACTCTATGTTCTTTTATTGCTGCTTGTTCATGATTTTTAAATGTAACCACTGTGCTCTCAAAAGTGAAAGATTTGAAAGACGCTTGCTGTAGCGAGCCTTTCCCACTCTTTGCCCTGGGGGTGAGAGCAGAGGCAGGGTAGGGCCTGAGGGGAAAAGGCCCACCCAAAATCTGTAAATGCCCACTCAGCAGCGCTGGGTGGGCATTTACAGATACTTTTGTCAATGCAGTGGGCCCAACTACATTAGCTTCGGGCCCCATTTGCTAGACAATCCTGGCTACGCCTCTGGTGCCTCCCACCTCAACAACCCAATTGCCCCTTCAGCCCTTCTTACTCATCTCACAGCACCTCCCATAAGTGAGGAATGCATCTTTTGTTGGTAGATTTCCCTCACGAGGCTTAGCTAGGCCTGCATTCCTTTTCAAAGGGCCGTAGAAGAGAGCAAAAAAGGAAAAGGCATAATAGAGCGGGAAGTAGGTGGAAGACCAGGGGGCAGGGGGGTTGGCAGTAAAAGAAACAGGGCCTGGCCTGGCAGAGAGTTAGAAGTTAGGGAACACAACAATGAGCGAGGGACAAAGAAAGATGTCTCAGGCATGCAGCTCTCTGAGTCTTCCCCACTGTGCCTGCAGAAAGACACTCCCTTTTCCCAGCTACTCCCGGATGGATACTTTTGCCTGGAGAGACAAGAACTAATGTCACTCAGGCAGAGGCTAAACAGAGGGCAGCTGAGCTGGCACACCCCTTCATTTTACTATGCTCCTGGGGTGGCTTCTGGGAGGAAAAAGGCATCAGTATTCCACCAAGATCATCTTCACCTAGGCCACCGTCACTAAGGTTTGCAAAGCAGGCTGTGACACTTTCTGAGGCCCACGTGGGAGAGCACAGATCCTAACCCTAAGTTGTGTGGGTGGCTGTACCAGTGGGGCTGCATAGGACATAGGGCTGTGCCCGTAAGGGCTGTGGTCGCGTTTGGGAGCGTTAGGGACGCGTGGAGGACGCAGGGCGCAGACCTCTGTCCATTTCCCTCCAGGATTAGGCCCTTATTGTCAGTGGTGGAGCCAGACACTCCAAAATTGAGGAAGTTAAAGGCAGAAAGCAGCCCTCTCACTCCCAGGGCAAAGAGGGGGAAAGGCTTGTTACATCAAGAGTCTTTCAAATCTTTCACTTTTGAGAGCAGAGTGCTTACATTTAAGAATCATGACCAAGCAGCAATGAGAAAACATAGAGAAGCAGAGGACAGAAGACTGCCCTGCGCATATCAATACACCCCAATGACAAAGGCAAAGATTTAACTGACCTGCTTAGCTATTAGTGTCTCACACCGCACAATGATTATCATCTTTCCCTGAAGCAAAACATCCTCTGAATTAGGGTGAAAAACAGATCTAAGGTGCCAAAGGAAGGCAACATGGAAATTCAGTTTCCTGCTCTCAGAGGAAGGAGGGTCGACAGCCCAATGGGTTAATGCACCTACTGCAGTCTCCTATGTGTAGCCTGCAGGCGACAAAGTCAGATGCTGGTGAGATGCTGATACAGGTTTACTTGCTATGCAGGGGCCTGTGGTCACCTCGCAGCGCCTCGAGAAGGTGTCCTGTTTGAGTCCCAGTGCTAATATCGCATCAACCGTGACCCGTAGATTGCACTTTTTCCCCTCGTTTTTTTCAGTCAGTTGGGGCCAGAGAGACAAGCTTTTGTATGGGTGTTACCAAGGCCAGTGTGCAGAAAGAAAAGGAACAACTGTTAGTGGCAAAGCAGGTATTGAAGGGGAGCTAGCTGTTGGCTGATCGCGCAGGGCAATGCATCCCCATTTTTCAATAAAAACAAATCTTTTTTTAAACATCCCCAAGGAGATAACAAACATTGGATTAGAACTCAGGTTTCAAGCATTCCAAGACCAAGCACTTACCACTTGAGCCACTAGTGGCTGTGCTTCTGAGAGAAGCTTTCGGGCGTATATATCTTTCTTCTGCATGCCCCTGTGAACATACCCATTTGCATTGTGAAACATGTTCATTGAAGCCAACGAGGATAGAACATCTGGCCCCCCGCTCCGCCAAAGTCCAGCTAACTGCCGTAGCCTAGAGGTTAAGTGCTTGGGTTACAGTCCTGCTTTCGCCACATAATCTCCTTGTATAGTTGTGGGAACCCTAACTCCTTCTAAAAGGTTCAGTGGGTATGAAAAGAGGTACCTGGTAAAGAGAGGGTGGAAGACAGCAGAGAGGTGGGACTGTGGAGGCGAGGAAGTGCAGGGTAAATAAAGGAGGAGGCAAGACAGGCTAAAGAGGGAGGTAGGGCCAGATGAATGGGTCCCTGGGGAGAAGAGTAGGTGTTCGGTCAAGATTGGCCTGGGGATGTAGGAGAAAGGAGGCCTGGGGGCAGACAGGGAGTAAGTTGGTGTTTCTGGGGGAGGAGGACCCTGAATTGTGGGGGGGGGTGTAAAAAGGGTCCTAATGTGGGGAAAAGGGGCATTGAGGAGGGAAAGAGGGTGGAATGGACTCCACAATGGGCTGACATTTTTTTTCCTTCCAGTGCTACCTCCCTCTTTAGCCTGCCCCACCTTTGTTTACCCTGCACATACTCTCCTCCATAGTCCCGCCTCTCTGTTTTCTTCCACCCCCCACCAGGGAACCCATGCCATGCCCTTCTAGACCTACCCCCACTCACCCAGCCCTTCCTCCTCTCCACAGGGACCCATTCATCCAGCCCTTCTTCTCCCTTTAGACTGCCCCACCTCCCACCTCCCTCTTTACCCTGCATTTCCTCAGTCCCACCTCTCTGCGTTCTTCCACTCTCCCTTTACCAGGCACCTCTTTTCTTGTGTTCAAGTCATTCCTATGCCGAAAGTAGCGGTACTGCAAGTGAAACTGGGAAGGCATGTTCAGTATGGATTATCTAATTATTCAAGATGAATGGTAGTCAAGGAAGATTTTGGAAACTCAGTGAAGTTAGAAAATGAAGAAGCCTGGAGCAAAGAGAGAGTGGCCAAGTTGCTGAGTGTGAATGAGAGAAGAAAGTTGAGGTATGGAAAATAAAAGGTATTTGCCACATGTCCCTACACAGGTCTGTTGTGTGTTCAGGTGAAGGAAAGGGGATGTGTTGTATCTAGGAACACGTACAATGTCATTAGGTAGTGGAGTGATGATAAGGTAAAGTCGCTTCGGTGGAATGAATAGCTGGAAGAAGCTTCTATCGGAATGTAAAATGCGATAGTGAATGGAAGGGAATGTATAGAATGTATTGATTTGAGGGTTGAGAGACGATTCGAGAGCCTGGAAGGTGTGGAAGCTGAGGCTGTTGCGCTAACAAAGCATTAAAAAAAACGTACCCACTGAACCTTTTAGGAGGAGTTTGGGTTCTCACAACTGTACAAGGAGATGATATGCCGAGAGCAGGACCCGAACCCAGGCCCCCCAGTGCTGTAATGCAAGCACTTAACCTCTAGGCCACTGCAGTTAGCTGGTATTTGGTGGAGCGGGGGGCCAGATGTTCTATCCTCGTTGGCTGAAGTGAACATGTTTCCCAATGCAAATGGGTATGCTCATAGGGGCATGCAGAAGAAAGATATATACGCCCAAAATCTACTCTCAGCAGCACACCCACCAGTGGCTCAAGTGGTAAGTGCTTGGTCTTGGGATGCTGGAGACCTGAGTTCTAATCCAATTTCTGGTATCTCCTCAGCAATTTTTTTAAAAAAATGTTTTAATTGAAAATCTGTATGCATTACCCTGCTCGATCAGCCAACAGTTAATGCCCCTTCAATACCTGCATTCCTACTAACAGTTGTGCCTTTGTTTTCTGCACTCTTGCCTTGGGAACACCCATACAAAAGCTTGTCTCCCTGGCCCCAACTGTCTGGAGATACGAGGGGAAAAAGTGTAATCTACGGGTCATGGTTGATACGATATTTGCACTGGGACTCAAACAGGAAACCTTTTCGAGGCGCTGTGAGGTGACCACCGGCCCCTGCATAGCAAGCAAACCTGTATCAGCATCTCACCAGCATCTGACTTTGTCGCCTGCAGGCTACACATAGGAGGCTGCAGTAGGTGCATTAACCCATTGAGCTGTCGACCCTCCTTCCTCTCAGAGCAGGAAACTGAATTTCCATGTTGCCTTCCTTTGGCACCTTAGATCTGTCTTTCACCCTAATTCAGAGGATGTTGTGCTTCACAGAGAGATGATAATCATTGTGAGGTGTGTGCCACTAATAGCTATGTAGTTCCGTTAAATCGTTGCCTTTGTCATTGGGGTGTATTGATATGCATAGGGCAGTCTTCTGTCCTCTGCTACTCTATGTTCTTTTATTGCTGCTTGTTCATGATTTTTAAATGTAACCACTGTGCTCTCAAAAGTGAAAGATTTGAAAGACGCTTGCTGTAGCGAGCCTTTCCCACTCTTTGCCCTGGGGGTGAGAGCAGAGGCAGGGTAGGGCCTGAGGGGAAAAGGCCCACCCAAAATCTGTAAATGCCCACTCAGCAGCGCTGGGTGGGCATTTACAGATACTTTTGTCAATGCAGTGGGCCCAACTACATTAGCTTCGGGCCCCATTTGCTAGACAATCCTGGCTACGCCTCTGGTGCCTCCCACCTCAACAACCCAATTGCCCCTTCAGCCCTTCTTACTCATCTCACAGCACCTCCCATAAGTGAGGAATGCATCTTTTGTTGGTAGATTTCCCTCACGAGGCTTAGCTAGGCCTGCATTCCTTTTCAAAGGGCCGTAGAAGAGAGCAAAAAAGGAAAAGGCATAATAGAGCGGGAAGTAGGTGGAAGACGAGGGGGCAGGGGGGTTGGCAGTAAAAGAAACAGGGCCTGGCCTGGCAGAGAGTTAGAAGTTAGGGAACACAACAATGAGCGAGGGACAAAGAAAGATGTCTCAGGCATGCAGCTCTCTGAGTCTTCCCCACTGTGCCTGCAGAAAGACACTCCCTTTTCCCAGCTACTCCCGGATGGATACTTTTGCCTGGAGAGACAAGAACTAATGTCACTCAGGCAGAGGCTAAACAGAGGGCAGCTGAGCTGGCACACCCCTTCATTTTACTATGCTCCTGGGGTGGCTTCTGGGAGGAAAAAGGCATCAGTATTCCACCAAGATCATCTTCACCTAGGCCACCGTCACTAAGGTTTGCAAAGCAGGCTGTGACACTTTCTGAGGCCCACGTGGGAGAGCACAGATCCTAACCCTAAGTTGTGTGGGTGGCTGTACCAGTGGGGCTGCATAGGACATAGGGCTGTGCCCGTAAGGGCTGTGGTCGCGTTTGGGAGCGTTAGGGACGCGTGGAGGACGCAGGGCGCAGACCTCTGTCCATTTCCCTCCAGGATTAGGCCCTTATTGTCAGTGGTGGAGCCAGACACTCCAAAATTGAGGAAGTTAAAGGCAGAAAGCAGCCCTCTCACTCCCAGGGCAAAGAGGGGGAAAGGCTTGTTACATCAAGAGTCTTTCAAATCTTTCACTTTTGAGAGCAGAGTGCTTACATTTAAGAATCATGACCAAGCAGCAATGAGAAAACATAGAGAAGCAGAGGACAGAAGACTGCCCTGCGCATATCAATACACCCCAATGACAAAGGCAAAGATTTAACTGACCTGCTTAGCTATTAGTGTCTCACACCGCACAATGATTATCATCTTTCCCTGAAGCAAAACATCCTCTGAATTAGGGTGAAAAACAGATCTAAGGTGCCAAAGGAAGGCAACATGGAAATTCAGTTTCCTGCTCTCAGAGGAAGGAGGGTCGACAGCCCAATGGGTTAATGCACCTACTGCAGTCTCCTATGTGTAGCCTGCAGGCGACAAAGTCAGATGCTGGTGAGATGCTGATACAGGTTTACTTGCTATGCAGGGGCCTGTGGTCACCTCGCAGCGCCTCGAGAAGGTGTCCTGTTTGAGTCCCAGTGCTAATATCGCATCAACCGTGACCCGTAGATTGCACTTTTTCCCCTCGTTTTTTTCAGTCAGTTGGGGCCAGAGAGACAAGCTTTTGTATGGGTGTTACCAAGGCCAGTGTGCAGAAAGAAAAGGAACAACTGTTAGTGGCAAAGCAGGTATTGAAGGGGAGCTAGCTGTTGGCTGATCGCGCAGGGCAATGCATCCCCATTTTTCAATAAAAACAAATCTTTTTTTAAACATCCCCAAGGAGATAACAAACATTGGATTAGAACTCAGGTTTCAAGCATTCCAAGACCAAGCACTTACCACTTGAGCCACTAGTGGCTGTGCTTCTGAGAGAAGCTTTCGGGCGTATATATCTTTCTTCTGCATGCCCCTGTAACATACCCATTTGCATTGTGAAACATGTTCATTGAAGCCAACGAGGATAGAACATCTGGCCCCCCGCTCCGCCAAAGTCCAGCTAACTGCCGTAGCCTAGAGGTTAAGTGCTTGGGTTACAGTCCTGCTTTCGCCACATAATCTCCTTGTATAGTTGTGGGAACCCTAACTCCTTCTAAAAGGTTCAGTGGGTATGAAAAGAGGTACCTGGTAAAGAGAGGGTGGAAGACAGCAGAGAGGTGGGACTGTGGAGGCGAGGAAGTGCAGGGTAAATAAAGGAGGAGGCAAGACAGGCTAAAGAGGGAGGTAGGGCCAGATGAATGGGTCCCTGGGGAGAAGAGTAGGTGTTCGGTCAAGATTGGCCTGGGGATGTAGGAGAAAGGAGGCCTGGGGGCAGACAGGGAGTAAGTTGGTGTTTCTGGGGGAGGAGGACCCTGAATTGTGGGGGGGGGTGTAAAAAGGGTCCTAATGTGGGGAAAAGGGGCATTGAGGAGGGAAAGAGGGTGGAATGGACTCCACAATGGGCTGACATTTTTTTTCCTTCCAGTGCTACCTCCCTCTTTAGCCTGCCCCACCTTTGTTTACCCTGCACATACTCTCCTCCATAGTCCCGCCTCTCTGTTTTCTTCCACCCCCCACCAGGGAACCCATGCCATGCCCTTCTAGACCTACCCCCACTCACCCAGCCCTTCCTCCTCTCCACAGGGACCCATTCATCCAGCCCTTCTTCTCCCTTTAGACTGCCCCACCTCCCACCTCCCTCTTTACCCTGCATTTCCTCAGTCCCACCTCTCTGCGTTCTTCCACTCTCCCTTTACCAGGCACCTCTTTTCTTGTGTTCAAGTCATTCCTATGCCGAAAGTAGCGGTACTGCAAGTGAAACTGGGAAGGCATGTTCAGTATGGATTATCTAATTATTCAAGATGAATGGTAGTCAAGGAAGATTTTGGAAACTCAGTGAAGTTAGAAAATGAAGAAGCCTGGAGCAAAGAGAGAGTGGCCAAGTTGCTGAGTGTGAATGAGAGAAGAAAGTTGAGGTATGGAAAATAAAAGGTATTTGCCACATGTCCCTACACAGGTCTGTTGTGTGTTGAGGTGAAGGAAAGGGGATGTGTTGTATCTAGGAACACGTACAATGTCATTAGGTAGTGGAGTGATGATAAGGTAAAGTCGCATCGGTGGAATGAATAGCTGGAAGAAGCTTCTATCGGAATGTAAAATGCGATAGTGAATGGAAGGGAATGTATAGAATGTATTGATTTGAGGGTTGAGAGACGATTCGAGAGCCTGGAAGGTGTGGAAGCTGAGGCTGTTGCGCTAACAAAGCATTAAAAAAAACGTACCCACTGAACCTTTTAGGAGGAGTTTGGGTTCTCACAACTGTACAAGGAGATGATATGCCGAGAGCAGGACCCGAACCCAGGCCCCCCAGTGCTGTAATGCAAGCACTTAACCTCTAGGCCACTGCAGTTAGCTGGTATTTGGTGGAGCGGGGGGCCAGATGTTCTATCCTCGTTGGCTGAAGTGAACATGTTTCCCAATGCAAATGGGTATGCTCATAGGGGCATGCAGAAGAAAGATATATACGCCCAAAATCTACTCTCAGCAGCACACCCACCAGTGGCTCAAGTGGTAAGTGCTTGGTCTTGGGATGCTGGAGACCTGAGTTCTAATCCAATTTCTGGTATCTCCTCAGCAATTTTTTTAAAAAAATGTTTTAATTGAAAATCTGTATGCATTACCCTGCTCGATCAGCCAACAGTTAATGCCCCTTCAATACCTGCATTCCTACTAACAGTTGTGCCTTTGTTTTCTGCACTCTTGCCTTGGGAACACCCATACAAAAGCTTGTCTCCCTGGCCCCAACTGTCTGGAGATACGAGGGGAAAAAGTGTAATCTACGGGTCATGGTTGATACGATATTTGCACTGGGACTCAAACAGGAAACCTTTTCGAGGCGCTGTGAGGTGACCACCGGCCCCTGCATAGCAAGCAAACCTGTATCAGCATCTCACCAGCATCTGACTTTGTCGCCTGCAGGCTACACATAGGAGGCTGCAGTAGGTGCATTAACCCATTGAGCTGTCGACCCTCCTTCCTCTCAGAGCAGGAAACTGAATTTCCATGTTGCCTTCCTTTGGCACCTTAGATCTGTCTTTCACCCTAATTCAGAGGATGTTGTGCTTCACAGAGAGATGATAATCATTGTGAGGTGTGTGCCACTAATAGCTATGTAGTTCCGTTAAATCGTTGCCTTTGTCATTGGGGTGTATTGATATGCATAGGGCAGTCTTCTGTCCTCTGCTACTCTATGTTCTTTTATTGCTGCTTGTTCATGATTTTTAAATGTAACCACTGTGCTCTCAAAAGTGAAAGATTTGAAAGACGCTTGCTGTAGCGAGCCTTTCCCACTCTTTGCCCTGGGGGTGAGAGCAGAGGCAGGGTAGGGCCTGAGGGGAAAAGGCCCACCCAAAATCTGTAAATGCCCACTCAGCAGCGCTGGGTGGGCATTTACAGATACTTTTGTCAATGCAGTGGGCCCAACTACATTAGCTTCGGGCCCCATTTGCTAGACAATCCTGGCTACGCCTCTGGTGCCTCCCACCTCAACAACCCAATTGCCCCTTCAGCCCTTCTTACTCATCTCACAGCACCTCCCATAAGTGAGGAATGCATCTTTTGTTGGTAGATTTCCCTCACGAGGCTTAGCTAGGCCTGCATTCCTTTTCAAAGGGCCGTAGAAGAGAGCAAAAAAGGAAAAGGCATAATAGAGCGGGAAGTAGGTGGAAGACGAGGGGGCAGGGGGGTTGGCAGTAAAAGAAACAGGGCCTGGCCTGGCAGAGAGTTAGAAGTTAGGGAACACAACAATGAGCGAGGGACAAAGAAAGATGTCTCAGGCATGCAGCTCTCTGAGTCTTCCCCACTGTGCCTGCAGAAAGACACTCCCTTTTCCCAGCTACTCCCGGATGGATACTTTTGCCTGGAGAGACAAGAACTAATGTCACTCAGGCAGAGGCTAAACAGAGGGCAGCTGAGCTGGCACACCCCTTCATTTTACTATGCTCCTGGGGTGGCTTCTGGGAGGAAAAAGGCATCAGTATTCCACCAAGATCATCTTCACCTAGGCCACCGTCACTAAGGTTTGCAAAGCAGGCTGTGACACTTTCTGAGGCCCACGTGGGAGAGCACAGATCCTAACCCTAAGTTGTGTGGGTGGCTGTACCAGTGGGGCTGCATAGGACATAGGGCTGTGCCCGTAAGGGCTGTGGTCGCGTTTGGGAGCGTTAGGGACGCGTGGAGGACGCAGGGCGCAGACCTCTGTCCATTTCCCTCCAGGATTAGGCCCTTATTGTCAGTGGTGGAGCCAGACACTCCAAAATTGAGGAAGTTAAAGGCAGAAAGCAGCCCTCTCACTCCCAGGGCAAAGAGGGGGAAAGGCTTGTTACATCAAGAGTCTTTCAAATCTTTCACTTTTGAGAGCAGAGTGCTTACATTTAAGAATCATGACCAAGCAGCAATGAGAAAACATAGAGAAGCAGAGGACAGAAGACTGCCCTGCGCATATCAATACACCCCAATGACAAAGGCAAAGATTTAACTGACCTGCTTAGCTATTAGTGTCTCACACCGCACAATGATTATCATCTTTCCCTGAAGCAAAACATCCTCTGAATTAGGGTGAAAAACAGATCTAAGGTGCCAAAGGAAGGCAACATGGAAATTCAGTTTCCTGCTCTCAGAGGAAGGAGGGTCGACAGCCCAATGGGTTAATGCACCTACTGCAGTCTCCTATGTGTAGCCTGCAGGCGACAAAGTCAGATGCTGGTGAGATGCTGATACAGGTTTACTTGCTATGCAGGGGCCTGTGGTCACCTCGCAGCGCCTCGAGAAGGTGTCCTGTTTGAGTCCCAGTGCTAATATCGCATCAACCGTGACCCGTAGATTGCACTTTTTCCCCTCGTTTTTTTCAGTCAGTTGGGGCCAGAGAGACAAGCTTTTGTATGGGTGTTACCAAGGCCAGTGTGCAGAAAGAAAAGGAACAACTGTTAGTGGCAAAGCAGGTATTGAAGGGGAGCTAGCTGTTGGCTGATCGCGCAGGGCAATGCATCCCCATTTTTCAATAAAAACAAATCTTTTTTTAAACATCCCCAAGGAGATAACAAACATTGGATTAGAACTCAGGTTTCAAGCATTCCAAGACCAAGCACTTACCACTTGAGCCACTAGTGGCTGTGCTTCTGAGAGAAGCTTTCGGGCGTATATATCTTTCTTCTGCATGCCCCTGTAACATACCCATTTGCATTGTGAAACATGTTCATTGAAGCCAACGAGGATAGAACATCTGGCCCCCCGCTCCGCCAAAGTCCAGCTAACTGCCGTAGCCTAGAGGTTAAGTGCTTGGGTTACAGTCCTGCTTTCGCCACATAATCTCCTTGTATAGTTGTGGGAACCCTAACTCCTTCTAAAAGGTTCAGTGGGTATGAAAAGAGGTACCTGGTAAAGAGAGGGTGGAAGACAGCAGAGAGGTGGGACTGTGGAGGCGAGGAAGTGCAGGGTAAATAAAGGAGGAGGCAAGACAGGCTAAAGAGGGAGGTAGGGCCAGATGAATGGGTCCCTGGGGAGAAGAGTAGGTGTTCGGTCAAGATTGGCCTGGGGATGTAGGAGAAAGGAGGCCTGGGGGCAGACAGGGAGTAAGTTGGTGTTTCTGGGGGAGGAGGACCCTGAATTGTGGGGGGGGGTGTAAAAAGGGTCCTAATGTGGGGAAAAGGGGCATTGAGGAGGGAAAGAGGGTGGAATGGACTCCACAATGGGCTGACATTTTTTTTCCTTCCAGTGCTACCTCCCTCTTTAGCCTGCCCCACCTTTGTTTACCCTGCACATACTCTCCTCCATAGTCCCGCCTCTCTGTTTTCTTCCACCCCCCACCAGGGAACCCATGCCATGCCCTTCTAGACCTACCCCCACTCACCCAGCCCTTCCTCCTCTCCACAGGGACCCATTCATCCAGCCCTTCTTCTCCCTTTAGACTGCCCCACCTCCCACCTCCCTCTTTACCCTGCATTTCCTCAGTCCCACCTCTCTGCGTTCTTCCACTCTCCCTTTACCAGGCACCTCTTTTCTTGTGTTCAAGTCATTCCTATGCCGAAAGTAGCGGTACTGCAAGTGAAACTGGGAAGGCATGTTCAGTATGGATTATCTAATTATTCAAGATGAATGGTAGTCAAGGAAGATTTTGGAAACTCAGTGAAGTTAGAAAATGAAGAAGCCTGGAGCAAAGAGAGAGTGGCCAAGTTGCTGAGTGTGAATGAGAGAAGAAAGTTGAGGTATGGAAAATAAAAGGTATTTGCCACATGTCCCTACACAGGTCTGTTGTGTGTTGAGGTGAAGGAAAGGGGATGTGTTGTATCTAGGAACACGTACAATGTCATTAGGTAGTGGAGTGATGATAAGGTAAAGTCGCTTCGGTGGAATGAATAGCTGGAAGAAGCTTCTATCGGAATGTAAAATGCGATAGTGAATGGAAGGGAATGTATAGAATGTATTGATTTGAGGGTTGAGAGACGATTCGAGAGCCTGGAAGGTGTGGAAGCTGAGGCTGTTGCGCTAACAAAGCATTAAAAAAAACGTACCCACTGAACCTTTTAGGAGGAGTTTGGGTTCTCACAACTGTACAAGGAGATGATATGCCGAGAGCAGGACCCGAACCCAGGCCCCCCAGTGCTGTAATGCAAGCACTTAACCTCTAGGCCACTGCAGTTAGCTGGTATTTGGTGGAGCGGGGGGCCAGATGTTCTATCCTCGTTGGCTGAAGTGAACATGTTTCCCAATGCAAATGGGTATGCTCATAGGGGCATGCAGAAGAAAGATATATACGCCCAAAATCTACTCTCAGCAGCACACCCACCAGTGGCTCAAGTGGTAAGTGCTTGGTCTTGGGATGCTGGAGACCTGAGTTCTAATCCAATTTCTGGTATCTCCTCAGCAATTTTTTTAAAAAAATGTTTTAATTGAAAATCTGTATGCATTACCCTGCTCGATCAGCCAACAGTTAATGCCCCTTCAATACCTGCATTCCTACTAACAGTTGTGCCTTTGTTTTCTGCACTCTTGCCTTGGGAACACCCATACAAAAGCTTGTCTCCCTGGCCCCAACTGTCTGGAGATACGAGGGGAAAAAGTGTAATCTACGGGTCATGGTTGATACGATATTTGCACTGGGACTCAAACAGGAAACCTTTTCGAGGCGCTGTGAGGTGACCACCGGCCCCTGCATAGCAAGCAAACCTGTATCAGCATCTCACCAGCATCTGACTTTGTCGCCTGCAGGCTACACATAGGAGGCTGCAGTAGGTGCATTAACCCATTGAGCTGTCGACCCTCCTTCCTCTCAGAGCAGGAAACTGAATTTCCATGTTGCCTTCCTTTGGCACCTTAGATCTGTCTTTCACCCTAATTCAGAGGATGTTGTGCTTCACAGAGAGATGATAATCATTGTGAGGTGTGTGCCACTAATAGCTATGTAGTTCCGTTAAATCGTTGCCTTTGTCATTGGGGTGTATTGATATGCATAGGGCAGTCTTCTGTCCTCTGCTACTCTATGTTCTTTTATTGCTGCTTGTTCATGATTTTTAAATGTAACCACTGTGCTCTCAAAAGTGAAAGATTTGAAAGACGCTTGCTGTAGCGAGCCTTTCCCACTCTTTGCCCTGGGGGTGAGAGCAGAGGCAGGGTAGGGCCTGAGGGGAAAAGGCCCACCCAAAATCTGTAAATGCCCACTCAGCAGCGCTGGGTGGGCATTTACAGATACTTTTGTCAATGCAGTGGGCCCAACTACATTAGCTTCGGGCCCCATTTGCTAGACAATCCTGGCTACGCCTCTGGTGCCTCCCACCTCAACAACCCAATTGCCCCTTCAGCCCTTCTTACTCATCTCACAGCACCTCCCATAAGTGAGGAATGCATCTTTTGTTGGTAGATTTCCCTCACGAGGCTTAGCTAGGCCTGCATTCCTTTTCAAAGGGCCGTAGAAGAGAGCAAAAAAGGAAAAGGCATAATAGAGCGGGAAGTAGGTGGAAGACGAGGGGGCAGGGGGGTTGGCAGTAAAAGAAACAGGGCCTGGCCTGGCAGAGAGTTAGAAGTTAGGGAACACAACAATGAGCGAGGGACAAGGAAAGATGTCTCAGGCATGCAGCTCTCTGAGTCTTCCCCACTGTGCCTGCAGAAAGACACTCCCTTTTCCCAGCTACTCCCGGATGGATACTTTTGCCTGGAGAGACAAGAACTAATGTCACTCAGGCAGAGGCTAAACAGAGGGCAGCTGAGCTGGCACACCCCTTCATTTTACTATGCTCCTGGGGTGGCTTCTGGGAGGAAAAAGGCATCAGTATTCCACCAAGATCATCTTCACCTAGGCCACCGTCACTAAGGTTTGCAAAGCAGGCTGTGACACTTTCTGAGGCCCACGTGGGAGAGCACAGATCCTAACCCTAAGTTGTGTGGGTGGCTGTACCAGTGGGGCTGCATAGGACATAGGGCTGTGCCCGTAAGGGCTGTGGTCGCGTTTGGGAGCGTTAGGGACGCGTGGAGGACGCAGGGCGCAGACCTCTGTCCATTTCCCTCCAGGATTAGGCCCTTATTGTCAGTGGTGGAGCCAGACACTCCAAAATTGAGGAAGTTAAAGGCAGAAAGCAGCCCTCTCACTCCCAGGGCAAAGAGGGGGAAAGGCTTGTTACATCAAGAGTCTTTCAAATCTTTCACTTTTGAGAGCAGAGTGCTTACATTTAAGAATCATGACCAAGCAGCAATGAGAAAACATAGAGAAGCAGAGGACAGAAGACTGCCCTGCGTATATCAATACACCCCAATGACAAAGGCAAAGATTTAACTGACCTGCTTAGCTATTAGTGTCTCACACCGCACAATGATTATCATCTTTCCCTGAAGCAAAACATCCTCTGAATTAGGGTGAAAAACAGATCTAAGGTGCCAAAGGAAGGCAACATGGAAATTCAGTTTCCTGCTCTCAGAGGAAGGAGGGTCGACAGCCCAATGGGTTAATGCACCTACTGCAGTCTCCTATGTGTAGCCTGCAGGCGACAAAGTCAGATGCTGGTGAGATGCTGATACAGGTTTACTTGCTATGCAGGGGCCTGTGGTCACCTCGCAGCGCCTCGAGAAGGTGTCCTGTTTGAGTCCCAGTGCTAATATCGTATCAACCGTGACCCGTAGATTGCACTTTTTCCCCTCGTTTTTTTCAGTCAGTTGGGGCCAGAGAGACAAGCTTTTGTATGGGTGTTACCAAGGCCAGTGTGCAGAAAGAAAAGGAACAACTGTTAGTGGCAAAGCAGGTATTGAAGGGGAGCTAGCTGTTGGCTGATCGCGCAGGGCAATGCATCCCCATTTTTCAATAAAAACAAATCTTTTTTTAAACATCCCCAAGGAGATAACAAACATTGGATTAGAACTCAGGTTTCAAGCATTCCAAGACCAAGCACTTACCACTTGAGCCACTAGTGACTGTGCTTCTGAAAGAAGCTTTCGGGCGTATATATCTTTCTTCTGCATGCCCCTGTGAACATACCCATTTGCATTGTGAAACATGTTCATTGAAGCCAACGAGGATAGAACATCTGGCCCCCCGCTCCGCCAAAGTCCAGCTAACTGCAGTAGCCTAGAGGTTAAGTGCTTGGATTACAGTCCTGCTTTCGCCACATAATCTCCTTGTATAGTTGTGGGAACCCTAACTCCTTCTAAAAGGTTCAGTGGGTATGAAAAGAGGTACCTGGTAAAGAGATGGTGGAAGACAGCAGAGAGGTGGGACTGTGGAGGCGAGGAAGTGCAGGGTAAATAAAGGAGGAGGCGAGATAGGCTAAAGAGGGAGGTAGGGCCAGATGAATGGGTCCCTGGGGAGAAGAGTAGGTGTTCGGTCAAGATTGGCCTGGGGATGTAGGAGAAAGGAGGCCTGGGGGCAGACAGGGAGTAAGTTGGTGTTTCTGGGGGAGGAGGACCCTGAATTGTGGGGGGGGGTGTAAAAAGGGTCCTAATGTGGGGAAAAGGGGCATTGAGGAGGGAAAGAGGGTGGAATGGACTCCACAATGGGCTGACATTTTTTTTCCTTCCAGTGCTACCTCCCTCTTTAGCCTGCCCCACCTTTGTTTACCCTGCACATACTCTCCCCCATAGTCCCGCCTCTCTGTTTTCTTCCACCCCCCCCACCAGGGAACCCATGGCTTGCCCTTCTAGACATACCTCCACTCACCCAGCCCTTCCTCCTCTCCACAGGGACCCATTCATCCAGCCCTTCTTCTCCCTTTAGACTGCCCCACCTCCCACCTCCCTCTTTACCCTGCATTTCCTCAGTCCCACCTCTCTGCGTTCTTCCACTCTCCCTTTACCAGGCACCTCTTTTCTTGTGTTCAAGTCATTCCTATGCCGAAAGTAGCGGTACTGCAAGTGAAACTGGGAAGGCATGTTCAGTATGGATTATCTAATTATTCAAGATGAATGGTAGTCAAGGAAGATTTTGGAAACTCAGTGAAGTTAGAAAATGAAGAAGCCTGGAGCAAAGAGAGAGTGGCCAAGTTGCTGAGTGTGAATGAGAGAAGAAAGTTGAGGTATGGAAAATAAAAGGTATTTGCCACATGTCCCTACACAGGTCTGTTGTGTGTTCAGGTGAAGGAAAGGGGATGTGTTGTATCTAGGAACACGTACAATGTCATTAGGTAGTGGAGTGATGATAAGGTAAAGTCGCTTCGGTGGAATGAATAGCTGGAAGAAGCTTCTATCGGAATGTAAAATGCGATAGTGAATGGAAGGGAATGTATAGAATGTATTGATTTGAGGGTTGAGAGACGATTCGAGAGCCTGGAAGGTGTGGAAGCTGAGGCTGTTGCGCTAACAAAGCATTAAAAAAAACGTACCCACTGAACCTTTTAGGAGGAGTTTGGGTTCTCACAACTGTACAAGGAGATGATATGCCGAGAGCAGGACCCGAACCCAGGCCCCCCAGTGCTGTAATGCAAGCACTTAACCTCTAGGCCACTGCAGTTAGCTGGTATTTGGTGGAGCGGGGGGCCAGATGTTCTATCCTCGTTGGCTGAAGTGAACATGTTTCCCAATGCAAATGGGTATGCTCATAGGGGCATGCAGAAGAAAGATATATACGCCCAAAATCTACTCTCAGCAGCACACCCACCAGTGGCTCAAGTGGTAAGTGCTTGGTCTTGGGATGCTGGAGACCTGAGTTCTAATCCAATTTCTGGTATCTCCTCAGCAATTTTTTTAAAAAAATGTTTTAATTGAAAATCTGTATGCATTACCCTGCTCGATCAGCCAACAGTTAATGCCCCTTCAATACCTGCATTCCTACTAACAGTTGTGCCTTTGTTTTCTGCACTCTTGCCTTGGGAACACCCATACAAAAGCTTGTCTCCCTGGCCCCAACTGTCTGGAGATACGAGGGGAAAAAGTGTAATCTACGGGTCATGGTTGATACGATATTTGCACTGGGACTCAAACAGGAAACCTTTTCGAGGCGCTGTGAGGTGACCACCGGCCCCTGCATAGCAAGCAAACCTGTATCAGCATCTCACCAGCATCTGACTTTGTCGCCTGCAGGCTACACATAGGAGGCTGCAGTAGGTGCATTAACCCATTGAGCTGTCGACCCTCCTTCCTCTCAGAGCAGGAAACTGAATTTCCATGTTGCCTTCCTTTGGCACCTTAGATCTGTCTTTCACCCTAATTCAGAGGATGTTGTGCTTCACAGAGAGATGATAATCATTGTGAGGTGTGTGCCACTAATAGCTATGTAGTTCCATTAAATCGTTGCCTTTGTCATTGGGGTGTATTGATATGCATAGGGCAGTCTTCTGTCCTCTGCTACTCTATGTTCTTTTATTGCTGCTTGTTCATGATTTTTAAATGTAACCACTGTGCTCTCAAAAGTGAAAGATTTGAAAGACGCTTGCTGTAGCGAGCCTTTCCCACTCTTTGCCCTGGGGGTGAGAGCAGAGGCAGGGTAGGGCCTGAGGGGAAAAGGCCCACCCAAAATCTGTAAATGCCCACTCAGCAGCGCTGGGTGGGCATTTACAGATACTTTTGTCAATGCAGTGGGCCCAACTACATTAGCTTCGGGCCCCATTTGCTAGACAATCCTGGCTACGCCTCTGGTGCCTCCCACCTCAACAACCCAATTGCCCCTTCAGCCCTTCTTACTCATCTCACAGCACCTCCCATAAGTGAGGAATGCATCTTTTGTTGGTAGATTTCCCTCACGAGGCTTAGCTAGGCCTGCATTCCTTTTCAAAGGGCCGTAGAAGAGAGCAAAAAAGGAAAAGGCATAATAGAGCGGGAAGTAGGTGGAAGACGAGGGGGCAGGGGGGTTGGCAGTAAAAGAAACAGGGCCTGGCCTGGCAGAGAGTTAGAAGTTAGGGAACACAACAATGAGCGAGGGACAAAGAAAGATGTCTCAGGCATGCAGCTCTCTGAGTCTTCCCCACTGTGCCTGCAGAAAGACACTCCCTTTTCCCAGCTACTCCCGGATGGATACTTTTGCCTGGAGAGACAAGAACTAATGTCACTCAGGCAGAGGCTAAACAGAGGGCAGCTGAGCTGGCACACCCCTTCATTTTACTATGCTCCTGGGGTGGCTTCTGGGAGGAAAAAGGCATCAGTATTCCACCAAGATCATCTTCACCTAGGCCACCGTCACTAAGGTTTGCAAAGCAGGCTGTGACACTTTCTGAGGCCCACGTGGGAGAGCACAGATCCTAACCCTAAGTTGTGTGGGTGGCTGTACCAGTGGGGCTGCATAGGACATAGGGCTGTGCCCGTAAGGGCTGTGGTCGCGTTTGGGAGCGTTAGGGACGCGTGGAGGACGCAGGGCGCAGACCTCTGTCCATTTCCCTCCAGGATTAGGCCCTTATTGTCAGTGGTGGAGCCAGACACTCCAAAATTGAGGAAGTTAAAGGCAGAAAGCAGCCCTCTCACTCCCAGGGCAAAGAGGGGGAAAGGCTTGTTACATCAAGAGTCTTTCAAATCTTTCACTTTTGAGAGCAGAGTGCTTACATTTAAGAATCATGACCAAGCAGCAATGAGAAAACATAGAGAAGCAGAGGACAGAAGACTGCCCTGCGCATATCAATACACCCCAATGACAAAGGCAAAGATTTAACTGACCTGCTTAGCTATTAGTGTCTCACACCGCACAATGATTATCATCTTTCCCTGAAGCAAAACATCCTCTGAATTAGGGTGAAAAACAGATCTAAGGTGCCAAAGGAAGGCAACATGGAAATTCAGTTTCCTGCTCTCAGAGGAAGGAGGGTCGACAGCCCAATGGGTTAATGCACCTACTGCAGTCTCCTATGTGTAGCCTGCAGGCGACAAAGTCAGATGCTGGTGAGATGCTGATACAGGTTTACTTGCTATGCAGGGGCCTGTGGTCACCTCGCAGCGCCTCGAGAAGGTGTCCTGTTTGAGTCCCAGTGCTAATATCGCATCAACCGTGACCCGTAGATTGCACTTTTTCCCCTCGTTTTTTTCAGTCAGTTGGGGCCAGAGAGACAAGCTTTTGTATGGGTGTTACCAAGGCCAGTGTGCAGAAAGAAAAGGAACAACTGTTAGTGGCAAAGCAGGTATTGAAGGGGAGCTAGCTGTTGGCTGATCGCGCAGGGCAATGCATCCCCATTTTTCAATAAAAACAAATCTTTTTTTAAACATCCCCAAGGAGATAACAAACATTGGATTAGAACTCAGGTTTCAAGCATTCCAAGACCAAGCACTTACCACTTGAGCCACTAGTGGCTGTGCTTCTGAGAGAAGCTTTCGGGCGTATATATCTTTCTTCTGCATGCCCCTGTGAACATACCCATTTGCATTGTGAAACATGTTCATTGAAGCCAACGAGGATAGAACATCTGGCCCCCCGCTCCGCCAAAGTCCAGCTAACTGCCGTAGCCTAGAGGTTAAGTGCTTGGGTTACAGTCCTGCTTTCGCCACATAATCTCCTTGTATAGTTGTGGGAACCCTAACTCCTTCTAAAAGGTTCAGTGGGTATGAAAAGAGGTACCTGGTAAAGAGAGGGTGGAAGACAGCAGAGAGGTGGGACTGTGGAGGCGAGGAAGTGCAGGGTAAATAAAGGAGGAGGCAAGACAGGCTAAAGAGGGAGGTAGGGCCAGATGAATGGGTCCCTGGGGAGAAGAGTAGGTGTTCGGTCAAGATTGGCCTGGGGATGTAGGAGAAAGGAGGCCTGGGGGCAGACAGGGAGTAAGTTGGTGTTTCTGGGGGAGGAGGACCCTGAATTGTGGGGGGGGGTGTAAAAAGGGTCCTAATGTGGGGAAAAGGGGCATTGAGGAGGGAAAGAGGGTGGAATGGACTCCACAATGGGCTGACATTTTTTTTCCTTCCAGTGCTACCTCCCTCTTTAGCCTGCCCCACCTTTGTTTACCCTGCACATACTCTCCTCCATAGTCCCGCCTCTCTGTTTTCTTCCACCCCCCACCAGGGAACAAATGCCATGCCCTTCTAGACCTACCCCCACTCACCCAGCCCTTCCTCCTCTCCACAGGGACCCATTCATCCAGCCCTTCTTCTCCCTTTAGACTGCCCCACCTCCCACCTCCCTCTTTACCCTGCATTTCCTCAGTCCCACCTCTCTGCGTTCTTCCACTCTCCCTTTACCAGGCACCTCTTTTCTTGTGTTCAAGTCATTCCTATGCCGAAAGTAGCGGTACTGCAAGTGAAACTGGGAAGGCATGTTCAGTATGGATTATCTAATTATTCAAGATGAATGGTAGTCAAGGAAGATTTTGGAAACTCAGTGAAGTTAGAAAATGAAGAAGCCTGGAGCAAAGAGAGAGTGGCCAAGTTGCTGAGTGTGAATGAGAGAAGAAAGTTGAGGTATGGAAAATAAAAGGTATTTGCCACATGTCCCTACACAGGTCTGTTGTGTGTTCAGGTGAAGGAAAGGGGATGTGTTGTATCTAGGAACACGTACAATGTCATTAGGTAGTGGAGTGATGATAAGGTAAAGTCGCTTCGGTGGAATGAATAGCTGGAAGAAGCTTCTATCGGAATGTAAAATGCGATAGTGAATGGAAGGGAATGTATAGAATGTATTGATTTGAGGGTTGAGAGACGATTCGAGAGCCTGGAAGGTGTGGAAGCTGAGGCTGTTGCGCTAACAAAGCATTAAAAAAAACGTACCCACTGAACCTTTTAGGAGGAGTTTGGGTTCTCACAACTGTACAAGGAGATGATATGCCGAGAGCAGGACCCGAACCCAGGCCCCCCAGTGCTGTAATGCAAGCACTTAACCTCTAGGCCACTGCAGTTAGCTGGTATTTGGTGGAGCAGGGGGCCAGATGTTCTATCCTCGTTGGCTGAAGTGAACATGTTTCCCAATGCAAATGGGTATGCTCATAGGGGCATGCAGAAGAAAGATATATACGCCCAAAATCTACTCTCAGCAGCACACCCACCAGTGGCTCAAGTGGTAAGTGCTTGGTCTTGGGATGCTGGAGACCTGAGTTCTAATCCAATTTCTGGTATCTCCTCAGCAATTTTTTTAAAAAAATGTTTTAATTGAAAATCTGTATGCATTACCCTGCTCGATCAGCCAACAGTTAATGCCCCTTCAATACCTGCATTCCTACTAACAGTTGTGCCTTTGTTTTCTGCACTCTTGCCTTGGGAACACCCATACAAAAGCTTGTCTCCCTGGCCCCAACTGTCTGGAGATACGAGGGGAAAAAGTGTAATCTACGGGTCATGGTTGATACGATATTTGCACTGGGACTCAAACAGGAAACCTTTTCGAGGCGCTGTGAGGTGACCACCGGCCCCTGCATAGCAAGCAAACCTGTATCAGCATCTCACCAGCATCTGACTTTGTCGCCTGCAGGCTACACATAGGAGGCTGCAGTAGGTGCATTAACCCATTGAGCTGTCGACCCTCCTTCCTCTCAGAGCAGGAAACTGAATTTCCATGTTGCCTTCCTTTGGCACCTTAGATCTGTCTTTCACCCTAATTCAGAGGATGTTGTGCTTCAGGCGACAAAGTCAGATGCTGGTGAGATGCTGATACAGGTTTACTTGCTATGCAGGGGCCTGTGGTCACCTCGCAGCGCCTCGAGAAGGTGTCCTGTTTGAGTCCCAGTGCTAATATCGTATCAACCGTGACCCGTAGATTGCACTTTTTCCCCTCGTTTTTTTCAGTCAGTTGGGGCCAGAGAGACAAGCTTTTGTATGGGTGTTACCAAGGCCAGTGTGCAGAAAGAAAAGGAACAACTGTTAGTGGCAAAGCAGGTATTGAAGGGGAGCTAGCTGTTGGCTGATCGCGCAGGGCAATGCATCCCCATTTTTCAATAAAAACAAATCTTTTTTTAAACATCCCCAAGGAGATAACAAACATTGGATTAGAACTCAGGTTTCAAGCATTCCAAGACCAAGCACTTACCACTTGAGCCACTAGTGACTGTGCTTCTGAAAGAAGCTTTCGGGCGTATATATCTTTCTTCTGCATGCCCCTGTGAACATACCCATTTGCATTGTGAAACATGTTCATTGAAGCCAACGAGGATAGAACATCTGGCCCCCCGCTCCGCCAAAGTCCAGCTAACTGCAGTAGCCTAGAGGTTAAGTGCTTGGGTTACAGTCCTGCTTTCGCCACATAATCTCCTTGTATAGTTGTGGGAACCCTAACTCCTTCTAAAAGGTTCAGTGGGTATGAAAAGAGGTACCTGGTAAAGAGATGGTGGAAGACAGCAGAGAGGTGGGACTGTGGAGGCGAGGAAGTGCAGGGTAAATAAAGGAGGAGGCGAGATAGGCTAAAGAGGGAGGTAGGGCCAGATGAATGGGTCCCTGGGGAGAAGAGTAGGTGTTCGGTCAAGATTGGCCTGGGGATGTAGGAGAAAGGAGGCCTGGGGGCAGACAGGGAGTAAGTTGGTGTTTCTGGGGGAGGAGGACCCTGAATTGTGGGGGGGGGTGTAAAAAGGGTCCTAATGTGGGGAAAAGGGGCATTGAGGAGGGAAAGAGGGTGGAATGGACTCCACAATGGGCTGACATTTTTTTTCCTTCCAGTGCTACCTCCCTCTTTAGCCTGCCCCACCTTTGTTTACCCTGCACATACTCTCCCCCATAGTCCCGCCTCTCTGTTTTCTTCCACCCCCCCCACCAGGGAACCCATGGCTTGCCCTTCTAGACATACCTCCACTCACCCAGCCCTTCCTCCTCTCCACAGGGACCCATTCATCCAGCCCTTCTTCTCCCTTTAGACTGCCCCACCTCCCACCTCCCTCTTTACCCTGCATTTCCTCAGTCCCACCTCTCTGCGTTCTTCCACTCTCCCTTTACCAGGCACCTCTTTTCTTGTGTTCAAGTCATTCCTATGCCGAAAGTAGCGGTACTGCAAGTGAAACTGGGAAGGCATGTTCAGTATGGATTATCTAATTATTCAAGATGAATGGTAGTCAAGGAAGATTTTGGAAACTCAGTGAAGTTAGAAAATGAAGAAGCCTGGAGCAAAGAGAGAGTGGCCAAGTTGCTGAGTGTGAATGAGAGAAGAAAGTTGAGGTATGGAAAATAAAAGGTATTTGCCACATGTCCCTACACAGGTCTGTTGTGTGTTCAGGTGAAGGAAAGGGGATGTGTTGTATCTAGGAACACGTACAATGTCATTAGGTAGTGGAGTGATGATAAGGTAAAGTCGCTTCGCTGGAATGAATAGCTGGAAGAAGCTTCTATCGGAATGTAAAATGCGATAGTGAATGGAAGGGAATGTATAGAATGTATTGATTTGAGGGTTGAGAGACGATTCGAGAGCCTGGAAGGTGTGGAAGCTGAGGCTGTTGCGCTAACAAAGCATTAAAAAAAACGTACCCACTGAACCTTTTAGGAGGAGTTTGGGTTCTCACAACTGTACAAGGAGATGATATGCCGAGAGCAGGACCCGAACCCAGGCCCCCCAGTGCTGTAATGCAAGCACTTAACCTCTAGGCCACTGCAGTTAGCTGGTATTTTGTGGAGCGGGGGGCCAGATGTTCTATCCTCGTTGGCTGAAGTGAACATGTTTCCCAATGCAAATGGGTATGCTCATAGGGGCATGCAGAAGAAAGATATATACGCCCAAAATCAACTCTTAGAAGCACACCCACCAGTGGCTCAAGTGGTAAGTGCTTGGTCTTGGGATGCTAGAGACCTGAGTTCTAATCCAATGTCTGGTATCTCCTCAGCATTTTTTAAAAAAAAATGTTTTAATTGAAAATGTGTATGCATTACCCTGCTCGATCAGCCAACAGTTAATGCCCCTTCAATACCTGCATTCCTACTAACAGTTGTGTCTTTGTTTTCTGCACTCTTGCCTTGGGAACACCCATACAAAAGCTTGTCTCCCTGGCCCCAACTGTCTGGAGATACGAGGGGAAAAAGTGTAATCTACGGGTCATGGTTGATACGATATTTGCACTGGGACTCAAACAGGAAACCTTTTCGAGGCGCTGTGAGGTGACCACCGGCCCCTGCATAGCAAGCAAACCTGTATCAGCATCTCACCAGCATCTGACTTTGTCGCCTGCAGGCTACACATAGGAGGCTGCAGTAGGTGCATTAACCCATTGAGCTGTCGACCCTCCTTCCTCTCAGAGCAGGAAACTGAATTTCCATGTTGCCTTCCTTTGGCACCTTAGATCTGTCTTTCACCCTAATTCAGAGGATGTTGTGCTTCACAGAGAGATGATAATCATTGTGAGGTGTGTGCCACTAATAGCTATGTAGTTCCGTTAAATCGTTGCCTTTGTCATTGGGGTGTATTGATATGCATAGGGCAGTCTTCTGTCCTCTGCTACTCTATGTTCTTTTATTGCTGCTTGTTCATGATTTTTAAATGTAACCACTGTGCTCTCAAAAGTGAAAGATTTGAAAGACGCTTGCTGTAGCGAGCCTTTCCCACTCTTTGCCCTGGGGGTGAGAGCAGAGGCAGGGTAGGGCCTGAGGGGAAAAGGCCCACCCAAAATCTGTAAATGCCCACTCAGCAGCGCTGGGTGGGCATTTACAGATACTTTTGTCAATGCAGTGGGCCCAACTACATTAGCTTCGGGCCCCATTTGCTAGACAATCCTGGCTACGCCTCTGGTGCCTCCCACCTCAACAACCCAATTGCCCCTTCAGCCCTTCTTACTCATCTCACAGCACCTCCCATAAGTGAGGAATGCATCTTTTGTTGGTAGATTTCCCTCACGAGGCTTAGCTAGGCCTGCATTCCTTTTCAAAGGGCCGTAGAAGAGAGCAAAAAAGGAAAAGGCATAATAGAGCGGGAAGTAGGTGGAAGACGAGGGGGCAGGGGGGTTGGCAGTAAAAGAAACAGGGCCTGGCCTGGCAGAGAGTTAGAAGTTAGGGAACACAACAATGAGCGAGGGACAAGGAAAGATGTCTCAGGCATGCAGCTCTCTGAGTCTTCCCCACTGTGCCTGCAGAAAGACACTCCCTTTTCCCAGCTACTCCCGGATGGATACTTTTGCCTGGAGAGACAAGAACTAATGTCACTCAGGCAGAGGCTAAACAGAGGGCAGCTGAGCTGGCACACCCCTTCATTTTACTATGCTCCTTGGGTGGCTTCTGGGAGGAAAAAGGCATCAGTATTCCACCAAGATCATCTTCACCTAGGCCACCGTCACTAAGGTTTGCAAAGCAGGCTGTGACACTTTCTGAGGCCCACGTGGGAGAGCACAGATCCTAACCCTAAGTTGTGTGGGTGGCTGTACCAGTGGGGCTGCATAGGACATAGGGCTGTGCCCGTAAGGGCTGTGGTCGCGTTTGGGAGCGTTAGGGACGCGTGGAGGACGCAGGGCGCAGACCTCTGTCCATTTCCCTCCAGGATTAGGCCCTTATTGTCAGTGGTGGAGCCAGACACTCCAAAATTGAGGAAGTTAAAGGCAGAAAGCAGCCCTCTCACTCCCAGGGCAAAGAGGGGGAAAGGCTTGTTACATCAAGAGTCTTTCAAATCTTTCACTTTTGAGAGCAGAGTGCTTACATTTAAGAATCATGACCAAGCAGCAATGAGAAAACATAGAGAAGCAGAGGACAGAAGACTGCCCTGCGCATATCAATACACCCCAATGACAAAGGCAAAGATTTAACTGACCTGCTTAGCTATTAGTGTCTCACACCGCACAATGATTATCATCTTTCCCTGAAGCAAAACATCCTCTGAATTAGGGTGAAAAACAGATCTAAGGTGCCAAAGGAAGGCAACATGGAAATTCAGTTTCCTGCTCTCAGAGGAAGGAGGGTCGACAGCCCAATGGGTTAATGCACCTACTGCAGTCTCCTATGTGTAGCCTGCAGGCGACAAAGTCAGATGCTGGTGAGATGCTGATACAGGTTTACTTGCTATGCAGGGGCCTGTGGTCACCTCGCAGCGCCTCGAGAAGGTGTCCTGTTTGAGTCCCAGTGCTAATATCGCATCAACCGTGACCCGTAGATTGCACTTTTTCCCCTCGTTTTTTTCAGTCAGTTGGGGCCAGAGAGACAAGCTTTTGTATGGGTGTTACCAAGGCCAGTGTGCAGAAAGAAAAGGAACAACTGTTAGTGGCAAAGCAGGTATTGAAGGGGAGCTAGCTGTTGGCTGATCGCGCAGGGCAATGCATCCCCATTTTTCAATAAAAACAAATCTTTTTTTAAACATCCCCAAGGAGATAACAAACATTGGATTAGAACTCAGGTTTCAAGCATTCCAAGACCAAGCACTTACCACTTGAGCCACTAGTGGCTGTGCTTCTGAGAGAAGCTTTCGGGCGTATATATCTTTCTTCTGCATGCCCCTGTGAACATACCCATTTGCATTGTGAAACATGTTCATTGAAGCCAACGAGGATAGAACATCTGGCCCCCCGCTCCGCCAAAGTCCAGCTAACTGCCGTAGCCTAGAGGTTAAGTGCTTGGGTTACAGTCCTGCTTTCGCCACATAATCTCCTTGTATAGTTGTGGGAACCCTAACTCCTTCTAAAAGGTTCAGTGGGTATGAAAAGAGGTACCTGGTAAAGAGAGGGTGGAAGACAGCAGAGAGGTGGGACTGTGGAGGCGAGGAAGTGCAGGGTAAATAAAGGAGGAGGCAAGACAGGCTAAAGAGGGAGGTAGGGCCAGATGAATGGGTCCCTGGGGAGAAGAGTAGGTGTTCGGTCAAGATTGGCCTGGGGATGTAGGAGAAAGGAGGCCTGGGGGCAGACAGGGAGTAAGTTGGTGTTTCTGGGGGAGGAGGACCCTGAATTGTGGGGGGGGGTGTAAAAAGGGTCCTAATGTGGGGAAAAGGGGCATTGAGGAGGGAAAGAGGGTGGAATGGACTCCACAATGGGCTGACATTTTTTTTCCTTCCAGTGCTACCTCCCTCTTTAGCCTGCCCCACCTTTGTTTACCCTGCACATACTCTCCTCCATAGTCCCGCCTCTCTGTTTTCTTCCACCCCCCACCAGGGAACAAATGCCATGCCCTTCTAGACCTACCCCCACTCACCCAGCCCTTCCTCCTCTCCACAGGGACCCATTCATCCAGCCCTTCTTCTCCCTTTAGACTGCCCCACCTCCCACCTCCCTCTTTACCCTGCATTTCCTCAGTCCCACCTCTCTGCGTTCTTCCACTCTCCCTTTACCAGGCACCTCTTTTCTTGTGTTCAAGTCATTCCTATGCCGAAAGTAGCGGTACTGCAAGTGAAACTGGGAAGGCATGTTCAGTATGGATTATCTAATTATTCAAGATGAATGGTAGTCAAGGAAGATTTTGGAAACTCAGTGAAGTTAGAAAATGAAGAAGCCTGGAGCAAAGAGAGAGTGGCCAAGTTGCTGAGTGTGAATGAGAGAAGAAAGTTGAGGTATGGAAAATAAAAGGTATTTGCCACATGTCCCTACACAGGTCTGTTGTGTGTTCAGGTGAAGGAAAGGGGATGTGTTGTATCTAGGAACACGTACAATGTCATTAGGTAGTGGAGTGATGATAAGGTAAAGTCGCTTCGGTGGAATGAATAGCTGGAAGAAGCTTCTATCGGAATGTAAAATGCGATAGTGAATGGAAGGGAATGTATAGAATGTATTGATTTGAGGGTTGAGAGACGATTCGAGAGCCTGGAAGGTGTGGAAGCTGAGGCTGTTGCGCTAACAAAGCATTAAAAAAAACGTACCCACTGAACCTTTTAGGAGGAGTTTGGGTTCTCACAACTGTACAAGGAGATGATATGCCGAGAGCAGGACCCGAACCCAGGCCCCCCAGTGCTGTAATGCAAGCACTTAACCTCTAGGCCACTGCAGTTAGCTGGTATTTGGTGGAGCGGGGGGCCAGATGTTCTATCCTCGTTGGCTGAAGTGAACATGTTTCCCAATGCAAATGGGTATGCTCATAGGGGCATGCAGAAGAAAGATATATACGCCCAAAATCTACTCTCAGCAGCACACCCACCAGTGGCTCAAGTGGTAAGTGCTTGGTCTTGGGATGCTGGAGACCTGAGTTCTAATCCAATTTCTGGTATCTCCTCAGCAATTTTTTTAAAAAAATGTTTTAATTGAAAATCTGTATGCATTACCCTGCTCGATCAGCCAACAGTTAATGCCCCTTCAATACCTGCATTCCTACTAACAGTTGTGCCTTTGTTTTCTGCACTCTTGCCTTGGGAACACCCATACAAAAGCTTGTCTCCCTGGCCCCAACTGTCTGGAGATACGAGGGGAAAAAGTGTAATCTACGGGTCATGGTTGATACGATATTTGCACTGGGACTCAAACAGGAAACCTTTTCGAGGCGCTGTGAGGTGACCACCGGCCCCTGCATAGCAAGCAAACCTGTATCAGCATCTCACCAGCATCTGACTTTGTCGCCTGCAGGCTACACATAGGAGGCTGCAGTAGGTGCATTAACCCATTGAGCTGTCGACCCTCCTTCCTCTCAGAGCAGGAAACTGAATTTCCATGTTGCCTTCCTTTGGCACCTTAGATCTGTCTTTCACCCTAATTCAGAGGATGTTGTGCTTCAGGCGACAAAGTCAGATGCTGGTGAGATGCTGATACAGGTTTACTTGCTATGCAGGGGCCTGTGGTCACCTCGCAGCGCCTCGAGAAGGTGTCCTGTTTGAGTCCCAGTGCTAATATCGTATCAACCGTGACCCGTAGATTGCACTTTTTCCCCTCGTTTTTTTCAGTCAGTTGGGGCCAGAGAGACAAGCTTTTGTATGGGTGTTACCAAGGCCAGTGTGCAGAAAGAAAAGGAACAACTGTTAGTGGCAAAGCAGGTATTGAAGGGGAGCTAGCTGTTGGCTGATCGCGCAGGGCAATGCATCCCCATTTTTCAATAAAAACAAATCTTTTTTTAAACATCCCCAAGGAGATAACAAACATTGGATTAGAACTCAGGTTTCAAGCATTCCAAGACCAAGCACTTACCACTTGAGCCACTAGTGACTGTGCTTCTGAAAGAAGCTTTCGGGCGTATATATCTTTCTTCTGCATGCCCCTGTGAACATACCCATTTGCATTGTGAAACATGTTCATTGAAGCCAACGAGGATAGAACATCTGGCCCCCCGCTCCGCCAAAGTCCAGCTAACTGCAGTAGCCTAGAGGTTAAGTGCTTGGGTTACAGTCCTGCTTTCGCCACATAATCTCCTTGTATAGTTGTGGGAACCCTAACTCCTTCTAAAAGGTTCAGTGGGTATGAAAAGAGGTACCTGGTAAAGAGATGGTGGAAGACAGCAGAGAGGTGGGACTGTGGAGGCGAGGAAGTGCAGGGTAAATAAAGGAGGAGGCGAGATAGGCTAAAGAGGGAGGTAGGGCCAGATGAATGGGTCCCTGGGGAGAAGAGTAGGTGTTCGGTCAAGATTGGCCTGGGGATGTAGGAGAAAGGAGGCCTGGGGGCAGACAGGGAGTAAGTTGGTGTTTCTGGGGGAGGAGGACCCTGAATTGTGGGGGGGGGTGTAAAAAGGGTCCTAATGTGGGGAAAAGGGGCATTGAGGAGGGAAAGAGGGTGGAATGGACTCCACAATGGGCTGACATTTTTTTTCCTTCCAGTGCTACCTCCCTCTTTAGCCTGCCCCACCTTTGTTTACCCTGCACATACTCTCCCCCATAGTCCCGCCTCTCTGTTTTCTTCCACCCCCCCCACCAGGGAACCCATGGCTTGCCCTTCTAGACATACCTCCACTCACCCAGCCCTTCCTCCTCTCCACAGGGACCCATTCATCCAGCCCTTCTTCTCCCTTTAGACTGCCCCACCTCCCACCTCCCTCTTTACCCTGCATTTCCTCAGTCCCACCTCTCTGCGTTCTTCCACTCTCCCTTTACCAGGCACCTCTTTTCTTGTGTTCAAGTCATTCCTATGCCGAAAGTAGCGGTACTGCAAGTGAAACTGGGAAGGCATGTTCAGTATGGATTATCTAATTATTCAAGATGAATGGTAGTCAAGGAAGATTTTGGAAACTCAGTGAAGTTAGAAAATGAAGAAGCCTGGAGCAAAGAGAGAGTGGCCAAGTTGCTGAGTGTGAATGAGAGAAGAAAGTTGAGGTATGGAAAATAAAAGGTATTTGCCACATGTCCCTACACAGGTCTGTTGTGTGTTCAGGTGAAGGAAAGGGGATGTGTTGTATCTAGGAACACGTACAATGTCATTAGGTAGTGGAGTGATGATAAGGTAAAGTCGCTTCGCTGGAATGAATAGCTGGAAGAAGCTTCTATCGGAATGTAAAATGCGATAGTGAATGGAAGGGAATGTATAGAATGTATTGATTTGAGGGTTGAGAGACGATTCGAGAGCCTGGAAGGTGTGGAAGCTGAGGCTGTTGCGCTAACAAAGCATTAAAAAAAACGTACCCACTGAACCTTTTAGGAGGAGTTTGGGTTCTCACAACTGTACAAGGAGATGATATGCCGAGAGCAGGACCCGAACCCAGGCCCCCCAGTGCTGTAATGCAAGCACTTAACCTCTAGGCCACTGCAGTTAGCTGGTATTTTGTGGAGCGGGGGGCCAGATGTTCTATCCTCGTTGGCTGAAGTGAACATGTTTCCCAATGCAAATGGGTATGCTCATAGGGGCATGCAGAAGAAAGATATATACGCCCAAAATCAACTCTTAGAAGCACACCCACCAGTGGCTCAAGTGGTAAGTGCTTGGTCTTGGGATGCTAGAGACCTGAGTTCTAATCCAATGTCTGGTATCTCCTCAGCATTTTTTAAAAAAAAATGTTTTAATTGAAAATGTGTATGCATTACCCTGCTCGATCAGCCAACAGTTAATGCCCCTTCAATACCTGCATTCCTACTAACAGTTGTGTCTTTGTTTTCTGCACTCTTGCCTTGGGAACACCCATACAAAAGCTTGTCTCCCTGGCCCCAACTGTCTGGAGATACGAGGGGAAAAAGTGTAATCTACGGGTCATGGTTGATACGATATTTGCACTGGGACTCAAACAGGAAACCTTTTCGAGGCGCTGTGAGGTGACCACCGGCCCCTGCATAGCAAGCAAACCTGTATCAGCATCTCACCAGCATCTGACTTTGTCGCCTGCAGGCTACACATAGGAGGCTGCAGTAGGTGCATTAACCCATTGAGCTGTCGACCCTCCTTCCTCTCAGAGCAGGAAACTGAATTTCCATGTTGCCTTCCTTTGGCACCTTAGATCTGTCTTTCACCCTAATTCAGAGGATGTTGTGCTTCACAGAGAGATGATAATCATTGTGAGGTGTGTGCCACTAATAGCTATGTAGTTCCGTTAAATCGTTGCCTTTGTCATTGGGGTGTATTGATATGCATAGGGCAGTCTTCTGTCCTCTGCTACTCTATGTTCTTTTATTGCTGCTTGTTCATGATTTTTAAATGTAACCACTGTGCTCTCAAAAGTGAAAGATTTGAAAGACGCTTGCTGTAGCGAGCCTTTCCCACTCTTTGCCCTGGGGGTGAGAGCAGAGGCAGGGTAGGGCCTGAGGGGAAAAGGCCCACCCAAAATCTGTAAATGCCCACTCAGCAGCGCTGGGTGGGCATTTACAGATACTTTTGTCAATGCAGTGGGCCCAACTACATTAGCTTCGGGCCCCATTTGCTAGACAATCCTGGCTACGCCTCTGGTGCCTCCCACCTCAACAACCCAATTGCCCCTTCAGCCCTTCTTACTCATCTCACAGCACCTCCCATAAGTGAGGAATGCATCTTTTGTTGGTAGATTTCCCTCACGAGGCTTAGCTAGGCCTGCATTCCTTTTCAAAGGGCCGTAGAAGAGAGCAAAAAAGGAAAAGGCATAATAGAGCGGGAAGTAGGTGGAAGACGAGGGGGCAGGGGGGTTGGCAGTAAAAGAAACAGGGCCTGGCCTGGCAGAGAGTTAGAAGTTAGGGAACACAACAATGAGCGAGGGACAAGGAAAGATGTCTCAGGCATGCAGCTCTCTGAGTCTTCCCCACTGTGCCTGCAGAAAGACACTCCCTTTTCCCAGCTACTCCCGGATGGATACTTTTGCCTGGAGAGACAAGAACTAATGTCACTCAGGCAGAGGCTAAACAGAGGGCAGCTGAGCTGGCACACCCCTTCATTTTACTATGCTCCTTGGGTGGCTTCTGGGAGGAAAAAGGCATCAGTATTCCACCAAGATCATCTTCACCTAGGCCACCGTCACTAAGGTTTGCAAAGCAGGCTGTGACACTTTCTGAGGCCCACGTGGGAGAGCACAGATCCTAACCCTAAGTTGTGTGGGTGGCTGTACCAGTGGGGCTGCATAGGACATAGGGCTGTGCCCGTAAGGGCTGTGGTCGCGTTTGGGAGCGTTAGGGACGCGTGGAGGACGCAGGGCGCAGACCTCTGTCCATTTCCCTCCAGGATTAGGCCCTTATTGTCAGTGGTGGAGCCAGACACTCCAAAATTGAGGAAGTTAAAGGCAGAAAGCAGCCCTCTCACTCCCAGGGCAAAGAGGGGGAAAGGCTTGTTACATCAAGAGTCTTTCAAATCTTTCACTTTTGAGAGCAGAGTGCTTACATTTAAGAATCATGACCAAGCAGCAATGAGAAAACATAGAGAAGCAGAGGACAGAAGACTGCCCTGCGCATATCAATACACCCCAATGACAAAGGCAAAGATTTAACTGACCTGCTTAGCTATTAGTGTCTCACACCGCACAATGATTATCATCTTTCCCTGAAGCAAAACATCCTCTGAATTAGGGTGAAAAACAGATCTAAGGTGCCAAAGGAAGGCAACATGGAAATTCAGTTTCCTGCTCTCAGAGGAAGGAGGGTCGACAGCCCAATGGGTTAATGCACCTACTGCAGTCTCCTATGTGTAGCCTGCAGGCGACAAAGTCAGATGCTGGTGAGATGCTGATACAGGTTTACTTGCTATGCAGGGGCCTGTGGTCACCTCGCAGCGCCTCGAGAAGGTGTCCTGTTTGAGTCCCAGTGCTAATATCGCATCAACCGTGACCCGTAGATTGCACTTTTTCCCCTCGTTTTTTTCAGTCAGTTGGGGCCAGAGAGACAAGCTTTTGTATGGGTGTTACCAAGGCCAGTGTGCAGAAAGAAAAGGAACAACTGTTAGTGGCAAAGCAGGTATTGAAGGGGAGCTAGCTGTTGGCTGATCGCGCAGGGCAATGCATCCCCATTTTTCAATAAAAACAAATCTTTTTTTAAACATCCCCAAGGAGATAACAAACATTGGATTAGAACTCAGGTTTCAAGCATTCCAAGACCAAGCACTTACCACTTGAGCCACTAGTGGCTGTGCTTCTGAGAGAAGCTTTCGGGCGTATATATCTTTCTTCTGCATGCCCCTGTGAACATACCCATTTGCATTGTGAAACATGTTCATTGAAGCCAACGAGGATAGAACATCTGGCCCCCCGCTCCGCCAAAGTCCAGCTAACTGCCGTAGCCTAGAGGTTAAGTGCTTGGGTTACAGTCCTGCTTTCGCCACATAATCTCCTTGTATAGTTGTGGGAACCCTAACTCCTTCTAAAAGGTTCAGTGGGTATGAAAAGAGGTACCTGGTAAAGAGAGGGTGGAAGACAGCAGAGAGGTGGGACTGTGGAGGCGAGGAAGTGCAGGGTAAATAAAGGAGGAGGCAAGACAGGCTAAAGAGGGAGGTAGGGCCAGATGAATGGGTCCCTGGGGAGAAGAGTAGGTGTTCGGTCAAGATTGGCCTGGGGATGTAGGAGAAAGGAGGCCTGGTGGCAGACAGGGAGTAAGTTGGTGTTTCTGGGGGAGGAGGACCCTGAATTGTGGGGGGGGGGTGTAAAAAGGGTCCTAATGTGGGGAAAAGGGGCATCGAGGAGGGAAGAGGGTGGAATGGACTCCACAATGGGCTGACATTTTTTTTCCTTCCAGTGCTACCTCCCTCTTTAGCCTGCCCCACCTTTGTTTACCCTGCACATACTCTCCTCCATAGTCCCGCCTCTCTGTTTTCTTCCACCCCCCACCAGGGAACCCATGCCATGCCCTTCTAGACCTACCCCCACTCACCCAGCCCTTCCTCCTCTCCACAGGGACCCATTCATCCAGCCCTTCTTCTCCCTTTAGACTGCCCCACCTCCCACCACCCTCTTTACCCTGCATTTCCTCAGTCCCACCTCTCTGCGTTCTTCCACTCTCCCTTTACCAGGCACCTCTTTTCTTGTGTTCAAGTCATTCCTATGCCGAAAGTAGCGGTACTGCAAGTGAAACTGGGAAGGCATGTTCAGTATGGATTATCTAATTATTCAAGATGAATGGTAGTCAAGGAAGATTTTGGAAACTCAGTGAAGTTAGAAAATGAAGAAGCCTGGAGCAAAGAGAGAGTGGCCAAGTTGCTGAGTGTGAATGAGAGAAGAAAGTTGAGGTATGGAAAATAAAAGGTATTTGCCACATGTCCCTACACAGGTCTGTTGTGTGTTCAGGTGAAGGAAAGGGGATGTGTTGTATCTAGGAACACGTACAATGTCATTAGGTAGTGGAGTGATGATAAGGTAAAGTCGCTTCGGTGGAATGAATAGCTGGAAGAAGCTTCTATCGGAATGTAAAATGCGATAGTGAATGGAAGGGAATGTATAGAATGTATTGATTTGAGGGTTGAGAGACGATTCGAGAGCCTGGAAGGTGTGGAAGCTGAGGCTGTTGCGCTAACAAAGCATTAAAAAAAACGTACCCACTGAACCTTTTAGGAGGAGTTTGGGTTCTCACAACTGTACAAGGAGATGATGTGCCGAGAGCAGGACCCGAACCCAGGCCCCCCAGTGCTGTAATGCAAGAACTTAACCTCTAGGCCACTGCAGTTAGCTGGTATTTGGTGGAGCGGGGGGCCAGATGTTCTATCCTCGTTGGCTGAAGTGAACATGTTTCCCAATGCAAATGGGTATGCTCATAGGGGCATGCAGAAGAAAGATATATACGCCCAAAATCTACTCTCAGAAGCACACCCACCAGTGGCTCAAGTGGTAAGTGCTTGGTCTTGGGATGCTGGAGACCTGAGTTCTAATCCAATGTCTGGTATCTCCTCAGCATTTTTTAAAAAAAAATGTTTTAATTGAAAATGTGTATGCATTACCCTGCTCGATCAGCCAACAGTTAATGCCCCTTCAATACCTGCATTCCTACTAACAGTTGTGCCTTTGTTTTCTGCACTCTTGCCTTGGGAACACCCATACAAAAGCTTGTCTCCCTGGCCCCAACTGTCTGGAGATACGAGGGGAAAAAGTGTAATCTACGGGTCATGGTTGATACGATATTTGCACTGGGACTCAAACAGGAAACCTTTTCGAGGCGCTGTGAGGTGACCACCGGCCCCTGCATAGCAAGCAAACCTGTATCAGCATCTCACCAGCATCTGACTTTGTCGCCTGCAGGCTACACATAGGAGGCTGCAGTAGGTGCATTAACCCATTGAGCTGTCGACCCTCCTTCCTCTCAGAGCAGGAAAATGAATTTCCATGTTGCCTTCCTTTGGCACCTTAGATCTGTCTTTCACCCTAATTCAGAGGATGTTGTGCTTCACAGAGAGATGATAATCATTGTGAGGTGTGTGCCACTAATAGCTATGTAGTTCCGTTAAATCGTTGCCTTTGTCATTGGGGTGTATTGATATGCACAGGGCAGTCTTCTGTCCTCTGCTACTCTATGTTCTTTTATTGCTGCTTGTTCATGATTTTTAAATGTAACCACTGTGCTCTCAAAAGTGAAAGATTTGAAAGACTCTTGCTGTAGCGAGCCTTTCCCACTGTTTGCCCTGGGGGTGAGAGCAGAGGCAGGGTAGGGCCTGAGGGGAAAAGGCCCACCCAAAATCTGTAAATGCCCACTCAGCAGCGCTGGGTGGGCATTTACAGATACTTTTGTCAATGCAGTGGGCCCAACTACATTAGCTTCGGGCCCCATTTGCTAGACAATCCTGGCTACGCCTCTGGTGCCTCCCACCTCAACAACCCAATTGCCCCTTCAGCCTTTCTTACTCATCTCACAGCACCTCCCATAAGTGAGGAATGCATCTTTGTTGGTAGATTTCCCTCACGAGGCTTAGCTAGGCCTGCATTCCTTTTCAAAGGGCCGTAGAAGAGAGCAAAAAAGGAAAAGGCATAATAGAGCGGGAAGTAGGTGGAAGACGAGGGGGCAGGGGGGTTGGCAGTAAAAGAAACAGGGCCTGGCCTGGCAGAGAGTTAGAAGTTAGGGAACACAACAATGAGCGAGGGACAAGGAAAGATGTCTCAGGCATGCAGCTCTCTGAGTCTTCCCCACTGTGCCTGCAGAAAGACACTCCCTTTTCCCAGCTACTCCCGGATGGATACTTTTGCCTGGAGAGACCAGAACTAATGTCACTCAGGCAGAGGCTAAACAGAGGGCAGCTGAGCAGGCACACCCCTTCATTTTACTATGCTCCTGGGGCGGCTTCTGGGAGGAAAAAGGCATCAGTATTCCACCAAGATCATCTTCACCTAGGCCACCGTCACTAAGGTTTGCAAAGCAGGCTGTGACACTTTCTGAGGCCCACGTGGGAGAGCACAGATCCTAACCCTAAGTTGTGTGGGTGGCTGTACCAGTGGGGCTGCATAGGACATAGGGCTGTGCCCGTAAGGGCTGTGGTCGCGTTTGGGAGCGTTAGGGACGCGTGGAGGACGCAGGGCGCAGACCTCTGTCCATTTCCCTCCAGGATTAGGCCCTTATTGTCAGTGGTGGAGCCAGACACTCCAAAATTGAGGAAGTTAAAGGCAGAAAGCAGCCCTCTCACTCCCAGGGCAAAGAGGGGGAAAGGCTTGTTACATCAAGAGTCTTTCAAATCTTTCACTTTTGAGAGCAGAGTGCTTACATTTAAGAATCATGACCAAGCAGCAATGAGAAAACATAGAGAAGCAGAGGACAGAAGACTGCCCTGCGCATATCAATACACCCCAATGACAAAGGCAAAGATTTAACTGACCTGCTTAGCTATAAGTGTCTCACACCGCACAATGATTATCATCTTTCCCTGAAGCAAAACATCCTCTGAATTAGGGTGAAAAACAGATCTAAGGTGCCAAAGGAAGGCAACATGGAAATTCAGTTTCCTGCTCTCAGAGGAAGGAGGGTCGACAGCCCAATGGGTTAATGCACCTACTGCAGTCTCCTATGTGTAGCCTGCAGGCGACAAAGTCAGATGCTGGTGAGATGCTGATACAGGTTTACTTGCTATGCAGGGGCCTGTGGTCACCTCGCAGCGCCTCGAGAAGGTGTCCTGTTTGAGTCCCAGTGCTAATATCGTATCAACCGTGACCCGTAGATTGCACTTTTTCCCCTCGTTTTTTTCAGTCAGTTGGGGCCAGAGAGACAAGCTTTTGTATGGGTGTTACCAAGGCCAGTGTGCAGAAAGAAAAGGAACAACTGTTAGTGGCAAAGCAGGTATTGAAGGGGAGCTAGCTGTTGGCTGATCGCGCAGGGCAATGCATCCCCATTTTTCAATAAAAACAAATCTTTTTTTAAACATCCCCGGGGAGATAACAAACATTGGATTAGAAGTCAGGTTTCAAGCATTCCAAGACCAAGCACTTACCACTTGAGCCACTAGTGACTGTGCTTCTGAAAGAAGCTTTCGGGCGTATATATCTTTCTTCTGCATGCCCCTGTGAACATACCCATTTGCATTGTGAAACATGTTCATTGAAGCCAACGAGGATAGAACATCTGGCCCCCCGCTCCGCCAAAGTCCAGCTAACTGCAGTAGCCTAGAGGTTAAGTGCTTGGGTTACAGTCCTGCTTTCGCCACATAATCTCCTTGTATAGTTGTGGGAACCCTAACTCCTTCTAAAAGGTTCAGTGGGTATGAAAAGAGGTACCTGGTAAAGAGATGGTGGAAGACAGCAGAGAGGTGGGACTGTGGAGGCGAGGAAGTGCAGAGTAAATAAAGGAGGAGGCGAGATAGGCTAAAGAGGGAGGTAGGGCCAGATGAATGGGTCCCTGGGGAGAAGAGTAGGTGTTCGGTCAAGATTGGCCTGGGGATGTAGGAGAAAGGAGGCCTGGGGGCAGACAGGGAGTAAGTTGGTGTTTCTGGGGGAGGAGGACCCTGAATTGTGGGGGGGGTGTAAAAAGGGTCCTAATGTGGGGAAAAGGGGCATTGAGGAGGGAAAGAGGGTGGAATGGACTCCACAATGGGCTGACATTTTTTTTCCTTCCAGTGCTACCTCCCTCTTTAGCCTGCCCCACCTTTGTTTACCCTGCACATACTCTCCCCCATAGTCCCGCCTCTCTGTTTTCTTCCACCCCCCCCACCAGGGAACCCATGGCTTGCCCTTCTAGACATACCTCCACTCACCCAGCCCTTCCTCCTCTCCACAGGGACCCATTCATCCAGCCCTTCTTCTCCCTTTAGACTGCCCCACCTCCCACCTCCCTCTTTACCCTGCATTTCCTCAGTCCCACCTCTCTGCGTTCTTCCACTCTCCCTTTACCAGGCACCTCTTTTCTTGTGTTCAAGTCATTCCTATGCCGAAAGTAGCGGTACTGCAAGTGAAACTGGGAAGGCATGTTCAGTATGGATTATCTAATTATTCAAGATGAATGGTAGTCAAGGAAGATTTTGGAAACTCAGTGAAGTTAGAAAATGAAGAAGCCTGGAGCAAAGAGAGAGTGGCCAAGTTGCTGAGTGTGAATGAGAGAAGAAAGTTGAGGTATGGAAAATAAAAGGTATTTGCCACATGTCCCTACACAGGTCTGTTGTGTGTTCAGGTGAAGGAAAGGGGATGTGTTGTATCTAGGAACACGTACAATGTCATTAGGTAGTGGAGTGATGATAAGGTAAAGTCGCTTCGGTGGAATGAATAGCTGGAAGAAGCTTCTATCGGAATGTAAAATGCGATAGTGAATGGAAGGGAATGTATAGAATGTATTGATTTGAGGGTTGAGAGACGATTCGAGAGCCTGGAAGGTGTGGAAGCTGAGGCTGTTGCGCTAACAAAGCATTAAAAAAAACGTACCCACTGAACCTTTTAGGAGGAGTTTGGGTTCTCACAACTGTACAAGGAGATGATATGCCGAGAGCAGGACCCGAACCCAGGCCCCCCAGTGCTGTAATGCAAGCACTTAACCTCTAGGCCACTGCAGTTAGCTGGTATTTGGTGGAGCGGGGGGCCAGATGTTCTATCCTCGTTGGCTGAAGTGAACATGTTTCCCAATGCAAATGGGTATGCTCATAGGGGCATGCAGAAGAAAGATATATACGCCCAAAATCAACTCTTAGAAGCACACCCACCAGTGGCTCAAGTGGTAAGTGCTTGGTCTTGGGATGCTGGAGACCTGAGTTCTAATCCAATGTCTGGTATCTCCTCAGCATTTTTTAAAAAAAAATGTTTTAATTGAAAATGTGTATGCATTACCCTGCTCGATCAGCCAACAGTTAATGCCCCTTCAATACCTGCATTCCTACTAACAGTTGTGTCTTTGTTTTCTGCACTCTTGCCTTGGGAACACCCATACAAAAGCTTGTCTCCCTGGCCCCAACTGTCTGGAGATACGAGGGGAAAAAGTGTAATCTACGGGTCATGGTTGATACGATATTTGCACTGGGACTCAAACAGGAAACCTTTTCGAGGCGCTGTGAGGTGACCACCGGCCCCTGCATAGCAAGCAAACCTGTATCAGCATCTCACCAGCATCTGACTTTGTCGCCTGCAGGCTACACATAGGAGGCTGCAGTAGGTGCATTAACCCATTGAGCTGTCGACCCTCCTTCCTCTCAGAGCAGGAAACTGAATTTCCATGTTGCCTTCCTTTGGCACCTTAGATCTGTCTTTCACCCTAATTCAGAGGATGTTGTGCTTCACAGAGAGATGATAATCATTGTGAGGTGTGTGCCACTAATAGCTATGTAGTTCCGTTAAATCGTTGCCTTTGTCATTGGGGTGTATTGATATGCATAGGGCAGTCTTCTGTCCTCTGCTACTCTATGTTCTTTTATTGCTGCTTGTTCATGATTTTTAAATGTAACCACTGTGCTCTCAAAAGTGAAAGATTTGAAAGACGCTTGCTGTAGCGAGCCTTTCCCACTCTTTGCCCTGGGGGTGAGAGCAGAGGCAGGGTAGGGCCTGAGGGGAAAAGGCCCACCCAAAATCTGTAAATGCCCACTCAGCAGCGCTGGGTGGGCATTTACAGATACTTTTGTCAATGCAGTGGGCCCAACTACATTAGCTTCGGGCCCCATTTGCTAGACAATCCTGGCTACGCCTCTGGTGCCTCCCACCTCAACAACCCAATTGCCCCTTCAGCCCTTCTTACTCATCTCACAGCACCTCCCATAAGTGAGGAATGCATCTTTTGTTGGTAGATTTCCCTCACGAGGCTTAGCTAGGCCTGCATTCCTTTTCAAAGGGCCGTAGAAGAGAGCAAAAAAGGAAAAGGCATAATAGAGCGGGAAGTAGGTGGAAGACGAGGGGGCAGGGGGGTTGGCAGTAAAAGAAACAGGGCCTGGCCTGGCAGAGAGTTAGAAGTTAGGGAACACAACAATGAGCGAGGGACAAGGAAAGATGTCTCAGGCATGCAGCTCTCTGAGTCTTCCCCACTGTGCCTGCAGAAAGACACTCCCTTTTCCCAGCTACTCCCGGATGGATACTTTTGCCTGGAGAGACAAGAACTAATGTCACTCAGGCAGAGGCTAAACAGAGGGCAGCTGAGCTGGCACACCCCTTCATTTTACTATGCTCCTGGGGTGGCTTCTGGGAGGAAAAAGGCATCAGTATTCCACCAAGATCATCTTCACCTAGGCCACCGTCACTAAGGTTTGCAAAGCAGGCTGTGACACTTTCTGAGGCCCACGTGGGAGAGCACAGATCCTAACCCTAAGTTGTGTGGGTGGCTGTACCAGTGGGGCTGCATAGGACATAGGGCTGTGCCCGTAAGGGCTGTGGTCGCGTTTGGGAGCGTTAGGGACGCGTGGAGGACGCAGGGCGCAGACCTCTGTCCATTTCCCTCCAGGATTAGGCCCTTATTGTCAGTGGTGGAGCCAGACACTCCAAAATTGAGGAAGTTAAAGGCAGAAAGCAGCCCTCTCACTCCCAGGGCAAAGAGGGGGAAAGGCTTGTTACATCAAGAGTCTTTCAAATCTTTCACTTTTGAGAGCAGAGTGCTTACATTTAAGAATCATGACCAAGCAGCAATGAGAAAACATAGAGAAGCAGAGGACAGAAGACTGCCCTGCGCATATCAATACACCCCAATGACAAAGGCAAAGATTTAACTGACCTGCTTAGCTATTAGTGTCTCACACCGCACAATGATTATCATCTTTCCCTGAAGCAAAACATCCTCTGAATTAGGGTGAAAAACAGATCTAAGGTGCCAAAGGAAGGCAACATGGAAATTCAGTTTCCTGCTCTCAGAGGAAGGAGGGTCGACAGCCCAATGGGTTAATGCACCTACTGCAGTCTCCTATGTGTAGCCTGCAGGCGACAAAGTCAGATGCTGGTGAGATGCTGATACAGGTTTACTTGCTATGCAGGGGCCTGTGGTCACCTCGCAGCGCCTCGAGAAGGTGTCCTGTTTGAGTCCCAGTGCTAATATCGTATCAACCGTGACCCGTAGATTGCACTTTTTCCCCTCGTTTTTTTCAGTCAGTTGGGGCCAGAGAGACAAGCTTTTGTATGGGTGTTACCAAGGCCAGTGTGCAGAAAGAAAAGGAACAACTGTTAGTGGCAAAGCAGGTATTGAAGGGGAGCTAGCTGTTGGCTGATCGCGCAGGGCAATGCATCCCCATTTTTCAATAAAAACAAATCTATTTTTAAACATCCCCAAGGAGATAACAAACATTGGATTAGAACTCAGGTTTCAAGCATTCCAAGACCAAGCACTTACCACTTGAGCCACTAGTGGCTGTGCTTCTGAGAGAAGCTTTCGGGCGTATATATCTTTCTTCTGCATGCCCCTGTGAACATACCCATTTGCATTGTGAAACATGTTCATTGAAGCCAACGAGGATAGAACATCTGGCCCCCCGCTCCGCCAAAGTCCAGCTAACTGCAGTAGCCTAGAGGTTAAGTGCTTGGGTTACAGCGCTGGGGGCCTGGGTTCGAGTCCTGCTTTCGCCACATAATCTCCTTGTATAGTTGTGGGAACCCTAACTCCTTCTAAAAGGTTCAGTGGGTATGAAAAGAGGTACCTGGTAAAGAGAGGGTGGAAGAAAGCAGAGAGGTGGGACTGTGGAGGCGAGGAAGTGCAGGGTAAATAAAGGAGGAGGCGAGGCAGGCTAAAGAGGGAGGTAGGGCCAGATGAATGGGTCCCTGGGGCGAAGAGTAGCTGTTGGGTCAAGATTGGCCTGGGGATGTAGGAGTAAGGAGGCCTGGGGGCAGACAGGGAGTAAGTTGGTATTTCTGGGGGAGGAGGACCCTGAATTGTGGGGGGGGTGTAAAAAGGGTCCTAATGTGGGGAAAAGGGGCATTGAGGAGGGAAAGAGGGTGGAATGGACTCCACAATGGGCTGACATTTTTTTTCCTTCCAGTGCTACCTCCCTCTTTAGCCTGCCCCACCTTTGTTTACCCTGCACATACTCTCCTCCATAGTCCTGCCTCTCTGTTTTCTTCCACCCCCCACCAGGGAACCCATGCCATGCCCTTCTAGACCTACCCCCACTCACCCAGCCCTTCCTCCTCTCCACAGGGACCCATTCATCCAGCCCTTCTTCTCCCTTTAGACTGCCCCACCTCCCACCTCCCTCTTTACCCTGCATTTCCTCAGTCCCACCTCTCTGCGTTCTTCCACTCTCCCTTTACCAGGCACCTCTTTTCTTGTGTTCAAGTCATTCCTATGCCGAAAGTAGCGGTACTGCAAGTGAAACTGGGAAGGCATGTTCAGTATGGATTATCTAATTATTCAAGATGAATGGTAGTCAAGGAAGATTTTGGAAACTCAGTGAAGTTAGAAAATGAAGAAGCCTGGAGCAAAGAGAGAGTGGCCAAGTTGCTGAGTGTGAATGAGAGAAGAAAGTTGAGGTATGGAAAATAAAAGGTATTTGCCACATGTCCCTACACAGGTCTGTTGTGTGTTCAGGTGAAGGAAAGGGGATGTGTTGTATCTAGGAACACGTACAATGTCATTAGGTAGTGGAGTGATGATAAGGTAAAGTCGCTTCGGTGGAATGAATAGCTGGAAGAAGCTTCTATCGGAATGTAAAATGCGATAGTGAATGGAAGGGAATGTATAGAATGTATTGATTTGAGGGTTGAGAGACGATTCGAGAGCCTGGAAGGTGTGGAAGCTGAGGCTGTTGCGCTAACAAAGCATTAAAAAAAACGTACCCACTGAACCTTTTAGGAGGAGTTTGGGTTCTCACAACTGTACAAGGAGATGATGTGCCGAGAGCAGGACCCGAACCCAGGCCCCCCAGTGCTGTAATACAAGCACTTAACCTCTAGGCCACTGCAGTTAGCTGGTATTTGGTGGAGCGGGGGGCCAGATGTTCTATCCTCGTTGGCTGAAGTGAACATGTTTCCCAATGCAAATGGGTATGCTCATAGGGGCATGCAGAAGAAAGATATATACGCCCAAAATCTACTCTCAGAAGCACACCCACCAGTGGCTCAAGTGGTAAGTGCTTGGTCTTGGGATGCTGGAGACCTGAGTTCTAATCCAATTTCTGGTATCTCCTCAGCATTTTTTTAAAAAAAATGTTTTAATTGAAAATGTGTATGCATTACCCTGCTCGATCAGCCAACAGTTAATGCCCCTTCAATACCTGCATTCCTACTAACAGTTGTGCCTTTGTTTTCTGCACTCTTGCCTTGGGAACACCCATACAAAAGCTTGTCTCCCTGGCCCCAACTGTCTGGAGATACAAGGGGAAAAAGTGTAATCTACGGGTCATGGTTGATACGATATTTGCACTGGGACTCAAACAGGAAACCTTTTCGAGGCGCTGTGAGGTGACCACCGGCCCCTGCATAGGAAGCAAACCTGTATCAGCATCTCACCAGCATCTGACTTTGTCGCCTGCAGGCTACACATAGGAGGCTGCAGTAGGTGCATTAACCCATTGAGCTGTCGACCCTCCTTCCTCTCAGAGCAGGAAACTGAATTTCCATGTTGCCTTCCTTTGGCACCTTAGATCTGTCTTTCACCCTAATTCAGAGGATGTTGTGCTTCACAGAGAGATGATAATCATTGTGAGGTGTGTGCCACTAATAGCTATGTAGTTCCGTTAAATCGTTGCCTTTGTCATTGGGGTGTATTGATATGCACAGGGCAGTCTTCTGTCCTCTGCTACTCTATGTTCTTTTATTGCTGCTTGTTCATGATTTTTAAATGTAACCACTGTGCTCTCAAAAGTGAAAGATTTGAAAGACTCTTGCTGTAGCGAGCCTTTCCCACTGTTTGCCCTGGGGGTGAGAGCAGAGGCAGGGTAGGGCCTGAGGGGAAAAGGCCCACCCAAAATCTGTAAATGCCCACTCAGCAGCGCTGGGTGGGCATTTACAGATACTTTTGTCAATGCAGTGGGCCCAACTACATTAGCTTCGGGCCCCATTTGCTAGACAATCCTGGCTACGCCTCTGGTGCCTCCCACCTCAACAACCCAATTGCCCCTTCAGCCCTTCTTACTTATCTCACAGCACCTCCCATAAGTGAGGAATGCATCTTTGTTGGTAGATTTCCCTCACGAGGCTTAGCTAGGCCTGCATTCCTTTTCAAAGGGCCGTAGAAGAGAGCAAAAAAGGAAAAGGCATAATAGAGCGGGAAGTAGGTGGAAGACGAGGGGGCAGGGGGGTTGGCAGTAAAAGAAACAGGGCCTGGCCTGGCAGAGAGTTAGAAGTTAGGGAACACAACAATGAGCGAGGGACAAGGAAAGATGTCTCAGGCATGCAGCTCTCTGAGTCTTCCCCACTGTGCCTGCAGAAAGACACTCCCTTTTCCCAGCTACTCCCGGATGGATACTTTTGCCTGGAGAGACCAGAACTAATGTCACTCAGGCAGAGGCTAAACAGAGGGCAGCTGAGCAGGCACACCCCTTCATTTTACTATGCTCCTGGGGTGGCTTCTGGGAGGAAAAAGGCATCAGTATTCCACCAAGATCATCTTCACCTAGGCCACCGTCACTAAGGTTTGCAAAGCAGGCTGTGACACTTTCTGAGGCCCACGTGGGAGAGCACAGATCCTAACCCTAAGTTGTGTGGGTGGCTGTACCAGTGGGGCTGCATAGGACATAGGGCTGTGCCCGTTAGGGACGCGTGGAGGACGCAGGGCGCAGACCTGTGTCCATTTCCCTCCAGGATTAGGCCCTTATTGTCAGTGGTGGAGCCAGACACTCCAAAATTGAGGAAGTTAAAGGCAGAAAGCAGCCCTCTCACTCCCAGGGCAAAGAGGGGGAAAGGCTTGTTACATCAAGAGTCTTTCAAATCTTTCACTTTTGAGAGCAGAGTGCTTACATTTAAGAATCATGACCAAGCAGCAATGAGAAAACATAGAGAAGCAGAGGACAGAAGACTGCCCTGCGCATATCAATACACCCCAATGACAAAGGCAAAGATTTAACTGACCTGCTAGCTATTAGTGTCTCACACCGCACAATGATTATCATCTTTCCCTGAAGCAAAACATCCTCTGAATTAGGGTGAAAAACAGATCTAAGGTGCCAAAGGAAGGCAACATGGAAATTCAGTTTCCTGCTCTCAGAGGAAGGAGGGTCGACAGCCCAATGGGTTAATGCACCTACTGCAGTCTCCTATGTGTAGCCTGCAGGCGACAAAGTCAGATGCTGGTGAGATGCTGATACAGGTTTACTTGCTATGCAGGGGCCTGTGGTCACCTCGCAGCGCCTCGAGAAGGTGTCCTGTTTGAGTCCCAGTGCTAATATCGTATCAACCGTGACCCGTAGATTGCACTTTTTCCCCTCGTTTTTTTCAGTCAGTTGGGGCCAGAGAGACAAGCTTTTGTATGGGTGTTACCAAGGCCAGTGTGCAGAAAGAAAAGGAACAACTGTTAGTGGCAAAGCAGGTATTGAAGGGGAGCTAGCTGTTGGCTGATCGCGCAGGGCAATGCATCCCCATTTTTCAATAAAAACAAATCTTTTTTTAAACATCCCCAAGGAGATAACAAACATTGGATTAGAACTCAGGTTTCAAGCATTCCAAGACCAAGCACTTACCACTTGAGCCACTAGTGGCTGTGCTTCTGAGAGAAGCTTTCGGGCGTATATATCTTTCTTCTGCATGCCCCTGTGAACATACCCATTTGCATTGTGAAACATGTTCATTGAAGCCAACGAGGATAGAACATCTGGCCCCCCGCTCCGCCAAAGTCCAGCTAACTGCAGTAGCCTAGAGGTTAAGTGCTTGGGTTACAGCGCTGGGGGCCTGGGTTCGAGTCCTGCTTTCGCCACATAATCTCCTTGTATAGTTGTGGGAACCCTAACTCCTTCTAAAAGGTTCAGTGGGTATGAAAAGAGGTACCTGGTAAAGAGAGGGTGGAAGAAAGCAGAGAGGTGGGACTGTGGAGGCGAGGAAGTGCAGGGTAAATAAAGGAGGAGGCGAGGCAGGCTAAAGAGGGAGGTAGGGCCAGATGAATGGGTCCCTGGGGCGAAGAGTAGGTGTTGGGTCAAGATTGGCCTGGGGATGTAGGAGTAAGGAGGCCTGGGGGCAGACAGGGAGTAAGTTGGTGTTTCTGGGGGAGGAGGACCCTGAATTGTGGGGGGGGGGTGTAAAAAGGGTCCTAATGTGGGGAAAAGGGGCATTGAGGAGGGAAAGAGGGTGGAATGGACTCCACAATGGGCTGACATTTTTTTTCCTTCCAGTGCTACCTCCCTCTTTAGCCTGCCCCACCTTTGTTTACCCTGCACATACTCTCCTCCATAGTCCTGCCTCTCTGTTTTCTTCCACCCCCCACCAGGGAACCCATGCCATGCCCTTCTAGACCTACCCCCACTCACCCAGCCCTTCCTCCTCTCCACAGGGACCCATTCATCCAGCCCTTCTTCTCCCTTTAGACTGCCCCACCTCCCACCTCCCTCTTTACCCTGCATTTCCTCAGTCCCACCTCTCTGCGTTCTTCCACTCTCCCTTTACCAGGCACCTCTTTTCTTGTGTTCAAGTCATTCCTATGCCGAAAGTAGCGGTACTGCAAGTGAAACTGGGAAGGCATGTTCAGTATGGATTATCTAATTATTCAAGATGAATGGTAGTCAAGGAAGATTTTGGAAACTCAGTGAAGTTAGAAAATGAAGAAGCCTGGAGCAAAGAGAGAGTGGCCAAGTTGCTGAGTGTGAATGAGAGAAGAAAGTTGAGGTATGGAAAATAAAAGGTATTTGCCACATGTCCCTACACAGGTCTGTTGTGTGTTCAGGTGAAGGAAAGGGGATGTGTTGTATCTAGGAACACGTACAATGTCATTAGGTAGTGGAGTGATGATAAGGTAAAGTCGCTTCGGTGGAATGAATAGCTGGAAGAAGCTTCTATCGGAATGTAAAATGCGATAGTGAATGGAAGGGAATGTATAGAATGTATTGATTTGAGGGTTGAGAGACGATTCGAGAGCCTGGAAGGTGTGGAAGCTGAGGCTGTTGCGCTAACAAAGCATTAAAAAAAACGTACCCACTGAACCTTTTAGGAGGAGTTTGGGTTCTCACAACTGTACAAGTAGATGATGTGCCGAGAGCAGGAACCGAACCCAGGCCCCCCAGTGCTGTAATACAAGCACTTAACCTCTAGGCCACTGCAGTTAGCTGGTATTTGGTGGAGCGGGGGGCCAGATGTTCTATCCTCGTTGGCTGAAGTGAACATGTTTCCCAATGCAAATGGGTATGCTCATAGGGGCATGCAGAAGAAAGATATATACGCCCAAAATCTATTCTCAGAAGCACACCCACCAGTGGCTCAAGTGGTAAGTGCTTGGTCTTGGGATGCTGGAGACCTGAGTTCTAATCCAATTTCTGGTATCTCCTCAGCATTTTTTAAAAAAAAATGTTTTAATTGAAAATGTGTATGCATTACCCTGCTCGATCAGCCAACAGTTAATGCCCCTTCAATACCTGCATTCCTACTAACAGTTGTGCCTTTGTTTTCTGCACTCTTGCCTTGGGAACACCCATACAAAAGCTTGTCTCCCTGGCCCCAACTGTCTGGAGATACGAGGGGAAAAAGTGTAATCTACGGGTCATGGTTGATACGATATTTGCACAGGGACTCAAACAGGAAACCTTTTCGAGGCGCTGTGAGGTGACCACCGGCCCCTGCATAGCAAGCAAACCTGTATCAGCATCTCACCAGCATCTGACTTTGTCGCCTGCAGGCTACACATAGGAGGCTGCAGTAGGTGCATTAACCCATTGAGCTGTCGACCCTCCTTCCTCTCAGAGCAGGAAACTGAATTTCCATGTTGCCTTCCTTTGGCACCTTAGATCTGTCTTTCACCCTAATTCAGAGGATGTTGTGCTTCACAGAGAGATGATAATCATTGTGAGGTGTGTGCCACTAATAGCTATGTAGTTCCGTTAAATCGTTGCCTTTGTCATTGGGGTGTATTGATATGCACAGGGCAGTCTTCTGTCCTCTGCTACTCTATGTTCTTTTATTGCTGCTTGTTCATGATTTTTAAATGTAACCACTGTGCTCTCAAAAGTGAAAGATTTGAAAGACTCTTGCTGTAGCGAGCCTTTCCCACTGTTTGCCCTGGGGGTGAGAGCAGAGGCAGGGTAGGGCCTGAGGGGAAAAGGCCCACCCAAAATCTGTAAATGCCCACTCAGCAGCGCTGGGTGGGCATTTACAGATACTTTTGTCAATGCAGTGGGCCCAACTACATTAGCTTCGGGCCCCATTTGCTAGACAATCCTGGCTACGCCTCTGGTGCCTCCCACCTCAACAACCCAATTGCCCCTTCTTACTCATCTCACAGCACCTCCCATAAGTGAGGAATGCATCTTTGTTGGTAGATTTCCCTCACGAGGCTTAGCTAGGCCTGGATTCCTTTTCAAAGGGCCGTAGAAGAGAGCAAAAAAGGAAAAGGCATAATAGAGCGGGAAGTAGGTGGAAGACGAGGGGGCAGGGGGGTTGGCAGTAAAAGAAACAGGGCCTGGCCTGGCAGAGAGTTAGAAGTTAGGGAACACAACAATGAGCGAGGGACAAGGAAAGATGTCTCAGGCATGCAGCTCTCTGAGTCTTCCCCACTGTGCCTGCAGAAAGACACTCCCTTTTCCCAGCTACTCCCGGATGGATACTTTTGCCTGGAGAGACCAGAACTAATGTCACTCAGGCAGAGGCTAAACAGAGGGCAGCTGAGCAGGCACACCCCTTCATTTTACTATGCTCCTGGGGTGGCTTCTGGGAGGAAAAAGGCATCAGTATTCCACCAAGATCATCTTCACCTAAGCCACCGTCACTAAGGTTTGCAAAGCAGGCTGTGACACTTTCTGAGGCCCACGTGGGAGAGCACAGATCCTAACCCTAAGTTGTGTGGGTGGCTGTACCAGTGGGGCTGCATAGGACATAGGGCTGTGCCCGTAAGGGCTGTGGTCGCGTTTGGGAGCGTTAGGGACGCGTGGAGGACGCAGGGCGCAGACCTCTGTCCATTTCCCTCCAGGATTAGGCCCTTATTGTCAGTGGTGGAGCCAGACACTCCAAAATTGAGGAAGTTAAAGGCAGAAAGCAGCCCTCTCACTCCCAGGGCAAAGAAGGGGAAAGGCTTGTTACATCAAGAGTCTTTCAAATCTTTCACTTTTGAGAGCAGAGTGCTTACATTTAAGAATCATGACCAAGCAGCAATGAGAAAACATAGAGAAGCAGAGGACAGAAGACTGCCCTGCGCATATCAATACACCCCAATGACAAAGGCAAAGATTTAACTGACCTGCTTAGCTATTAGTGTCTCACACCGCACAATGATTATCATCTTTCCCTGAAGCAAAACATCCTCTGAATTAGGGTGAAAAACAGATCTAAGGTGCCAAAGGAAGGCAACATGGAAATTCAGTTTCCTGCTCTCAGAGGAAGGAGGGTCGACAGCCCAATGGGTTAATGCACCTACTGCAGTCTCCTATGTGTAGCCTGCAGGCGACAAAGTCAGATGCTGGTGAGATGCTGATACAGGTTTACTTGCTATGCAGGGGCCTGTGGTCACCTCGCAGCGCCTCGAGAAGGTGTCCTGTTTGAGTCCCAGTGCTAATATCGTATCAACCGTGACCCGTAGATTGCACTTTTTCCCCTCGTTTTTTTCAGTCAGTTGGGGCCAGAGAGACAAGCTTTTGTATGGGTGTTACCAAGGCCAGTGTGCAGAAAGAAAAGGAACAACTGTTAGTGGCAAAGCAGGTATTGAAGGGGAGCTAGCTGTTGGCTGATCGCGCAGGGCAATGCATCCCCATTTTTCAATAAAAACAAATCTTTTTTTAAACATCCCCAAGGAGATAACAAACATTGGATTAGAACTCAGGTTTCAAGCATTCCAAGACCAAGCACTTACCACTTGAGCCACTAGTGGCTGTGCTTCTGAGAGAAGCTTTCGGGCGTATATATCTTTCTTCTGCATGCCCCTGTGAACATACCCATTTGCATTGTGAAACATGTTCATTGAAGCCAACGAGGATAGAACATCTGGCCCCCCGCTCCGCCAAAGTCCAGCTAACTGCAGTAGCCTAGAGGTTAAGTGCTTGGGTTACAGTGCTGGGGGCCTGGGTTCGAGTCCTGCTTTCACCACATAATCTCCTTGTATAGTTGTGGGAACCCTAACTCCTTCTAAAAGGTTCAGTGGGTATGAAAAGAGGTACCTGGTAAAGAGAGGGTGGAAGACAGCAGAGAGGTGGGACTGTGGAGGCGAGGAAGTGCAGGGTAAATAAAGGAGGAGGCGAGGCAGAGGGAGGTAGGGCCAGGTGAATGGGTCCCAGGGGTGAAGAGTAGGTGTTCGGTCAAGATTGGCCTGGGGATGTAGGAGTAAGGAGGCCTGAAGGGCAGACAGGGAGTAAGTTGGTGTTTCTGGGGGAGGAGGACCCTGAATTTGGGGGGGGGGGGGTGTAAAAAGGGTCCTAATGTGGGGAAAAGGGGCATTGAGGAGGGAAAGAGGGTGGAATGGACTCCACAATGGGCTGACATTTTTTTTCCTTCCAGTGCTACCTCCCTCTTTAGCCTGCCCCACCTTTGTTTACCCTGCACATACTCTCCTCCATAGTCCCGCCTCTCTGTTTTCTTCCACCCCCCACCAGGGAACCCATGCCATGCCCTTCTAGACCTACCCCCACTCACCCAGCCCTTCCTCCTCTCCACAGGGACCCATTCATCCAGCCCTTCTTCTCCCTTTAGACTGCCCCACCTCCCACCTCCCTCTTTACCCTGCATTTCCTCAGTCCCACCTCTCTGCGTTCTTCCACTCTCCCTTTACCAGGCACCTCTTTTCTTGTGTTCAAGTCATTCCTATGCCGAAAGTAGCGGTACTGCAAGTGAAACTGGGAAGGCATGTTCAGTATGGATTATCTAATTATTCAAGATGAATGGTAGTCAAGGAAGATTTTGGAAACTCAGTGAAGTTAGAAAATGAAGAAGCCTGGAGCAAAGAGAGAGTGGCCAAGTTGCTGAGTGTGAATGAGAGAAGAAAGTTGAGGTATGGAAAATAAAAGGTATTTGCCACATGTCCCTACACAGGTCTGTTGTGTGTTCAGGTGAAGGAAAGGGGATGTGTTGTATCTAGGAACACGTACAATGTCATTAGGTAGTGGAGTGATGATAAGGTAAAGTCGCTTCGGTGGAATGAATAGCTGGAAGAAGCTTCTATCGGAATGTAAAATGCGATAGTGAATGGAAGGGAATGTATAGAATGTATTGATTTGAGGGTTGAGAGACGATTCGAGAGCCTGGAAGGTGTGGAAGCTGAGGCTGTTGCGCTAACAAAGCATTAAAAAAAACGTACCCACTGAACCTTTTAGGAGGAGTTTGGGTTCTCACAACTGTACAAGGAGATGATGTGCCGAGAGCAGGACCCGAACCCAGGCCCCCCAGTGCTGTAATACAAGCACTTAACCTCTAGGCCACTGCAGTTAGCTGGTATTTGGTGGAGCGGGGGGCCAGATGTTCTATCCTCGTTGGCTGAAGTGAACATGTTTCCCAATGCAAATGGGTATGCTCATAGGGGCATGCAGAAGAAAGATATATACGCCCAAAATCTACTCTCAGAAGCACACCCACCAGTGGCTCAAGTGGTAAGTGCTTGGTCTTGGGATGCTGGAGACCTGAGTTCTAATCCAATTTCTGGTATCTCCTCAGCATTTTTTTAAAAAAAATGTTTTAATTGAAAATGTGTATGCATTACCCTGCTCGATCAGCCAACAGTTAATGCCCCTTCAATACCTGCATTCCTACTAACAGTTGTGCCTTTGTTTTCTGCACTCTTGCCTTGGGAACACCCATACAAAAGCTTGTCTCCCTGGCCCCAACTGTCTGGAGATACGAGGGGAAAAAGTGTAATCTACGGGTCATGGTTGATACGATATTTGCACTGGGACTCAAACAGGAAACCTTTTCGAGGCGCTGTGAGGTGACCACCGGCCCCTGCATAGCAAGCAAACCTGTATCAGCATCTCACCAGCATCTGACTTTGTCGCCTGCAGGCTACACATAGGAGGCTGCAGTAGGTGCATTAACCCATTGAGCTGTCGACCCTCCTTCCTCTCAGAGCAGGAAACTGAATTTCCATGTTGCCTTCCTTTGGCACCTTAGATCTGTCTTTCACCCTAATTCAGAGGATGTTGTGCTTCACAGAGAGATGATAATCATTGTGAGGTGTGTGCCACTAATAGCTATGTAGTTCCGTTAAATCGTTGCCTTTGTCATTGGGGTGTATTGATATGCACAGGGCAGTCTTCTGTCCTCTGCTACTCTATGTTCTTTTATTGCTGCTTGTTCATGATTTTTAAATGTAACCACTGTGCTCTCAAAAGTGAAAGATTTGAAAGACTCTTGCTGTAGCGAGCCTTTCCCACTCTTTGCCCTGGGGGTGAGAGCAGAGGCAGGGTAGGGCCTGAGGGGAAAAGGCCCACCCAAAATCTGTAAATGCCCACTCAGCAGCGCTGGGTGGGCATTTACAGATACTTTTGTCAATGCAGTGGGCCCAACTACATTAGCTTCGGGCCCCATTTGCTAGACAATCCTGGCTACGCCTCTGGTGCCTCCCACCTCAACAACCCAATTGCCCCTTCAGCCCTTCTTACTCATCTCACAGCACCTCCCATAAGTGAGGAATGCATCTTTGTTGGTAGATTTCCCTCACGAGGCTTAGCTAGGCCTGCATTCCTTTTCAAAGGGCCGTAGAAGAGAGCAAAAAAGGAAAAGGCATAATAGAGCGGGAAGTAGGTGGAAGACGAGGGGGCAGGGGGGTTGGCAGTAAAAGAAACAGGGCCTGGCCTGGCAGAGAGTTAGAAGTTAGGGAACACAACAATGAGCGAGGGACAAGGAAAGATGTCTCAGGCATGCAGCTCTCTGAGTCTTCCCCACTGTGCCTGCAGAAAGACACTCCCTTTTCCCAGCTACTCCCGGATGGATACTTTTGCCTGGAGAGACCAGAACTAATGTCACTCAGGCAGAGGCTAAACAGAGGGCAGCTGAGCAGGCACACCCCTTCATTTTACTATGCTCCTGGGGTGGCTTCTGGGAGGACAAAGGCATCAGTATTCCACCAAGATCATCTTCACCTAGGCCACCGTCACTAAGGTTTGCAAAGCAGGCTGTGACACTTTCTGAGGCCCACGTGGGAGAGCACAGATCCTAACCCTAAGTTGTGTGGGTGGCTGTACCAGTGGGGCTGCATAGGACATAGGGCTGTGCCCGTAAGGGCTGTGGTCGCGTTTGGGAGCGTTAGGGACGCGTGGAGGACGCAGGGCGCAGACCTCTGTCCATTTCCCTCCAGGATTAGGCCCTTATTGTCAGTGGTGGAGCCAGACACTCCAAAATTGAGGAAGTTAAAGGCAGAAAGCAGCCCTCTCACTCCCAGGGCAAAGAAGGGGAAAGGCTTGTTACATCAAGAGTCTTTCAAATCTTTCACTTTTGAGAGCAGAGTGCTTACATTTAAGAATCATGACCAAGCAGCAATGAGAAAACATAGAGAAGCAGAGGACAGAAGACTGCCCTGCGCATATCAATACACCCCAATGACAAAGGCAAAGATTTAACTGACCTGCTTAGCTATTAGTGTCTCACACCGCACAATGATTATCATCTTTCCCTGAAGCAAAACATCCTCTGAATTAGGGTGAAAAACAGATCTAAGGTGCCAAAGGAAGGCAACATGGAAATTCAGTTTCCTGCTCTCAGAGGAAGGAGGGTCGACAGCCCAATGGGTTAATGCACCTACTGCAGTCTCCTATGTGTAGCCTGCAGGCGACAAAGTCAGATGCTGGTGAGATGCTGATACAGGTTTACTTGCTATGCAGGGGCCTGTGGTCACCTCGCAGCGCCTCGAGAAGGTGTCCTGTTTGAGTCCCAGTGCTAATATCGTATCAACCGTGACCCGTAGATTGCACTTTTTCCCCTCGTTTTTTTCAGTCAGTTGGGGCCAGAGAGACAAGCTTTTGTATGGGTGTTACCAAGGCCAGTGTGCAGAAAGAAAAGGAACAACTGTTAGTGGCAAAGCAGGTATTGAAGGGGAGCTAGCTGTTGGCTGATCGCGCAGGGCAATGCATCCCCATTTTTCAATAAAAACAAATCTTTTTTTAAACATCCCCAAGGAGATAACAAACATTGGATTAGAACTCAGGTTTCAAGCATTCCAAGACCAAGCACTTACCACTTGAGCCACTAGTGGCTGTGCTTCTGAGAGAAGCTTTCGGGCGTATATATCTTTCTTCTGCATGCCCCTGTGAACATACCCATTTGCATTGTGAAACATGTTCATTGAAGCCAACGAGGATAGAACATCTGGCCCCCCGCTCCGCCAAAGTCCAGCTAACTGCAGTAGCCTAGAGGTTAAGTGCTTGGGTTACAGCGCTGGGGGCCTGGGTTCGAGTCCTGCTTTCACCACATAATCTCCTTGTATAGTTGTGGGAACCCTAACTCCTTCTAAAAGGTTCAGTGGGTATGAAAAGAGGTACCTGGTAAAGAGAGGGTGGAAGACAGCAGAGAGGTGGGACTGTGGAGGCGAGGAAGTGCAGCGTAAATAAAGGAGGAGGCGAGGCAGAGGGAGGTAGGGCCAGGTGAATGGGTCCCAGGGGTGAAGAGTAGGTGTTCGGTCAAGATCGGCCTGGGGATGTAGGAGTAAGGAGGCCTGGGGGCAGACAGGGAGTAAGTTGGTGTTTCTGGGGGAGGAGGACCCTGAATTGGGGGGGGGGTGTAAAAAGGGTCCTAATGTGGGGAAAAGGGGCATTGAGGAGGGAAAGAGGGTGGAATGGACTCCACAATGGGCTGACATTATTTTTCCTTCCAGTGCTACCTCCCTCTTTAGCCTGCCCCACCTTTGTTTACCCTGCACATACTCTCCTCCATAGTCCCGCCTCTCTGTTTTCTTCCACCCCCCACCAGGGAACCCATGCCATGCCCTTCTAGACCTACCCCCACTCACCCAGCCCTTCCTCCTCTCCACAGGGACCCATTCATCCAGCCCTTCTTCTCCCTTTAGACTGCCCCACCTCCCACCTCCCTCTTTACCCTGCATTTCCTCAGTCCCACCTCTCTGCGTTCTTCCACTCTCCCTTTACCAGGCACCTCTTTTCTTGTGTTCAAGTCATTCCTATGCCGAAAGTAGCGGTACTGCAAGTGAAACTGGGAAGGCATGTTCAGTATGGATTATCTAATTATTCAAGATGAATGGTAGTCAAGGAAGATTTTGGAAACTCAGTGAAGTTAGAAAATGAAGAAGCCTGGAGCAAAGAGAGAGTGGCCAAGTTGCTGAGTGTGAATGAGAGAAGAAAGTTGAGGTATGGAAAATAAAAGGTATTTGCCACATGTCCCTACACAGGTCTGTTGTGTGTTCAGGTGAAGGAAAGGGGATGTGTTGTATCTAGGAACACGTACAATGTCATTAGGTAGTGGAGTGATGATAAGGTAAAGTCGCTTCGGTGGAATGAATAGCTGGAAGAAGCTTCTATCGGAATGTAAAATGCGATAGTGAATGGAAGGGAATGTATAGAATGTATTGATTTGAGGGTTGAGAGACGATTCGAGAGCCTGGAAGGTGTGGAAGCTGAGGCTGTTGCGCTAACAAAGCATTAAAAAAAACGTACCCACTGAACCTTTTAGGAGGAGTTTGGGTTCTCACAACTGTACAAGGAGATGATGTGCCGAGAGCAGGACCCAAACCCAGGCCCCCCAGTGCTGTAATACAAGCACTTAACCTCTAGGCCACTGCAGTTAGCTGGTATTTGGTGGAGCGGGGGGCCAGATGTTCTATCCTCGTTGGCTGAAGTGAACATGTTTCCCAATGCAAATGGGTATGCTCATAGGGGCATGCAGAAGAAAGATATATACGCCCAAAATCTACTCTCAGAAGCACACCCACCAGTGGCTCAAGTGGTAAGTGCTTGGTCTTGGGATGCTGGAGACCTGAGTTCTAATCCAATTTCTGGTATCTCCTCAGCATTTTTTTAAAAAAAATGTTTTAATTGAAAATGTGTATGCATTACCCTGCTCGATCAGCCAACAGTTAATGCCCCTTCAATACCTGCATTCCTACTAACAGTTGTGCCTTTGTTTTCTGCACTCTTGCCTTGGGAACACCCATACAAAAGCTTGTCTCCCTGGCCCCAACTGTCTGGAGATACGAGGGGAAAAAGTGTAATCTACGGGTCATGGTTGATACGATATTTGCACTGGGACTCAAACAGGAAACCTTTTCGAGGCGCTGTGAGGTGACCACCGGCCCCTGCATAGCAAGCAAACCTGTATCAGCATCTCACCAGCATCTGACTTTGTCGCCTGCAGGCTACACATAGGAGGCTGCAGTAGGTGCATTAACCCATTGAGCTGTCGACCCTCCTTCCTCTCAGAGCAGGAAACTGAATTTCCATGTTGCCTTCCTTTGGCACCTTAGATCTGTCTTTCACCCTAATTCAGAGGATGTTGTGCTTCACAGAGAGATGATAATCATTGTGAGGTGTGTGCCACTAATAGCTATGTAGTTCCGTTAAATCGTTGCCTTTGTCATTGGGGTGTATTGATATGCACAGGGCAGTCTTCTGTCCTCTGCTACTCTATGTTCTTTTATTGCTGCTTGTTCATGATTTTTAAATGTAACCACTGTGCTCTCAAAAGTGAAAGATTTGAAAGACTCTTGCTGTAGCGAGCCTTTCCCACTGTTTGCCCTGGGGGTGAGAGCAGAGGCAGGGTAGGGCCTGAGGGGAAAAGGCCCACCCAAAATCTGTAAATGCCCACTCAGCAGCGCTGGGTGGGCATTTACAGATACTTTTGTCAATGCAGTGGGCCCAACTACATTAGCTTCGGGCCCCATTTGCTAGACAATCCTGGCTACGCCTCTGGTGCCTCCCACCTCAACAACCCAATTGCCCCTTCAGCCCTTCTTACTCATCTCACAGCACCTCCCATAAGTGAGGAATGCATCTTTGTTGGTAGATTTCCCTCACGAGGCTTAGCTAGGCCTGCATTCCTTTTCAAAGGGCCGTAGAAGAGAGCAAAAAAGGAAAAGGCATAATAGAGCGGGAAGTAGGTGGAAGACGAGGGGGCAGGGGGTTTGGCAGTAAAAGAAACAGGGCCTGGCCTGGCAGAGAGTTAGAAGTTAGGGAACACAACAATGAGCGAGGGACAAGGAAAGATGTCTCAGGCATGCAGCTCTCTGAGTCTTCCCCACTGTGCCTGCAGAAAGACACTCCCTTTTCCCAGCTACTCCCGGATGGATACTTTTGCCTGGAGAGACCAGAACTAATGTCACTCAGGCAGAGGCTAAACAGAGGGCAGCTGAGCAGGCACACCCCTTCATTTTACTATGCTCCTGGGGTGGCTTCTGGGAGGACAAAGGCATCAGTATTCCACCAAGATCATCTTCACCTAGGCCACCGTCACTAAGGTTTGCAAAGCAGGCTGTGACACTTTCTGAGGCCCACGTGGGAGAGCACAGATCCTAACCCTAAGTTGTGTGGGTGGCTGTACCGGTGGGGCTGCATAGGACATAGGGCTGTGCCCGTAAGGGCTGTGGTCGCGTTTGGGAGCGTTAGGGACGCGTGGAGGACGCAGGGCGCAGACCTCTGTCCATTTCCCTCCAGGATTAGGCCCTTATTGTCAGTGGTGGAGCCAGACACTCCAAAATTGAGGAAGTTAAAGGCAGAAAGCAGCCCTCTCACTCCCAGGGCAAAGAAGGGGAAAGGCTTGTTACATCAAGAGTCTTTCAAATCTTTCACTTTTGAGAGCAGAGTGCTTACATTTAAGAATCATGACCAAGCAGCAATGAGAAAACATAGAGAAGCAGAGGACAGAAGACTGCCCTGCGCATATCAATACACCCCAATGACAAAGGCAAAGATTTAACTGACCTGCTTAGCTATTAGTGTCTCACACCGCACAATGATTATCATCTTTCCCTGAAGCAAAACATCCTCTGAATTAGGGTGAAAAACAGATCTAAGGTGCCAAAGGAAGGCAACATGGAAATTCAGTTTCCTGCTCTCAGAGGAAGGAGGGTCGACAGCCCAATGGGTTAATGCACCTACTGCAGTCTCCTATGTGTAGCCTGCAGGCGACAAAATCAGATGCTGGTGAGATGCTGATACAGGTTTACTTGCTATGCAGGGGCTTGTGGTCACCTCGCAGCGCCTCGAGAAGGTGTCCTGTTTGAGTCCCAGTGCTAATATCGTATCAACCGTGACCCGTACATTGCACTTTTTCCCCTCGTTTTTTTCAGTCAGTTGGGGCCAGAGAGACAAGCTTTTGTATGGGTGTTACCAAGGCCAGTGTGCAGAAAGAAAAGGAACAACTGTTAGTGGCAAAGCAGGTATTGAAGGGGAGCTAGCTGTTGGCTGATCGCGCAGGGCAATGCATCCCCATTTTTCAATAAAAACAAATCTTTTTTTAAACATCCCCAAGGAGATAACAAACATTGGATTAGAACTCAGGTTTCAAGCATTCCAAGACCAAGCACTTACCACTTGAGCCACTAGTGGCTGTGCTTCTGAGAGAAGCTTTCGGGCGTATATATCTTTCTTCTGCATGCCCCTGTGAACATACCCATTTGCATTGTGAAACATGTTCATTGAAGCCAACGAGGATAGAACATCTGGCCCCCCGCTCCGCCAAAGTCCAGCTAACTGCAGTAGCCTAGAGGTTAAGTGCTTGGGTTACAGCGCTGGGGGCCTGGGTTCGAGTCCTGCTTTCACCACATAATCTCCTTGTATAGTTGTGGGAACCCTAACTCCTTCTAAAAGGTTCAGTGGGTATGAAAAGAGGTACCTGGTAAAGAGAGGGTGGAAGACAGCAGAGAGGTGGGACTGTGGAGGCGAGGAAGTGCAGGGTAAATAAAGGAGGAGGCGAGGCAGAGGGAGGTAGGGCCAGGTGAATGGGTCCCAGGGGTGAAGAGTAGGTGTTCGGTCAAGATCGGCCTGGGGATGTAGGAGTAAGGAGGCCTGGGGGCAGACAGGGAGTAAGTTGGTGTTTCTGGGGGAGGAGGACCCTGAATTTGGGGGGGGGGGTGTAAAAAGGGTCCTAATGTGGGGAAAAGGGGCATTGAGGAGGGAAAGAGGGTGGAATGGACTCCACAATGGGCTGACATTTTTTTTCCTTCCAGTGCTACCTCCCTCTTTAGCCTGCCCCACCTTTGTTTACCCTGCACATACTCTCCTCCATAGTCCCGCCTCTCTGTTTTCTTCCACCCCCCACCAGGGAACCCATGCCATGCCCTTCTAGACCTACCCCCACTCACCCAGCCCTTCCTCCTCTCCACAGGGACCCATTCATCCAGCCCTTCTTCTCCCTTTAGACTGCCCCACCTCCCACCTCCCTCTTTACCCTGTATTTCCTCAGTCCCACCTCTCTGCGTTCTTCCACTCTCCCTTTACCAGGCACCTCTTTTCTTGTGTTCAAGTCATTCCTATGCCGAAAGTAGCGGTACTGCAAGTGAAACTGGGAAGGCATGTTCAGTATGGATTATCTAATTATTCAAGATGAATGGTAGTCAAGGAAGATTTTGGAAACTCAGTGAAGTTAGAAAATGAAGAAGCCTGGAGCAAAGAGAGAGTGGCCAAGTTGCTGAGTGTGAATGAGAGAAGAAAGTTGAGGTATGGAAAATAAAAGGTATTTGCCACATGTCCCTACACAGGTCTGTTGTGTGTTCAGGTGAAGGAAAGGGGATGTGTTGTATCTAGGAACACGTACAATGTCATTAGGTAGTGGAGTGATGATAAGGTAAAGTCGCTTCGGTGGAATGAATAGCTGGAAGAAGCTTCTATCGGAATGTAAAATGCGATAGTGAATGGAAGGGAATGTATAGAATGTATTGATTTGAGGGTTGAGAGACGATTCGAGAGCCTGGAAGGTGTGGAAGCTGAGGCTGTTGCGCTAACAAAGCATTAAAAAAAACGTACCCACTGAACCTTTTAGGAGGAGTTTGGGTTCTCACAACTGTACAAGGAGATGATGTGCCGAGAGCAGGAACCGAACCCAGGCCCCCCAGTGCTGTAATACAAGCACTTAACCTCTAGGCCACTGCAGTTAGCTGGTATTTGGTGGAGCGGGGGGCCAGATGTTCTATCCTCGTTGGCTGAAGTGAACATGTTTCCCAATGCAAATGGGTATGCTCATAGGGGCATGCAGAAGAAAGATATATACGCCCAAAATCTACTCTCAGAAGCACACCCACCAGTGGCTCAAGTGGTAAGTGCTTGGTCTTGGGATGCTGGAGACCTGAGTTCTAATCCAATTTCTGGTATCTCCTCAGCATTTTTTAAAAAAAAATGTTTTAATTGAAAATGTGTATGCATTACCCTGCTCGATCAGCCAACAGTTAATGCCCCTTCAATACCTGCATTCCTACTAACAGTTGTGCCTTTGTTTTCTGCACTCTTGCCTTGGGAACACCCATACAAAAGCTTGTCTCCCTGGCCCCAACTGTCTGGAGATACGAGGGGAAAAAGTGTAATCTACGGGTCATGGTTGATACGATATTTGCACTGGGACTCAAACAGGAAACCTTTTCGAGGCGCTGTGAGGTGACCACCGGCCCCTGCATAGCAAGCAAACCTGTATCAGCATCTCACCAGCATCTGACTTTGTCGCCTGCAGGCTACACATAGGAGGCTGCAGTAGGTGCATTAACCCATTGAGCTGTCGACCCTCCTTCCTCTCAGAGCAGGAAACTGAATTTCCATGTTGCCTTCCTTTGGCACCTTAGATCTGTCTTTCACCCTAATTCAGAGGATGTTGTGCTTCACAGAGAGATGATAATCATTGTGAGGTGTGTGCCACTAATAGCTATGTAGTTCCGTTAAATCGTTGCCTTTGTCATTGGGGTGTATTGATATGCACAGGGCAGTCTTCTGTCCTCTGCTACTCTATGTTCTTTTATTGCTGCTTGTTCATGATTTTTAAATGTAACCACTGTGCTCTCAAAAGTGAAAGATTTGAAAGACTCTTGCTGTAGCGAGCCTTTCCCACTCTTTGCCCTGGGGGTGAGAGCAGAGGCAGGGTAGGGCCTGAGGGGAAAAGGCCCACCCAAAATCTGTAAATGCTCACTCAGCAGCGCTGGGTGGGCATTTACAGATACTTTTGTCAATGCAGTGGGCCCAACTACATTAGCTTCGGGCCCCATTTGCTAGACAATCCTGGCTACGCCTCTGGTGCCTCCCACCTCAACAACCCAATTGCCCCTTCAGCCCTTCTTACTCATCTCACAGCACCTCCCATAAGTGAGGAATGCATCTTTGTTGGTAGATTTCCCTCACGAGGCTTAGCTAGGCCTGCATTCCTTTTCAAAGGGCCGTAGAAGAGAGCAAAAAAGGAAAAGGCATAATAGAGCGGGAAGTAGGTGGAAGACGAGGGGGCAGGGGGGTTGGCAGTAAAAGAAACAGGGCCTGGCCTGGCAGAGAGTTAGAAGTTAGGGAACACAACAATGAGCGAGGGACAAGGAAAGATGTCTCAGGCATGCAGCTCTCTGAGTCTTCCCCACTGTGCCTGCAGAAAGACACTCCCTTTTCCCAGCTACTCCCGGATGGATACTTTTGCCTGGAGAGACCAGAACTAATGTCACTCAGGCAGAGGCTAAACAGAGGGCAGCTGAGCAGGCACACCCCTTCATTTTACTATGCTCCTGGGGTGGCTTCTGGGAGGACAAAGGCATCAGTATTCCACCAAGATCATCTTCACCTAGGCCACCGTCACTAAGGTTTGCAAAGCAGGCTGTGACACTTTCTGAGGCCCACGTGGGAGAGCACAGATCCTAACCCTAAGTTGTGTGGGTGGCTGTACCAGTGGGGCTGCATAGGACATAGGGCTGTGCCCGTAAGGGCTGTGGTCGCGTTTGGGAGCGTTAGGGACGCGTGGAGGACGCAGGGCGCAGACCTCTGTCCATTTCCCTCCAGGATTAGGCCCTTATTGTCAGTGGTGGAGCCAGACACTCCAAAATTGAGGAAGTTAAAGGCAGAAAGCAGCCCTCTCACTCCCAGGGCAAAGAAGGGGAAAGGCTTGTTACATCAAGAGTCTTTCAAATCTTTCACTTTTGAGAGCAGAGTGCTTACATTTAAGAATCATGACCAAGCAGCAATGAGAAAACATAGAGAAGCAGAGGACAGAAGACTGCCCTGCGCATATCAATACACCCCAATGACAAAGGCAAAGATTTAACTGACCTGCTTAGCTATTAGTGTCTCACACCGCACAATGATTATCATCTTTCCCTGAAGCAAAACATCCTCTGAATTAGGGTGAAAAACAGATCTAAGGTGCCAAAGGAAGGCAACATGGAAATTCAGTTTCCTGCTCTCAGAGGAAGGAGGGTCGACAGCCCAATGGGTTAATGCACCTACTGCAGTCTCCTATGTGTAGCCTGCAGGCGACAAAGTCAGATGCTGGTGAGATGCTGATACAGGTTTACTTGCTATGCAGGGGCCTGTGGTCACCTCGCAGCGCCTCGAGAAGGTGTCCTGTTTGAGTCCCAGTGCTAATATCGTATCAACCGTGACCCGTAGATTGCACTTTTTCCCCTCGTTTTTTTCAGTCAGTTGGGGCCAGAGAGACAAGCTTTTGTATGGGTGTTACCAAGGCCAGTGTGCAGAAAGAAAAGGAACAACTGTTAGTGGCAAAGCAGGTATTGAAGGGGAGCTAGCTGTTGGCTGATCGCGCAGGGCAATGCATCCCCATTTTTCAATAAAAACAAATCTTTTTTTAAACATCCCCAAGGAGATAACAAACATTGGATTAGAACTCAGGTTTCAAGCATTCCAAGACCAAGCACTTACCACTTGAGCCACTAGTGGCTGTGCTTCTGAGAGAAGCTTTCGGGCGTATATATCTTTCTTCTGCATGCCCCTGTGAACATACCCATTTGCATTGTGAAACATGTTCATTGAAGCCAACGAGGATAGAACATCTGGCCCCCCGCTCCGCCAAAGTCCAGCTAACTGCAGTAGCCTAGAGGTTAAGTGCTTGGGTTACAGCGCTGGGGGCCTGGGTTCGAGTCCTGCTTTCGCCACATAATCTCCTTGTATAGTTGTGGGAACCCTAACTCCTTCTAAAAGGTTCAGTGGGTATGAAAAGAGGTACCTGGTAAAGAGAGGGTGGAAGAAAGCAGAGAGGTGGGACTGTGGAGGCGAGGAAGTGCAGGGTAAATAAAGGAGGAGGCGAGGCAGGCTAAAGAGGGAGGTAGGGCCAGATGAATGGGTCCCAGGGGCGAAGAGTAGGTGTTCGGTCAAGATTGGCCTGGGGATGTAGGAGTAAGGAGGCCTGGGGGCAGACAGAGAGTAAGTTGGTGTTTCTGGGGGAGGAGGACCCTGAATTGTGGGGGGGGGGTGTAAAAAGGGTCCTAATGTGGGGAAAAGGGGCATTGAGGAGGGAAAGAGGGTGGAATGGACTCCACAATGGGCTGACATTTTTTTTCCTTCCAGTGCTACCTCCCTCTTTAGCCTGCCCCACCTTTGTTTACCCTGCACATACTCTCCTCCATAGTCCTGCCTCTCTGTTTTCTTCCACCCCCCACCAGGGAACCCATGCCATGCCCTTCTAGACCTACCCCCACTCACCCAGCCCTTCCTCCTCTCCACGGGGACCCATTCATCCAGCCCTTCTTCTCCCTTTAGACTGCCCCACCTCCCACCTCCCTCTTTACCCTGCATTTCCTCAGTCCCACCTCTCTGCGTTCTTCCACTCTCCCTTTACCAGGCACCTCTTTTCTTGTGTTCAAGTCATTCCTATGCCGAAAGTAGCGGTACTGCAAGTGAAACTGGGAAGGCATGTTCAGTATGGATTATCTAATTATTCAAGATGAATGGTAGTCAAGGAAGATTTTGGAAACTCAGTGAAGTTAGAAAATGAAGAAGCCTAGAGCAAAGAGAGAGTGGCCAAGTTGCTGAGTGTGAATGAGAGAAGAAAGTTGAGGTATGGAAAATAAAAGGTATTTGCCACATGTCCCTACACAGGTCTGTTGTGTGTTCAGGTGAAGGAAAGGGGATGTGTTGTATCTAGGAACACGTACAATGTCATTAGGTAGTGGAGTGATGATAAGGTAAAGTCGCTTCGGTGGAATGAATAGCTGGAAGAAGCTTCTATCGGAATGTAAAATGCGATAGTGAATGGAAGGGAATGTATAGAATGTATTGATTTGAGGGTTGAGAGACGATTCGAGAGCCTGGAAGGTGTGGAAGCTGAGGCTGTTGCGCTAACAAAGCATTAAAAAAACGTACCCACTGAACCTTTTAGGAGGAGTTTGGGTTCTCACAACTGTACAAGGAGATGATGTGCCGAGAGCAGGAACCGAACCCAGGCCCCCCAGTGCTGTAATACAAGCACTTAACCTCTAGGCCACTGCAGTTAGCCGGTATTTGGTGGAGCGGGGGGCCAGATGTTCTATCCTCGTTGGCTGAAGTGAACATGTTTCCCAATGCAAATGGGTATGCTCATAGGGGCATGCAGAAGAAAGATATATACGCCCAAAATCTACTCTCAGAAGCACACCCACCAGTGGCTCAAGTGGTAAGTGCTTGGTCTTGGGATGCTGGAGACCTGAGTTCTAATCCAATTTCTGGTATCTCCTCAGCATTTTTTTAAAAAAAATGTTTTAATTGAAAATGTGTATGCATTACCCTGCTCGATCAGCCAACAGTTAATGCCCCTTCAATACCTGCATTCCTACTAACAGTTGTGCCTTTGTTTTCTGCACTCTTGCCTTGGGAACACCCATACAAAAGCTTGTCTCCCTGGCCCCAACTGTCTGGAGATACGAGGGGAAAAAGTGTAATCTACGGGTCATGGTTGATACGATATTTGCACTGGGACTCAAACAGGAAACCTTTTCGAGGCGCTGTGAGGTGACCACCGGCCCCTGCATAGCAAGCAAACCTGTATCAGCATCTCACCAGCATCTGACTTTGTCGCCTGCAGGCTACACATAGGAGGCTGCAGTAGGTGCATTAACCCATTGAGCTGTCGACCCTCCTTCCTCTCAGAGCAGGAAACTGAATTTCCATGTTGCCTTCCTTTGGCACCTTAGATCTGTCTTTCACCCTAATTCAGAGGATGTTGTGCTTCACAGAGAGATGATAATCATTGTGAGGTGTGTGCCACTAATAGCTATGTAGTTCCGTTAAATCGTTGCCTTTGTCATTGGGGTGTATTGATATGCACAGGGCAGTCTTCTGTCCTCTGCTACTCTATGTTCTTTTATTGCTGCTTGTTCATGATTTTTAAATGTAACCACTGTGCTCTCAAAAGTGAAAGATTTGAAAGACTCTTGCTGTAGCGAGCCTTTCCCACTGTTTGCCCTGGGGGTGAGAGCAGAGGCAGGGTAGGGCCTGAGGGGAAAAGGCCCACCCAAAATCTGTAAATGCCCACTCAGCAGCGCTGGGTGGGCATTTACAGATACTTTTGTCAATGCAGTGGGCCCAACTACATTAGCTTCGGGCCCCATTTGCTAGACAATCCTGGCTACGCCTCTGGTGCCTCCCACCTCAACAACCCAATTGCCCCTTCAGCCTTTCTTACTCATCTCACAGCACCTCCCATAAGTGAGGAATGCATCTTTGTTGGTAGATTTCCCTCACGAGGCTTAGCTAGGCCTGCATTCCTTTTCAAAGGGCCGTAGAAGAGAGCAAAAAAGGAAAAGGCATAATAGAGCGGGAAGTAGGTGGAAGACGAGGGGGCAGGGGGGTTGGCAGTAAAAGAAACAGGGCCTGGCCTGGCAGAGAGTTAGAAGTTAGGGAACACAACAATGAGCGAGGGACAAGGAAAGATGTCTCAGGCATGCAGCTCTCTGAGTCTTCCCCACTGTGCCTGCAGAAAGACACTCCCTTTTCCCAGCTACTCCCGGATGGATACTTTTGCCTGGAGAGACCAGAACTAATGTCACTCAGGCAGAGGCTAAACAGAGGGCAGCTGAGCAGGCACACCCCTTCATTTTACTATGCTCCTGGGGTGGCTTCTGGGAGGAAAAAGGCATCAGTATTCCACCAAGATCATCTTCACCTAGGCCACCGTCACTAAGGTTTGCAAAGCAGGCTGTGACACTTTCTGAGGCCCACGTGGGAGAGCACAGATCCTAACCCTAAGTTGTGTGGGTGGCTGTACCAGTGGGGCTGCATAGGACATAGGGCTGTGCCCGTAAGGGCTGTGGTCGCGTTTGGGAGCGTTAGGGACGCGTGGAGGACGCAGGGCGCAGACCTCTGTCCATTTCCCTCCAGGATTAGGCCCTTATTGTCAGTGGTGGAGCCAGACACTCCAAAATTGAGGAAGTTAAAGGCAGAAAGCAGCCCTCTCACTCCCAGGGCAAAGAGGGGGAAAGGCTTGTTACATCAAGAGTCTTTCAAATCTTTCACTTTTGAGAGCAGAGTGCTTACATTTAAGAATCATGACCAAGCAGCAATGAGAAAACATAGAGAAGCAGAGGACAGAAGACTGCCCTGCGCATATCAATACACCCCAATGACAAAGGCAAAGATTTAACTGACCTGCTTAGCTATTAGTGTCTCACACCGCACAATGATTATCATCTTTCCCTGAAGCAAAACATCCTCTGAATTAGGGTGAAAAACAGATCTAAGGTGCCAAAGGAAGGCAACATGGAAATTCAGTTTCCTGCTCTCAGAGGAAGGAGGGTCGACAGCCCAATGGGTTAATGCACCTACTGCAGTCTCCTATGTGTAGCCTGCAGGCGACAAAGTCAGATGCTGGTGAGATGCTGATACAGGTTTACTTGCTATGCAGGGGCCTGTGGTCACCTCGCAGCGCCTCGAGAAGGTGTCCTGTTTGAGTCCCAGTGCTAATATCGTATCAACCGTGACCCGTAGATTGCACTTTTTCCCCTCGTTTTTTTCAGTCAGTTGGGGCCAGAGAGACAAGCTTTTGTATGGGTGTTACCAAGGCCAGTGTGCAGAAAGAAAAGCAACAACTGTTAGTGGCAAAGCAGGTATTGAAGGGAAGCTAGCTGTTGGCTGATCGCGCAGGGCAATGCATCCCCATTTTTCAATAAAAACAAATCTTTTTTTAAACATCCCCAAGGAGATAACAAACATTGGATTAGAACTCAGGTTTCAAGCATTCCAAGACCAAGCACTTACCACTTGAGCCACTAGTGGCTGTGCTTCTGAGAGAAGCTTTCGGGCGTATATATCTTTCTTCTGCATGCCCCTGTGAACATACCCATTTGCATTGTGAAACATGTTCATTGAAGCCAACGAGGATAGAACATCTGGCCCCCCGCTCCGCCAAAGTCCAGCTAACTGCAGTAGCCTAGAGGTTAAGTGCTTGGGTTACAGCGCTGGGGGCCTGGGTTCGAGTCCTGCTTTCGCCACATAATCTCCTTGTATAGTTGTGGGAACCCTAACTCCTTCTAAAAGGTTCAGTGGGTATGAAAAGAGGTACCTGGTAAAGAGAGGGTGGAAGACAGCAGAGAGGTGGGACTGTGGAGGCGAGGAAGTGCAGGGTAAATAAAGGAGGAGGCGAGGCAGGCTAAAGAGGGAGGTAGGGCCAGATGAATGGGTCCCAGGGGCGAAGAGTAGGTGTTGGGTCAAGATCGGCCTGGGGATGTAGGAGTAAGGAGGCCTGGGGGCAGACAGGGAGTAAGTTGGTGTTTCTGGGGGAGGAGGACCCTGAATTGTGGGGGGGGGTGTAAAAAGGGTCCTAATGTGGGGAAAAGGGGCATTGAGGAGGGAAAGAGGGTGGAATGGACTCCACAATGGGCTGACATTTTTTTTCCTTCCAGTGCTACCTCCCTCTTTAGCCTGCCCCACCTTTGTTTACCCTGCACATACTCCCCTCCATAGTCCCGCCTCTCTGTTTTCTTCCACCCCCCACCAGGGAACCCATGCCATGCCCTTCTAGACCTACCCCCACTCACCCAGCCCTTCCTCCTCTCCACAGGGACCCATTCATCCAGCCCTTCTTCTCCCTTTAGACTGCCCCACCTCCCACCTCCCTCTTTACCCTGCATTTCCTCAGTCCCACCTCTCTGCGTTCTTCCACTCTCCCTTTACCAGGCACCTCTTTTCTTGTGTTCAAGTCATTCCTATGCCGAAAGTAGCGGTACTGCAAGTGAAACTGGGAAGGCATGTTCAGTATGGATTATCTAATTATTCAAGATGAATGGTAGTCAAGGAAGATTTTGGAAACTCAGTGAAGTTAGAAAATGAAGAAGCCTGGAGCAAAGAGAGAGTGGCCAAGTTGCTGAGTGTGAATGAGAGAAGAAAGTTGAGGTATGGAAAATAAAAGGTATTTGCCACATGTCCCTACACAGGTCTGTTGTGTGTTCAGGTGAAGGAAAGGGGATGTGTTGTATCTAGGAACACGTACAATGTCATTAGGTAGTGGAGTGATGATAAGGTAAAGTCGCTTCGGTGGAATGAATAGCTGGAAGAAGCTTCTATCGGAATGTAAAATGCGATAGTGAATGGAAGGGAATGTATAGAATGTATTGATTTGAGGGTTGAGAGACGATTCGAGAGCCTGGAAGGTGTGGAAGCTGAGGCTGTTGCGCTAACAAAGCATTAAAAAAACGTACCCACTGAACCTTTTAGGAGGAGTTTGGGTTCTCACAACTGTACAAGGAGATGATGTGCCGAGAGCAGGACCCGAACCCAGGCCCCCCAGTGCTGTAATGCAAGCACTTAACCTCTAGGCCACTGCAGTTAGCTGGTATTTGGTGGAGCGGGGGGCCAGATGTTCTATCCTCGTTGGCTGAAGTGAACATGTTTCCCAATGCAAATGGGTATGCTCATAGGGGCATGCAGAAGAAAGATATATACGCCCAAAATCTACTCTCAGCAGCACACCCACCAGTGGCTCAAGTGGTAAGTGCTTGGTCTTGGGATGCTGGAGACCTGAGTTCTAATCCAATTTCTGGTATCTCCTCAGCAATTTTTTTAAAAAAATGTTTTAATTGAAAATCTGTATGCATTACCCTGCTCGATCAGCCAACAGTTAATGCCCCTTCAATACCTGCATTCCTACTAACAGTTGTGCCTTTGTTTTCTGCACTCTTGCCTTGGGAACACCCATACAAAAGCTTGTCTCCCTGGCCCCAACTGTCTGGAGATACGAGGGGAAAAAGTGTAATCTACGGGTCATGGTTGATACGATATTTGCACTGGGACTCAAACAGGAAACCTTTTCGAGGCGCTGTGAGGTGACCACCGGCCCCTGCATAGCAAGCAAACCTGTATCAGCATCTCACCAGCATCTGACTTTGTCGCCTGCAGGCTACACATAGGAGGCTGCAGTAGGTGCATTAACCCATTGAGCTGTCGACCCTCCTTCCTCTCAGAGCAGGAAACTGAATTTCCATGTTGCCTTCCTTTGGCACCTTAGATCTGTCTTTCACCCTAATTCAGAGGATGTTGTGCTTCACAGAGAGATGATAATCATTGTGAGGTGTGTGCCACTAATAGCTATGTAGTTCCGTTAAATCGTTGCCTTTGTCATTGGGGTGTATTGATATGCACAGGGCAGTCTTCTGTCCTCTGCTACTCTATGTTCTTTTATTGCTGCTTGTTCATGATTTTTAAATGTAACCACTGTGCTCTCAAAAGTGAAAGATTTGAAAGACTCTTGCTGTAGCGAGCCTTTCCCACTGTTTGCCCTGGGGGTGAGAGCAGAGGCAGGGTAGGGCCTGAGGGGAAAAGGCCCACCCAAAATCTGTAAATGCCCACTCAGCAGCGCTGGGTGGGCATTTACAGATACTTTTGTCAATGCAGTGGGCCCAACTACATTAGCTTCGGGCCCCATTTGCTAGACAATCCTGGCTACGCCTCTGGTGCCTCCCACCTCAACAACCCAATTGCCCCTTCAGCCTTTCTTACTCATCTCACAGCACCTCCCATAAGTGAGGAATGCATCTTTGTTGGTAGATTTCCCTCACGAGGCTTAGCTAGGCCTGCATTCCTTTTCAAAGGGCCGTAGAAGAGAGCAAAAAAGGAAAAGGCATAATAGAGCGGGAAGTAGGTGGAAGACGAGGGGGCAGGGGGGTTGGCAGTAAAAGAAACAGGGCCTGGCCTGGCAGAGAGTTAGAAGTTAGGGAACACAACAATGAGCGAGGGACAAGGAAAGATGTCTCAGGCATGCAGCTCTCTGAGTCTTCCCCACTGTGCCTGCAGAAAGACACTCCCTTTTCCCAGCTACTCCCGGATGGATACTTTTGCCTGGAGAGACCAGAACTAATGTCACTCAGGCAGAGGCTAAACAGAGGGCAGCTGAGCAGGCACACCCCTTCATTTTACTATGCTCCTGGGGTGGCTTCTGGGAGGAAAAAGGCATCAGTATTCCACCAAGATCATCTTCACCTAGGCCACCGTCACTAAGGTTTGCAAAGCAGGCTGTGACACTTTCTGAGGCCCACGTGGGAGAGCACAGATCCTAACCCTAAGTTGTGTGGGTGGCTGTACCAGTGGGGCTGCATAGGACATAGGGCTGTGCCCGTAAGGGCTGTGGTCGCGTTTGGGAGCGTTAGGGACGCGTGGAGGACGCAGGGCGCAGACCTCTGTCCATTTCCCTCCAGGATTAGGCCCTTATTGTCAGTGGTGGAGCCAGACACTCCAAAATTGAGGAAGTTAAAGGCAGAAAGCAGCCCTCTCACTCCCAGGGCAAAGAGGGGGAAAGGCTTGTTACATCAAGAGTCTTTCAAATCTTTCACTTTTGAGAGCAGAGTGCTTACATTTAAGAATCATGACCAAGCAGCAATGAGAAAACATAGAGAAGCAGAGGACAGAAGACTGCCCTGCGCATATCAATACACCCCAATGACAAAGGCAAAGATTTAACTGACCTGCTTAGCTATAAGTGTCTCACACCGCACAATGATTATCATCTTTCCCTGAAGCAAAACATCCTCTGAATTAGGGTGAAAAACAGATCTAAGGTGCCAAAGGAAGGCAACATGGAAATTCAGTTTCCTGCTCTCAGAGGAAGGAGGGTCGACAGCCCAATGGGTTAATGCACCTACTGCAGTCTCCTATGTGTAGCCTGCAGGCGACAAAGTCAGATGCTGGTGAGATGCTGATACAGGTTTACTTGCTATGCAGGGGCCTGTGGTCACCTCGCAGCGCCTCGAGAAGGTGTCCTGTTTGAGTCCCAGTGCTAATATCGTATCAACCGTGACCCGTAGATTGCACTTTTTCCCCTCGTTTTTTTCAGTCAGTTGGGGCCAGAGAGACAAGCTTTTGTATGGGTGTTACCAAGGCCAGTGTGCAGAAAGAAAAGGAACAACTGTTAGTGGCAAAGCAGGTATTGAAGGGGAGCTAGCTGTTGGCTGATCGCGCAGGGCAATGCATCCCCATTTTTCAATAAAAACAAATCTTTTTTTAAACATCCCCAAGGAGATAACAAACATTGGATTAGAACTCAGGTTTCAAGCATTCCAAGACCAAGCACTTACCACTTGAGCCACTAGTGACTGTGCTTCTGAAAGAAGCTTTCGGGCGTATATATCTTTCTTCTGCATGCCCCTGTGAACATACCCATTTGCATTGTGAAACATGTTCATTGAAGCCAACGAGGATAGAACATCTGGCCCCCCGCTCCGCCAAAGTCCAGCTAACTGCAGTAGCCTAGAGGTTAAGTGCTTGGATTACAGTCCTGCTTTCGCCACATAATCTCCTTGTATAGTTGTGGGAACCCTAACTCCTTCTAAAAGGTTCAGTGGGTATGAAAAGAGGTACCTGGTAAAGAGATGGTGGAAGACAGCAGAGAGGTGGGACTGTGGAGGCGAGGAAGTGCAGGGTAAATAAAGGAGGAGGCGAGATAGGCTAAAGAGGGAGGTAGGGCCAGATGAATGGGTCCCTGGGGAGAAGAGTAGGTGTTCGGTCAAGATTGGCCTGGGGATGTAGGAGAAAGGAGGCCTGGGGGCAGACAGGGAGTAAGTTGGTGTTTCTGGGGGAGGAGGACCCTGAATTGTGGGGGGGGGTGTAAAAAGGGTCCTAATGTGGGGAAAAGGGGCATTGAGGAGGGAAAGAGGGTGGAATGGACTCCACAATGGGCTGACATTTTTTTTCCTTCCAGTGCTACCTCCCTCTTTAGCCTGCCCCACCTTTGTTTACCCTGCACATACTCTCCCCCATAGTCCCGCCTCTCTGTTTTCTTCCACCCCCCCCACCAGGGAACCCATGGCTTGCCCTTCTAGACATACCTCCACTCACCCAGCCCTTCCTCCTCTCCACAGGGACCCATTCATCCAGCCCTTCTTCTCCCTTTAGACTGCCCCACCTCCCACCTCCCTCTTTACCCTGCATTTCCTCAGTCCCACCTCTCTGCGTTCTTCCACTCTCCCTTTACCAGGCACCTCTTTTCTTGTGTTCAAGTCATTCCTATGCCGAAAGTAGCGGTACTGCAAGTGAAACTGGGAAGGCATGTTCAGTATGGATTATCTAATTATTCAAGATGAATGGTAGTCAAGGAAGATTTTGGAAACTCAGTGAAGTTAGAAAATGAAGAAGCCTGGAGCAAAGAGAGAGTGGCCAAGTTGCTGAGTGTGAATGAGAGAAGAAAGTTGAGGTATGGAAAATAAAAGGTATTTGCCACATGTCCCTACACAGGTCTGTTGTGTGTTCAGGTGAAGGAAAGGGGATGTGTTGTATCTAGGAACACGTACAATGTCATTAGGTAGTGGAGTGATGATAAGGTAAAGTCGCTTCGGTGGAATGAATAGCTGGAAGAAGCTTCTATCGGAATGTAAAATGCGATAGTGAATGGAAGGGAATGTATAGAATGTATTGATTTGAGGGTTGAGAGACGATTCGAGAGCCTGGAAGGTGTGGAAGCTGAGGCTGTTGCGCTAACAAAGCATTAAAAAAAACGTACCCACTGAACCTTTTAGGAGGAGTTTGGGTTCTCACAACTGTACAAGGAGATGATATGCCGAGAGCAGGACCCGAACCCAGGCCCCCCAGTGCTGTAATGCAAGCACTTAACCTCTAGGCCACTGCAGTTAGCTGGTATTTGGTGGAGCGGGGGGCCAGATGTTCTATCCTCGTTGGCTGAAGTGAACATGTTTCCCAATGCAAATGGGTATGCTCATAGGGGCATGCAGAAGAAAGATATATACGCCCAAAATCTACTCTCAGCAGCACACCCACCAGTGGCTCAAGTGGTAAGTGCTTGGTCTTGGGATGCTGGAGACCTGAGTTCTAATCCAATTTCTGGTATCTCCTCAGCAATTTTTTTAAAAAAATGTTTTAATTGAAAATCTGTATGCATTACCCTGCTCGATCAGCCAACAGTTAATGCCCCTTCAATACCTGCATTCCTACTAACAGTTGTGCCTTTGTTTTCTGCACTCTTGCCTTGGGAACACCCATACAAAAGCTTGTCTCCCTGGCCCCAACTGTCTGGAGATACGAGGGGAAAAAGTGTAATCTACGGGTCATGGTTGATACGATATTTGCACTGGGACTCAAACAGGAAACCTTTTCGAGGCGCTGTGAGGTGACCACCGGCCCCTGCATAGCAAGCAAACCTGTATCAGCATCTCACCAGCATCTGACTTTGTCGCCTGCAGGCTACACATAGGAGGCTGCAGTAGGTGCATTAACCCATTGAGCTGTCGACCCTCCTTCCTCTCAGAGCAGGAAACTGAATTTCCATGTTGCCTTCCTTTGGCACCTTAGATCTGTCTTTCACCCTAATTCAGAGGATGTTGTGCTTCACAGAGAGATGATAATCATTGTGAGGTGTGTGCCACTAATAGCTATGTAGTTCCGTTAAATCGTTGCCTTTGTCATTGGGGTGTATTGATATGCATAGGGCAGTCTTCTGTCCTCTGCTACTCTATGTTCTTTTATTGCTGCTTGTTCATGATTTTTAAATGTAACCACTGTGCTCTCAAAAGTGAAAGATTTGAAAGACGCTTGCTGTAGCGAGCCTTTCCCACTCTTTGCCCTGGGGGTGAGAGCAGAGGCAGGGTAGGGCCTGAGGGGAAAAGGCCCACCCAAAATCTGTAAATGCCCACTCAGCAGCGCTGGGTGGGCATTTACAGATACTTTTGTCAATGCAGTGGGCCCAACTACATTAGCTTCGGGCCCCATTTGCTAGACAATCCTGGCTACGCCTCTGGTGCCTCCCACCTCAACAACCCAATTGCCCCTTCAGCCCTTCTTACTCATCTCACAGCACCTCCCATAAGTGAGGAATGCATCTTTTGTTGGTAGATTTCCCTCACGAGGCTTAGCTAGGCCTGCATTCCTTTTCAAAGGGCCGTAGAAGAGAGCAAAAAAGGAAAAGGCATAATAGAGCGGGAAGTAGGTGGAAGACGAGGGGGCAGGGGGGTTGGCAGTAAAAGAAACAGGGCCTGGCCTGGCAGAGAGTTAGAAGTTAGGGAACACAACAATGAGCGAGGGACAAAGAAAGATGTCTCAGGCATGCAGCTCTCTGAGTCTTCCCCACTGTGCCTGCAGAAAGACACTCCCTTTTCCCAGCTACTCCCGGATGGATACTTTTGCCTGGAGAGACAAGAACTAATGTCACTCAGGCAGAGGCTAAACAGAGGGCAGCTGAGCTGGCACACCCCTTCATTTTACTATGCTCCTGGGGTGGCTTCTGGGAGGAAAAAGGCATCAGTATTCCACCAAGATCATCTTCACCTAGGCCACCGTCACTAAGGTTTGCAAAGCAGGCTGTGACACTTTCTGAGGCCCACGTGGGAGAGCACAGATCCTAACCCTAAGTTGTGTGGGTGGCTGTACCAGTGGGGCTGCATAGGACATAGGGCTGTGCCCGTAAGGGCTGTGGTCGCGTTTGGGAGCGTTAGGGACGCGTGGAGGACGCAGGGCGCAGACCTCTGTCCATTTCCCTCCAGGATTAGGCCCTTATTGTCAGTGGTGGAGCCAGACACTCCAAAATTGAGGAAGTTAAAGGCAGAAAGCAGCCCTCTCACTCCCAGGGCAAAGAGGGGGAAAGGCTTGTTACATCAAGAGTCTTTCAAATCTTTCACTTTTGAGAGCAGAGTGCTTACATTTAAGAATCATGACCAAGCAGCAATGAGAAAACATAGAGAAGCAGAGGACAGAAGACTGCCCTGCGCATATCAATACACCCCAATGACAAAGGCAAAGATTTAACTGACCTGCTTAGCTATTAGTGTCTCACACCGCACAATGATTATCATCTTTCCCTGAAGCAAAACATCCTCTGAATTAGGGTGAAAAACAGATCTAAGGTGCCAAAGGAAGGCAACATGGAAATTCAGTTTCCTGCTCTCAGAGGAAGGAGGGTCGACAGCCCAATGGGTTAATGCACCTACTGCAGTCTCCTATGTGTAGCCTGCAGGCGACAAAGTCAGATGCTGGTGAGATGCTGATACAGGTTTACTTGCTATGCAGGGGCCTGTGGTCACCTCGCAGCGCCTCGAGAAGGTGTCCTGTTTGAGTCCCAGTGCTAATATCGCATCAACCGTGACCCGTAGATTGCACTTTTTCCCCTCGTTTTTTTCAGTCAGTTGGGGCCAGAGAGACAAGCTTTTGTATGGGTGTTACCAAGGCCAGTGTGCAGAAAGAAAAGGAACAACTGTTAGTGGCAAAGCAGGTATTGAAGGGGAGCTAGCTGTTGGCTGATCGCGCAGGGCAATGCATCCCCATTTTTCAATAAAAACAAATCTTTTTTTAAACATCCCCAAGGAGATAACAAACATTGGATTAGAACTCAGGTTTCAAGCATTCCAAGACCAAGCACTTACCACTTGAGCCACTAGTGGCTGTGCTTCTGAGAGAAGCTTTCGGGCGTATATATCTTTCTTCTGCATGCCCCTGTGAACATACCCATTTGCATTGTGAAACATGTTCATTGAAGCCAACGAGGATAGAACATCTGGCCCCCCGCTCCGCCAAAGTCCAGCTAACTGCCGTAGCCTAGAGGTTAAGTGCTTGGGTTACAGTCCTGCTTTCGCCACATAATCTCCTTGTATAGTTGTGGGAACCCTAACTCCTTCTAAAAGGTTCAGTGGGTATGAAAAGAGGTACCTGGTAAAGAGAGGGTGGAAGACAGCAGAGAGGTGGGACTGTGGAGGCGAGGAAGTGCAGGGTAAATAAAGGAGGAGGCAAGACAGGCTAAAGAGGGAGGTAGGGCCAGATGAATGGGTCCCTGGGGAGAAGAGTAGGTGTTCGGTCAAGATTGGCCTGGGGATGTAGGAGAAAGGAGGCCTGGGGGCAGACAGGGAGTAAGTTGGTGTTTCTGGGGGAGGAGGACCCTGAATTGTGGGGGGGGGTGTAAAAAGGGTCCTAATGTGGGGAAAAGGGGCATTGAGGAGGGAAAGAGGGTGGAATGGACTCCACAATGGGCTGACATTTTTTTTCCTTCCAGTGCTACCTCCCTCTTTAGCCTGCCCCACCTTTGTTTACCCTGCACATACTCTCCTCCATAGTCCCGCCTCTCTGTTTTCTTCCACCCCCCACCAGGGAACCCATGCCATGCCCTTCTAGACCTACCCCCACTCACCCAGCCCTTCCTCCTCTCCACAGGGACCCATTCATCCAGCCCTTCTTCTCCCTTTAGACTGCCCCACCTCCCACCTCCCTCTTTACCCTGCATTTCCTCAGTCCCACCTCTCTGCGTTCTTCCACTCTCCCTTTACCAGGCACCTCTTTTCTTGTGTTCAAGTCATTCCTATGCCGAAAGTAGCGGTACTGCAAGTGAAACTGGGAAGGCATGTTCAGTATGGATTATCTAATTATTCAAGATGAATGGTAGTCAAGGAAGATTTTGGAAACTCAGTGAAGTTAGAAAATGAAGAAGCCTGGAGCAAAGAGAGAGTGGCCAAGTTGCTGAGTGTGAATGAGAGAAGAAAGTTGAGGTATGGAAAATAAAAGGTATTTGCCACATGTCCCTACACAGGTCTGTTGTGTGTTCAGGTGAAGGAAAGGGGATGTGTTGTATCTAGGAACACGTACAATGTCATTAGGTAGTGGAGTGATGATAAGGTAAAGTCGCTTCGGTGGAATGAATAGCTGGAAGAAGCTTCTATCGGAATGTAAAATGCGATAGTGAATGGAAGGGAATGTATAGAATGTATTGATTTGAGGGTTGAGAGACGATTCGAGAGCCTGGAAGGTGTGGAAGCTGAGGCTGTTGCGCTAACAAAGCATTAAAAAAAACGTACCCACTGAACCTTTTAGGAGGAGTTTGGGTTCTCACAACTGTACAAGGAGATGATATGCCGAGAGCAGGACCCGAACCCAGGCCCCCCAGTGCTGTAATGCAAGCACTTAACCTCTAGGCCACTGCAGTTAGCTGGTATTTGGTGGAGCGGGGGGCCAGATGTTCTATCCTCGTTGGCTGAAGTGAACATGTTTCCCAATGCAAATGGGTATGCTCATAGGGGCATGCAGAAGAAAGATATATACGCCCAAAATCTACTCTCAGCAGCACACCCACCAGTGGCTCAAGTGGTAAGTGCTTGGTCTTGGGATGCTGGAGACCTGAGTTCTAATCCAATTTCTGGTATCTCCTCAGCAATTTTTTTAAAAAAATGTTTTAATTGAAAATCTGTATGCATTACCCTGCTCGATCAGCCAACAGTTAATGCCCCTTCAATACCTGCATTCCTACTAACAGTTGTGCCTTTGTTTTCTGCACTCTTGCCTTGGGAACACCCATACAAAAGCTTGTCTCCCTGGCCCCAACTGTCTGGAGATACGAGGGGAAAAAGTGTAATCTACGGGTCATGGTTGATACGATATTTGCACTGGGACTCAAACAGGAAACCTTTTCGAGGCGCTGTGAGGTGACCACCGGCCCCTGCATAGCAAGCAAACCTGTATCAGCATCTCACCAGCATCTGACTTTGTCGCCTGCAGGCTACACATAGGAGGCTGCAGTAGGTGCATTAACCCATTGAGCTGTCGACCCTCCTTCCTCTCAGAGCAGGAAACTGAATTTCCATGTTGCCTTCCTTTGGCACCTTAGATCTGTCTTTCACCCTAATTCAGAGGATGTTGTGCTTCACAGAGAGATGATAATCATTGTGAGGTGTGTGCCACTAATAGCTATGTAGTTCCGTTAAATCGTTGCCTTTGTCATTGGGGTGTATTGATATGCATAGGGCAGTCTTCTGTCCTCTGCTACTCTATGTTCTTTTATTGCTGCTTGTTCATGATTTTTAAATGTAACCACTGTGCTCTCAAAAGTGAAAGATTTGAAAGACGCTTGCTGTAGCGAGCCTTTCCCACTCTTTGCCCTGGGGGTGAGAGCAGAGGCAGGGTAGGGCCTGAGGGGAAAAGGCCCACCCAAAATCTGTAAATGCCCACTCAGCAGCGCTGGGTGGGCATTTACAGATACTTTTGTCAATGCAGTGGGCCCAACTACATTAGCTTCGGGCCCCATTTGCTAGACAATCCTGGCTACGCCTCTGGTGCCTCCCACCTCAACAACCCAATTGCCCCTTCAGCCCTTCTTACTCATCTCACAGCACCTCCCATAAGTGAGGAATGCATCTTTTGTTGGTAGATTTCCCTCACGAGGCTTAGCTAGGCCTGCATTCCTTTTCAAAGGGCCGTAGAAGAGAGCAAAAAAGGAAAAGGCATAATAGAGCGGGAAGTAGGTGGAAGACGAGGGGGCAGGGGGGTTGGCAGTAAAAGAAACAGGGCCTGGCCTGGCAGAGAGTTAGAAGTTAGGGAACACAACAATGAGCGAGGGACAAAGAAAGATGTCTCAGGCATGCAGCTCTCTGAGTCTTCCCCACTGTGCCTGCAGAAAGACACTCCCTTTTCCCAGCTACTCCCGGATGGATACTTTTGCCTGGAGAGACAAGAACTAATGTCACTCAGGCAGAGGCTAAACAGAGGGCAGCTGAGCTGGCACACCCCTTCATTTTACTATGCTCCTGGGGTGGCTTCTGGGAGGAAAAAGGCATCAGTATTCCACCAAGATCATCTTCACCTAGGCCACCGTCACTAAGGTTTGCAAAGCAGGCTGTGACACTTTCTGAGGTCCACGTGGGAGAGCACAGATCCTAACCCTAAGTTGTGTGGGTGGCTGTACCAGTGGGGCTGCATAGGACATAGGGCTGTGCCCGTAAGGGCTGTGGTCGCGTTTGGGAGCGTTAGGGACGCGTGGAGGACGCAGGGCGCAGACCTCTGTCCATTTCCCTCCAGGATTAGGCCCTTATTGTCAGTGGTGGAGCCAGACACTCCAAAATTGAGGAAGTTAAAGGCAGAAAGCAGCCCTCTCACTCCCAGGGCAAAGAGGGGGAAAGGCTTGTTACATCAAGAGTCTTTCAAATCTTTCACTTTTGAGAGCAGAGTGCTTACATTTAAGAATCATGACCAAGCAGCAATGAGAAAACATAGAGAAGCAGAGGACAGAAGACTGCCCTGCGTATATCAATACACCCCAATGACAAAGGCAAAGATTTAACTGACCTGCTTAGCTATTAGTGTCTCACACCGCACAATGATTATCATCTTTCCCTGAAGCAAAACATCCTCTGAATTAGGGTGAAAAACAGATCTAAGGTGCCAAAGGAAGGCAACATGGAAATTCAGTTTCCTGCTCTCAGAGGAAGGAGGGTCGACAGCCCAATGGGTTAATGCACCTACTGCAGTCTCCTATGTGTAGCCTGCAGGCGACAAAGTCAGATGCTGGTGAGATGCTGATACAGGTTTACTTGCTATGCAGGGGCCTGTGGTCACCTCGCAGCGCCTCGAGAAGGTGTCCTGTTTGAGTCCCAGTGCTAATATCGTATCAACCGTGACCCGTAGATTGCACTTTTTCCCCTCGTTTTTTTCAGTCAGTTGGGGCCAGAGAGACAAGCTTTTGTATGGGTGTTACCAAGGCCAGTGTGCAGAAAGAAAAGGAACAACTGTTAGTGGCAAAGCAGGTATTGAAGGGGAGCTAGCTGTTGGCTGATCGCGCAGGGCAATGCATCCCCATTTTTCAATAAAAACAAATCTTTTTTTAAACATCCCCAAGGAGATAACAAACATTGGATTAGAACTCAGGTTTCAAGCATTCCAAGACCAAGCACTTACCACTTGAGCCACTAGTGACTGTGCTTCTGAAAGAAGCTTTCGGGCGTATATATCTTTCTTCTGCATGCCCCTGTGAACATACCCATTTGCATTGTGAAACATGTTCATTGAAGCCAACGAGGATAGAACATCTGGCCCCCCGCTCCGCCAAAGTCCAGCTAACTGCAGTAGCCTAGAGGTTAAGTGCTTGGATTACAGTCCTGCTTTCGCCACATAATCTCCTTGTATAGTTGTGGGAACCCTAACTCCTTCTAAAAGGTTCAGTGGGTATGAAAAGAGGTACCTGGTAAAGAGATGGTGGAAGACAGCAGAGAGGTGGGACTGTGGAGGCGAGGAAGTGCAGGGTAAATAAAGGAGGAGGCGAGATAGGCTAAAGAGGGAGGTAGGGCCAGATGAATGGGTCCCTGGGGAGAAGAGTAGGTGTTCGGTCAAGATTGGCCTGGGGATGTAGGAGAAAGGAGGCCTGGGGGCAGACAGGGAGTAAGTTGGTGTTTCTGGGGGAGGAGGACCCTGAATTGTGGGGGGGGGTGTAAAAAGGGTCCTAATGTGGGGAAAAGGGGCATTGAGGAGGGAAAGAGGGTGGAATGGACTCCACAATGGGCTGACATTTTTTTTCCTTCCAGTGCTACCTCCCTCTTTAGCCTGCCCCACCTTTGTTTACCCTGCACATACTCTCCCCCATAGTCCCGCCTCTCTGTTTTCTTCCACCCCCCCCACCAGGGAACCCATGGCTTGCCCTTCTAGACATACCTCCACTCACCCAGCCCTTCCTCCTCTCCACAGGGACCCATTCATCCAGCCCTTCTTCTCCCTTTAGACTGCCCCACCTCCCACCTCCCTCTTTACCCTGCATTTCCTCAGTCCCACCTCTCTGCGTTCTTCCACTCTCCCTTTACCAGGCACCTCTTTTCTTGTGTTCAAGTCATTCCTATGCCGAAAGTAGCGGTACTGCAAGTGAAACTGGGAAGGCATGTTCAGTATGGATTATCTAATTATTCAAGATGAATGGTAGTCAAGGAAGATTTTGGAAACTCAGTGAAGTTAGAAAATGAAGAAGCCTGGAGCAAAGAGAGAGTGGCCAAGTTGCTGAGTGTGAATGAGAGAAGAAAGTTGAGGTATGGAAAATAAAAGGTATTTGCCACATGTCCCTACACAGGTCTGTTGTGTGTTCAGGTGAAGGAAAGGGGATGTGTTGTATCTAGGAACACGTACAATGTCATTAGGTAGTGGAGTGATGATAAGGTAAAGTCGCTTCGGTGGAATGAATAGCTGGAAGAAGCTTCTATCGGAATGTAAAATGCGATAGTGAATGGAAGGGAATGTATAGAATGTATTGATTTGAGGGTTGAGAGACGATTCGAGAGCCTGGAAGGTGTGGAAGCTGAGGCTGTTGCGCTAACAAAGCATTAAACAAAACGTACCCACGGAACCTTTTAGGAGGAGTTTGGGTTCTCACAACTGTACAAGGAGATGATATGCCGAGAGCAGGACCCGAACCCAGGCCCCCCAGTGCTGTAATGCAAGCACTTAACCTCTAGGCCACTGCAGTTAGCTGGTATTTGGTGGAGCGGGGGGCCAGATGTTCTATCCTCGTTGGCTGAAGTGAACATGTTTCCCAATGCAAATGGGTATGCTCATAGGGGCATGCAGAAGAAAGATATATACGCCCAAAATCTACTCTCAGCAGCACACCCACCAGTGGCTCAAGTGGTAAGTGCTTGGTCTTGGGATGCTGGAGACCTGAGTTCTAATCCAATTTCTGGTATCTCCTCAGCAATTTTTTTAAAAAAATGTTTTAATTGAAAATCTGTATGCATTACCCTGCTCGATCAGCCAACAGTTAATGCCCCTTCAATACCTGCATTCCTACTAACAGTTGTGCCTTTGTTTTCTGCACTCTTGCCTTGGGAACACCCATACAAAAGCTTGTCTCCCTGGCCCCAACTGTCTGGAGATACGAGGGGAAAAAGTGTAATCTACGGGTCATGGTTGATACGATATTTGCACTGGGACTCAAACAGGAAACCTTTTCGAGGCGCTGTGAGGTGACCACCGGCCCCTGCATAGCAAGCAAACCTGTATCAGCATCTCACCAGCATCTGACTTTGTCGCCTGCAGGCTACACATAGGAGGCTGCAGTAGGTGCATTAACCCATTGAGCTGTCGACCCTCCTTCCTCTCAGAGCAGGAAACTGAATTTCCATGTTGCCTTCCTTTGGCACCTTAGATCTGTCTTTCACCCTAATTCAGAGGATGTTGTGCTTCACAGAGAGATGATAATCATTGTGAGGTGTGTGCCACTAATAGCTATGTAGTTCCGTTAAATCGTTGCCTTTGTCATTGGGGTGTATTGATATGCATAGGGCAGTCTTCTGTCCTCTGCTACTCTATGTTCTTTTATTGCTGCTTGTTCATGATTTTTAAATGTAACCACTGTGCTCTCAAAAGTGAAAGATTTGAAAGACGCTTGCTGTAGCGAGCCTTTCCCACTCTTTGCCCTGGGGGTGAGAGCAGAGGCAGGGTAGGGCCTGAGGGGAAAAGGCCCACCCAAAATCTGTAAATGCCCACTCAGCAGCGCTGGGTGGGCATTTACAGATACTTTTGTCAATGCAGTGGGCCCAACTACATTAGCTTCGGGCCCCATTTGCTAGACAATCCTGGCTACGCCTCTGGTGCCTCCCACCTCAACAACCCAATTGCCCCTTCAGCCCTTCTTACTCATCTCACAGCACCTCCCATAAGTGAGGAATGCATCTTTTGTTGGTAGATTTCCCTCACGAGGCTTAGCTAGGCCTGCATTCCTTTTCAAAGGGCCGTAGAAGAGAGCAAAAAAGGAAAAGGCATAATAGAGCGGGAAGTAGGTGGAAGACGAGGGGGCAGGGGGGTTGGCAGTAAAAGAAACAGGGCCTGGCCTGGCAGAGAGTTAGAAGTTAGGGAACACAACAATGAGCGAGGGACAAAGAAAGATGTCTCAGGCATGCAGCTCTCTGAGTCTTCCCCACTGTGCCTGCAGAAAGACACTCCCTTTTCCCAGCTACTCCCGGATGGATACTTTTGCCTGGAGAGACAAGAACTAATGTCACTCAGGCAGAGGCTAAACAGAGGGCAGCTGAGCTGGCACACCCCTTCATTTTACTATGCTCCTGGGGTGGCTTCTGGGAGGAAAAAGGCATCAGTATTCCACCAAGATCATCTTCACCTAGGCCACCGTCACTAAGGTTTGCAAAGCAGGCTGTGACACTTTCTGAGGCCCACGTGGGAGAGCACAGATCCTAACCCTAAGTTGTGTGGGTGGCTGTACCAGTGGGGCTGCATAGGACATAGGGCTGTGCCCGTAAGGGCTGTGGTCGCGTTTGGGAGCGTTAGGGACGCGTGGAGGACGCAGGGCGCAGACCTCTGTCCATTTCCCTCCAGGATTAGGCCCTTATTGTCAGTGGTGGAGCCAGACACTCCAAAATTGAGGAAGTTAAAGGCAGAAAGCAGCCCTCTCACTCCCAGGGCAAAGAGGGGGAAAGGCTTGTTACATCAAGAGTCTTTCAAATCTTTCACTTTTGAGAGCAGAGTGCTTACATTTAAGAATCATGACCAAGCAGCAATGAGAAAACATAGAGAAGCAGAGGACAGAAGACTGCCCTGCGCATATCAATACACCCCAATGACAAAGGCAAAGATTTAACTGACCTGCTTAGCTATTAGTGTCTCACACCGCACAATGATTATCATCTTTCCCTGAAGCAAAACATCCTCTGAATTAGGGTGAAAAACAGATCTAAGGTGCCAAAGGAAGGCAACATGGAAATTCAGTTTCCTGCTCTCAGAGGAAGGAGGGTCGACAGCCCAATGGGTTAATGCACCTACTGCAGTCTCCTATGTGTAGCCTGCAGGCGACAAAGTCAGATGCTGGTGAGATGCTGATACAGGTTTACTTGCTATGCAGGGGCCTGTGGTCACCTCGCAGCGCCTCGAGAAGGTGTCCTGTTTGAGTCCCAGTGCTAATATCGCATCAACCGTGACCCGTAGATTGCACTTTTTCCCCTCGTTTTTTTCAGTCAGTTGGGGCCAGAGAGACAAGCTTTTGTATGGGTGTTACCAAGGCCAGTGTGCAGAAAGAAAAGGAACAACTGTTAGTGGCAAAGCAGGTATTGAAGGGGAGCTAGCTGTTGGCTGATCGCGCAGGGCAATGCATCCCCATTTTTCAATAAAAACAAATCTTTTTTTAAACATCCCCAAGGAGATAACAAACATTGGATTAGAACTCAGGTTTCAAGCATTCCAAGACCAAGCACTTACCACTTGAGCCACTAGTGGCTGTGCTTCTGAGAGAAGCTTTCGGGCGTATATATCTTTCTTCTGCATGCCCCTGTGAACATACCCATTTGCATTGTGAAACATGTTCATTGAAGCCAACGAGGATAGAACATCTGGCCCCCCGCTCCGCCAAAGTCCAGCTAACTGCCGTAGCCTAGAGGTTAAGTGCTTGGGTTACAGTCCTGCTTTCGCCACATAATCTCCTTGTATAGTTGTGGGAACCCTAACTCCTTCTAAAAGGTTCAGTGGGTATGAAAAGAGGTACCTGGTAAAGAGAGGGTGGAAGACAGCAGAGAGGTGGGACTGTGGAGGCGAGGAAGTGCAGGGTAAATAAAGGAGGAGGCAAGACAGGCTAAAGAGGGAGGTAGGGCCAGATGAATGGGTCCCTGGGGAGAAGAGTAGGTGTTCGGTCAAGATTGGCCTGGGGATGTAGGAGAAAGGAGGCCTGGGGGCAGACAGGGAGTAAGTTGGTGTTTCTGGGGGAGGAGGACCCTGAATTGTGGGGGGGGGTGTAAAAAGGGTCCTAATGTGGGGAAAAGGGGCATTGAGGAGGGAAAGAGGGTGGAATGGACTCCACAATGGGCTGACATTTTTTTTCCTTCCAGTGCTACCTCCCTCTTTAGCCTGCCCCACCTTTGTTTACCCTGCACATACTCTCCTCCATAGTCCTGCCTCTCTGTTTTCTTCCACCCCCCACCAGGGAACCCATGCCATGCCCTTCTAGACCTACCCCCACTCACCCAGCCCTTCCTCCTCTCCACAGGGACCCATTCATCCAGCCCTTCTTCTCCCTTTAGACTGCCCCACCTCCCACCTCCCTCTTTACCCTGCATTTCCTCAGTCCCACCTCTCTGCGTTCTTCCACTCTCCCTTTACCAGGCACCTCTTTTCTTGTGTTCAAGTCATTCCTATGCCGAAAGTAGCGGTACTGCAAGTGAAACTGGGAAGGCATGTTCAGTATGGATTATCTAATTATTCAAGATGAATGGTAGTCAAGGAAGATTTTGGAAACTCAGTGAAGTTAGAAAATGAAGAAGCCTGGAGCAAAGAGAGAGTGGCCAAGTTGCTGAGTGTGAATGAGAGAAGAAAGTTGAGGTATGGAAAATAAAAGGTATTTGCCACATGTCCCTACACAGGTCTGTTGTGTGTTCAGGTGAAGGAAAGGGGATGTGTTGTATCTAGGAACACGTACAATGTCATTAGGTAGTGGAGTGATGATAAGGTAAAGTCGCTTCGGTGGAATGAATAGCTGGAAGAAGCTTCTATCGGAATGTAAAATGCGATAGTGAATGGAAGGGAATGTATAGAATGTATTGATTTGAGGGTTGAGAGACGATTCGAGAGCCTGGAAGGTGTGGAAGCTGAGGCTGTTGCGCTAACAAAGCATTAAAAAAATCGTACCCACTGAACCTTTTAGGAGGAGTTTGGGTTCTCACAACTGTACAAGGAGATGATGTGCCGAGAGCAGGACCCGAACCCAGGCCCCCCAGTGCTGTAATGCAAGCACTTAACCTCTAGGCCACAGCAGTTAGCTGGTATTTGGTGGAGCGGGGGGCCAGATGTTCTATCCTCGTTGGCTGAAGTGAACATGTTTCCCAATGCAAATGGGTATGCTCATAGGGGCATGCAGAAGAAAGATATATACGCCCAAAATCTACTCTCAGAAGCACACCCACCAGTGGCTCAAGTGGTAAGTGCTTGGTCTTGGGATGCTGGAGACCTGAGTTCTAATCCAATGTCTGGTATCTCCTCAGCATTTTTTTAAAAAAAATGTTTTAATTGAAAATGTGTATGCATTACCCTGCTCGATCAGCCAACAGTTAATGCCCCTTCAATACCTGCATTCCTACTAACAGTTGTGCCTTTGTTTTCTGCACTCTTGCCTTGGGAACACCCATACAAAAGCTTGTCTCCCTGGCCCTAACTGTCTGGAGATACGAGGGGAAAAAGTGTAATCTACGGGTCATGGTTGATACGATATTTGCACTGGGACTCAAACAGGAAACCTTTTCGAGGCGCTGTGAGGTGACCACCGGCCCCTGCATAGCAAGCAAACCTGTATCAGCATCTCACCAGCATCTGACTTTGTCGCCTGCAGGCTACACATAGGAGGCTGCAGTAGGTGCATTAACCCATTGAGCTGTCGACCCTCCTTCCTCTCAGAGCAGGAAACTGAATTTCCATGTTGCCTTCCTTTGGCACCTTAGATCTGTCTTTCACCCTAATTCAGAGGATGTTGTGCTTCAGGCGACAAAGTCAGATGCTGGTGAGATGCTGATACAGGTTTACTTGCTATGCAGGGGCCTGTGGTCACCTCGCAGCGCCTCGAGAAGGTGTCCTGTTTGAGTCCCAGTGCTAATATCGTATCAACCGTGACCCGTAGATTGCACTTTTTCCCCTCGTTTTTTTCAGTCAGTTGGGGCCAGAGAGACAAGCTTTTGTATGGGTGTTACCAAGGCCAGTGTGCAGAAAGAAAAGGAACAACTGTTAGTGGCAAAGCAGGTATTGAAGGGGAGCTAGCTGTTGGCTGATCGCGCAGGGCAATGCATCCCCATTTTTCAATAAAAACAAATCTTTTTTTAAACATCCCCAAGGAGATAACAAACATTGGATTAGAACTCAGGTTTCAAGCATTCCAAGACCAAGCACTTACCACTTGAGCCACTAGTGACTGTGCTTCTGAAAGAAGCTTTCGGGCGTATATATCTTTCTTCTGCATGCCCCTGTGAACATACCCATTTGCATTGTGAAACATGTTCATTGAAGCCAACGAGGATAGAACATCTGGCCCCCCGCTCCGCCAAAGTCCAGCTAACTGCAGTAGCCTAGAGGTTAAGTGCTTGGGTTACAGTCCTGCTTTCGCCACATAATCTCCTTGTATAGTTGTGGGAACCCTAACTCCTTCTAAAAGGTTCAGTGGGTATGAAAAGAGGTACCTGGTAAAGAGATGGTGGAAGACAGCAGAGAGGTGGGACTGTGGAGGCGAGGAAGTGCAGGGTAAATAAAGGAGGAGGCGAGATAGGCTAAAGAGGGAGGTAGGGCCAGATGAATGGGTCCCTGGGGAGAAGAGTAGGTGTTCGGTCAAGATTGGCCTGGGGATGTAGGAGAAAGGAGGCCTGGGGGCAGACAGGGAGTAAGTTGGTGTTTCTGGGGGAGGAGGACCCTGAATTGTGGGGGGGGGTGTAAAAAGGGTCCTAATGTGGGGAAAAGGGGCATTGAGGAGGGAAAGAGGGTGGAATGGACTCCACAATGGGCTGACATTTTTTTTCCTTCCAGTGCTACCTCCCTCTTTAGCCTGCCCCACCTTTGTTTACCCTGCACATACTCTCCCCCATAGTCCCGCCTCTCTGTTTTCTTCCACCCCCCCCACCAGGGAACCCATGGCTTGCCCTTCTAGACATACCTCCACTCACCCAGCCCTTCCTCCTCTCCACAGGGACCCATTCATCCAGCCCTTCTTCTCCCTTTAGACTGCCCCACCTCCCACCTCCCTCTTTACCCTGCATTTCCTCAGTCCCACCTCTCTGCGTTCTTCCACTCTCCCTTTACCAGGCACCTCTTTTCTTGTGTTCAAGTCATTCCTATGCCGAAAGTAGCGGTACTGCAAGTGAAACTGGGAAGGCATGTTCAGTATGGATTATCTAATTATTCAAGATGAATGGTAGTCAAGGAAGATTTTGGAAACTCAGTGAAGTTAGAAAATGAAGAAGCCTGGAGCAAAGAGAGAGTGGCCAAGTTGCTGAGTGTGAATGAGAGAAGAAAGTTGAGGTATGGAAAATAAAAGGTATTTGCCACATGTCCCTACACAGGTCTGTTGTGTGTTCAGGTGAAGGAAAGGGGATGTGTTGTATCTAGGAACACGTACAATGTCATTAGGTAGTGGAGTGATGATAAGGTAAAGTCGCTTCGCTGGAATGAATAGCTGGAAGAAGCTTCTATCGGAATGTAAAATGCGATAGTGAATGGAAGGGAATGTATAGAATGTATTGATTTGAGGGTTGAGAGACGATTCGAGAGCCTGGAAGGTGTGGAAGCTGAGGCTGTTGCGCTAACAAAGCATTAAAAAAAACGTACCCACTGAACCTTTTAGGAGGAGTTTGGGTTCTCACAACTGTACAAGGAGATGATATGCCGAGAGCAGGACCCGAACCCAGGCCCCCCAGTGCTGTAATGCAAGCACTTAACCTCTAGGCCACTGCAGTTAGCTGGTATTTTGTGGAGCGGGGGGCCAGATGTTCTATCCTCGTTGGCTGAAGTGAACATGTTTCCCAATGCAAATGGGTATGCTCATAGGGGCATGCAGAAGAAAGATATATACGCCCAAAATCAACTCTTAGAAGCACACCCACCAGTGGCTCAAGTGGTAAGTGCTTGGTCTTGGGATGCTAGAGACCTGAGTTCTAATCCAATGTCTGGTATCTCCTCAGCATTTTTTAAAAAAAAATGTTTTAATTGAAAATGTGTATGCATTACCCTGCTCGATCAGCCAACAGTTAATGCCCCTTCAATACCTGCATTCCTACTAACAGTTGTGTCTTTGTTTTCTGCACTCTTGCCTTGGGAACACCCATACAAAAGCTTGTCTCCCTGGCCCCAACTGTCTGGAGATACGAGGGGAAAAAGTGTAATCTACGGGTCATGGTTGATACGATATTTGCACTGGGACTCAAACAGGAAACCTTTTCGAGGCGCTGTGAGGTGACCACCGGCCCCTGCATAGCAAGCAAACCTGTATCAGCATCTCACCAGCATCTGACTTTGTCGCCTGCAGGCTACACATAGGAGGCTGCAGTAGGTGCATTAACCCATTGAGCTGTCGACCCTCCTTCCTCTCAGAGCAGGAAACTGAATTTCCATGTTGCCTTCCTTTGGCACCTTAGATCTGTCTTTCACCCTAATTCAGAGGATGTTGTGCTTCACAGAGAGATGATAATCATTGTGAGGTGTGTGCCACTAATAGCTATGTAGTTCCGTTAAATCGTTGCCTTTGTCATTGGGGTGTATTGATATGCATAGGGCAGTCTTCTGTCCTCTGCTACTCTATGTTCTTTTATTGCTGCTTGTTCATGATTTTTAAATGTAACCACTGTGCTCTCAAAAGTGAAAGATTTGAAAGACGCTTGCTGTAGCGAGCCTTTCCCACTCTTTGCCCTGGGGGTGAGAGCAGAGGCAGGGTAGGGCCTGAGGGGAAAAGGCCCACCCAAAATCTGTAAATGCCCACTCAGCAGCGCTGGGTGGGCATTTACAGATACTTTTGTCAATGCAGTGGGCCCAACTACATTAGCTTCGGGCCCCATTTGCTAGACAATCCTGGCTACGCCTCTGGTGCCTCCCACCTCAACAACCCAATTGCCCCTTCAGCCCTTCTTACTCATCTCACAGCACCTCCCATAAGTGAGGAATGCATCTTTTGTTGGTAGATTTCCCTCACGAGGCTTAGCTAGGCCTGCATTCCTTTTCAAAGGGCCGTAGAAGAGAGCAAAAAAGGAAAAGGCATAATAGAGCGGGAAGTAGGTGGAAGACGAGGGGGCAGGGGGGTTGGCAGTAAAAGAAACAGGGCCTGGCCTGGCAGAGAGTTAGAAGTTAGGGAACACAACAATGAGCGAGGGACAAGGAAAGATGTCTCAGGCATGCAGCTCTCTGAGTCTTCCCCACTGTGCCTGCAGAAAGACACTCCCTTTTCCCAGCTACTCCCGGATGGATACTTTTGCCTGGAGAGACAAGAACTAATGTCACTCAGGCAGAGGCTAAACAGAGGGCAGCTGAGCTGGCACACCCCTTCATTTTACTATGCTCCTTGGGTGGCTTCTGGGAGGAAAAAGGCATCAGTATTCCACCAAGATCATCTTCACCTAGGCCACCGTCACTAAGGTTTGCAAAGCAGGCTGTGACACTTTCTGAGGCCCACGTGGGAGAGCACAGATCCTAACCCTAAGTTGTGTGGGTGGCTGTACCAGTGGGGCTGCATAGGACATAGGGCTGTGCCCGTAAGGGCTGTGGTCGCGTTTGGGAGCGTTAGGGACGCGTGGAGGACGCAGGGCGCAGACCTCTGTCCATTTCCCTCCAGGATTAGGCCCTTATTGTCAGTGGTGGAGCCAGACACTCCAAAATTGAGGAAGTTAAAGGCAGAAAGCAGCCCTCTCACTCCCAGGGCAAAGAGGGGGAAAGGCTTGTTACATCAAGAGTCTTTCAAATCTTTCACTTTTGAGAGCAGAGTGCTTACATTTAAGAATCATGACCAAGCAGCAATGAGAAAACATAGAGAAGCAGAGGACAGAAGACTGCCCTGCGCATATCAATACACCCCAATGACAAAGGCAAAGATTTAACTGACCTGCTTAGCTATTAGTGTCTCACACCGCACAATGATTATCATCTTTCCCTGAAGCAAAACATCCTCTGAATTAGGGTGAAAAACAGATCTAAGGTGCCAAAGGAAGGCAACATGGAAATTCAGTTTCCTGCTCTCAGAGGAAGGAGGGTCGACAGCCCAATGGGTTAATGCACCTACTGCAGTCTCCTATGTGTAGCCTGCAGGCGACAAAGTCAGATGCTGGTGAGATGCTGATACAGGTTTACTTGCTATGCAGGGGCCTGTGGTCACCTCGCAGCGCCTCGAGAAGGTGTCCTGTTTGAGTCCCAGTGCTAATATCGCATCAACCGTGACCCGTAGATTGCACTTTTTCCCCTCGTTTTTTTCAGTCAGTTGGGGCCAGAGAGACAAGCTTTTGTATGGGTGTTACCAAGGCCAGTGTGCAGAAAGAAAAGGAACAACTGTTAGTGGCAAAGCAGGTATTGAAGGGGAGCTAGCTGTTGGCTGATCGCGCAGGGCAATGCATCCCCATTTTTCAATAAAAACAAATCTTTTTTTAAACATCCCCAAGGAGATAACAAACATTGGATTAGAACTCAGGTTTCAAGCATTCCAAGACCAAGCACTTACCACTTGAGCCACTAGTGGCTGTGCTTCTGAGAGAAGCTTTCGGGCGTATATATCTTTCTTCTGCATGCCCCTGTGAACATACCCATTTGCATTGTGAAACATGTTCATTGAAGCCAACGAGGATAGAACATCTGGCCCCCCGCTCCGCCAAAGTCCAGCTAACTGCCGTAGCCTAGAGGTTAAGTGCTTGGGTTACAGTCCTGCTTTCGCCACATAATCTCCTTGTATAGTTGTGGGAACCCTAACTCCTTCTAAAAGGTTCAGTGGGTATGAAAAGAGGTACCTGGTAAAGAGAGGGTGGAAGACAGCAGAGAGGTGGGACTGTGGAGGCGAGGAAGTGCAGGGTAAATAAAGGAGGAGGCAAGACAGGCTAAAGAGGGAGGTAGGGCCAGATGAATGGGTCCCTGGGGAGAAGAGTAGGTGTTCGGTCAAGATTGGCCTGGGGATGTAGGAGAAAGGAGGCCTGGTGGCAGACAGGGAGTAAGTTGGTGTTTCTGGGGGAGGAGGACCCTGAATTGTGGGGGGGGGGTGTAAAAAGGGTCCTAATGTGGGGAAAAGGGGCATCGAGGAGGGAAGAGGGTGGAATGGACTCCACAATGGGCTGACATTTTTTTTCCTTCCAGTGCTACCTCCCTCTTTAGCCTGCCCCACCTTTGTTTACCCTGCACATACTCTCCTCCATAGTCCCGCCTCTCTGTTTTCTTCCACCCCCCACCAGGGAACCCATGCCATGCCCTTCTAGACCTACCCCCACTCACCCAGCCCTTCCTCCTCTCCACAGGGACCCATTCATCCAGCCCTTCTTCTCCCTTTAGACTGCCCCACCTCCCACCACCCTCTTTACCCTGCATTTCCTCAGTCCCACCTCTCTGCGTTCTTCCACTCTCCCTTTACCAGGCACCTCTTTTCTTGTGTTCAAGTCATTCCTATGCCGAAAGTAGCGGTACTGCAAGTGAAACTGGGAAGGCATGTTCAGTATGGATTATCTAATTATTCAAGATGAATGGTAGTCAAGGAAGATTTTGGAAACTCAGTGAAGTTAGAAAATGAAGAAGCCTGGAGCAAAGAGAGAGTGGCCAAGTTGCTGAGTGTGAATGAGAGAAGAAAGTTGAGGTATGGAAAATAAAAGGTATTTGCCACATGTCCCTACACAGGTCTGTTGTGTGTTCAGGTGAAGGAAAGGGGATGTGTTGTATCTAGGAACACGTACAATGTCATTAGGTAGTGGAGTGATGATAAGGTAAAGTCGCTTCGGTGGAATGAATAGCTGGAAGAAGCTTCTATCGGAATGTAAAATGCGATAGTGAATGGAAGGGAATGTATAGAATGTATTGATTTGAGGGTTGAGAGACGATTCGAGAGCCTGGAAGGTGTGGAAGCTGAGGCTGTTGCGCTAACAAAGCATTAAAAAAAACGTACCCACTGAACCTTTTAGGAGGAGTTTGGGTTCTCACAACTGTACAAGGAGATGATGTGCCGAGAGCAGGACCCGAACCCAGGCCCCCCAGTGCTGTAATGCAAGAACTTAACCTCTAGGCCACTGCAGTTAGCTGGTATTTGGTGGAGCGGGGGGCCAGATGTTCTATCCTCGTTGGCTGAAGTGAACATGTTTCCCAATGCAAATGGGTATGCTCATAGGGGCATGCAGAAGAAAGATATATACGCCCAAAATCTACTCTCAGAAGCACACCCACCAGTGGCTCAAGTGGTAAGTGCTTGGTCTTGGGATGCTGGAGACCTGAGTTCTAATCCAATGTCTGGTATCTCCTCAGCATTTTTTAAAAAAAAATGTTTTAATTGAAAATGTGTATGCATTACCCTGCTCGATCAGCCAACAGTTAATGCCCCTTCAATACCTGCATTCCTACTAACAGTTGTGCCTTTGTTTTCTGCACTCTTGCCTTGGGAACACCCATACAAAAGCTTGTCTCCCTGGCCCCAACTGTCTGGAGATACGAGGGGAAAAAGTGTAATCTACGGGTCATGGTTGATACGATATTTGCACTGGGACTCAAACAGGAAACCTTTTCGAGGCGCTGTGAGGTGACCACCGGCCCCTGCATAGCAAGCAAACCTGTATCAGCATCTCACCAGCATCTGACTTTGTCGCCTGCAGGCTACACATAGGAGGCTGCAGTAGGTGCATTAACCCATTGAGCTGTCGACCCTCCTTCCTCTCAGAGCAGGAAACTGAATTTCCATGTTGCCTTCCTTTGGCACCTTAGATCTGTCTTTCACCCTAATTCAGAGGATGTTGTGCTTCACAGAGAGATGATAATCATTGTGAGGTGTGTGCCACTAATAGCTATGTAGTTCCGTTAAATCGTTGCCTTTGTCATTGGGGTGTATTGATATGCACAGGGCAGTCTTCTGTCCTCTGCTACTCTATGTTCTTTTATTGCTGCTTGTTCATGATTTTTAAATGTAACCACTGTGCTCTCAAAAGTGAAAGATTTGAAAGACTCTTGCTGTAGCGAGCCTTTCCCACTGTTTGCCCTGGGGGTGAGAGCAGAGGCAGGGTAGGGCCTGAGGGGAAAAGGCCCACCCAAAATCTGTAAATGCCCACTCAGCAGCGCTGGGTGGGCATTTACAGATACTTTTGTCAATGCAGTGGGCCCAACTACATTAGCTTCGGGCCCCATTTGCTAGACAATCCTGGCTACGCCTCTGGTGCCTCCCACCTCAACAACCCAATTGCCCCTTCAGCCTTTCTTACTCATCTCACAGCACCTCCCATAAGTGAGGAATGCATCTTTGTTGGTAGATTTCCCTCACGAGGCTTAGCTAGGCCTGCATTCCTTTTCAAAGGGCCGTAGAAGAGAGCAAAAAAGGAAAAGGCATAATAGAGCGGGAAGTAGGTGGAAGACGAGGGGGCAGGGGGGTTGGCAGTAAAAGAAACAGGGCCTGGCCTGGCAGAGAGTTAGAAGTTAGGGAACACAACAATGAGCGAGGGACAAGGAAAGATGTCTCAGGCATGCAGCTCTCTGAGTCTTCCCCACTGTGCCTGCAGAAAGACACTCCCTTTTCCCAGCTACTCCCGGATGGATACTTTTGCCTGGAGAGACCAGAACTAATGTCACTCAGGCAGAGGCTAAACAGAGGGCAGCTGAGCAGGCACACCCCTTCATTTTACTATGCTCCTGGGGCGGCTTCTGGGAGGAAAAAGGCATCAGTATTCCACCAAGATCATCTTCACCTAGGCCACCGTCACTAAGGTTTGCAAAGCAGGCTGTGACACTTTCTGAGGCCCACGTGGGAGAGCACAGATCCTAACCCTAAGTTGTGTGGGTGGCTGTACCAGTGGGGCTGCATAGGACATAGGGCTGTGCCCGTAAGGGCTGTGGTCGCGTTTGGGAGCGTTAGGGACGCGTGGAGGACGCAGGGCGCAGACCTCTGTCCATTTCCCTCCAGGATTAGGCCCTTATTGTCAGTGGTGGAGCCAGACACTCCAAAATTGAGGAAGTTAAAGGCAGAAAGCAGCCCTCTCACTCCCAGGGCAAAGAGGGGGAAAGGCTTGTTACATCAAGAGTCTTTCAAATCTTTCACTTTTGAGAGCAGAGTGCTTACATTTAAGAATCATGACCAAGCAGCAATGAGAAAACATAGAGAAGCAGAGGACAGAAGACTGCCCTGCGCATATCAATACACCCCAATGACAAAGGCAAAGATTTAACTGACCTGCTTAGCTATAAGTGTCTCACACCGCACAATGATTATCATCTTTCCCTGAAGCAAAACATCCTCTGAATTAGGGTGAAAAACAGATCTAAGGTGCCAAAGGAAGGCAACATGGAAATTCAGTTTCCTGCTCTCAGAGGAAGGAGGGTCGACAGCCCAATGGGTTAATGCACCTACTGCAGTCTCCTATGTGTAGCCTGCAGGCGACAAAGTCAGATGCTGGTGAGATGCTGATACAGGTTTACTTGCTATGCAGGGGCCTGTGGTCACCTCGCAGCGCCTCGAGAAGGTGTCCTGTTTGAGTCCCAGTGCTAATATCGTATCAACCGTGACCCGTAGATTGCACTTTTTCCCCTCGTTTTTTTCAGTCAGTTGGGGCCAGAGAGACAAGCTTTTGTATGGGTGTTACCAAGGCCAGTGTGCAGAAAGAAAAGGAACAACTGTTAGTGGCAAAGCAGGTATTGAAGGGGAGCTAGCTGTTGGCTGATCGCGCAGGGCAATGCATCCCCATTTTTCAATAAAAACAAATCTTTTTTTAAACATCCCCGGGGAGATAACAAACATTGGATTAGAAGTCAGGTTTCAAGCATTCCAAGACCAAGCACTTACCACTTGAGCCACTAGTGACTGTGCTTCTGAAAGAAGCTTTCGGGCGTATATATCTTTCTTCTGCATGCCCCTGTGAACATACCCATTTGCATTGTGAAACATGTTCATTGAAGCCAACGAGGATAGAACATCTGGCCCCCCGCTCCGCCAAAGTCCAGCTAACTGCAGTAGCCTAGAGGTTAAGTGCTTGGGTTACAGTCCTGCTTTCGCCACATAATCTCCTTGTATAGTTGTGGGAACCCTAACTCCTTCTAAAAGGTTCAGTGGGTATGAAAAGAGGTACCTGGTAAAGAGATGGTGGAAGACAGCAGAGAGGTGGGACTGTGGAGGCGAGGAAGTGCAGAGTAAATAAAGGAGGAGGCGAGATAGGCTAAAGAGGGAGGTAGGGCCAGATGAATGGGTCCCTGGGGAGAAGAGTAGGTGTTCGGTCAAGATTGGCCTGGGGATGTAGGAGAAAGGAGGCCTGGGGGCAGACAGGGAGTAAGTTGGTGTTTCTGGGGGAGGAGGACCCTGAATTGTGGGGGGGGTGTAAAAAGGGTCCTAATGTGGGGAAAAGGGGCATTGAGGAGGGAAAGAGGGTGGAATGGACTCCACAATGGGCTGACATTTTTTTTCCTTCCAGTGCTACCTCCCTCTTTAGCCTGCCCCACCTTTGTTTACCCTGCACATACTCTCCCCCATAGTCCCGCCTCTCTGTTTTCTTCCACCCCCCCCACCAGGGAACCCATGGCTTGCCCTTCTAGACATACCTCCACTCACCCAGCCCTTCCTCCTCTCCACAGGGACCCATTCATCCAGCCCTTCTTCTCCCTTTAGACTGCCCCACCTCCCACCTCCCTCTTTACCCTGCATTTCCTCAGTCCCACCTCTCTGCGTTCTTCCACTCTCCCTTTACCAGGCACCTCTTTTCTTGTGTTCAAGTCATTCCTATGCCGAAAGTAGCGGTACTGCAAGTGAAACTGGGAAGGCATGTTCAGTATGGATTATCTAATTATTCAAGATGAATGGTAGTCAAGGAAGATTTTGGAAACTCAGTGAAGTTAGAAAATGAAGAAGCCTGGAGCAAAGAGAGAGTGGCCAAGTTGCTGAGTGTGAATGAGAGAAGAAAGTTGAGGTATGGAAAATAAAAGGTATTTGCCACATGTCCCTACACAGGTCTGTTGTGTGTTCAGGTGAAGGAAAGGGGATGTGTTGTATCTAGGAACACGTACAATGTCATTAGGTAGTGGAGTGATGATAAGGTAAAGTCGCTTCGGTGGAATGAATAGCTGGAAGAAGCTTCTATCGGAATGTAAAATGCGATAGTGAATGGAAGGGAATGTATAGAATGTATTGATTTGAGGGTTGAGAGACGATTCGAGAGCCTGGAAGGTGTGGAAGCTGAGGCTGTTGCGCTAACAAAGCATTAAAAAAAACGTACCCACTGAACCTTTTAGAGTTTGGGTTCTCACAACTGTACAAGGAGATGATATGCCGAGAGCAGGACCCGAACCCAGGCCCCCCAGTGCTGTAATGCAAGCACTTAACCTCTAGGCCACTGCAGTTAGCTGGTATTTGGTGGAGCGGGGGGCCAGATGTTCTATCCTCGTTGGCTGAAGTGAACATGTTTCCCAATGCAAATGGGTATGCTCATAGGGGCATGCAGAAGAAAGATATATACGCCCAAAATCAACTCTTAGAAGCACACCCACCAGTGGCTCAAGTGGTAAGTGCTTGGTCTTGGGATGCTGGAGACCTGAGTTCTAATCCAATGTCTGGTATCTCCTCAGCATTTTTTTAAAAAAAATGTTTTAATTGAAAATGTGTATGCATTACCCTGCTCGATCAGCCAACAGTTAATGCCCCTTCAATACCTGCATTCCTACTAACAGTTGTGTCTTTGTTTTCTGCACTCTTGCCTTGGGAACACCCATACAAAAGCTTGTCTCCCTGGCCCCAACTGTCTGGAGATACGAGGGGAAAAAGTGTAATCTACGGGTCATGGTTGATACGATATTTGCACTGGGACTCAAACAGGAAACCTTTTCGAGGCGCTGTGAGGTGACCACCGGCCCCTGCATAGCAAGCAAACCTGTATCAGCATCTCACCAGCATCTGACTTTGTCGCCTGCAGGCTACACATAGGAGGCTGCAGTAGGTGCATTAACCCATTGAGCTGTCGACCCTCCTTCCTCTCAGAGCAGGAAACTGAATTTCCATGTTGCCTTCCTTTGGCACCTTAGATCTGTCTTTCACCCTAATTCAGAGGATGTTGTGCTTCACAGAGAGATGATAATCATTGTGAGGTGTGTGCCACTAATAGCTATGTAGTTCCGTTAAATCGTTGCCTTTGTCATTGGGGTGTATTGATATGCATAGGGCAGTCTTCTGTCCTCTGCTACTCTATGTTCTTTTATTGCTGCTTGTTCATGATTTTTAAATGTAACCACTGTGCTCTCAAAAGTGAAAGATTTGAAAGACGCTTGCTGTAGCGAGCCTTTCCCACTCTTTGCCCTGGGGGTGAGAGCAGAGGCAGGGTAGGGCCTGAGGGGAAAAGGCCCACCCAAAATCTGTAAATGCCCACTCAGCAGCGCTGGGTGGGCATTTACAGATACTTTTGTCAATGCAGTGGGCCCAACTACATTAGCTTCGGGCCCCATTTGCTAGACAATCCTGGCTACGCCTCTGGTGCCTCCCACCTCAACAACCCAATTGCCCCTTCAGCCCTTCTTACTCATCTCACAGCACCTCCCATAAGTGAGGAATGCATCTTTTGTTGGTAGATTTCCCTCACGAGGCTTAGCTAGGCCTGCATTCCTTTTCAAAGGGCCGTAGAAGAGAGCAAAAAAGGAAAAGGCATAATAGAGCGGGAAGTAGGTGGAAGACGAGGGGGCAGGGGGGTTGGCAGTAAAAGAAACAGGGCCTGGCCTGGCAGAGAGTTAGAAGTTAGGGAACACAACAATGAGCGAGGGACAAGGAAAGATGTCTCAGGCATGCAGCTCTCTGAGTCTTCCCCACTGTGCCTGCAGAAAGACACTCCCTTTTCCCAGCTACTCCCGGATGGATACTTTTGCCTGGAGAGACAAGAACTAATGTCACTCAGGCAGAGGCTAAACAGAGGGCAGCTGAGCTGGCACACCCCTTCATTTTACTATGCTCCTGGGGTGGCTTCTGGGAGGAAAAAGGCATCAGTATTCCACCAAGATCATCTTCACCTAGGCCACCGTCACTAAGGTTTGCAAAGCAGGCTGTGACACTTTCTGAGGCCCACGTGGGAGAGCACAGATCCTAACCCTAAGTTGTGTGGGTGGCTGTACCAGTGGGGCTGCATAGGACATAGGGCTGTGCCCGTAAGGGCTGTGGTCGCGTTTGGGAGCGTTAGGGACGCGTGGAGGACGCAGGGCGCAGACCTCTGTCCATTTCCCTCCAGGATGAGGCCCTTATTGTCAGTGGTGGAGCCAGACACTCCAAAATTGAGGAAGTTAAAGGCAGAAAGCAGCCCTCTCACTCCCAGGGCAAAGAGGGGGAAAGGCTTGTTACATCAAGAGTCTTTCAAATCTTTCACTTTTGAGAGCAGAGTGCTTACATTTAAGAATCATGACCAAGCAGCAATGAGAAAACATAGAGAAGCAGAGGACAGAAGACTGCCCTGCGCATATCAATACACCCCAATGACAAAGGCAAAGATTTAACTGACCTGCTTAGCTATTAGTGTCTCACACCGCACAATGATTATCATCTTTCCCTGAAGCAAAACATCCTCTGAATTAGGGTGAAAAACAGATCTAAGGTGCCAAAGGAAGGCAACATGGAAATTCAGTTTCCTGCTCTCAGAGGAAGGAGGGTCGACAGCCCAATGGGTTAATGCACCTACTGCAGTCTCCTATGTGTAGCCTGCAGGCGACAAAGTCAGATGCTGGTGAGATGCTGATACAGGTTTACTTGCTATGCAGGGGCCTGTGGTCACCTCGCAGCGCCTCGAGAAGGTGTCCTGTTTGAGTCCCAGTGCTAATATCGCATCAACCGTGACCCGTAGATTGCACTTTTTCCCCTCGTTTTTTTCAGTCAGTTGGGGCCAGAGAGACAAGCTTTTGTATGGGTGTTACCAAGGCCAGTGTGCAGAAAGAAAAGGAACAACTGTTAGTGGCAAAGCAGGTATTGAAGGGGAGCTAGCTGTTGGCTGATCGCGCAGGGCAATGCATCCCCATTTTTCAATAAAAACAAATCTTTTTTTAAACATCCCCAAGGAGATAACAAACATTGGATTAGAACTCAGGTTTCAAGCATTCCAAGACCAAGCACTTACCACTTGAGCCACTAGTGGCTGTGCTTCTGAGAGAAGCTTTCGGGCGTATATATCTTTCTTCTGCATGCCCCTGTGAACATACCCATTTGCATTGTGAAACATGTTCATTGAAGCCAACGAGGATAGAACATCTGGCCCCCCGCTCCGCCAAAGTCCAGCTAACTGCCGTAGCCTAGAGGTTAAGTGCTTGGGTTACAGTCCTGCTTTCGCCACATAATCTCCTTGTATAGTTGTGGGAACCCTAACTCCTTCTAAAAGGTTCAGTGGGTATGAAAAGATGTACCTGGTAAAGAGAGGGTGGAAGACAGCAGAGAGGTGGGACTGTGGAGGCGAGGAAGTGCAGGGTAAATAAAGGAGGAGGCAAGACAGGCTAAAGAGGGAGGTAGGGCCAGATGAATGGGTCCCTGGGGAGAAGAGTAGGTGTTCGGTCAAGATTGGCCTGGGGATGTAGGAGAAAGGAGGCCTGGGGGCAGACAGGGAGTAAGTTGGTGTTTCTGGGGGAGGAGGACCCTGAATTGTGGGGGGGGGGGTGTAAAAAGGGTCCTAATGTGGGGAAAAGGGGCATTGAGGAGGGAAAGAGGGTGGAATGGACTCCACAATGGGCTGACATTTTTTTTCCTTCCAGTGCTACCTCCCTCTTTAGCCTGCCCCACCTTTGTTTACCCTGCACATACTCTCCTCCATAGTCCCGCCTCTCTGTTTTCTTCCACCCCCCACCAGGGAACCCATGCCATGCCCTTCTAGACCTACCCCCACTCACCCAGCCCTTCCTCCTCTCCACAGGGACCCATTCATCCAGCCCTTCTTCTCCCTTTAGACTGCCCCACCTCCCACCTCCCTCTTTACCCTGCATTTCCTCAGTCCCACCTCTCTGCGTTCTTCCACTCTCCCTTTACCAGGCACCTCTTTTCTTGTGTTCAAGTCATTCCTATGCCGAAAGTAGCGGTACTGCAAGTGAAACTGGGAAGGCATGTTCAGTATGGATTATCTAATTATTCAAGATGAATGGTAGTCAAGGAAGATTTTGGAAACTCAGTGAAGTTAGAAAATGAAGAAGCCTGGAGCAAAGAGAGAGTGGCCAAGTTGCTGAGTGTGAATGAGAGAAGAAAGTTGAGGTATGGAAAATAAAAGGTATTTGCCACATGTCCCTACACAGGTCTGTTGTGTGTTCAGGTGAAGGAAAGGGGATGTGTTGTATCTAGGAACACGTACAATGTCATTAGGTAGTGGAGTGATGATAAGGTAAAGTCGCTTCGGTGGAATGAATAGCTGGAAGAAGCTTCTATCGGAATGTAAAATGCGATAGTGAATGGAAGGGAATGTATAGAATGTATTGATTTGAGGGTTGAGAGACGATTCGAGAGCCTGGAAGGTGTGGAAGCTGAGGCTGTTGCGCTAACAAAGCATTAAAAAAAACGTACCCACTGAACCTTTTAGGAGGAGTTTGGGTTCTCACAACTGTACAAGGAGATGATGTGCCGAGAGCAGGACCCGAACCCAGGCCCCCCAGTGCTGTAATGCAAGCACTTAACCTCTAGGCCACTGCAGTTAGCTGGTATTTGGTGGAGCGGGGGGCCAGATGTTCTATCCTCGTTGGCTGAAGTGAACATGTTTCCCAATGCAAATGGGTATGCTCATAGGGGCATGCAGAAGAAAGATATATACGCCCAAAATCTACTCTCAGAAGCACACCCACCAGTGGCTCAAGTGGTAAGTGCTTGGTCTTGGGATGCTGGAGACCTGAGTTCTAATCCAATGTCTGGTATCTCCTCAGCATTTTTTTAAAAAAAATGTTTTAATTGAAAATGTGTATGCATTACCCTGCTCGATCAGCCAACAGTTAATGCCCCTTCAATACCTGCATTCCTACTAACAGTTGTGCCTTTGTTTTCTGCACTCTTGCCTTGGGAACACCCATACAAAAGCTTGTCTCCCTGGCCCTAACTGTCTGGAGATACGAGGGGAAAAAGTGTAATCTACGGGTCATGGTTGATACGATATTTGCACTGGGACTCAAACAGGAAACCTTTTCGAGGCGCTGTGAGGTGACCACCGGCCCCTGCATAGCAAGCAAACCTGTATCAGCATCTCACCAGCATCTGACTTTGTCGCCTGCAGGCTACACATAGGAGGCTGCAGTAGGTGCATTAACCCATTGAGCTGTCGACCCTCCTTCCTCTCAGAGCAGGAAACTGAATTTCCATGTTGCCTTCCTTTGGCACCTTAGATCTGTCTTTCACCCTAATTCAGAGGATGTTGTGCTTCAGGCGACAAAGTCAGATGCTGGTGAGATGCTGATACAGGTTTACTTGCTATGCAGGGGCCTGTGGTCACCTCGCAGCGCCTCGAGAAGGTGTCCTGTTTGAGTCCCAGTGCTAATATCGTATCAACCGTGACCCGTAGATTGCACTTTTTCCCCTCGTTTTTTTCAGTCAGTTGGGGCCAGAGAGACAAGCTTTTGTATGGGTGTTACCAAGGCCAGTGTGCAGAAAGAAAAGGAACAACTGTTAGTGGCAAAGCAGGTATTGAAGGGGAGCTAGCTGTTGGCTGATCGCGCAGGGCAATGCATCCCCATTTTTCAATAAAAACAAATCTTTTTTTAAACATCCCCAAGGAGATAACAAACATTGGATTAGAACTCAGGTTTCAAGCATTCCAAGACCAAGCACTTACCACTTGAGCCACTAGTGACTGTGCTTCTGAAAGAAGCTTTCGGGCGTATATATCTTTCTTCTGCATGCCCCTGTGAACATACCCATTTGCATTGTGAAACATGTTCATTGAAGCCAACGAGGATAGAACATCTGGCCCCCCGCTCCGCCAAAGTCCAGCTAACTGCAGTAGCCTAGAGGTTAAGTGCTTGGGTTACAGTCCTGCTTTCGCCACATAATCTCCTTGTATAGTTGTGGGAACCCTAACTACTTCTAAAAGGTTCAGTGGGTATGAAAAGAGGTACCTGGTAAAGAGATGGTGGAAGACAGCAGAGAGGTGGGACTGTGGAGGCGAGGAAGTGCAGGGTAAATAAAGGAGGAGGCGAGATAGGCTAAAGAGGGAGGTAGGGCCAGATGAATGGGTCCCTGGGGAGAAGAGTAGGTGTTCGGTCAAGATTGGCCTGGGGATGTAGGAGAAAGGAGGCCTGGGGGCAGACAGGGAGTAAGTTGGTGTTTCTGGGGGAGGAGGACCCTGAATTGTGGGGGGGGGTGTAAAAAGGGTCCTAATGTGGGGAAAAGGGGCATTGAGGAGGGAAAGAGGGTGGAATGGACTCCACAATGGGCTGACATTTTTTTTCCTTCCAGTGCTACCTCCCTCTTTAGCCTGCCCCACCTTTGTTTACCCTGCACATACTCTCCCCCATAGTCCCGCCTCTCTGTTTTCTTCCACCCCCCCCACCAGGGAACCCATGGCTTGCCCTTCTAGACATACCTCCACTCACCCAGCCCTTCCTCCTCTCCACAGGGACCCATTCATCCAGCCCTTCTTCTCCCTTTAGACTGCCCCACCTCCCACCTCCCTCTTTACCCTGCATTTCCTCAGTCCCACCTCTCTGCGTTCTTCCACTCTCCCTTTACCAGGCACCTCTTTTCTTGTGTTCAAGTCATTCCTATGCCAAAAGTAGCGGTACTGCAAGTGAAACTGGGAAGGCATGTTCAGTATGGATTATCTAATTATTCAAGATGAATGGTAGTCAAGGAAGATTTTGGAAACTCAGTGAAGTTAGAAAATGAAGAAGCCTGGAGCAAAGAGAGAGTGGCCAAGTTGCTGAGTGTGAATGAGAGAAGAAAGTTGAGGTATGGAAAATAAAAGGTATTTGCCACATGTCCCTACACAGGTCTGTTGTGTGTTCAGGTGAAGGAAAGGGGATGTGTTGTATCTAGGAACACGTACAATGTCATTAGGTAGTGGAGTGATGATAAGGTAAAGTCGCTTCGGTGGAATGAATAGCTGGAAGAAGCTTCTATCGGAATGTAAAATGCGATAGTGAATGGAAGGGAATGTATAGAATGTATTGATTTGAGGGTTGAGAGACGATTCGAGAGCCTGGAAGGTGTGGAAGCTGAGGCTGTTGCGCTAACAAAGCATTAAAAAAAACGTACCCACTGAACCTTTTAGGAGGAGTTTGGGTTCTCACAACTGTACAAGGAGATGATATGCCGAGAGCAGGACCCGAACCCAGGCCCCCCAGTGCTGTAATGCAAGCACTTAACCTCTAGGCCACTGCAGTTAGCTGGTATTTGGTGGAGCGGGGGGCCAGATGTTCTATCCTCGTTGGCTGAAGTGAACATGTTTCCCAATGCAAATGGGTATGCTCATAGGGGCATGCAGAAGAAAGATATATACGCCCAAAATCAACTCTTAGAAGCACACCCACCAGTGGCTCAAGTGGTAAGTGCTTGGTCTTGGGATGCTGGAGACCTGAGTTCTAATCCAATGTCTGGTATCTCCTCAGCATTTTTTAAAAAAAAATGTTTTAATTGAAAATGTGTATGCATTACCCTGCTCGATCAGCCAACAGTTAATGCCCCTTCAATACCTGCATTCCTACTAACAGTTGTGTCTTTGTTTTCTGCACTCTTGCCTTGGGAACACCCATACAAAAGCTTGTCTCCCTGGCCCCAACCTTCTGGAGATACGAGGGGAAAAAGTGTAATCTACGGGTCATGGTTGATAGGATATTTGCACTGGGACTCAAACAGGAAACCTTTTCGAGGCGCTGTGAGGTGACCACCGGCCCCTGCATAGCAAGCAAACCTGTATCAGCATCTCACCAGCATCTGACTTTGTCGCCTGCAGGCTACACATAGGAGGCTGCAGTAGGTGCATTAACCCATTGAGCTGTCGACCCTCCTTCCTCTCAGAGCAGGAAACTGAATTTCCATGTTGCCTTCCTTTGGCACCTTAGATCTGTCTTTCACCCTAATTCAGAGGATGTTGTGCTTCACAGAGAGATGATAATCATTGTGAGGTGTGTGCCACTAATAGCTATGTAGTTCCGTTAAATCGTTGCCTTTGTCATTGGGGTGTATTGATATGCATAGGGCAGTCTTCTGTCCTCTGCTACTCTATGTTCTTTTATTGCTGCTTGTTCATGATTTTTAAATGTAACCACTGTGCTCTCAAAAGTGAAAGATTTGAAAGACGCTTGCTGTAGCGAGCCTTTCCCACTCTTTGCCCTGGGGGTGAGAGCAGAGGCAGGGTAGGGCCTGAGGGGAAAAGGCCCACCCAAAATCTGTAAATGCCCACTCAGCAGCGCTGGGTGGGCATTTACAGATACTTTTGTCAATGCAGTGGGCCCAACTACATTAGCTTCGGGCCCCATTTGCTAGACAATCCTGGCTACGCCTCTGGTGCCTCCCACCTCAACAACCCAAATGCCCCTTCAGCCCTTCTTACTCATCTCACAGCACCTCCCATAAGTGAGGAATGCATCTTTTGTTGGTAGATTTCCCTCACGAGGCTTAGCTAGGCCTGCATTCCTTTTCAAAGGGCCGTAGAAGAGAGCAAAAAAGGAAAAGGCATAATAGAGCGGGAAGTAGGTGGAAGACGAGGGGGCAGGGGGGTTGGCAGTAAAAGAAACAGGGCCTGGCCTGGCAGAGAGTTAGAAGTTAGGGAACACAACAATGAGCGAGGGACAAGGAAAGATGTCTCAGGCATGCAGCTCTCTGAGTCTTCCCCACTGTGCCTGCAGAAAGACACTCCCTTTTCCCAGCTACTCCCGGATGGATACTTTTGCCTGGAGAGACAAGAACTAATGTCACTCAGGCAGAGGCTAAACAGAGGGCAGCTGAGCTGGCACACCGCTTCATTTTACTATGCTCCTGGGGTGGCTTCTGGGAGGAAAAAGGCATCAGTATTCCACCAAGATCATCTTCACCTAGGCCACCGTCACTAAGGTTTGCAAAGCAGGCTGTGACACTTTCTGAGGCCCACGTGGGAGAGCACAGATCCTAACCCTAAGTTGTGTGGGTGGCTGTACCAGTGGGGCTGCATAGGACATAGGGCTGTGCCCGTAAGGGCTGTGGTCGCGTTTGGGAGCGTTAGGGACGCGTGGAGGACGCAGGGCGCAGACCTCTGTCCATTTCCCTCCAGGATTAGGCCCTTATTGTCAGTGGTGGAGCCAGACACTCCAAAATTGAGGAAGTTAAAGGCAGAAAGCAGCCCTCTCACTCCCAGGGCAAAGAGGGGGAAAGGCTTGTTACATCAAGAGTCTTTCAAATCTTTCACTTTTGAGAGCAGAGTGCTTACATTTAAGAATCATGACCAAGCAGCAATGAGAAAACATAGAGAAGCAGAGGACAGAAGACTGCCCTGCGCATATCAATACACCCCAATGACAAAGGCAAAGATTTAACTGACCTGCTTAGCTATTAGTGTCTCACACCGCACAATGATTATCATCTTTCCCTGAAGCAAAACATCCTCTGAATTAGGGTGAAAAACAGATCTAAGGTGCCAAAGGAAGGCAACATGGAAATTCAGTTTCCTGCTCTCAGAGGAAGGAGGGTCGACAGCCCAATGGGTTAATGCACCTACTGCAGTCTCCTATGTGTAGCCTGCAGGCGACAAAGTCAGATGCTGGTGAGATGCTGATACAGGTTTACTTGCTATGCAGGGGCCTGTGGTCACCTCGCAGCGCCTCGAGAAGGTGTCCTGTTTGAGTCCCAGTGCTAATATCGCATCAACCGTGACCCGTAGATTGCACTTTTTCCCCTCGTTTTTTTCAGTCAGTTGGGGCCAGAGAGACAAGCTTTTGTATGGGTGTTACCAAGGCCAGTGTGCAGAAAGAAAAGGAACAACTGTTAGTGGCAAAGCAGGTATTGAAGGGGAGCTAGCTGTTGGCTGATCGCGCAGGGCAATGCATCCCCATTTTTCAATAAAAACAAATCTTTTTTTAAACATCCCCAAGGAGATAACAAACATTGGATTAGAACTCAGGTTTCAAGCATTCCAAGACCAAGCACTTACCACTTGAGCCACTAGTGGCTGTGCTTCTGAGAGAAGCTTTCGGGCGTATATATCTTTCTTCTGCATGCCCCTGTGAACATACCCATTTGCATTGTGAAACATGTTCATTGAAGCCAACGAGGATAGAACATCTGGCCCCCCGCTCCGCCAAAGTCCAGCTAACTGCCGTAGCCTAGAGGTTAAGTGCTTGGGTTACAGTCCTGCTTTCGCCACATAATCTCCTTGTATAGTTGTGGGAACCCTAACTCCTTCTAAAAGGTTCAGTGGGTATGAAAAGAGGTACCTGGTAAAGAGAGGGTGGAAGACAGCAGAGAGGTGGGACTGTGGAGGCGAGGAAGTGCAGGGTAAATAAAGGAGGAGGCAAGACAGGCTAAAGAGGGAGGTAGGGCCAGATGAATGGGTCCCTGGGGAGAAGAGTAGGTGTTCGGTCAAGATTGGCCTGGGGATGTAGGAGAAAGGAGGCCTGGTGGCAGACAGGGAGTAAGTTGGTGTTTCTGGGGGAGGAGGACCCTGAATTGTGGGGGGGGGGTGTAAAAAGGGTCCTAATGTGGGGAAAAGGGGCATTGAGGAGGGAAGAGGGTGGAATGGACTCCACAATGGGCTGACATTTTTTTTCCTTCCAGTGCTACCTCCCTCTTTAGCCTGCCCCACCTTTGTTTACCCTGCACATACTCTCCTCCATAGTCCCGCCTCTCTGTTTTCTTCCACCCCCCACCAGGGAACCCATGCCATGCCCTTCTAGACCTACCCCCACTCACCCAGCCCTTCCTCCTCTCCACAGGGACCCATTCATCCAGCCCTTCTTCTCCCTTTAGACTGCCCCACCTCCCACCACCCTCTTTACCCTGCATTTCCTCAGTCCCACCTCTCTGCGTTCTTCCACTCTCCCTTTACCAGGCACCTCTTTTCTTGTGTTCAAGTCATTCCTATGCCGAAAGTAGCGGTACTGCAAGTGAAACTGGGAAGGCATGTTCAGTATGGATTATCTAATTATTCAAGATGAATGGTAGTCAAGGAAGATTTTGGAAACTCAGTGAAGTTAGAAAATGAAGAAGCCTGGAGCAAAGAGAGAGTGGCCAAGTTGCTGAGTGTGAATGAGAGAAGAAAGTTGAGGTATGGAAAATAAAAGGTATTTGCCACATGTCCCTACACAGGTCTGTTGTGTGTTCAGGTGAAGGAAAGGGGATGTGTTGTATCTAGGAACACGTACAATGTCATTAGGTAGTGGAGTGATGATAAGGTAAAGTCGCTTCGGTGGAATGAATAGCTGGAAGAAGCTTCTATCGGAATGTAAAATGCGATAGTGAATGGAAGGGAATGTATAGAATGTATTGATTTGAGGGTTGAGAGACGATTCGAGAGCCTGGAAGGTGTGGAAGCTGAGGCTGTTGCGCTAACAAAGCATTAAAAAAAACGTACCCACTGAACCTTTTAGGAGGAGTTTGGGTTCTCACAACTGTACAAGGAGATGATGTGCCGAGAGCAGGACCCGAACCCAGGCCCCCCAGTGCTGTAATGCAAGAACTTAACCTCTAGGCCACTGCAGTTAGCTGGTATTTGGTGGAGCGGGGGGCCAGATGTTCTATCCTCGTTGGCTGAAGTGAACATGTTTCCCAATGCAAATGGGTATGCTCATAGGGGCATGCAGAAGAAAGATATATACGCCCAAAATCTACTCTCAGAAGCACACCCACCAGTGGCTCAAGTGGTAAGTGCTTGGTCTTGGGATGCTGGAGACCTGAGTTCTAATCCAATGTCTGGTATCTCCTCAGCATTTTTTTAAAAAAAATGTTTTAATTGAAAATGTGTATGCATTACCCTGCTCGATCAGCCAACAGTTAATGCCCCTTCAATACCTGCATTCCTACTAACAGTTGTGCCTTTGTTTTCTGCACTCTTGCCTTGGGAACACCCATACAAAAGCTTGTCTCCCTGGCCCTAACTGTCTGGAGATACGAGGGGAAAAAGTGTAATCTACGGGTCATGGTTGATACGATATTTGCACTGGGACTCAAACAGGAAACCTTTTCGAGGCGCTGTGAGGTGACCACCGGCCCCTGCATAGCAAGCAAACCTGTATCAGCATCTCACCAGCATCTGACTTTGTCGCCTGCAGGCTACACATAGGAGGCTGCAGTAGGTGCATTAACCCATTGAGCTGTCGACCCTCCTTCCTCTCAGAGCAGGAAACTGAATTTCCATGTTGCCTTCCTTTGGCACCTTAGATCTGTCTTTCACCCTAATTCAGAGGATGTTGTGCTTCACAGAGAGATGATAATCATTGTGAGGTGTGTGCCACTAATAGCTATGTAGTTCCGTTAAATCGTTGCCTTTGTCATTGGGGTGTATTGATATGCACAGGGCAGTCTTCTGTCCTCTGCTACTCTATGTTCTTTTATTGCTGCTTGTTCATGATTTTTAAATGTAACCACTGTGCTCTCAAAAGTGAAAGATTTGAAAGACTCTTGCTGTAGCAAGCCTTTCCCACTCTTTGCCCTGGGGGTGAGAGCAGAGGCAGGGTAGGGCCTGAGGGGAAAAGGCCCACCCAAAATCTGTAAATGCCCACTCAGCAGCGCTGGGTGGGCATTTACAGATACTTTTGTCAATGCAGTGGGCCCAACTACATTAGCTTCGGGCCCCATTTGCTAGACAATCCTGGCTACGCCTCTGGTGCCTCCCACCTCAACAACCCAATTGCCCCTTCAGCCCTTCTTACTCATCTCACAGCACCTCCCATAAGTGAGGAATGCATCTTTTGTTGGTAGATTTCCCTCACGAGGCTTAGCTAGGCCTGCATTCCTTTTCAAAGAGCCGTAGAAGAGAGCAAAAAAGGAAAAGGCATAATAGAGCGGGAAGTAGGTGGAAGACGAGGGGGCAGGGGGGTTGGCAGTAAAAGAAACAGGGCCTGGCCTGGCAGAGAGTTAGAAGTTAGGGAACACAACAATGAGCTAGGGACAAGGAAAGATGTCTCAGGCATGCAGCTCTCTGAGTCTTCCCCACTGTGCCTGCAGAAAGACACTCCCTTTTCCCAGCTACTCCCGGATGGATACTTTTGCCTGGAGAGACCAGAACTAATGTCACTCAGGCAGAGGCTAAACAGAGGGCAGCTGAGCAGGCACACCCCTTCATTTTACTATGCTCCTGGGGTGGCTTCTGGGAGGAAAAAGGCATCAGTATTCCACCAAGATCATCTTCACCTAGGCCACCGTCACTAAGGTTTGCAAAGCAGGCTGTGACACTTTCTGAGGCCCACGTGGGAGAGCACAGATCCTAACCCTAAGTTGTGTGGGTGGCTGTACCAGTGGGGCTGCATAGGACATAGGGCTGTGCCCGTAAGGGCTGTGGTCGCGTTTGGGAGCGTTAGGGACGCGTGGAGGACGCAGGGCGCAGACCTCTGTCCATTTCCCTCCAGGATTAGGCCCTTATTGTCAGTGGTGGAGCCAGACACTCCAAAATTGAGGAAGTTAAAGGCAGAAAGCAGCCCTCTCACTCCCAGGGCAAAGAGGGGGAAAGGCTTGTTACATCAAGAGTCTTTCAAATCTTTCACTTTTGAGAGCAGAGTGCTTACATTTAAGAATCATGACCAAGCAGCAATGAGAAAACATAGAGAAGCAGAGGACAGAAGACTGCCCTGCGCATATCAATACACCCCAATGACAAAGGCAAAGATTTAACTGACCTGCTTAGCTATTAGTGTCTCACACCGCACAATGATTATCATCTTTCCCTGAAGCAAAACATCCTCTGAATTAGGGTGAAAAACAGATCTAAGGTGCCAAAGGAAGGCAACATGGAAATTCAGTTTCCTGCTCTCAGAGGAAGGAGGGTCGACAGCCCAATGGGTTAATGCACCTACTGCAGTCTCCTATGTGTAGCCTGCAGGCGACAAAGTCAGATGCTGGTGAGATGCTGATACAGGTTTACTTGCTATGCAGGGGCCTGTGGTCACCTCGCAGCGCCTCGAGAAGGTGTCCTGTTTGAGTCCCAGTGCTAATATCGTATCAACCGTGACCCGTAGATTGCACTTTTTCCCCTCGTTTTTTTCAGTCAGTTGGGGCCAGAGAGACAAGCTTTTGTATGGGTGTTACCAAGGCCATTGTGCAGAAAGAAAAGGAACAACTGTTAGTGGCAAAGCAGGTATTGAAGGGGAGCTAGCTGTTGGCTGATCGCGCAGGGCAATGCATCCCCATTTTTCAATAAAAACAAATCTTTTTTTAAACATCCCCAAGGAGATAACAAACATTGGATTAGAAGTCAGGTTTCAAGCATTCCAAGACCAAGCACTTACCACTTGAGCCACTAGTGGCTGTGCTTCTGAGAGAAGCTTTCGGGCGTATATATCTTTCTTCTGCATGCCCCTGTGAACATACCCATTTGCATTGTGAAACATGTTCATTGAAGCCAACGAGGATAGAACATCTGGCCCCCCGCTCCGCCAAAGTCCAGCTAACTGCAGTAGCCTAGAGGTTAAGTGCTTGGGTTACAGCGCTGGGGGCCTGGGTTCGAGTCCTTTTTTCGCCACATAATCTCCTTGTATAGTTGTGGGAACCCTAAATCCTTCTAAAAGGTTCAGTGGGTATGAAAAGAGGTACCTGGTAAAGAGAGGGTGGAAGACAACAGAGAGGTGGGACTGTGGAGGCGAGGAAGTGCAGGGTAAATAAAGGAGGAGGCGAGGCAGGCTAAAGAGGGAGGTAGGGCCAGATGAATGGGTCCCTGGGGCGAAGAGTAGGTGTTCGGTCAAGATTGGCCTGGGGATGTAGGAGTAAGGAGGCCTGGGGGCAGACAGGGAGTAAGTTGGTGTTTCTGGGGGAGGAGGACCCTGAATTGTGGGGGGGGGTGTAAAAAGGGGCCTAATGTGGGGAAAAGGGGCATTGAGGAGGGAAAGAGGGTGGAATGGACTCCACAATGGGCTGACATTTTTTTTCCTTCCAGTGCTACCTCCCTCTTTAGCCTGCCCCACCTTTGTTTACCCTGCACATACTCTCCTCCATAGTCCCGCCTCTCTGTTTTCTTCCACCCCCCACCAGGGAACCCATGCCATGCCCTTCTAGACCTACCCCCACTCACCCAGCCCTTCCTCCTCTCCACAGGGACCCATTCATCCAGCCCTTCTTCTCCCTTTAGACTGCCCCACCTCCCACCTCCCTCTTTACCCTGCATTTCCTCAGTCCCACCTCTCTGCGTTCTTCCACTCTCCCTTTACCAGGCACCTCTTTTCTTGTGTTCAAGTCATTCCTATGCCGAAAGTAGCGGTACTGCAAGTGAAACTGGGAAGGCATGTTCAGTATGGATTATCTAATTATTCAAGATGAATGGTAGTCAAGGAAGATTTTGGAAACTCAGTGAAGTTAGAAAATGAAGAAGCCTGGAGCAAAGAGAGAGTGGCCAAGTTGCTGAGTGTGAATGAGAGAAGAAAGTTGAGGTATGGAAAATAAAAGGTATTTGCCACATGTCCCTACACAGGTCTGTTGTGTGTTCAGGTGAAGGAAAGGGGATGTGTTGTATCTAGGAACACGTACAATGTCATTAGGTAGTGGAGTGATGATAAGGTAAAGTCGCTTCGGTGGAATGAATAGCTGGAAGAAGCTTCTATCGGAATGTAAAATGCGATAGTGAATGGAAGGGAATGTATAGAATGTATTGATTTGAGGGTTGAGAGACGATTCGAGAGCCTGGAAGGTGTGGAAGCTGAGGCTGTTGCGCTAACAAAGCATTAAAAAAAACGTACCCACTGAACCTTTTAGGAGGAGTTTGGGTTCTCACAACTGTACAAGGAGATGATGTGCCGAGAGCAGGACCCGAACCCAGGCCCCCCAGTGCTTTAATGCAAGCACTTAACCTCTAGGCCACTGCAGTTAGCTGGTATTTGGTGGAGCGGGGGGGCCAGATGTTCTATCCTCGTTGGCTGAAGTGAACATGTTTCCCAATGCAAATGGGTATGCTCATAGGGGCATGCAGAAGAAAGATATATACGCCCAAAATCTACTCTCAGCAGCACACCCACCAGTGGCTCAAGTGGTAAGTGCTTGGTCTTGGGAGGCTGGAGACCTGAGTTCTAATCCAATGTCTGGTATCTCCTCAGCATTTTTTTTAAAAAAATGTTTTAATTGAAAATGTGTATGCATTACCCTGCTCGATCAGCCAACAGTTAATGCCCCTTCAATACCTGCATTCCTACTAACAGTTGTGCCTTTGTTTTCTGCACTCTTGCCTTGGGAACACCCATACAAAAGCTTGTCTCCCTGGCCCCAACTGTCTGGAGATACGAGGGGAAAAAGTGTAATCTACGGGTCATGGTTGATACGATATTTGCACTGGGACTCAAACAGGAAACCTTTTCGAGGCGCTGTGAGGTGACCACCGGCCCCTGCATAGCAAGCAAACCTGTATCAGCATCTCACCAGCATCTGACTTTGTCGCCTGCAGGCTACACATAGGAGGCTGCAGTAGGTGCATTAACCCATTGAGCTGTCGACCCTCCTTCCTCTCAGAGCAGGAAACTGAATTTCCATGTTGCCTTCCTTTGGCACCTTAGATCTGTCTTTCACCCTAATTCAGAGGATGTTGTGCTTCACAGAGAGATGATAATCATTGTGAGGTGTGTGCCACTAATAGCTATGTAGTTCCGTTAAATCGTTGCCTTTGTCATTGGGGTGTATTGATATGCACAGGGAAGTCTTCTGTCGTCTGCTACTCTATGTTCTTTTATTGCTGCTTGTTCATGATTTTTAAATGTAACCACTGTGCTCTCAAAAGTGAAAGATTTGAAAGACTCTTGCTGTAGCGAGCCTTTCCCACTCTTTGCCCTGGGGGTGAGAGCAGAGGCAGGGTAGGGCCTGAGGGGAAAAGGCCCACCCAAAATCTGTAAATGCCCACTCAGCAGCGCTGGGTGGGCATTTACAGATACTTTTGTCAATGCAGTGGGCCCAACTACATTAGCTTCGGGCCCCATTTGCTAGACAATCCTGGCTACGCCTCTGGTGCCTCCCACCTCAACAACCCAATTGCCCCTTCAGCCCTTCTTACTCATCTCACAGCACCTCCCATAAGTGAGGAATGCATCTTTTGTTGGTAGATTTCCCTCACGAGGCTTAGCTAGGCCTGCATTCCTTTTCAAAGGGCCGTAGAAGAGAGCAAAAAAGGAAAAGGCATAATAGAGCGGGAAGTAGGTGGAAGACGAGGGGGCAGGGGGGTTGGCAGTAAAAGAAACAGGGCCTGGCCTGGCAGAGAGTTAGAAGTTAGGGAACACAACAATGAGCGAGGGACAAGGAAAGATGTCTCAGGCATGCAGCTCTCTGAGTCTTCCCCACTGTGCCTGCAGAAAGACACTCCCTTTTCCCAGCTACTCCCGGATGGATACTTTTGCCTGGAGAGACCAGAACTAATGTCACTCAGGCAGAGGCTAAACAGAGGGCAGCTGAGCAGGCACACCCCTTCATTTTACTATGCTCCTGGGGTGGCTTCTGGGAGGAAAAAGGCATCAGTATTCCACCAAGATCATCTTCACCTAGGCCACCGTCACTAAGGTTTGCAAAGCAGGCTGTGACACTTTCTGAGGCCCACGTGGGAGAGCACAGATCCTAACCCTAAGTTGTGTGGGTGGCTGTACCAGTGGGGCTGCATAGGACATAGGGCTGTGCCCGTAAGGGCTGTGGTCACGTTTGGGAGCGTTAGGGACGCGTGGAGGACGCAGGGCGCAGACCTCTGTCCATTTCCCTCCAGGATTAGGCCCTTATTGTCAGTGGTGGAGCCAGACACTCCAAAATTGAGGAAGTTAAAGGCAGAAAGCAGCCCTCTCACTCCCAGGGCAAAGAGGGGGAAAGGCTTGTTACATCAAGAGTCTTTCAAATCTTTCACTTTTGAGAGCAGAGTGCTTACATTTAAGAATCATGACCAAGCAGCAATGAGAAAACATAGAGAAGCAGAGGACAGAAGACTGCCCTGCGCATATCAATACACCCCAATGACAAAGGCAAAGATTTAACTGACCTGCTTAGCTATTAGTGTCTCACACCGCACAATGATTATCACCTTTCCCTGAAGCAAAACATCCTCTGAATTAGGGTGAAAAACAGATCTAAGGTGCCAAAGGAAGGCAACATGGAGATTCAGTTTCCTGCTCTCAGAGGAAGGAGGGTCGACAGCCCAATGGGTTAATGCACCTACTGCAGTCTCCTATGTGTAGCCTGCAGGCGACAAAGTCAGATGCTGGTGAGATGCTGATACAGGTTTACTTGCTATGCAGGGGCCTGTGGTCACCTCGCAGCGCCTCGAGAAGGTGTCCTGTTTGAGTCCCAGTGCTAATATCGTATCAACCGTGACCCGTAGATTGCACTTTTTCCCCTCGTTTTTTTCAGTCAGTTGGGGCCAGAGAGACAAGCTTTTGTATGGGTGTTACCAAGGCCATTGTGCAGAAAGAAAAGGAACAACTGTTAGTGGCAAAGCAGGTATTGAAGGGGAGCTAGCTGTTGGCTGATCGCGCAGGGCAATGCATCCCCATTTTTCAATAAAAACAAATCTTTTTTTAAACATCCCCAAGGAGATAACAAACATTGGATTAGAACTCAGGTTTCAAGCATTCCAAGACCAAGCACTTACCACTTGAGCCACTAGTGGCTGTGCTTCTGAGAGAAGCTTTCGGGCGTATATATCTTTCTTCTGCATGCCCCTGTGAACATACCCATTTGCATTGTGAAACATGTTCATTGAAGCCAACGAGGATAGAACATCTGGCCCCCCGCTCCGCCAAAGTCCAGCTAACTGCAGTAGCCTAGAGGTTAAGTGCTTGGGTTACAGCGCTGGGGGCCTGGGTTCGAGTCCTTTTTTCGCCACATAATCTCCTTGTATAGTTGTGGGAACCCTAACTCCTAAAAGGTTCAGTGGGTATGAAAAGAGGTACCTGGTAAAGAGAGGGTGGAAGACAACAGAGAGGTGGGACTGTGGAGGCGAGGAAGTGCAGGGTAAATAAAGGAGGAGGCGAGGCAGGCTAAAGAGGGAGGTAGGGCCAGATGAATGGGTCCCTGGGGCGAAGAGTAGGTGTTCGGTCAAGATTGGCCTGGGGATGTAGGAGTAAGGAGGCCTGGGGGCAGACAGGGAGTAAGTTGGTGTTTCTGGGGGAGGAGGACCCTGAATTGTGGGGGGGGGGTGTAAAAAGGGTCCTAATGTGGGGAAAAGGGGCATTGAGGAGGGAAAGAGGGTGGAATGGACTCCACAATGGGCTGACATTTTTTTTCCTTCCAGTGCTACCTCCCTCTTTAGCCTGCCCCACCTTTGTTTACCCTGCACATACTCTCCTCCATAGTCCCGCCTCTCTGTTTTCTTCCACCCCCCACCAGGGAACCCATGCCATGCCCTTCTAGACCTACCCCCACTCACCCAGCCCTTCCTCCTCTCCACAGGGACCCATTCATCCAGCCCTTCTTCTCCCTTTAGACTGCCCCACCTCCCACCTCCCTCTTTACCCTGCATTTCCTCAGTCCCACCTCTCTGCGTTCTTCCACTCTCCCTTTACCAGGCACCTCTTTTCTTGTGTTCAAGTCATTCCTATGCCGAAAGTAGCGGTACTGCAAGTGAAACTGGGAAGGCATGTTCAGTATGGATTATCTAATTATTCAAGATGAATGGTAGTCAAGGAAGATTTTGGAAACTCAGTGAAGTTAGAAAATGAAGAAGCCTGGAGCAAAGAGAGAGTGGCCAAGTTGCTGAGTGTGAATGAGAGAAGAAAGTTGAGGTATGGAAAATAAAAGGTATTTGCCACATGTCCCTACACAGGTCTGTTGTGTGTTCAGGTGAAGGAAAGGGGATGTGTTGTATCTAGGAACACGTACAATGTCATTAGGTAGTGGAGTGATGATAAGGTAAAGTCGCTTCGGTGGAATGAATAGCTGGAAGAAGCTTCTATCGGAATGTAAAATGCGATAGTAAATGGAAGGGAATGTATAGAATGTATTGATTTGAGGGTTGAGAGACGATTCGAGAGCCTGGAAGGTGTGGAAGCTGAGGCTGTTGCGCTAACAAAGCATTAAAAAAAACATACCCACTGAACCTTTTAGGAGGAGTTTGGGTTCTCACAACTGTACAAGGAGATGATGTGCCGAGAGCAGGACCCGAACCCAGGCCCCCCAGTGCTGTAATGCAAGCACTTAACCTCTAGGCCACAGCAGTTAGCTGGTATTTGGTGGAGCGGGGGGCCAGATGTTCTATCCTCGTTGGCTGAAGTGAACATGTTTCCCAATGCAAATGGGTATGCTCATAGGGGCATGCAGAAGAAAGATATATACGCCCAAAATCTACTCTCAGAAGCACACCCACCAGTGGCTCAAGTGGTAAGTGCTTGGTCTTGGGATGCTGGAGACCTGAGTTCTCATCCAATGTCTGGTATCTCCTCAGCATTTTTTTTAAAAAAATGTTTTAATTGAAAATGTGTATGCATTACCCTGCTCGATCAGCCAACAGTTAATGCCCCTTCAATACCTGCATTCCTACTAACAGTTGTGCCTTTGTTTTCTGCACTCTTGCCTTGGGAATACCCATACAAAAGCTTGTCTCCCTGGCCCCAACTGTCTGGAGATACGAGGGGAAAAAGTGTAATCTACGGGTCATGGTTGATACGATATTTGCACTGGGACTCAAACAGGAAACCTTTTCGAGGCGCTGTGAGGTGACCACCGGCCCCTGCATAGCAAGCAAACCTGTATCAGCATCTCACCAGCATCTGACTTTGTCGCCTGCAGGCTACACATAGGAGGCTGCAGTAGGTGCATTAACCCATTGAGCTGTCGACCCTCCTTCCTCTCAGAGCAGGAAACTGAATTTCCATGTTGCCTTCCTTTGGCACCTTAGATCTGTCTTTCACCCTAATTCAGAGGATGTTGTGCTTCACAGAGAGATGATAATCATTGTGAGGTGTGTGCCACTAATAGCTATGTAGTTCCGTTAAATCGTTGCCTTTGTCATTGGGGTGTATTGATATGCACAGGGCAGTCTTCTGTCCTCGGCTACTCTATGTTCTTTTATTGCTGCTTGTTCATGATTTTTAAATGTAACCACTGTGCTCTCAAAAGTGAAAGATTTGAAAGACTCTTGCTGTAGCGAGCCTTTCCCACTCTTTGCCCTGGGGGTGAGAGCAGAGGCAGGGTAGGGCCTGAGGGGAAAAGGCCCACCCAAAATCTGTAAATGCCCACTCAGCAGCGGGGGGTGTAAAAAGGGTCCTAATGTGGGGAAAAGGGGCATTGAGGAGGGAAAGAGGGTGGAATGGACTCCACAATGGGCTGACATTTTTTTTCCTTCCAGTGCTACCTCCCTCTTTAGCCTGCCCCACCTTTGTTTACCCTGCACATACTCTCCTCCATAGTCCAGCCTCTCTGTTTTCTTCCACCCCCCACCAGGGAACCCATGCCATGCCCTTCTAGACCTACCCCCACTCACCCAGCCCTTCCTCCTCTCCACAGGGACCCATTCATCCAGCCCTTCTTCTCCCTTTAGACTGCCCCACCTCCCACCTCCCTCTTTACCCTGCATTTCCTCAGTCCCACCTCTCTGCGTTCTTCCACTCTCCCTTTACCAGGCACCTCTTTTCTTGTGTTCAAGTCATTCCTATGCCGAAAGTAGCGGTACTGCAAGTGAAACTGGGAAGGCATGTTCAGTATGGATTATCTAATTATTCAAGATGAATGGTAGTCAAGGAAGATTTTGGAAACTCAGTGAAGTTAGAAAATGAAGAAGCCTGGAGCAAAGAGAGAGTGGCCAAGTTGCTGAGTGTGAATGAGAGAAGAAAGTTGAGGTATGGAAAATAAAAGGTATTTGCCACATGTCCCTACACAGGTCTGTTGTGTGTTCAGGTGAAGGAAAGGGGATGTGTTGTATCTAGGAACACGTACAATGTCATTAGGTAGTGGAGTGATGATAAGGTAAAGTCGCTTCGGTGGAATGAATAGCTGGAAGAAGCTTCTATCGGAATGTAAAATGCGATAGTGAGTGGAAGGGAATGTATAGAATGTATTGATTTGAGGGTTGAGAGACGATTCGAGAGCCTGGAAGGTGTGGAAGCTGAGGCTGTTGCGCTAACAAAGCATTAAAAAAAACGTACCCACTGAACCTTTTAGGAGGAGTTTGGGTTCTCACAACTGTACAAGGAGATGATGTGCCGAGAGCAGGACCCGAACCCAGGCCCCCCAGTGCTTTAATGCAAGCACTTAACCTCTAGGCCACTGCAGTTAGCTGGTATTTGGTGGAGCGGGGGGGGCCAGATGTTCTATCCTCGTTGGCTGAAGTGAACATGTTTCCCAATGCAAATGGGTATGCTCATAGGGGCATGCAGAAGAAAGATATATACGCCCAAAATCTACTCTCAGAAGCACACCCACCAGTGGCTCAAGTGGTAAGTGCTTGGTCTTGGGATGCTGGAGACCTGAGTTCTAATCCAATGTCTGGTATCTCGTCAGCATTTTTAAAAAAAAAATGTTTTAATTGAAAATGTGTATGCATTACCCTGCTCGATCAGCCAACAGTTAATGCCCCTTCAATACCTGCATTCCTACTAACAGTTGTGCCTTTCTTTTCTGCACTCTTGCCTTGGGAACACCCATACAAAAGCTTGTCTCCCTGGCCCCAACTGTCTGGAGATACGAGGGGAAAAAGTGTAATCTACGGGTCATGGTTGATACGATATTTGCACTGGGACTCAAACAGGAAACCTTTTCGAGGCGCTGTGAGGTGACCACCGGCCCCTGCATAGCAAGCAAACCTGTATCAGCATCTCACCAGCATCTGACTTTGTCGCCTGCAGGCTACACATAGGAGGCTGCAGTAGGTGCATTAACCCATTGAGCTGTCGACCCTCCTTCCTCTCAGAGCAGGAAACTGAATTTCCATGTTGCCTTCCTTTGGCACCTTAGATCTGTCTTTCACCCTAATTCAGAGGATGTTGTGCTTCACAGAGAGATGATAATCATTGTGAGGTGTGTGCCACTAATAGCTATGTAGTTCCGTTAAATTGTTGCCTTTGTCATTGGGGTGTATTGATATGCACAGGGCAGTCTTCTGTCCTCTGGTACTCTATGTTCTTTTATTGCTGTTTGTTCATGATTTTTAAATGTAACCACTGTGCTCTCAAAAGTGAAAGATTTGAAAGACTCTTGCTGTAGCGAGCCTTTCCCACTCTTTGCCCTGGGGGTGAGAGCAGAGGCAGGGTAGGGCCTGAGGGGAAAAGGCCCACCCAAAATCTGTAAATGCCCACTCAGCAGCGCTGGGTGGGCATTTACAGATACTTTTGTCAATGCAGTGAGCCCAACTACATTAGCTTCGGGCCCCATTTGCTAGACAATCCTGGCTACGCCTCTGGTGCCTCCCACCTCAACAACCCAATTGCCCCTTCAGCCCTTCTTACTCATCTCACAGCACCTCCCATAAGTGAGGAATGCATCTTTTGTTGGTAGATTTCCCTCACGAGGCTTAGCTAGGCCTGCATTCCTTTTCAAAGGGCCGTAGAAGAGAGCAAAAAAGGAAAAGGCATAATAGAGCGGGAAGTAGGTGGAAGACGAGGGGGCAGGGGGGTTGGCAGTAAAAGAAACAGGGCCTGGCCTGGCAGAGAGTTAGAAGTTAGGGAACACAACAATGAGCGAGGGACAAGGAAAGATGTCTCAGGCATGCAGCTCTCTGAGTCTTCCCCACTGTGCCTGCAGAAAGACACTCCCTTTTCCCAGCTACTCCCGGATGGATACTTTTGCCTGGAGAGACCAGAACTAATGTCACTCAGGCAGAGGCTAAACAGAGGGCAGCTGAGCAGGCACACCCCTTCATTTTACTATGCTCCTGGGGTGGCTTCTGGGAGGAAAAAGGCATCAGTATTCCACCAAGATCATCTTCACCTAGGCCACCGTCACTAAGGTTTGCAAAGCAGGCTGTGACACTTTCTGAGGCCCACGTGGGAGAGCACAGATCCTAACCCTAAGTTGTGTGGGTGGCTGTACCAGTGGGGCTGCATAGGACATAGGGCTGTGCCCGTAAGGGCTGTGGTCGCGTTTGGGAGCGTTAGGGACGCGTGGAGGACGCAGGGCGCAGACCTCTGTCCATTTCCCTCCAGGATTAGGCCCTTATTGTCAGTGGTGGAGCCAGACACTCCAAAATTGAGGAAGTTAAAGGCAGAAAGCAGCCCTCTCACTCCCAGGGCAAAGAGGGGGAAAGGCTTGTTACATCAAGAGTCTTTCAAATCTTTCACTTTTGAGAGCAGAGTGCTTACATTTAAGAATCATAACCAAGCAGCAATGAGAAAACATAGAGAAGCAGAGGACAGAAGACTGCCCTGCGCATATCAATACACCCCAATGACAAAGGCAAAGATTTAACTGACCTGCTTAGCTATTAGTGTCTCACACCGCACAATGATTATCATCTTTCCCTGAAGCAAAACATCCTCTGAATTAGGGTGAAAAACAGTTCTAAGGTGCCAAAGGAAGGCAACATGGAAATTCAGTTTCCTGCTCTCAGAGGAAGGAGGGTCGACAGCCCAATGGGTTAATGCACCTACTGCAGTCTCCTATGTGTAGCCTGCAGGCGACAAAGTCAGATGCTGGTGAGATGCTGATACAGGTTTACTTGCTATGCAGGGGCCTGTGGTCACCTCGCAGCGCCTCGAGAAGGTGTCCTGTTTGAGTCCGAGTGCTAATATCGTATCAACCGTGACCCGTAGATTGCACTTTTTCCCCTCGTTTTTTTCAGTCAGTTGGGGCCAGAGAGACAAGCTTTTGTATGGGTGTTACCAAGGCCATTGTGCAGAAAGAAAAGGAACAACTGTTAGTGGCAAAGCAGGTATTGAAGGGGAGCTAGCTGTTGGCTGATCGCGCAGGGCAATGCATCCCCATTTTTCAATAAAAACAAATCTTTTTTTAAACATCCCCAAGGAGATAACAAACATTGGATTAGAACTCAGGTTTCAAGCATTCCAAGACCAAGCACTTACCACTTGAGCCACTAGTGGCTGTGCTTCTGAGAGAAGCTTTCGGGCGTATATATCTTTCTTCTGCATGCCCCTGTGAACATACCCATTTGCATTGTGAAACATGTTCATTGAAGCCAACGAGGATAGAACATCTGGCCCCCCGCTCCGCCAAAGTCCAGCTAACTGCAGTAGCCTAGAGGTTAAGTGCTTGGGTTACAGCGCTGGGGGCCTGGGTTCGAGTCCTTTTTTCGCCACATAATCTCCTTGTATAGTTGTGGGAACCCTAACTCCTTCTAAAAGGTTCAGTGGGTATGAAAAGAGGTACCTGGTAAAGAGAGGGTGGAAGACAACAGAGAGGTGGGACTGTGGAGGCGAGGAAGTGCAGGGTAAATAAAGGAGGAGGCGAGGCAGGCTAAAGAGGGAGGTAGGGCCAGATGAATGGGTCCCTGGGGCGAAGAGTAGGTGTTCGGTCAAGATTGGCCTGGGGATGTAGGAGTAAGGAGGCCTGGGGGCAGACAGGGAGTAAGTTGGTGTTTCTGGGGGAGGAGGACCCTGAATTGTGGGGGGGGGTGTAAAAAGGGTCCTAATGTGGGGAAAAGGGGCATTGAGGAGGGAAAGAGGGTGGAATGGACTCCACAATGGGCTGACATTTTTTTTCCTTCCAGTGCTACCTCCCTCTTTAGCCTGCCCCACCTTTGTTTACCCTGCACATACTCTCCTCCATAGTCCCGCCTCTCTGTTTTCTTCCACCCCCCACCAGGGAACCCATGCCATGCCCTTCTAGACCTACCCCCACTCACCCAGCCCTTCCTCCTCTCCACAGGGACCCATTCATCCAGCCCTTCTTCTCCCTTTAGACTGCCCCACCTCCCACCTCCCTCTTTACCCTGCATTTCCTCAGTCCCACCTCTCTGCGTTCTTCCACTCTCCCTTTACCAGGCACCTCTTTTCTTGTGTTCAAGTCATTCCTATGCCGAAAGTAGCGGTACTGCAAGTGAAACTGGGAAGGCATGTTCAGTATGGATTATCGAATTATTCAAGATGAATGGTAGTCAAGGAAGATTTTGGAAACTCAGTGAAGTTAGAAAATGAAGAAGCCTGGAGCAAAGAGAGAGTGGCCAAGTTGCTGAGTGTGAATGAGAGAAGAAAGTTGAGGTATGGAAAATAAAAGGTATTTGCCACATGTCCCTACACAGGTCTGTTGTGTGTTCAGGTGAAGGAAAGGGGATGTGTTGTATCTAGGAACACGTACAATGTCATTAGGTAGTGGAGTGATGATAAGGTAAAGTCGCTTCGGTGGAATGAATAGCTGGAAGAAGCTTCTATCGGAATGTAAAATGCGATAGTGAATGGAAGGGAATGTATAGAATGTATTGATTTGAGGGTTGAGAGACGATTCGAGAGCCTGGAAGGTGTGGAAGCTGAGGCTGTTGCGCTAACAAAGCATTAAAAAAAACGTACCCACTGAACCTTTTAGGAGGAGTTTGGGTTCTCACAACTGTACAAGGAGATGATGTGCCGAGAGCAGGACCCGAACCCAGGCCCCCAGTGCTGTAATGCAAGCACTTAACCTCTAGGCCACAGCAGTTAGCTGGTATTTGGTGGAGCGGGGGGCCAGATGTTCTATCCTCGTTGGCTGAAGTGAACATGTTTCCCAATGCAAATGGGTATGCTCATAGGGGCATGCAGAAGAAAGATATATACGCCCAAAATCTACTCTCAGAAGCACACCCACCAGTGGCTCAAGTGGTAAGTGCTTGGTCTTGGGATGCTGGAGACCTGAGTTCTCATCCAATGTCTGGTATCTCCTCAGCATTTTTTTAAAAAAAATGTTTTAATTGAAAATGTGTATGCATTACCCTGCTCGATCAGCCAACAGTTAATGCCCCTTCAATACCTGCATTCCTACTAACAGTTGTGCCTTTGTTTTCTGCACTCTTGCCTTGGGAATACCCATACAAAAGCTTGTCTCCCTGGCCCCAACTGTCTGGAGATACGAGGGGAAAAAGTGTAATCTACGGGTCATGGTTGATACGATATTTGCACTGGGACTCAAACAGGAAACCTTTTCGAGGCGCTGTGAGGTGACCACCGGCCCCTGCATAGCAAGCAAACCCGTATCAGCATCTCACCAGCATCTGACTTTGTCGCCTGCAGGCTACACATAGGAGGCTGCAGTAGGTGCATTAACCCATTGAGCTGTCGACCCTCCTTCCTCTCAGAGCAGGAAACTGAATTTCCATGTTGCCTTCCTTTGGCACCTTAGATCTGTCTTTCACCCTAATTCAGAGGATGTTGTGCTTCACAGAGAGATGATAATCATTGTGAGGTGTGTGCCACTAATAGCTATGTAGTTCCGTTAAATCGTTGCCTTTGTCATTGGGGTGTATTGATATGCACAGGGCAGTCTTCTGCCCTCTGCTACTCTATGTTCTTTTATTGCTGCCTGTTCATGATTTTTAAATGTAACCACTGTGCTCTCAAAAGTGAAAGATTTGAAAGACTCTTGCTGTAGCGAGCCTTTCCCACTCTTTGCCCTGGGGGTGAGAGCAGAGGCAGGGTAGGGCCTGAGGGGAAAAGGCCCACCCAAAATCTGTAAATGCCCACTCAGCAGCGGGGGGTGTAAAAAGGGTCCTAATGTGGGGAAAAGGGGCATTGAGGAGGGAAAGAGGGTGGAATGGACTCCACAATGGGCTGACATTTTTTTTCCTTCCAGTGCTACCTCCCTCTTTAGCCTGCCCCACCTTTGTTTACCCTGCACATACTCTCCTCCATAGTCCAGCCTCTCTGTTTTCTTCCACCCCCCACCAGGGAACCCATGCCATGCCCTTCTAGACCTACCCCCACTCACCCAGCCCTTCCTCCTCTCCACAGGGACCCATTCATCCAGCCCTTCTTCTCCCTTTAGACTGCCCCACCTCCCACCTCCCTCTTTACCCTGCATTTCCTCAGTCCCACCTCTCTGCGTTCTTCCACTCTCCCTTTACCAGGCACCTCTTTTCTTGTGTTCAAGTCATTCCTATGCCGAAAGTAGCGGTACTGCAAGTGAAACTGGGAAGGCATGTTCAGTATGGATTATCTAATTATTCAAGATGAATGGTAGTCAAGGAAGATTTTGGAAACTCAGTGAAGTTAGAAAATGAAGAAGCCTGGAGCAAAGAGAGAGTGGCCAAGTTGCTGAGTGTGAATGAGAGAAGAAAGTACAGGTATGGAAAATAAAAGGTATTTGCCACATGTCCCTACACAGGTCTGTTGTGTGTTCAGGTGAAGGAAAGGGGATGTGTTGTATCTAGGAACACGTACAATGTCATTAGGTAGTGGAGTGATGATAAGGTAAAGTCGCTTCGGTGGAATGAATAGCTGGAAGAAGCTTCTATCGGAATGTAAAATGCGATAGTGAGTGGAAGGGAATGTATAGAATGTATTGATTTGAGGGTTGAGAGACGATTCGAGAGCCTGGAAGGTGTGGAAGCTGAGGCTGTTGCGCTAACAAAGCATTAAAGAAAACGTACCCACTGAACCTTTTAGGAGGAGTTTGGGTTCTCACAACTGTACAAGGAGATGATGTGCCGAGAGCAGGACCCGAACCCAGGCCCCCCAGTGCTTTAATGCAAGCACTTAACCTCTAGGCCACTGCAGTTAGCTGGTATTTGGTGGAGCGGGGGGGGCCAGATGTTCTATCCTCGTTGGCTGAAGTGAACATGTTTCCCAATGCAAATGGGTATGCTCATAGGGGCATGCAGAAGAAAGATATATACGCCCAAAATCTACTCTCAGAAGCACACCCACCAGTGGCTCAAGTGGTAAGTGCTTGGTCTTGGGATGCTGGAGACCTGAGTTCTAATCCAATGTCTGGTATCTCGTCAGCATTTTTAAAAAAAAAATGTTTTAATTGAAAATGTGTATGCATTACCCTGCTCGATCAGCCAACAGTTAATGCCCCTTCAATACCTGCATTCCTACTAACAGTTGTGCCTTTCTTTTCTGCACTCTTGCCTTGGGAACACCCATACAAAAGCTTGTCTCCCTGGCCCCAACTGTCTGGAGATACGAGGGGAAAAAGTGTAATCTACGGGTCATGGTTGATACGATATTTGCACTGGGACTCAAACAGGAAACCTTTTCGAGGCGCTGTGAGGTGACCACCGGCCCCTGCATAGCAAGCAAACCTGTATCAGCATCTCACCAGCATCTGACTTTGTCGCCTGCAGGCTACACATAGGAGGCTGCAGTAGGTGCATTAACCCATTGAGCTGTCGACCCTCCTTCCTCTCAGAGCAGGAAACTGAATTTCCATGTTGCCTTCCTTTGGCACCTTAGATCTGTCTTTCACCCTAATTCAGAGGATGTTGTGCTTCACAGAGAGATGATAATCATTGTGAGGTGTGTGCCACTAATAGCTATGTAGTTCCGTTAAATCGTTGCCTTTGTCATTGGGGTGTATTGATATGCACAGGGCAGTCTTCTGTCCTCTGCTACTCTATGTTCTTTTATTGCTGTTTGTTCATGATTTTTAAATGTAACCACTGTGCTCTCAAAAGTGAAAGATTTGAAAGACTCTTGCTGTAGCGAGCCTTTCCCACTCTTTGCCCTGGGGGTGAGAGCAGAGGCAGGGTAGGGCCTGAGGGGAAAAGGCCCACCCAAAATCTGTAAATGCCCACTCAGCAGCGCTGGGTGGGCATTTACAGATACTTTTGTCAATGCAGTGAGCCCAACTACATTAGCTTCGGGCCCCATTTGCTAGACAATCCTGGCTACGCCTCTGGTGCCTCCCACCTCAACAACCCAATTGCCCCTTCAGCCCTTCTTACTCATCTCACAGCACCTCCCCTAAGTGAGGAATGCATCTTTTGTTGGTAGATTTCCCTCACGAGGCTTAGCTAGGCCTGCATTCCTTTTCAAAGGGCCGTAGAAGAGAGCAAAAAAGGAAAAGGCATAATAGAGCGGGAAGTAGGTGGAAGACGAGGGGGCAGGGGGGTTGGCAGTAAAAGAAACAGGGCCTGGCCTGGCAGAGAGTTAGAAGTTAGGGAACACAACAATGAGCGAGGGACAAGGAAAGATGTCTCAGGCATGCAGCTCTCTGAGTCTTCCCCACTGTGCCTGCAGAAAGACACTCCCTTTTCCCAGCTACTCCCGGATGGATACTTTTGCCTGGAGAGACCAGAACTAATGTCACTCAGGCAGAGGCTAAACAGAGGGCAGCTGAGCAGGCACACCCCTTCATTTTACTATGCTCCTGGGGTGGCTTCTGGGAGGAAAAAGGCATCAGTATTCCACCAAGATCATCTTCACCTAGGCCACCGTCACTAAGGTTTGCAAAGCAGGCTGTGACACTTTCTGAGGCCCACGTGGGAGAGCACAGATCCTAACCCTAAGTTGTGTGGGTGGCTGTACCAGTGGGGCTGCATAGGACATAGGGCTGTGCCCGTAAGGGCTGTGGTCGCGTTTGGGAGCGTTAGGGACGCGTGGAGGACGCAGGGCACAGACCTCTGTCCATTTCCCTCCAGGATTAGGCCCTTATTGTCAGTGGTGGAGCCAGACACTCCAAAATTGAGGAAGTTAAAGGCAGAAAGCAGCCCTCTCACTCCCAGGGCAAAGAGGGGGAAAGGCTTGTTACATCAAGAGTCTTTCAAATCTTTCACTTTTGAGAGCAGAGTGCTTACATTTAAGAATCATGACCAAGCAGCAATGAGAAAACATAGAGAAGCAGAGGACAGAAGACTGCCCTGCGCATATCAATACACCCCAATGACAAAGGCAAAGATTTAACTGACCTGCTTAGCTATTAGTGTCTCACACCGCACAATGATTATCATCTTTCCCTGAAGCAAAACATCCTCTGAATTAGGGTGAAAAACAGATCTAAGGTGCCAAAGGAAGGCAACATGGAAATTCAGTTTCCTGCTCTCAGAGGAAGGAGGGTCGACAGCCCAATGGGTTAATGCACCTACTGCAGTCTCCTATGTGTAGCCTGCAGGCGACAAAGTCAGATGCTGGTGAGATGCTGATACAGGTTTACTTGCTATGCAGGGGCCTGTGGTCACCTCGCAGCGCCTCGAGAAGGTGTCCTGTTTGAGTCCCAGTGCTAATATCGTATCAACCGTGACCCGTAGATTGCACTTTTTCCCCTCGTTTTTTTCAGTCAGTTGGGGCCAGAGAGACAAGCTTTTGTATGGGTGTTACCAAGGCCATTGTGCAGAAAGAAAAGGAACAACTGTTAGTGGCAAAGCAGGTATTGAAGGGGAGCTAGCTGTTGGCTGATCGCGCAGGGCAATGCATCCCCATTTTTCAATAAAAACAAATCTTTTTTTAAACATCCCCAAGGAGATAACAAACATTGGATTAGAACTCAGGTTTCAAGCATTCCAAGACCAAGCACTTACCACTTGAGCCACTAGTGGCTGTGCTTCTGAGAGAAGCTTTCGGGCGTATATATCTTTCTTCTGCATGCCCCTGTGAACATACCCATTTGCATTGTGAAACATGTTCATTGAAGCCAACGAGGATAGAACATCTGGCCCCCCGCTCCGCCAATGTCCAGCTAACTGCAGTAGCCTAGAGGTTAAGTGCTTGGGTTACAGCGCTGGGGGCCTGGGTTCGAGTCCTTTTTTCGCCACATAATCTCCTTGTATAGTTGTGGGAACCCTAACTCCTTCTAAAAGGTTCAGTGGGTATGAAAAGAGGTACCTGGTAAAGAGAGGGTGGAAGACAACAGAGAGGTGGGACTGTGGAGGCGAGGAAGTGCAGGGTAAATAAAGGAGGAGGCGAGGCAGGCTAAAGAGGGAGGTAGGGCCAGATGAATGGGTCCCTGGGGCGAAGAGTAGGTGTTCGGTCAAGATTGGCCTGGGGATGTAGGAGTAAGGAGGCCTGGGGGCAGACAGGGAGTAAGTTGGTGTTTCTGGGGGAGGAGGACCCTGAATTGTGGGGGGGGGGTAAAAAGGGTCCTAATGTGGGGAAAAGGGGCATTGAGGAGGGAAAGAGGGTGGAATGGACTCCACAATGGGCTGACATTTTTTTTCCTTCCAGTGCTACCTCCCTCTTTAGCCTGCCCCACCTTTGTTTACCCTGCACATACTCTCCTCCATAGTCCCGCCTCTCTGTTTTCTTCCACCCCCCACCAGGGAACCCATGCCATGCCCTTCTAGACCTACCCCCACTCACCCAGCCCTTCCTCCTCTCCACAGGGACCCATTCATCCAGCCCTTCTTCTCCCTTTAGACTGCCCCACCTCCCACCTCCCTCTTTACCCTGCATTTCCTCAGTCCCACCTCTCTGCGTTCTTCCACTCTCCCTTTACCAGGCACCTCTTTTCTTGTGTTCAAGTCATTCCTATGCCGAAAGTAGCGGTACTGCAAGTGAAACTGGGAAGGCATGTTCAGTATGGATTATCGAATTATTCAAGATGAATGGTAGTCAAGGAAGATTTTGGAAACTCAGTGAAGTTAGAAAATGAAGAAGCCTGGAGCAAAGAGAGAGTGGCCAAGTTGCTGAGTGTGAATGAGAGAAGAAAGTTGAGGTATGGAAAATAAAAGGTATTTGCCACATGTCCCTACACAGGTCTGTTGTGTGTTCAGGTGAAGGAAAGGGGATGTGTTGTATCTAGGAACACGTACAATGTCATTAGGTAGTGGAGTGATGATAAGGTAAAGTCGCTTCGGTGGAATGAATAGCTGGAAGAAGCTTCTATCGGAATGTAAAATGCGATAGTGAATGGAAGGGAATGTATAGAATGTATTGATTTGAGGGTTGAGAGACGATTCGAGAGCCTGGAAGGTGTGGAAGCTGAGGCTGTTGCGCTAACAAAGCATTAAAAAAAACGTACCCACTGAACCTTTTAGGAGGAGTTTGGGTTCTCACAACTGTACAAGGAGATGATGTGCCGAGAGCAGGACCCGAACCCAGGCCCCCCAGTGCTGTAATGCAAGCACTTAACCTCTAGGCCACAGCAGTTAGCTGGTATTTGGTGGAGCGGGGGGCCAGATGTTCTATCCTCGTTGGCTGAAGTGAACATGTTTCCCAATGCAAATGGGTATGCTCATAGGGGCATGCAGAAGAAAGATATATACGCCCAAAATCTACTCTCAGAAGCACACCCACCAGAGGCTCAAGTGGTAAGTGCTTGGTCTTGGGATGCTGGAGACCTGAGTTCTCATCCAATGTCTGGTATCTCCTCAGCATTTTTTTAAAAAAAATGTTTTAATTGAAAATGTGTATGCATTACCCTGCTCGATCAGCCAACAGTTAATGCCCCTTCAATACCTGCATTCCTACTAACAGTTGTGCCTTTGTTTTCTGCACTCTTGCCTTGGGAATACCCATACAAAAGCTTGTCTCCCTGGCCCCAACTGTCTGGAGATACGAGGGGAAAAAGTGTAATCTACGGGTCATGGTTGATACGATATTTGCACTGGGACTCAAACAGGAAACCTTTTCGAGGCGCTGTGAGGTGACCACCGGCCCCTGCATAGCAAGCAAACCTGTATCAGCATCTCACCAGCATCTGACTTTGTCGCCTGCAGGCTACACATAGGAGGCTGCAGTAGGTGCATTAACCCATTGAGCTGTCGACCCTCCTTCCTCTCAGAGCAGGAAACTGAATTTCCATGTTGCCTTCCTTTGGCACCTTAGATCTGTCTTTCACCCTAATTCAGAGGATGTTGTGCTTCACAGAGAGATGATAATCATTGTGAGGTGTGTGCCACTAATAGCTATGTAGTTCCGTTAAATCGTTGCCTTTGTCATTGGGGTGTATTGATATGCACAGGGCAGTCTTCTGTCCTCTGCTACTCTATGTTCTCTTATTGCTGCTTGTTCATGATTTTTAAATGTAACCACTGTGCTCTCAAAAGTGAAAGATTTGAAAGACTCTTGCTGTAGCGAGCCTTTCCCACTCTTTGCCCTGGGGGTGAGAGCAGAGGCAGGGTAGGGCCTGAGGGGAAAAGGCCCACCCAAAATCTGTAAATGCCCACTCAGCAGCGGGGGGTGTAAAAAGGGTCCTAATGTGGGGAAAAGGGGCATTGAGGAGGGAAAGAGGGTGGAATGGACTCCACAATGGGCTGACATTTTTTTTCCTTCCAGTGCTACCTCCCTCTTTAGCCTGCCCCACCTTTGTTTACCCTGCACATACTCTCCTCCATAGTCCAGCCTCTCTGTTTTCTTCCACCCCCCACCAGGGAACCCATGCCATGCCCTTCTAGACCTACCCCCACTAACCCAGCCCTTCCTCCTCTCCACAGGGACCCATTCATCCAGCCCTTCTTCTCCCTTTAGACTGCCCCACCTCCCACCTCCCTCTTTACCCTGCATTTCCTCAGTCCCACCTCTCTGCGTTCTTCCACTCTCCCTTTACCAGGCACCTCTTTTCTTGTGTTCAAGTCATTCCTATGCCGAAAGTAGCGGTACTGCAAGTGAAACTGGGAAGGCATGTTCAGTATGGATTATCTAATTATTCAAGATGAATGGTAGTCAAGGAAGATTTTGGAAACTCAGTGAAGTTAGAAAATGAAGAAGCCTGGAGCAAAGAGAGAGTGGCCAAGTTGCTGAGTGTGAATGAGAGAAGAAAGTTGAGGTATGGAAAATAAAAGGTATTTGCCACATGTCCCTACACAGGTCTGTTGTGTGTTCAGGTGAAGGAAAGGGGATGTGTTGTATCTAGGAACACGTACAATGTCATTAGGTAGTGGAGTGATGATAAGGTAAAGTCGCTTCGGTGGAATGAATAGCTGGAAGAAGCTTCTATCGGAATGTAAAATGCGATAGTGAGTGGAAGGGAATGTATAGAATGTATTGATTTGAGGTTTGAGAGACGATTCGAGAGCCTGGAAGGTGTGGAAGCTGAGGCTGTTGCGCTAACAAAGCATTAAAAAAAACGTACCCACTGAACCTTTTAGGAGGAGTTTGGGTTCTCACAACTGTACAAGGAGATGATGTGCCGAGAGCAGGACCCGAACCCAGGCCCCCCAGTGCTTTAATGCAAGCACTTAACCTCTAGGCCACGGCAGTTAGCTGGTATTTGGTGGAGCGGGGGGGGGGGCAGATGTTCTATCCTCGTTGGCTGAAGTGAACATGTTTCCCAATGCAAATGGGTATGCTCATAGGGGCATGCAGAAGAAAGATATATACGCCCAAAATCTACTCTCAGAAGCACACCCACCAGTGGCTCAAGTGGTAAGTGCTTGGTCTTGGGATGCTGGAGACCTGAGTTCTAATCCAATGTCTGGTATCTCGTCAGCATTTTTTAAAAAAAAATGTTTTAATTGAAAATGTGTATGCATTACCCTGCTCGATCAGCCAACAGTTAATGCCCCTTCAATACCTGCATTCCTACTAACAGTTGTGCCTTTCTTTTCTGCACTCTTGCCTTGGGAACACCCATACAAAAGCTTGTCTCCCTGGCCCCAACTGTCTGGAGATACGAGGGGAAAAAGTGTAATCTACGGGTCATGGTTGATACGATATTTGCACTGGGACTCAAACAGGAAACCTTTTCGAGGCGCTGTGAGGTGACCACCGGCCCCTGCATAGCAAGCAAACCTGTATCAGCATCTCACCAGCATCTGACTTTGTCGCCTGCAGGCTACACATAGGAGGCTGCAGTAGGTGCATTAACCCATTGAGCTGTCGACCCTCCTTCCTCTCAGAGCAGGAAACTGAATTTCCATGTTGCCTTCCTTTGGCACCTTAGATCTGTCTTTCACCCTAATTCAGAGGATGTTGTGCTTCACAGAGAGATGATAATCATTGTGAGGTGTGTGCCACTAATAGCTATGTAGTTCCGTTAAATCGTTGCCTTTGTCATTGGGGTGTATTGATATGCACAGGGCAGTCTTCTGTCCTCTGCTACTCTATGTTCTTTTATTGCTGTTTGTTCATGATTTTTAAATGTAACCACTGTGCTCTCAAAAGTGAAAGATTTGAAAGACTCTTGCTGTAGCGAGCCTTTCCCACTCTTTGCCCTGGGGGTGAGAGCAGAGGCAGGGTAGGGCCTGAGGGGAAAAGGCCCACCCAAAATCTGTAAATGCCCACTCAGCAGCGCTGGGTGGGCATTTACAGATACTTTTGTCAATGCAGTGAGCCCAACTACATTAGCTTCGGGCCCCATTTGCTAGACAATCCTGGCTACGCCTCTGGTGCCTCCCACCTCAACAACCCAATTGCCCCTTCAGCCCTTCTTACTCATCTCACAGCACCTCCCATAAGTGAGGAATGCATCTTTTGTTGGTAGATTTCCCTCATGAGGCTTAGCTAGGCCTGCATTCCTTTTCAAAGGGCCGTAGAAGAGAGCAAAAAAGGAAAAGGCATAATAGAGCGGGAAGTAGGTGGAAGACGAGGGGGCAGGGGGGTTGGCAGTAAAAGAAACAGGGCCTGGCCTGGCAGAGAGTTAGAAGTTAGGGAACACAACAATGAGCGAGGGACAAGGAAAGATGTCTCAGGCATGCAGCTCTCTGAGTCTTCCCCACTGTGCCTGCAGAAAGACACTCCCTTTTCCCAGCTACTCCCGGATGGATACTTTTGCCTGGAGAGACCAGAACTAATGTCACTCAGGCAGAGGCTAAACAGAGGGCAGCTGAGCAGGCACACCCCTTCATTTTACTATGCTCCTGGGGTGGCTTCTGGGAGGAAAAAGGCATCAGTATTCCACCAAGATCATCTTCACCTAGGCCACCGTCACTAAGGTTTGCAAAGCAGGCTGTGACACTTTCTGAGGCCCACGTGGGAGAGCACAGATCCTAACCCTAAGTTGTGTGGGTGGCTGTACCAGTGGGGCTGCATAGGACATAGGGCTGTGCCCGTAAGGGCTGTGGTCGCGTTTGGGAGCGTTAGGGACGCGTGGAGGACGCAGGGCGCAGACCTCTGTCCATTTCCCTCCAGGATTAGGCCCTTATTGTCAGTGGTGGAGCCAGACACTCCAAAATTGAGGAAGTTAAAGGCAGAAAGCAGCCCTCTCACTCCCAGGGCAAAGAGGGGGAAAGGCTTGTTACATCAAGAGTCTTTCAAATCTTTCACTTTTGAGAGCAGAGTGCTTACATTTAAGAATCATGACCAAGCAGCAATGAGAAAACATAGAGAAGCAGAGGACAGAAGACTGCCCTGCGCATATCAATACACCCCAATGACAAAGGCAAAGATTTAACTGACCTGCTTAGCTATTAGTGTCTCACACCGCACAATGATTATCATCTTTCCCTGAAGCAAAACATCCTCTGAATTAGGGTGAAAAACAGATCTAAGGTGCCAAAGGAAGGCAACATGGAAATTCAGTTTCCTGCTCTCAGAGGAAGGAGGGTCGACAGCCCAATGGGTTAATGCACCTACTGCAGTCTCCTATGTGTAGCCTGCAGGCGACAAAGTCAGATGCTGGTGAGATGCTGATACAGGTTTACTTGCTATGCAGGGGCCTGTGGTCACCTCGCAGCGCCTCGAGAAGGTGTCCTGTTTGAGTCCCAGTGCTAATATCGTATCAACCGTGACCCGTAGATTGCACTTTTTCCCCTCGTTTTTTTCAGTCAGTTGGGGCCAGAGAGACAAGCTTTTGTATGGGTGTTACCAAGGCCATTGTGCAGAAAGAAAAGGAACAACTGTTAGTGGCAAAGCAGGTATTGAAGGGGAGCTAGCTGTTGGCTGATCGCGCAGGGCAATGCATCCCCATTTTTCAATAAAAACAAATCTTTTTTTAAACATCCCCAAGGAGATAACAAACATTGGATTAGAACTCAGGTTTCAAGCATTCCAAGACCAAGCACTTACCACTTGAGCCACTAGTGGCTGTGCTTCTGAGAGAAGCTTTCGGGCGTATATATCTTTCTTCTGCATGCCCCTGTGAACATACCCATTTGCATTGTGAAACATGTTCATTGAAGCCAACGAGGATAGAACATCTGGCCCCCCGCTCCGCCAAAGTCCAGCTAACTGCAGTAGCCTAGAGGTTAAGTGCTTGGGTTACAGCGCTGGGGGCCTGGGTTCGAGTCCTTTTTTCGCCACATAATCTCCTTGTATAGTTGTGGGAACCCTAACTCCTTCTAAAAGGTTCAGTGGGTATGAAAAGAGGTACCTGGTAAAGAGAGGGTGGAAGACAACAGAGAGGTGGGACTGTGGAGGCGAGGAAGTGCAGGGTAAATAAAGGAGGAGGCGAGGCAGGCTAAAGAGGGAGGTAGGGCCAGATGAATGGGTCCCTGGGGCGAAGAGTAGGTGTTCGGTCAAGATTGGCCTGGGGATGTAGGAGTAAGGAGGCCTGGGGGCAGACAGGGAGTAAGTTGGTGTTTCTGGGGGAGGAGGACCCTGAATTGTGGGGGGGGGGGTGTAAAAAGGGTCCTAATGTGGGGAAAAGGGGCATTGAGGAGGGAAAGAGGGTGGAATGGACTCCACAATGGGCTGACATTTTTTTTCCTTCCAGTGCTACCTCCCTCTTTAGCCTGCCCCACCTTTGTTTACCCTGCACATACTCTCCTCCATAGTCCCGCCTCTCTGTTTTCTTCCACCCCCCACCAGGGAACCCATGCCATGCCCTTCTAGACCTACCCCCACTCACCCAGCCCTTCCTCCTCTCCACAGGGACCCATTCATCCAGCCCTTCTTCTCCCTTTAGACTGCCCCACCTCCCACCTCCCTCTTTACCCTGCATTTCCTCAGTCCCACCTCTCTGCGTTCTTCCACTCTCCCTTTACCAGGCACCTCTTTTCTTGTGTTCAAGTCATTCCTATGCCGAAAGTAGCGGTACTGCAAGTGAAACTGGGAAGGCATGTTCAGTATGGATTATCGAATTATTCAAGATGAATGGTAGTCAAGGAAGATTTTGGAAACTCAGTGAAGTTAGAAAATGAAGAAGCCTGGAGCAAAGAGAGAGTGGCCAAGTTGCTGAGTGTGAATGAGAGAAGAAAGTTGAGGTATGGAAAATAAAAGGTATTTGCCACATGTCCCTACACAGGTCTGTTGTGTGTTCAGGTGAAGGAAAGGGGATGTGTTGTATCTAGGAACACGTACAATGTCATTAGGTAGTGGAGTGATGATAAGGTAAAGTCGCTTCGGTGGAATGAATAGCTGGAAGAAGCTTCTATCGGAATGTAAAATGCGATAGTGAATGGAAGGGAATGTATAGAATGTATTGATTTGAGGGTTGAGAGACGATTCGAGAGCCTGGAAGGTGTGGAAGCTGAGGCTGTTGCGCTAACAAAGCATTAAAAAAAACGTACCCACTGAACCTTTTAGGAGGAGTTTGGGTTCTCACAACTGTACAAGGAGATGATGTGCCGAGAGCAGGACCCGAACCCAGGCCCCCCAGTGCTGTAATGCAAGCACTTAACCTCTAGGCCACAGCAGTTAGCTGGTAGTTGGTGGAGCGGGGGGCCAGATGTTCTATCCTTGTTGGCTGAAGTGAACATGTTTCCCAATGCAAATGGGTATGCTCATAGGGGCATGCAGAAGAAAGATATATACGCCCAAAATCTACTCTCAGAAGTACACCCACCAGTGGCTCAAGTGGTAAGTGCTTGGTCTTGGGATGCTGGAGACCTGAGTTCTCATCCAATGTCTGGTATCTCCTCAGCATTTTTTTTAAAAAAATGTTTTAATTGAAAATGTGTATGCATTACCCTGCTCGATCAGCCAACAGTTAATGCCCCTTCAATACCTGCATTCCTACTAACAGTTGTGCCTTTGTTTTCTGCACTCTTGCCTTGGGAATACCCATACAAAAGCTTGTCTCCCTGGCCCCAACTGTCTGGAGATACGAGGGGAAAAAGTGTAATCTACGGGTCATGGTTGATACGATATTTGCACTGGGACTCAAACAGGAAACCTTTTCGAGGCGCTGTGAGGTGACCACCGGCCCCTGCATAGCAAGCAAACCTGTATCAGCATCTCACCAGCATCTGACTTTGTCGCCTGCAGGCTACACATAGGAGGCTGCAGTAGGTGCATTAACCCATTGAGCTGTCGACCCTCCTTCCTCTCAGAGCAGGAAACTGAATTTCCATGTTGCCTTCCTTTGGCACCTTAGATCTGTCTTTCACCCTAATTCAGAGGATGTTGTGCTTCACAGAGAGATGATAATCATTGTGAGGTGTGTGCCACTAATAGCTATGTAGTTCCGTTAAATCGTTGCCTTTGTCATTGGGGTGTATTGATATGCACAGGGCAGTCTTCTGTCCTCTGCTACTCTATGTTCTTTTATTGCTGCTTGTTCATGATTTTTAAATGTAACCACTGTGCTCTCAAAAGTGAAAGATTTGAAAGACTCTTGCTGTAGCGAGCCTTTCCCACTCTTTGCCCTGGGGGTGAGAGCAGAGGCAGGGTAGGGCCTGAGGGGAAAAGGCCCACCCAAAATCTGTAAATGCCCACTCAGCAGCGGGGGGTGTAAAAAGGGTCCTAATGTGGGGAAAAGGGGCATTGAGGAGGGAAAGAGGGTGGAATGGACTCCACAATGGGCTGACATTTTTTTTCCTTCCAGTGCTACCTCCCTCTTTAGCCTGCCCCACCTTTGTTTACCCTGCACATACTCTCCTCCATAGTCCAGCCTCTCTGTTTTCTTCCACCCCCCACCAGGGAACCCATGCCATGCCCTTCTAGACCTACCCCCACTCACCCAGCCCTTCCTCCTCTCCACAGGGACCCATTCATCCAGCCCTTCTTCTCCCTTTAGACTGCCCCACCTCCCACCTCCCTCTTTACCCTGCATTTCCTCAGTCCCACCTCTCTGCGTTCTTCCACTCTCCCTTTACCAGGCACCTCTTTTCTTGTGTTCAAGTCATTCCTATGCCGAAAGTAGCGGTACTGCAAGTGAAACTGGGAAGGCATGTTCAGTATGGATTATCTAATTATTCAAGATGAATGGTAGTCAAGGAAGATTTTGGAAACTCAGTGAAGTTAGAAAATGAAGAAGCCTGGAGCAAAGAGAGAGTGGCCAAGTTGCTGAGTGTGAATGAGAGAAGAAAGTTGAGGTATGGAAAATAAAAGGTATTTGCCACATGTCCCTACACAGGTCTGTTGTGTGTTCAGGTGAAGGAAAGGGGATGTGTTGTATCTAGGAACACGTACAATGTCATTAGGTAGTGGAGTGATGATAAGGTAAAGTCGCTTCGGTGGAATGAATAGCTGGAAGAAGCTTCTATCGGAATGTAAAATGCGATAGTGAGTGGAAGGGAATGTATAGAATGTATTGATTTGAGGGTTGAGAGACGATTCGAGAGCCTGGAAGGTGTGGAAGCTGAGGCTGTTGCGCTAACAAAGCATTAAAAAAAACGTACCCACTGAACCTTTTAGGAGGAGTTTGGGTTCTCACAACTGTACAAGGAGATGATGTGCCGAGAGCAGGACCCGAACCCAGGCCCCCCAGTGCTTTAATGCAAGCACTTAACCTCTAGGCCACTGCAGTTAGCTGGTATTTGGTGGAGCGGGGGGGGCCAGATGTTCTATCCTCGTTGGCTGAAGTGAACATGTTTCCCAATGCAAATGGGTATGCTCATAGGGGCATGCAGAAGAAAGATATATACGCCCAAAATCTACTCTCAGAAGCACACCCACCAGTGGCTCAAGTGGTAAGTGCTTGATCTTGGGATGCTGGAGACCTGAGTTCTAATCCAATGTCTGGTATCTCGTCAGCATTTTTTAAAAAAAAATGTTTTAATTGAAAATGTGTATGCATTACCCTGCTCGATCAGCCAACAGTTAATGCCCCTTCAATACCTGCATTCCTACTAACAGTTGTGCCTTTCTTTTCTGCACTCTTGCCTTGGGAACACCCATACAAAAGCTTGTCTCCCTGGCCCCAACTGTCTGGAGATACGAGGGGAAAAAGTGTAATCTACGGGTCATGGTTGATACGATATTTGCACTGGGACTCAAACAGGAAACCTTTTCGAGGCGCTGTGAGGTGACCACCGGCCCCTGCATAGCAAGCAAACCTGTATCAGCATCTCACCAGCATCTGACTTTGTCGCCTGCAGGCTACACATAGGAGGCTGCAGTAGGTGCATTAACCCATTGAGCTGTCGACCCTCCTTCCTCTCAGAGCAGGAAACTGAATTTCCATGTTGCCTTCCTTTGGCACCTTAGATCTGTCTTTCACCCTAATTCAGAGGATGTTGTGCTTCACAGAGAGATGATAATCATTGTGAGGTGTGTGCCACTAATAGCTATGTAGTTCCGTTAAATCGTTGCCTTTGTCATTGGGGTGTATTGATATGCACAGGGCAGTCTTCTGTCCTCTGCTACTCTATGTTCTTTTATTGCTGTTTGTTCATGATTTTTAAATGTAACCACTGTGCTCTCAAAAGTGAAAGATTTGAAAGACTCTTGCTGTAGCGAGCCTTTCCCACTCTTTGCCCTGGGGGTGAGAGCAGAGGCAGGGTAGGGCCTGAGGGGAAAAGGCCCACCCAAAATCTGTAAATGCCCACTCAGCAGCGCTGGGTGGGCATTTACAGATACTTTTGTCAATGCAGTGAGCCCAACTACATTAGCTTCGGGCCCCATTTGCTAGACAATCCTGGCTACGCCTCTGGTGCCTCCCACCTCAACAACCCAATTGCCCCTTCAGCCCTTCTTACTCATCTCACAGCACCTTCCATAAGTGAGGAATGCATCTTTTGTTGGTAGATTTCCCTCACGAGGCTTAGCTAGGCCTGCATTCCTTTTCAAAGGGCCGTAGAAGAGAGCAAAAAAGGAAAAGGCATAATAGAGCGGGAAGTAGGTGGAAGACGAGGGGGCAGGGGGGTTGGCAGTAAAAGAAACAGGGCCTGGCCTGGCAGAGAGTTAGAAGTTAGGGAACACAACAATGAGCGAGGGACAAGGAAAGATGTCTCAGGCATGCAGCTCTCTGAGTCTTCCCCACTGTGCCTGCAGAAAGACACTCCCTTTTCCCAGCTACTCCCGGATGGATACTTTTGCCTGGAGAGACCAGAACTAATGTCACTCAGGCAGAGGCTAAACAGAGGGCAGCTGAGCAGGCACACCCCTTCATTTTACTATGCTCCTGGGGTGGCTTCTGGGAGGAAAAAGGCATCAGTATTCCACCAAGATCATCTTCACCTAGGCCACCGTCACTAAGGTTTGCAAAGCAGGCTGTGACACTTTCTGAGGCCCACGTGGGAGAGCACAGATCCTAACCCTAAGTTGTGTGGGTGGCTGTACCAGTGGGGCTGCATAGGACATAGGGCTGTGCCCGTAAGGGCTGTGGTCGCGTTTGGGAGCGTTAGGGACGCGTGGAGGACGCAGGGCGCAGACCTCTGTCCATTTCCCTCCAGGATTAGGCCCTTATTGTCAGTGGTGGAGCCAGACACTCCAAAATTGAGGAAGTTAAAGGCAGAAAGCAGCCCTCTCACTCCCAGGGCAAAGAGGGGGAAAGGCTTGTTACATCAAGAGTCTTTCAAATCTTTCACTTTTGAGAGCAGAGTGCTTACATTTAAGAATCATGACCAAGCAGCAATGAGAAAACATAGAGAAGCAGAGGACAGAAGACTGCCCTGCGCATATCAATACACCCCAATGACAAAGGCAAAGATTTAACTGACCTGCTTAGCTATTAGTGTCTCACACCGCACAATGATTATCATCTTTCCCTGAAGCAAAACATCCTCTGAATTAGGGTGAAAAACAGATCTAAGGTGCCAAAGGAAGGCAACATGGAAATTCAGTTTCCTGCTCTCAGAGGAAGGAGGGTCGACAGCCCAATGGGTTAATGCACCTACTGCAGTCTCCTATGTGTAGCCTGCAGGCGACAAAGTCAGATGCTGGTGAGATGCTGATACAGGTTTACTTGCTATGCAGGGGCCTGTGGTCACCTCGCAGCGCCTCGAGAAGGTGTCCTGTTTGAGTCCGAGTGCTAATATCGTATCAACCGTGACCCGTAGATTGCACTTTTTCCCCTCGTTTTTTTCAGTCAGTTGGGGCCAGAGAGACAAGCTTTTGTATGGGTGTTACCAAGGCCATTGTGCAGAAAGAAAAGGAACAACTGTTAGTGGCAAAGCAGGTATTGAAGGGGAGCTAGCTGTTGGCTGATCGCGCAGGGCAATGCATCCCCATTTTTCAATAAAAACAAATCTTTTTTTAAACATCCCCAAGGAGATAACAAACATTGGGTTAGAACTCAGGTTTCAAGCATTCCAAGACCAAGCACTTACCACTTGAGCCACTAGTGGCTGTGCTTCTGAGAGAAGCTTTCGGGCGTATATATCTTTCTTCTGCATGCCCCTGTGAACATACCCATTTGCATTGTGAAACATGTTCATTGAAGCCAACGAGGATAGAACATCTGGCCCCCCGCTCCGCCAAAGTCCAGCTAACTGCAGTAGCCTAGAGGTTAAGTGCTTGGGTTACAGCGCTGGGGGCCTGGGTTCGAGTCCTTTTTTCGCCACATAATCTCCTTGTATAGTTGTGGGAACCCTAACTCCTTCTAAAAGGTTCAGTGGGTATGAAAAGAGGTACCTGGTAAAGAGAGGGTGGAAGACAACAGAGAGGTGGGACTGTGGAGGCGAGGAAGTGCAGGGTAAATAAAGGAGGAGGCGAGGCAGGCTAAAGAGGGAGGTAGGGCCAGATGAATGGGTCCCTGGGGCGAAGAGTAGGTGTTCGGTCAAGATTGGCCTGGGGATGTAGGAGTAAGGAGGCCTGGGGGCAGACAGGGAGTAAGTTGGTGTTTCTGGGGGAGGAGGACCCTGAATTGGGGGGGGGGGGTGTAAAAAGGGTCCTAATGTGGGGAAAAGGGGCATTGAGGAGGGAAAGAGGGTGGAATGGACTCCACAATGGGCTGACATTTTTTTTCCTTCCAGTGCTACCTCCCTCTTTAGCCTGCCCCACCTTTGTTTACCCTGCACATACTCTCCTCCATAGTCCCGCCTCTCTGTTTTCTTCCACCCCCCACCAGGGAACCCATGCCATGCCCTTCTAGACCTACCCCCACTCACCCAGCCCTTCCTCCTCTCCACAGGGACCCATTCATCCAGCCCTTCTTCTCCCTTTAGACTGCCCCACCTCCCACCTCCCTCTTTACCCTGCATTTCCTCAGTCCCACCTCTCTGCGTTCTTCCACTCTCCCTTTACCAGGCACCTCTTTTCTTGTGTTCAAGTCATTCCTATGCCGAAAGTAGCGGTACTGCAAGTGAAACTGGGAAGGCATGTTCAGTATGGATTATCGAATTATTCAAGATGAATGGTAGTCAAGGAAGATTTTGGAAACTCAGTGAAGTTAGAAAATGAAGAAGCCTGGAGCAAAGAGAGAGTGGCCAAGTTGCTGAGTTTGAATGAGAGAAGAAAGTTGAGGTATGGAAAATAAAAGGTATTTGCCACATGTCCCTACACAGGTCTGTTGTGTGTTCAGGTGAAGGAAAGGGGATGTGTTGTATCTAGGAACACGTACAATGTCATTAGGTAGTGGAGTGATGATAAGGTAAAGTCGCTTCGGTGGAATGAATAGCTGGAAGAAGCTTCTATCGGAATGTAAAATGCGATAGTGAATGGAAGGGAATGTATAGAATGTATTGATTTGAGGGTTGAGAGACGATTCGAGAGCCTGGAAGGTGTGGAAGCTGAGGCTGTTGCGCTAACAAAGCATTAAAAAAAACGTACCCACTGAACCTTTTAGGAGGAGTTTGGGTTCTCACAACTGTACAAGGAGATGATGTGCCGAGAGCAGGACCCGAACCCAGGCCCCCCAGTGCTGTAATGCAAGCACTTAACCTCTAGGCCACAGCAGTTAGCTGGTATTTGGTGGAGCGTGGGGCCAGATGTTCTATCCTCGTTGGCTGAAGTGAACATGTTTCCCAATGCAAATGGGTATGCTCATAGGGGCATGCAGAAGAAAGATATATACGCCCAAAATCTACTCTCAGAAGCACACCCACCAGAGGCTCAAGTGGTAAGTGCTTGGTCTTGGGATGCTGGAGACCTGAGTTCTCATCCAATGTCTGGTATCTCCTCAGCATTTTTTTAAAAAAAATGTTTTAATTGAAAATGTGTATGCATTACCCTGCTCGATCAGCCAACAGTTAATGCCCCTTCAATACCTGCATTCCTACTAACAGTTGTGCCTTTGTTTTCTGCACTCTTGCCTTGGGAATACCCATACAAAAGCTTGTCTCCCTGGCCCCAACTGTCTGGAGATACGAGGGGAAAAAGTGTAATCTACGGGTCATGGTTGATACGATATTTGCACTGGGACTCAAACAGGAAACCTTTTCGAGGCGCTGTGAGGTGACCACCGGCCCCTGCATAGCAAGCAAACCTGTATCAGCATCTCACCAGCATCTGACTTTGTCGCCTGCAGGCTACACATAGGAGGCTGCAGTAGGTGCATTAACCCATTGAGCTGTCGACCCTCCTTCCTCTCAGAGCAGGAAACTGAATTTCCATGTTGCCTTCCTTTGGCACCTTAGATCTGTCTTTCACCCTAATTCAGAGGATGTTGTGCTTCACAGAGAGATGATAATCATTGTGAGGTGTGTGCCACTAATAGCTATGTAGTTCCGTTAAATCGTTGCCTTTGTCATTGGGGTGTATTGATATGCACAGGGCAGTCTTCTGTCCTCTGCTACTCTATGTTCTCTTATTGCTGCTTGTTCATGATTTTTAAATGTAACCACTGTGCTCTCAAAAGTGAAAGATTTGAAAGACTCTTGCTGTAGCGAGCCTTTCCCACTCTTTGCCCTGGGGGTGAGAGCAGAGGCAGGGTAGGGCCTGAGGGGAAAAGGCCCACCCAAAATCTGTAAATGCCCACTCAGCAGCGGGGGGTGTAAAAAGGGTCCTAATGTGGGGAAAAGGGGCATTGAGGAGGGAAAGAGGGTGGAATGGACTCCACAATGGGCTGACATTTTTTTTCCTTCCAGTGCTACCTCCCTCTTTAGCCTGCCCCACCTTTGTTTACCCTGCACATACTCTCCTCCATAGTCCAGCCTCTCTGTTTTCTTCCACCCCCCACCAGGGAACCCATGCCATGCCCTTCTAGACCTACCCCCACTAACCCAGCCCTTCCTCCTCTCCACAGGGACCCATTCATCCAGCCCTTCTTCTCCCTTTAGACTGCCCCACCTCCCACCTCCCTCTTTACCCTGCATTTCCTCAGTCCCACCTCTCTGCGTTCTTCCACTCTCCCTTTACCAGGCACCTCTTTTCTTGTGTTCAAGTCATTCCTATGCCGAAAGTAGCGGTACTGCAAGTGAAACTGGGAAGGCATGTTCAGTATGGATTATCTAATTATTCAAGATGAATGGTAGTCAAGGAAGATTTTGGAAACTCAGTGAAGTTAGAAAATGAAGAAGCCTGGAGCAAAGAGAGAGTGGCCAAGTTGCTGAGTGTGAATGAGAGAAGAAAGTTGAGGTATGGAAAATAAAAGGTATTTGCCACATGTCCCTACACAGGTCTGTTGTGTGTTCAGGTGAAGGAAAGGGGATGTGTTGTATCTAGGAACACGTACAATGTCATTAGGTAGTGGAGTGATGATAAGGTAAAGTCGCTTCGGTGGAATGAATAGCTGGAAGAAGCTTCTATCGGAATGTAAAATGCGATAGTGAGTGGAAGGGAATGTATAGAATGTATTGATTTGAGGTTTGAGAGACGATTCGAGAGCCTGGAAGGTGTGGAAGCTGAGGCTGTTGCGCTAACAAAGCATTAAAAAAAACGTACCCACTGAACCTTTTAGGAGGAGTTTGGGTTCTCACAACTGTACAAGGAGATGATGTGCCGAGAGCAGGACCCGAACCCAGGCCCCCCAGTGCTTTAATGCAAGCACTTAACCTCTAGGCCACGGCAGTTAGCTGGTATTTGGTGGAGCGGGGGGGGGGGCAGATGTTCTATCCTCGTTGGCTGAAGTGAACATGTTTCCCAATGCAAATGGGTATGCTCATAGGGGCATGCAGAAGAAAGATATATACGCCCAAAATCTACTCTCAGAAGCACACCCACCAGTGGCTCAAGTGGTAAGTGCTTGGTCTTGGGATGCTGGAGACCTGAGTTCTAATCCAATGTCTGGTATCTCGTCAGCATTTTTTAAAAAAAAATGTTTTAATTGAAAATGTGTATGCATTACCCTGCTCGATCAGCCAACAGTTAATGCCCCTTCAATACCTGCATTCCTACTAACAGTTGTGCCTTTCTTTTCTGCACTCTTGCCTTGGGAACACCCATACAAAAGCTTGTCTCCCTGGCCCCAACTGTCTGGAGATACGAGGGGAAAAAGTGTAATCTACGGGTCATGGTTGATACGATATTTGCACTGGGACTCAAACAGGAAACCTTTTCGAGGCGCTGTGAGGTGACCACCGGCCCCTGCATAGCAAGCAAACCTGTATCAGCATCTCACCAGCATCTGACTTTGTCGCCTGCAGGCTACACATAGGAGGCTGCAGTAGGTGCATTAACCCATTGAGCTGTCGACCCTCCTTCCTCTCAGAGCAGGAAACTGAATTTCCATGTTGCCTTCCTTTGGCACCTTAGATCTGTCTTTCACCCTAATTCAGAGGATGTTGTGCTTCACAGAGAGATGATAATCATTGTGAGGTGTGTGCCACTAATAGCTATGTAGTTCCGTTAAATCGTTGCCTTTGTCATTGGGGTGTATTGATATGCACAGGGCAGTCTTCTGTCCTCTGCTACTCTATGTTCTTTTATTGCTGTTTGTTCATGATTTTTAAATGTAACCACTGTGCTCTCAAAAGTGAAAGATTTGAAAGACTCTTGCTGTAGCGAGCCTTTCCCACTCTTTGCCCTGGGGGTGAGAGCAGAGGCAGGGTAGGGCCTGAGGGGAAAAGGCCCACCCAAAATCTGTAAATGCCCACTCAGCAGCGCTGGGTGGGCATTTACAGATACTTTTGTCAATGCAGTGAGCCCAACTACATTAGCTTCGGGCCCCATTTGCTAGACAATCCTGGCTACGCCTCTGGTGCCTCCCACCTCAACAACCCAATTGCCCCTTCAGCCCTTCTTACTCATCTCACAGCACCTCCCATAAGTGAGGAATGCATCTTTTGTTGGTAGATTTCCCTCATGAGGCTTAGCTAGGCCTGCATTCCTTTTCAAAGGGCCGTAGAAGAGAGCAAAAAAGGAAAAGGCATAATAGAGCGGGAAGTAGGTGGAAGACGAGGGGGCAGGGGGGTTGGCAGTAAAAGAAACAGGGCCTGGCCTGGCAGAGAGTTAGAAGTTAGGGAACACAACAATGAGCGAGGGACAAGGAAAGATGTCTCAGGCATGCAGCTCTCTGAGTCTTCCCCACTGTGCCTGCAGAAAGACACTCCCTTTTCCCAGCTACTCCCGGATGGATACTTTTGCCTGGAGAGACCAGAACTAATGTCACTCAGGCAGAGGCTAAACAGAGGGCAGCTGAGCAGGCACACCCCTTCATTTTACTATGCTCCTGGGGTGGCTTCTGGGAGGAAAAAGGCATCAGTATTCCACCAAGATCATCTTCACCTAGGCCACCGTCACTAAGGTTTGCAAAGCAGGCTGTGACACTTTCTGAGGCCCACGTGGGAGAGCACAGATCCTAACCCTAAGTTGTGTGGGTGGCTGTACCAGTGGGGCTGCATAGGACATAGGGCTGTGCCCGTAAGGGCTGTGGTCGCGTTTGGGAGCGTTAGGGACGCGTGGAGGACGCAGGGCGCAGACCTCTGTCCATTTCCCTCCAGGATTAGGCCCTTATTGTCAGTGGTGGAGCCAGACACTCCAAAATTGAGGAAGTTAAAGGCAGAAAGCAGCCCTCTCACTCCCAGGGCAAAGAGGGGGAAAGGCTTGTTACATCAAGAGTCTTTCAAATCTTTCACTTTTGAGAGCAGAGTGCTTACATTTAAGAATCATGACCAAGCAGCAATGAGAAAACATAGAGAAGCAGAGGACAGAAGACTGCCCTGCGCATATCAATACACCCCAATGACAAAGGCAAAGATTTAACTGACCTGCTTAGCTATTAGTGTCTCACACCGCACAATGATTATCATCTTTCCCTGAAGCAAAACATCCTCTGAATTAGGGTGAAAAACAGATCTAAGGTGCCAAAGGAAGGCAACATGGAAATTCAGTTTCCTGCTCTCAGAGGAAGGAGGGTCGACAGCCCAATGGGTTAATGCACCTACTGCAGTCTCCTATGTGTAGCCTGCAGGCGACAAAGTCAGATGCTGGTGAGATGCTGATACAGGTTTACTTGCTATGCAGGGGCCTGTGGTCACCTCGCAGCGCCTCGAGAAGGTGTCCTGTTTGAGTCCCAGTGCTAATATCGTATCAACCGTGACCCGTAGATTGCACTTTTTCCCCTCGTTTTTTTCAGTCAGTTGGGGCCAGAGAGACAAGCTTTTGTATGGGTGTTACCAAGGCCATTGTGCAGAAAGAAAAGGAACAACTGTTAGTGGCAAAGCAGGTATTGAAGGGGAGCTAGCTGTTGGCTGATCGCGCAGGGCAATGCATCCCCATTTTTCAATAAAAACAAATCTTTTTTTAAACATCCCCAAGGAGATAACAAACATTGGATTAGAACTCAGGTTTCAAGCATTCCAAGACCAAGCACTTACCACTTGAGCCACTAGTGGCTGTGCTTCTGAGAGAAGCTTTCGGGCGTATATATCTTTCTTCTGCATGCCCCTGTGAACATACCCATTTGCATTGTGAAACATGTTCATTGAAGCCAACGAGGATAGAACATCTGGCCCCCCGCTCCGCCAAAGTCCAGCTAACTGCAGTAGCCTAGAGGTTAAGTGCTTGGGTTACAGCGCTGGGGGCCTGGGTTCGAGTCCTTTTTTCGCCACATAATCTCCTTGTATAGTTGTGGGAACCCTAACTCCTTCTAAAAGGTTCAGTGGGTATGAAAAGAGGTACCTGGTAAAGAGAGGGTGGAAGACAACAGAGAGGTGGGACTGTGGAGGCGAGGAAGTGCAGGGTAAATAAAGGAGGAGGCGAGGCAGGCTAAAGAGGGAGGTAGGGCCAGATGAATGGGTCCCTGGGGCGAAGAGTAGGTGTTCGGTCAAGATTGGCCTGGGGATGTAGGAGTAAGGAGGCCTGGGGGCAGACAGGGAGTAAGTTGGTGTTTCTGGGGGAGGAGGACCCTGAATTGTGGGGGGGGGGGTGTAAAAAGGGTCCTAATGTGGGGAAAAGGGGCATTGAGGAGGGAAAGAGGGTGGAATGGACTCCACAATGGGCTGACATTTTTTTTCCTTCCAGTGCTACCTCCCTCTTTAGCCTGCCCCACCTTTGTTTACCCTGCACATACTCTCCTCCATAGTCCCGCCTCTCTGTTTTCTTCCACCCCCCACCAGGGAACCCATGCCATGCCCTTCTAGACCTACCCCCACTCACCCAGCCCTTCCTCCTCTCCACAGGGACCCATTCATCCAGCCCTTCTTCTCCCTTTAGACTGCCCCACCTCCCACCTCCCTCTTTACCCTGCATTTCCTCAGTCCCACCTCTCTGCGTTCTTCCACTCTCCCTTTACCAGGCACCTCTTTTCTTGTGTTCAAGTCATTCCTATGCCGAAAGTAGCGGTACTGCAAGTGAAACTGGGAAGGCATGTTCAGTATGGATTATCGAATTATTCAAGATGAATGGTAGTCAAGGAAGATTTTGGAAACTCAGTGAAGTTAGAAAATGAAGAAGCCTGGAGCAAAGAGAGAGTGGCCAAGTTGCTGAGTGTGAATGAGAGAAGAAAGTTGAGGTATGGAAAATAAAAGGTATTTGCCACATGTCCCTACACAGGTCTGTTGTGTGTTCAGGTGAAGGAAAGGGGATGTGTTGTATCTAGGAACACGTACAATGTCATTAGGTAGTGGAGTGATGATAAGGTAAAGTCGCTTCGGTGGAATGAATAGCTGGAAGAAGCTTCTATCGGAATGTAAAATGCGATAGTGAATGGAAGGGAATGTATAGAATGTATTGATTTGAGGGTTGAGAGACGATTCGAGAGCCTGGAAGGTGTGGAAGCTGAGGCTGTTGCGCTAACAAAGCATTAAAAAAACGTACCCACTGAACCTTTTAGGAGGAGTTTGGGTTCTCACAACTGTACAAGGAGATGATGTGCCGAGAGCAGGACCCGAACCCAGGCCCCCCAGTGCTGTAATGCAAGCACTTAACCTCTAGGCCACAGCAGTTAGCTGGTAGTTGGTGGAGCGGGGGGCCAGATGTTCTATCCTTGTTGGCTGAAGTGAACATGTTTCCCAATGCAAATGGGTATGCTCATAGGGGCATGCAGAAGAAAGATATATACGCCCAAAATCTACTCTCAGAAGTACACCCACCAGTGGCTCAAGTGGTAAGTGCTTGGTCTTGGGATGCTGGAGACCTGAGTTCTCATCCAATGTCTGGTATCTCCTCAGCATTTTTTTTAAAAAAATGTTTTAATTGAAAATGTGTATGCATTACCCTGCTCGATCAGCCAACAGTTAATGCCCCTTCAATACCTGCATTCCTACTAACAGTTGTGCCTTTGTTTTCTGCACTCTTGCCTTGGGAATACCCATACAAAAGCTTGTCTCCCTGGCCCCAACTGTCTGGAGATACGAGGGGAAAAAGTGTAATCTACGGGTCATGGTTGATACGATATTTGCACTGGGACTCAAACAGGAAACCTTTTCGAGGCGCTGTGAGGTGACCACCGGCCCCTGCATAGCAAGCAAACCTGTATCAGCATCTCACCAGCATCTGACTTTGTCGCCTGCAGGCTACACATAGGAGGCTGCAGTAGGTGCATTAACCCATTGAGCTGTCGACCCTCCTTCCTCTCAGAGCAGGAAACTGAATTTCCATGTTGCCTTCCTTTGGCACCTTAGATCTGTCTTTCACCCTAATTCAGAGGATGTTGTGCTTCACAGAGAGATGATAATCATTGTGAGGTGTGTGCCACTAATAGCTATGTAGTTCCGTTAAATCGTTGCCTTTGTCATTGGGGTGTATTGATATGCACAGGGCAGTCTTCTGTCCTCTGCTACTCTATGTTCTTTTATTGCTGCTTGTTCATGATTTTTAAATGTAACCACTGTGCTCTCAAAAGTGAAAGATTTGAAAGACTCTTGCTGTAGCGAGCCTTTCCCACTCTTTGCCCTGGGGGTGAGAGCAGAGGCAGGGTAGGGCCTGAGGGGAAAAGGCCCACCCAAAATCTGTAAATGCCCACTCAGCAGCGGGGGGTGTAAAAAGGGTCCTAATGTGGGGAAAAGGGGCATTGAGGAGGGAAAGAGGGTGGAATGGACTCCACAATGGGCTGACATTTTTTTTCCTTCCAGTGCTACCTCCCTCTTTAGCCTGCCCCACCTTTGTTTACCCTGCACATACTCTCCTCCATAGTCCAGCCTCTCTGTTTTCTTCCACCCCCCACCAGGGAACCCATGCCATGCCCTTCTAGACCTACCCCCACTCACCCAGCCCTTCCTCCTCTCCACAGGGACCCATTCATCCAGCCCTTCTTCTCCCTTTAGACTGCCCCACCTCCCACCTCCCTCTTTACCCTGCATTTCCTCAGTCCCACCTCTCTGCGTTCTTCCACTCTCCCTTTACCAGGCACCTCTTTTCTTGTGTTCAAGTCATTCCTATGCCGAAAGTAGCGGTACTGCAAGTGAAACTGGGAAGGCATGTTCAGTATGGATTATCTAATTATTCAAGATGAATGGTAGTCAAGGAAGATTTTGGAAACTCAGTGAAGTTAGAAAATGAAGAAGCCTGGAGCAAAGAGAGAGTGGCCAAGTTGCTGAGTGTGAATGAGAGAAGAAAGTTGAGGTATGGAAAATAAAAGGTATTTGCCACATGTCCCTACACAGGTCTGTTGTGTGTTCAGGTGAAGGAAAGGGGATGTGTTGTATCTAGGAACACGTACAATGTCATTAGGTAGTGGAGTGATGATAAGGTAAAGTCGCTTCGGTGGAATGAATAGCTGGAAGAAGCTTCTATCGGAATGTAAAATGCGATAGTGAGTGGAAGGGAATGTATAGAATGTATTGATTTGAGGGTTGAGAGACGATTCGAGAGCCTGGAAGGTGTGGAAGCTGAGGCTGTTGCGCTAACAAAGCATTAAAAAAAACGTACCCACTGAACCTTTTAGGAGGAGTTTGGGTTCTCACAACTGTACAAGGAGATGATGTGCCGAGAGCAGGACCCGAACCCAGGCCCCCCAGTGCTTTAATGCAAGCACTTAACCTCTAGGCCACTGCAGTTAGCTGGTATTTGGTGGAGCGGGGGGGGCCAGATGTTCTATCCTCGTTGGCTGAAGTGAACATGTTTCCCAATGCAAATGGGTATGCTCATAGGGGCATGCAGAAGAAAGATATATACGCCCAAAATCTACTCTCAGAAGCACACCCACCAGTGGCTCAAGTGGTAAGTGCTTGATCTTGGGATGCTGGAGACCTGAGTTCTAATCCAATGTCTGGTATCTCGTCAGCATTTTTTAAAAAAAAATGTTTTAATTGAAAATGTGTATGCATTACCCTGCTCGATCAGCCAACAGTTAATGCCCCTTCAATACCTGCATTCCTACTAACAGTTGTGCCTTTCTTTTCTGCACTCTTGCCTTGGGAACACCCATACAAAAGCTTGTCTCCCTGGCCCCAACTGTCTGGAGATACGAGGGGAAAAAGTGTAATCTACGGGTCATGGTTGATACGATATTTGCACTGGGACTCAAACAGGAAACCTTTTCGAGGCGCTGTGAGGTGACCACCGGCCCCTGCATAGCAAGCAAACCTGTATCAGCATCTCACCAGCATCTGACTTTGTCGCCTGCAGGCTACACATAGGAGGCTGCAGTAGGTGCATTAACCCATTGAGCTGTCGACCCTCCTTCCTCTCAGAGCAGGAAACTGAATTTCCATGTTGCCTTCCTTTGGCACCTTAGATCTGTCTTTCACCCTAATTCAGAGGATGTTGTGCTTCACAGAGAGATGATAATCATTGTGAGGTGTGTGCCACTAATAGCTATGTAGTTCCGTTAAATCGTTGCCTTTGTCATTGGGGTGTATTGATATGCACAGGGCAGTCTTCTGTCCTCTGCTACTCTATGTTCTTTTATTGCTGTTTGTTCATGATTTTTAAATGTAACCACTGTGCTCTCAAAAGTGAAAGATTTGAAAGACTCTTGCTGTAGCGAGCCTTTCCCACTCTTTGCCCTGGGGGTGAGAGCAGAGGCAGGGTAGGGCCTGAGGGGAAAAGGCCCACCCAAAATCTGTAAATGCCCACTCAGCAGCGCTGGGTGGGCATTTACAGATACTTTTGTCAATGCAGTGAGCCCAACTACATTAGCTTCGGGCCCCATTTGCTAGACAATCCTGGCTACGCCTCTGGTGCCTCCCACCTCAACAACCCAATTGCCCCTTCAGCCCTTCTTACTCATCTCACAGCACCTTCCATAAGTGAGGAATGCATCTTTTGTTGGTAGATTTCCCTCACGAGGCTTAGCTAGGCCTGCATTCCTTTTCAAAGGGCCGTAGAAGAGAGCAAAAAAGGAAAAGGCATAATAGAGCGGGAAGTAGGTGGAAGACGAGGGGGCAGGGGGGTTGGCAGTAAAAGAAACAGGGCCTGGCCTGGCAGAGAGTTAGAAGTTAGGGAACACAACAATGAGCGAGGGACAAGGAAAGATGTCTCAGGCATGCAGCTCTCTGAGTCTTCCCCACTGTGCCTGCAGAAAGACACTCCCTTTTCCCAGCTACTCCCGGATGGATACTTTTGCCTGGAGAGACCAGAACTAATGTCACTCAGGCAGAGGCTAAACAGAGGGCAGCTGAGCAGGCACACCCCTTCATTTTACTATGCTCCTGGGGTGGCTTCTGGGAGGAAAAAGGCATCAGTATTCCACCAAGATCATCTTCACCTAGGCCACCGTCACTAAGGTTTGCAAAGCAGGCTGTGACACTTTCTGAGGCCCACGTGGGAGAGCACAGATCCTAACCCTAAGTTGTGTGGGTGGCTGTACCAGTGGGGCTGCATAGGACATAGGGCTGTGCCCGTAAGGGCTGTGGTCGCGTTTGGGAGCGTTAGGGACGCGTGGAGGACGCAGGGCGCAGACCTCTGTCCATTTCCCTCCAGGATTAGGCCCTTATTGTCAGTGGTGGAGCCAGACACTCCAAAATTGAGGAAGTTAAAGGCAGAAAGCAGCCCTCTCACTCCCAGGGCAAAGAGGGGGAAAGGCTTGTTACATCAAGAGTCTTTCAAATCTTTCACTTTTGAGAGCAGAGTGCTTACATTTAAGAATCATGACCAAGCAGCAATGAGAAAACATAGAGAAGCAGAGGACAGAAGACTGCCCTGCGCATATCAATACACCCCAATGACAAAGGCAAAGATTTAACTGACCTGCTTAGCTATTAGTGTCTCACACCGCACAATGATTATCATCTTTCCCTGAAGCAAAACATCCTCTGAATTAGGGTGAAAAACAGATCTAAGGTGCCAAAGGAAGGCAACATGGAAATTCAGTTTCCTGCTCTCAGAGGAAGGAGGGTCGACAGCCCAATGGGTTAATGCACCTACTGCAGTCTCCTATGTGTAGCCTGCAGGCGACAAAGTCAGATGCTGGTGAGATGCTGATACAGGTTTACTTGCTATGCAGGGGCCTGTGGTCACCTCGCAGCGCCTCGAGAAGGTGTCCTGTTTGAGTCCGAGTGCTAATATCGTATCAACCGTGACCCGTAGATTGCACTTTTTCCCCTCGTTTTTTTCAGTCAGTTGGGGCCAGAGAGACAAGCTTTTGTATGGGTGTTACCAAGGCCATTGTGCAGAAAGAAAAGGAACAACTGTTAGTGGCAAAGCAGGTATTGAAGGGGAGCTAGCTGTTGGCTGATCGCGCAGGGCAATGCATCCCCATTTTTCAATAAAAACAAATCTTTTTTTAAACATCCCCAAGGAGATAACAAACATTGGGTTAGAACTCAGGTTTCAAGCATTCCAAGACCAAGCACTTACCACTTGAGCCACTAGTGGCTGTGCTTCTGAGAGAAGCTTTCGGGCGTATATATCTTTCTTCTGCATGCCCCTGTGAACATACCCATTTGCATTGTGAAACATGTTCATTGAAGCCAACGAGGATAGAACATCTGGCCCCCCGCTCCGCCAAAGTCCAGCTAACTGCAGTAGCCTAGAGGTTAAGTGCTTGGGTTACAGCGCTGGGGGCCTGGGTTCGAGTCCTTTTTTCGCCACATAATCTCCTTGTATAGTTGTGGGAACCCTAACTCCTTCTAAAAGGTTCAGTGGGTATGAAAAGAGGTACCTGGTAAAGAGAGGGTGGAAGACAACAGAGAGGTGGGACTGTGGAGGCGAGGAAGTGCAGGGTAAATAAAGGAGGAGGCGAGGCAGGCTAAAGAGGGAGGTAGGGCCAGATGAATGGGTCCCTGGGGCGAAGAGTAGGTGTTCGGTCAAGATTGGCCTGGGGATGTAGGAGTAAGGAGGCCTGGGGGCAGACAGGGAGTAAGTTGGTGTTTCTGGGGGAGGAGGACCCTGAATTGGGGGGGGGGGGGTGTAAAAAGGGTCCTAATGTGGGGAAAAGGGGCATTGAGGAGGGAAAGAGGGTGGAATGGACTCCACAATGGGCTGACATTTTTTTTCCTTCCAGTGCTACCTCCCTCTTTAGCCTGCCCCACCTTTGTTTACCCTGCACATACTCTCCTCCATAGTCCCGCCTCTCTGTTTTCTTCCACCCCCCACCAGGGAACCCATGCCATGCCCTTCTAGACCTACCCCCACTCACCCAGCCCTTCCTCCTCTCCACAGGGACCCATTCATCCAGCCCTTCTTCTCCCTTTAGACTGCCCCACCTCCCACCTCCCTCTTTACCCTGCATTTCCTCAGTCCCACCTCTCTGCGTTCTTCCACTCTCCCTTTACCAGGCACCTCTTTTCTTGTGTTCAAGTCATTCCTATGCCGAAAGTAGCGGTACTGCAAGTGAAACTGGGAAGGCATGTTCAGTATGGATTATCGAATTATTCAAGATGAATGGTAGTCAAGGAAGATTTTGGAAACTCAGTGAAGTTAGAAAATGAAGAAGCCTGGAGCAAAGAGAGAGTGGCCAAGTTGCTGAGTTTGAATGAGAGAAGAAAGTTGAGGTATGGAAAATAAAAGGTATTTGCCACATGTCCCTACACAGGTCTGTTGTGTGTTCAGGTGAAGGAAAGGGGATGTGTTGTATCTAGGAACACGTACAATGTCATTAGGTAGTGGAGTGATGATAAGGTAAAGTCGCTTCGGTGGAATGAATAGCTGGAAGAAGCTTCTATCGGAATGTAAAATGCGATAGTGAATGGAAGGGAATGTATAGAATGTATTGATTTGAGGGTTGAGAGACGATTCGAGAGCCTGGAAGGTGTGGAAGCTGAGGCTGTTGCGCTAACAAAGCATTAAAAAAAACGTACCCACTGAACCTTTTAGGAGGAGTTTGGGTTCTCACAACTGTACAAGGAGATGATGTGCCGAGAGCAGGACCCGAACCCAGGCCCCCCAGTGCTGTAATGCAAGCACTTAACCTCTAGGCCACAGCAGTTAGCTGGTATTTGGTGGAGCGGGGGGCCAGATGTTCTATCCTCGTTGGCTGAAGTGAACATGTTTCCCAATGCAGATGGGTATGCTCATAGGGGCATGCAGAAGAAAGATATATACGCCCAAAATCTACTCTCAGAAGCACACCCACCAGTGGCTCAAGTGGTAAGTGCTTGGTCTTGGGATGCTGGAGACCTGAGTTCTCATCCAATGTCTGGTATCTCCTCAGCATTTTTTTTAAAAAAATGTTTTAATTGAAAATGTGTATGCATTACCCTGCTCGATCAGCCAACAGTGAATGCCCCTTCAATACCTGCATTCCTACTAACAGTTGTGCCTTTGTTTTCTGCACTCTTGCCTTGGGAATACCCATACAAAAGCTTGTCTCCCTGGCCCCAACTGTCTGGAGATACGAGGGGAAAAAGTGTAATCTACGGGTCATGGTTGATACGATATTTGCACTGGGACTCAAACAGGAAACCTTTTCGAGGCGCTGTGAGGTGACCACCGGCCCCTGCATAGCAAGCAAACCTGTATCAGCATCTCACCAGCATCTGACTTTGTCGCCTGCAGGCTACACATAGGAGGCTGCAGTAGGTGCATTAACCCATTGAGCTGTCGACCCTCCTTCCTCTCAGAGCAGGAAACTGAATTTCCATGTTGCCTTCCTTTGGCACCTTAGATCTGTCTTTCACCCTAATTCAGAGGATGTTGTGCTTCACAGAGAGATGATAATCATTGTGAGGTGTGTGCCACTAATAGCTATGTAGTTCCGTTAAATCGTTGCCTTTGTCATTGGGGTGTATTGATATGCACAGGGCAGTCTTCTGTCCTCTGCTACTCTATGTTCTTTTATTGCTGCTTGTTCATGATTTTTAAATGTAACCACTGTGCTCTCAAAAGTGAAAGATTTGAAAGACTCTTGCTGTAGCGAGCCTTTCCCACTCTTTGCCCTGGGGGTGAGAGCAGAGGCAGGGTAGGGCCTGAGGGGAAAAGGCCCACCCAAAATCTGTAAATGCCCACTCAGCAGCGGGGGGTGTAAAAAGGGTCCTAATGTGGGGAAAAGGGGCATTGAGGAGGGAAAGAGGGTGGAATGGACTCCACAATGGGCTGACATTTTTTTTCCTTCCAGTGCTACCTCCCTCTTTAGCCTGCCCCACCTTTGTTTACCCTGCACATACTCTCCTCCATAGTCCAGCCTCTCTGTTTTCTTCCACCCCCCACCAGGGAACCCATGCCATGCCCTTCTAGACCTACCCCCACTCACCCAGCCCTTCCTCCTCTCCACAGGGACCCATTCATCCAGCCCTTCTTCTCCCTTTAGACTGCCCCACCTCCCACCTCCCTCTTTACCCTGCATTTCCTCAGTCCCACCTCTCTGCGTTCTTCCACTCTCCCTTTACCAGGCACCTCTTTTCTTGTGTTCAAGTCATTCCTATGCCGAAAGTAGCGGTACTGCAAGTGAAACTGGGAAGGCATGTTCAGTATGGATTATCTAATTATTCAAGATGAATGGTAGTCAAGGAAGATTTTGGAAACTCAGTGAAGTTAGAAAATGAAGAAGCCTGGAGCAAAGAGAGAGTGGCCAAGTTGCTGAGTGTGAATGAGAGAAGAAAGTTGAGGTATGGAAAATAAAAGGTATTTGCCACATGTCCCTACACAGGTCTGTTGTGTGTTCAGGTGAAGGAAAGGGGATGTGTTGTATCTAGGAACACGTACAATGTCATTAGGTAGTGGAGTGATGATAAGGTAAAGTCGCTTCGGTGGAATGAATAGCTGGAAGAAGCTTCTATCGGAATGTAAAATGCGATAGTGAGTGGAAGGGAATGTATAGAATGTATTGATTTGAGGGTTGAGAGACGATTCGAGAGCCTGGAAGGTGTGGAAGCTGAGGCTGTTGCGCTAACAAAGCATTAAAAAAAACGTACCCACTGAACCTTTTAGGAGGAGTTTGGGTTCTCACAACTGTACAAGGAGATGATGTGCCGAGAGCAGGACCCGAACCCAGGCCCCCCAGTGCTTTAATGCAAGCACTTAACCTCTAGGCCACTGCAGTTAGCTGGTATTTGGTGGAGCGGGGGGGGCAAGATGTTCTATCCTCGTTGGCTGAAGTGAACATGTTTCCCAATGCAAATGGGTATGCTCATAGGGGCATGCAGAAGAAAGATATATACGCCCAAAATCTACTCTCAGAAGCACACCCACCAGTGGCTCAAGTGGTAAGTGCTTGGTCTTGGGATGCTGGAGACCTGAGTTCTAATCCAATGTCTGGTATCTCGTCAGCATTTTTTAAAAAAAAATGTTTTAATTGAAAATGTGTATGCATTACCCTGCTCGATCAGCCAACAGTTAATGCCCCTTCAATACCTGCATTCCTACTAACAGTTGTGCCTTTCTTTTCTGCACTCTTGCCTTGGGAACACCCATACAAAAGCTTGTCTCCCTGGCCCCAACTGTCTGGAGATACGAGGGGAAAAAGTGTAATCTACGGGTCATGGTTGATACGATATTTGCACTGGGACTCAAACAGGAAACCTTTTCGAGGCGCTGTGAGGTGACCACCGGCCCCTGCATAGCAAGCAAACCTGTATCAGCATCTCACCAGCATCTGACTTTGTCGCCTGCAGGCTACACATAGGAGGCTGCAGTAGGTGCATTAACCCATTGAGCTGTCGACCCTCCTTCCTCTCAGAGCAGGAAACTGAATTTCCATGTTGCCTTCCTTTGGCACCTTAGATCTGTCTTTCACCCTAATTCAGAGGATGTTGTGCTTCACAGAGAGATGATAATCATTGTGAGGTGTGTGCCACTAATAGCTATGTAGTTCCGTTAAATCGTTGCCTTTGTCATTGGGGTGTATTGATATGCACAGGGCAGTCTTCTGTCCTCTGCTACTCTATGTTCTTTTATTGCTGTTTGTTCATGATTTTTAAATGTAACCACTGTGCTCTCAAAAGTGAAAGATTTGAAAGACTCTTGCTGTAGCGAGCCTTTCCCACTCTTTGCCCTGGGGGTGAGAGCAGAGGCAGGGTAGGGCCTGAGGGGAAAAGGCCCACCCAAAATCTGTAAATGCCCACTCAGCAGCGCTGGGTGGGCATTTACAGATACTTTTGTCAATGCAGTGAGCCCAACTACATTAGCTTCGGGCCCCATTTGCTAGACAATCCTGGCTACGCCTCTGGTGCCTCCCACCTCAACAACCCAATTGCCCCTTCAGCCCTTCTTACTCATCTCACAGCACCTTCCATAAGTGAGGAATGCATCTTTTGTTGGTAGATTTCCCTCACGAGGCTTAGCTAGGCCTGCATTCCTTTTCAAAGGGCCGTAGAAGAGAGCAAAAAAGGAAAAGGCATAATAGAGCGGGAAGTAGGTGGAAGACGAGGGGGCAGGGGGGTTGGCAGTAAAAGAAACAGGGCCTGGCCTGGCAGAGAGTTAGAAGTTAGGGAACACAACAATGAGCGAGGGACAAGGAAAGATGTCTCAGGCATGCAGCTCTCTGAGTCTTCCCCACTGTGCCTGCAGAAAGACACTCCCTTTTCCCAGCTACTCCCGGATGGATACTTTTGCCTGGAGAGACCAGAACTAATGTCACTCAGGCAGAGGCTAAACAGAGGGCAGCTGAGCAGGCACACCCCTTCATTTTACTATGCTCCTGGGGTGGCTTCTGGGAGGAAAAAGGCATCAGTATTCCACCAAGATCATCTTCACCTAGGCCACCGTCACTAAGGTTTGCAAAGCAGGCTGTGACACTTTCTGAGGCCCACGTGGGAGAGCACAGATCCTAACCCTAAGTTGTGTGGGTGGCTGTACCAGTGGGGCTGCATAGGACATAGGGCTGTGCCCGTAAGGGCTGTGGTCGCGTTTGGGAGCGTTAGGGACGCGTGGAGGACGCAGGGCGCAGACCTCTGTCCATTTCCCTCCAGGATTAGGCCCTTATTGTCAGTGGTGGAGCCAGACACTCCAAATTTGAGGAAGTTAAAGGCAGAAAGCAGCCCTCTCACTCCCAGGGCAAAGAGGGGGAAAGGCTTGTTACATCAAGAGTCTTTCAAATCTTTCACTTTTGAGAGCAGAGTGCTTACATTTAAGAATCATGACCAAGCAGCAATGAGAAAACATAGAGAAGCAGAGGACAGAAGACTGCCCTGCGCATATCAATACACCCCAATGACAAAGGCAAAGATTTAACTGACCTGCTTAGCTATTAGTGTCTCACACCGCACAATGATTATCATCTTTCCCTGAAGCAAAACATCCTCTGAATTAGGGTGAAAAACAGATCTAAGGTGCCAAAGGAAGGCAACATGGAAATTCAGTTTCCTGCTCTCAGAGGAAGGAGGGTCGACAGCCCAATGGGTTAATGCACCTACTGCAGTCTCCTATGTGTAGCCTGCAGGCGACAAAGTCAGATGCTGGTGAGATGCTGATACAGGTTTACTTGCTATGCAGGGGCCTGTGGTCACCTCGCAGCGCCTCGAGAAGGTGTCCTGTTTGAGTCCCAGTGCTAATATCGTATCAACCGTGACCCGTAGATTGCACTTTTTCCCCTCGTTTTTTTCAGTCAGTTGGGGCCAGAGAGACAAGCTTTTGTATGGGTGTTACCAAGGCCATTGTGCAGAAAGAAAAGGAACAACTGTTAGTGGCAAAGCAGGTATTGAAGGGGAGCTAGCTGTTGGCTGATCGCGCAGGGCAATGCATCCCCATTTTTCAATAAAAACAAATCTTTTTTTAAACATCCCCAAGGAGATAACAAACATTGGATTAGAACTCAGGTTTCAAGCATTCCAAGACCAAGCACTTACCACTTGAGCCACTAGTGGCTGTGCTTCTGAGAGAAGCTTTCGGGCGTATATATCTTTCTTCTGCATGCCACTGTGAACATACCCATTTGCATTGTGAAACATGTTCATTGAAGCCAACGAGGATAGAACATCTGGCCCCCCGCTCCGCCAAAGTCCAACTAACTGCAGTAGCCTAGAGGTTAAGTGCTTGGGTTACAGCGCTGGGGGCCTGGGTTCGAGTCCTTTTTTCGCCACATAATCTCCTTGTATAGTTGTGGGAACCCTAACTCCTTCTAAAAGGTTCAGTGGGTATGAAAAGAGGTACCTGGTAAAGAAAGGGTGGAAGACAACAGAGAGGTGGGACTGTGGAGGCGAGGAAGTGCAGGGTAAATAAAGGAGGAGGCGAGGCAGGCTAAAGAGGGAGGTAGGGCCAGATGAATGGGTCCCTGGGGCGAAGAGTAGGTGTTCGGTCAAGATTGGCCTGGGGATGTAGGAGTAAGGAGGCCTGGGGGCAGACAGGGAGTAAGTTGGTGTTTCTGGGGGAGGAGGACCCTGAATTGTGGGGGGGGGGGTGTAAAAAGGGTCCTAATGTGGGGAAAAGGGGCATTGAGGAGGGAAAGAGGGTGGAATGGACTCCACAATGGGCTGACATTTTTTTTCCTTCCAGTGCTACCTCCCTCTTTAGCCTGCCCCACCTTTGTTTACCCTGCAAATACTCTCCTCCATAGTCCCGCCTCTCTGTTTTCTTCCACCCCCCACCAGGGAACCCATGCCATGCCCTTCTAGACCTACCCCCACTCACCCAGCCCTTCCTCCTCTCCACAGGGACCCATTCATCCAGCCCTTCTTCTCCCTTTAGACTGCCCCACCTCCCACCTCCCTCTTTACCCTGCATTTCCTCAGTCCCACCTCTCTGCGTTCTTCCACTCTCCCTTTACCAGGCACCTCTTTTCTTGTGTTCAAGTCATTCCTATGCCGAAAGTAGCGGTACTGCAAGTGAAACTGGGAAGGCATGTTCAGTATGGATTATCGAATTATTCAAGATGAATGGTAGTCAAGGAAGATTTTGGAAACTCAGTGAAGTTAGAAAATGAAGAAGCCTGGAGCAAAGAGAGAGTGGCCAAGTTGCTGAGTGTGAATGAGAGAAGAAAGTTGAGGTATGGAAAATAAAAGGTATTTGCCACATGTCCCTACACAGGTCTGTTGTGTGTTCAGGTGAAGGAAAGGGGATGTGTTGTATCTAGGAACACGTACAATGTCATTAGGTAGTGGAGTGATGATAAGGTAAAGTCGCTTCGGTGGAATGAATAGCTGGAAGAAGCTTCTATCGGAATGTAAAATGCGATAGTGAATGGAAGGGAATGTATAGAATGTATTGATTTGAGGGTTGAGAGACGATCGAGAGCCTGGAAGGTGTGGAAGCTGAGGCTGTTGCGCTAACAAAGCATTAAAAAAAACGTACCCACTGAACCTTTTAGGAGGAGTTTGGGTTCTCACAACTGTACAAGGAGATGATGTGCCGAGAGCAGGACCCGAACCCAGGCCCCCCAGTGCTGTAATGCAAGCACTTAACCTCTAGGCCACAGCAGTTAGCTGGTATTTGGTGGAGCGGGGGGCCAGATGTTCTATCCTCGTTGGCTGAAGTGAACATGTTTCCCAATGCAAATGGGTATGCTCATAGGGGCATGCAGAAGAACGATATATACGCCCAAAATCTACTCTCAGAAGCACACCCACCAGTGGCTCAAGTGGTAAGTGCTTGGTCTTGGGATGCTGGAGACCTGAGTTCTCATCCAATGTCTGGTATCTCCTCAGCATTTTTTTTAAAAAAATGTTTTAATTGAAAATGTGTATGCATTACCCTGCTCGATCAGCCAACAGTTAATGCCCCTTCAATACCTGCATTCCTACTAACAGTTGTGCCTTTGTTTTCTGCACTCTTGCCTTGGGAATACCCATACAAAAGCTTGTCTCCCTGGCCCCAACTGTCTGGAGATACGAGGGGAAAAAGTGTAATCTACGGGTCATGGTTGATACGATATTTGCACTGGGACTCAAACAGGAAACCTTTTCGAGGCGCTGTGAGGTGACCACCGGCCCCTGCATAGCAAGCAAACCTGTATCAGCATCTCACCAGCATCTGACTTTGTCGCCTGCAGGCTACACATAGGAGGCTGCAGTAGGTGCATTAACCCATTGAGCTGTCGACCCTCCTTCCTCTCAGAGCAGGAAACTGAATTTCCATGTTGCCTTCCTTTGGCACCTTAGATCTGTCTTTCACCCTAATTCAGAGGATGTTGTGCTTCACAGAGAGATGATAATCATTGTGAGGTGTGTGCCACTAATAGCTATGTAGTTCCGTTAAATCGTTGCCTTTGTCATTGGGGTGTATTGATATGCACAGGGCAGTCTTCTGTCCTCTGCTACTCTATGTTCTTTTATTGCTGCTTGTTCATGATTTTTAAATGTAACCACTGTGCTCTCAAAAGTGAAAGATTTGAAAGACTCTTGCTGTAGCGAGCCTTTCCCACTCTTTGCCCTGGGGGTGAGAGCAGAGGCAGGGTAGGGCCTGAGGGGAAAAGGCCCACCCAAAATCTGTAAATGCCCACTCAGCAGCGCTGGGTGGGCATTTACAGACACTTTTGTCAATGCAGTGGGCCCAACTACATTAGCTTCGGGCCCCATTTGCTAGACAATCCTGGCTACGCCTCTGGTGCCTCCCACCTCAACAACCCAATTGCCCCTTTAGCCCTTCTTACTCATCTCACAGCACCTCCCATAAGTGAGGAATGCATCTTTTGTTGGTAGATTTCCCTCACGAGGCTTAGCTAGGCCTGCATTCCTTTTCAAAGGGCCGTAGAAGAGAGCAAAAAAGGAAAGGGCATAATAGAGCGGGAAGTAGGTGGAAGACGAGGGGGCAGGGGGGTTGGCAGTAAAAGAAACAGGGCCTGGCCTGGCAGAGAGTTAGAAGTTAGGGAACACAACAATGAGCGAGGGACAAGGAAAGATGTCTCAGGCATGCAGCTCTCTGAGTCTTCCCCACTGTGCCTGCAGAAAGACACTCCCTTTTCCCAGCTACTCCCGGATGGATACTTTTGCCTGGAGAGACCAGAACTAATGTCACTCAGGCAGAGGCTAAACAGAGGGCAGCTGAGCAGGCACACCCCTTCATTTTACTATGCTCCTGGGGTGGCTTCTGGGAGGAAAAAGGCATCAGTATTCCACCAAGATCATCTTCACCTAGGCCACCGTCACTAAGGTTTGCAAAGCAGGCTGTGACACTTTCTGAGGCCCACGTGGGAGAGCACAGATCCTAACCCTAAGTTGTGTGGGTGGCTGTACCAGTGGGGCTGCATAGGACATAGGGCTGTGCCCGTAAGGGCTGTGGTCACGTTTGGGAGCGTTAGGGACGCGTGGAGGACGCAGGGCGCAGACCTCTGTCCATTTCCCTCCAGGATTAGGCCCTTATTGTCAGTGGTGGAGCCAGACACTCCAAAATTGAGGAAGTTAAAGGCAGAAAGCAGCCCTCTCACTCCCAGGGCAAAGAGGGGGAAAGGCTTGTTACATCAAGAGTCTTTCAAATCTTTCACTTTTGAGAGCAGAGTGCTTACATTTAAGAATCATGACCAAGCTGCAATGAGAAAACATAGAGAAGCAGAGGACAGAAGACTGCCCTGCGCATATCAATACACCCCAATGACAAAGGCAAAGATTTAACTGACCTGCTTAGCTATTAGTGTCTCACACCGCACAATGATTATCATCTTTCCCTGAAGCAAAACATCCTCTGAATTAGGGTGAAAAACAGATCTAAGGTGCCAAAGGAAGGCAACATGGAAATTCAGTTTCCTGCTCTCAGAGGAAGGAGGGTCGACAGCCCAATGGGTTAATGCACCTACTGCAGTCTCCTATGTGTAGCCTGCAGGCGACAAAGTCAGATGCTGGTGAGATGCTGATACAGGTTTACTTGCTATGCAGGGGCCTGTGGTCACCTCGCAGCGCCTCGAGAAGGTGTCCTGTTTGAGTCCCAGTGCTAATATCGTATCAACCGTGACCCGTAGATTGCACTTTTTCCCCTCGTTTTTTTCAGTCAGTTGGGGCCAGAGAGACAAGCTTTTGTATGGGTGTTACCAAGGCCAGTGTGCAGAAAGAAAAGGAACAACTGTTAGTGGCAAAGCAGGTATTGAAGGGGAGCTAACTGTTGGCTGATCGCGCAGGGCAATGCATCCCCATTTTTCAATAAAAACAAATCTTTTTTTAAACATCCCAAGGAGATAACAAACATTGGATTAGAACTCAGGTTTCAAGCATTCCAAGACCAAGCACTTACCACTTGAGCCACTAGTGACTGTGCTTCTGAGAGAAGCTTTCGGGCGTATATATCTTTCTTCTGCATGCCCCTGTGAACATACCCATTTGCATTGTGAAACATGTTCATTGAAGCCAACGAGGATAGAACATCTGGCCCCCCGCTCCGCCAAAGTCCAGCTAACTGCAGTAGCCTAGAGGTTAAGTGCTTGGGTTACAGCGCTGGGGGCCTGGGTTCGAGTCCTGCTTTCGCCACATAATATCCTTGTATAGTTGTGGGAACCCTAACTCCTTCTGAAAGGTTCAGTGGGTATGAAAAGAGGTACCTGGTAAAGAGAGGGTGGAAGACAGCAGAGAGGTGGGACTGTGGAGGCGAGGAAGTGCAGGGTAAATAAAGGAGGGGGCGAGGCAGGCTAAAGAGGGAGGTAGGGCCAGATGAATGGGTCCCTGGGGAGAAGAGTAGGTGTTCGGTCAAAATTGGCCTGGGGATGTAGGAGAAAGGAGGCCTGGGGGCAGACAGGGAGTAAGTTGGTGTTTCTGGGGGAGGAGGACCCTGAATTGTGGGGGGGGGGTGTAAAAAGGGTCCTAATGTGGGGAAAAGGGGCATTGAGGAGGGAAAGAGGGTGGAATAGACTCCACAATGGGCTGACATTTTTTTTCCTTCCAGTGCTACCTCCCTCTTTAGCCTGCCCCACCTTTGTTTACCCTGCACATACTCTCCTCCATAGTCCCGCCTCTCTGTTTTCTTCCACCCCCCACCAGGGAACCCATGCCATGCCCTTCTAGACCTACCCCCACTCACCCAGCCCTTCCTCCTCTCCACAGGGACCCATTCATCCAGCCCTTCTTCTCCCTTTAGACTGCCCCACCTCCCACCTCCCTCTTTACCCTGCATTTCCTCAGTCCCACCTCTCTGCGTTCTTCCACTCTCCCTTTACCAGGCACCTCTTTTCTTGTGTTCAAGTCATTCCTATGCCGAAAGTAGCAGTACTGCAAGTGAAACTGGGAAGGCATGTTCAGTATGGATTATCTAATTATTCAAGATGAATGGTAGTCAAGGAAGATTTTGGAAACTCAGTGAAGTGAGAAAATGAAGAAGCCTGGAGCAAAGAGAGAGTGGCCAAGTTGCTGAGTGTGAATGAGAGAAGAAAGTTGAGGTATGGAAAATAAAAGGTATTTGCCACATGTCCCTACACAGGTCTGTTGTGTGTTCAGGTGAAGGAAAGGGGATGTGTTGTATCTAGGAACACGTACAATGTCATTAGGTAGTGGAGTGATGATAAGGTAAAGTCGCTTCGGTGGAATGAATAGCTGGAAGAAGCTTCTATCGGAATGTAAAATGCGATAGTGAATGGAAGGGAATGTATAGAATGTATTGATTTGAGGGTTGAGAGACGATTCGAGAGCCTGGAAGGTGTGGAAGCTGAGGCTGTTGCGCTAACAAAGCATTAAAAAAAACGTACCCACTGAACCTTTTAGGAGGAGTTTGGGTTCTCACAACTGTACAAGGAGATGATGTGCCGAGAGCAGGACCCGAACCCAGGCCCCCCCAGTGCTTTAATGCAAGCACTTAACCTCTAGGCCACTGCAGTTAGCTGGTATTTGGTGGAGCGGGGGGGCCAGATGTTCTATCCTCGTTGGCTGAAGTGAACATGTTTCCCAATGCAAATGGGTATGCTCATAGGGGCATGCAGAAGAAAGATATATACGCCCAAAATCTACTGTCAGAAGCACACCCACCAGTGGCTCAAGTGGTAAGTGCTTGGTCTTGGGATGCTGGAGACCTGAGTTCTAATCCAATGTCTGGTATCTCCTCAGCATTTTTTTAAAAAAAATGTTTTAATTGAAAATGTGTATGCATTACCCTGCTCGATCAGCCAACAGTTAATGCCCCTTCAATACCTGCATTTCTACTAACAGTTGTGCCTTTGTTTTCTGCACTCTTGCCTTGGGAACACCCATACAAAAGCTTGTCTCCCTGGCCCCAACTGTCTGGAGATACGAGGGGAAAAAGTGTAATCTACGGGTCATGGTTGATACGATATTTGCACTGGGACTCAAACAGGAAACCTTTTCGAGGCGCTGTGAGGTGACCACCGGCCCCTGCATAGCAAGCAAACCTGTATCAGCATCTCACCAGCATCTGACTTTGTCGCCTGCAGGCTACACATAGGAGGCTGCAGTAGGTGTATTAACCCATTGAGCTGTCGACCCTCCTTCCTCTCAGAGCAGGAAACTGAATTTCCATGTTGCCTTCCTTTGGCACCTTAGATCTGTCTTTCACCCTAATTCAGAGGATGTTGTGCTTCACAGAGAGATGATAATCATTGTGAGGTGTGTGCCACTAATAGCTATGTAGTTCCGTTAAATCGTTGCCTTTGTCATTGGGGTGTATTGATATGCACAGGGCAGTCTTCTGTCCTCTGCTACTCTATGTTCTTTTATTGCTGTTTGTTCATGATTTTTAAATGTAACCACTGTGCTCTCAAAAGTGAAAGATTTGAAAGACTCTTGCTGTAGCGAGCCTTTCCCACTCTTTGCCCTGGGGGTGAGAGCAGAGGCAGGGTAGGGCCTGAGGGGAAAAGGCCCACCCAAAATCTGTAAATGCCCACTCAGCAGCGGGGGGTGTAAAAAGGGTCCTAATGTGGGGAAAAGGGGCATTGAGGAGGGAAAGAGGGTGGAATGGACTCCACAAAGGGCTGACATTTTTTTTCCTTCCAGTGCTACCTCCCTCTTTAGCCTGCCCCACCTTTGTTTACCCTGCACATACTCTCCTCCATAGTCCAGCCTCTCTGTTTTCTTCCACCCCCTACCAGGGAACCCATGCCATGCCCTTCTAGACCTATCCCCACTCACCCAGCCCTTCCTCCTCTCCACAGAGACCCATTCATCCAGCCCTTCTTCTCCCTTTAGACTGCCCCACCTCCCACCTCCCTCTTTACCCTGCATTTCCTCAGTCCCACCTCTCTGCGTTCTTCCACTCTCCCTTTACCAGGCACCTCTTTTCTTGTGGTCAAGTCATTCCTATGCCGAAAGTAGCAGTACTGCAAGTGAAACTGGGAAGGCATGTTCAGTATGGATTATCTAATTATTCAAGATGAATGGTAGTCAAGGAAGATTTTGGAAACTCAGTGAAGTTAGAAAATGAAGAAGCCTGGAGCAAAGAGAGAGTGGCCAAGTTGCTGAGTGTGAATGAGAGAAGAAAGTTGAGGTATGGAAAATAAAAGGTATTTGCCACATGTCCCTACACAGGTCTGTTGTGTGTTCAGGTGAAGGAAAGGGGATGTGTTGTATCTAGGAACACGTACAATGTCATTAGGTAGTGGAGTGATGATAAGGTAAAGTCGCTTCGGTGGAATGAATAGCTGGAAGAAGCTTCTATCGGAATGTAAAATGCGATAGTGAATGGAAGGGAATGTATAGAATGTATTGATTTGAGGGTTGAGAGACGATTCGAGAGCCTGGAAGGTGTGGAAGCTGAGGCTGTTGCGCTAACAAAGCATTAAAAAGAACGTACCCACTGAACCTTTTAGGAGGAGTTTGGGTTCTCACAACTGTACAAGGAGATGATGTGCCGAGAGCAGGACCCGAACCCAGGCCCCCCAGTGCTTTAATGCAAGCACTTAACCTCTAGGCCACTGCAGTTAGCTGGTATTTGGTGGAGCGGGGGGCCAGATGTTCTATCCTCGTTGGCTGAAGTGAACATGTTTCCCAATGCAAATGGGTATGCTCATAGGGGCATGCAGAAGAGAGATATATACGCCCAAAATCTACTCTCAGAAGCACACCCACCAGTGGCTCAAGTGGTAAGTGCTTGGTCTTGGGATGCTGGAGACCTGAGTTCTAATCCAATGTCTGGTATCTCGTCAGCATTTTTTAAAAAAAAATGTTTTAATTGAAAATGTGTATGCATTACCCTGCTCGATCAGCCAACAGTTAATGCCCCTTCAATACCTGCATTCCTACTAACAGTTGTGCCTTTCTTTTCTGCACTCTTGCCTTGGGAACACCCATACAAAAGCTTGTCTCCCTGGCCCCAACTGTCTGGAGATACGAGGGGAAAAAGTGTAATCTACGGGTCATGGTTGATACGATATTTGCACTGGGACTCAAACAGGAAACCTTTTCGAGGCGCTGTGAGGTGACCACCGGCCCCTGCATAGCAAGCAAACCTGTATCAGCATCTCACCAGCATCTGACTTTGTCGCCTGCAGGCTACACATAGGAGGCTGCAGTAGGTGCATTAACCCATTGAGCTGTCGACCCTCCTTCCTCTCAGAGCAGGAAACTGAATTTCCATGTTGCCTTCCTTTGGCACCTTAGATCTGTCTTTCACCCTAATTCAGAGGATGTTGTGCTTCACAGAGAGATGATAATCATTGTGAGGTGTGTGCCACTAATAGCTATGTAGTTCCGTTAAATCGTTGCCTTTGTCATTGGGGTGTATTGATATGCACAGGGCAGTCTTCTGTCCTCTGCTACTCTATGTTCTTTTATTGCTGCTTGTTCATGATTTTTAAATGTAACCACTGTGCTCTCAAAAGTGAAAGATTTGAAAGACTCTTGCTGTAGCGAGCCTTTCCCACTCTTTGCCCTGGGGGTGAGAGCAGAGGCAGGGTAGGGCCTGAGGGGAAAAGGCCCACCCAAAATCTGTAAATGCCCACTCAGCAGCGCTGGGTGGGCATTTACAGATACTTTTGTCAATGCAGTGAGCCCAACTACATTAGCTTCGGGCCCCATTTGCTAGACAATCCTGGCTACGCCTCTGGTGCCTCCCACCTCAACAACCCAATTGCCCCTTCAGCCCTTCTTACTCATCTCACAGCACCTCCCATAAGTGAGGAATGCATCTTTTGTTGGTAGATTTCCCTCACGAGGCTTAGCTAGGCCTGCATTCCTTTTCAAAGGGCCGTAGAAGAGAGCAAAAAAGGAAAAGGCATAATAGAGCGGGAAGTAGGTGGAAGACGAGGGGGCAGGGGGGTTGGCAGTAAAAGAAACAGGGCCTGGCCTGGCAGAGAGTTAGAAGTTAGGGAACACAACAATGAGCGAGGGACAAGGAAAGATGTCTCAGGCATGCAGCTCTCTGAGTCTTCCCCACTGTGCCTGCAGAAAGACACTCCCTTTTCCCAGCTACTCCCGGATGGATACTTTTGCCTGGAGAGACCAGAACTAATGTCACTCAGGCAGAGGCTAAACAGAGGGCAGCTGAGCAGGCACACCCCTTCATTTTACTATGCTCCTGGGGTGGCTTCTGGGAGGAAAAAGGCATCAGTATTCCACCAAGATCATCTTCACCTAGGCCACCGTCACTAAGGTTTGCAAAGCAGGCTGTGACACTTTCTGAGACCCACGTGGGAGAGCACAGATCCTAACCCTAAGTTGTGTGGGTGGCTGTACCAGTGGGGCTGCATAGGACATAGGGCTGTGCCCGTAAGGGCTGTGGTCGCGTTTGGGAGCGTTAGGGACGCGTGGAGGACGCAGGGCGCAGACCTCTGTCCATTTCCCTCCAGGATTAGGCCCTTATTGTCAGTGGTGGAGCCAGACACTGCAAAATTGAGGAAGTTAAAGGCAGAAAGCAGCCCTCTCACTCCCAGGGCAAAGAGGGGGAAAGGCTTGTTACATCAAGAGTCTTTCAAATCTTTCACTTTTGAGAGCAGAGTGCTTACATTTAAGAATCATGACCAAGCAGCAATGAGAAAACATAGAGAAGCAGAGGACAGAAGACTGCCCTGCGCATATCAATACACCCCAATGACAAAGGCAAAGATTTAACTGACCTGCTTAGCTATTAGTGTCTCACACCGCACAATGATTATCATCTTTCCGTGAAGCAAAACATCCTCTGAATTAGGGTGAAAAACAGATCTAAGGTGCCAAAGGAAGGCAACATGGAAATTCAGTTTCCTGCTCTCAGAGGAAGGAGGGTCGACAGCCCAATGGGTTAATGCACCTACTGCAGTCTCCTATGTGTAGCCTGCAGGCGACAAAGTCAGATGCTGGTGAGATGCTGATACAGGTTTACTTGCTATGCAGGGGCCTGTGGTCACCTCGCAGCGCCTCGAGAAGGTGTCCTGTTTGAGTCCCAGTGCTAATATCGTATCAACCGTGACCCGTAGATTGCACTTTTTCCCCTCGTTTTTTTCAGTCAGTTGGGGCCAGAGAGACAAGCTTTTGTATGGGTGTTACCAAGGCCATTGTGCAGAAAGAAAAGGAACAACTGTTAGTGGCAAAGCAGGTATTGAAGGGGAGCTAGCTGTTGGCTGATCGCGCAGGGCAATGCATCCCCATTTTTCAATAAAAACAAATCTTTTTTTAAACATCCCCAAGGAGATAACAAACATTGGATTAGAACTCAGGTTTCAAGCATTCCAAGACCAAGCACTTACCACTTGAGCCACTAGTGGCTGTGCTTCTGAGAGAAGCTTTCGGGCGTATATATCTTTCTTCTGCATGCCCCTGTGAACATACCCATTTGCATTGTGAAACATGTTCATTGAAGCCAACGAGGATAGAACATCTGGCCCCCCGCTCCGCCAAAGTCCAGCTAACTGCAGTAGCCTAGAGGTTAAGGGCTTGGGTTACAGCGCTGGGGGCCTGGGTTCGAGTCCTTTTTTCGCCACATAATCTCCTTGTATAGTTGTGGGAACCCTAACTCCTTCTAAAAGGTTCAGTGGGTATGAAAAGAGGTACCTGGTAAAGAGAGGGTGGAAGACAACAGAGAGGTGGGACTTTGGAGGCGAGGCAGGCTAAAGAGGGAGGTAGGGCCAGATGAATGGGTCCCTGGGGCGAAGAGTAGGTGTTCGGTCAAGATTGGCCTGGGGATGTAGGAGTAAGGAGGCCTGGGGGCAGACAGGGAGTAAGTTGGTGTTTCTGGGGGAGGAGGACCCTGAATTGTGGGGGGGGGGGTGTAAAAAGGGTCCTAATGTGGGGAAAAGGGGCATTGAGGAGGGAAAGAGGGTGGAATGGACTCCACAATGGGCTGACATTTTTTTTCCTTCCAGTGCTACCTCCCTCTTTAGCCTGCCCCACCTTTGTTTACCCTGCACATACTCTCCTCCATAGTCCCGCCTCTCTGTTTACTTCCACCCCCCACCAGGGAACCCATGCCATGCCCTTCTAGACCTACCCCCACTCACCCAGCCCTTCCTCCTCTCCACAGGGACCCATTCATCCAGCCCTTCTTCTCCCTTTAGACTGCCCCACCTCCCACCTCCCTCTTTACCCTGCATTTCCTCAGTCCCACCTCTCTGCGTTCTTCCACTCTCCCTTTACCAGGCACCTCTTTTCTTGTGTTCAAGTCATTCCTATGCCGAAAGTAGCGGTACTGCAAGTGAAACTGGGAAGGCATGTTCAGTATGGATTATCTAATTATTCAAGATGAATGGTAGTCAAGGAAGATTTTGGAAACTCAGTGAAGTTAGAAAATGAAGAAGCCTGGAGCAAAGAGAGAGTGGCCAAGTTGCTGAGTGTGAATGAGAGAAGAAAGTTGAGGTATGGAAAATAAAAGGTATTTGCCACATGTCCCTACACAGGTCTGTTGTGTGTTCAGGTGAAGGAAAGGGGATGTGTTGTATCTAGGAACACGTACAATGTCATTAGGTAGTGGAGTGATGATAAGGTAAAGTCGCTTCGGTGGAATGAATAGCTGGAAGAAGCTTCTATCGGAATGTAAAATGCGATAGTGAATGGAAGGGAATGTATAGAATGTATTGATTTGAGGGTTGAGAGACGATTCGAGAGCCTGGAAGGTGTGGAAGCTGAGGCTGTTGCGCTAACCAAGCATTAAAAAAAACGTACCCACTGAACCTTTTAGGAGGAGTTTGGGTTCTCACAACTGTACAAGGAGATGATGTGCCGAGAGCAGGACCCGAACCCAGGCCCCCCAGTGCTGTAATGCAAGCACTTAACCTCTAGGCCACTGCAGTTAGCTGGTATTTGGTGGAGCGGGGGGCCAGATGTTCTATCCTCGTTGGCTGAAGTGAACATGTTTCCCAATGCAAATGGGTATGCTCATAGGGGCATGCAGAAGAAAGATATATACGCCCAAAATCTACTGTCAGAAGCACACCCACCAGTGGCTCAAGTGGTAAGTGCTTGGTCTTGGGATGCTGGAGACCTGAGTTCTAATCCAATGTCTGGTATCTCCTCAGCATTTTTTTAAAAAAAATGTTTTAATTGAAAATGTGTATGCATTACCCTGCTCGATCAGCCAACAGTTAATGCCCCTTCAATACCTGCATTTCTACTAACAGTTGTGCCTTTGTTTTCTGCACTCTTGCCTTGGGAACACCCATACAAAAGCTTGTCTCCCTGGCCCCAACTGTCTGGAGATACGAGGGGAAAAAGTGTAATCTACGGGTCATGGTTGATACGATATTTGCACTGGGACTCAAACAGGAAACCTTTTCTAGGCGCTGTGAGGTGACCACCGGCCCCTGCATAGCAAGCAAACCTGTATCAGCATCTCACCAGCATCTGACTTTGTCGCCTGCAGGCTACACATAGGAGGCTGCAGTAGGTGCATTAACCCATTGAGGTGTCGACCCTCCTTCCTCTCAGAGCAGGAAACTGAATTTCCATGTTGCCTTCCTTTGGCACCTTAGATCTGTCTTTCACCCTAATTCAGAGGATGTTGTGCTTCACAGAGAGATGATAATCATTGTGAGGTGTGTGCCACTAATAGCTATGTAGTTCCGTTAAATCGTTGCCTTTGTCATTGGGGTGTATTGATATGCACAGGGCAGTCTTCTGTCCTCTGCTACTCTATGTTCTTTTATTGCTGCTTGTTCATGATTTTTAAATGTAACCACTGTGCTCTCAAAAGTGAAAGATTTGAAAGACTCTTGCTGTAGCGAGCCTTTCCCACTCTTTGCCCTGGGGGTGAGAGCAGAGGCAGGGTAGGGCCGGAGGGGAAAAGGCCCACCCAAAATCTGTAAATGCCCACTCAGCAGCGGGGGGTGTAAAAAGGGTCCTAATGTGGGGAAAAGGGGCATTGAGGAGGGAAAGAGGGTGGAATGGACTCCACAATGGGCTGACATTTTTTTTCCTTCCAGTGCTACCTCCCTCTTTAGCCTGCCCCACCTTTGTTTACCCTGCACATACTCTCCTCCATAGTCCAGCCTCTCTGTTTTCTTCCACCCCCCACCAGGGAACCCATGCCATGCCCTTCTAGACCTATCCCCACTCACCCAGCCCTTCCTCCTCTCCACAGGGACCCATTCATCCAGCCCTTCTTCTCCCTTTAGACTGCCCCACCTCCCACCTCCCTCTTTACCCTGCATTTCCTCAGTCCCACCTCTCTGCGTTCTTCCACTCTCCCTTTACCAGGCACCTCTTTTCTTGTGTTCAAGTCATTCCTATGCCGAAAGTAGCGGTACTGCAAGTGAAACTGGGAAGGCATGTTCAGTATGGATTATCTAATTATTCAAGATGAATGGTAGTCAAGGAAGATTTTGGAAACTCAGTGAAGTTAGAAAATGAAGAAGCCTGGAGCAAAGAGAGAGTGGCCAGGTTGCTGAGTGTGAATGAGAGAAGAAAGTTGAGGTATGGAAAATAAAAGGTATTTGCCACATGTCCCTACACAGGTCTGTTGTGTGTTCAGGTGAAGGAAAGGGGATGTTTTGTATCTAGGAACACGTACAATGTCATTAGGTAGTGGAGTGATGATAAGGTAAAGTCGCTTCGGTGGAATGAATAGCTGGAAGAAGCTTCTATCGGAATGTAAAATGCGATAGTGAATGGAAGGGAATGTATAGAATGTATTGATTTGAGGGTTGAGAGACGATTCGAGAGCCTGGAAGGTGTGGAAGCTGAGGCTGTTGCGCTAACAAAGCATTAAAAAGAACGTACCCACTGAACCTTTTAGGAGGAGTTTGGGTTCTCACAACTGTACAAGGAGATGATGTGCCGAGAGCAGGACCCGAACCCAGGCCCCCCAGTGCTTTAATGCAAGCACTTAACCTCTAGGCCACTGCAGTTAGCTGGTATTTGGTGGAGCGGGGGGGCCAGATGTTCTATCCTCGTTGGCTGAAGTGAACATGTTTCCCAATGCAAATGGGTATGCTCATAGGGGCATGCAGAAGAAAGATATATACGCCCAAAATCTACTCTCAGAAGCACACCCACCAGTGGCTCAAGTGGTAAGTGCTTGGTCTTGGGATGCTGGAGACCTGAGTTCTAATCCAATGTCTGGTATATCGTCAGCATTTTAAAAAAAAAAATGTTTTAATTGAAAATGTGTATGCATTACCCTGCTCGATCAGCCAACAGTTAATGCCCCTTCAATACCTGCATTCCTACTAACAGTTGTGCCTTTCTTTTCTGCACTCTTGCCTTGGGAACACCCATACAAAAGCTTGTCTCCCTGGCCCCAACTGTCTGGAGATACGAGGGGAAAAAGTGTAATCTACGGGTCATGGTTGATACGATATTTGCACTGGGACTCAAACAGGAAACCTTTTCGAGGCGCTGTGAGGTGACCACCGGCCCCTGCATAGCAAGCAAACCTGTATCAGCATCTCACCAGCATCTGACTTTGTCGCCTGCAGGCTACACATAGGAGGCTGCAGTAGGTGCATTAACCCATTGAGCTGTCGACCCTCCTTCCTCTCAGAGCAGGAAACTGAATTTCCATGTTGCCTTCCTTTGGCACCTTAGATCTGTCTTTCACCCTAATTCAGAGGATGTTGTGCTTCACAGAGAGATGATAATCATTGTGAGGTGTGTGCCACTAATAGCTATGTAGTTCCGTTAAATCGTTGCCTTTGTCATTGGGGTGTATTGATATGCACAGGGCAGTCTTCTGTCCTCTGCTACTCTATGTTCTTTTATTGCTGCTTGTTCATGATTTTTAAATGTAACCACTGTGCTCTCAAAAGTGAAAGATTTGAAAGACTCTTGCTGTAGCGAGCCTTTCCCACTCTTTGCCCTGGGGGTGAGAGCAGAGGCAGGGTAGGGCCTGAGGGGAAAAGGCCCACCCAAAATCTGTAAATGCCCACTCAGCAGCGCTGGGTGGGCATTTACAGATACTTTTGTCAATGCAGTGAGCCCAACTACATTAGCTTCGGGCCCCATTTGCTAGACAATCCTGGCTACGCCTCTGGTGCCTCCCACCTCAACAACCCAATTGCCCCTTCAGCCCTTCTTACTCATCTCACAGCACCTCCCATAAGTGAGGAATGCATCTTTTGTTGGTAGATTTCCCTCACGAGGCTTAGCTAGGCCTGCATTCCTTTTCAAAGGGCCGTAGAAGAGAGCAAAAAAGGAAAAGGCATAATAGAGCGGGAAGTAGGTGGAAGACGAGGGGGCAGGGGGGTTGGCAGTAAAAGAAACAGGGCCTGGCCTGGCAGAGAGTTAGAAGTTAGGGAACACAACAATGAGCGAGGGACAAGGAAAGATGTCTCAGGCATGCAGCTCTCTGAGTCTTCCCCACTGTGCCTGCAGAAAGACACTCCCTTTTCCCAGCTACTCCCGGATGGATACTTTTGCCTGGAGAGACCAGAACTAATGTCACTCAGGCAGAGGCTAAACAGAGGGCAGCTGAGCAGGCACACCCCTTCATTTTACTATGCTCCTGGGGTGGCTTCTGGGAGGAAAAAGGCATCAGTATTCCACCAAGATCATCTTCACCTAGGCCACCGTCACTAAGGTTTGCAAAGCAGGCTGTGACACTTTCTGAGACCCACGTGGGAGAGCACAGATCCTAACCCTAAGTTGTGTGGGTGGCTGTACCAGTGGGGCTGCATAGGACATAGGGCTGTGCCCGTAAGGGCTGTGGTCGCGTTTGGGAGCGTTAGGGACGCGTGGAGGACGCAGGGCGCAGACCTCTGTCCATTTCCCTCCAGGATTAGGCCCTTATTGTCAGTGGTGGAGCCAGACACTGCAAAATTGAGGAAGTTAAAGGCAGAAAGCAGCCCTCTCACTACCAGGGCAAAGAGGGGGAAAGGCTTGTTACATCAAGAGTCTTTCAAATCTTTCACTTTTGAGAGCAGAGTGCTTACATTTAAGAATCATGACCAAGCAGCAATGAGAAAACATAGAGAAGCAGAGGACAGAAGACTGCCCTGCGCATATCAATACACCCCAATGACAAAGGCAAAGATTTAACTGACCTGCTTAGCTATTAGTGTCTCACACCGCACAATGATTATCATCTTTCCGTGAAGCAAAACATCCTCTGAATTAGGGTGAAAAACAGATCTAAGGTGCCAAAGGAAGGCAACATGGAAATTCAGTTTCCTGCTCTCAGAGGAAGGAGGGTCGACAGCCCAATGGGTTAATGCACCTACTGCAGTCTCCTATGTGTAGCCTGCAGGCGACAAAGTCAGATGCTGGTGAGATGCTGATACAGGTTTACTTGCTATGCAGGGGCCTGTGGTCACCTCGCAGCGCCTCGAGAAGGTGTCCTGTTTGAGTCCCAGTGCTAATATCGTATCAACCGTGACCCGTAGATTGCACTTTTTCCCCTCGTTTTTTTCAGTCAGTTGGGGCCAGAGAGACAAGCTTTTGTATGGGTGTTACCAAGGCCATTGTGCAGAAAGAAAAGGAACAACTGTTAGTGGCAAAGCAGGTATTGAAGGGGAGCTAGCTGTTGGCTGATCGCGCAGGGCAATGCATCCCCATTTTTCAATAAAAACAAATCTTTTTTTAAACATCCCCAAGGAGATAACAAACATTGGATTAGAACTCAGGTTTCAAGCATTCCAAGACCAAGCACTTACCACTTGAGCCACTAGTGGCTGTGCTTCTGAGAGAAGCTTTCGGGCGTATATATCTTTCTTCTGCATGCCCCTGTGAACATACCCATTTGCATTGTGAAACATGTTCATTGAAGCCAACGAGGATAGAACATCTGGCCCCCCGCTCCGCCAAAGTCCAGCTAACTGCAGTAGCCTAGAGGTTAAGGGCTTGGGTTACAGCGCTGGGGGCCTGGGTTCGAGTCCTTTTTTCGCCACATAATCTCCTTGTATAGCTGTGGGAACCCTAACTCCTTCTAAAAGGTTCAGTGGGTATGAAAAGAGGTAACTGGTAAAGAGAGGGTGGAAGACAACAGAGAGGTGGGACTGTGGAGGCGAGGAAGTGCAGGGTAAATAAAGGAGGAGGCGAGGCAGGCTAAAGAGGGAGGTAGGGCCAGATGAATGGGTCCCTGGGGCGAAGAGTAGGTGTTCGGTCAAGATTGGCCTGGGGATGTAGGAGTAAGGAGGCCTGGGGGCAGACAGGGAGTAAGTTGGTGTTTCTGTGGGAGGAGGACCCTGAATTGTGGGGGGGGGGGCTGTAAAAAGGGTCCTAATGTGGGGAAAAGGGGCATTGAGGAAGGAAAGAGGGTGGAATGGACTCCACAATGGGCTGACATTTTTTTTCCTTCCAGTGCTACCTCCCTCTTTAGCCTGCCCCACCTTTGTTTACCCTGCACATACTCTCCTCCATAGTCCCGCCTCTCTGTTTTCTTCCACCCCCCACCAGGGAACCCATGCCATGCCCTTCTAGACCTACCCCCACTCACCCAGCCCTTCCTCCTCTCCACAGGGACCCATTCATCCAGCCCTTCTTCTCCCTTTAGACTGCCCCACCTCCCACCTCCCTCTTTACCCTGTATTTCCTGAGTCCCACCTCTCTGCGTTCTTCCACTCTCCCTTTACCAGGCACCTCTTTTCTTGTGTTCAAGTCATTCCTATGCCGAAAGTAGCGGTACTGCAAGTGAAACTGGGAAGGCATGTTCAGTATGGATTATCTAATTATTCAAGATGAATGGTAGTCAAGGAAGATTTTGGAAACTCAGTGAAATTAGAAAATGAAGAAGCCTGGAGCAAAGAGAGAGTGGCCAAGTTGCTGAGTGTGAATGAGAGAAGAAAGTTGAGGTATGGAAAATAAAAGGTATTTGCCACATGTCCCTACACAGGTCTGTTGTGTGTTCAGGTGAAGGAAAGGGGATGTGTTGTATCTAGGAACACGTACAATGTCATTAGGTAGTGGAGTGATGATAAGGTAAAGTCGCTTCGGTGGAATGAATAGCTGGAAGAAGCTTCTATCGGAATGTAAAATGCGATAGTGAATGGAAGGGAATGTATAGAATGTATTGATTTGAGGGTTGAGAGACGATTCGAGAGCCTGGAAGGTGTGGAAGCTGAGGCTGTTGCGCTAACAAAGCATTAAAAAAAACGTACCCACTGAACCTTTTAGGAGGAGTTTGGGTTCTCACAACTGTACAAGGAGATGATGTGCCGAGAGCAGGACCCGAACCCAGGCCCCCCAGTGCTGTAATGCAAGCACTTAACCTCTAGGCCACAGCAGTTAGCTGGTATTTGGTGGAGCGGGGGGCCAGATGTTCTATCCTCGTTGGCTGAAGTGAACATGTTTCCCAATGCAAATGGGTATGCTCATAGGGGCATGCAGAAGAAAGATATATACGCCCAAAATCTACTCTCAGAAGCACACCCACCAGTGGCTCAAGTGGTAAGTGCTTGGTCTTGGGATGCTGGAGACCTGAGTTCTCATCCAATGTCTGGTATCTCCTCAGCATTTTTTTTAAAAAAATGTTTTAATTGAAAATGTGTATGCATTACCCTGCTCGATCAGCCAACAGTTAATGCCCCTTCAATACCTGCATTCCTACTAACAGTTGTGCCTTTGTTTTCTGCACTCTTGCCTTGGGAATACCCATACAAAAGCTTGTCTCCCTGGCCCCAACTGTCTGGAGATACGAGGGGAAAAAGTGTAATCTACGGGTCATGGTTGATACGATATTTGCACTGGGACTCAAACAGGAAACCTTTTCGAGGCGCTGTGAGGTGACCACCGGCCCCTGCATAGCAAGCAAACCTGTATCAGCATCTCACCAGCATCTGACTTTGTCGCCTGCAGGCTACACATAGGAGGCTGCAGTAGGTGCATTAACCCATTGAGCTGTCGACCCTCCTTCCTCTCAGAGCAGGAAACTGAATTTCCATGTTGCCTTCCTTTGGCACCTTAGATCTGTCTTTCACCCTAATTCAGAGGATGTTGTGCTTCACAGAGAGATGATAATCATTGTGAGGTGTGTGCCACTAATAGCTATGTAGTTCCGTTAAATCGTTGCCTTTGTCATTGGGGTGTATTGATATGCACAGGGCAGTCTTCTGTCCTCTGCTACTCTATGTTCTTTTATTGCTGCTTGTTCATGATTTTTAAATGTAACCACTGTGCTCTCAAAAGTGAAAGATTTGAAAGACTCTTGCTGTAGCGAGCCTTTCCCACTCTTTGCCCTGGGGGTGAGAGCAGAGGCAGGGTAGGGCCTGAGGGGAAAATGCCCACCCAAAATCTGTAAATGCCCACTCAGCAGCGGGGGGTGTAAAAAGGGTCCTAATGTGGGGAAAAGGGGCATTGAGGAGGGAAAGAGGGTGGAATGGACTCCACAATGGGCTGACATTTTTTTTCCTTCCAGTGCTACCTCCCTCTTTAGCCTGCCCCACCTTTGTTTACCCTGCATATACTCTCCTCCATAGTCCAGCCTCTCTGTTTTCTTCCACCCCCCACCAGGGAACCCATGCCATGCCCTTCTAGACCTACCCCCACTCACCCAGCCCTTCCTCCTCTCCACAGGGACCCATTCATCCAGCCCTTCTTCTCCCTTTAGACTGCCCCACCTCCCACCTCCCTCTTTACCCTGCATTTCCTCAGTCCCACCTCTCTGCGTTCTTCCACTCTCCCTTTACCAGGCACCTCTTTTCTTGTGTTCAAGTCATTCCTATGCCGAAAGTAGCGGTACTGCAAGTGAAACTGGGAAGGCATGTTCAGTATGGATTATCTAATTTTTCAAGATGAATGGTAGTCAAGGAAGATTTTGGAAACTCAGTGAAGTTAGAAAATGAAGAAGCCTGGAGCAAAGAGAGAGTGGCCAAGTTGCTGAGTGTGAATGAGAGAAGAAAGTTGAGGTATGGAAAATAAAAGGTATTTGCCACATGTCCCTACACAGGTCTGTTGTGTGTTCAGGTGAAGGAAAGGGGATGTGTTGTATCTAGGAACACGTACAATGTCATTAGGTAGTGGAGTGATGATAAGGTAAAGTCGCTTCGGTGGAATGAATAGCTGGAAGAAGCTTCTATCGGAATGTAAAATGCGATAGTGAGTGGAAGGGAATGTATAGAATGTATTGATTTGAGGGTTGAGAGACGATTCGAGAGCCTGGAAGGTGTGGAAGCTGAGGCTGTTGCGCTAACAAAGCATTAAAAAAAACGTACCCACTGAACCTTTTAGGAGGAGTTTGGGTTCTCACAACTGTACAAGGAGATGATGTGCCGAGAGCAGGACCCGAACCCAGGCCCCCCAGTGCTTTAATGCAAGCACTTAACCTCTAGGCCACTGCAGTTAGCTGGTATTTGGTGGAGCGGGGGGGGGGGCCAGATGTTCTATCCTCGTTGGCTGAAGTGAACATGTTTCCCAATGCAAATGGGTATGCTCATAGGGGCATGCAGAAGAAAGATATATACGCCCAAAATCTACTCTCAGAAGCACACCCACCAGTGGCTCAAGTGGTAAGTGCTTGGTCTTGGGATGCTGGAGACCTGAGTTCTAATCCAATGTCTGGTATCGCGTCAGCATTTTTAAAAAAAAAATGTTTTAATTGAAAATGTGTATGCATTACCCTGCTCGATCAGCCAACAGTTAATGCCCCTTCAATACCTGCATTCCTACTAACAGTTGTGCCTTTGTTTTCTGCACTCTTGCCTTGGGAACACCCATACAAAAGCTTGTCTCCCTGGCCCCAACTGTCTGGAGATACGAGGGGAAAAAGTGTAATCTACGGGTCATGGTTGATACGATATTTGCACTGGGACTCAAACAGGAAACCTTTTCGAGGCGCTGTGAGGTGACCACCGGCCCCTGCATAGCAAGCAAACCTGTATCAGCATCTCACCAGCATCTGACTTTGTCGCCTGCAGGCTACACATAGGAGGCTGCAGTAGGTGCATTAACCCATTGAGCTGTCGACCCTCCTTCCTCTCAGAGCAGGAAACTGAATTTCCATGTTGCCTTCCTTTGGCACCTTAGATCTGTCTTTCACCCTAATTCAGAGGATGTTGTGCTTCACAGAGAGATGATAATCATTGTGAGGTGTGTGCCACTAATAGCTATGTAGTTCCGTTAAATCGTTGCCTTTGTCATTGGGGTGTATTGATATGCACAGGGCAGTCTTCTGTCCTCTGCTACTCTATGTTCTTTTATTGCTGCTTGTTCATGATTTTTAAATGTAACCACTGTGCTCTCAAAAGTGAAAGATTTGAAAGACTCTTGCTGTAGCGAGCCTTTCCCACTCTTTGCCCTGGGGGTGAGAGCAGAGGCAGGGTAGGGCCTGAGGGGAAAAGGCCCACCCAAAATCTGTAAATGCCCACTCAGCAGCGCTGGGTGGGCATTTACAGATACTTTTGTCAATGCAGTGGGCCCAACTACATTAGCTTCGGGCCCCATTTGCTAGACAATCCTGGCTACGCCTCTGGTGCCTCCCACCTCAACAACCCAATTGCCCCTTCAGCCCTTCTTACTCATCTCACAGCACCTCCCATAAGTGAGGAATGCATCTTTTGTTGGTAGATTTCCCTCACGAGGCTTAGCTAGGCCTGCATTCCTTTTCAAAGGGCCGTAGAAGAGAGCAAAAAAGGAAAAGGCATAATAGAGCGGGAAGTAGGTGGAAGACGAGGGGGCAGGGGGGTTGGCAGTAAAAGAAACAGGGCCTGGCCTGGCAGAGAGTTAGAAGTTAGGGAACACAACAATGAGCGAGGGACAAGGAAAGATGTCTCAGGCATGCAGCTCTCTGAGTCTTCCCCACTGTGCCTGCAGAAAGACACTCCCTTTTCCCAGCTACTCCCGGATGGATACTTTTGCCTGGAGAGACCAGAACTAATGTCACTCAGGCAGAGGCTAAACAGAGGGCAGCTGAGCAGGCACACCCCTTCATTTTACTATGCTCCTGGGGTGGCTTCTGGGAGGAAAAAGGCATCAGTATTCCACCAAGATCATCTTCACCTAGGCCACCGTCACTAAGGTTTGCAAAGCAGGCTGTGACACTTTCTGAGGCCCACGTGGGAGAGCACAGATCCTAACCCTAAGTTGTGTGGGTGGCTGTACCAGTGGGGCTGCATAGGACATAGGGCTGTGCCCGTAAGGGCTGTGGTCGCGTTTGGGAGCGTTAGGGACGCGTGGAGGACGCAGGGCGCAGACCTCTGTCCATTTCCCTCCAGGATTAGGCCCTTATTGTCAGTGGTGGAGCCAGACACTCCAAAATTGAGGAAGTTAAAGGCAGAAAGCAGCCCTCTCACTCCCAGGGCAAAGAGGGGGAAAGGCTTGTTACATCAAGAGTCTTTCAAATCTTTCACTTTTGAGAGCAGAGTGCCTACATTTAAGAATCATGACCAAGCAGCAATGAGAAAACATAGAGAAGCAGAGGACAGAAGACTGCCCTGCGCATATCAATACTCCCCAATGACAAAGGCAAAGATTTAACTGACCTGCTTAGCTATTAGTGTCTCACACCGCACAATGATTATCATCTTTCCCTGAAGCAAAACATCCTCTGAATTAGGGTGAAAAACAGATCTAAGGTGCCAAAGGAAGGCAACATGGAAATTCAGTTTCCTGCTCTCAGAGGAAGGAGGGTCGACAGCCCAATGGGTTAATGCACCTACTGCAGTCTCCTATGTGTAGCCTGCAGGCGACAAAGTCAGATGCTGGTGAGATGCTGATACAGGTTTACTTGCTATGCAGGGGCCTGTGGTCACCTCGCAGCGCCTCGAGAAGGTGTCCTGTTTGAGTCCGTGTGCTAATATCGTATCAACCGTGACCCGTAGATTGCACTTTTTCCCCTCGTTTTTTTCAGTCAGTTGGGGCCAGAGAGACAAGCTTTTGTATGGGTGTTACCAAGGCCATTGTGCAGAAAGAAAAGGAACAACTGTTAGTGGCAAAGCAGGTATTGAAGGGGAGCTAGCTGTTGGCTGATCGCGCAGGGCAATGCATCCCCATTTTTCAATAAAAACAAATCTTTTTTTAAACATCCCCAAGGAGATAACAAACATTGGATTAGAACTCAGGTTTCAAGCATTCCAAGACCAAGCACTTACCACTTGAGCCACTAGTGGCTGTGCTTCTGAGAGAAGCTTTCGGGCGTATACATCTTTCTTCTGCATGCCCCTGTGAACATACCCATTTGCATTGTGAAACATGTTCATTGAAGCCAACGAGGATAGAACATCTGGCCCCCCGCTCCGCCAAAGTCCAGCTAACTGCAGTAGCCTAGAGGTTAAGTGCTTGGGTTACAGCGCTGGGGGCCTGGGTTCGAGTCCTTTTTTCGCCACATAATCTCCTTGTATAGTTGTGGGAACCCTAACTCCTTCTAAAAGGTTCAGTGGGTATGAAAAGAGGTACCTGGTAAAGAGAGGGTGGAAGACAACAGAGAGGTGGGACTGTGGAGGCGAGGAAGTGCAGGGTAAATAAAGGAGGAGGCGAGGCAGGCTAAAGAGGGAGGTAGGGCCAGATGAATGGGTCCCTGGGGCGAAGAGTAGGTGTTCGGTCAAGATTGGCCTGGGGATGTAGGAGTAAGGAGGCCTGGGGGCAGACAGGGAGTAAGTTGGTGTTTCTGGGGGAGGAGGACCCTGAATTGTGGGGGGGGTGTAAAAAGGGTCCTAATGTGGGGAAAAGGGGCATTGAGGAGGGAAAGAGGGTGGAATGGACTCCACAATGGGCTGACATTTTTTTTCCTTCCAGTGCTACCTCCCTCTTTAGCCTGCCCCACCTTTGTTTACCCTGCACATACTCTCCTCCATAGTCCCGCCTCTCTGTTTTCTTCCACCCCCCACCAGGGAACCCATGCCATGCCCTTCTAGACCTACCCCCACTCACCCAGCCCTTCCTCCTCTCCACAGGGACCCATTCATCCAGCCCTTCTTCTCCCTTTAGACTGCCCCACCTCCCACCTCCCTCTTTACCCTGCATTTCCTCAGTCCCACCTCTCTGCGTTCTTCCACTCTCCCTTTACCAGGCACCTCTTTTCTTGTGTTCAAGTCATTCCTATGCCGAAAGTAGCGGTACTGCAAGTGAAACTGGGAAGGCATGTTCAGTATGGATTATCGAATTATTCAAGATGAATGGTAGTCAAGGAAGATTTTGGAAACTCAGTGAAGTTAGAAAATGAAGAAGCCTGGAGCAAAGAGAGAGTGGCCAAGTTGCTGAGTGTGAATGAGAGAAGAAAGTTGAGGTATGGAAAATAAAAGGTATTTGCCACATGTCCCTACACAGGTCTGTTGTGTGTTCAGGTGAAGGAAAGGGGATGTGTTGTATCTAGGAACACGTACAATGTCATTAGGTAGTGGAGTGATGATAAGGTAAAGTCGCTTCGGTGGAATGAATAGCTGGAAGAAGCTTCTATCGGAATGTAAAATGCGATAGTGAATGGAAGGGAATGTATAGAATGTATTGATTTGAGGGTTGAGAGACGATTCGAGAGCCTGGAAGGTGTGGAAGCTGAGGCTGTTGCGCTAACAAAGCATTAAAAAAAACGTACCCACTGAACCTTTTAGGAGGAGTTTGGGTTCTCACAACTGTACAAGGAGATGATGTGCCGAGAGCAGGACCCGAACCCAGGCCCCCCAGTGCTGTAATGCAAGCACTTAACCTCTAGGCCACAGCAGTTAGCTGGTATTTGGTGGAGCGGGGGGCCAGATGTTCTATCCTCGTTGGCTGAAGTGAACATGTTTCCCAATGCAAATGGGTATGCTCATAGGGGCATGCAGAAGAAAGATATATACGCCCAAAATCTACTCTCAGAAGCACACCCACCAGTGGCTCAAGTGGTAAGTGCTTGGTCTTGGGATGCTGGAGACCTGAGTTCTCATCCAATGTCTGGTATCTCCTCAGCATTTGTTTTAAAAAAATGTTTTAATTGAAAATGTGTATGCATTACCCTGCTCGATCAGCCAACAGTTAATGCCCCTTCAATACCTGCATTCCTACTAACAGTTGTGCCTTTGTTTTCTGCACTCTTGCCTTGGGAATACCCATACAAAAGCTTGTCTCCCTGGCCCCAACTGTCTGGAGATACGAGGGGAAAAAGTGTAATCTACGGGTCATGGTTGATACGATATTTGCACTGGGACTCAAACAGGAAACCTTTTCGAGGCGCTGTGAGGTGACCACCGGCCCCTGCATAGCAAGCAAACCTGTATCAGCATCTCACCAGCATCTGACTTTGTCGCCTGCAGGCTACACATAGGAGGCTGCAGTAGGTGCATTAACCCATTGAGCTGTCGACCCTCCTTCCTCTCAGAGCAGGAAACTGAATTTCCATGTTGCCTTCCTTTGGCACCTTAGATCTGTCTTTCACCCTAATTCAGAGGATGTTGTGCTTCACAGAGAGATGATAATCATTGTGAGGTGTGTGCCACTAATAGCTATGTAGTTCCGTTAAATCGTTGCCTTTGTCATTGGGGTGTATTGATATGCACAGGGCAGTCTTCTGTCCTCTGCTACTCTATGTTCTTTTATTGCTGCTTGTTCATGATTTTTAAATGTAACCACTGTGCTCTCAAAAGTGAAAGATTTGAAAGACTCTTGCTGTAGCGAGCCTTTCCCACTCTTTGCCCTGGGGGTGAGAGCAGAGGCAGGGTAGGGCCTGAGGGGAAAATGCCCACCCAAAATCTGTAAATGCCCACTCAGCAGCGGGGGGTGTAAAAAGGGTCCTAATGTGGGGAAAAGGGGCATTGAGGAGGGAAAGAGGGTGGAATGGACTCCACAATGGGCTGACATTTTTTTTCCTTCCAGTGCTACCTCCCTCTTTAGCCTGCCCCACCTTTGTTTACCCTGCACATACTCTCCTCCATAGTCCAGCCTCTCTGTTTTCTTCCACCCCCCACCAGGGAACCCATGCCATGCCCTTCTAGACCTACCCCCACTCACCCAGCCCTTCCTCCTCTCCACAGGGACCCATTCATCCAGCCCTTCTTCTCCCTTTAGACTGCCCCACCTCCCACCTCCCTCTTTACCCTGCATTTCCTCAGTCCCACCTCTCTGCGTTCTTCCACTCTCCCTTTACCAGGCACCTCTTTTCTTGTGTTCAAGTCATTCCTATGCCGAAAGTAGCGGTACTGCAAGTGAAACTGGGAAGGCATGTTCAGTATGGATTATCTAATTATTCAAGATGAATGGTAGTCAAGGAAGATTTTGGAAACTCAGTGAAGTTAGAAAATGAAGAAGCCTGGAGCAAAGAGAGAGTGGCCAAGTTGCTGAGTGTGAATGAGAGAAGAAAGTTGAGGTATGGAAAATAAAAGGTATTTGCCACATGTCCCTACACAGGTCTGTTGTGTGTTCAGGTGAAGGAAAGGGGATGTGTTGTATCTAGGAACACGTACAATGTCATTAGGTAGTGGAGTGATGATAAGGTAAAGTCGCTTCGGTGGAATGAATAGCTGGAAGAAGCTTCTATCGGAATGTAAAATGCGATAGTGAGTGGAAGGGAATGTATAGAATGTATTGATTTGAGGGTTGAGAGACGATTCGAGAGCCTGGAAGGTGTGGAAGCTGAGGCTGTTGCGCTAACAAAGCATTAAAAAAAACGTACCCACTGAACCTTTTAGGAGGAGTTTGGGTTCTCACAACTGTACAAGGAGATGATGTGCCGAGAGCAGGACCCGAACCCAGGCCCCCCAGTGCTGTAATGCAAGCACTTAACCTCTAGGCCACAGCAGTTAGCTGGTATTTGGTGGAGCGGGGGGCCAGATGTTCTATCCTCGTTGGCTGAAGTGAACATGTTTCCCAATGCAAATGGGTATGCTCATAGGGGCATGCAGAAGAAAGATATATACGCCCAAAATCTACTCTCAGAAGCACACCCACCAGTGGCTCAAGTGGTAAGTGCTTGGTCTTGGGATGCTGGAGACCTGAGTTCTCATCCAATGTCTGGTATCTCCTCAGCATTTTTTTTAAAAAAATGTTTTAATTGAAAATGTGTATGCATTACCCTGCTCGATCAGCCAACAGTTAATGCCCCTTCAATACCTGCATTCCTACTAACAGTTGTGCCTTTGTTTTCTGCACTCTTGCCTTGGGAATACCCATACAAAAGCTTGTCTCCCTGGCCCCAACTGTCTGGAGATACGAGGGGAAAAAGTGTAATCTACGGGTCATGGTTGATACGATATTTGCACTGGGACTCAAACAGGAAACCTTTTCGAGGCGCTGTGAGGTGACCACCGGCCCCTGCATAGCAAGCAAACCTGTATCAGCATCTCACCAGCATCTGACTTTGTCGCCTGCAGGCTACACATAGGAGGCTGCAGTAGGTGCATTAACCCATTGAGCTGTCGACCCTCCTTCCTCTCAGAGCAGGAAACTGAATTTCCATGTTGCCTTCCTTTGGCACCTTAGATCTGTCTTTCACCCTAATTCAGAGGATGTTGTGCTTCACAGAGAGATGATAATCATTGTGAGGTGTGTGCCACTAATAGCTATGTAGTTCCGTTAAATCGTTGCCTTTGTCATTGGGGTGTATTGATATGCACAGGGCAGTCTTCTGTCCTCTGCTACTCTATGTTCTTTTATTGCTGCTTGTTCATGATTTTTAAATGTAACCACTGTGCTCTCAAAAGTGAAAGATTTGAAAGACTCTTGCTGTAGCGAGCCTTTCCCACTCTTTGCCCTGGGGGTGAGAGCAGAGGCAGGGTAGGGCCTGAGGGGAAAATGCCCACCCAAAATCTGTAAATGCCCACTCAGCAGCGGGGGGTGTAAAAAGGGTCCTAATGTGGGGAAAAGGGGCATTGAGGAGGGAAAGAGGGTGGAATGGACTCCACAATGGGCTGACATTTTTTTTCCTTCCAGTGCTACCTCCCTCTTTAGCCTGCCCCACCTTTGTTTACCCTGCATATACTCTCCTCCATAGTCCAGCCTCTCTGTTTTCTTCCACCCCCCACCAGGGAACCCATGCCATGCCCTTCTAGACCTACCCCCACTCACCCAGCCCTTCCTCCTCTCCACAGGGACCCATTCATCCAGCCCTTCTTCTCCCTTTAGACTGCCCCACCTCCCACCTCCCTCTTTACCCTGCATTTCCTCAGTCCCACCTCTCTGCGTTCTTCCACTCTCCCTTTACCAGGCACCTCTTTTCTTGTGTTCAAGTCATTCCTATGCCGAAAGTAGCGGTACTGCAAGTGAAACTGGGAAGGCATGTTCAGTATGGATTATCTAATTTTTCAAGATGAATGGTAGTCAAGGAAGATTTTGGAAACTCAGTGAAGTTAGAAAATGAAGAAGCCTGGAGCAAAGAGAGAGTGGCCAAGTTGCTGAGTGTGAATGAGAGAAGAAAGTTGAGGTATGGAAAATAAAAGGTATTTGCCACATGTCCCTACACAGGTCTGTTGTGTGTTCAGGTGAAGGAAAGGGGATGTGTTGTATCTAGGAACACGTACAATGTCATTAGGTAGTGGAGTGATGATAAGGTAAAGTCGCTTCGGTGGAATGAATAGCTGGAAGAAGCTTCTATCGGAATGTAAAATGCGATAGTGAGTGGAAGGGAATGTATAGAATGTATTGATTTGAGGGTTGAGAGACGATTCGAGAGCCTGGAAGGTGTGGAAGCTGAGGCTGTTGCGCTAACAAAGCATTAAAAAAAACGTACCCACTGAACCTTTTAGGAGGAGTTTGGGTTCTCACAACTGTACAAGGAGATGATGTGCCGAGAGCAGGACCCGAACCCAGGCCCCCCAGTGCTTTAATGCAAGCACTTAACCTCTAGGCCACTGCAGTTAGCTGGTATTTGGTGGAGCGGGGGGGGGGGGCCAGATGTTCTATCCTCGTTGGCTGAAGTGAACATGTTTCCCAATGCAAATGGGTATGCTCATAGGGGCATGCAGAAGAAAGATATATACGCCCAAAATCTACTCTCAGAAGCACACACACCAGTGGCTCAAGTGGTAAGTGCTTGGTCTTGGGATGCTGGAGACCTGAGTTCTAATCCAATGTCTGGTATCGCGTCAGCATTTTTAAAAAAAAAATGTTTTAATTGAAAATGTGTATGCATTACCCTGCTCGATCAGCCAACAGTTAATGCCCCTTCAATACCTGCATTCCTACTAACAGTTGTGCCTTTGTTTTCTGCACTCTTGCCTTGGGAACACCCATACAAAAGCTTGTCTCCCTGGCCCCAACTGTCTGGAGATACGAGGGGAAAAAGTGTAATCTACGGGTCATGGTTGATACGATATTTGCACTGGGACTCAAACAGGAAACCTTTTCGAGGCGCTGTGAGGTGACCACCGGCCCCTGCATAGCAAGCAAACCTGTATCAGCATCTCACCAGCATCTGACTTTGTCGCCTGCAGGCTACACATAGGAGGCTGCAGTAGGTGCATTAACCCATTGAGCTGTCGACCCTCCTTCCTCTCAGAGCAGGAAACTGAATTTCCATGTTGCCTTCCTTTGGCACCTTAGATCTGTCTTTCACCCTAATTCAGAGGATGTTGTGCTTCACAGAGAGATGATAATCATTGTGAGGTGTGTGCCACTAATAGCTATGTAGTTCCGTTAAATCGTTGCCTTTGTCATTGGGGTGTATTGATATGCACAGGGCAGTCTTCTGTCCTCTGCTACTCTATGTTCTTTTATTGCTGCTTGTTCATGATTTTTAAATGTAACCACTGTGCTCTCAAAAGTGAAAGATTTGAAAGACTCTTGCTGTAGCGAGCCTTTCCCACTCTTTGCCCTGGGGGTGAGAGCAGAGGCAGGGTAGGGCCTGAGGGGAAAAGGCCCACCCAAAATCTGTAAATGCCCACTCAGCAGCGCTGGGTGGGCATTTACAGATACTTTTGTCAATGCAGTGGGCCCAACTACATTAGCTTCGGGCCCCATTTGCTAGACAATCCTGGCTACGCCTCTGGTGCCTCCCACCTCAACAACCCAATTGCCCCTTCAGCCCTTCTTACTCATCTCACAGCACCTCCCATAAGTGAGGAATGCATCTTTTGTTGGTAGATTTCCCTCACGAGGCTTAGCTAGGCCTGCATTCCTTTTCAAAGGGCCGTAGAAGAGAGCAAAAAAGGAAAAGGCATAATAGAGCGGGAAGTAGGTGGAAGACGAGGGGGCAGGGGGGTTGGCAGTAAAAGAAACAGGGCCTGGCCTGGCAGAGAGTTAGAAGTTAGGGAACACAACAATGAGCGAGGGACAAGGAAAGATGTCTCAGGCATGCAGCTCTCTGAGTCTTCCCCACTGTGCCTGCAGAAAGACACTCCCTTTTCCCAGCTACTCCCGGATGGATACTTTTGCCTGGAGAGACCAGAACTAATGTCACTCAGGCAGAGGCTAAACAGAGGGCAGCTGAGCAGGCACACCCCTTCATTTTACTATGCTCCTGGGGTGGCTTCTGGGAGGAAAAAGGCATCAGTATTCCACCAAGATCATCTTCACCTAGGCCACCGTCACTAAGGTTTGCAAAGCAGGCTGTGACACTTTCTGAGGCCCACGTGGGAGAGCACAGATCCTAACCCTAAGTTGTGTGGGTGGCTGTACCAGTGGGGCTGCATAGGACATAGGGCTGTGCCCGTAAGGGCTGTGGTCGCGTTTGGGAGCGTTAGGGACGCGTGGAGGACGCAGGGCGCAGACCTCTGTCCATTTCCCTCCAGGATTAGGCCCTTATTGTCAGTGGTGGAGCCAGACACTCCAAAATTGAGGAAGTTAAAGGCAGAAAGCAGCCCTCTCACTCCCAGGGCAAAGAGGGGGAAAGGCTTGTTACATCAAGAGTCTTTCAAATCTTTCACTTTTGAGAGCAGAGTGCCTACATTTAAGAATCATGACCACGCAGCAATGAGAAAACATAGAGAAGCAGAGGACAGAAGACTGCCCTGCGCATATCAATACTCCCCAATGACAAAGGCAAAGATTTAACTGACCTGCTTAGCTATTAGTGTCTCACACCGCACAATGATTATCATCTTTCCCTGAAGCAAAACATCCTCTGAATTAGGGTGAAAAACAGATCTAAGGTGCCAAAGGAAGGCAACATGGAAATTCAGTTTCCTGCTCTCAGAGGAAGGAGGGTCGACAGCCCAATGGGTTAATGCACCTACTGCAGTCTCCTATGTGTAGCCTGCAGGCGACAAAGTCAGATGCTGGTGAGATGCTGATACAGGTTTACTTGCTATGCAGGGGCCTGTGGTCACCTCGCAGCGCCTCGAGAAGGTGTCCTGTTTGAGTCCCAGTGCTAATATCGTATCAACCGTGACCCGTAGATTGCACTTTTTCCCCTCGTTTTTTTCAGTCAGTTGGGGCCAGAGAGACAAGCTTTTGTATGGGTGTTACCAAGGCCATTGTGCAGAAAGAAAAGGAACAACTGTTAGTGGCAAAGCAGGTATTGAAGGGGAGCTAGCTGTTGGCTGATCGCGCAGGGCAATGCATCCCCATTTTTCAATAAAAACAAATCTTTTTTTAAACATCCCCAAGGAGATAACAAACATTGGATTAGAACTCAGGTTTCAAGCATTCCAAGACCAAGCACTTACCACTTGAGCCACTAGTGGCTGTGCTTCTGAGAGAAGCTTTCGGGCGTATACATCTTTCTTCTGCATGCCCCTGTGAACATACCCATTTGCATTGTGAAACATGTTCATTGAAGCCAACGAGGATAGAACATCTGGCCCCCCGCTCCGCCAAAGTCCAGCTAACTGCAGTAGCCTAGAGGTTAAGTGCTTGGGTTACAGCGCTGGGGGCCTGGGTTCGAGTCCTTTTTTCGCCACATAATCTCCTTGTATAGTTGTGGGAACCCTAACTCCTTCTAAAAGGTTCAGTGGGTATGAAAAGAGGTACCTGGTAAAGAGAGGGTGGAAGACAACAGAGAGGTGGGACTGTGGAGGCGAGGAAGTGCAGGGTAAATAAAGGAGGAGGCGAGGCAGGCTAAAGAGGGAGGTAGGGCCAGATGAATGGGTCCCTGGGGCGAAGAGTAGGTGTTCGGTCAAGATTGGCCTGGGGATGTAGGAGTAAGGAGGCCTGGGGGCAGACAGGGAGTAAGTTGGTGTTTCTGGGGGAGGAGGACCCTGAATTGTGGGGGGGGTGTAAAAAGGGTCCTAATGTGGGGAAAAGGGGCATTGAGGAGGGAAAGAGGGTGGAATGGACTCCACAATGGGCTGACATTTTTTTTCCTTCCAGTGCTACCTCCCTCTTTAGCCTGCCCCACCTTTGTTTACCCTGCACATACTCTCCTCCATAGTCCCGCCTCTCTGTTTTCTTCCACCCCCCACCAGGGAACCCATGCCATGCCCTTCTAGACCTACCCCCACTCACCCAGCCCTTCCTCCTCTCCACAGGGACCCATTCATCCAGCCCTTCTTCTCCCTTTAGACTGCCCCACCTCCCACCTCCCTCTTTACCCTGCATTTCCTCAGTCCCACCTCTCTGCGTTCTTCCACTCTCCCTTTACCAGGCACCTCTTTTCTTGTGTTCAAGTCATTCCTATGCCGAAAGTAGCGGTACTGCAAGTGAAACTGGGAAGGCATGTTCAGTATGGATTATCGAATTATTCAAGATGAATGGTAGTCAAGGAAGATTTTGGAAACTCAGTGAAGTTAGAAAATGAAGAAGCCTGGAGCAAAGAGAGAGTGGCCAAGTTGCTGAGTGTGAATGAGAGAAGAAAGTTGAGGTATGGAAAATAAAAGGTATTTGCCACATGTCCCTACACAGGTCTGTTGTGTGTTCAGGTGAAGGAAAGGGGATGTGTTGTATCTAGGAACACGTACAATGTCATTAGGTAGTGGAGTGATGATAAGGTAAAGTCGCTTCGGTGGAATGAATAGCTGGAAGAAGCTTCTATCGGAATGTAAAATGCGATAGTGAATGGAAGGGAATGTATAGAATGTATTGATTTGAGGGTTGAGAGACGATTCGAGAGCCTGGAAGGTGTGGAAGCTGAGGCTGTTGCGCTAACAAAGCATTAAAAAAAACGTACCCACTGAACCTTTTAGGAGGAGTTTGGGTTCTCACAACTGTACAAGGAGATGATGTGCCGAGAGCAGGACCCGAACCCAGGCCCCCCAGTGCTGTAATGCAAGCACTTAACCTCTAGGCCACAGCAGTTAGCTGGTATTTGGTGGAGCGGGGGGCCAGATGTTCTATCCTCGTTGGCTGAAGTGAACATGTTTCCCAATGCAAATGGGTATGCTCATAGGGGCATGCAGAAGAAAGATATATACGCCCAAAATCTACTCTCAGAAGCACACCCACCAGTGGCTCAAGTGGTAAGTGCTTGGTCTTGGGATGCTGGAGACCTGAGTTCTCATCCAATGTCTGGTATCTCCTCAGCATTTTTTTTAAAAAAATGTTTTAATTGAAAATGTGTATGCATTACCCTGCTCGATCAGCCAACAGTTAATGCCCCTTCAATACCTGCATTCCTACTAACAGTTGTGCCTTTGTTTTCTGCACTCTTGCCTTGGGAATACCCATACAAAAGCTTGTCTCCCTGGCCCCAACTGTCTGGAGATACGAGGGGAAAAAGTGTAATCTACGGGTCATGGTTGATACGATATTTGCACTGGGACTCAAACAGGAAACCTTTTCGAGGCGCTGTGAGGTGACCACCGGCCCCTGCATAGCAAGCAAACCTGTATCAGCATCTCACCAGCATCTGACTTTGTCGCCTGCAGGCTACACATAGGAGGCTGCAGTAGGTGCATTAACCCATTGAGCTGTCGACCCTCCTTCCTCTCAGAGCAGGAAACTGAATTTCCATGTTGCCTTCCTTTGGCACCTTAGATCTGTCTTTCACCCTAATTCAGAGGATGTTGTGCTTCACAGAGAGATGATAATCATTGTGAGGTGTGTGCCACTAATAGCTATGTAGTTCCGTTAAATCGTTGCCTTTGTCATTGGGGTGTATTGATATGCACAGGGCAGTCTTCTGTCCTCTGCTACTCTATGTTCTTTTATTGCTGCTTGTTCATGATTTTTAAATGTAACCACTGTGCTCTCAAAAGTGAAAGATTTGAAAGACTCTTGCTGTAGCGAGCCTTTCCCACTCTTTGCCCTGGGGGTGAGAGCAGAGGCAGGGTAGGGCCTGAGGGGAAAATGCCCACCCAAAATCTGTAAATGCCCACTCAGCAGCGGGGGGTGTAAAAAGGGTCCTAATGTGGGGAAAAGGGGCATTGAGGAGGGAAAGAGGGTGGAATGGACTCCACAATGGGCTGACATTTTTTTTCCTTCCAGTGCTACCTCCCTCTTTAGCCTGCCCCACCTTTGTTTACCCTGCACATACTCTCCTCCATAGTCCAGCCTCTCTGTTTTCTTCCACCCTCCACCAGGGAACCCATGCCATGCCCTTCTAGACCTACCCCCACTCACCCAGCCCTTCCTCCTCTCCACAGGGACCCATTCATCCAGCCCTTCTTCTCCCTTTAGACTGCCCCACCTCCCACCTCCCTCTTTACCCTGCATTTCCTCAGTCCCACCTCTCTGCGTTCTTCCACTCTCCCTTTACCAGGCACCTCTTTTCTTGTGTTCAAGTCATTCCTATGCCGAAAGTAGCGGTACTGCAAGTGAAACTGGGAAGGCATGTTCAGTATGGATTATCTAATTATTCAAGATGAATGGTAGTCAAGGAAGATTTTGGAAACTCAGTGAAGTTAGAAAATGAAGAAGCCTGGAGCAAAGAGAGAGTGGCCAAGTTGCTGAGTGTGAATGAGAGAAGAAAGTTGAGGTATGGAAAATAAAAGGTATTTGCCACATGTCCCTACACAGGTCTGTTGTGTGTTCAGGTGAAGGAAAGGGGATGTGTTGTATCTAGGAACACGTACAATGTCATTAGGTAGTGGAGTGATGATAAGGTAAAGTCGCTTCGGTGGAATGAATAGCTGGAAGAAGCTTCTATCGGAATGTAAAATGCGATAGTGAGTGGAAGGGAATGTATAGAATGTATTGATTTGAGGGTTGAGAGACGATTCGAGAGCCTGGAAGGTGTGGAAGCTGAGGCTGTTGCGCTAACAAAGCATTAAAAAAAACGTACCCACTGAACCTTTTAGGAGGAGTTTGGGTTCTCACAACTGTACAAGGAGATGATGTGCCGAGAGCAGGACCCGAACCCAGGCCCCCCAGTGCTTTAATGCAAGCACTTAACCTCTAGGCCACTGCAGTTAGCTGGTATTTGGTGGAGCGGGGGGGGGGGCCAGATGTTCTATCCTCGTTGGCTGAAGTGAACATGTTTCCCAATGCAAATGGGTATGCTCATAGGGGCATGCAGAAGAAAGATATATACGCCCAAAATCTACTCTCAGAAGCACACCCACCAGTGGCTCAAGTGGTAAGTGCTTGGTCTTGGGATGCTGGAGACCTGAGTTCTAATCCAATGTCTGGTATCTCGTCAGCATTTTTTAAAAAAAAATGTTTTAATTGAAAATGTGTATGCATTACCCTGCTCGATCAGCCAACAGTTAATGCCCCTTCAATACCTGCATTCCTACTAACAGTTGTGCCTTTCTTTTCTGCACTCTTGCCTTGGGAACACCCATACAAAAGCTTGTCTCTCTGGCCCCAACTGTCTGGAGATACGAGGGGAAAAAGTGTAATCTACGGGTCATGGTTGATACGATATTTGCACTGGGACTCAAACAGGAAACCTTTTCGAGGCGCTGTGAGGTGACCACCGGCCCCTGCATAGCAAGCAAACCTGTATCAGCATCTCACCAGCATCTGACTTTGTCGCCTGCAGGCTACACATAGGAGGCTGCAGTAGGTGCATTAACCCATTGAGCTGTCGACCCTCCTTCCTCTCAGAGCAGGAAACTGAATTTCCATGTTGCCTTCCTTTGGCACCTTAGATCTGTCTTTCACCCTAATTCAGAGGATGTTGTGCTTCACAGAGAGATGATAATCATTGTGAGGTGTGTGCCACTAATAGCTATGTAGTTCCGTTAAATCGTTGCCTTTGTCATTGGGGTGTATTGATTTGCACAGGGCAGTCTTCTGTCCTCTGCTACTCTATGTTCTTTTATTGCTGTTTGTTCATGATTTTTAAATGTAACCACTGTGCTCTCAAAAGTGAAAGATTTGAAAGACTCTTGCTGTAGCGAGCCTTTCCCACTCTTTGCCCTGGGGGTGAGAGCAGAGGCAGTGTAGGGCCTGAGGGGAAAAGGCCCACCCAAAATCTGTAAATGCCCACTCAGCAGCGCTGGGTGGGCATTTACAGATACTTTTGTCAATGCAGTGGGCCCAACTACATTAGCTTCGGGCCCCATTTGCTAGACAATCCTGGCTACGCCTCTGGTGCCTCCCACCTCAACAACCCAATTGCCCCTTCAGCCCTTCTTACTCATCTCACAGCACCTCCCATAAGTGAGGAATGCATCTTTTGTTGGTAGATTTCCCTCACGAGGCTTAGCTAGGCCTGCATTCCTTTTCAAAGGGCCGTAGAAGAGAGCAAAAAAGGAAAATGCATAATAGAGCGGGAAGTAGGTGGAAGACGAGGGGGCAGGGGGGTTGGCAGTAAAAGAAACAGGGCCTGGCCTGGCAGAGAGTTAGAAGTTAGGGAACACAACAATGAGCGAGGGACAAGGAAAGATGTCTCAGGCATGCAGCTCTCTGAGTCTTCCCCACTGTGCCTGCAGAAAGACACTCCCTTTTCCCAGCTACTCCCGGATGGATACTTTTGCCTGGAGAGACCAGAACTAATGTCACTCAGGCAGAGGCTAAACAGAGGGCAGCTGAGCAGGCACACCCTTCATTTTACTATGCTCCTGGGGTGGCTTCTGGGAGGAAAAAGGCATCAGTATTCCACCAAGATCATCTTCACCTAGGCCACCGTCACTAAGGTTTGCAAAGCAGGCTGTGACACTTTCTGAGGCCCACGTGGGAGAGCACAGATCCTAACCCTAAGTTGTGTGGGTGGCTGTACCAGTGGGGCTGCATAGGACATAGGGCTGTGCCCGTAAGGGCTGTGGTCGCGTTTGGGAGCGTTAGGGACGCGTGGAGGACGCAGGGCGCAGACCTCTGTCCATTTCCCTCCAGGATTAGGCCCTTATTGTCAGTGGTGGAGCCAGACACTCCAAAATTGAGGAAGTTAAAGGCAGAAAGCAGCCCTCTCACTCCCAGGGAAAAGAGGGGGAAAGGCTTGTTACATCAAGAGTCTTTCAAATCTTTCACTTTTGAGAGCAGAGTGCTTACATTTAAGAATCATGACCAAGCAGCAATGAGAAAACATAGAGAAGCAGAGGACAGAAGACTGCCCTGCGCATATCAATACACCCCAATGACAAAGGCAAAGATTTAACTGACCTGCTTAGCTATTAGTGTCTCACACCGCACAATGATTATCATCTTTCCCTGAAGCAAAACATCCTCTGAATTAGGGTGAAAAACAGATCTAAGGTGCCAAAGGAAGGCAACATGGAAATTCAGTTTCCTGCTCTCAGAGGAAGGAGGGTCGACAGCCCAATGGGTTAATGCACCTACTGCAGTCTCCTATGTGTAGCCTGCAGGCGACAAAGTCAGATGCTGGTGAGATGCTGATACAGGTTTACTTGCTATGCAGGGGCCTGTGGTCACCTCGCAGCGCCTCGAGAAGGTGTCCTGTTTGAGTCCGAGTGCTAATATCGTATCAACCGTGACCCGTAGATTGCACTTTTTCCCCTCGTTTTTTTCAGTCAGTTGGGGCCAGAGAGACAAGCTTTTGTATGGGTGTTACCAAGGCCATTGTGCAGAAAGAAAAGGAACAACTGTTAGTGGCAAAGCAGGTATTGAAGGGGAGCTAGCTGTTGGCTGATCGCGCAGGGCAATGCATCCCCATTTTTCAATAAAAACAAATCTTTTTTTAAACATCCCCAAGGAGATAACAAACATTGGATTAGAACTCAGGTTTCAAGCATTCCAAGACCAAGCACTTACCACTTGAGCCACTAGTGGCTGTGCTTCTGAGAGAAGCTTTCGGGCGTATATATCTTTCTTCTGCATGCCCCTGTGAACATACCCATTTGCATTGTGAAACATGTTCATTGAAGCCAACGAGGATAGAACATCTGGCCCCCCGCTCCGCCAAAGTCCAGCTAACTGCAGTAGCCTAGAGGTTAAGTGCTTGGGTTACAGCGCTGGGGGCCTGGGTTCGAGTCCTTTTTTCGCCACATAATCTCCTTGTATAGTTGTGGGAACCCTAACTCCTTCTAAAAGGTTCAGTGGGTATGAAAAGAGGTACCTGGTAAAGAGAGGGTGGAAGACAACAGAGAGGTGGGACTGTGGAGGCGAGGAAGTGCAGGGTAAATAAAGGAGGAGGCGAGGCAGGCTAAAGAGGGAGGTAGGGCCAGATGAATGGGTCCCTGGGGCGAAGAGTAGGTGTTCGGTCAAGATTGGCCTGGGGATGTAGGAGTAAGGAGGCCTGGGGGCAGACAGGGAGTAAGTTGGTGTTTCTGGGGGAGGAGGACCCTGAATTGTGGGGGGGGGTGTAAAAAGGGTCCTAATGTGGGGAAAAGGGGCATTGAGGAGGGAAAGAGGGTGGAATGGACTCCACAATGGGCTGACATTTTTTTTCCTTCCAGTGCTACCTCCCTCTTTAGCCTGCCCCACCTTTGTTTACCCTGCACATACTCTCCTCCATAGTCCCGCCTCTCTGTTTTCTTCCACCCCCCACCAGGGAACCCATGCCATGCCCTTCTAGACCTACCCCCACTCACCCAGCCCTTCCTCCTCTCCACAGGGACCCATTCATCCAGCCCTTCTTCTCCCTTTAGACTGCCCCACCTCCCACCTCCCTCTTTACCCTGCATTTCCTCAGTCCCACCTCTCTGCGTTCTTCCACTCTCCCTTTACCAGGCACCTCTTTTCTTGTGTTCAAGTCATTCCTATGCCGAAAGTAGCGGTACTGCAAGTGAAACTGGGAAGGCATGTTCAGTATGGATTATCGAATTATTCAAGATGAATGGTAGTCAAGGAAGATTTTGGAAACTCAGTGAAGTTAGAAAATGAAGAAGCCTGGAGCAAAGAGAGAGTGGCCAAGTTGCTGAGTGTGAATGAGAGAAGAAAGTTGAGGTATGGAAAATAAAAGGTATTTGCCACATGTCCCTACACAGGTCTGTTGTGTGTTCAGGTGAAGGAAAGGGGATGTGTTGTATCTAGGAACACGTACAATGTCATTAGGTAGTGGAGTGATGATAAGGTAAAGTCGCTTCGGTGGAATGAATAGCTGGAAGAAGCTTCTATCGGAATGTAAAATGCGATAGTGAATGGAAGGGAATGTATAGAATGTATTGATTTGAGGGTTGAGAGACGATTCGAGAGCCTGGAAGGTGTGGAAGCTGAGGCTGTTGCGCTAACAAAGCATTAAAAAAAACGTACCCACTGAACCTTTTAGGAGGAGTTTGGGTTCTCACAACTGTACAAGGAGATGATGTGCCGAGAGCAGGACCCGAACCCAGGCCCCCCAGTGCTGTAATGCAAGCACTTAACCTCTAGGCCACAGCAGTTAGCTGGTATTTGGTGGAGCGGGGGGCCAGATGTTCTATCCTCGTTGGCTGAAGTGAACATGTTTCCCAATGCAAATGGGTATGCTCATAGGGGCATGCAGAAGAAAGATATATACGCCCAAAATCTACTCTCAGAAGCACACCAACCAGTGGCTCAAGTGGTAAGTGCTTGGTCTTGGGATGCTGGAGACCTGAGTTCTCATCCAATGTCTGGTATCTCCTCAGCATTTTTTTTAAAAAAATGTTTTAATTGAAAATGTGTATGCATTACCCTGCTCGATCAGCCAACAGTTAATGCCCCTTCAATACCTGCATTCCTACTAACAGTTGTGCCTTTGTTTTCTGCACTCTTGCCTTGGGAATACCCATACAAAAGCTTGTCTCCCTGGCCCCAACTGTCTGGAGATACGAGGGGAAAAAGTGTAATCTACGGGTCATGGTTGATACGATATTTGCACTGGAACTCAAACAGGAAACCTTTTCGAGGCGCTGTGAGGTGACCACCGGCCCCTGCATAGCAAGCAAACCTGTATCAGCATCTCACCAGCATCTGACTTTGTCGCCTGCAGGCTACACATAGGAGGCTGCAGTAGGTGCATTAACCCATTGAGCTGTCGACCCTCCTTCCTCTCAGAGCAGGAAACTGAATTTCCATGTTGCCTTCCTTTGGCACCTTAGATCTGTCTTTCACCCTAATTCAGAGGATGTTGTGCTTCACAGAGAGATGATAATCATTGTGAGGTGTGTGCCACTAATAGCTATGTAGTTCCGTTAAATCGTTGCCTTTGTCATTGGGGTGTATTGATATGCACAGGGCAGTCTTCTGTCCTCTGCTACTCTATGTTCTTTTATTGTTGCTTGTTCATGATTTTTAAATGTAACCACTGTGCTCTCAAAAGTGAAAGATTTGAAAGACTCTTGCTGTAGCGAGCCTTTCCCACTCTTTGCCCTGGGGGTGAGAGCAGAGGCAGGGTAGGGCCTGAGGGGAAAATGCCCACCCAAAATCTGTAAATGCCCACTCAGCAGCGGGGGGTGTAAAAAGGGTCCTAATGTGGGGAAAAGGGGCATTGAGGAGGGAAAGAGGGTGGAATGGACTCCACAATGGGCTGACATTTTTTTTCCTTCCAGTGCTACCTCCCTCTTTAGCCTGCCCCACCTTTGTTTACCCTGCACATACTCTCCTCCATAGTCCAGCCTCTCTGTTTTCTTCCACCCCCCACCAGGGAACCCATGCCATGCCCTTCTAGACCTACCCCCACTCACCCAGCCCTTCCTCCTCTCCACAGGGACCCATTCATCCAGCCCTTCTTCTCCCTTTAGACTGCCCCACCTCCCACCTCCCTCTTTACCCTGCATTTCCTCAGTCCCACCTCTCTGCGTTCTTCCACTCTCCCTTTACCAGGCACCTCTTTTCTTGTGTTCAAGTCATTCCTATGCCGAAAGTAGCGGTACTGCAAGTGAAACTGGGAAGGCATGTTCAGTATGGATTATCTAATTATTCAAGATGAATGGTAGTCAAGGAAGATTTTGGAAACTCAGTGAAGTTAGAAAATGAAGAAGCCTGGAGCAAAGAGAGAGTGGCCAAGTTGCTGAGTGTGAATGAGAGAAGAAAGTACAGGTATGGAAAATAAAAGGTATTTGCCACATGTCCCTACACAGGTCTGTTGTGTGTTCAGGTGAAGGAAAGGGGATGTGTTGTATCTAGGAACACGTACAATGTCATTAGGTAGTGGAGTGATGATAAGGTAAAGTCGCTTCGGTGGAATGAATAGCTGGAAGAAGCTTCTATCGGAATGTAAAATGCGATAGTGAGTGGAAGGGAATGTATAGAATGTATTGATTTGAGGGTTGAGAGACGATTCGAGAGCCTGGAAGGTGTGGAAGCTGAGGCTGTTGCGCTAACAAAGCATTAAAAAAAACGTACCCACTGAACCTTTTAGGAGGAGTTGGGGTTCTCACAACTGTACAAGGAGATGATGTGCCGAGAGCAGGACCCGAACCCAGGCCCCCCAGTGCTTTAATGCAAGCACTTAACCTCTAGGCCACTGCAGTTAGCTGGTATTTGGTGGAGCGGGGGGGGGGGGGGGCCAGATGTTCTATCCTCGTTGGCTGAAGTGAACATGTTTCCCAATGCAAATGGGTATGCTCATAGGGGCATGCAGAAGAAAGATATATACGCCCAAAATCTACTCTCAGAAGCACACCCACCAGTGGCTCAAGTGGTAAGTGCTTGGTCTTGGGATGCTGGAGACCTGAGTTCTAATCCAATGTCTGGTATCTCGTCAGCATTTTTTAAAAAAAAATGTTTTAATTGAAAATGTGTATGCATTACCCTGCTCGATCAGCCAACAGTTAATGCCCCTTCAATACCTGCATTCCTACTAACAGTTGTGCCTTTGTTTTCTGCACTCTTGCCTTGGGAACACCCATACAAAAGCTTGTCTCCCTGGCCCCAACTGTCTGGAGATACGAGGGGAAAAAGTGTAATCTACGGGTCATGGTTGATACGATATTTGCACTGGGACTCAAACAGGAAACCTTTTCGAGGCGCTGTGAGGTGACCACCGGCCCCTGCATAGCAAGCAAACCTGTATCAGCATCTCACCAGCATCTGACTTTGTCGCCTGCAGGCTACACATAGGAGGCTGCAGTAGGTGCATTAACCCATTGAGCTGTCGACCCTCCTTCCTCTCAGAGCAGGAAACTGAATTTCCATGTTGCCTTCCTTTGGCACCTTAGATCTGTCTTTCACCCTAATTCAGAGGATGTTGTGCTTCACAGAGAGATGATAATCATTGTGAGGTGTGTGCCACTAATAGCTATGTAGTTCCGTTAAATCGTTGCCTTTGTCATTGGGGTGTATTGATATGCACAGGGCAGTCTTCTGTCCTCTGCTACTCTATGTTCTTTTATTGCTGCTTGTTCATGATTTTTAAATGTAACCACTGTGCTCTCAAAAGTGAAAGATTTGAAAGACTCTTGCTGTAGCGAGCCTTTCCCACTCTTTGCCCTGGGGGTGAGAGCAGAGGCAGGGTAGGGCCTGAGGGGAAAAGGCCCACCCAAAATCTGTAAATGCCCACTCAGCAGCGCTGGGTGGGCATTTACAGATACTTTTGTCAATGCAGTGGGCCCAACTACATTAGCTTCGGGCCCCATTTGCTAGACAATCCTGGCTACGCCTCTGGTGCCTCCCACCTCAACAACCCAATTGCCCCTTCAGCCCTTCTTACTCATCTCACAGCACCTCCCATAAGTGAGGAATGCATCTTTTGTTGGTAGATTTCCCTCACGAGGCTTAGCTAGGCCTGCATTCCTTTTCAAAGGGCCGTAGAAGAGAGCAAAAAAGGAAAAGGCATAATAGAGCGGGAAGTAGGTGGAAGACGAGGGGGCAGGGGGGTTGGCAGTAAAAGAAACAGGGCCTGGCCTGGCAGAGAGTTAGAAGTTAGGGAACACAACAATGAGCGAGGGACAAGGAAAGATGTCTCAGGCATGCAGCTCTCTGAGTCTTCCCCACTGTGCCTGCAGAAAGACACTCCCTTTTCCCAGCTACTCCCGGATGGATACTTTTGCCTGGAGAGACCAGAACTAATGTCACTCAGGCAGAGGCTAAACAGAGGGCAGCTGAGCAGGCACACCCTTCATTTTACTATGCTCCTGGGGTGGCTTCTGGGAGGAAAAAGGCATCAGTATTCCACCAAGATCATCTTCACCTAGGCCACCGTCACTAAGGTTTGCAAAGCAGGCTGTGACACTTTCTGAGGCCCACGTGGGAGAGCACAGATCCTAACCCTAAGTTGTGTGGGTGGCTGTACCAGTGGGGCTGCATAGGACATAGGGCTGTGCCCGTAAGGGCTGTGGTCGCGTTTGGGAGCGTTAGGGACGCGTGGAGGACGCAGGGCGCAGACCTCTGTCCATTTCCCTCCAGGATTAGGCCCTTATTGTCAGTGGTGGAGCCAGACACTCCAAAATTGAGGAAGTTAAAGGCAGAAAGCAGCCCTCTCACTCCCAGGGAAAAGAGGGGGAAAGGCTTGTTACATCAAGAGTCTTTCAAATCTTTCACTTTTGAGAGCAGAGTGCTTACATTTAAGAATCATGACCAAGCAGCAATGAGAAAACATAGAGAAGCAGAGGACAGAAGACTGCCCTGCGCATATCAATACACCCCAATGACAAAGGCAAAGATTTAACTGACCTGCTTAGCTATTAGTGTCTCACACCGCACAATGATTATCATCTTTCCCTGAAGCAAAACATCCTCTGAATTAGGGTGAAAAACAGATCTAAGGTTCCAAAGGAAGGCAACATGGAAATTCAGTTTCCTGCTCTCAGAGGAAGGAGGGTCGACAGCCCAATGGGTTAATGCACCTACTGCAGTCTCCTATGTGTAGCCTGCAGGCGACAAAGTCAGATGCTGGTGAGATGCTGATACAGGTTTACTTGCTATGCAGGGGCCTGTGGTCACCTCGCAGCGCCTCGAGAAGGTGTCCTGTTTGAGTCCCAGTGCTAATATCGTATCAACCGTGACCCGTAGATTGCACTTTTTCCCCTCGTTTTTTTCAGTCAGTTGGGGCCAGAGAGACAAGCTTTTGTATGGGTGTTACCAAGGCCATTGTGCAGAAAGAAAAGGAACAACTGTTAGTGGCAAAGCAGGTATTGAAGGGGAGCTAGCTGTTGGCTGATCGCGCAGGGCAATGCATCCCCATTTTTCAATAAAAACAAATCTTTTTTTAAACATCCCCAAGGAGATAACAAACATTGGATTAGAACTCAGGTTTCAAGCATTCCAAGACCAAGCACTTACCACTTGAGCCACTAGTGGCTGTGCTTCTGAGAGAAGCTTTCGGGCGTATATATCTTTCTTCTGCATGCCCCTGTGAACTTACCCATTTGCATTGTGAAACATGTTCATTGAAGCCAACGAGGATAGAACATCTGGCCCCCCGCTCCGCCAAAGTCCAGCTAACTGCAGTAGCCTAGAGGTTAAGTGCTTGGGTTACAGCGCTGGGGGCCTGGGTTCGAGTCCTTTTTTCGCCACATAATCTCCTTGTATAGTTGTGGGAACCCTAACTCCTTCTAAAAGGTTCAGTGGGTATGAAAAGAGGTACCTGGTAAAGAGAGGGTGGAAGACAACAGAGAGGTGGGACTGTGGAGGCGAGGAAGTGCAGGGTAAATAAAGGAGGAGGCGAGGTAGGGCCAGATGAATGGGTCCCTGGGGCGAAGAGTAGGTGTTCGGTCAAGATTGGCCTGGGGATGTAGGAGTAAGGAGGCCTGGGGGCAGACAGGGAGTAAGTTGGTGTTTCTGAGGGAGGAGGACCCTGAATTGTGGGGGGGGGTGTAAAAAGGGTCCTAATGTGGGGAAAAGGGGCATTGAGGAGGGAAAGAGGGTGGAATGGACTCCACAATGGGCTGACATTTTTTTTCCTTCCAGTGCTACCTCCCTCTTTAGCCTGCCCCACCTTTGTTTACCCTGCACATACTCTCCTCCATAGTCCCGCCTCTCTGTTTTCTTCCACCCCCCACCAGGGAACCCATGCCATGCCCTTCTAGACCTACCCCCACTCACCCAGCCCTTCCTCCTCTCCACAGGGACCCATTCATCCAGCCCTTCTTCTCCCTTTAGACTGCCCCACCTCCCACCTCCCTCTTTACCCTGCATTTCCTCAGTCCCACCTCTCTGCGTTCTTCCACTCTCCCTTTACCAGGCACCTCTTTTCTTGTGTTCAAGTCATTCCTATGCCGAAAGTAGCGGTACTGCAAGTGAAACTGGGAAGGCATGTTCAGTATGGATTATCGAATTATTCAAGATGAATGGTAGTCAAGGAAGATTTTGGAAACTCAGTGAAGTTAGAAAATGAAGAAGCCTGGAGCAAAGAGAGAGTGGCCAAGTTGCTGAGTGTGAATGAGAGAAGAAAGTTGAGGTATGGAAAATAAAAGGTATTTGCCACATGTCCCTACACAGGTCTGTTGTGTGTTCAGGTGAAGGAAAGGGGATGTGTTGTATCTAGGAACACGTACAATGTCATTAGGTAGTGGAGTGATGATAAGGTAAAGTCGCTTCGGTGGAATGAATAGCTGGAAGAAGCTTCTATCGGAATGTAAAATGCGATAGTGAATGGAAGGGAATGTATAGAATGTATTGATTTGAGGGTTGAGAGACGATTCGAGAGCCTGGAAGGTGTGGAAGCTGAGGCTGTTGCGCTAACAAAGCATTAAAAAAAACGTACCCACTGAACCTTTTAGGAGGAGTTTGGGTTCTCACAACTGTACAAGGAGATGATGTGCCGAGAGCAGGACCCGAACCCAGGCCCCCCAGTGCTGTAATGCAAGCACTTAACCTCTAGGCCACAGCAGTTAGCTGGTATTTGGTGGAGCGGGGGGCCAGATGTTCTATCCTCGTTGGCTGAAGTGAACATGTTTCCCAATGCAAATGGGTATGCTCATAGGGGCATGCAGAAGAAAGATATATACGCCCAAAATCTACTCTCAGAAGCACACCCACCAGTGGCTCAAGTGGTAAGTGCTTGGTCTTGGGATGCTGGAGACCTGAGTTCTCATCCAATGTCTGGTATCTCCTCAGCATTTTTTTAAAAAAAATGTTTTAATTGAAAATGTGTATGCATTACCCTGCTCGATCAGCCAACAGTTAATGCCCCTTCAATACCTGCATTCCTACTAACAGTTGTGCCTTTGTTTTCTGCACTCTTGCCTTGGGAATACCCATACAAAAGCTTGTCTCCCTGGCCCCAACTGTCTGGAGATACGAGGGGAAAAAGTGTAATCTACGGGTCATGGTTGATACGATATTTGCACTGGGACTCAAACAGGAAACCTTTTCGAGGCGCTGTGAGGTGACCACCGGCCCCTGCATAGCAAGCAACCTGTATCAGCATCTCACCAGCATCTGACTTTGTCGCCTGCAGGCTACACATAGGAGGCTGCAGTAGGTGCATTAACCCATTGAGCTGTCGACCCTCCTTCCTCTCAGAGCAGGAAACTGAATTTCCATGTTGCCTTCCTTTGGCACCTTAGATCTGTCTTTCACCCTAATTCAGAGGATGTTGTGCTTCACAGAGAGATGATAATCATTGTGAGGTGTGTGCCACTAATAGCTATGTAGTTCCGTTAAATCGTTGCCTTTGTCATTGGGGTGTATTGATATGCACAGGGCAGTCTTCTGTCCTCTGCTACTCTATGTTCTTTTATTGCTGCTTGTTCATGATTTTTAAATGTAACCACTGTGCTCTCAAAAGTGAAAGATTTGAAAGACTCTTGCTGTAGCGAGCCTTTCCCACTCTTTGCCCTGGGGGTGAGAGCAGAGGCAGGGTAGGGCCTGAGGGGAAAAGGCCCACCCAAAATCTGTAAATGCCCACTCAGCAGCGGGGGGTGTAAAAAGGGTCCTAATGTGGGGAAAAGGGGCATTGAGGAGGGAAAGAGGGTGGAATGGACTCCACAATGGGCTGACATTTTTTTTCCTTCCAGTGCTACCTCCCTCTTTAGCCTGCCCCACCTTTGTTTACCCTGCACATACTCTCCTCCATAGTCCAGCCTCTCTGTTTTCTTCCACCCCCCAGCAGGGAACCCATGCCATGCCCTTCTAGACCTACCCCCACTCACCCAGCCCTTCCTCCTCTCCACAGGGACCCATTCATCCAGCCCTTCTTCTCCCTTTAGACTGCCCCACCTCCCACCTCCCTCTTTACCCTGCATTTCCTCAGTCCCACCTCTCTGCGTTCTTCCACTCTCCCTTTACCAGGCACCTCTTTTCTTGTGTTCAAGTCATTCCTATGCCGAAAGTAGCGGTACTGCAAGTGAAACTGGGAAGGCATGTTCAGTATGGATTATCTAATTATTCAAGATGAATGGTAGTCAAGGAAGATTTTGGAAACTCAGTGAAGTTAGAAAATGAAGAAGCCTGGAGCAAAGAGAGAGTGGCCAAGTTGCTGAGTGTGAATGAGAGAAGAAAGTACAGGTATGGAAAATAAAAGGTATTTGCCACATGTCCCTACACAGGTCTGTTGTGTGTTCAGGTGAAGGAAAGGGGATGTGTTGTATCTAGGAACACGTACAATGTCATTAGGTAGTGGAGTGATGATAAGGTAAAGTCGCTTCGGTGGAATGAATAGCTGGAAGAAGCTTCTATCGGAATGTAAAATGCGATAGTGAGTGGAAGGGAATGTATAGAATGTATTGATTTGAGGGTTGAGAGACGATTCGAGAGCCTGGAAGGTGTGGAAGCTGAGGCTGTTGCGCTAACAAAGCATTAAAAAAAACGTACCCACTGAACCTTTTAGGAGGAGTTGACCCGAACCCAGGCCCCCCAGTGCTTTAATGCAAGCACTTAACCTCTAGGCCACTGCAGTTAGCTGGTATTTGGTGGAGCGGGGGGGGCCAGATGTTCTATCCTCGTTGGCTGAAGTGAACATGTTTCCCAATGCAAATGGGTATGCTCATAGGGGCATGCAGAAGAAAGATATATACGCCCAAAATCTACTCTCAGAAGCACACCCACCAGTGGCTCAAGTGGTAAGTGCTTGGTCTTGGGATGCTGGAGACCTGAGTTCTAATCCAATGTCTGGTATCTCGTCAGCATTTTTAAAAAAAAAATGTTTTAATTGAAAATGTGTATGCATTACCCTGCTCGATCAGCCAACAGTTAATGCCCCTTCAATACCTGCATTCCTACTAACAGTTGTGCCTTTCTTTTCTGCACTCTTGCCTTGGGAACACCCATACAAAAGCTTGTCTCCCTGGCCCCAACTGTCTGGAGATACGAGGGGAAAAAGTGTAATCTACGGGTCATGGTTGATACGAAATTTGCACTGGGACTCAAACAGGAAACCTTTTCGAGGCGCTGTGAGGTGACCACCGGCCCCTGCATAGCAAGCAAACCTGTATCAGCATCTCACCAGCATCTGACTTTGTCGCCTGCAGGCTACACATAGGAGGCTGCAGTAGGTGCATTAACCCATTGAGCTGTCGACCCTCCTTCCTCTCAGAGCAGGAAACTGAATTTCCATGTTGCCTTCCTTTGGCACCTTAGATCTGTCTTTCACCCTAATTCAGAGGATGTTGTGCTTCACAGAGAGATGATAATCATTGTGAGGTGTGTGCCACTAATAGCTATGTAGTTCCGTTAAATCGTTGCCTTTGTCATTGGGGTGTATTGATATGCACAGGGCAGTCTTCTGTCCTCTGCTACTCTATGTTCTTTTATTGCTGTTTGTTCATGATTTTTAAATGTAACCACTGTGCTCTCAAAAGTGAAAGATTTGAAAGACTCTTGCTGTAGCGAGCCTTTCCCACTCTTTGCCCTGGGGGTGAGAGCAGAGGCAGGGTAGGGCCTGAGGGGAAAAGGCCCACCCAAAATCTGTAAATGCCCACTCAGCAGCGCTGGGTGGGCATTTACAGATACTTTTGTCAATGCAGTGAGCCCAACTACATTAGCTTCGGGCCCCATTTGCTAGACAATCCTGGCTACGCCTCTGGTGCCTCCCACCTCAACAACCCAATTGCCCCTTCAGCCCTTCTTACTCATCTCACAGCACCTCCCATAAGTGAGGAATGCATCTTTTGTTGGTAGATTTCCCTCACGAGGCTTAGCTAGGCCTGCATTCCTTTTCAAAGGGCCGTAGAAGAGAGCAAAAAAGGAAAAGGCATAATAGAGCGGGAAGTAGGTGGAAGACGAGGGGGCAGGGGGGTTGGCAGTAAAAGAAACAGGGCCTGGCCTGGCAGAGAGTTAGAAGTTAGGGAACACAACAATGAGCGAGGGACAAGGAAAGATGTCTCAGGCATGCAGCTCTCTGAGTCTTCCCCACTGTGCCTGCAGAAAGACACTCCCTTTTCCCAGCTACTCCCGGATGGATACTTTTGCCTGGAGAGACCAGAACTAATGTCACTCAGGCAGAGGCTAAACAGAGGGCAGCTGAGCAGGCACACCCCTTCATTTTACTATGCTCCTGGGGTGGCTTCTGGGAGGAAAAAGGCATCAGTATTCCACCAAGATCATCTTCACCTAGGCCACCGTCACTAAGGTTTGCAAAGCAGGCTGTGACACTTTCTGAGGCCCACGTGGGAGAATACAGATCCTAACCCTAAGTTGTGTGGGTGGCTGTACCAGTGGGGCTGCATAGGACATAGGGCTGTGCCCGTAAGGGCTGTGGTCGCGTTTGGGAGCGTTAGGGACGCGTGGAGGACGCAGGGCGCAGACCTCTGTCCATTTCCCTCCAGGATTAGGCCCTTATTGTCAGTGGTGGAGCCAGACACTCCAAAATTGAGGAAGTTAAAGGCAGAAAGCAGCCCTCTCACTTCCAGGGCAAAGAGGGGGAAAGGCTTGTTACATCAAGAGTCTTTCAAATCTTTCACTTTTGAGAGCAGAGTGCTTACATTTAAGAATCATGACCAAGCAGCAATGAGAAAACATAGAGAAGCAGAGGACAGAAGACTGCCCTGCGCATATCAATACACCCCAATGACAAAGGCAAAGATTTAACTGACCTGCTTAGCTATTAGTGTCTCACACCGCACAATGATTATCATCTTTCCCTGAAGCAAAACATCCTCTGAATTAGGGTGAAAAACAGATCTAAGGTGCCAAAGGAAGGCAACATGGAAATTCAGTTTCCTGCTCTCAGAGGAAGGAGGGTCGACAGCCCAATGGGTTAATGCACCTACTGCAGTCTCCTATGTGTAGCCTGCAGGCGACAAAGTCAGATGCTGGTGAGATGCTGATACAGGTTTACTTGCTATGCAGGGGCCTGTGGTCACCTCGCAGCGCCTCGAGAAGGTGTCCTGTTTGAGTCCCAGTGCTAATATCGTATCAACCGTGACCCGTAGATTGCACTTTTTCCCCTCGTTTTTTTCAGTCAGTTGGGGCCAGAGAGACAAGCTTTTGTATGGGTGTTACCAAGGCCATTGTGCAGAAAGAAAAGGAACAACTGTTAGTGGCAAAGCAGGTATTGAAGGGGAGCTAGCTGTTGGCTGATCGCGCAGGGCAATGCATCCCCATTTTTCAATAAAAACAAATCTTTTTTTAAACATCCCCAAGGAGATAACAAACATTGGATTAGAACTCAGGTTTCAAGCATTCCAAGACCAAGCACTTACCACTTGAGCCACTAGTGGCTGTGCTTCTGAGAGAAGCTTTCGGGCATATATATCTTTCTTCTGCATGCCCCTGTGAACATACCCATTTGCATTGTGAAACATGTTCATTGAAGCCAACGAGGATAGAACATCTGGCCCCCCGCTCCGCCAAAGTCCAGCTAACTGCAGTAGCCTAGAGGTTAAGTGCTTGGGTTACAGCGCTGGGGGCCTGGGTTCGAGTCCTTTTTTCGCCACATAATCTCCTTGTATAGTTGTGGGAACCCTAACTCCTTCTAAAAGGTTCAGTGGGTATGAAAAGAGGTACCTGGTAAAGAGAGGGTGGAAGACAACAGAGAGGTGGGACTGTGGAGGCGAGGAAGTGCAGGGTAAATAAAGGAGGAGGCGAGGCAGGCTAAAGAGGGAGGTAGGGCCAGATGAATGGGTCCCTGGGGCGAAGAGTAGGTGTTCGGTCAAGATTGGCCTGGGGATGTAGGAGTAAGGAGGCCTGGGGGCAGACAGGGAGTAAGTTGGTGTTTCTGGGGGAGGAGGACCCTGAATTGTGGGGGGGGGGTGTAAAAAGGGTCCTAATGTGGGGAAAAGGGGCATTGAGGAGGGAAAGAGGGTGGAATGGACTCCACAATGGGCTGACATTTTTTTTCCTTCCAGTGCTACCTCCCTCTTTAGCCTGCCCCACCTTTGTTTACCCTGCACATACTCTCCTCCATAGTCCCGCCTCTCTGTTTTCTTCCACCCCCCACCAGGGAACCCATGCCATGCCCTTCTAGACCTACCCCCACTCACCCAGCCCTTCCTCCTCTCCACAGGGACCCATTCATCCAGCCCTTCTTCTCCCTTTAGACTGCCCCACCTCCCACCTCCCTCTTTACCCTGCATTTCCTCAGTCCCACCTCTCTGCGTTCTTCCACTCTCCCTTTACCAGGCACCTCTTTTCTTGTGTTCAAGTCATTCCTATGCCGAAAGTAGCGGTACTGCAAGTGAAACTGGGAAGGCATGTTCAGTATGGATTATCGAATTATTCAAGATGAATGGTAGTCAAGGAAGATTTTGGAAACTCAGTGAAGTTAGAAAATGAAGAAGCCTGGAGCAAAGAGAGAGTGGCCAAGTTGCTGAGTGTGAATGAGAGAAGAAAGTTGAGGTATGGAAAATAAAAGGTATTTGCCACATGTCCCTACACAGGTCTGTTGTGTGTTCAGGTGAAGGAAAGGGGATGTGTTGTATCTAGGAACACGTACAATGTCATTAGGTAGTGGAGTGATGATAAGGTAAAGTCGCTTCGGTGGAATGAATAGCTGGAAGAAGCTTCTATCGGAATGTAAAATGCGATAGTGAATGGAAGGGAATGTATAGAATGTATTGATTTGAGGGTTGAGAGACGATTCGAGAGCCTGGAAGGTGTGGAAGCTGAGGCTGTTGCGCTAACAAAGCATTAAAAAAAACGTACCCACTGAACCTTTTAGGAGGAGTTTGGGTTCTCACAACTGTACAAGGAGATGATGTGCCGAGAGCAGGACCCGAACCCAGGCCCCCCAGTGCTGTAATGCAAGCACTTAACCTCTAGGCCACAGCAGTTAACTGGTATTTGGTGGAGCGGGGGGCCAGATGTTCTATCCTCATTGGCTGAAGTGAACATGTTTCCCAATGCAAATGGGTATGCTCATAGGGGCATGCAGAAGAAAGATATATACGCCCAAAATCTACTCTCAGAAGCACACCCACCAGTGGCTCAAGTGGTAAGTGCTTGGTCTTGGGATGCTGGAGACCTGAGTTCTCATCCAATGTCTGGTATCTCCTCAGCATTTTTTTTAAAAAAATGTTTTAATTGAAAATGTGTATGCATTACCCTGCTCGATCAGCCAACAGTTAATGCCCCTTCAATACCTGCATTCCTACTAACAGTTGTGCCTTTGTTTTCTGCACTCTTGCCTTGGGAATACCCATACAAAAGCTTGTCTCCCTGGCCCCAACTGTCTGGAGATACGAGGGGAAAAAGTGTAATCTACGGGTCATGGTTGATACGATATTTGCACTGGGACTCAAACAGGAAACCTTTTCGAGGCGCTGTGAGGTGACCACCGGCCCCTGCATAGCAAGCAAACCTGTATCAGCATCTCACCAGCATCTGTCTTTGTCGCCTGCAGGCTACACATAGGAGGCTGCAGTAGGTGCATTAACCCATTGAGCTGTCGACCCTCCTTCCTCTCAGAGCAGGAAACTGAATTTCCATGTTGCCTTCCTTTGGCACCTTAGATCTGTCTTTCACCCTAATTCAGAGGATGTTGTGCTTCACAGAGAGATGATAATCATTGTGAGGTGTGTGCCACTAATAGCTATGTAGTTCCGTTAAATCGTTGCCTTTGTCATTGGGGTGTATTGATATGCACAGGGCAGTCTTCTGTCCTCTGCTACTCTATGTTCTTTTATTGCTGCTTGTTCATGATTTTTAAATGTAACCACTGTGCTCTCAAAAGTGAAAGATTTGAAAGACTCTTGCTGTAGCGAGCCTTTCCCACTCTTTGCCCTGGGGGTGAGAGCAGAGGCAGGGTAGGGCCTGAGGGGAAAAGGCCCACCCAAAATCTGTAAATGCCCACTCAGCAGCGGGGGGTGTAAAGAGGGTCCTAATGTGGGGAAAAGGGGCATTGAGGAGGGAAAGAGGGTGGAATGGACTCCACAATGGGCTGACATTTTTTTTCCTTCCAGTGCTACCTCCCTCTTTAGCCTGCCCCACCTTTGTTTACCCTGCACATACTCTCCTCCATAGTCCAGCCTCTCTGTTTTCTTCCACCCCCCACCAGGGAACCCATGCCATGCCCTTCTAGACCTACCCCCACTCACCCAGCCCTTCCTCCTCTCCACAGGGACCCATTCATCCAGCCCTTTTTCTCCCTTTAGACTGCCCCACCTCCCACCTCCCTCTTTACCCTGCATTTCCTCAGTCCCACCTCTCTGCGTTCTTCCACTCTCCCTTTACCAGGCACCTCTTTTCTTGTGTTCAAGTCATTCCTATGCCGAAAGTAGCGGTACTGCAAGTGAAACTGGGAAGGCATGTTCAGTATGGATTATCTAATTATTCAAGATGAATGGTAGTCAAGGAAGATTTTGGAAACTCAGTGAAGTTAGAAAATGAAGAAGCCTGGAGCAAAGAGAGAGTGGCCAAGTTGCTGAGTGTGAATGAGAGAAGAAAGTTGAGGTATGGAAAATAAAAGGTATTTGCCAGATGTCCCTACACAGGTCTGTTGTGTGTTCAGGTGAAGGAAAGGGGATGTGTTGTATCTAGGAACACGTACAATGTCATTAGGTAGTGGAGTGATGATAAGGTAAAGTCGCTTCGGTGGAATGAATAGCTGGAAGAAGCTTCTATCGGAATGTAAAATGCGATAGTGAATGGAAGGGAATGTATAGAATGTATTGATTTGAGGGTTGAGAGACGATTCGAGAGCCTGGAAGGTGTGGAAGCTGAGGCTGTTGCGCTAACAAAGCATTAAAAAAAACGTACCCACTGAACCTTTTAGGAGGAGTTTGGGTTCTCACAACTGTACAAGGAGATGATGTGCCGAGAGCAGGACCCGAACCCAGGCCCCCCAGTGCTGTAATGCAAGCACTTAACCTCTAGGCCACTGCAGTTAGCTGTTATTTGGTGGAGCGGGGGGGGGGGCAGATGTTCTATCCTCGTTGGCTGAAGTGAACATGTTTCCCAATGCAAATGGTATGCTCATAGGGGCATGCAGAAGAAAGATATATACGCCCAAAATCTACTCTCAGAAGCACACCCACCAGTGGCTCAAGTGGTAAGTGCTTGGTCTTGGGATGCTGGAGACCTGAGTTCTCATCCAATGTCTGGTATCTCCTCAGCATTTTTTTTAAAAAAATGTTTTAATTGAAAATGTGTATGCATTACCCTGCTCGATCAGCCAACAGTTAATGCCCCTTCAATACCTGCATTCCTACTAACAGTTGTGCCTTTGTTTTCTGCACTCTTGCCTTGGGAATACCCATACAAAAGCTTGTCTCCCTGGCCCCAACTGTCTGGAGATACGAGGGGAAAAAGTGTAATCTACGGGTCATGGTTGATACGATATTTGCACTGGGACTCAAACAGGAAACCTTTTCGAGGCGCTGTGAGGTGACCACCGGCCCCTGCATAGCAAGCAAACCTGTATCAGCATCTCACCAGCATCTGACTTTGTCGCCTGCAGGCTACACATAGGAGGCTGCAGTAGGTGCATTAACCCATTGAGCTGTCGACCCTCCTTCCTCTCAGAGCAGGAAACTGAATTTCCATGTTGCCTTCCTTTGGCACCTTAGATCTGTCTTTCACCCTAATTCAGAGGATGTTGTGCTTCACAGAGAGATGATAATCATTGTGAGGTGTGTGCCACTAATAGCTATGTAGTTCCGTTAAATCGTTGCCTTTGTCATTGGGGTGTATTGATATGCACAGGGCAGTCTTCTGTCCTCTGCTACTCTATGTTCTTTTATTGCTGCTTGTTCATGATTTTTAAATGTAACCACTGTGCTCTCAAAAGTGAAAGATTTGAAAGACTCTTGCTGTAGCGAGCCTTTCCCACTCTTTGCCCTGGGGGTGAGAGCAGAGGCAGGGTAGGGCCTGAGGGGAAAAGGCCCACCCAAAATCTGTAAATGCCCACTCAGCAGCGGGGGGTGTAAAGAGGGTCCTAATGTGGGGAAAAGGGGCATTGAGGAGGGAAAGAGGGTGGAATGGACTCCACAATGGGCTGACATTTTTTTTCCTTCCAGTGCTACCTCCCTCTTTAGCCTGCCCCACCTTTGTTTACCCTGCACATACTCTCCTCCATAGTCCAGCCTCTCTGTTTTCTTCCACCCCCCACCAGGGAACCCATGCCATGCCCTTCTAGACCTACCCCCACTCACCCAGCCCTTCCTCCTCTCCACAGGGACCCATTCATCCAGCCCTTCTTCTCCCTTTAGACTGCCCCACCTCCCACCTCCCTCTTTACCCTGCATTTCCTCAGTCCCACCTCTCTGCGTTCTTCCACTCTCCCTTTACCAGGCACCTCTTTTCTTGTGTTCAAGTCATTCCTATGCCGAAAGTAGCGGTACTGCAAGTGAAACTGGGAAGGCATGTTCAGTATGGATTATCTAATTATTCAAGATGAATGGTAGTCAAGGAAGATTTTGGAAACTCAGTGAAGTTAGAAAATGAAGAAGCCTGGAGCAAAGAGAGAGTGGCCAAGTTGCTGAGTGTGAATGAGAGAAGAAAGTTGAGGTATGGAAAATAAAAGGTATTTGCCACATGTCCCTACACAGGTCTGTTGTGTGTTCAGGTGAAGGAAAGGGGATGTGTTGTATCTAGGAACACGTACAATGTCATTAGGTAGTGGAGTGATGATAAGGTAAAGTCGCTTCGGTGGAATGAATAGCTGGAAGAAGCTTCTATCGGAATGTAAAATGCGATAGTGAGTGGAAGGGAATGTATAGAATGTATTGATTTGAGGGTTGAGAGACGATTCGAGAGCCTGGAAGGTGTGGAAGCTGAGGCTGTTGCGCTAACAAAGCATTAAAAAAAACGTACCCACTGAACCTTTTAGGAGGAGTGTGGGTTCTCACAACTGTACAAGGAGATGATGTGCCGAGAGCAGGACCCGAACCCAGGCCCCCCAGTGCTTTAATGCAAGCACTTAACCTCTAGGCCACTGCAGTTAGCTGGTATTTGGTGGAGCGGGGGGGGGGCAGATGTTCTATCCTCGTTGGCTGAAGTGAACATGTTTCCCAATGCAAATGGGTATGCTCATAGGGGCATGCAGAAGAAAGATATATACGCCCAAAATCTACTCTCAGAAGCACACCCACCAGTGGCTCAAGTGGTAAGTGCTTGGTCTTGGGATGCTGGAGACCTGAGTTCTAATCCAATGTCTGGTATCTCGTCAGCATTTTTTTAAAAAAAATGTTTTAATTGAAAATGTGTATGTATTACCCTGCTCGATCAGCCAACAGTTAATGCCCCTTCAATACCTGCATTCCTACTAACAGTTGTGCCTTTCTTTTCTGCACTCTTGCCTTGGGAACACCCATACAAAAGCTTGTCTCCCTGGCCCCAACTGTCTGGAGATACGAGGGGAAAAAGTGTAATCTACGGGTCATGGTTGATACGATATTTGCACTGGGACTCAAACAGGAAACCTTTTCGAGGCGCTGTGAGGTGACCACCGGCCCCTGCATAGCAAGCAAACCTGTATCAGCATCTCACCAGCATCTGACTTTGTCGCCTGCAGGCTACACATAGGAGGCTGCAGTAGGTGCATTAACCCATTGAGCTGTCGACCCTCCTTCCTCTCAGAGCAGGAAACTGAATTTCCATGTTGCCTTCCTTTGGCACCTTAGATCTGTCTTTCACCCTAATTCAGAGGATGTTGTGCTTCACAGAGAGATGATAATCATTGTGAGGTGTGTGCCACTAATAGCTATGTAGTTCCGTTAAATCGTTGCCTTTGTCATTGGGGTGTATTGATATGCACAGGGCAGTCTTCTGTCCTCTGCTACTCTATGTTCTTTTATTGCTGTTTGTTCATGATTTTTAAATGTAACCACTGTGCTCTCAAAAGTGAAAGATTTGAAAGACTCTTGCTGTAGCGAGCCTTTCCCACTCTTTGCCCTGGGGGTGAGAGCAGAGGCAGGGTAGGGCCTGAGGGGAAAAGGCCCACCCAAAATCTGTAAATGCCCACTCAGCAGCGCTGGGTGGGCATTTACAGATACTTTTGTCAATGCAGTGAGCCCAACTACATTAGCTTCGGCCCCATTTGCTAGACAATCCTGGCTACGCCTCTGGTGCCTCCCACCTCAACAACCCAATTGCCCCTTCAGCCCTTCTTACTCATCTCACAGCACCTCCCATAAGTGAGGAATGCATCTTTTGTTGGTAGATTTCCCTCATGAGGCTTAGCTAGGCCTGCATTCCTTTTCAAAGGGCCGTAGAAGAGAGCAAAAAAGGAAAAGGCATAATAGAGCGGGAAGTAGGTGGAAGACGAGGGGGCAGGGGGGTTGGCAGTAAAAGAAACAGGGCCTGGCCTGGCAGAGAGTTAGAAGTTAGGGAACACAACAATGAGCGAGGGACAAGGAAAGATGTCTCAGGCATGCAGCTCTCTGAGTCTTCCCCACTGTGCCTGCAGAAAGACACTCCCTTTTCCCAGCTACTCCCGGATGGATACTTTTGCCTGGAGAGACCAGAACTAATGTCACTCAGGCAGAGGCTAAACAGAGGGCAGCTGAGCAGGCACACCCCTTCATTTTACTATGCTCCTGGGGTGGCTTCTGGGAGGAAAAAGGCATCAGTATTCCACCAAGATCATCTTCACCTAGGCCACCGTCACTAAGGTTTGCAAAGCAGGCTGTGACACTTTCTGAGGCCCACGTGGGAGAGCACAGATCCTAACCCTAAGTTGTGTGGGTGGCTGTACCAGTGGGGCTGCATAGGACATAGGGCTGTGCCCGTAAGGGCTGTGGTCGCGTTTGGGAGCGTTAGGGACGCGTGGAGGACGCAGGGCGCAGACCTCTGTCCATTTCCCTCCAGGATTAGGCCCTTATTGTCAGTGGTGGAGCCAGACACTCCAAAATTGAGGAAGTTAAAGGCAGAAAGCAGCCCTCTCACTCCCAGGGCAAAGAGGGGGAAAGGCTTGTTACATCAAGAGTCTTTCAAATCTTTCACTTTTGAGAGCAGAGTGCTTACATTTAAGAATCATGACCAAGCAGCAATGAGAAAACATAGAGAAGCAGAGGACAGAAGACTGCCCTGCGCATATCAATACACCCCAATGACAAAGGCAAAGATTTAACTGACCTGCTTAGCTATTAGTGTCTCACACCGCACAATGATTATCATCTTTCCCTGAAGCAAAACATCCTCTGAATTAGGGTGAAAAACAGATCTAAGGTGCCAAAGGAAGGCAACATGGAAATTCAGTTTCCTGCTCTCAGAGGAAGGAGGGTCGACAGCCCAATGGGTTAATGCACCTACTGCAGTCTCCTATGTGTAGCCTGCAGGCGACAAAGTCAGATGCTGGTGAGATGCTGATACAGGTTTACTTGCTATGCAGGGGCCTGTGGTCACCTCGCAGCGCCTCGAGAAGGTGTCCTGTTTGAGTCCCAGTGCTAATATCGTATCAACCGTGACCCGTAGATTGCACTTTTTCCCCTCGTTTTTTTCAGTCAGTTGGGGCCAGAGAGACAAGCTTTTGTATGGGTGTTACCAAGGCCATTGTGCAGAAAGAAAAGGAACAACTGTTAGTGGCAAAGCAGGTATTGAAGGGGAGCTAGCTGTTGGCTGATCGCGCAGGGCAATGCATCCCCATTTTTCAATAAAAACAAATCTTTTTTTAAACATCCCCAAGGAGATAACAAACATTGGATTAGAACTCAGGTTTCAAGCATTCCAAGACCAAGCACTTACCACTTGAGCCACTAGTGGCTGTGCTTCTGAGAGAAGCTTTCGGGCGTATATATCTTTCTTCTGCATGCCCCTGTGAACATACCCATTTGCATTGTGAAACATGTTCATTGAAGCCAACGAGGATAGAACATCTGGCCCCCCGCTCCGCCAAAGTCCAGCTAACTGCAGTAGCCTAGAGGTTAAGTGCTTGGGTTACAGCGCTGGGGGCCTGGGTTCGAGTCCTTTTTTCGCCACATAATCTCCTTGTATAGTTGTGGGAACCCTAACTCCTTCTAAAAGGTTCAGTGGGTATGAAAAGAGGTACCTGGTAAAGAGAGGGTGGAAGACAACAGAGAGGTGGGACTGTGGAGGCGAGGAAGTGCAGGGTAAATAAAGGAGGAGGCGAGGCAGGCTAAAGAGGGAGGTAGGGCCAGATGAATGGGTCCCTGGGGCGAAGAGTAGGTGTTCGGTCAAGATTGGCCTGGGGATGTAGGAGTAAGGAGGCCTGGGGGCAGACAGGGAGTAAGTTGGTGTTTCTGGGGGAGGAGGACCCTGAATTGTGGGGGGGGGGGGTGTAAAAAGGGTCCTAATGTGGGGAAAAGGGGCATTGAGGAGGGAAAGAGGGTGGAATGGACTCCACAATGGGCTGACATTTTTTTTCCTTCCAGTGCTACCTCCCTCTTTAGCCTGCCCCACCTTTGTTTACCCTGCACATACTCTCCTCCATAGTCCCGCCTCTCTGTTTTCTTCCACCCCCCACCAGGGAACCCATGCCATGCCCTTCTAGACCTACCCCCACTCACCCAGCCCTTCCTCCTCTCCACAGGGACCCATTCATCCAGCCCTTCTTCTCCCTTTAGACTGCCCCACCTCCCACCTCCCTCTTTACCCTGCATTTCCTCAGTCCCACCTCTCTGCGTTCTTCCACTCTCCCTTTACCAGGCACCTCTTTTCTTGTGTTCAAGTCATTCCTATGCCGAAAGTAGCGGTACTGCAAGTGAAACTGGGAAGGCATGTTCAGTATGGATTATCGAATTATTCAAGATGAATGGTAGTCAAGGAAGATTTTGGAAACTCAGTGAAGTTAGAAAATGAAGAAGCCTGGAGCAAAGAGAGAGTGGCCAAGTTGCTGAGTGTGAATGAGAGAAGAAAGTTGAGGTATGGAAAATAAAAGGTATTTGCCACATGTCCCTACACAGGTCTGTTGTGTGTTCAGGTGAAGGAAAGGGGATGTGTTGTATCTAGGAACATGTACAATGTCATTAGGTAGTGGAGTGATGATAAGGTAAAGTCGCTTCGGTGGAATGAATAGCTGGAAGAAGCTTCTATCGGAATGTAAAATGCGATAGTGAATGGAAGGGAATGTATAGAATGTATTGATTTGAGGGTTGAGAGACGATTCGAGAGCCTGGAAGGTGTGGAAGCTGAGGCTGTTGCGCTAACAAAGCATTAAAAAAAACGTACCCACTGAACCTTTTAGGAGGAGTTTGGGTTCTCACAACTGTACAAGGAGATGATGTGCCGAGAGCAGGACCCGAACCCAGGCCCCCCAGTGCTGTAATGCAAGCACTTAACCTCAAGGCCACAGCAGTTAGCTGGTATTTGGTGGAGCGGGGGGCCAGATGTTCTATCCTCGTTGGCTGAAGTGAACATGTTTCCCAATGCAAATGGGTATGCTCATAGGGGCATGCAGAAGAAAGATATATACGCCCAAAATCTACTCTCAGACGCACACCCACCAGTGGCTCAAGTGGTAAGTGCTTGGTCTTGGGATGCTGGAGACCTGAGTTCTCATCCAATGTCTGGTATCTCCTCAGCATTTTTTAAAAAAAAATGTTTTAATTGAAAATGTGTATGCATTACCCTGCTCGATCAGCCAACAGTTAATGCCCCTTCAATACCTGCATTCCTACTAACAGTTGTGCCTTTGTTTTCTGCACTCTTGCCTTGGGAATACCCATACAAAAGCTTGTCTCCCTGGCCCCAACTGTCTGGAGATACGAGGGGAAAAAGTGTAATCTACGGGTCATGGTTGATACGATATTTGCACTGGGACTCAAACAGGAAACCTTTTCGAGGCGCTGTGAGGTGACCACCGGCCCCTGCATAGCAAGCAAACCTGTATCAGCATCTCACCAGCATCTGACTTTGTCGCCTGCAGGCTACACATAGGAGGCTGCAGTAGGTGCATTAACCCATTGAGCTGTCGACCCTCCTTCCTCTCAGAGCAGGAAACTGAATTTCCATGTTGCCTTCCTTTGGCACCTTAGATCTGTCTTTCACCCTAATTCAGAGGATGTTGTGCTTCACAGAGAGATGATAATCATTGTGAGGTGTGTGCCACTAATAGCTATGTAGTTCCGTTAAATCGTTGCCTTTGTCATTGGGGTGTATTGATATGCACAGGGCAGTCTTCTGTCCTCTGCTACTCTATGTTCTTTTATTGCTGCTTGTTCATGATTTTTAAATGTAACCACTGTGCTCTCAAAAGTGAAAGATTTGAAAGACTCTTGCTGTAGCGAGCCTTTCCCACTCTTTGCCCTGGGGGTGAGAGCAGAGGCAGGGTAGGGCCTGAGGGGAAAAGGCCCACCCAAAATCTGTAAATGCCCACTCAGCAGCGGGGGGTGTAAAAAGGGTCCTAATGTGGGGAAAAGGGGCATTGAGGAGGGAAAGAGGGTGGAATGGACTCCACAATGGGCTGACATTTTTTTTCCTTCCAGTGCTACCTCCCTCTTTAGCCTGCCCCACCTTTGTTTACCCTGCACATACTCTCCTCCATAGTCCAGCCTCTCTGTTTTCTTCCACCCCCCACCAGGGAACCCATGCCATGCCCTTCTAGACCTACCCCCACTCACCCAGCCCTTCCTCCTCTCCACAGGGACCCATTCATCCAGCCCTTCTTCTCCCTTTAGACTGCCCCACCTCCCACCTCCCTCTTTACCCTGCATTTCCTCAGTCCCACCTCTCTGTGTTCTTCCACTCTCCCTTTACCAGGCACCTCTTTTCTTGTGTTCAAGTCATTCCTATGCCGAAAGTAGCGGTACTGCAAGTGAAACTGGGAAGGCATGTTCAGTATGGATTATCTAATTATTCAAGATGAATGGTAGTCAAGGAAGATTTTGGAAACTCAGTGAAGTTAGAAAATGAAGAAGCCTGGAGCAAAGAGAGAGTGGCCAAGTTGCTGAGTGTGAATGAGAGAAGAAAGTTGAGGTATGGAAAATAAAAGGTATTTGCCACATGTCCCTACACAGGTCTGTTGTGTGTTCAGGTGAAGGAAAGGGGATGTGTTGTATCTAGGAACACGTACAATGTCATTAGGTAGTGGAGTGATGATAAGGTAAAGTCGCTTCGGTGGAATGAATAGCTGGAAGAAGCTTCTATCGGAATGTAAAATGCGATAGTGAGTGGAAGGGAATGTATAGAATGTATTGATTTGAGGGTTGAGAGACGATTCGAGAGCCTGGAAGGTGTGGAAGCTGAGGCTGTTGCGCTAACAAAGCATTAAAAAAAACGTACCCACTGAACCTTTTAGGAGGAGTTTGGGTTCTCACAACTGTACAAGGAGATGATGTGCCGAGAGCAGGACCCGAACCCAGGCCCCCCAGTGCTTTAATGCAAGCACTTAACCTCTAGGCCACTGCAGTTAGCTGGTATTTGGTGGAGCAGGGGGGGGGCAGATGTTCTATCCTCGTTGGCTGAAGTGAACATGTTTCCCAATGCAAATGGGTATGCTCATAGGGGCATGCAGAAGAAAGATATATACGCCCAAAATCTACTCTCAGAAGCACACCCACCAGTGGCTCAAGTGGTAAGTGCTTGGTCTTGGGATGCTGGAGACCTGAGTTCTAATCCAATGTCTGGTATCTAGTCAGCATTTTTTAAAAAAAAATGTTTTAATTGAAAATGTGTATGCATTACCCTGCTCGATCAGCCAACAGTTAATGCCCCTTCAATACCTGCATTCCTACTAACAGTTGTGCCTTTCTTTTCTGCACTCTTGCCTTGGGAACACCCATACAAAAGCTTGTCTCCCTGGCCCCAACTGTCTGGAGATACGAGGGGAAAAAGTGTAATCTACGGGTCATGGTTGATACGATATTTGCACTGGGACTCAAACAGGAAACCTTTTCGAGGCGCTGTGAGGTGACCACCGGCCCCTGCATAGCAAGCAAACCTGTATCAGCATCTCACCAGCATCTGACTTTGTCGCCTGCAGGCTACACATAGGAGGCTGCAGTAGGTGCATTAACCCATTGAGCTGTCGACCCTCCTTCCTCTCAGAGCAGGAAACTGAATTTCCATGTTGCCTTCCTTTGGCACCTTAGATCTGTCTTTCACCCTAATTCAGAGGATGTTGTGCTTCACAGAGAGATGATAATCATTGTGAGGTGTGTGCCACTAATAGCTATGTAGTTCCGTTAAATCGTTGCCTTTGTCATTGGGGTGTATTGATGTGCACAGGGCAGTCTTCTGTCCTCTGCTACTCTATGTTCTTTTATTGCTGTTTGTTCATGATTTTTAAATGTAACCACTGTGCTCTCAAAAGTGAAAGATTTGAAAGACTCTTGCTGTAGCGAGCCTTTCCCACTCTTTGCCCTGGGGGTGAGAGCAGAGGCAGGGTAGGGCCTGAGGGGAAAAGGCCCACCCAAAATCTGTAAATGCCCACTCAGCAGCGCTGGGTGGGCATTTACAGATACTTTTGTCAATGCAGTGAGCCCAACTACATTAGCTTCGGGCCCCATTTGCTAGACAATCCTGGCTACGCCTCTGGTGCCTCCCACCTCAACAACCCAATTGCCCCTTCAGCCCTTCTTACTCATCTCACAGCACCTCCCATAAGTGAGGAATGCATCTTTTGTTGGTAGATTTCCCTCACGAGGCTTAGCTAGGCCTGCATTCCTTTTCAAAGGGCCGTAGAAGAGAGCAAAAAAGGAAAAGGCATAATAGAGCGGGAAGTAGGTGGAAGACGAGGGGGCAGGGGGGTTGGCAGTAAAAGAAACAGGGCCTGGCCTGGCAGAGAGTTAGAAGTTAGGGAACACAACAATGAGCGAGGGACAAGGAAAGATGTCTCAGGCATGCAGCTCTCTGAGTCTTCCCCACTGTGCCTGCAGAAAGACACTCCCTTTTCCCAGCTACTCCCGGATGGATACTTTTGCCTGGAGAGACCAGAACTAATGTCACTCAGGCAGAGGCTAAACAGAGGGCAGCTGAGCAGGCACACCCCTTCATTTTACTATGCTCCTGGGGTGGCTTCTGGGAGGAAAAAGGCATCAGTATTCCACCAAGATCATCTTCACCTAGGCCACCGTCACTAAGGTTTGCAAAGCAGGCTGTGACACTTTCTGAGGCCCACGTGGGAGAGCACAGATCCTAACCCTAAGTTGTGTGGGTGGCTGTACCAGTGGGGCTGCATAGGACATAGGGCTGTGCCCGTAAGGGCTGTGGTCGCGTTTGGGAGCGTTAGGGACGCGTGGAGGACGCAGGGCGCAGACCTCTGTCCATTTCCCTCCAGGATTAGGCCCTTATTGTCAGTGGTGGAGCCAGACACTCCAAAATTGAGGAAGTTAAAGGCAGAAAGCAGCCCTCTCACTCCCAGGGCAAAGAGGGGGAAAGGCTTGTTACATCAAGAGTCTTTCAAATCTTTCACTTTTGAGAGCAGAGTGCTTACATTTAAGAATCATGACCAAGCAGCAATGAGAAAACATAGAGAAGCAGAGGACAGAAGACTGCCCTGCGCATATCAATACACCCCAATGACAAAGGCAAAGATTTAACTGACCTGCTTAGCTATTAGTGTCTCACACCGCACAATGATTATCATCTTTCCCTGAAGCAAAACATCCTCTGAATTAGGGTGAAAAACAGATCTAAGGTGCCAAAGGAAGGCAACATGGAAATTCAGTTTCCTGCTCTCAGAGGAAGGAGGGTCGACAGCCCAATGGGTTAATGCACCTACTGCAGTCTCCTATGTGTAGCCTGCAGGCGACAAAGTCAGATGCTGGTGAGATGCTGATACAGGTTTACTTGCTATGCAGGGGCCTGTGGTCACCTCGCAGCGCCTCGAGAAGGTGTCCTGTTTGAGTCCCAGTGCTAATATCGTATCAACCGTGACCCGTAGATTGCACTTTTTCCCCTCGTTTTTTTCAGTCAGTTGGGGCCAGAGAGACAAGCTTTTGTATGGGTGTTACCAAGGCCATTGTGCAGAAAGAAAAGGAACAACTGTTAGTGGCAAAGCAGGTATTGAAGGGGAGCTAGCTGTTGGCTGATCGCGCAGGGCAATGCATCCCCATTTTTCAATAAAAACAAATCTTTTTTTAAACATCCCCAAGGAGATAACAAACATTGGATTAGAACTCAGGTTTCAAGCATTCCAAGACCAAGCACTTACCACTTGAGCCACTAGTGGCTGTGCTTCTGAGAGAAGCTTTCGGGCGTATATATCTTTCTTCTGCATGCCCCTGTGAACATACCCATTTGCATTGTGAAACATGTTCATTGAAGCCAACGAGGATAGAACATCTGGCCCCCCGCTCCGCCAAAGTCCAGCTAACTGCAGTAGCCTAGAGGTTAAGTGCTTGGGTTACAGCGCTGGGGGCCTGGGTTTGAGTCCTTTTTTCGCCACATAATCTCCTTGTATAGTTGTGGGAACCCTAACTCCTTCTAAAAGGTTCAGTGGGTATGAAAAGAGGTACCTGGTAAAGAGAGGGTGGAAGACAACAGAGAGGTGGGACTGTGGAGGCGAGGAAGTGCAGGGTAAATAAAGGAGGAGGCGAGGCAGGCTAAAGAGGGAGGTAGGGCCAGATGAATGGGTCCCTGGGGCGAAGAGTAGGTGTTCGGTCAAGATTGGCCTGGGGATGTAGGAGTAAGGAGGCCTGGGGGCAGACAGGGAGTAAGTTGGTGTTTCTGGGGGAGGAGGACCCTGAATTGTGGGGGGGGGGTGTAAAAAGGGTCCTAATGTGGGGAAAAGGGGCATTGAGGAGGGAAAGAGGGTGGAATGGACTCCACAATGGGCTGACATTTTTTTTCCTTCCAGTGCTACCTCCCTCTTTAGCCTGCCCCACCTTTGTTTACCCTGCACATACTCTCCTCCATAGTCCCGCCTCTCTGTTTTCTTCCACCCCCCACCAGGGAACCCATGCCATGCCCTTCTAGACCTACCCCCACTCACCCAGCCCTTCCTCCTCTCCACAGGGACCCATTCCTCCAGCCCTTCTTCTCCCTTTAGACTGCCCCACCTCCCACCTCCCTCTTTACCCTGCATTTCCTCAGTCCCACCTCTCTGCGTTCTTCCACTCTCCCTTTACCAGGCACCTCTTTTCTTGTGTTCAAGTCATTCCTATGCCGAAAGTAGCGGTACTGCAAGTGAAACTGGGAAGGCATGTTCAGTATGGATTATCGAATTATTCAAGATGAATGGTAGTCAAGGAAGATTTTGGAAACTCAGTGAAGTTAGAAAATGAAGAAGCCTGGAGCAAAGAGAGAGTGGCCAAGTTGCTGAGTGTGAATGAGAGAAGAAAGTTGAGGTATGGAAAATAAAAGGTATTTGCCACATGTCCCTACACAGGTCTGTTGTGTGTTCAGGTGAAGGAAAGGGGATGTGTTGTATCTAGGAACACGTACAATGTCATTAGGTAGTGGAGTGATGATAAGGTAAAGTCGCTTCGGTGGAATGAATAGCTGGAAGAAGCTTCTATCGGAATGTAAAATGCGATAGTGAATGGAAGGGAATGTATAGAATGTATTGATTTGAGGGTTGAGAGACGATTCGAGAGCCTGGAAGGTGTGGAAGCTGAGGCTGTTGCGCTAACAAAGCATTAAAAAAAACGTACCCACTGAACCTTTTAGGAGGAGTTTGGGTTCTCACAACTGTACAAGGAGATGATGTGCCGAGAGCAGGACCCGAACCCAGGCCCCCCAGTGCTGTAATGCAAGCACTTAACCTCTAGGCCACAGCAGTTAGCTGGTATTTGGTGGAGCGGGGGGCCAGATGTTCTATCCTCGTTGGCTGAAGTGAACATGTTTCCCAATGCAAATGGGTATGCTCATAGGGGCATGCAGAAGAAAGATATATACGCCCAAAATCTACTCTCAGAAGCACACCCACCAGTGGCTCAAGTGGTAAGTGCTTGGTCTTGGGATGCTGGAGACCTGAGTTCTCATCCAATGTCTGGTATCTCCTCAGCATTTTTTTAAAAAAAATGTTTTAATTGAAAATGTGTATGCATTACCCTGCTCGATCAGCCAACAGTTAATGCCCCTTCAATACCTGCATTCCTACTAACAGTTGTGCCTTTGTTTTCTGCACTCTTGCCTTGGGAATACCCATACAAAAGCTTGTCTCCCTGGCCCCAACTGTCTGGAGATACGAGGGGAAAAAGTGTAATCTACGGGTCATGGTTGATACGATATTTGCACTGGGACTCAAACAGGAAACCTTTTCGAGGCGCTGTGAGGTGACCACCGGCCCCTGCATAGCAAGCAAACCTGTATCAGCATCTCACCAGCATCTGACTTTGTCGCCTGCAGGCTACACATAGGAGGCTGCAGTAGGTGCATTAACCCATTGAGCTGTCGACCCTCCTTCCTCTCAGAGCAGGAAACTGAATTTCCATGTTGCCTTCCTTTGGCACCTTAGATCTGTCTTTCACCCTAATTCAGAGGATGTTGTGCTTCACAGAGAGATGATAATCATTGTGAGGTGTGTGCCACTAATAGCTATGTAGTTCCGTTAAATCGTTGCCTTTGTCATTGGGGTGTATTGATATGCACAGGGCAGTCTTCTGTCCTCTGCTACTCTATGTTCTTTTATTGCTGCTTGTTCATGATTTTTAAATGTAACCACTGTGCTCTCAAAAGTGAAAGATTTGAAAGACTCTTGCTGTAGCGAGCCTTTCCCACTCTTTGCCCTGGGGGTGAGAGCAGAGGCAGGGTAGGGCCTGAGGTGAAAAGGCCCACCCAAAATCTGTAAATGCCCACTCAGCAGCGGGGGGTGTAAAAAGGGTCCTAATGTGGGGAAAAGGGGCATTGAGGAGGGAAAGAGGGTGGAATGGACTCCACAATGGGCTGACATTTTTTTTCCTTCCAGTGCTACCTCCCTCTTTAGCCTGCCCCACCTTTGTTTACCCTGCACATACTCTCCTCCATAGTCCAGCCTCTCTGTTTTCTTCCACCCCCCACCAGGAAACCCATGCCATGCCCTTCTAGACCTACCCCCACTCACCCAGCCCTTCCTCCTCTCCACAGGGACCCATTCATCCAGCCCTTCTTCTCCCTTTAGACTGCCCCACCTCCCACCTCCCTCTTTACCCTGCATTTCCTCAGTCCCACCTCTCTGCGTTCTTCCACTCTCCCTTTACCAGGCACCTCTTTTCTTGTGTTCAAGTCATTCCTATGCCGAAAGTAGCGGTACTGCAAGTGAAACTGGGAAGGCATGTTCAGTATGGATTATCTAATTATTCAAGATGAATGGTAGTCAAGGAAGATTTTGGAAACTCAGTGAAGTTAGAAAATGAAGAAGCCTGGAGCAAAGAGAGAGTGGCCAAGTTGCTGAGTGTGAATGAGAGAAGAAAGTTGAGGTATGGAAAATAAAAGGTATTTGCCACATGTCCCTACACAGGTCTGTTGTGTGTTCAGGTGAAGGAAAGGGGATGTGTTGTATCTAGGAACACGTACAATGTCATTAGGTAGTGGAGTGATGATAAGGTAAAGTCGCTTCGGTGGAATGAATAGCTGGAAGAAGCTTCTATCGGAATGTAAAATGCGATAGTGAGTGGAAGGGAATGTATAGAATGTATTGATTTGAGGGTTGAGAGACGATTCGAGAGCCTGGAAGGTGTGGAAGCTGAGGCTGTTGCGCTAACAAAGCATTAAAAAAAACGTACCCACTGAACCTTTTAGGAGGAGTTTGGGTTCTCACAACTGTACAAGGAGATGATGTGCCGAGAGCAGGACCCGAACCCAGGCCCCCCAGTGCTTTAATGCAAGCACTTAACCTCTAGGCCACTGCAGTTAGCTGGTATTTGATGGAGCGGGGGGGCCAGATGTTCTATCCTCGTTGGCTGAAGTGAACATGTTTCCCAATGCAAATGGGTATGCTCATAGGGGCATGCAGAAGAAAGATATATACGCCCAAAATCTACTCTCAGAAGCACACCCACCAGTGGCTCAAGTGGTAAGTGCTTGGTCTTGGGATGCTGGAGACCTGAGTTCTAATCCAATGTCTGGTATCTAGTCAGCATTTTTTAAAAAAAAATGTTTTAATTGAAAATGTGTATGCATTACCCTGCTCGATCAGCCAACAGTTAATGCCCCTTCAATACCTGCATTCCTACTAACAGTTGTGCCTTTCTTTTCTGCACTCTTGCCTTGGGAACACCCATACAAAAGCTTGTCTCCCTGGCCCCAACTGTCTGGAGATACGAGGGGAAAAAGTGTAATCTACGGGTCATGGTTGATACGATATTTGCACTGGGACTCAAACAGGAAACCTTTTCGAGGCGCTGTGAGGTGACCACCGGCCCCTGCATAGCAAGCAAACCTGTATCAGCATCTCACCAGCATCTGACTTTGTCGCCTGCAGGCTACACATAGGAGGCTGCAGTAGGTGCATTAACCCATTGAGCTGTCGACCCTCCTTCCTCTCAGAGCAGGAAACTGAATTTCCATGTTGCCTTCCTTTGGCACCTTAGATCTGTCTTTCACCCTAATTCAGAGGATGTTGTGCTTCACAGAGAGATGATAATCATTGTGAGGTGTGTGCCACTAATAGCTATGTAGTTCCGTTAAATCGTTGCCTTTGTCATTGGGGTGTATTGATATGCACAGGGCAGTCTTCTGTCCTCTGCTACTCTATGTTCTTTTATTGCTGTTTGTTCATGATTTTTAAATGTAACCACTGTGCTCTCAAAAGTGAAAGATTTGAAAGACTCTTGCTGTAGCGAGCCTTTCCCACTCTTTGCCCTGGGGGTGAGAGCAGAGGCAGGGTAGGGCCTGAGGGGAAAAGGCCCACCCAAAATCTGTAAATGCCCACTCAGCAGCGCTGGGTGGGCATTTACAGATACTTTTGTCAATGCAGTGAGCCCAACTACATTAGCTTCGGGCCCCATTTGCTAGACAATCCTGGCTACGCCTCTGGTGCCTCCCACCTCAACAACCCAATTGCCCCTTCAGCCCTTCTTACTCATCTCACAGCACCTCCCATAAGTGAGGAATGCATCTTTTGTTGGTAGATTTCCCTCACGAGGCTTAGCTAGGCCTGCATTCCTTTTCAAAGGGCCGTAGAAGAGAGCAAAAAAGGAAAAGGCATAATAGAGCGGGAAGTAGGTGGAAGACGAGGGGGCAGGGGGGTTGGCAGTAAAAGAAACAGGGCCTGGCCTGGCAGAGAGTTAGAAGTTAGGGAACACAACAATGAGCGAGGGACAAGGAAAGATGTCTCAGGCATGCAGCTCTCTGAGTCTTCCCCACTGTGCCTGCAGAAAGACACTCCCTTTTCCCAGCTACTCCCGGATGGATACTTTTGCCTGGAGAGACCAGAACTAATGTCACTCAGGCAGAGGCTAAACAGAGGGCAGCTGAGCAGGCACACCCCTTCATTTTACTATGCTCCTGGGGTGGCTTCTGGGAGGAAAAAGGCATCAGTATTCCACCAAGATCATCTTCACCTAGGCCACCGTCACTAAGGTTTGCAAAGCAGGCTGTGACACTTTCTGAGGCCCACGTGGGAGAGCACAGATCCTAACCCTAAGTTGTGTGGGTGGCTGTACCAGTGGGGCTGCATAGGACATAGGGCTGTGCCCGTAAGGGCTGTGGTCGCGTTTGGGAGCGTTAGGGACGCGTGGAGGACGCAGGGCGCAGACCTCTGTCCATTTCCCTCCAGGATTAGGCCCTTATTGTCAGTGGTGGAGCCAGACACTCCACAATTGAGGAAGTTAAAGGCAGAAAGCAGCCCTCTCACTCCCAGGGCAAAGAGGGGGAAAGGCTTGTTACATCAAGAGTCTTTCAAATCTTTCACTTTTGAGAGCAGAGTGCTTACATTTAAGAATCATGACCAAGCAGCAATGAGAAAACATAGAGAAGCAGAGGACAGAAGACTGCCCTGCGCATATCAATACACCCCAATGACAAAGGCAAAGATTTAACTGACCTGCTTAGCTATTAGTGTCTCACACCGCACAATGATTATCATCTTTCCCTGAAGCAAAACATCCTCTGAATTAGGGTGAAAAACAGATCTAAGGTGCCAAAGGAAGGCAACATGGAAATTCAGTTTCCTGCTCTCAGAGGAAGGAGGGTCGACAGCCCAATGGGTTAATGCACCTACTGCAGTCTCCTATGTGTAGCCTGCAGGCGACAAAGTCAGATGCTGGTGAGATGCTGATACAGGTTTACTTGCTATGCAGGGGCCTGTGGTCACCTCGCAGCGCCTCGAGAAGGTGTCCTGTTTGAGTCCCAGTGCTAATATCGTATCAACCGTGACCCGTAGATTGCACTTTTTCCCCTCGTTTTTTTCAGTCAGTTGGGGCCAGAGAGACAAGCTTTTGTATGGGTGTTACCAAGGCCATTGTGCAGAAAGAAAAGGAACAACTGTTAGTGGCAAAGCAGGTATTGAAGGGGAGCTAGCTGTTGGCTGATCGCGCAGGGCAATGCATCCCCATTTTTCAATAAAAACAAATCTTTTTTTAAACATCCCCAAGGAGATAACAAACATTGGATTAGAACTCAGGTTTCAAGCATTCCAAGACCAAGCACTTACCACTTGAGCCACTAGTGGCTGTGCTTCTGAGAGAAGCTTTCGGGCGTATATATCTTTCTTCTGCATGCCCCTGTGAACATACCCATTTGCATTGTGAAACATGTTCATTGAAGCCAACGAGGATAGAACATCTGGCCCCCCGCTCCGCCAAAGTCCAGCTAACTGCAGTAGCCTAGAGGTTAAGTGCTTGGGTTACAGCGCTGGGGGCCTGGGTTCGAGTCCTTTTTTCGCCACATAATCTCCTTGTATAGTTGTGGGAACCCTAACTCCTTCTAAAAGGTTCAGTGGGTATGAAAAGAGGTACCTGGTAAAGAGAGGGTGGAAGACAACAGAGAGGTGGGACTGTGGAGGCGAGGAAGTGCAGGGTAAATAAAGGAGGAGGCGAGGCAGGCTAAAGAGGGAGGTAGGGCCAGATGAATGGGTCCCTGGGGCGAAGAGTAGGTGTTCGGTCAAGATTGGCCTGGGGATGTAGGAGTAAGGAGGCCTGGGGGCAGACAGGGAGTAAGTTGGTGTTTCTGGGGGAGGAGGACCCTGAATTGTGGGGGGGGGGTGTAAAAAGGGTCCTAATGTGGGGAAAAGGGGCATTGAGGAGGGAAAGAGGGTGGAATGGACTCCACAATGGGCTGACATTTTTTTTCCTTCCAGTGCTACCTCCCTCTTTAGCCTGCCCCACCTTTGTTTACCCTGCACATACTCTCCTCCATAGTCCCGCCTCTCTGTTTTCTTCCACCCCCCACCAGGGAACCCATGCCATGCCCTTCTAGACCTACCCCCACTCACCCAGCCCTTCCTCCTCTCCACAGGGACCCATTCATCCAGCCCTTCTTCTCCCTTTAGACTGCCCCACCTCCCACCTCCCTCTTTACCCTGCATTTCCTCAGTCCCACCTCTCTGCGTTCTTCCACTCTCCCTTTACCAGGCACCTCTTTTCTTGTGTTCAAGTCATTCCTATGCCGAAAGTAGCGGTACTGCAAGTGAAACTGGGTTATCGAATTATTCAAGATGAATGGTAGTCAAGGAAGATTTTGGAAACTCAGTGAAGTTAGAAAATGAAGAAGCCTGGAGCAAAGAGAGAGTGGCCAAGTTGCTGAGTGTGAATGAGAGAAGAAAGTTGAGGTATGGAAAATAAAAGGTATTTGCCACATGTCCCTACACAGGTCTGTTGTGTGTTCAGGTGAAGGAAAGGGGATGTGTTGTATCTAGGAACACGTACAATGTCATTAGGTAGTGGAGTGATGATAAGGTAAAGTCGCTTCGGTGGAATGAATAGCTGGAAGAAGCTTCTATCGGAATGTAAAATGCGATAGTGAATGGAAGGGAATGTATAGAATGTATTGATTTGAGGGTTGAGAGACGATTCGAGAGCCTGGAAGGTGTGGAAGCTGAGGCTGTTGCGCTAACAAAGCATTAAAAAAAACGTACCCACTGAACCTTTTAGGAGGAGTTTGGGTTCTCACAACTGTACAAGGAGATGATGTGCCGAGAGCAGGACCCGAACCCAGGCCCCCCAGTGCTGTAATGCAAGCACTTAACCTCTAGGCCACAGCAGTTAGCTGGTATTTGGTGGAGCGGGGGGCCAGATGTTCTATCCTCGTTGGCTGAAGTGAACATGTTTCCCAATGCAAATGGGTATGCTCATAGGGGCATGCAGAAGAAAGATATATACGCCCAAAATCTACTCTCAGAAGCACACCCACCAGTGGCTCAAGTGGTAAGTGCTTGGTCTTGGGATGCTGGAGACCTGAGTTCTCATCCAATGTCTGGTATCTCCTCAGCATTATTTTTAAAAAAATGTTTTAATTGAAAATGTGTATGCATTACCCTGCTCGATCAGCCAACAGTTAATGCCCCTTCAATACCTGCATTCCTACTAACAGTTGTGCCTTTGTTTTCTGCACTCTTGCCTTGGGAACACCCATACAAAAGCTTGTCTCCCTGGCCCCAACTGTCTGGAGATACGAGGGGAAAAAGTGTAAACTACGGGTCATGGTTGATACGATATTTGCACTGGGACTCAAACAGGAAACCTTTTCGAGGCGCTGTGAGGTGACCACCGGCCCCTGCATAGCAAGCAAACCTGTATCAGCATCTCACCAGCATCTGACTTTGTCGCCTGCAGGCTACACATAGGAGGCTGCAGTAGGTGCATTAACCCATTGAGCTGTCGACCCTCCTTCCTCTCAGAGCAGGAAACTGAATTTCCATGTTGCCTTCCTTTGGCACCTTAGATCTGTCTTTCACCCTAATTCAGAGGATGTTGTGCTTCACAGAGAGATGATAATCATTGTGAGGTGTGTGCCACTAATAGCTATGTAGTTCCGTTAAATCGTTGCCTTTGTCATTGGGGTGTATTGATATGCACAGGGCAGTCTTCTGTCCTCTGCTACTCTATGTTCTTTTATTGCTGCTTGTTCATGATTTTTAAATGTAACCACTGTGCTCTCAAAAGTGAAAGATTTGAAAGACTCTTGCTGTAGCGAGCCTTTCCCACTCTTTGCCCTGGGGGTGAGAGCAGAGGCAGGGTAGGGCCTGAGGGGAAAAGGCCCACCCAAAATCTGTAAATGCCCACTCAGCAGCGCTGGGTGGGCATTTACAGACACTTTTGTCAATGCAGTGGGCCCAACTACATTAGCTTCGGGCCCCATTTGCTAGACAATCCTGGCTACGCCTCTGGTGCCTCCCACCTCAACAACCCAATTGCCCCTTTAGCCCTTCTTACTCATCTCACAGCACCTCCCATAAGTGAGGAATGCATCTTTTGTTGGTAGATTTCCCTCACGAGGCTTAGCTAGGCCTGCATTCCTTTTCAAAGGGCCGTAGAAGAGAGCAAAAAAGGAAAGGGCATAATAGAGCGGGAAGTAGGTGGAAGACGAGGGGGCAGGGTGGTTGGCAGTAAAAGAAACAGGGCCTGGCCTGGCAGAGAGTTAGAAGTTAGGGAACACAACAATGAGCGAGGGACAAGGAAAGATGTCTCAGGCATGCAGCTCTCTGAGTCTTCCCCACTGTGCCTGCAGAAAGACACTCCCTTTTCCCAGCTACTCCCGGATGGATACTTTTGCCTGGAGAGACCAGAACTAATGTCACTCAGGCAGAGGCTAAACAGAGGGCAGCTGAGCAGGCACACCCCTTCATTTTACTATGCTCCTGGGGTGGCTTCTGGGAGGAAAAAGGCATCAGTATTCCACCAAGATCATCTTCACCTAGGCCACCGTCACTAAGGTTTGCAAAGCAGGCTGTGACACTTTCTGAGGCCTATGTGGGAGAGCACAGATCCTAACCCTAAGTTGTGTGGGTGGCTGTACCAGTGGGGCTGCATAGGACATAGGGCTGTGCCCGTAAGGGCTGTGGTCACGTTTGGGAGCGTTAGGGACGCGTGGAGGACGCAGGGCGCAGACCTCTGTCCATTTCCCTCCAGGATTAGGCCCTTATTGTCAGTGGTGGAGCCAGACACTCCAAAATTGAGGAAGTTAAAGGCAGAAAGCAGCCCTCTCACTCCCAGGGCAAAGAGGGGGAAAGGCTTGTTACATCAAGAGTCTTTCAAATCTTTCACTTTTGAGAGCAGAGTGCTTACATTTAAGAATCATGACCAAGCTGCAATGAGAAAACATAGAGAAGCAGAGGACAGAAGACTGCCCTGCGCATATCAATACACCCCAATGACAAAGGCAAAGATTTAACTGACCTGCTTAGCTATTAGTGTCTCACACCGCACAATGATTATCATCTTTCCCTGAAGCAAAACATCCTCTGAATTAGGGTGAAAAACAGATCTAAGGTGCCAAAGGAAGGCAACATGGAAATTCAGTTTCCTGCTCTCAGAGGAAGGAGGGTCGACAGCCCAATGGGTTAATGCACCTACTGCAGTCTCCTATGTGTAGCCTGCAGGCGACAAAGTCAGATGCTGGTGAGATGCTGATACAGGTTTAATTGCTATGCAGGGGCCTGTGGTCACCTCGCAGCGCCTCGAGAAGGTGTCCTGTTTGAGTCCCAGTGCTAATATCGTATCAACCGTGACCCGTAGATTGCACTTTTTCCCCTCGTTTTTTTCAGTCAGTTGGGGCCAGAGAGACAAGCTTTTGTATGGGTGTTACCAAGGCCAGTGTGCAGAAAGAAAAGGAACAACTGTTAGTGGCAAAGCAGGTATTGAAGGGGAGCTAACTGTTGGCTGATCGCGCAGGGCAATGCATCCCCATTTTTCAATAAAAACAAATCTTTTTTTAAACATCCCCAAGGAGATAACAAACATTGGATTAGAACTCAGGTTTCAAGCATTCCAAGACCAAGCACTTACCACTTGAGCCACTAGTGACTGTGCTTCTGAGAGAAGCTTTCGGGCGTACATATCTTTCTTCTGCATGCCCCTGTGAACATACCCATTTGCATTGTGAAACATGTTCATTGAAGCCAACGAGGATAGAACATCTGGCCCCCCGCTCCGCCAAAGTCCAGCTAACTGCAGTAGCCTAGAGGTTAAGTGCTTGAGTTACAGCGCTGGGGGCCTGGGTTCGAGTCCTGCTTTCGCCACATAATATCCTTGTATAGTTGTGGGAACCCTAACTCCTTCTGAAAGGTTCAGTGGGTATGAAAAGAGGTACCTGGTAAAGAGAGGGTGGAAGACAGCAGAGAGGTGGGACTGTGGAGGCGAGGAAGTGCAGGGTAAATAAAGGAGGGGGCGAGGCAGGCTAAAGAGGGAGGTAGGGCCAGATGAATGGGTCCCTGGGGAGAAGAGTAGGTGTTCGGTCAAAATTGGCCTGGGGATGTAGGAGAAAGGAGGCCTGGGGGCAGACAGGGAGTAAGTTGGTGTTTCTGGGGGAGGAGGACCCTGAATTGTGGGGGGGGGTGTAAAAAGGGTCCTAATGTGGGGAAAAGGGGCATTGAGGAGGGAAAGAGGGTGGAATGGACTCCACAATGGGCTGACATTTTTTTTCCTTCCAGTGCTACCTCCCTCTTTAGCCTGCCCCACCTTTGTTTACCCTGCACATACTCTCCTCCATAGTCCCGCCTCTCTGTTTTCTTCCACCCCCCACCAGGGAACCCATGCCATGCCCTTCTAGACCTACCCCCACTCACCCAGCCCTTCCTCCTCTCCACAGGGACCCATTCATCCAGCCCTTCTTCTCCCTTTAGACTGCCCCACCTCCCACCTCCCTCTTTACCCTGCATTTCCTCAGTCCCACCTCTCTGCGTTCTTCCACTCTCCCTTTACCAGGCACCTCTTTTCTTGTGTTCAAGTCATTCCTATGCCGAAAGTAGCAGTACTGCAAGTGAAACTGGGAAGGCATGTTCAGTATGGATTATCTAATTATTCAAGATGAATGGTAGTCAAGGAAGATTTTGGAAACTCAGTGAAGTTAGAAAATGAAGAAGCCTGGAGCAAAGAGAGAGTGGCCAAGTTGCTGAGTGTGAATGAGAGAAGAAAGTTGAGGTATGGAAAATAAAAGGTATTTGCCACATGTCCCTACACAGGTCTGTTGTGTGTTCAGGTGAAGGAAAGGGGATGTGTTGTATCTAGGAACACGTACAATGTCATTAGGTAGTGGAGTGATGATAAGGTAAAGTCGCTTCGGTGGAATGAATAGCTGGAAGAAGCTTCTATCGGAATGTAAAATGCGATAGTGAATGGAAGGGAATGTATAGAATGTATTGATTTGAGGGTTGAGAGACGATTCGAGAGCCTGGAAGGTGTGGAAGCTGAGGCTGTTGCGCTAACAAAGCATTAAAAAAAACGTACCCACTGAACCTTTTAGGAGGAGTTTGGGTTCTCACAACTGTACAAGGAGATGATGTGCCGAGAGCAGGACCCGAACCCAGGCCCCCCAGTGCTTTAATGCAAGCACTTAACCTCTAGGCCACTGCAGTTAGCTGGTATTTGGTGGAGCGGGGGGGGCCAGATGTTCTATCCTCGTTGGCTGAAGTGAACATGTTTCCCAATGCAAATGGGTATGCTCATAGGGGCATGCAGAAGAAAGATATATACGCCCAAAATCTACTCTCAGAAGCACACCCACCAGTGGCTCAAGTGGTAAGTGCTTGGTCTTGGGATGCTGGAGACCTGAGTTCTAATCCAATGTCTGGTATCTCCTCAGCATTTTTTTAAAAAAATGTGTATGCATTACCCTGCTCGATCAGCCAACAGTTAATGCCCCTTCAATACCTGCATTCCTACTAACAGTTGTGCCTTTGTTTTCTGCACTCTTGCCTTGGGAACACCCATACAAAAGCTTGTCTCCCTGGCCCCAACTGTCTGGAGATACGAGGGGAAAAAGTGTAATCTACGGGTCATGGTTGATACGATATTTGCACTGGGACTCAAACAGGAAACCTTTTCGAGGCGCTGTGAGGTGACCACCGGCCCCTGCATAGCAAGCAAACCTGTATCAGCATCTCACCAGCATCTGACTTTGTCGCCTGCAGGCTACACATAGGAGGCTGCAGTAGGTGCATTAACCCATTGAGCTGTCGACCCTCCTTCCTCTCAGAGCAGGAAACTGAATTTCCATGTTGCCTTCCTTTGGCACCTTAGATCTGTCTTTCACCCTAATTCAGAGGATGTTGTGCTTCACAGAGAGATGATAATCATTGTGAGGTGTGTGCCACTAATAGCTATGTAGTTCCGTTAAATCGTTGCCTTTGTCATTGGGGTGTATTGATATGCACAGGGCAGTCTTCTGTCCTCTGCTACTCTATGTTCTTTTATTGCTGCTTGTTCATGATTTTTAAATGTAACCACTGTGCTCTCAAAAGTGAAAGATTTGAAAGACTCTTGCTGTAGCGAGCCTTTCCCACTCTTTGCCCTGGGGGTGAGAGCAGAGGCAGGGTAGGGCCTGAGGGGAAAAGGCCCACCCAAAATCTGTAAATGCCCACTCAGCAGCGCTGGGTGGGCATTTACAGATACTTTTGTCAATGCAGTGGGCCCAACTACATTAGCTTCGGGCCCCATTTGCTAGACAATCCTGGCTACGCCTCTGGTGCCTCCCACCTCAACAACCCAATTGCCCCTTCAGCCCTTCTTACTCATCTCACAGCACCTCCCATAAGTGAGGAATGCATCTTTTGTTGGTAGATTTCCCTCACGAGGCTTAGCTAGGCCTGCATTCCTTTTCAAAGGGCCGTAGAAGAGAGCAAAAAAGGAAAAGGCATAATAGAGCGGGAAGTAGGTGGAAGACGAGGGGGCAGGGGGGTTGGCAGTAAAAGAAACAGGGCCTGGCCTGGCAGAGAGTTAGAAGTTAGGGAACACAACAATGAGCGAGGGACAAGGAAAGATGTCTCAGGCATGCAGCTCTCTGAGTCTTCCCCACTGTGCCTGCAGAAAGACACTCCCTTTTCCCAGCTACTCCCGGATGGATACTTTTGCCTGGAGAGACCAGAACTAATGTCACTCAGGCAGAGGCTAAACAGAGGGCAGCTGAGCAGGCACATCCCTTCATTTTACTATGCTCCTGGGGTGGCTTCTGGGAGGAAAAAGGCATCAGTATTCCACCAAGATCATCTTCACCTAGGCCACCGTCACTAAGGTTTGCAAAGCAGGCTGTGACACTTTCTGAGGCCCACGTGGGAGAGCACAGATCCTAACCCTAAGTTGTGTGGGTGGCTGTACCAGTGGGGCTGCATAGGACATAGGGCTGTGCCCGTAAGGGCTGTGGTCGCGTTTGGGAGCGTTAGGGACGCGTGGAGGACACAGGGCGCAGACCTCTGTCCATTTCCCTCCAGGATTAGGCCCTTATTGTCAGTGGTGGAGCCAGACACTCCAAAATTGAGGAAGTTAAAGGCAGAAAGCAGCCCTCTCACTCCCAGGGCAAAGAGGGGGAAAGGCTTGTTACATCAAGAGTCTTTCAAATCTTTCACTTTTGAGAGCAGAGTGCTTACATTTAAGAATCATGACCAAGCAGCAATGAGAAAACATAGAGAAGCAGAGGACAGAAGACTGCCCTGCGCATATCAATACACCCCAATGACAAAGGCAAAGATTTAACTGACCTGCTTAGCTATTAGTGTCTCACACCGCACAATGATTATCATCTTTCCCTGAAGCAAAACATCCTCTGAATTAGGGTGAAAAACAGATCTAAGGTGCCAAAGGAAGGCAACATGGAAATTCAGTTTCCTGCTCTCAGAGGAAGGAGGGTCGACAGCCCAATGGGTTAATGCACCTACTGCAGTCTCCTATGTGTAGCCTGCAGGCGACAAAGTCAGATGCTGGTGAGATGCTGATACAGGTTTACTTGCTATGCAGGGGCCTGTGGTCACCTCGCAGCGCCTCGAGAAGGTGTCCTGTTTGAGTCCCAGTGCTAATATCGTATCAACCGTGACCCATAGATTGCACTTTTTCCCCTCGTTTTTTTCAGTCAGTTGGGGCCAGAGAGACAAGCTTTTGTATGGGTGTTAACAAGGCCATTGTGCAGAAAGAAAAGGAACAACTGTTAGTGGCAAAGCAGGTATTGAAGGGGAGCTAGCTGTTGGCTGATCGCGCAGGGCAATGCATCCCCATTTTTCAATAAAAACAAATCTTTTTTTAAACATCCCCAAGGAGATAACAAACATTGGATTAGAACTCAGGTTTCAAGCATTCCAAGACCAAGCACTTACCACTTGAGCCACTAGTGGTTGTGCTTCTGAGAGAAGCTTTCGGGCGTATATATCTTTCTTCTGCATGCCCCTGTGAACATACCCATTTACATTGTGAAACATGTTCATTGAAGCCAACGAGGATAGAACATCTGGCCCCCCGCTCCGCCAAAGTCCAGCTAACTGCAGTAGCCTAGAGGTTAAGGGCTTGGGTTACAGCGCTGGGGGCCTGGGTTCGAGTCCTTTTTTCGCCACATAATCTCCTTGTATAGTTGTGGGAACCCTAACTCCTTCTAAAAGGTTCAGTGGGTATGAAAAGAGGTACCTGGTAAAGAGAGGGTGGAAGACAACAGAGAGGTGGGACTGTGGAGGCGAGGAAGTGCAGGGTAAATAAAGGAGGAGGCGAGGTAGGCTAAAGAGGGAGGTAGGGCCAGATGAATGGGTCCCTGGGGCGAAGAGTAGGTGTTCGGTCAAGATTGGCCTGGGGATGTAGGAGTAAGGAGGCCTGGGGGCAGACAGGGAGTAAGTTGGTGTTTCTGGGGAAGGAGGACCCTGAATTGTGGGGGGGGGTGTAAAAAGGGTCCTAATGTGGGGAAAAGGGGCATTGAGGAGGGAAAGAGGGTGGAATGGACTCCACAATGGGCTGACATTTTTTTTCCTTCCAGTGCTACCTCCCTCTTTAGCCTGCCCCACCTTTGTTTACCCTGCACCTACTCTCCTCCATAGTCCCGCCTCTCTGTTTTCTTCCACCCCCCACCAGGGAACCCATGCCATGCCCTTCTAGACCTACCCCCACTCACCCAGCCCTTCCTCCTCTCCACAGGGACCCATTCATCCAGCCCTTCTTCTCCCTTTAGACTGCCCCACCTCCCACCTCCCTCTTTACCCTGCATTTCCTCAGTCCCACCTCTCTGCGTTCTTCCACTCTCCCTTTACCAGGCACCTCTTTTCTTGTGTTCAAGTCATTCCTATGCCGAAAGTAGCGGTACTGCAAGTGAAACTGGGAAGGCATGTTCAGTATGGATTATCTAATTATTCAAGATGAATGGTAGTCAAGGAAGATTTTGGAAACTCAGTGAAGTTAGAAAATGAAGAAGCCTGGAGCAAAGAGAGAGTGGCCAAGTTGCTGAGTGTGAATGAGAGAAGAAAGTTGAGGTATGGAAAATAAAAGGTATTTGCCACATGTCCCTACACAGGTCTGTTGTGTGTTCAGGTGAAGGAAAGGGGATGTGTTGTATCTAGGAACACGTACAATGTCATTAGGTAGTGGAGTGATGATAAGGTAAAGTCGCTTCGGTGGAATGAATAGCTGGAAGAAGCTTCTATCGGAATGTAAAATGCGATAGTGAATGGAAGGGAATGTATAGAATGTATTGATTTGAGGGTTGAGAGACGATTCGAGAGCCTGGAAGGTGTGGAAGCTGAGGCTGTTGCGCTAACAAAGCATTAAGCATTAAAAAAAACGTACCCACTGAACCTTTTAGGAGGAGTTTGGGTTCTCACAACTGTACAAGGAGATGATGTGCCGAGAGCAGGACCCGAACCCAGGCCCCCCAGTGCTGTAATGCAAGCACTTAACCTCTAGGCCACTGCAGTTAGCTGTTATTTGGTGGAGCGGGGGGCCAGATGTTCTATCCTCGTTGGCTGAAGTGAACATGTTTCCCAATGCAAATGGGTATGCTCATAGGGGCATGCAAAAGAAAGATATATACGCCCAAAATCTACGCTCAGAAGCACACCCACCAGTGGCTCAAGTGGTAAGTGCTTGGTCTTGGGATGCTGGAGACCTGAGTTCTAATCCAATGTCTGGTATCTCCTCAGCATTTTTTAAAAAAAAATGTTTTAATTGAAAATGTGTATGCATTACCCTGCTCGATCAGCCAACAGTTAATGCCCCTTCAATACCTGCATTCCTACTAACAGTTGTGCCTTTGTTTTCTGCACTCTTGCCTTGGGAACACCCATACAAAAGCTTGTCTCCCTGGCCCCAACTGTCTGGAGATACGAGGGGAAAAAGTGTAATCTACGGGTCATGGTTGATACGATATTTGCACTGGGACTCAAACAGGAAACCTTTTCGAGGCGCTGTGAGGTGACCACCGGGCCCTGCATAGCAAGCAAACCTGTATCAGCATCTCACCAGCATCTGACTTTGTCGCCTGCAGGCTACACATAGGAGGCTGCAGTAGGTGCATTAACCCATTGAGCTGTCGACCCTCCTTCCTCTCAGAGCAGGAAACTGAATTTCCATGTTGCCTTCCTTTGGCACCTTAGATCTGTCTTTCACCCTAATTCAGAGGATGTTGTGCTTCACAGAGAGATGATAATCATTGTGAGGTGTGTGCCACTAATAGCTATGTAGTTCCGTTAAATCGTTGCCTTTGTCATTGGGGTGTATTGATATGCACAGGGCAGTCTTCTGTCCTCTGCTACTCTATGTTCTTTTATTGCTGCTTGTTCATGATTTTTAAATGTAACCACTGTGCTCTCAAAAGTGAAAGATTTGAAAGACTCTTGCTGTAGCGAGCCTTTCCCACTCTTTGCCCTGGGGGTGAGAGCAGAGGCAGGGTAGGGCCTGAGGGGAAAAGGCCCACCCAAAATCTGTAAATGCCCACTCAGCAGCGCTGGGTGGGCATTTACAGATACTTTTGTCAATGCAGTGAGCCAAACTACATTAGCTTCGGGCCCCATTTGCTAGACAATCCTGGCTACGCCTCTGGTGCCTCCCACCTCAACAACCCAATTGCCCCTTCAGCCCTTCTTACTCATCTCACAGCACCTCCCATAAGTGAGGAATGCATCTTTTGTTGGTAGATTTCCCTCACGAGGCTTAGCTAGGCCTGCATTCCTTTTCAAAGGGCCGTAGAAGAGAGCAAAAAAGGAAAAGGCATAATAGAGCGGGAAGTAGGTGGAAGACGAGGGGGCAGGGGGGTTGGCAGTAAAAGAAACAGGGCCTGGCCTGGCAGAGAGTTAGAAGTTAGGGAACACAACAATGAGCGAGGGACAAGGAAAGATGTCTCAGGCATGCAGCTCTCTGAGTCTTCCCCACTGTGCCTGCAGAAAGACACTCCCTTTTCCCAGCTACTCCCGGATGGATACTTTTGCCTGGAGAGACCAGAACTAATGTCACTCAGGCAGAGGCTAAACAGAGGGCAGCTGAGCAGGCACACCCCTTCATTTTACTATGCTCCTGGGGTGGCTTCTGGGAGGAAAAAGGCATCAGTATTCCACCAAGATCATCTTCACCTAGGCCACCGTCACTAAGGTTTGCAAAGCAGGCTGTGACACTTTCTGAGACCCACGTGGGAGAGCACAGATCCTAACCCTAAGTTGTGTGGGTGGCTGTACCAGTGGGGCTGCATAGGACATAGGGCTGTGCCCGTAAGGGCTGTGGTCGCGTTTGGGAGCGTTAGGGACGCGTGGAGGACGCAGGGCGCAGACCTCTGTCCATTTCCCTCCAGGATTAGGCCCTTATTGTCAGTGGTGGAGCCAGACACTGCAAAATTGAGGAAGTTAAAGGCAGAAAGCAGCCCTCTCACTCCCAGGGCAAAGAGGGGGAAAGGCTTGTTACATCAAGAGTCTTTCAAATCTTTCACTTTTGAGAGCAGAGTGCTTACATTTAAGAATCATGACCAAGCAGCAATGAGAAAACATAGAGAAGCAGAGGACAGAAGACTGCCCTGCGCATATCAATACACCCCAATGACAAAGGCAAAGATTTAACTGACCTGCTTAGCTATTAGTGTCTCACACCGCACAATGATTATCATCTTTCCGTGAAGCAAAACATCCTCTGAATTAGGGTGAAAAACAGATCTAAGGTGCCAAAGGAAGGCAACATGGAAATTCAGTTTCCTGCTCTCAGAGGAAGGAGGGTCGACAGCCCAATGGGTTAATGCACCTACTGCAGTCTCCTATGTGTAGCCTGCAGGCGACAAAGTCAGATGCTGGTGAGATGCTGATACAGGTTTACTTGCTATGCAGGGGCCTGTGGTCACCTCGCAGCGCCTCGAGAAGGTGTTCTGTTTGAGTCCCAGTGCTAATATCGTATCAACCGTGACCCGTAGATTGCACTTTTTCCCCTCGTTTTTTTCAGTCAGTTGGGGCCAGAGAGACAAGCTTTTGTATGGGTGTTACCAAGGCCATTGTGCAGAAAGAAAAGGAACAACTGTTAATGGCAAAGCAGGTATTGAAGGGGAGCTAGCTGTTGGCTGATCGCGCAGGGCAATGCATCCCCATTTTTCAATAAAAACAAATCTTTTTTTAAACATCCCCAAGGAGATAACAAACATGGGATTAGAACTCAGGTTTCAAGCATTCCAAGACCAAGCACTTACCACTTGAGCCACTAGCAGCTGTGCTTCTGAGAGAAGCTTTCGGGCGTATATATCTTTCTTCTGCATGCCCCTGTGAACATACCCATTTGCATTGTGAAACATGTTCATTGAAGCCAACGAGGATAGAACATCTGGCCCCCCGCTCCGCCAAAGTCCAGCTAACTGCAGTAGCCTAGAGGTTAAGGGCTTGGGTTACAGCGCTGGGGGCCTGGGTTCGAGTCCTTTTTTCGCCACATAATCTCCTTGTATAGTTGTGGGAACCCTAACTCCTTCTAAAAGGTTCAGTGGGTATGAAAAGAGGTACCTGGTAAAGAGAGGGTGGAAGACAACAGAGAGGTGGGACTGTGGAGGCGAGGAAGTGCAGGGTAAATAAAGGAGGAGGCGAGGCAGGCTAAAGAGGGAGGTAGGGCCAGATGAATGGGTCCCTGGGGCGAAGAGTAGGTGTTCGGTCAAGATTGGCCTGGGGATGTAGGAGTAAGGAGGCCTGGGGGCAGACAGGGAGTAAGTTGGTGTTTCTGGGGGAGGAGGACCCTGAATTGTGGGGGGGGGGTGTAAAAAGGGTCCTAATGTGGGGAAAAGGGGCATTGAGGAGGGAAAGAGGGTGGAATGGACTCCACAATGGGCTGACATTTTTTTTCCTTCCAGTGCTACCTCCCTCTTTAGCCTGCCCCACCTTTGTTTACCCTGCACATACTCTCCTCCATAGTCCCGCCTCTCTGTTTACTTCCACCCCCCACCAGGGAACCCATGCCATGCCCTTCTAGACCTACCCCCACTCACCCAGCCCTTCCTCCTCTCCACAGGGACCCATTCATCCAGCCCTTCTTCTCCCTTTAGACTGCCCCACCTCCCACCTCCCTCTTTACCCTGCATTTCCTCAGTCCCACCTCTCTGCGTTCTTCCACTCTCCCTTTACCAGGCACCTCTTTTCTTGTGTTCAAGTCATTCCTATGCCGAAAGTAGCGGTACTGCAAGTGAAACTGGGAAGGCATGTTCAGTATGGATTATCTAATTATTCAAGATGAATGGTAGTCAAGGAAGATTTTGGAAACTCAGTGAAGTTAGAAAATGAAGAAGCCTGGAGCAAAGAGAGAGTGGCCAAGTTGCTGAGTGTGAATGAGAGAAGAAAGTTGAGGTATGGAAAATAAAAGGTATTTGCCACATGTCCCTACACAGGTCTGTTGTGTGTTCAGGTGAAGGAAAGGGGATGTGTTGTATCTAGGAACACGTACAATGTCATTAGGTAGTGGAGTGATGATAAGGTAAAGTCGCTTCGGTGGAATGAATAGCTGGAAGAAGCTTCTATCGGAATGTAAAATGCGATAGTGAATGGAAGGGAATGTATAGAATGTATTGATTTGAGGGTTGAGAGACGATTCGAGAGCCTGGAAGGTGTGGAAGCTGAGGCTGTTGCGCTAACAAAGCATTAAAAAAAACGTACCCACTGAACCTTTTAGGAGGAGTTTGGGTTCTCACAACTGTACAAGGAGATGATGTGCCGAGAGCAGGACCCGAACCCAGGCCCCCCAGTGCTGTAATGCAAGCACTTAACCTCTAGGCCACTGCAGTTAGCTGGTATTTGGTGGAGCGGGGGGCCAGATGTTCTATCCTCGTTGGCTGAAGTGAACATGTTTCCCAATGCAAATGGGTATGCTCATAGGGGCATGCAGAAGAAAGATATATACGCCCAAAATCTACTGTCAGAAGCACACCCACCAGTGGCTCAAGTGGTAAGTGCTTGGTCTTGGGATGCTGGAGACCTGAGTTCTAATCCAATGTCTGGTATCTCCTCAGCATTTTTTAAAAAAAAATGTTTTAATTGAAAATGTGTATGCATTACCCTGCTCGATCAGCCAACAGTTAATGCCCCTTCAATACCTGCATTTCTACTAACAGTTGTGCCTTTGTTTTCTGCACTCTTGCTTTGGGAACACCCATACAAAAGCTTGTCTCCCTGGCCCCAACTGTCTGGAGATACGAGGGGAAAAAGTGTAATCTACGGGTCATGGTTGATACGATATTTGCACTGGGACTCAAACAGGAAACCTTTTCTAGGCGCTGTGAGGTGACCACCGGCCCCTGCATAGCAAGCAAACCTGTATCAGCATCTCACCAGCATCTGACTTTGTCGCCTGCAGGCTACACATAGGAGGCTGCAGTAGGTGCATTAACCCATTGAGCTGTCGACCCTCCTTCCTCTCAGAGCAGGAAACTGAATTTCCATGTTGCCTTCCTTTGGCACCTTAGATCTGTCTTTCACCCTAATTCAGAGGATGTTGTGCTTCACAGAGAGATGATAATCATTGTGAGGTGTGTGCCACTAATAGCTATGTAGTTCCGTTAAATCGTTGCCTTTGTCATTGGGGTGTATTGATATGCACAGGGCAGTCTTCTGTCCTCTGCTACTCTATGTTCTTTTATTGCTGCTTGTTCATGATTTTTAAATGTAACCACTGTGCTCTCAAAAGTGAAAGATTTGAAAGACTCTTGCTGTAGCGAGCCTTTCCCACTCTTTGCCCTGGGGGTGAGAGCAGAGGCAGGGTAGGGCCTGAGGGGAAAAGGCCCACCCAAAATCTGTAAATGCCCACTCAGCAGCGGGGGGTGTAAAAAGGGTCCTAATGTGGGGAAAAGGGGCATTGAGGAGGGAAAGAGGGTGGAATGGACTCCACAATGGGCTGACATTTTTTTTCCTTCCAGTGCTACCTCCCTCTTTAGCCTGCCCCACCTTTGTTTACCCTGCACATACTCTCCTCCATAGTCCAGCCTCTCTGTTTTCTTCCACCCCCCACCAGGGAACCCATGCCATGCCCTTCTAGACCTATCCCCACTCACCCAGCCCTTCCTCCTCTCCACAGGGACCCATTCATCCAGCCCTTCTTCTCCCTTTAGACTGCCCCACCTCCCACCTCCCTCTTTACCCTGCATTTCCTCAGTCCCACCTCTCTGCGTTCTTCCACTCTCCCTTTACCAGGCACCTCTTTTCTTGTGTTCAAGTCATTCCTATGCCGAAAGTAGCGGTACTGCAAGTGAAACTGGGAAGGCATGTTCAGTATGGATTATCTAATTATTCAAGATGAATGGTAGTCAAGGAAGATTTTGGAAACTCAGTGAAGTTAGAAAATGAAGAAGCCTGGAGCAAAGAGAGAGTGGCCAGGTTGCTGAGTGTGAATGAGAGAAGAAAGTTGAGGTATGGAAAATAAAAGGTATTTGCCACATGTCCCTACACAGGTCTGTTGTGTGTTCAGGTGAAGGAAAGGGGATGTGTTGTATCTAGGAACACGTACAATGTCATTAGGTAGTGGAGTGATGATAAGGTAAAGTCGCTTCGGTGGAATGAATAGCTGGAAGAAGCTTCTATCGGAATGTAAAATGCGATAGTGAATGGAAGGGAATGTATAGAATGTATTGATTTGAGGGTTGAGAGACGATTCGAGAGCCTGGAAGGTGTGGAAGCTGAGGCTGTTGCGCTAACAAAGCATTAAAAAGAACGTACCCACTGAACCTTTTAGGAGGAGTTTGGGTTCTCACAACTGTACAAGGAGATGATGTGCCGAGAGCAGGACCCGAACCCAGGCCCCCCAGTGCTTTAATGCAAGCACTTAACCTCTAGGCCACTGCAGTTAGCTGGTATTTGGTGGAGCGGGGGGGCCAGATGTTCTATCCTCGTTGGCTGAAGTGAACATGTTTCCCAATGCAAATGGGTATGCTCATAGGGGCATGCAGAAGAAAGATATATACGCCCAAAATCTACTCTCAGAAGCACACCCACCAGTGGCTCAAGTGGTAAGTGCTTGGTCTTGGGATGCTGGAGACCTGAGTTCTAATCCAATGTCTGGTATATCGTCAGCATTTTTTTAAAAAAAATGTTTTAATTGAAAATGTGTATGCATTACCCTGCTCGATCAGCCAACAGTTAATGCCCCTTCAATACCTGCATTCCTACTAACAGTTGTGCCTTTGTTTTCTGCACTCTTGCCTTGGGAACACCCATACAAAAGCTTGTCTCCCTGGCCCCAACTGTCTGGAGATACGAGGGGAAAAAGTGTAATCTACGGGTCATGGTTGATACGATATTTGCACTGGGACTCAAACAGGAAACCTTTTCGAGGCGCTGTGAGGTGACCACCGGCCCCTGCATAGCAAGCAAACCTGTATCAGCATCTCACCAGCATCTGACTTTGTCGCCTGCAGGCTACACATAGGAGGCTGCAGTAGGTGCATTAACCGATTGAGCTGTCGACCCTCCTTCCTCTCAGAGCAGGAAACTGAATTTCCATGTTGCCTTCCTTTGGCACCTTAGATCTGTCTTTCACCCTAATTCAGAGGATGTTGTGCTTCACAGAGAGATGATAATCATTGTGAGGTGTGTGCCACTAATAGCTATGTAGTTCCGTTAAATCGTTGCCTTTGTCATTGGGGTGTATTGATATGCACAGGGCAGTCTTCTGTCCTCTGCTACTCTATGTTCTTTTATTGCTGCTTGTTCATGATTTTTAAATGTAACCACTGTGCTCTCAAAAGTGAAAGATTTTAAAGACTCTTGCTGTAGCGAGCCTTTCCCACTCTTTGCCCTGGGGGTGAGAGCAGAGGCAGGGTAGGGCCTGAGGGGAAAAGGCCCACCCAAAATCTGTAAATGCCCACTCAGCAGCGCTGGGTGGGCATTTACAGACACTTTTGTCAATGCAGTGAGCCCAACTACATTAGCTTCGGGCCCCATTTGCTAGACAATCCTGGCTACGCCTCTGGTGCCTCCCACCTCAACAACCCAATTGCCCCTTCAGCCCTTCTTACTCATCTCACAGCACCTCCCATAAGTGAGGAATGCATCTTTTGTTGGTAGATTTCCCTCACGAGGCTTAGCTAGGCCTGCATTCCTTTTCAAAGGGCCGTAGAAGAGAGCAAAAAAGGAAAAGGCATAATAGAGCGGGAAGTAGGTGGAAGACGAGGGGGCAGGGGGGTTGGCAGTAAAAGAAACAGGGCCTGGCCTGGCAGAGAGTTAGAAGTTAGGGAACACAACAATGAGCGAGGGACAAGGAAAGATGTCTCAGGCATGCAGCTCTCTGAGTCTTCCCCACTGTGCCTGCAGAAAGACACTCCCTTTTCCCAGCTACTCCCGGATGGATACTTTTGCCTGGAGAGACCAGAACTAATGTCACTCAGGCAGAGGCTAAACAGAGGGCAGCTGAGCAGGCACACCCCTTCATTTTACTATGCTCCTGGGGTGGCTTCTGGGAGGAAAAAGGCATCAGTATTCCACCAAGATCATCTTCACCTAGGCCACCGTCACTAAGGTTTGCAAAGCAGGCTGTGACACTTTCTGAGACCCACGTGGGAGAGCACAGATCCTAACCCTAAGTTGTGTGGGTGGCTGTACCAGTGGGGCTGCATAGGACATAGGGCTGTGCCCGTAAGGGCTGTGGTCGCGTTTGGGAGCGTTAGGGACGCGTGGAGGACGCAGGGCGCAGACCTCTGTCCATTTCCCTCCAGGATTAGGCCCTTATTGTCAGTGGTGGAGCCAGACACTGCAAAATTGAGGAAGTTAAAGGCAGAAAGCAGCCCTCTCACTCCCAGGGCAAAGAGGGGGAAAGGCTTGTTACATCAAGAGTCTTTCAAATCTTTCACTTTTGAGAGCAGAGTGCTTACATTTAAGAATCATGACCAAGCAGCAATGAGAAAACATAGAGAAGCAGAGGACAGAAGACTGCCCTGCGCATATCAATACACCCCAATGACAGAGGCAAAGATTTAACTGACCTGCTTAGCTATTAGTGTCTCACACCGCACAATGATTATCATCTTTCCGTGAAGCAAAACATCCTCTGAATTAGGGTGAAAAACAGATCTAAGGTGCCAAAGGAAGGCAACATGGAAATTCAGTTTCCTGCTCTCAGAGGAAGGAGGGTCGACAGCCCAATGGGTTAATGCACCTACTGCAGTCTCCTATGTGTAGCCTGCAGGCGACAAAGTCAGATGCTGGTGAGATGCTGATACAGGTTTACTTGCTATGCAGGGGCCTGTGGTCACCTCGCAGCGCCTCGAGAAGGTGTCCTGTTTGAGTCCCAGTGCTAATATCGTATCAACCGTGACCCGTAGATTGCACTTTTTCCCCTCGTTTTTTTCAGTCAGTTGGGGCCAGAGAGACAAGCTTTTGTATGGGTGTTACCAAGGCCATTGTGCAGAAAGAAAAGGAACAACTGTTAGTGGCAAAGCAGGTATTGAAGGGGAGCTAGCTGTTGGCTGATCGCGCAGGGCAATGCATCCCCATTTTTCAATAAAAACAAATCTTTTTTTAAACATCCCCAAGGAGATAACAAACATTGGATTAGAACTCAGGTTTCAAGCATTCCAAGACCAAGCACTTACCACTTGAGCCACTAGTGGCTGTGCTTCTGAGAGAAGCTTTCGGGCGTATATATCTTTCTTCTGCATGCCCCTGTGAACATACCCATTTGCATTGTGAAACATGTTCATTGAAGCCAACGAGGATAGAACATCTGGCCCCCCGCTCCGCCAAAGTCCAGCTAACTGCAGTAGCCTAGAGGTTAAGGGCTTGGGTTACAGCGCTGGGGGCCTGGGTTCGAGTCCTTTTTTCGCCACATAATCTCCTTGTATAGTTGTGGGAACCCTAACTCCTTCTGAAAGGTTCAGTGGGTATGAAAAGATGTACCTGGTAAAGAGAGGGTGGAAGACAGCAGAGAGGTGGGACTGTGGAGGCGAAGAAGTGAAGGGTAAATAAAGGAGGAGGTGAGGCAGGCTAAAGAGGGAGGTAGGGCCAGATGAATGGGTCCCTGGGGAGAAGAGTAGGTGTTCGGTCAAGATTGGCCTGGGGATGTAGGAGAAAGGAGGCCTGGGGGCAGACAGGGAGTAAGTTGGTGTTTCTGGGGGAGGAGGACCCTGAATTGTGGGGGGGGGGTGTAAAAAGGGTCCTAATGTGGGGAAAAGGGGCATTGAGGAGGGAAAGAGGGTGGAATGGACTCCACAATGGGCTGACATTTTTTTTTCCTTCCAGTGCTACCTCCCTCTTTAGCCTGCCCCACCTTTGTTTACCCTGCACATACTCTCCTCCATAGTCCCGCCTCTCTGTTTTCTTCCACCCCCCACCAGGGAACCCATGCCATGCCCTTCTAGACCTACCCCCACTCACCCAGCCCTTCCTCCTCTCCACAGGGACCATTCATCCAGCCCTTCTTCTCCCTTTAGACTGCCCCACCTCCCACCTCCCTCTTTACCCTGCATTTCCTCAGTCCCACCTCTCTGCGTTCTTCCACTCTCCCTTTACCAGGCACCTCTTTTCTTGTGTTCAAGTCATTCCTATGCCGAAAGTAGCGGTACTGCAAGTGAAACTGGGAAGGCATGTTCAGTATGGATTATCTAATTATTCAAGACTAATGATAGTCAAGGAAGATTTTGGAAACTCAGTGAAGTTAGAAAATGAAGAAGCCTGGAGCAAAGAGAGAGTGGCCAAGTTGCTGAGTGTGAATGAGAGAAGAAAGTTGAGGTATGGAAAATAAAAGGTATTTGCCACATGTCCCTACACAGGTCTGTTGTGTGTTCAGGTGAAGGAAAGGGGATGTGTTGTATCTAGGAACACGTACAATGTCATTAGGTAGTGGAGTGATGATAAGGTAAAGTCGCTTCGGTGGAATGAATAGCTGGAAGAAGCTTCTATCGGAATGTAAAATGCGATAGTGAATGGAAGGGAATGTATAGAATGTATTGATTTGAGGGTTGAGAGACGATTCGAGAGCCTGGAAGGTGTGGAAGCTGAGGCTGTTGCGCTAACAAAGCATTAAAAAAAACGTACCCACTGAACCTTTTAGGAGGAGTTTGGGTTCTCACAACTGTACAAGGAGATGATGTGCCGAGAGCAGGACCCAAACCCAGGCCCCCCAGTGCTGTAATGCAAGCACTTAACCTCTAGGCCACTGCAGTTAGCTGGTATTTGGTGGAGCGGGGGGCCAGATGTTCTATCCTCGTTGGCTGAAGTGAACATGTTTCCCAATGCAAATGGGTATGCTCATAGGGGCATGCAGAAGAAAGATATATACGCCCAAAATCTACTCTCAGAAGCACACCCACCAGTGGCTCGAGTGGTAAGTGCTTGGTCTTGGGATGCTGGAGACCTGAGTTCTAATCCAATGTCTGTTATCTCCTCAGCATTTTTAAAAAAAAAATGTTTTAATTGAAAATGTGTATGCATTACCCTGCTCGATCAGCCAACAGTTAATGCCCCTTCAATACCTGCATTCCTACTAACAGTTGTGCCTTTGTTTTCTGCACTCTTGCCTTGGGAACACCCATACAAAAGCTTGTCTCGCTGGCCCCAACTGTCTGGTGATACGAGGGGAAAAAGTGTAATCTACGGGTCATGGTTGATACGATATTTGCACTGGGACTCAAACAGGAAACCTTTTCGAGGCGCTGTGAGGTGACCACCGGCCCCTGCATAGCAAGCAAACCTGTATCAGCATCTCACCAGCATCTGACTTTGTCGCCTGCAGGCTACACATAGGAGGCTGCAGTAGGTGCATTAACCCATTGAGCTGTCGACCCTCCTTCCTCTCAGAGCAGGAAACTGAATTTCCATGTTGCCTTCCTTTGGTACCTTAGATCTGTCTTTCACCCTAATTCAGAGGATGTTGTGCTTCACAGAGAGATGATAATCATTGTGAGGTGTGTGCCACTAATAGCTATGTAGTTCCGTTAAATCGTTGCCTTTGTCATTGGGGTGTATTGATATGCACAGGGCAGTCTTCTGTCCTCTGCTACTCTATGTTCTTTTATTGCTGCTTGTTCATGATTTTTAAATGTAACCACTGTGCTCTCAAAAGTGAAAGATTTGAAAGACTCTTGCTGTAGCGAGCCTTTCCCACTCTTTGCCCTGGGGGTGAGAGCAGAGGCAGGGTAGGGCCTGAGGGGAAAAGGCCCACCCAAAATCTGTAAATGCCCACTCAGCAGCGCTGGGTGGGCATTTACAGATACTTTTGTCAATGCAGTGGGCCCAACTACATTAGCTTCGGGCCCCATTTGCTAGACAATCCTGGCTACGCCTCTGGTGCCTCCCACCTCAACAACCCAATTGCCCCTTCAGCCCTTCTTACTCATCTCACAGCACCTCCCATAAGTGAGGAATGCATCTTTTGTTGGTAGATTTCCCTCACGAGGCTTAGCTAGGCCTGCATTCCTTTTCAAAGGGCCGTAGAAGAGAGCAAAAAAGGAAAAGGCATAATAGAGCGGGAAGTAGGTGGAAGACGAGGGGGCAGGGGGGTTGGCAGTAAAAGAAACAGGGCCTGGCCTGGCAGAGAGTTAGAAGTTAGGGAACACAACAATGAGCGAGGGACAAGGAAAGATGTCTCAGGCATGCAGCTCTCTGAGTCTTCCCCACTGTGCCTGCAGAAAGACACTCCTTTTTCCCAGCTACTCCCGGATGGATACTTTTGCCTGGAGAGACCAGAACTAATGTCACTCAGGCAGAGGCTAAACAGAGGGCAGCTGAGCAGGCACACCCCTTCATTTTACTATGCTCCTGGGGTGGCTTCTGGGAGGAAAAAGGCATCAGTATTCCACCAAGATCATCTTCACCTAGGCCACCGTCACTAAGGTTTGCAAAGCAGGCTGTGACACTTTCTGAGGCCCACGTGGGAGAGCACAGATCCTAACCCTAAGTTGTGTGGGTGGCTGTACCAGTGGGGCTGCATAGGACATAGGGCTGTGCCCGTAAGGGCTGTGGTCGCGTTTGGGAGCGTTAGGGACGCGTGGAGGACGCAGGGCGCAGACCTCTGTCCATTTCCCTCCAGGATTAGGCCCTTATTGTCAGTGGTGGAGCCAGACACTCCAAAATTGAGGAAGTTAAAGGCAGAAAGCAGCCCTCTCACTCCCAGGGCAAAGAGGGGGAAAGGCTTGTTACATCAAGAGTCTTTCAAATCTTTCACTTTTGAGAGCAGAGTGCTTACATTTAAGAATCATGACCAAGCAGCAATGAGAAAACATAGAGAAGCAGAGGACAGAAGACTGCCCTGCGCATATCAATACTCCCCAATGACAAAGGCAAAGATTTAACTGACCTGCTTAGCTATTAGTGTCTCACACCGCACAATGATTATCATCTTTCCCTGAAGCAAAACATCCTCTGAATTAGGGTGAAAAACAGATCTAAGGTGCCAAAGGAAGGCAACATGGAAATTCAGTTTCCTGCTCTCAGAGGAAGGAGGGTCGACAGCCCAATGGGTTAATGCACCTACTGCAGTCTCCTATGTGTAGCCTGCAGGCGACAAAGTCAGATGCTGGTGAGATGCTGATACAGGTTTACTTGCTATGCAGGGGCCTGTGGTCACCTCGCAGCGCCTCGAGAAGGTGTCCTGTTTGAGTCCCAGTGCTAATATCGTATCAACCGTGACCCGTAGATTGCACTTTTTCCCCTCGTTTTTTTCAGTCAGTTGGGGCCAGAGAGACAAGCTTTTGTATGGGTGTTACCAAGGCCAGTGTGCAGAAAGAAAAGGAACAACTGTTAGTGGCAAAGCAGGTATTGAAGGGGAGCTAGCTGTTGGCTGATCGCGCAGGGCAATGCATCCCCATTTTTCAATAAAAACAAATCTTTTTTTAAACATCCCCAAGGAGATAACAAACATTGGATTAGAACTCAGGTTTCAAGCATTCCAAGACCAAGCACTTACCACTTGAGCCACTAGTGACTGTGCTTCTGAGAGAAGCTTTCGGGCGTATATATCTTTCTTCTGCATGCCCCTGTGAACATACCCATTTGCATTGTGAAACATGTTCATTGAAGCCAACGAGGATAGAACATCTGGCCCCCCGCTCCGCCAAAGTCCAGCTAACTGCAGTAGCCTAGAGGTTAAGTGCTTGGGTTACAGCGCTGGGGGCCTGGGTTCGAGTCCTGCTTTCGCCACATAATCTCCTTGTATAGTTGTGGGAACCCTAACTCCTTCTAAAAGGTTCAGTGGGTATGAAAAGAGGTACCTGGTAAAGAGAGGGTGGAAGACAGCAGAGAGGTGGGACTGTGGAGGCGAGGAAGTGCAGGGTAAATAAAGGAGGAGGCGAGGCAGGCTAAAGAGGGAGGTAGGGCCAGATGAATGGGTCCCTGGGGAGAAGAGTAGGTGTTGGGTCAAGATTGGCCTGGGGATGTAGGAAAAAGGAGGCCTGGGGGCAGACAGGGAGTAAGTTGGTGTTTCTGGGGGAGGAGGACCCTGAATTGTGGGGGGGTGTAAAAAGGGTCCTAATGTGGGGAAAAGGGGCATTGAGGAGGGAAAGAGGGTGGAATGGACTCCACAATGGGCTGACATTTTTTTTCCTTCCAGTGCTACCTCCCTCTTTAGCCTGCCCCACCTTTGTTTACCCTGCACATACTCTCCTCAATAGTCCCGCCTCTCTGTTTTCTTCCACCCCCCACCAGGGAACCCATGCCATGCCCTTCTTGACCTACCCCCACTCACCCAGCCCTTCCTCCTCTCCACAGGGACCCATTCATCCAGCCCTTCTTCTCCCTTTAGACTGCCCCACCTCCCACCTCCCTCTTTACCCTGCATTTCCTCAGTCCCACCTCTCTGTGTTCTTCCACTCTCCCTTTACCAGGCACCTCTTTTCTTGTGTTCAAGTCATTCCTATGCCGAAAGTAGCGGTACTGCAAGTGAAACTGGGAAGGCATGTTCAGTATGGATTATCTAATTATTCAAGATGAATGGTAGTCAAGGAAGATTTGGGAAACTCAGTGAAGTTAGAAAATGAAGAAGCCTGGAGCAAAGAGAGAGTGGCCAAGTTGCTGAGTGTGAATGAGAGAAGAAAGTTGAGGTATGGAAAATAAAAGGTATTTGCCACATGTCCCTACACAGGTCTGTTGTGTGTTCAGGTGAAGGAAAGGGGATGTGTTGTATCTAGGAACACGTACAATGTCATTAGGTAGTGGAGTGATGATAAGGTAAAGTCGCTTCGGTGGAATGAATAGCTGGAAGAAGCTTCTATCGGAATGTAAAATGCGATAGTGAATGGAAGGGAATGTATAGAATGTATTGATTTGAGGGTTGAGAGACGATTCGAGAGCCTGGAAGGTGTGGAAGCTGAGGCTGTTGCGCTAGCAAAGCATTAAAAAAAACGTACCCACTGAACCTTTTAGGAGGAGTTTGGGTTCTCACAACTGTACAAGGAGATGATGTGCAGAGAGCAGGACCCGAACCCAGGCCCCCCAGTGCTGTAATGCAAGCACTTAACCTCTAGGCCACTGCAGTTAGCTGGTATTTGGTGGAGCGGGGGTCCAGATGTTCTATCCTCGTTGGCTGAAGTGAACATGTTTCCCAATGCAAATGGGTATGCTCATAGGGGCATGCAGAAGAAAGATATATACGCCCAAAATCTACTCTCAGAAGCACACCCACCAGTGGCTCAAGTGGTAAGTGCTTGGTCTTGGGATGCTGGAGACCTGAGTTCTACTCCAATGTCTGGTATCTCCTCAGCATTTTTTTTAAAAAAATGTTTTAATTGAAAATGTGTATGCATTACCCTGCTCGATCAGCCAACAGTTAATGCCCCTTCAATACCTGCATTCCTACGAACAGTTGTGCCTTTGTTTTCTGCACTCTTGCCTTGGGAACACCCATACAAAAGCTTGTCTCCCTGGCCCCAACTGTCTGGAGATACGAGGGGAAAAAGTGTAATCTACGGGTCATGGTTGATACGATATTTGCACTGGGACTCAAACAGGAAACCTTTTCGAGGCGCTGTGAGGTGACCACCGGCCCCTGCATAGCAAGCAAACCTGTATCAGCATCTCACCAGCATCTGACTTTGTCGCCTGCAGGCTACAGATAGGAGGCTGCAGTAGGTGCATTAACCCATTGAGCTGTCGACCCTCCTTCCTCTCAGAGCAGGAAACTGAATTTCCATGTTGCTTTCCTTTGGCACCTTAGATCTGTCTTTCACCCTAATTCAGAGGATGTTGTGCTTCACAGAGAGATGATAATCATTGTGAGGTGTGTGCCACTAATAGCTATGTAGTTCCGTTAAATCGTTGCCTTTGTCATTGGGGTGTATTGATATGCACAGGGCAGTCTTCTGTCCTCTGCTACTCTATGTTCTTTTATTGCTGCTTGTTCATGATTTTTAAATGTAACCACTGTGCTCTCAAAAGTGAAAGATTTGAAAGACTCTTGCTGTAGCGAGCCTTTCCCACTCTTTGCCCTGGGGGTGAGAGCAGAGGCAGGGTAGGGCCTGAGGGGAAAAGTCCCACCCAAAATCTGTAAATGCCCACTCAGCAGCGCTGGGTGGGCATTTACAGATACTTTTGTCAATGCAGTGGGCCCAACTACATTAGCTTCGGGCCCCATTTGCTAGACAATCCTGGCTACGCCTCTGGTGCCTCCCACCTCAACAACCCAATTGCCCCTTCAGCCCTTCTTACTCATCTCACAGCACCTCCCATAAGTGAGGAATGCATCTTTTGTTGGTAGATTTCCCTCACGAGGCTTAGCTAGGCCTGCATTCCTTTTCAAAGGGCCGTAGAAGAGAGCAAAAAAGGAAAAGGCATAATAGAGCGGGAAGTAGGTGGAAGACGAGGGGGCAGGGGGGTTTGCAGTAAAAGAAACAGGGCCTGGCCTGGCAGAGAGTTAGAAGTTAGGGAGCACAACAATGAGCGAGGGACAAGGAAAGTTGTCTCAGGCATGCAGCTCTCTGAGTCTTCCCCACTGTGCCTGCAGAAAGACACTCCCTTTTCCCAGCTACTCCCGGATGGATACTTTTGCCTGGAGAGACCAGAACTAATGTCACTCAGGCAGAGGCTAAACAGAGGGCATCTGAGCAGGCACACCCCTTCATTTTACTATGCTCCTGGGGTGGCTTCTGGGAGGAAAAAGGCATCAGTATTCCACCAAGATCATCTTCACCTAGGCCACCGTCACTAAGGTTTGCAAAGCAGGCTGTGACACTTTCTGAGGCCCACGTGGGAGAGCACAGATCCTAACCCTAAGTTGTGTGGGTGGCTGTACCAGTGGGGCTGCATAGGACATAGGGCTGTGCCCGTAAGGGCTGTGGTCGCGTTTGGGAGCGTTAGGGACGCGTGGAGGACGCAGGGCGCAGACCTCTGTCCATTTCCCTCCAGGATTAGGCCCTTATTGTCAGTGGTGGAGCCAGACACTCCAAAATTGAGGAAGTTAAAGGCAGAAAGCAGCCCTCTCACTCCCAGGGCAAAGAGGGGGAAAGGCTTGTTACATCAAGAGTCTTTCAAATCTTTCACTTTTGAGAGCAGAGTGCTTACATTTAAGAATCATGACCAAGCAGCAATGAGAAAACATAGAGAAGCAGAGGACAGAAGACTGCCCTGCGCATATCAATACTCCCCAATGACAAAGGCAAAGATTTAACTGACCTGCTTAGCTATTAGTGTCTCACACCGCACAATGATTATCATCTTTCCCTGAAGCAAAACATCCTCTGAATTAGGGTGAAAAACAGATCTAAGGTGCCAAAGGAAGGCAACATGGAAATTCAGTTTCCTGCTCTCAGAGGAAGGAGGGTCGACAGCCCAATGGGTTAATGCACCTACTGCAGTCTCCTATGTGTAGCCTGCAGGCGACAAAGTCAGATGCTGGTGAGATGCTGATACAGGTTTACTTGCTATGCAGGGGCCTGTGGTCACCTCGCAGCGCCTCGAGAAGGTGTCCTGTTTGAGTCCCAGTGCTAATATCGTATCAACCGTGACCCGTAGATTGCACTTTTTCCCCTCGTTTTTTTCAGTCAGTTGGGGCCAGAGAGACAAGCTTTTGTATGGGTGTTACCAAGGCCAGTGTGCAGAAAGAAAAGGAACAACTGTTAGTGGCAAAGCAGGTATTGAAGGGGAGCTAGCTGTTGGCTGATCGCGCAGGGCAATGCATCCCCATTTTTCAATAAAAACAAATCTTTTTTTAAACATCCCCAAGGAGATAACAAACATTGGATTAGAACTCAGGTTTCAAGCATTCCAAGACCAAGCACTTACCACTTGAGCCACTAGTGGCTGTGCTTCTGAGAGAAGCTTTCGGGCGTATATATCTTTCTTCTGCATGCCCCTGTGAACATACCCATTTGCATTGTGAAACATGTTCATTGAAGCCAACGAGGATAGAACATCTGGCCCCCCGCTCCGCCAAAGTCCAGCTAACTGCAGTAGCCTAGAGGTTAAGTGCTTTCGCCACATAATCTCCTTGTATAGTTGTGGGAACCCTAACTCCTTCTAAAAGGTTCAGTGGGTATGAAAAGAGGTACCTGGTAAAGAGAGGGTGGAAGACAGCAGAGAGGTGGGACTGTGGAGGCGAGGAAGTGCAGGGTAAATAAAGGAGGAGTCGAGGCAGGCTAAAGAGGGAGGTAGGGCCAGATGAATGGGTCCCTGGGGAGAAGAGTAGGTGTTCGGTCAAAATTGGCCTGGGGATGTAGGAGAAAGGAGGCCTGGGGGCAGACAGGGAGTAAGTTGGTGGTTCTGGGGGAGGAGGACCCTGAATTGTGGGGGGGGGGGTGTAAAAAGGGTCCTAATGTGGGGAAAAGGGGCATTGAGGAGAGAAAGAGGGTGGAATGGACGCCACAATGGGCTGACATTTTTTTTCCTTCCAGTGCTACCTCCCTCTTTAGCCTGCCCCACCTTTGTTTACCCTGCACATACTCTCCTCCATAGTCCCGCCTCTCTGTTTTCTTCCACCCCCCACCAGGGAACCCATGCCATGCCCTTCTAGACCTACCCCCACTCACCCAGCCCTTCCTCCTCTCCACAGGGACCCATTCATCCAGCCCTTCTTCTCCCTTTAGACTGCCCCACCTCCCACCTCCCTCTTTACCCTGCATTTCCTCAGTCCCACCTCTCTGCGTTCTTCCACTCTCCCTTTACCAGGCACCTCTTTTCTTGTGTTCAAGTCATTCCTATGCCGAAAGTAGCGGTACTGCAAGTGAAACTGGGAAGGCATGTTCAGTATGGATTATCTAATTATTCAAGATGAATGGTAGTCAAGGAAGATTTTGGAAACTCAGTGAAGTTAGAAAATGAAGAAGCCTGGAGCAAAGAGAGAGTGGCCAAGTTGCTGAGTGTGAATGAGAGAAGAAAGTTGAGGTATGGAAAATAAAAGGTATTTGCCACATGTCCCTACACAGGTCTGTTGTGTGTTCAGGTGAAGGAAAGGGGATGTGTTGTATCTAGGAACACGTACAATGTCATTAGGTAGTGGAGTGATGATAAGGTAAAGTCGCTTCGGTGGAATGAATAGCTGGAAGAAGCTTCTATCGGAATGTAAAATGCGATAGTGAATGGAAGGGAATGTATAGAATGTATTGATTTGAGGGTTGAGAGACGATTCGAGAGCCTGGAAGGTGTGGAAGCTGAGGCTGTTGCGCTAACAAAGCATTAAAAAAAACGTACCCACTGAACCTTTTAGGAGGAGTTTGGGTTCTCACAACTGTACAAGGAGATGATGTGCCGAGAGCAGGACCCGAACCCAGGCCCCCCAGTGCTTTAATGCAAGCACTTAACCTCTAGGCCACTGCAGTTAGCTGGTATTTGGTGGAGCGGGGGGGCCAGATGTTCTATCCTCGTTGGCTGAAGTGAACATGTTTCCCAATGCAAATGGGTATGCTCATAGGGGCATGCAGAAGAAAGATATATACGCCCAAAATCTACTCTCAGAAGCACACCCACCAGTGGCTCAAGTGGTAAGTGCTTGGTCTTGGGAGGCTGGAGACCTGAGTTCTAATCCAATGTCTGGTATCTCCTCAGCATTTTTTTTAAAAAAAAAATGTTTTAATTGAAAATGTGTATGCATTACCCTGCTCGATCAGCCAACAGTTAATGCCCCTTCAATACCTGCATTCCTACTAACAGTTGTGCCTTTGTTTTCTGCACTCTTGCCTTGGGAACACCCATACAAAAGCTTGTCTCCCTGGCCCCAACTGTCTGGAGATACGAGGGGAAAAAGTGTAATCTACGGGTCATGGTTGATACGATATTTGCACTGGGACTCAAACAGGAAACCTTTTCGAGGCGCTGTGAGGTGACCACCGGCCCCTGCATAGCAAGCAAACCTGTATCAGCATCTCACCAGCATCTGACTTTGTCGCCTGCAGGCTACACATAGGAGGCTGCAGTAGGTGCATTAACCCATTGAGCTGTCGACCCTCCTTCCTCTCAGAGCAGGAAACTGAATTTCCATGTTGCCTTCCTTTGGCACCTTAGATCTGTCTTTCACCCTAATTCAGAGGATGTTGTGCTTCACAGAGAGATGATAATCATTGTGAGGTGTGTGCCACTAATAGCTATGTAGTTCCGTTAAATCGTTGCCTTTGTCATTGGGGTGTATTGATATGCACAGGGCAGTCTTCTGTCCTCTGCTACTCTATGTTCTTTTATTGCTGCTTGTTCATGATTTTTAAATGTAACCACTGTGCTCTCAAAAGTGAAAGATTTGAAAGACTCTTGCTGTAGCAAGCCTTTCCCACTCTTTGCCCTGGGGGTGAGAGCAGAGGCAGGGTAGGGCCTGAGGGGAAAAGGCCCACCCAAAATCTGTAAATGCCCACTCAGCAGCGCTGGGTGGGCATTTACAGATACTTTTGTCAATGCAGTGGGCCCAACTACATTAGCTTCGGGCCCCATTTGCTAGACAATCCTGGCTACGCCTCTGGTGCCTCCCACCTCAACAACCCAATTGCCCCTTCAGCCCTTCTTACTCATCTCACAGCACCTCCTATAAGTGAGGAATGCATCTTTTGTTGGTAGATTTCCCTCACGAGGCTTAGCTAGGCCTGCATTCCTTTTCAAAGGGCCGTAGAAGAGAGCAAAAAAGGAAAAGGCATAATAGAGCGGGAAGTAGGTGGAAGACGAGGGGGCAGGGGGGTTGGCAGTAAAAGAAACAGGGCCTGGCCTGGCAGAGAGTTAGAAGTTAGGGAACACAACAATGAGCGAGGGACAAGGAAAGATGTCTCAGGCATGCAGCTTTCTGAGTCTTCCCCACTGTGCCTGCAGAAAGACACTCCCTTTTCCCAGCTACTCCCGGATGGATACTTTTGCCTGGAGAGACCAGAACTAATGTCACTCAGGCAGAGGCTAAACAGAGGGCAGCTGAGCAGGCACACCCCTTCATTTTACTATGCTCCTGGGGTGGCTTCTGGGAGGAAAAAGGCATCAGTATTCCACCAAGATCATCTTCACCTAGGCCACCGTCACTAAGGTTTGCAAAGCAGGCTGTGACACTTTCTGAGGCCCACGTGGGAGAGCACAGATCCTAACCCTAAGTTGTGTGGGTGGCTGTACCAGTGGGGCTGCATAGGACATAGGGCTGTGCCCGTAAGGGCTGTGGTCACGTTTGGGAGCGTTAGGGACGCGTGGAGGACGCAGGGCGCAGACCTCTGTCCATTTCCCTCCAGGATTAGGCCCTTATTGTCAGTGGTGGAGCCAGACACTCCAAAATTGAGGAAGTTAAAGGCAGAAAGCAGCCCTCTCACTCCCAGGGCAAAGAGGGGGAAAGGCTTGTTACATCAAGAGTCTTTCAAATCTTTCACTTTTGAGAGCAGAGTGCTTACATTTAAGAATCATGACCAAGCAGCAATGAGAAAACATAGAGAAGCAGAGGACAGAAGACTGCCCTGCGCATATCAATACACCCCAATGACAAAGGCAAAGATTTAACTGACCTGCTTAGCTATTAGTGTCTCACACCGCACAATGATTATCATCTTTCCCTGAAGCAAAACATCCTCTGAATTAGGGTGAAAAACAGATCTAAGGTGCCAAAGGAAGGCAACATGGAAATTCAGTTTCCTGCTCTCAGAGGAAGGAGGGTCGACAGCCCAATGGGTTAATGCACCTACTGCAGTCTCCTATGTGTAGCCTGCAGGCGACAAAGTCAGATGCTGGTGAGATGCTGATACAGGTTTACTTGCTATGCAGGGGCCTGTGGTCACCTCGCAGCGCCTCGAGAAGGTGTCCTGTTTGAGTCCCAGTGCTAATATCGTATCAACCGTGACCCGTAGATTGCACTTTTTCCCCTCGTTTTTTTCAGTCAGTTGGGGCCAGAGAGACAAGCTTTTGTATGGGTGTTACCAAGGCCATTGTGCAGAAAGAAAAGGAACAACTGTTAGTGGCAAAGCAGGTATTGAAGGGGAGCTAGCTGTTGGCTGATCGCGCAGGGCAATGCATCCCCATTTTTCAATAAAAACAAATCTTTTTTTAAACATCCCCAAGGAGATAACAAACATTGGATTAGAACTCAGGTTTCAAGCATTCCAAGACCAAGCACTTACCACTTGAGCCACTAGTGGCTGTGCTTCTGAGAGAAGCTTTCGGGCGTATATATCTTTCTTCTGCATGCCCCTGTGAACATACCCATTTGCATTGTGAAACATGTTCATTGAAGCCAACGAGGATAGAACATCTGGCCCCCCGCTCCGCCAAAGTCCAGCTAACTGCAGTAGCCTAGAGGTTAAGTGCTTGGGTTACAGCGCTGGGGGCCTGGGTTCGAGTCCTTTTTTCGCCACATAATCTCCTTGTATAGTTGTGGGAACCCTAACTCCTTCTAAAAGGTTCAGTGGGTATGAAAAGAGGTACCTGGTAAAGAGAGGGTGGAAGACAACAGAGAGGTGGGACTGTGGAGGCGAGGAAGTGCAGGGTAAATAAAGGAGGAGGCGAGGCAGGCTAAAGAGGGAGGTAGGGCCAGATGAATGGGTCCCTGGGGCGAAGAGTAGGTGTTCGGTCAAGATTGGCCTGGGGATGTAGGAGTAAGGAGGCCTGGGGGCAGACAGGGAGTAAGTTGGTGTTTCTGGGGGAGGAGGACCCTGAATTGTGGGGGGGGGGTGTAAAAAGGGTCCTAATGTGGGGAAAAGGGGCATTGAGGAGGGAAAGAGGGTGGAATGGACTCCACAATGGGCTGACATTTTTTTTCCTTCCAGTGCTACCTCCCTCTTTAGCCTGCCCCACCTTTGTTTACCCTGCACATACTCTCCTCCATAGTCCCGCCTCTCTGTTTTCTTCCACCCCCCACCAGGGAACCCATGCCATGCCCTTCTAGACCTACCCCCACTCACCCAGCCCTTCCTCCTCTCCACAGGGACCCATTCATCCAGCCCTTCTTCTCCCTTTAGACTGCCCCACCTCCCACCTCCCTCTTTACCCTGCATTTCCTCAGTCCCACCTCTCTGCGTTCTTCCACTCTCCCTTTACCAGGCACCTCTTTTCTTGTGTTCAAGTCATTCCTATGCCGAAAGTAGCGGTACTGCAAGTGAAACTGGGAAGGCATGTTCAGTATGGATTATCTAATTATTCAAGATGAATGGTAGTCAAGGAAGATTTTGGAAACTCAGTGAAGTTAGAAAATGAAGAAGCTTGGAGCAAAGAGAGAGTGGCCAAGTTGCTGAGTGTGAATGAGAGAAGAAAGTTGAGGTATGGAAAATAAAAGGTATTTGCCACATGTCCCTACACAGGTCTGTTGTGTGTTCAGGTGAAGGAAAGGGGATGTGTTGTATCTAGGAACACGTACAATGTCATTAGGTAGTGGAGTGATGATAAGGTAAAGTCGCTTCGGTGGAATGAATAGCTGGAAGAAGCTTCTATCGGAATGTAAAATGCGATAGTGAATGGAAGGGAATGTATAGAATGTATTGATTTGAGGGTTGAGAGACGATTCGAGAGCCTGGAAGGTGTGGAAGCTGAGGCTGTTGCGCTAACAAAGCATTAAAAAAAACGTACCCACTGAACCTTTTAGGAGGAGTTTGGGTTCTCACAACTGTACAAGGAGATGATGTGCCGAGAGCAGGACCCGAACCCAGGCCCCCCAGTGCTGTAATGCAAGCACTTAACCTCTAGGCCACAGCAGTTAGCTGGTATTTGGTGGAGCGGGGGGCCAGATGTTCTATCCTCGTTGGCTGAAGTGAACATGTTTCCCAATGCAAATGGGTATGCTCATAGGGGCATGCAGAAGAAAGATATATACGCCCAAAATCTACTCTCAGAAGCACACCCACCAGTGGCTCAAGTGGTAAGTGCTTGGTCTTGGGATGCTGGAGACCTGAGTTCTAATCCAATGTCTGTTATCTCCTCAGCATTTTTTAAAAAAAAAATGTTTTAATTGAAAATGTGTATGCATTACCCTGCTCGATCAGCCAACAGTTAATGCCCCTTCAATACCTGCATTCCTACTAACAGTTGTGCCTTTGTTTTCTGCACTCTTGCCTTGGGAACACCCATACAAAAGCTTGTCTCGCTGGCCCCAACTGTCTGGAGATACGAGGGGAAAAAGTGTAATCTACGGGTCATGGTTGATACGATATTTGCACTGGGACTCAAACAGGAAACCTTTTCGAGGCGCTGTGAGGTGACCACCGGCCCCTGCATAGCAAGCAAACCTGTATCAGCATCTCACCAGCATCTGACTTTGTCGCCTGCAGGCTACACATAGGAGGCTGCAGTAGGTGCATTAACCCATTGAGCTGTCGACCCTCCTTCCTCTCAGAGCAGGAAACTGAATTTCCATGTTGCCTTCCTTTGGCACCTTAGATCTGTCTTTCACCCTAATTCAGAGGATGTTGTGCTTCACAGAGAGATGATAATCATTGTGAGGTGTGTGCCACTAATAGCTATGTAGTTCCATTAAATCGTTGCCTTTGTGATTGGGGTGTATTGATATGCACAGGGCAGTCTTCTGTCCTCTGCTACTCTATGTTCTTTTATTGCTGCTTGTTCATGATTTTTAAATGTAACCACTGTGCTCTCAAAAGTGAAAGATTTGAAAGACTCTTGCTGTAGCGAGCCTTTCCCACTCTTTGCCCTGGGGGTGAGAGCAGAGGCAGGGTAGGGCCTGAGGGGAAAAGGCCCACCCAAAATCTGTAAATGCCCACTCAGCAGTGCTGGGTGGGCATTTACAGATACTTTTGTCAATGCAGTGGGCCCAACTACATTAGCTTCGGGCCCCATTTGCTAGACAATCCTGGCTACGCCTCTGGTGCCTCCCACCTCAACAACCCAATTGCCCCTTCAGCCCTTCTTACTCATCTCACAGCACCTCCCATAAGTGAGGAATGCATCTTTTGTTGGTAGATTTCCCTCACGAGGCTTAGCTAGGCCTGCATTCCTTTTCAAAGGGCCGTAGAAGAGAGCAAAAAAGGAAAAGGCATAATAGAGCGGGAAGTAGGTGGAAGACGAGGGGGCAGGGGGGTTTGCAGTAAAAGAAACAGGGCCTGGCCTGGCAGAGAGTTAGAAGTTAGGGAGCACAACAATGAGCGAGGGACAAGGAAAGTTGTCTCAGGCATGCAGCTCTCTGAGTCTTCCCCACTGTGCCTGCAGAAAGACACTCCCTTTTCCCAGCTACTCCCGGATGGATACTTTTGCCTGGAGAGACCAGAACTAATGTCACTCAGGCAGAGGCTAAACAGAGGGCATCTGAGCAGGCACACCCCTTCATTTTACTATGCTCCTGGGGTGGCTTCTGGGAGGAAAAAGGCATCAGTATTCCACCAAGATCATCTTCACCTAGGCCACCGTCACTAAGGTTTGCAAAGCAGGCTGTGACACTTTCTGAGGCCCACGTGGGAGAGCACAGATCCTAACCCTAAGTTGTGTGGGTGGCTGTACCAGTGGGGCTGCATAGGACATAGGGCTGTGCCCGTAAGGGCTGTGGTCGCGTTTGGGAGCGTTAGGGACGCGTGGAGGACGCAGGGCGCAGACCTCTGTCCATTTCCCTCCAGGATTAGGCCCTTATTGTCAGTGGTGGAGCCAGACACTCCAAAATTGAGGAAGTTAAAGGCAGAAAGCAGCCCTCTCACTCCCAGGGCAAAGAGGGGGAAAGGCTTGTTACATCAAGAGTCTTTCAAATCTTTCACTTTTGAGAGCAGAGTGCTTACATTTAAGAATCATGACCAAGCAGCAATGAGAAAACATAGAGAAGCAGAGGACAGAAGACTGCCCTGCGCATATCAATACTCCCCAATGACAAAGGCAAAGATTTAACTGACCTGCTTAGCTATTAGTGTCTCACACCGCACAATGATTATCATCTTTCCCTGAAGCAAAACATCCTCTGAATTAGGGTGAAAAACAGATCTAAGGTGCCAAAGGAAGGCAACATGGAAATTCAGTTTCCTGCTCTCAGAGGAAGGAGGGTCGACAGCCCAATGGGTTAATGCACCTACTGCAGTCTCCTATGTGTAGCCTGCAGGCGACAAAGTCAGATGCTGGTGAGATGCTGATACAGGTTTACTTGCTATGCAGGGGCCTGTGGTCACCTCGCAGCGCCTCGAGAAGGTGTCCTGTTTGAGTCCCAGTGCTAATATCGTATCAACCGTGACCCGTAGATTGCACTTTTTCCCCTCGTTTTTTTCAGTCAGTTGGGGCCAGAGAGACAAGCTTTTGTATGGGTGTTACCAAGGCCAGTGTGCAGAAAGAAAAGGAACAACTGTTAGTGGCAAAGCAGGTATTGAAGGGGAGCTAGCTGTTGGCTGATCGCGCAGGGCAATGCATCCCCATTTTTCAATAAAAACAAATCTTTTTTTAAACATCCCCAAGGAGATAACAAACATTGGATTAGAACTCAGGTTTCAAGCATTCCAAGACCAAGCACTTACCACTTGAGCCACTAGTGGCTGTGCTTCTGAGAGAAGCTTTCGGGCGTATATATCTTTCTTCTGCATGCCCCTGTGAACATACCCATTTGCATTGTGAAACATGTTCATTGAAGCCAACGAGGATAGAACATCTGGCCCCCCGCTCCGCCAAAGTCCAGCTAACTGCAGTAGCCTAGAGGTTAAGTGCTTGGGTTACAGCGCTGGGGGCCTGGGTTCAAGTCCTACTTTCACCACATAATCTCCTTGTATAGTTGTGGGAACCCTAACTCCTTCTAAAAGGTTCAGTGGGTATGAAAAGAGGTACCTGGTAAAGAGAGGGTGGAAGACAGCAGAGAGGTGGGACTGTGGATGCGAGGAAGTGCAGGGTAAATAAAGGAGGAGGCGAGGCAGGCTAAAGAGGGAGGTAGGGCCAGATGAATGGGTCCCTGGGGAGAAGAGTAGGTGTTCGGTCAAAATTGGCATGGGGATGTAGGAGAAAGGAGGCCTGGGGGCAGACAGGGAGTAAGTTGGTGTTTCTGGGGGAGGAGGACCCTGAATTGTGGGGGGGGGTGTAAAAAGGGTCCTAATGTGGGGAAAAGGGGCATTGAGGAGGGAAAGAGGGTGGAATGGACTCCACAATGGGCTGACATTTTTTTTTTCCTTCCAGTGCTACCTCCCTCTTTAGCCTGCCCCACCTTTGTTTACCCTGCACATACTCTCCTCCATAGTCCCGCCTCTCTGTTTTCTTCCACCCCCCACCAGGGAACCCATGCCATGCCCTTCTAGACCTACCCCCACTCACCCAGCCCTTCCTCCTCTCCACAGGGACCCATTCATCCAGCCCTTCTTCTCCCTTTAGACTGCCCCACCTCCCACCTCCCTCTTTACCCTGCATTTCCTCAGTCCCACCTCTCTGCGTTCTTCCACTCTCCCTTTACCAGGCACCTCTTTTCTTGTGTTCAAGTCATTCCTATGCCGAAAGTAGCGGTACTGCAAGTGAAACTGGGAAGCCATGTTCAGTATGGATTATCTAATTATTCAAGATGAATGGTAGTCAAGGAAGATTTTGGAAACTCAGTGAAGTTAGAAAATGAAGAAGCCTGGAGCAAAGAGAGAGTGGCCAAGTTGCTGAGTGTGAATGAGAGAAGAAAGTTGAGGTATGGAAAATAAAAGGTATTTGCCACATGTCCCTACACAGGTCTGTTGTGTGTTCAGGTGAAGGAAAGGGGATGTGTTGTATCTAGGAACACGTACAATGTCATTAGGTAGTGGAGTGATGATAAGGTAAAGTCGCTTCGGTGGAATGAATAGCTGGAAGAAGCTTCTATCGGAATGTAAAATGCGATAGTGAATGGAAGGGAATGTATAGAATGTATTGATTTGAGGGTTGAGAGACGATTCGAGAGCCTGGAAGGTGTGGAAGCTGAGGCTGTTGCGCTAACAAAGCATTAAAAAAAACGTACCCACTGAACCTTTTAGGAGGAGTTTGGGTTCTCACAACTGTACAAGGAGATGATGTGCCGAGAGCAGGACCCGAACCCAGGCCCCCCAGTGCTGTAATGCAAGCACTTAACCTCTAGGCCACTGCAGTTAGCTGGTATTTGGTGGAGCGGGGGGCCAGATGTTCTATCCTCGTTGGCTGAAGTGAACATGTTTCCCAATGCAAATGGGTATGCTCATAGGGGCATGCAGAAGAAAGATATATACGCCCAAAATCTACTCTCAGAAGCTCACCCACCAGTGGCTCAAGTGGTAAGTGCTTGGTCTTGGGATGCTGGAGACCTGAGTTCTAATCCAATGTCTGGTATCTCCTCAGCATTTTTTAAAAAAAAATGTTTTAATTGAAAATGTGTATGCATTACCCTGCTCGATCAGCCAACAGTTAATGCCCCTTCAATACCTGCATTCCTACTAACAGTTGTGCCTTTGTTTTCTGCACTCTTGCCTTGGGAACACCCATACAAAAGCTTGTCTCCCTGGCCCCAACTGTCTGGAGATACGAGGGGAAAAAGTGTAATCTACGGGTCATGGTTGATACGATATTTGCATTGGGACTCAAACAGGAAACCTTTTCGAGGCGCTGTGAGGTGACCACCGGCCCCTGCATAGCAAGCAAACCTGTATCAGCATCTCACCAGCATCTGACTTTGTCGCCTGCAGGCTACACATAGGAGGCTGCAGTAGGTGCATTAACCCATTGAGCTGTCGACCCTCCTTCCTCTCAGAGCAGGAAACTGAATTTCCATGTTGCCTTCCTTTGGCACCTTAGATCTGTCTTTCACCCTAATTCAGAGGATGTTGTGCTTCACAGAGAGATGATAATCATTGTGAGGTGTGTGCCACTAATAGCTATGTAGTTCCGTTAAATCGTTGCCTTTGTCATTGGGGTGTATTGATATGCACAGGGCAGTCTTCTGTCCTCTGCTACTCTATGTTCTTTTATTGCTGCTTGTTCATGATTTTTAAATGTAACCACTGTGCTCTCAAAAGTGAAAGATTTGAAAGACTCTTGCTGTAGCGAGCCTTTCCCACTCTTTGCCCTGGGGGTGAGAGCAGAGGCAGGGTAGGGCCTGAGGGGAAAAGGCCCACCCAAAATCTGTAAATGCCCACTCAGCAGCGCTGGGTGGGCATTTACAGATACTTTTGTCAATGCAGTGGGCCCAACTACATTAGCTTCGGGCCCCATTTGCTAGACAATCCTGGCTACGCCTCTGGTGCCTCCCACCTCAACAACCCAATTGCCCCTTCAGCCCTTCTTACTCATCTCACAGCACCTCCCATAAGTGAGGAATGCATCTTTTGTTGGTAGATTTCCCTCACGAGGCTTAGCTAGGCCTGCATTCCTTTTCAAAGGGCCGTAGAAGAGAGCAAAAATGGAAAAGGCATAATAGAGCGGGAAGTAGGTGGAAGACGAGGGGGCAGGGGGGTTGGCAGTAAAAGAAACAGGGCCTGGCCTGGCAGAGAGTTAGAAGTTAGGGAACACAACAATGAGCGAGGGACAAGGAAAGATGTCTCAGGCATGCAGCTCTCTGAGTCTTCCCCACTGTGCCTGCAGAAAGACACTCCCTTTTCCCAGCTACTCCCGGATGGATACTTTTGCCTGGAGAGACCAGAACTAATGTCACTCAGGCAGAGGCTAAACAGAGGGCAGCTGAGCAGGCACACCCCTTCATTTTACTATGCTCCTGGGGTGGCTTCTGGGAGGAAAAAGGCATCAGTATTCCACCAAGATCATCTTCACCTAGGCCACCGTCACTAAGGTTTGCAAAGCAGGCTGTGACACTTTCTGAGGCCCACGTGGGAGAGCACAGATCCTAACCCTAAGTTGTGTGGGTGGCTGTACCAGTGGGGCTGCATAGGACATAGGGCTGTGCCCGTAAGGGCTGTGGTCGCGTTTGGGAGCGTTAGGGACGCGTGGAGGACGCAGGGCGCAGACCTCTGTCCATTTCCCTCCAGGATTAGGCCCTTATTGTCAGTGGTGGAGCCAGACACTCCAAAATTGAGGAAGTTAAAGGCAGAAAGCAGCCCTCTCACTCCCAGGGCAAAGAGGGGGAAAGGCTTGTTACATCAAGAGTCTTTCAAATCTTTCACTTTTGAGAGCAGAGTGCTTACATTTAAGAATCATGACCAAGCAGCAATGAGAAAACATAGAGAAGCAGAGGACAGAAGACTGCCCTGCGCATATCAATACACCCCAATGACAAAGGCAAAGATTTAACTGACCTGCTTAGCTATTAGTGTCTCACACCGCACAATGATTATCATCTTTCCCTGAAGCAAAACATCCTCTGAATTAGGGTGAAAAACAGATCTAAGGTGCCAAAGGAAGGCAACATGGAAATTCAGTTTCCTGCTCTCAGAGGAAGGAGGGTCGACAGCCCAATGGGTTAATGCACCTACTGCAGTCTCCTATGTGTAGCCTGCAGGCGACAAAGTCAGATGCTGGTGAGATGCTGATACAGGTTTACTTGCTATGCAGGGGCCTGTGGTCACCTCGCAGCGCCTCGAGAAGGTGTCCTGTTTGAGTCCCAGTGCTAATATCGTATCAACCGTGACCCGTAGATTGCACTTTTTCCCCTCGTTTTTTTCAGTCAGTTGGGGCCAGAGAGACAAGCTTTTGTATGGGTGTTACCAAGGCCAGTGTGCAGAAAGAAAAGGAACAACTGTTAGTGGCAAAGGAGGTATTGAAGGGGAGCTAGCTGTTGGCTGATCGCGCAGGGCAATGCATCCCCATTTTTCAATAAAAACAAATCTTTTTTTAAACATCCCCAAGGAGATAACAAACATTGGATTAGAACTCAGGTTTCAAGCATTCCAAGACCAAGCACTTACCACTTGAGCCACTAGTGGCTGTGCTTCTGAGAGAAGCTTTCGGGCGTATATATCTTTCTTCTGCATGCCCCTGTGAACATACCCATTTGCATTGTGAAACATGTTCATTGAAGCCAACGAGGATAGAACATCTGGCCCCCCGCTCCGCCAAAGTCCAGCTAACTGCAGTAGCCTAGAGGTTAAGTGCTTGGGTTACAGAGTCCTGCTCTCGCCACATAATCTCCTTGTATAGTTGTGGGAACCCTAACTCCTTCTAAAAGGTTCAGTGGGTATGAAAAGAGGTACCTGGTAAAGAGAGGGTGGAAGACAGCAGAGAGGTGGGACTGTGGAGGCGAGGAAGTGCAGGTTAAATAAAGGAGGAGGCGAGGCAGGCTAAAGAGGGAGGTAGGGCCAGATGAATGGGTCCCTGGGGAGAAGAGTAGGTGTTCGGTCAAAATTGGCATGGGGATGTAGGAGAAAGGAGGACTGGGGGCAGACAGGGAGTAAGTTGGTGTTTCTGGGGGAGGAGGACCCTGAATTGTGGGGGGGGGGGGGTGTAAAAAGGGTCCTAATGTGGGGAAAAGGGGCATTGAGGAGGGAAAGAGGGTGGAATGGACTCCACAATGGGCTGACATTTTTTTTTTCCTTCCAGTGCTACCTCCCTCTTTAGCCTGCCCCAACTTTGTTTACCCTGCACATACTCTCCTCCATAGTCCCGCCTCTCTGTTTTCTTCCACCCCCCACCAGGGAACCCATGCCATGCCCTTCTAGACCTACCCCCACTCACCCAGCCCTTCCTCCTCTCCACAGGGACCCATTCATCCAGCCCTTCTTCTCCCTTTAGACTGCCCCACCTCCCACCTCCCTCTTTACCCTGCATTTCCTCAGTCCCACCTCTCTGCGTTCTTCCACTCTCCCTTTACCAGGCACCTCTTTTCTTGTGTTCAAGTCATTCCTATGCCGAAAGTAGCGGTACTGCAAGTGAAACTGGGAAGGCATGTTCAGTATGGATTATCTAATTATTCAAGATGAATGGTAGTCAAGGAAGATTTTGGAAACTCAGTGAAGTTAGAAAATGAAGAAGCCTGGAGCAAAGAGAGAGTGGCCAAGTTGCTGAGTGTGAATGAGAGAAGAAAGTTGAGGTATGGAAAATAAAAGGTATTTGCCACATGTCCCTACACAGGTCTGTTGTGTGTTCAGGTGAAGGAAAGGGGATGTGTTGTATCTAGGAACACGTACAATGTCATTAGGTAGTGGAGTGATGATAAGGTAAAGTCGCTTCGGTGGAATGAATAGCTGGAAGAAGCTTCTATCGGAATGTAAAATGCGATAGTGAATGGAAGGGAATGTATAGAATGTATTGATTTGAGGGTTGAGAGACGATTCGAGAGCCTGGAAGGTGTGGAAGCTGAGGCTGTTGCGCTAACAAAGCATTAAAAAAAACGTACCCACTGAACCTTTTAGGAGGAGTTTGGGTTCTCACAACTGTACAAGGAGATGATGTGCCGAGAGCAGGACCCGAACCCAGGCCCCCCCAGTGCTGTAATGCAAGCACTTAACCTCTAGGCCACTGCAGTTAGCTGGTATTTGGTGGAGCGGGGGGCCAGATGTTCTATCCTCGTTGGCTGAAGTGAACATGTTTCCCAATGCAAATGGGTATGCTCATAGGGGCATGCAGAAGAAAGATATATACGCCCAAAATCTACTCTCAGAAGCACACCCACCAGTGGCTCAAGTGGTAAGTGCTTGGTCTTGGGATGCTGGAGACCTGAGTTCTAATCCAATGTCTGGTATCTCCTCAGCATTTTTTAAAAAAAAATGTTTTAATTGAAAATGTGTATGCATTACCCTGCTCGATCAGCCAACAGTTAATGCCCCTTCAATACCTGCATTCCTACTAACAGTTGTGCCTTTGTTTTCTGCACTCTTGCCTTGGGAACACCCATACAAAAGCTTGTCTCCCTGGCCCCAACTGTCTGGAGATACGAGGGGAAAAAGTGTAATCTACGGGTCATGGTTGATACGATATTTGCATTGGGACTCAAACAGGAAACCTTTTCGAGGCGCTGTGAGGTGACCACCGGCCCCTGCATAGCAAGCAAACCTGTATCAGCATCTCACCAGCATCTGACTTTGTCGCCTGCAGGCTACACATAGGAGGCTGCAGTAGGTGCATTAACCCATTGAGCTGTCGACCCTCCTTCCTCTCAGAGCAGGAAACTGAATTTCCATGTTGCCTTCCTTTGGCACCTTAGATCTGTCTTTCACCCTAATTCAGAGGATGTTGTGCTTCACAGAGAGATGATAATCATTGTGAGGTGTGTGCCACTAATAGCTATGTAGTTCCGTTAAATCGTTGCCTTTGTCATTGGGGTGTATTGATATGCACAGGGCAGTCTTCTGTCCTCTGCTACTCTATGTTCTTTTATTGCTGCTTGTTCATGATTTTTAAATGTAACCACTGTGCTCTCAAAAGTGAAAGATTTGAAAGACTCTTGCTGTAGCGAGCCTTTCCCACTCTTTGCCCTGGGGGTGAGAGCAGAGGCAGGGTAGGGCCTGAGGGGAAAAGGCCCACCCAAAATCTGTAAATGCCCACTCAGCAGCGCTGGGTGGGCATTTACAGATACTTTTGTCAATGCAGTGGGCCCAACTACATTAGCTTCGGGCCCCATTTGCTAGACAATCCTGGCTACGCCTCTGGTGCCTCCCACCTCAACAACCCAATTGCCCCTTCAGCCCTTCTTACTCATCTCACAGCACCTCCCATAAGTGAGGAATGCATCTTTTGTTGGTAGATTTCCCTCACGAGGCTTAGCTAGGCCTGCATTCCTTTTCAAAGGGCCGTAGAAGAGAGCAAAAATGGAAAAGGCATAATAGAGCGGGAAGTAGGTGGAAGACGAGGGGGCAGGGGGGTTGGCAGTAAAAGAAACAGGGCCTGGCCTGGCAGAGAGTTAGAAGTTAGGGAACACAACAATGAGCGAGGGACAAGGAAAGATGTCTCAGGCATGCAGCTGTCTGAGTCTTCCCCACTGTGCCTGCAGAAAGACACTCCCTTTTCCCAGCTACTCCCGGATGGATACTTTTGCCTGGAGAGACCAGAACTAATGTCACTCAGGCAGAGGCTAAACAGAGGGCAGCTGAGCAGGCACACCCCTTCATTTTACTATGCTCCTGGGGTGGCTTCTGGGAGGAAAAAGGCATCAGTATTCCACCAAGATCATCTTCACCTAGGCCACCGTCACTAAGGTTTGCAAAGCAGGCTGTGACACTTTCTGAGGCCCACGTGGGAGAGCACAGATCCTAACCCTAAGTTGTGTGGGTGGCTGTACCAGTGGGGCTGCATAGGACATAGGGCTGTGCCCGTAAGGGCTGTGGTCGCGTTTGGGAGCGTTAGGGACGCGTGGAGGACGCAGGGCGCAGACCTCTGTCCATTTCCCTCCAGGATTAGGCCCTTATTGTCAGTGGTGGAGCCAGACACTCCAAAATTGAGGAAGTTAAAGGCAGAAAGCAGCCCTCTCACTCCCAGGGCAAAGAGGGGGAAAGGCTTGTTACATCAAGAGTCTTTCAAATCTTTCACTTTTGAGAGCAGAGTGCTTACATTTAAGAATCATGACCAAGCAGCAATGAGAAAACATAGAGAAGCAGAGGACAGAAGACTGCCCTGCGCATATCAATACTCCCCAATGACAAAGGCAAAGATTTAACTGACCTGCTTAGCTATTAGTGTCTCACACCACACAATGATTATCATCTTTCCCTTGAAGCAAAACATCCTCTGAATTAGGGTGAAAAACAGATCTAAGGTGCCAAAGGAAGGCAACATGGAAATTCAGTTTCCTGCTCTCAGAGGAAGGAGGGTCGACAGCCCAATGGGTTAATGCACCTACTGCAGTCTCCTATGTGTAGCCTGCAGGCGACAAAGTCAGATGCTGGTGAGATGCTGATACAGGTTTACTTGCTATGCTGGGGCCTGTGGTCACCTCGCAGCGCCCCGAGAAGGTGTCCTGTTTGAGTCCCAGTGCTAATATCGTATCAACCGTGACCCGTAGATTGCACTTTTTCCCCTCGTTTTTTTCAGTCAGTTGGGGCCAGAGAGACAAGCTTTTGTATGGGTGTTACCAAGGCCAGTGTGCAGAAAGAAAAGGAACAACTGTTAGTGGCAAAGCAGGTATTGAAGGGGAGCTAGCTGTTGGCTGATCGCGCAGGGCAATGCATCCCCATTTTTCAATAAAAACAAATCTTTTTTTAAACATCCCCAAGGAGATAACAAACATTGGATTAGAACTCAGGTTTCAAGCATTCCAAGACCAAGCACTTACCACTTGAGCCACTAGTGGCTGTGCTTCTGAGATAAGCTTTCGGGCGTATATATCTTTCTTCTGCATGCCCCTGTGAACATACCCATTTGCATTGTGAAACATGTTCATTGAAGCCAACGAGGATAGAACATCTGGCCCCCCGCTCCGCCAAAGTCCAGCTAACTGCAGTAGCCTAGAGGTTAAGTGCTTGGGTTACAGCGCTGGGGGCCTGGGTTCAAGTCCTGCTTTCGCCACATAATCTCCTTGTATAGTTGTGGGAACCCTAACTCCTTCTAAAAGGTTCAGTGGGTATGAAAAGAGGTACCTGGTAAAGAGAGGGTGGAAGACAGCAGAGAGGTGGGACTGTGGAGGCGAGAAAGTGCAGGGTAAATAAAGGAGGAGGCGAGGCAGGCTAAAGAGGGAGGTAGGGCCAGATGAATGGGTCCCTGGGGAGAAGAGTAGGTGTTCGGTCAAAATTGGCATGGGGATGTAGGAGAAAGGAGGCCTGGGGGCAGACAGGGAGTAAGTTGGTGTTTCTGGGGGAGGGTGTAAAAAGGGTCCTAATGTGGGGAAAAGGGGCATTGAGGAGGGAAAGAGGGTGAAATGGACTCCACAATGGGCTGACATTTTTTTTCCTTCCAGTGCTACCTCCCTCTTTAGCCTGCCCCACCTTTGTTTACCCTGCACATACTCTCCTCCATAGTCCCGCCTCTCTGTTTTCTTCCACCCCCCACCAGGGAACCCATGCCATGCCCTTCTAGACCTACCCCCACTCACCCAGCCCTTCCTCCTCTCCACAGGGACCCATTCATCCAGCCCTTCTTCTCCCTTTAGACTGCCCCACCTCCCACCTCCCTCTTTACCCTGCATTTCCTCAGTCCTTCCTCTCTGCGTTCTTCCACTCTCCCTTTACCAGGCACCTCTTTTCTTGTGTTCAAGTCATTCCTATGCCGAAAGTAGCGGTACTGCAAGTGAAACTGGGAAGGCATGTTCAGTATGGATTATCTAATTATTCAAGATGAATGGTAGTCAAGGAAGATTTTGGAAACTCAGTGAAGTTAGAAAATGAAGAAGCCTGGAGCAAAGAGAGAGTGGCCAAGTTGCTGAGTGTGAATGAGAGAAGAAATTTGAGGTATGGAAAATAAAAGGTATTTGCCACATGTCCCTACACAGGTCTGTTGTGTGTTCAGGTGAAGGAAAGGGGATGTGTTGTATCTAGGAACACGTACAATGTCATTAGGTAGTGGAGTGAAGATAAGGTAAAGTCGCTTCGGTGGAATGAATAGCTGGAAGAAGCTTCTATCGGAATGTAAAATGCGATAGTGAATGGAAGGGAATGTATAGAATGTATTGATTTGAGGGTTGAGAGACGATTCGAGAGCCTGGAAGGTGTGGAAGCTGAGGCAGTTGCGCTAACAAAGCATTAAAAAAAACGTACCCACTGAACCTTTTAGGAGGAGTTTGGGTTCTCACAACTGTACAAGGAGATGATGTGCCGAGAGCAGGACCCGAACCCAGGCCCCCCAGTGATGTAATGCAAGCACTTAACCTCTAGGCCACTGCAGTTAGCTGGTATTTGGTGGAGCGGGGGGCCAGATGTTCTATCCTCGTTGGCTGAAGTGAACATGTTTCCCAATGCAAATGGGTATGCTCATAGGGGCATGCAGAAGAAAGATATATACGCCCAAAATCTACTCTAAGAAGCACACCCACCAGTGGCTCAAGTGGTAAGTGCTTGGTCTTGGGATGCTGGAGACCTGAGTTCTAATCCAATGTCTGGTATCTCCTCAGCATTTTTTTAAAAAAAATGTTTTAATTGAAAATGTGTATGCATTACCCTGCTCGATCAGCCAACAGTTAATGCCCCTTCAATACCTGCATTCCTACTAACAGTTGTGCCTTTGTTTTCTGCACTCTTGCCTTGGGAACACCCATACAAAAGCTTGTCTCCCTGGCCCCAACTGTCTGGAGATACGAGGGGAAAAAGTGTAATCTACGGGTCATGGTTGATACGATATTTGCACTGGGACTCAAACAGGAAACCTTTTCGAGGCGCTGTGAGGTGACCACCGGCCCCTGCATAGCAAGCAAACCTGTATCAGCATCTCACCAGCATCTGACTTTGTCGCCTGCAGGCTACACATAGGAGGCTACAGTAGGTGCATTAACCCATTGAGCTGTCGACCCTCCTTCCTCTCAGAGCAGGAAACTGAATTTCCATGTTGCCTTCCTTTGGCACCTTAGATCTGTCTTTCACCCTAATTCAGAGGATGTTGTGCTTCACAGAGAGATGATAATCATTGTGAGGTGTGTGCCACTAATAGCTATGTAGTTCCGTTAAATCGTTGCCTTTGTCATTGGGGTGTATTGATATGCACAGGGCAGTCTTCTGTCCTCTGCTACTCTATGTTCTTTTATTGCTGCTTGTTCATGATTTTTAAATGTAACCACTGTGCTCTCAAAAGTGAAAGATTTGAAAGACTCTTGCTGTAGCGAGCCTTTCCCACTCTTTGCCCTGGGGGTGAGAGCAGAGGCAGGGTAGGGCCTGAGGGGAAAAGGCCCACCCAAAATCTGTAAATGCCCACTCAGCAGCGCTGGGTGGGCATTTACAGATACTTTTGTCAATGCAGTGGGCCCAACTACATTAGCTTCGGGCCCCATTTGCTAGACAATCCTGGCTACGCCTCTGGTGCCTCCCACCTCAACAACCCAATTGCCCCTTCAGCCCTTCTTACTCATCTCACAGCACCTCCCATAAGTGAGGAATGCATCTTTTGTTGGTAGATTTCCCTCACGAGGCTTAGCTAGGCCTGCATTCCTTTTCAAAGGGCCGTAGAAGAGAGCAAAAAAGGAAAAGGCATAATAGAGCGGGAAGTAGGTGGAAGACGAGGGGGCAGGGGGGTTGGCAGTAAAAGAAACAGGGCCTGGCCTGGCAGAGAGTTAGAAGTTAGGGAACACAACAATGAGCGAGGGACAAGGAAAGATGTCTCAGGCATGCAGCTCTCTGAGTCTTCCCCACTGTGCCTGCAGAAAGACACTCCCTTTTCCCAGCTACTCCCGGATGGATACTTTTGCCTGGAGAGACCAGAACTAATGTCACTCAGGCAGAGGCTAAACAGAGGGCAGCTGAGCAGGCACACCCCTTCATTTTACTATGCTCCTGGGGTGGCTTCTGGGAGGAAAAAGGCATCAGTATTCCACCAAGATCATCTTCACCTAGGCCACCGTCACTAAGGTTTGCAAAGCAGGCTGTGACACTTTCTGAGGCCCACGTGGGAGAGCACAGATCCTAACCCTAAGTTGTGTGGGTGGCTGTACCAGTGGGGCTGCATAGGACATAGGGCTGTGCCCGTAAGGGCTGTGGTCGCGTTTGGGAGCGTTAGGGACGCGTGGAGGACGCAGGGCGCAGACCTCTGTCCATTTCCCTCCAGGATTAGGCCCTTATTGTCAGTGGTGGAGCCAGACACTCCAAAATTGAGGAAGTTAAAGGCAGAAAGCAGCCCTCTCACTCCCAGGGCAAAGATGGGGAAAGGCTTGTTACATCAAGAGTCTTTCAAATCTTTCACTTTTGAGAGCAGAGTGCTTACATTTAAGAATCATGACCAAGCAGCAATGAGAAAACATAGAGAAGCAGAGGACAGAAGACTGCCCTGCGCATATCAATACTCCCCAATGACAAAGGCAAAGATTTAACTGACCTGCTTAGCTATTAGTGTCTCACACCGCACAATGATTATCATCTTTCCCTGAAGCAAAACATCCTCTGAATTAGGGTGAAAAACAGATCTAAGGTGCCAAAGGAAGGCAACATGGAAATTCAGTTTCCTGCTCTCAGAGGAAGGAGGGTCGACAGCCCAATGGGTTAATGCACCTACTGCAGTCTCCTATGTGTAGCCTGCAGGCGACAAAGTCAGATGCTGGTGAGATGCTGATACAGGTTTACTTGCTATGCAGGGGCCTGTGGTCACCTCGCAGCGCCCCGAGAAGGTGTCCTGTTTGAGTCCCAGTGCTAATATCGTATCAACCGTGACCCGTAGATTGCACTTTTTCCCCTCGTTTTTTTCAGTCAGTTGGGGCCAGAGAGACAAGCTTTTGTATGGGTGTTACCAAGGCCAGTGTGCAGAAAGAAAAGGAACAACTGTTAGTGGCAAAGCAGGTATTGAAGGGGAGCTAGCTGTTGGCTGATCGCGCAGGGCAATGCATCCCCATTTTTCAATAAAAACAAATCTTTTTTTAAACATCCCCAAGGAGATAACAAACATTGGATTAGAACTCAGGTTTCAAGCATTCCAAGACCAAGCACTTACCACTTGAGCCACTAGTGGCTGTGCTTCTGAGAGAAGCTTTCGGGCGTATATATCTTTCTTCTGCATGCCCCTGTGAACATACCCATTTGCATTGTGAAACATGTTCATTGAAGCCAACGAGGATAGAACATCTGGCCCCCCGCTCCGCCAAAGTCCAGCTAACTGCAGTAGCCTAGATGTTAAGTGCTTGGGTTACAGCGCTGGGGGCCTGGGTTCAAGTCCTGCTTTCGCCACATAATCTCCTTGTATAGTTGTGGGAACCCTAACTCCTTCTAAAAGGTTCAGTGGGTATGAAAAGAGGTACCTGGTAAAGAGAGGGTGGAAGACAGCAGAGAGGTGGGACTGTGGAGGCGAGAAAGTGCAGGGTAAATAAAGGAGGAGGCGAGGCAGGCTAAAGAGGGAGGTAGGGCCAGATGAATGGGTCCCTGGGGAGAAGAGTAGGTGTTCGGTCAAAATTGCCATGGGGATGTAGGAGAAAGGAGGCCTGGGGGCAGACAGGGAGTAAGTTGGTGTTTCTGGGGGAGGAGGACCCTGAATTGTGGGGAGGAGGGTGTAAAAAGGGTCCTAATGTGGGGAAAAGGGGCATTGAGGAGGGAAAGAGGGTGAAATGGACTCCACAATGGGCTGACATTTTTTTTCCTTCCAGTGCTACCTCCCTCTTTAGCCTGCCCCACCTTTGTTTACCCTGCACATACTCTCCTCCATAGTCCCGCCTCTCTGTTTTCTTCCACCCCCCACCAGGGAACCCATGCCATGCCCTTCTAGACCTACCCCCACTCACCCAGCCCTTCCTCCTCTCCACAGGGACCCATTCATCCAGCCCTTCTTCTCCCTTTAGACTGCCCCACCTCCCACCTCCCTCTTTACCCTGCATTTCCTCAGTCCCACCTCTCTGCGTTCTTCCACTCTCCCTTTACCAGGCACCTCTTTTCTTGTGTTCAAGTCATTCCTATGCCGAAAGTAGCGGTACTGCAAGTGAAACTGGGAAGGCATGTTCAGTATGGATTATCTAATTATTCAAGATGAATGGTAGTCAAGGAAGATTTTGGAAACTCAGTGAAGTTAGAAAATGAAGAAGCCTGGAGCAAAGAGAGAGTGGCCAAGTTGCTGAGTGTGAATGAGAGAAGAAAGTTGAGGTATGGAAAATAAAAGGTATTTGCCACATGTCCCTACACAGGTCTGTTGTGTGTTCAGGTGAAGGAAAGGGGATGTGTTGTAACTAGGAACACGTACAATGTCATTAGGTAGTGGAGTGATGATAAGGTAAAGTCGCTTCGGTGGAATGAATAGCTGGAAGAAGCTTCTATCGGAATGTAAAATGCGATAGTGAATGGAAGGGAATGTATAGAATGTATTGATTTGAGGGTTGAGAGACGATTCGAGAGCCTGGAAGGTGTGGAAGCTGAGGCTGTTGCGCTAACAAAGCATTAAAAAAACGTACCCACTGAACCTTTTAGGAGGAGTTTGGGTTCTCACAACTGTACAAGGAGATGATGTGCCGAGAGCAGGACCCGAACCCAGGCCCCCCAGTGCTGTAATGCAAGCACTTAACCTCTAGGCCACTGCAGTTAGCTGGTATTTGGTGGAGCGGGGGGCCAGATGTTCTATCCTCGTTGGCTGAAGTGAACATGTTTCCCAATGCAAATGGGTATGCTCATAGGGGCATGCAGAAGAAAGATATATACGCCCAAAATCTACTCTCAGAAGCACACCCACCAGTGGCTCAAGTGGTAAGTGCTTGGTCTTGGGATGCTGGAGACCTGAGTTCTAATCCAATGTCTGGTATCTCCTCAGCATTTTAAAAAAAAAAATGTTTTAATTGAAAATGTGTATGCATTACCCTGCTCGATCAGCCAACAGTTAATGCCCCTTCAATACCTGCATTCCTACTAACAGTTGTGCCTTTGTTTTCGGCACTCTTGCCTTGGGAACACCCATACAAAAGCTTGTCTCCCTGGCCCCAACTGTCTGGAGATACGAGGGGAAAAAGTGTAATCTACGGGTCATGGTTGATACGATATTTGCACTGGGACTCAAACAGGAAACCTTTTCGAGGCGCTGTGAGGTGACCACCGGCCCCTGCATAGCAAGCAAACCTGTATCAGCATCTCACCAGCATCTGACTTTGTCGCCTGCAGGCTACACATAGGAGGCTGCAGTAGGTGCATTAACCCATTGAGCTGTCGACCCTCCTTCCTCTCAGAGCAGGAAACTGAATTTCCATGTTGCCTTCCTTTGGCACCTTAGATCTGTCTTTCACCCTAATTCAGAGGATGTTGTGCTTCACAGAGAGATGATAATCATTGTGAGGTGTGTGCCACTAATAGCTATGTAGTTCCGTTAAATCGTTGCCTTTGTCATTGGGGTGTATTGATATGCACAGGGCAGTCTTCTGTCCTCTGCTACTCTATGTTCTTTTATTGCTGCTTGTTCATGATTTTTAAATGTAACCACTGTGCTCTCAAAAGTGAAAGATTTGAAAGACTCTTGCTGTAGCGAGCCTTTCCCACTCTTTGCCCTGGGGGTGAGAGCAGAGGCAGGGTAGGGCCTGAGGGGAAAAGGCCCACCCAAAATCTGTAAATGCCCACTCAGCAGCGCTGGGTGGGCATTTACAGATACTTTTGTCAATGCAGTGGGCCCAACTACATTAGCTTCGGGCCCCATTTGCTAGACAATCCTGGCTACGCCTCTGGTGCCTCCCACCTCAACAACCCAATTGCCCCTTCAGCCCTTCTTACTCATCTCACAGCACCTCCCATAAGTGAGGAATGCATCTTTTGTTGGTAGATTTCCCTCACGAGGCTTAGCTAGGCCTGCATTCCTTTTCAAAGGGCCGTAGAAGAGAGCAAAAAAGGAAAAGGCATAATAGAGCGGGAAGTAGGTGGAAGACGAGGGGGCAGGGGGGTTGGCAGTAAAAGAAACAGGGCCTGGCCTGGCAGAGAGTTAGAAGTTAGGGAACACAACAATGAGCGAGGGACAAGGAAAGATGTCTCAGGCATGCAGCTCTCTGAGTCTTCCCCACTGTGCCTGCAGAAAGACACTCCCTTTTCCCAGCTACTCCCGGATGGATACTTTTGCCTGGAGAGACCAGAACTAATGTCACTCAGGCAGAGGCTAAACAGAGGGCAGCTGAGCAGGCACACCCCTTCATTTTACTATGCTCCTGGGGTGGCTTCTGGGAGGAAAAAGGCATCAGTATTCCACCAAGATCATCTTCACCTAGGCCACCGTCACTAAGGTTTGCAAAGCAGGCTGTGACACTTTCTGAGGCCCATGTGGGAGAGCACAGATCCTAACCCTAAGTTGTGTGGGTGGCTGTACCAGTGGGGCTGCATAGGACATAGGGCTGTGCCCGTAAGGGCTGTGGTCGCGTTTGGGAGCGTTAGGGACGCGTGGAGGACGCAGGGCGCAGACCTCTGTCCATTTCCCTCCAGGATTAGGCCCTTATTGTCAGTGGTGGAGCCAGACACTCCAAAATTGAGGAAGTTAAAGGCAGAAAGCAGCCCTCTCACTCCCAGGGCAAAGAGGGGGAAAGGCTTGTTACATCAAGAGTCTTTCAAATCTTTCACTTTTGAGAGCAGAGTGCTTACATTTAAGAATCATGACCAAGCAGCAATGAGAAAACATAGAGAAGCAGAGGACAGAAGACTGCCCTGCGCATATCAATACACCCCAATGACAAAGGCAAAGATTTAACTGACCTGCTTAGCTATTAGTGTCTCACACCGCACAATGATTATCATCTTTCCCTGAAGCAAAACATCCTCTGAATTAGGGTGAAAAACAGATCTAAGGTGCCAAAGGAAGGCAACATGGAAATTCAGTTTCCTGCTCTCAGAGGAAGGAGGGTCGACAGCCCAATGGGTTAATGCACCTACTGCAGTCTCCTATGTGTAGCCTGCAGGCGACAAAGTCAGATGCTGGTGAGATGCTGATACAGGTTTACTTGCTATGCAGGGGCCTGTGGTCACCTCGCAGCGCCTCGAGAAGGTGTCCTGTTTGAGTCCCAGTGCTAATATCGTATCAACCGTGACCCGTAGATTGCACTTTTTCCCCTCGTTTTTTTCAGTCAGTTGGGGCCAGAGAGACAAGCTTTTGTATGGGTGTTACCAAGGCCAGTGTGCAGAAAGAAAAGGAACAACTGTTAGTGGCAAAGCAGGTATTGAAGGGGAGCTAGCTGTTGGCTGATCGCGCAGGGCAATGCATCCCCATTTTTCAATAAAAACAAATCTTTTTTTAAACATCCCCAAGGAGATAACAAACATTGGATTAGAACTCAGGTTTCAAGCATTCCAAGACCAAGCACTTACCACTTGAGCCACTAGTGGCTGTGCTTCTGAGAGAAGCTTTCGGGCGTATATATCTTTCTTCTGCATGCCCCTGTGAACATACCCATTTGCATTGTGAAACATGTTCATTGAAGCCAACGAGGATAGAACATCTGGCCCCCCGCTCCGCCAAAGTCCAGCTAACTGCAGTAGCCTAGAGGTTAAGTGCTTGGGTTACAGAGTCCTGCTCTCGCCACATAATCTCCTTGTATAGTTGTGGGAACCCTAACTCCTTCTAAAAGGTTCAGTGGGTATGAAAAGAGGTACCTGGTAAAGAGAGGGTGGAAGACAGCAGAGAGGTGGGACTGTGGAGGCGAGGAAGTGCAGGGTAAATAAAGGAGGAGGCGAGGCAGGCTAAAGAGGGAGGTAGGGCCAGATGAATGGGTCCCTGGGGAGAAGAGTAGGTGTTCGGTCAAGATTGGCCTGGGGATGTAGGAGAAAGGAGGCCTGGGGGCAGACAGGGAGTAAGTTGGTGTTTCTGGGGGAGGAGGACCCTGAATTGTGGGGGGGGGGTGTAAAAAGGGTCCTAATGTGGGGAAAAGGGGCATTGAGGAGAGAAAGAGGGTGGAATGGACTCCACAATGGGCTGACATTTTTTTTCCTTCCAGTGCTACCTCCCTCTTTAGCCTGCCCCACCTTTGTTTACCCTGCACATACTCTCCTCCATAGTCCCGCCTCTCTGTTTTCTTCCACCCCCCACCAGGGAACCCATGCCATGCCCTTCTAGACCTACCCCCACTCACCCAGCCCTTCCTCCTCTCCACAGGGACCCATTCATCCAGCCCTTCTTCTCCCTTTAAACTGCCCCACCTCCCACCTCCCTCTTTACCCTGCATTTCCTCAGTCCCACCTCTCTGCGTTCTTCCACTCTCCCTTTACCAGGCACCTCTTTTCTTGTGTTCAAGTCATTCCTATGCCGAAAGTAGCGGTACTGCAAGTGAAACTGGGAAGGCATGTTCAGTATGGATTATCTAATTATTCAAGATGAATGGTAGTCAAGGAAGATTTTGGAAACTCAGTGAAGTTAGAAAATGAAGAAGCCTGGAGCAAAGAGAGAGTGGCCAAGTTGCTGAGTGTGAATGAGAGAAGAAAGTTGAGGTATGGAAAATAAAAGGTATTTGCCACATGTCCCTACACAGGTCTGTTGTGTGTTCAGGTGAAGGAAAGGGGATGTGTTGTATCTAGGAACACGTACAATGTCATTAGGTAGTGGAGTGATGATAAGGTAAAGTCGCTTCGGTGGAATGAATAGCTGGAAGAAGCTTCTATCGGAATGTAAAATGCGATAGTGAATGGAAGGGAATGTATAGAATGTATTGATTTGAGGGTTGAGAGACGATTCGAGAGCCTGGAAGGTGTGGAAGCTGAGGCTGTTGCGCTAACAAAGCATTAAAAAAAACGTACCCACTGAACCTTTTAGGAGGAGTTTGGGTTCTCACAACTGTACAAGGAGATGATGTGCCGAGAGCAGGACCCGAACCCAGGCCCCCCAGTGCTGTAATGCAAGCACTTAACCTCTAGGCCACTGCAGTTAGCTGGTATTTGGTGGAGCGGGGGGCCAGATGTTCTATCCTCGTTGGCTGAAGTGAACATGTTTCCCAATGCAAATGGGTATGCTCATAGGGGCATGCAGAAGAAAGATATATACGCCCAAAATCTACTCTCAGAAGCACACCCACCAGTGGCTCAAGTGGTAAGTGCTTGGTCTTGGGATGCTGGAGACCTGAGTTCTAATCCAATGTCTGGTATCTCCTCAGCATTTTTTAAAAAAAAATGTTTTAATTGAAAATGTGTATGCATTACCCTGCTCGATCAGCCAACAGTTAATGCCCCTTCAATACCTGCATTCCTACTAACAGTTGTGCCTTTGTTTTCTGCACTCTTGCCTTGGGAACACCCATACAAAAGCTTGTCTCCCTGGCCCCAACTGTCTGGAGATACGAGGGGAAAAAGTGTAATCTACTGGTCATGGTTGATACGATATTTGCACTGGGACTCAAACAGGAAACCTTTTCGAGGCGCTGTGAGGTGACCACCGGCCCCTGCATAGCAAGCAAACCTGTATCAGCATCTCACCAGCATCTGACTTTGTCGCCTGCAGGCTACACATAGGAGGCTGCAGTAGGTGCATTAACCCATTGAGCTGTCGACCCTCCTTCCTCTCAGAGCAGGAAACTGAATTTCCATGTTGCCTTCCTTTGGCACCTTAGATCTGTCTTTCACCCTAATTCAGAGGATGTTGTGCTTCACAGAGAGATGATAATCATTGTGAGGTGTGTGCCACTAATAGCTATGTAGTTCCGTTAAATCGTTGCCTTTGTCATTGGGGTGTATTGATATGCACAGGGCAGTCTTCTGTCCTCTGCTACTCTATGTTCTTTTATTGCTGCTTGTTCATGATTTTTAAATGTAACCACTGTGCTCTCAAAAGTGAAAGATTTGAAAGACTCTTGCTGTAGCGAGCCTTTCCCACTCTTTGCCCTGGGGGTGAGAGCAGAGGCAGGGTAGGGCCTGAGGGGAAAAGGCCCACCCAAAATCTGTAAATGCCCACTCAGCAGCGCTGGGTGGGCATTTACAGATACTTTTGTCAATGCAGTGGGCCCAACTACATTAGCTTCGGGCCCCATTTGCTAGACAATCCTGGCTACGCCTCTGGTGCCTCCCACCTCAACAACCCAATTGCCCCTTCAGCCCTTCTTACTCATCTCACAGCACCTCCCATAAGTGAGGAATGCATCTTTTGTTGGTAGATTTCCCTCACGAGGCTTAGCTAGGCCTGCATTCCTTTTCAAAGGGCCGTAGAAGAGAGCAAAAAAGGAAAAGGCATAATAGAGCGGGAAGTAGGTGGAAGACGAGGGGGCAGGGGGGTTGGCAGTAAAAGAAACAGGGCCTGGCCTGGCAGAGAGTTAGAAGTTAGGGAACACAACAATGAGCGAGGGACAAGGAAAGATGTCTCAGGCATGCAGCTCTCTGAGTCTTCCCCACTGTGCCTGCAGAAAGACACTCCCTTTTCCCAGCTACTCCCGGATGGATACTTTTGCCTGGAGAGACCAGAACTAATGTCACTCAGGCAGAGGCTAAACAGAGGGCAGCTGAGCAGGCACACCCCTTCATTTTACTATGCTCCTGGGGTGGCTTCTGGGAGGAAAAAGGCATCAGTATTCCACCAAGATCATCTTCACCTAGGCCACCGTCACTAAGGTTTGCAAAGCAGGCTGTGACACTTTCTGAGGCCCATGTGGGAGAGCACAGATCCTAACCCTAAGTTGTGTGGGTGGCTGTACCAGTGGGGCTGCATAGGACATAGGGCTGTGCCCGTAAGGGCTGTGGTCGCGTTTGGGAGCGTTAGGGACGCGTGGAGGACGCAGGGCGCAGACCTCTGTCCATTTCCCTCCAGGATTAGGCCCTTATTGTCAGTGGTGGAGCCAGACACTCCAAAATTGAGGAAGTTAAAGGCAGAAAGCAGCCCTCTCACTCCCAGGGCAAAGAGGGGGAAAGGCTTGTTACATCAAGAGTCTTTCAAATCTTTCACTTTTGAGAGCAGAGTGCTTACATTTAAGAATCATGACCAAGCAGCAATGAGAAAACATAGAGAAGCAGAGGACAGAAGACTGCCCTGCGCATATCAATACACCCCAATGACAAAGGCAAAGATTTAACTGACCTGCTTAGCTATTAGTGTCTCACACCGCACAATGATTATCATCTTTCCCTGAAGCAAAACATCCTCTGAATTAGGGTGAAAAACAGATCTAAGGTGCCAAAGGAAGGCAACATGGAAATTCAGTTTCCTGCTCTCAGAGGAAGGAGGGTCGACAGCCCAATGGGTTAATGCACCTACTGCAGTCTCCTATGTGTAGCCTGCAGGCGACAAAGTCAGATGCTGGTGAGATGCTGATACAGGTTTACTTGCTATGCAGGGGCCTGTGGTCACCTCGCAGCGCCTCGAGAAGGTGTCCTGTTTGAGTCCCAGTGCTAATATCGTATCAACCGTGACCCGTAGATTGCACTTTTTCCCCTCGTTTTTTTCAGTCAGTTGGGGCCAGAGAGACAAGCTTTTGTATGGGTGTTACCAAGGCCAGTGTGCAGAAAGAAAAGGAACAACTGTTAGTGGCAAAGCAGGTATTGAAGGGGAGCTAGCTGTTGGCTGATCGCGCAGGGCAATGCATCCCCATTTTTTAATAAAAACAAATCTTTTTTTAAACATCCCCAAGGAGATAACAAACATTGGATTAGAACTCAGGTTTCAAGCATTCCAAGACCAAGCACTTACCACTTGAGCCACTAGTGGCTGTGCTTCTGAGAGAAGCTTTCGGGCGTATATATCTTTCTTCTGCATGCCCCTGTGAACATACCCATTTGCATTGTGAAACATGTTCATTGAAGCCAACGAGGATAGAACATCTGGCCCCCCGCTCCGCCAAAGTCCAGCTAACTGCAGTAGCCTAGAGGTTAAGTGCTTGGGTTACAGAGTCCTGCTCTCGCCACATAATCTCCTTGTATAGTTGTGGGAACCCTAACTCCTTCTAAAAGGTTCAGTGGGTATGAAAAGAGGTACCTGGTAAAGAGAGGGTGGAAGACAGCAGAGAGGTGGGACTGTGGAGGCGAGGAAGTGCAGGGTAAATAAAGGAGGAGGCGAGGCAGGCTAAAGAGGGAGGTAGGGCCAGATGAATGGGTCCCTGGGGAGAAGAGTAGGTGTTCGGTCAAGATTGGCCTGGGGATGTAGGAGAAAGGAGGCCTGGGGGCAGACAGGGAGTAAGTTGGTGTTTCTGGGGGAGGAGGACCCTGAATTGTGGGGGGGGGGTGTAAAAAGGGTCCTAATGTGGGGAAAAGGGGCATTGAGGAGAGAAAGAGGGTGGAATGGACTCCACAATGGGCTGACATTTTTTTTCCTTCCAGTGCTACCTCCCTCTTTAGCCTGCCCCACCTTTGTTTACCCTGCACATACTCTCCTCCATAGTCCCGCCTCTCTGTTTTCTTCCACCCCCCACCAGGGAACCCATGCCATGCCCTTCTAGACCTACCCCCACTCACCGAGCCCTTCCTCCTCTCCACAGGGACCCATTCATCCAGCCCTTCTTCTCCCTTTAAACTGCCCCACCTCCCACCTCCCTCTTTACCCTGCATTTCCTCAGTCCCACCTCTCTGCGTTCTTCCACTCTCCCTTTACCAGGCACCTCTTTTCTTGTGTTCAAGTCATTCCTATGCCGAAAGTAGCGGTACTGCAAGTGAAACTGGGAAGGCATGTTCAGTATGGATTATCTAATTATTCAAGATGAATGGTAGTCAAGGAAGATTTTGGAAACTCAGTGAAGTTAGAAAATGAAGAAGCCTGGAGCAAAGAGAGAGTGGCCAAGTTGCTGAGTGTGAATGAGAGAAGAAAGTTGAGGTATGGAAAATAAAAGGTATTTGCGACATGTCCCTACACAGGTCTGTTGTGTGTTCAGGTGAAGGAAAGGGGATGTGTTGTATCTAGGAACACGTACAATGTCATTAGGTAGTGGAGTGATGATAAGGTAAAGTCGCTTCGGTGGAATGAATAGCTGGAAGAAGCTTCTATCGGAATGTAAAATGCGATAGTGAATGGAAGGGAATGTATAGAATGTATTGATTTGAGGGTTGAGAGACGATTCGAGAGCCTGGAAGGTGTGGAAGCTGAGGCTGTTGCGCTAACAAAGCATTAAAAAAAACGTACCCACTGAACCTTTTAGGAGGAGTTTGGGTTCTCACAACTGTACAAGGAGATGATGTGCCGAGAGCAGGACCCGAACCCAGGCCCCCCAGTGCTGTAATGCAAGCACTTAACCTCTAGGCCACTGCAGTTAGCTGGTATTTGGTGGAGCGGGGGGCCAGATGTTCTATCCTCGTTGGCTGAAGTGAACATGTTTCCCAATGCAAATGGGTATGCTCATAGGGGCATGCAGAAGAAAGATATATACGCCCAAAATCTACTCTCAGAAGCACACCCACCAGTGGCTCAAGTGGTAAGTGCTTGGTCTTGGGATGCTGGAGACCTGAGTTCTAATCCAATGTCTGGTATCTCCTCAGCATTTTTTAAAAAAAAATGTTTTAATTGAAAATGTGTATGCATTACCCTGCTCGATCAGCCAACAGTTAATGCCCCTTCAATACCTGCATTCCTACTAACAGTTGTGCCTTTGTTTTCTGCACTCTTGCCTTGGGAACACCCATACAAAAGCTTGTCTCCCTGGCCCCAACTGTCTGGAGATACGAGGGGAAAAAGTGTAATCTACGGGTCATGGTTGATACGATATTTGCACTGGGACTCAAACAGGAAACCTTTTCGAGGCGCTGTGAGGTGACCACCGGCCCCTGCATAGCAAGCAAACCTGTATCAGCATCTCACCAGCATCTGACTTTGTCGCCTGCAGGCTACACATAGGAGGCTGCAGTAGGTGCATTAACCCATTGAGCTGTCGACCCTCCTTCCTCTCAGAGCAGGAAACTGAATTTCCATGTTGCCTTCCTTTGGCACCTTAGATCTGTCTTTCACCCTAATTCAGAGGATGTTGTGCTTCACAGAGAGATGATAATCATTGTGAGGTGTGTGCCACTAATAGCTATGTAGTTCCGTTAAATCGTTGCCTTTGTCATTGGGGTGTATTGATATGCACAGGGCAGTCTTCTGTCCTCTGCTACTCTATGTTCTTTTATTGCTGCTTGTTCATGATTTTTAAATGTAACCACTGTGCTCTCAAAAGTGAAAGATTTGAAAGACTCTTGCTGTAGCGAGCCTTTCCCACTCTTTGCCCTGGGGGTGAGAGCAGAGGCAGGGTAGGGCCTGAGGGGAAAAGGCCCACCCAAAATCTGTAAATGCCCACTCAGCAGCGCTGGGTGGGCATTTACAGATACTTTTGTCAATGCAGTGGGCCCAACTACATTAGCTTCGGGCCCCATTTGCTAGACAATCCTGGCTACGCCTCTGGTGCCTCCCACCTCAACAACCCAATTGCCCCTTCAGCCCTTCTTACTCATCTCACAGCACCTCCCATAAGTGAGGAATGCATCTTTTGTTGGTAGATTTCCCTCACGAGGCTTAGCTAGGCCTGCATTCCTTTTCAAAGGGCCGTAGAAGAGAGCAAAAAAGGAAAAGGCATAATAGAGCGGGAAGTAGGTGGAAGACGAGGGGGCAGGGGGGTTGGCAGTAAAAGAAACAGGGCCTGGCCTGGCAGAGAGTTAGAAGTTAGGGAACACAACAATGAGCGAGGGACAAGGAAAGATGTCTCAGGCATGCAGCTCTCTGAGTCTTCCCCACTGTGCCTGCAGAAAGACACTCCCTTTTCCCAGCTACTCCCGGATGGATACTTTTGCCTGGAGAGACCAGAACTAATGTCACTCAGGCAGAGGCTAAACAGAGGGCAGCTGAGCAGGCACACCCCTTCATTTTACTATGCTCCTGGGGTGGCTTCTGGGAGGAAAAAGGCATCAGTATTCCACCAAGATCATCTTCACCTAGGCCACCGTCACTAAGGTTTGCAAAGCAGGCTGTGACACTTTCTGAGGCCCACGTGGGAGAGCACAGATCCTAACCCTAAGTTGTGTGGGTGGCTGTACCAGTGGGGCTGCATAGGACATAGGGCTGTGCCCGTAAGGGCTGTGGTCGCGTTTGGGAGCGTTAGGGACGCGTGGAGGACGCAGGGCGCAGACCTCTGTCCATTTCCCTCCAGGATTAGGCCCTTATTGTCAGTGGTGGAGCCAGACACTCCAAAATTGAGGAAGTTAAAGGCAGAAAGCAGCCCTCTCACTCCCAGGGCAAAGAGGGGGAAAGGCTTGTTACATCAAGAGTCTTTCAAATCTTTCACTTTTGAGAGCAGAGTGCTTACATTTAAGAATCATGACCAAGCAGCAATGAGAAAACATAGAGAAGCAGAGGACAGAAGACTGCCCTGCGCATATCAATACTCCCCAATGACAAAGGCAAAGATTTAACTGACCTGCTTAGCTATTAGTGTCTCACACCGCACAATGATTATCATCTTTCCCTTGAAGCAAAACATCCTCTGAATTAGGGTGAAAAACAGATCTAAGGTGCCAAAGGAAGGCAACATGGAAATTCAGTTTCCTGCTCTCAGAGGAAGGAGGGTCGACAGCCCAATGGGTTAATGCACCTACTGCAGTCTCCTATGTGTAGCCTGCAGGCGACAAAGTCAGATGCTGGTGAGATGCTGATACAGGTTTACTTGCTATGCAGGGGCCTGTGGTCACCTCGCAGCGCCCCGAGAAGGTGTCCTGTTTGAGTCCCAGTGCTAATATCGTATCAACCGTGACCCGTAGATTGCACTTTTTCCCCTCGTTTTTTTCAGTCAGTTGGGGCCAGAGAGACAAGCTTTTGTATGGGTGTTACCAAGGCCAGTGTGCAGAAAGAAAAGGAACAACTGTTAGTGGCAAAGCAGGTATTGAAGGGGAGCTAGCTGTTGGCTGATCGCGCAGGGCAATGCATCCCCATTTTTCAATAAAAAAAATCTTTTTTTAAACATCCCCAAGGAGATAACAAACATTGGATTAGAACTCAGGTTTCAAGCATTCCAAGACCAAGCACTTACCACTTGAGCCACTAGTGGCTGTGCTTCTGAGAGAAGCTTTCGGGCGTATATATCTTTCTTCTGCATGCCCCTGTGAACATACCCATTTGCATTGTGAAACATGTTCATTGAAGCCAACGAGGATAGAACATCTGGCCCCCCGCTCCGCCAAAGTCCAGCTAACTGCAGTAGCCTAGAGGTTAAGTGCTTGGGTTACAGCGCTGGGGGCCTGGGTTCAAGTCCTGCTTTCGCCACATAATCTCCTTGTATAGTTGTGGGAACCCTAACTCCTTCTAAAAGGTTCAGTGGGTATGAAAAGAGGTACCTGGTAAAGAGAGGGTGGAAGACAGCAGAGAGGTGGGACTGTGGAGGCGAGAAAGTGCAGGGTAAATAAAGGAGGAGGCGAGGCAGGCTAAAGAGGGAGGTAGGGCCAGATGAATGGGTCCCTGGGGAGAAGAGTAGGTGTTCGGTCAAAATTGGCATGGGGATGTAGGAGAAAGGAGGCCTGGGGGCAGACAGGGAGTAAGTTGGTGTTTCTGGGGGAGGGTGTAAAAAGGGTCCTAATGTGGGGAAAAGGGGCATTGAGGAGGGAAAGAGGGTGAAATGGACTCCACAATGGGCTGACATTTTTTTTCCTTCCAGTGCTACCTCCCTCTTTAGCCTGCCCCACCTTTGTTTACCCTGCACATACTCTCCTCCATAGTCCCGCCTCTCTGTTTTCTTCCACCCCCCACCAGGGAACCCATGCCATGCCCTTCTAGACCTACCCCCACTCACCCAGCCCTTCCTCCTCTCCACAGGGACCCATTCATCCAGCCCTTCTTCTCCCTTTAGACTGCCCCACCTCCCACCTCCCTCTTTACCCTGCATTTCCTCAGTCCCACCTCTCTGCGTTCTTCCACTCTCCCTTTACCAGGCACCTCTTTTCTTGTGTTCAAGTCATTCCTATGCCGAAAGTAGCGGTACTGCAAGTGAAACTGGGAAGGCATGTTCAGTATGGATTATCTAATTATTCAAGATGAATGGTAGTCAAGGAAGATTTTGGAAACTCAGTGAAGTTAGAAAATGAAGAAGCCTGGAGCAAAGAGAGAGTGGCCAAGTTGCTGAGTGTGAATGAGAGAAGAAAGTTGAGGTATGGAAAATAAAAGGTATTTGCCACATGTCCCTACACAGGTCTGTTGTGTGTTCAGGTGAAGGAAAGGGGATGTGTTGTAACTAGGAACACGTACAATGTCATTAGGTAGTGGAGTGATGATAAGGTAAAGTCGCTTCGGTGGAATGAATAGCTGGAAGAAGCTTCTATCGGAATGTAAAATGCGATAGTGAATGGAAGGGAATGTATAGAATGTATTGATTTGAGGGTTGAGAGACGATTCGAGAGCCTGGAAGGTGTGGAAGCTGAGGCTGTTGCGCTAACAAAGCATTAAAAAAACGTACCCACTGAACCTTTTAGGAGGAGTTTGGGTTCTCACAACTGTACAAGGAGATGATGTGCCGAGAGCAGGACCCGAACCCAGGCCCCCCAGTGCTGTAATGCAAGCACTTAACCTCTAGGCCACTGCAGTTAGCTGGTATTTGGTGGAGCGGGGGGCCAGATGTTCTATCCTCGTTGGCTGAAGTGAACATGTTTCCCAATGCAAATGGGTATGCTCATAGGGGCATGCAGAAGAAAGATATATACGCCCAAAATCTACTCTCAGAAGCACACCCACCAGTGGCTCAAGTGGTAAGTGCTTGGTCTTGGGATGCTGGAGACCTGAGTTCTAATCCAATGTCTGGTATCTCCTCAGCATTTTTTAAAAAAAAATGTTTTAATTGAAAATGTGTATGCATTACCCTGCTCGATCAGCCAACAGTTAATGCCCCTTCAATACCTGCATTCCTACTAACAGTTGTGCCTTTGTTTTCGGCACTCTTGCCTTGGGAACACCCATACAAAAGCTTGTCTCCCTGGCCCCAACTGTCTGGAGATACGAGGGGAAAAAGTGTAATCTACGGGTCATGGTTGATATGATATTTGCACTGGGACTCAAACAGGAAACCTTTTCGAGGCGCTGTGAGGTGACCACCGGCCCCTGCATAGCAAGCAAACCTGTATCAGCATCTCACCAGCATCTGACTTTGTCGCCTGCAGGCTACACATAGGAGGCTGCAGTAGGTGCATTAACCCATTGAGCTGTCGACCCTCCTTCCTCTCAGAGCAGGAAACTGAATTTCCATGTTGCCTTCCTTTGGCACCTTAGATCTGTCTTTCACCCTAATTCAGAGGATGTTGTGCTTCACAGAGAGATGATAATCATTGTGAGGTGTGTGCCACTAATAGCTATGTAGTTCCGTTAAATCGTTGCCTTTGTCATTGGGGTGTATTGATATGCACAGGGCAGTCTTCTGTCCTCTGCTACTCTATGTTCTTTTATTGCTGCTTGTTCATGATTTTTAAATGTAACCACTGTGCTCTCAAAAGTGAAAGATTTGAAAGACTCTTGCTGTAGCGAGCCTTTCCCACTCTTTGCCCTGGGGGTGAGAGCAGAGGCAGGGTAGGGCCTGAGGGGAAAAGGCCCACCCAAAATCTGTAAATGCCCACTCAGCAGCGCTGGGTGGGCATTTACAGATACTTTTGTCAATGCAGTGGGCCCAACTACATTAGCTTCGGGCCCCATTTGCTAGACAATCCTGGCTACGCCTCTGGTGCCTCCCACCTCAACAACCCAATTGCCCCTTCAGCCCTTCTTACTCATCTCACAGCACCTCCCATAAGTGAGGAATGCATCTTTTGTTGGTAGATTTCCCTCACGAGGCTTAGCTAGGCCTGCATTCCTTTTCAAAGGGCCGTAGAAGAGAGCAAAAAAGGAAAAGGCATAATAGAGCGGGAAGTAGGTGGAAGACGAGGGGGCAGGGGGGTTGGCAGTAAAAGAAACAGGGCCTGGCCTGGCAGAGAGTTAGAAGTTAGGGAACACAACAATGAGCGAGGGACAAGGAAAGATGTCTCAGGCATGCAGCTCTCTGAGTCTTCCCCACTGTGCCTGCAGAAAGACACTCCCTTTTCCCAGCTACTCCCGGATGGATACTTTTGCCTGGAGAGACCAGAACTAATGTCACTCAGGCAGAGGCTAAACAGAGGGCAGCTGAGCAGGCACACCCCTTCATTTTACTATGCTCCTGGGGTGGCTTCTGGGAGGAAAAAGGCATCAGTATTCCACCAAGATCATCTTCACCTAGGCCACCGTCACTAAGGTTTGCAAAGCAGGCTGTGACACTTTCTGAGGCCCACGTGGGAGAGCACAGATCCTAACCCTAAGTTGTGTGGGTGGCTGTACCAGTGGGGCTGCATAGGACATAGGGCTGTGCCCGTAAGGGCTGTGGTCGCGTTTGGGAGCGTTAGGGACGCGTGGAGGACGCAGGGCGCAGACCTCTGTCCATTTCCCTCCAGGATTAGGCCCTTATTGTCAGTGGTGGAGCCAGACACTCCAAAATTGAGGAAGTTAAAGGCAGAAAGCAGCCCTCTCACTCCCAGGGCAAAGATGGGGAAAGGCTTGTTACATCAAGAGTCTTTCAAATCTTTCACTTTTGAGAGCAGAGTGCTTACATTTAAGAATCATGACCAAGCAGCAATGAGAAAACATAGAGAAGCAGAGGACAGAAGACTGCCCTGCGCATATCAATACTCCCCAATGACAAAGGCAAAGATTTAACTGACCTGCTTAGCTATTAGTGTCTCACACCGCACAATGATTATCATCTTTCCCTGAAGCAAAACATCCTCTGAATTAGGGTGAAAAACAGATCTAAGGTGCCAAAGGAAGGCAACATGGAAATTCAGTTTCCTGCTCTCAGAGGAAGGAGGGTCGACAGCCCAATGGGTTAATGCACCTACTGCAGTCTCCTATGTGTAGCCTGTAGGCGACAAAGTCAGATGCTGGTGAGATGCTGATACAGGTTTACTTGCTATGCAGGGGCCTGTGGTCACCTCGCAGCGCCCCGAGAAGGTGTCCTGTTTGAGTCCCAGTGCTAATATCGTATCAACCTTGACCCGTAGATTGCACTTTTTCCCCTCGTTTTTTTCAGTCAGTTGGGGCCAGAGAGACAAGCTTTTGTATGGGTGTTACCAAGGCCAGTGTGCAGAAAGAAAAGGAACAACTGTTAGTGGCAAAGCAGGTATTGAAGGGGAGCTAGCTGTTGGCTGATCGCGCAGGGCAATGCATCCCCATTTTTCAATAAAAACAAATCTTTTTTTAAACATCCCCAAGGAGATAACAAACATTGGATTAGAACTCAGGTTTCAAGCATTCCAAGACCAAGCACTTACCACTTGAGCCACTAGTGGCTGTGCTTCTGAGAGAAGCTTTCGGGCGTATATATCTTTCTTCTGCATGCCCCTGTGAACATACCCATTTGCATTGTGAAACATGTTCATTGAAGCCAACGAGGATAGAACATCTGGCCCCCCGCTCCGCCAAAGTCCAGCTAACTGCAGTAGCCTAGAGGTTAAGTGCTTGGGTTACAGCGCTGGGGGCCTGGGTTCAAGTCCTGCTTTCGCCACATAATCTCGTTGTATAGTTGTGGGAACCCTAACTCCTTCTAAAAGGTTCAGTGGGTATGAAAAGAGGTACCTGGTAAAGAGAGGGTGGAAGACAGCAGAGAGGTGGGACTGTGGAGGCGAGAAAGTGCAGGGTAAATAAAGGAGGAGGCGAGGCAGGCTAAAGAGGGAGGTAGGGCCAGATGAATGGGTCCCTGGGGAGAAGAGTAGGTGTTCGGTCAAAATTGCCATGGGGATGTAGGAGAAAGGAGGCCTGGGGGCAGACAGGGAGTAAGTTGGTGTTTCTGGGGGAGGAGGACCCTGAATTGTGGGGAGGAGGGTGTAAAAAGGGTCCTAATGTGGGGAAAAGGGGCATTGAGGAGGGAAAGAGGGTGAAATGGACTCCACAATGGGCTGACATTTTTTTTCCTTCCAGTGCTACCTCCCTCTTTAGCCTGCCCCACCTTTGTTTACCCTGCACATACTCTCCTCCATAGTCCCGCCTCTCTGTTTTCTTCCACCCCCCACCAGGGAACCCATGCCATGCCCTTCTAGACCTACCCCCACTCACCCAGCCCTTCCTCCTCTCCACAGGGACCCATTCATCCAGCCCTTCTTCTCCCTTTAGACTGCCCCACCTCCCACCTCCCTCTTTACCCTGCATTTCCTCAGTCCCACCTCTCTGCGTTCTTCCACTCTCCCTTTACCAGGCACCTCTTTTCTTGTGTTCAAGTCATTCCTATGCCGAAAGTAGCGGTACTGCAAGTGAAACTGGGAAGGCATGTTCAGTATGGATTATCTAATTATTCAAGATGAATGGTAGTCAAGGAAGATTTTGGAAACTCAGTGAAGTTAGAAAATGAAGAAGCCTGGAGCAAAGAGAGAGTGGCCAAGTTGCTGAGTGTGAATGAGAGAAGAAATTTGAGGTATGGAAAATAAAAGGTATTTGCCACATGTCCCTACACAGGTCTGTTGTGTGTTCAGGTGAAGGAAAGGGGATGTGTTGTATCTAGGAACACGTACAATGTCATTAGGTAGTGGAGTGATGATAAGGTAAAGTCGCTTCGGTGGAATGAATAGCTGGAAGAAGCTTCTATCGGAATGTAAAATGCGATAGTGAATGGAAGGGAATGTATAGAATGTATTGATTTGAGGGTTGAGAGACGATTCGAGAGCCTGGAAGGTGTGGAAGCTGAGGCTGTTGCGCTAACAAAGCATTAAAAAAAACGTACCCACTGAACCTTTTAGGAGGAGTTTGGGTTCTCACAACTGTACAAGGAGATGATGTGCCGAGAGCAGGACCCGAACCCAGGCCCCCCAGTGCTGTAATGCAAGCATTTAACCTCTAGGCCACTGCAGTTAGCTGGTATTTGGTGGAGCGGGGGGCCAGATGTTCTATCCTCGTTGGCTGAAGTGAACATGTTTCCCAATGCAAATGGGTATGCTCATAGGGGCATGCAGAAGAAAGATATATACGCCCAAAATCTACTCTCAGAAGCACACCCACCAGTGGCTCAAGTGGTAAGTGCTTGGTCTTGGGATGCTGGAGACCTGAGTTCTAATCCAATGTCTGGTATCTCCTCAGCATTTTTTAAAAAAAAATGTTTTAAATGAAAATGTGTATGCATTACCCTGCTCGATCAGCCAACAGTTAATGCCCCTTCAATACCTGCATTCCTACTAACAGTTGTGCCTTTGTTTTCGGCACTCTTGCCTTGGGAACACCCATACAAAAGCTTGTCTCCCTGGCCCCAACTGTCTGGAGATACGAGGGGAAAAAGTGTAATCTACGGGTCATGGTTGATACGATATTTGCACTGGGACTCAAACAGGAAACCTTTTCGAGGCGCTGTGAGGTGACCACCGGCCCCTGCATAGCAAGCAAACCTGTATCAGCATCTCACCAGCATCTGACTTTGTCGCCTGCAGGCTACACATAGGAGGCTACAGTAGGTGCATTAACCCATTGAGCTGTCGACCCTCCTTCCTCTCAGAGCAGGAAACTGAATTTCCATGTTGCCTTCCTTTGGCACCTTAGATCTGTCTTTCACCCTAATTCAGAGGATGTTGTGCTTTACAGAGAGATGATAATCATTGTGAGGTGTGTGCCACTAATAGCTATGTAGTTCCGTTAAATCGTTGCCTTTGTCATTGGGGTGTATTGATATGCACAGGGCAGTCTTCTGTCCTCTGCTACTCTATGTTCTTTTATTGCTGCTTGTTCATGATTTTTAAATGTAACCACTGTGCTCTCAAAAGTGAAAGATTTGAAAGACTCTTGCTGTAGCGAGCCTTTCCCACTCTTTGCCCTGGGGGTGAGAGCAGAGGCAGGGTAGGGCCTGAGGGGAAAAGGCCCACCCAAAATCTGTAAATGCCCACTCAGCAGCGCTGGGTGGGCATTTACAGATACTTTTGTCAATGCAGTGGGCCCAACTACATTAGCTTCGGGCCCCATTTGCTAGACAATCCTGGCTACGCCTCTGGTGCCTCCCACCTCAACAACCCAATTGCCCCTTCAGCCCTTCTTACTCATCTCACAGCACCTCCCATAAGTGAGGAATGCATCTTTTGTTGGTAGATTTCCCTCACGAGGCTTAGCTAGGCCTGCATTCCTTTTCAAAGGGCCGTAGAAGAGAGCAAAAAAGGAAAAGGCATAATAGAGCGGGAAGTAGGTGGAAGACGAGGGGGCAGGGGGGTTGGCAGTAAAAGAAACAGGGCCTGGCCTGGCAGAGAGTTAGAAGTTAGGGAACACAACAATGAGCGAGGGACAAGGAAAGATGTCTCAGGCATGCAGCTCTCTGAGTCTTCCCCACTGTGCCTGCAGAAAGACACTCCCTTTTCCCAGCTACTCCCGGATGGATACTTTTGCCTGGAGAGACCAGAACTAATGTCACTCAGGCAGAGGCTAAACAGAGGGCAGCTGAGCAGGCACACCCCTTCATTTTACTATGCTCCTGGGGTGGCTTCTGGGAGGAAAAAGGCATCAGTATTCCACCAAGATCATCTTCACCTAGGCCACCGTCACTAAGGTTTGCAAAGCAGGCTGTGACACTTTCTGAGGCCCACGTGGGAGAGCACAGATCCTAACCCTAAGTTGTGTGGGTGGCTGTACCAGTGGGGCTGCATAGGACATAGGGCTGTGCCCGTAAGGGCTGTGGTCGCGTTTGGGAGCGTTAGGGACGCGTGGAGGACGCAGGGCGCAGACCTCTGTCCATTTCCCTCCAGGATTAGGCCCTTATTGTCAGTGGTGGAGCCAGACACTCCAAAATTGAGGAAGTTAAAGGCAGAAAGCAGCCCTCTCACTCCCAGGGCAAAGATGGGGAAAGGCTTGTTACATCAAGAGTCTTTCAAATCTTTCACTTTTGAGAGCAGAGTGCTTACATTTAAGAATCATGACCAAGCAGCAATGAGAAAACATAGAGAAGCAGAGGACAGAAGACTGCCCTGCGCATATCAATACTCCCCAATGACAAAGGCAAAGATTTAACTGACCTGCTTAGCTATTAGTGTCTCATACCGCACAATGATTATCATCTTTCCCTGAAGCAAAACATCCTCTGAAATAGGGTGAAAAACAGATCTAAGGTGCCAAAGGAAGGCAACATGGAAATTCAGTTTCCTGCTCTCAGAGGAAGGAGGGTCGACAGCCCAATGGGTTAATGCACCTACTGCAGTCTCCTATGTGTAGCCTGCAGGCGACAAAGTCAGATGCTGGTGAGATGCTGATACAGGTTTACTTGCTATGCAGGGGCCTGTGGTCACCTCGCAGCGCCCCGAGAAGGTGTCCTGTTTGAGTCCCAGTGCTAATATCGTATCAACCGTGACCCGTAGATTGCACTTTTTCCCCTCGTTTTTTTCAGTCAGTTGGGGCCAGAGAGACAAGCTTTTGTATGGGTGTTACCAAGGCCAGTGTGCAGAAAGAAAAGGAACAACTGTTAGTGGCAAAGCAGGTATTGAAGGGGAGCTAGCTGTTGGCTGATCGCGCAGGGCAATGCATCCCCATTTTTCAATAAAAACAAATCTTTTTTTAAACATCCCCAAGGAGATAACAAACATTGGATTAGAACTCAGGTTTCAAGCATTCCAAGACCAAGCACTTACCACTTGAGCCACTAGTGGCTGTGCTTCTGAGAGAAGCTTTCGGGCGTATATATCTTTCTTCTGCATGCCCCTGTGAACATACCCATTTGCATTGTGAAACATGTTCATTGAAGCCAACGAGGATAGAACATCTGGCCCCCCGCTCCGCCAAAGTCCAGCTAACTGCAGTAGCCTAGAGGTTAAGTGCTTGGGTTACAGCGCTGGGGGCCTGGGTTCAAGTCCTGCTTTCGCCACATAATCTCCTTGTGTAGTTGTGGGAACCCTAACTCCTTCTAAAAGGTTCAGTGGGTATGAAAAGAGGTACCAGGTAAAGAGAGGGTGGAAGACAGCAGAGAGGTGGGACTGTGGAGGCGAGGAAGTGCAGGGTAAATAAAGGAGGAGGCGAGGCAGGCTAAAGAGGGAGGTAGGGCCAGATGAATGGGTCCCTGGGGAGAAGAGTAGGTGTTCGGTCAAAATTGGCATGGGGATGTAGGAGAAAGGAGGCCTGGGGGCAGACAGGGAGTAAGTTGGTGTTTCTGGGGGAGGAGGACCCTGAATTGTGGGGAGGAGGGTGTAAAAAGGGTCCTAATGTGGGGAAAAGGGGCATTGAGGAGGGAAAGAGGGTGAAATGGACTCCACAATGGGCTGACATTTTTTTTCCTTCCAGTGCTACCTCCCTCTTTAGCCTGCCCCACCTTTGTTTACCCTGCACATACTCTCCTCCATAGTCCCGCCTCTCTGTTTTCTTCCACCTCCCACCAGGGAACCCATGCCATGCCCTTCTAGACCTACCCCCACTCACCCAGCCCTTCCTCCTCTCCACAGGGACCCATTCATCCAGCCCTTCTTCTCCCTTTAGACTGCCCCACCTCCCACCTCCCTCTTTACCCTGCATTTCCTCAGTCCCACCTCTCTGCGTTCTTCCACTCTCCCTTTACCAGGCACCTCTTTTCTTGTGTTGAAGTCATTCCTATGCCGAAAGTAGCGGTACTGCAAGTGAAACTGGGAAGGCATGTTCAGTATGGATTATCTAATTATTCAAGATGAATGGTAGTCAAGGAAGATTTTGGAAACTCAGTGAAGTTAGAAAATGAAGAAGCCTGGAGCAAAGAGAGAGTGGCCAAGTTGCTGAGTGTGAATGAGAGAAGAAAGTTGAGGTATGGAAAATAAAAGGTATTTGCCACATGTCCCTACACAGGTCTGTTGTGTGTTCAGGTGAAGGAAAGGGGATGTGTTGTAACTAGGAACACGTACAATGTCATTAGGTAGTGGAGTGATGATAAGGTAAAGTCGCTTCGGTGGAATGAATAGCTGGAAGAAGCTTCTATCGGAATGTAAAATGCGATAGTGAATGGAAGGGAATGTATAGAATGTATTGATTTGAGGGTTGAGAGACGATTCGAGAGCCTGGAAGGTGTGGAAGCTGAGGCTGTTGCGCTAACAAAGCATTAAAAAAACGTACCCACTGAACCTTTTAGGAGGAGTTTGGGTTCTCACAACTGTACAAGGAGATGATGTGCCGAGAGCAGGACCCGAACCCAGGCCCCCCAGTGCTGTAATGCAAGCACTTAACCTCTAGGCCACTGCAGTTAGCTGGTATTTGGTGGAGCGAGGGGCCAGATGTTCTATCCTCGTTGGCTGAAGTGAACATGTTTCCCAATGCAAATGGGTATGCTCATAGGGGCATGCAGAAGAAAGATATATACGCCCAAAATCTACTCTCAGAAGCACACCCACCAGTGGCTCAAGTGGTAAGTGCTTGGTCTTGGGATGCTGGAGACCTGAGTTCTAATCCAATGTCTGGTATCTCCTCAGCATTTTTAAAAAAAAAATGTTTTAATTGAAAATGTGTATGCATTACCCTGCTCGATCAGCCAACAGTTAATGCCCCTTCAATACCTGCATTCCTACTAACAGTTGTGCCTTTGTTTTCGGCACTCTTGCCTTGGGAACACCCATACAAAAGCTTGTCTCCCTGGCCCCAACTGTCTGGAGATACGAGGGGAAAAAGTGTAATCTACGGGTCATGGTTGATACGATATTTGCACTGGGACTCAAACAGGAAACCTTTTCGAGGCGCTGTGAGGTGACCACCGGCCCCTGCATAGCAAGCAAACCTGTATCAGCATCTCACCAGCATCTGACTTTGTCGCCTGCAGGCTACACATAGGAGGCTGCAGTAGGTGCATTAACCCATTGAGCTGTCGACCCTCCTTCCTCTCAGAGCAGGAAACTGAATTTCCATGTTGCCTTCCTTTGGCACCTTAGATCTGTCTTTCACCCTAATTCAGAGGATGTTGTGCTTCACAGAGAGATGATAATCATTGTGAGGTGTGTGCCACTAATAGCTATGTAGTTCCGTTAAATCGTTGCCTTTGTCATTGGGGTGTATTGATATGCACAGGGCAGTCTTCTGTCCTCTGCTACTCTATGTTCTTTTATTGCTGCTTGTTCATGATTTTTAAATGTAACCACTGTGCTCTCAAAAGTGAAAGATTTGAAAGACTCTTGCTGTAGCGAGCCTTTCCCACTCTTTGCCCTGGGGGTGAGAGCAGAGGCAGGGTAGGGCCTGAGGGGAAAAGGCCCACCCAAAATCTGTAAATGCCCACTCAGCAGCGCTGGGTGGGCATTTACAGATACTTTTGTCAATGCAGTGGGCCCAACTACATTAGCTTCGGGCCCCATTTGCTAGACAATCCTGGCTACGCCTCTGGTGCCTCCCACCTCAACAACCCAATTGCCCCTTCAGCCCTTCTTACTCATCTCACAGCACCTCCCATAAGTGAGGAATGCATCTTTTGTTGGTAGATTTCCCTCACGAGGCTTAGCTAGGCCTGCATTCCTTTTCAAAGGGCCGTAGAAGAGAGCAAAAAAGGAAAAGGCATAATAGAGCGGGAAGTAGGTGGAAGACGAGGGGGCAGGGGGGTTGGCAGTAAAAGAAACAGGGCCTGGCCTGGCAGAGAGTTAGAAGTTAGGGAACACAACAATGAGCGAGGGACAAGGAAAGATGTCTCAGGCATGCAGCTCTCTGAGTGTTCCCCACTGTGCCTGCAGAAAGACACTCCCTTTTCCCAGCTACTCCCGGATGGATACTTTTGCCTGGAGAGACCAGAACTAATGTCACTCAGGCAGAGGCTAAACAGAGGGCAGCTGAGCAGGCACACCCCTTCATTTTACTATGCTCCTGGGGTGGCTTCTGGGAGGAAAAAGGCATCAGTATTCCACCAAGATCATCTTCACCTAGGCCACCGTCACTAAGGTTTGCAAAGCAGGCTGTGACACTTTCTGAGGCCCACGTGGGAGAGCACAGATCCTAACCCTAAGTTGTGTGGGTGGCTGTACCAGTGGGGCTGCATAGGACATAGGGCTGTGCCCGTAAGGGCTGTGGTCGCGTTTGGGAGCGTTAGGGACGCGTGGAGGACGCAGGGCGCAGACCTCTGTCCATTTCCCTCCAGGATTAGGCCCTTATTGTCAGTGGTGGAGCCAGACACTCCAAAATTGAGGAAGTTAAAGGCAGAAAGCAGCCCTCTCACTCCCAGGGCAAAGAGGGGGAAAGGCTTGTTACATCAAGAGTCTTTCAAATCTTTCACTTTTGAGAGCAGAGTGCTTACATTTAAGAATCATGACCAAGCAGCAATGAGAAAACATAGAGAAGCAGAGGACAGAAGACTGCCCTGCGCATATCAATACTCCCCAATGACAAAGGCAAAGATTTAACTGACCTGCTTAGCTATTAGTGTCTCACACCGCACAATGATTATCATCTTTCCCTGAAGCAAAACATCCTCTGAATTAGGGTGAAAAACAGATCTAAGGTGCCAAAGGAAGGCAACATGGAAATTCAGTTTCCTGCTCTCAGAGGAAGGAGGGTCGACAGCCCAATGGTTTAATGCACCTACTGCAGTCTCCTATGTGTAGCCTGCAGGCGACAAAGTCAGATGCTGGTGAGATGCTGATACAGGTTTACTTGCTATGCAGGGGCCTGTGGTCACCTCGCAGCGCCCCGAGAAGGTGTCCTGTTTGAGTCCCAGTGCTAATATCGTATCAACCGTGACCCGTAGATTGCACTTTTTCCCCTCGTTTTTTTCAGTCAGTTGGGGCCAGAGAGACAAGCTTTTGTATGGGTGTTACCAAGGCCAGTGTGCAGAAAGAAAAGGAACAACTGTTAGTGGCAAAGCAGGTATTGAAGGGGAGCTAGCTGTTGGCTGATCGCGCAGGGCAATGCATCCCCATTTTTCAATAAAAACAAATCTTTTTTTAAACATCCCCAAGGAGATAACAAACATTGGATTAGAACTCAGGTTTCAAGCATTCCAAGACCAAGCACTTACCACTTGAGCCACTAGTGGCTGTGCTTCTGAGAGAAGCTTTCGGGCGTATATATCTTTCTTCTGCATGCCCCTGTGAACATACCCATTTGCATTGTGAAACATGTTCATTGAAGCCAACGAGGATAGAACATCTGGCCCCCCGCTCCGCCAAAGTCCAGCTAACTGCAGTAGCCTAGAGGTTAAGTGCTTGGGTTACAGCGCTGGGGGCCTGGGTTCGAGTCCTGCTTTCGCCACATAATCTCCTTGTATAGTTGTGGGAACCCTAACTCCTTCTAAAAGGTTCAGTGGGTATGAAAAGAGGTACCTGGTAAAGAGAGGGTGGAAGACAGCAGAGAGGTGGGACTGTGGAGGCAAGGAAGTGCAGGGTAAATAAAGGAGGAGGCGAGGGAGGTAGGGCCAGATGAATGGGTCCCTGGGGAGAAGAGTAGGTGTTCGGTCAAAATTGGCCTGGGGATGTAGGAGAAAGGAGGCCTGGGGGCAGACAGGGAGTAAGTTGGTGTTTCTGGGGGAGGAGGACCCTGAATTGTGGGGGGGGGTGTAAAAAGGGTCCTAATGTGGGGAAAAGGGGCATTGAGGAGGGAAAGAGGGTGGAATGGACTCCACAATGGGCTGACATTTTTTTTCCTTCCAGTGCTACCTCCCTCTTTAGCCTGCCCCACCTTTGTTTACCCTGCACATACTCTCCTCCATAGTCCCGCCTCTCTGTTTTCTTCCACCCCCCACCAGGGAACCCATGCCATGCCCTTCTAGACCTACCCCCACTCACCCAGCCCTTCCTCCTCTCCACAGGGACCCATTCATCCAGCCCTTCTTCTCCCTTTAGACTGCCCCACCTCCCACCTCCCTCTTTACCCTGCATTTCCTCAGTCCCACCTCTCTGCGTTCTTCCACTCTCCCTTTACCAGGCACCTCTTTTCTTGTGTTCAAGTCATTCCTATGCCGAAAGTAGCGGTACTGCAAGTGAAACTGGGAAGGCATGTTCAGTATGGATTATCTAATTATTCAAGATGAATGGTAGTCAAGGAAGATTTTGGAAACTCAGTGAAGTTAGAAAATGAAGAAGCCTGGAGCAAAGAGAGAGTGGCCAAGTTGCTGAGTGTGAATGAGAGAAGAAAGTTGAGGTATGGAAAATAAAAGGTATTTGCCACATGTCCCTACACAGGTCTGTTGTGTGTTCAGGTGAAGGAAAGGGGATGTGTTGTATCTAGGAACACGTACAATGTCATTAGGTAGTGGAGTGATGATAAGGTAAAGTCGCTTCGGTGGAATGAATAGCTGGAAGAAGCTTCTATCGGAATGTAAAATGCGATAGTGAATGGAAGGGAATGTATAGAATGTATTGATTTGAGGGTTGAGAGACGATTCGAGAGCCTGGAAGGTGTGGAAGCTGAGGCTGTTGCGCTAACAAAGCATTAAAAAAAAAACGTACCCATTGAACCTTTTAGGAGGAGTTTGGGTTCTCACAACTGTACAAGGAGATGATGTACCGAGAGCAGGACCTGAACCCAGGCCCCCCAGTGCTGTAATGCAAACACTTAACCTCTAGGCCACCGCAGTTAGCTGGTATTTGGTGGAGCGGGGGGCCAGATGTTCTATCCTCGTTGGCTGAAGTGAACATGTTTCCCAATGCAAATGGGTATGCTCATAGGGGCATGCAGAAGAAAGATATATACGCCCAAAATCTACTCTCAGAAGCACACCCACCAGTGGCTCAAGTGGTAAGTGCTTGGTCTTGGGATGCTGGAGACCTGAGTTCTAATCCAATGTCTGGTATCTCCTCAGCATTTTTAAAAAAAAAATGTTTTAATTGAAAATGTGTATGCATTACCCTGCTCGATCAGCCAACAGTTAATGCCCCTTCAATACCTGCATTCCTACTAACAGTTGTGCCTTTGTTTTCTGCACTCTTGCCTTGGGAACACCCATACAAAAGCTTGTCTCCCTGGCCCCAACTGTCTGGAGATACGAGGGGAAAAAGTGTAATCTACGGGTCATGGTTGATACGATATTTGCACTGGGACTCAAACAGGAAACCTTTTCGAGGCGCTGTGAGGTGACCACCGGCCCCTGCATAGCAAGCAAACCTGTATCAGCATCTGACTTTGTCGCCTGCAGGCTACACATAGGAGGCTGCAGTGGGTGCATTAACCCATTGAGCTGTCGACCCTCCTTCCTCTCAGAGCAGGAAACTGAATTTCCATGTTGCCTTCCTTTGGCACCTTAGATCTGTCTTTCACCCTAATTCAGAGGATGTTGTGCTTCACAGAGAGATGATAATCATTGTGAGGTGTGTGCCACTAATAGCTATGTAGTTCCGTTAAATCGTTGCCTTTGTCATTGGGGTGTATTGATATGCACAGGGCAGTCTTCTGTCCTCTGCTACTCTATGTTCTTTTATTGCTGCTTGTTCATGATTTTTAAATGTAACCACTGTGCTCTCAAAAGTGAAAGATTTGAAAGACTCTTGCTGTAGCGAGCCTTTCCCACTCTTTGCCCTGGGGGTGAGAGCAGAGGCAGGGTAGGGCCTGAGGGGAAAAGGCCCACCCAAAATCTGTAAATGCCCACTCAGCAGCGCTGGGTGGGCATTTACAGATACTTTTGTCAATGCAGTGGGCCCAACTACATTAGCTTCGGGCCCCATTTGCTAGACAATCCTGGCTACGCCTCTGGTGCCTCCCACCTCAACAACCCAATTGCCCCTTCAGCCCTTCTTACTCATCTCACAGCACCTCCCATAAGTGAGGAATGCATCTTTTGTTGGTAGATTTCCCTCACGAGGCTTAGCTAGGCCTGCATTCCTTTTCAAAGGGCCGTAGAAGAGAGCAAAAAAGGAAAAGGCATAATAGAGCGGGAAGTAGGTGGAAGACGAGGGGGCAGGGGGGTTGGCAGTAAAAGAAACAGGGCCTGGCCTGGCAGAGAGTTAGAAGTTAGGGAACACAACAATGAGCGAGGGACAAGGAAAGATGTCTCAGGCATGCAGCTCTCTGAGTCTTCCCCACTGTGCCTGCAGAAAGACACTCCCTTTTCCCAGCTACTCCCGGATGGATACTTTTGCCTGGAGAGACCAGAACTAATGTCACTCAGGCAGAGGCTAAACAGAGGGCAGCTGAGCAGGCACACCCCTTCATTTTACTATGCTCCTGGGGTGGCTTCTGGGAGGAAAAAGGCATCAGTATTCCACCAAGATCATCTTCACCTAGGCCACCGTCACTAAGGTTTGCAAAGCAGGCTGTGACACTTTCTGAGGCCCACGTGGGAGAGCACAGATCCTAACCCTAAGTTGTGTGGGTGGCTGTACCAGTGGGGCTGCATAGGACATAGGGCTGTGCCCGTAAGGGCTGTGGTCGCGTTTGGGAGCGTTAGGGACGCGTGGAGGACGCAGGGCGCAGACCTCTGTCCATTTCCCTCCAGGATTAGGCCCTTATTGTCAGTGGTGGAGCCAGACACTCCAAAATTGAGGAAGTTAAAGGCAGAAAGCAGCCCTCTCACTCCCAGGGAAAAGAGGGGGAAAGGCTTGTTACATCAAGAGTCTTTCAAATCTTTCACTTTTGAGAGCAGAGTGCTTACATTTAAGAATCATGACCAAGCAGCAATGAGAAAACATAGAGAAGCAGAGGACAGAAGACTGCCCTGCGCATATCAATACTCCCCAATGACAAAGGCAAAGATTTAACTGACCTGCTTAGCTATTAGTGTCTCACACCGCACAATGATTATCATCTTTCCCTGAAGCAAAACATCTTCTGAATTAGGGTGAAAAACAGATCTAAGGTGCCAAAGGAAGGCAACATGGAAATTCAGTTTCCTGCTCTCAGAGGAAGGAGGGTCGACAGCCCAATGGTTTAATGCACCTACTGCAGTCTCCTATGTGTAGCCTGCAGGCGACAAAGTCAGATGCTGGTGAGATGCTGATACAGGTTTACTTGCTATGCAGGGGCCTGTGGTCACCTCGCAGCGCCCCGAGAAGGTGTCCTGTTTGAGTCCCAGTGCTAATATCGTATCAACCGTGACCAATGTTCCCTCTAAGCTGTGCGCATGTGCGCTTGCCCAGCTTCCTTCTGGGTGCCGCTCAGAAGAATTTTAGCAGCGCACACAGAAAATTCCCACCTATTCAAATAAGATTTAATAAGGCAGAAGCCACAGCAGGTACCTAATATTAGCTTTCTCTCAAAATGAAGCTAAATTGTACTAACTAGTCTTGATATTCTGGTGTAACCTATTGACATTGCCCTACTATGCAAGCTTGACCTTAAAAACCTAAAAACTTTAAAAATAGAATACACACACATAAGGTTAAAAATGAATATGAAAAAGTTATTCCATAAACAGAAGATATGACTAAGATTTGCCTGCACACATTAACTAAATTATCTTCCCTCCCCACCTAGGATCCTATTCTTGACTCTACCACACGTATACCGTATGACTCGAAGTCTGCCCCAGGCCACATTCAGATATTACCAGACAACCTCGACTCTGCCTACCTTAGCTCAGCAAAAGGTTAGCAGGCTTAGGTACAAGTCTTGGTTTAGGGTATAATATGAATGACATTCAAGCACAAGAATTTTTGTTACTCATGGTGCCTTAGTAAAAGCATTACCCACATTATGTAGCCCGAGTGTCAGCTCAAATATCGGGTACTGACTGTGTAAGTAAGCAGGCTACTAGGATATTTAACCTCATCCCATGCTTCCTATTCTTTGTGCATATGTCACACAAGCACTTTGAAGAGCCCCCCCCTTGCAAGTTACCGCATTATAAAACTAAAATATTAATTTGCCCTCTAAGGATTTTGAGTAGGCAAATGTCGTGCTCAGCGTATCCTACTTTAGCATTGCTAACATTACCCTCTGAGTGGAGAGCAACATTGCAATATCATTTTCTTGGCCTGTAAGGGCTAATTGGTATGTACTCTCCCTGGTATTATTCATAAATAAAACTAGGGCAACAATATTCAGATAACTAGAATACTTTTCACACAATCTGCAACCTTTCAAAACTTTCAGAGTTCCATGGGGGATAGACCTTAACAAATTGTATGTTAACTCGCTTCTATACAAAAATGGTTTCACTGAGGCCTTGTCGAAACCTACTCAACAATTGAAAGGTGGGGTATGTTGCAAACAATCGTGTATGCACTTCATAGTCATTGTGCACATGCAGATTTATTACATTTTCTTAAACTACACATAATATCGTCATGAGGCTTTAAATTGTATTTGCATGCACAGTATTGTGGGTATGCAAATATCACAGTTAGAGTTTTACTTTTGCAATCCCTCATTTTTTACAGAGCCATGTCAACTAATATTGGAGGCTAGCACAGGAACACGGGAGGAGAACGGGTGGAAGGGAACAGTAGAACACTCCTTCGGGTTGACGAACAAATCAGCAACTTTCAAAAAAAAATTAGATGTTTTGGGAGTACAGTACAGTGAAGGAAATGTTTGTTTGCTAAAGGATAAGCAACTATGGTAATAGCCTAGGAAACTGCACCTTCTATTTCTTTCTATGTTCAGCTGCTGAGGCCTTTGTTTTTATATATACATGGGTTTGCATTTATTGCTTCTAGCATCCCCATGCATCTTGTTCAACTGATAACAGTGAATTTCAGAAGAGGGGTCCCTAGTTAAAGAAGAAGTGCATTTCAGAAGAGGGGTCCCTAGTTAAAGAAGAAGTTAACTGTGAGCATTGGTGCTGTTGACCTAAAGGGTAAATATATGTGATTTTCTTCAACGGGGCGCCAGAAGAAACCTTGTTGATTTTTGTCTAGGCTGTGGTGATCAAGGATGGGCAACACTATAGGCTGTATTATATGCCCGTTAATTTCACTTCCTATGTCAGGGTTACAATCAGGGCTCCGATACGATTTTACTCCATACTTGGAATCAAAAGATTTTTCAGGGAGTAAGAAAGTAATTGGCTTTGCCAGTAGGGATATTTCATGCTCATTAAAATATGTTCTTTCCCCTTAAAATTCCTTTTGAGATCGGGCAGTAACATTACTCAAGTTCCTACCAATAACACTGCTCTGCTGGTCACTGATTCAGAAAGTGATCAGTGGAACTTTGTGGGTAGAAGCAGAGTGTAGATTCCTATATTATGTTCATGGTTTCCCGTTTTTGTTGGGTACAATGCCCTGTTTTTAGTGAAATAGTATATGCCTCCTAGCTGTAAGGCTGGTTTTGAGTAAATGTCACAACACACAGAACAACATAATGTAGACAGTAAGCAGAGGCCCAGGAATTCTGATCATCATATTCTGTGGTGCAGGTATTCTGATGCAATTATCATCCTTTCATAAATGAGAGGCATTTTCTCCTGGCCCTTGAATTACTCCATTATAGTGACACATGAACTCCTTTTGACATGTTTTCTGACACATTCCTTTCAGTTGCAATTATTCAATTTACGATAACCACATCAGTGATTAGCGATACTTTAAACATGAGTTTTTTTCCCAAGGGCATTAAACACTTTCTGCATTGTCTCTGAGCAGTGTTGACAAACGAATAGCCACAACTAAACCTATTGTTTATCCTGAGCATGCACAGCTTTTTTGTGCATACACGTTTTTCTCTCTGCGCAGGAGTACTTTTGGTAGGTACTATGGCATATCTTGAAGTTTTGGACTGGTTGATGAACTCTCCTCATAATCACATATAAAATATATGATTTTTTAGCCTATATATTTGGAAAAAGAGCTGTAAGATGCTCCTTTTACACTGATTTGTAAATTATTGTGGTGGTTGGGAAGTGGAAATTTCCTTCCAAACTCTTCGCAGATGGTATCTCACTGACTATGCATCCTCACAAAGTGGCTCACATCGTTATTCAGTTGCGCACATTGAAAATAATGTGTGCACAAAGGCTAATCATTTCCGCACTTAGGGAAAAATAATTAGAGGGAACATTGACCGTGACCCGTAGATTGCACTTTTTCCCCTCGTTTTTTTCAGTCAGTTGGGGCCAGAGAGACAAGCTTTTGTATGGGTGTTACCAAGGCCAGTGTGCAGAAAGAAAAGGAACAACTGTTAGTGGCAAAGCAGGTATTGAAGGGGAGCTAGCTGTTGGCTGATCGCGCAGGGCAATGCATCCCCATTTTTCAATAAAAACAAATCTTTTTTTAAACATCCCCAAGGAGATAACAAACATTGGATTAGAACTCAGGTTTCAAGCATTCCAAGACCAAGCACTTACCACTTGAGCCACTAGTGGCTGTGCTTCTGAGAGAAGCTTTCGGGCGTATATATCTTTCTTCTGCATGCCCCTGTGAACATACCCATTTGTATTGTGAAACATGTTCATTGAAGCCAACGAGGATAGAACATCTGGCCCCCCGCTCCGCCAAAGTCCAGCTAACTGCAGTAGCCTAGAGGTTAAGTGCTTGGGTTACAGCGCTGGGGGCCTGGGTTCGAGTCCTGCTTTCGCCACATAATCTCCTTGTATAGTTGTGGGAACCCTAACTCCTTCTAAAAGGTTCAGTGGGTATGAAAAGAGGTACCTGGTAAAGAGAGGGTGGAAGACAGCAGAGAGGTGGGACTGTGGAGGCGAGGAAGTGCAGGGTAAATAAAGGAGGAGGCGAGGCAGGCTAAAGAGGGAGGTAGGGCCAGATGAATGGGTCCCTGGGGAGAAGAGTAGGTGTTCGGTCAAAATTGGCCTGGGGATGTAGGAGAAAGGAGGCCTGGGGGCAGACAGGGAGTAAGTTGGTGTTTCTGGGGGAGGAGGACCCTGAATTGTGGGGGGGGGTGTAAAAAGGGTCCTAATGTGGGGAAAAGGGGCATTGAGGAGGGAAAGAGGGTGGAATGGACTCCACAATGGGCTGACATTTTTTTTCCTTCCAGTGCTACCTCCCTCTTTAGCCTGCCCCACCTTTGTTTACCCTGCACATACTCTCCTCCATAGTCCCGCCTCTCTGTTTTCTTCCACCCCCCACCAGGGAACCCATGCCATGCCCTTCTAGACCTACCCCCACTCACCCAGCCCTTCCTCCTCTCCACAGGGACCCATTCATCCAGCCCTTCTTCTCCCTTTAGACTGCCCCACCTCCCACCTCCCTCTTTACCCTGCATTTCCTCAGTCCCACCTCTCTGCGTTCTTCCACTCTCCCTTTACCAGGCACCTCTTTTCTTGTGTTCAAGTCATTCCTATGCCGAAAGTAGCGGTACTGCAAGTGAAACTGGGAAGGCATGTTCAGTATGGATTATCTAATTATTCAAGATGAATGGTAGTCAAGGAAGATTTTGGAAACTCAGTGAAGTTAGAAAATGAAGAAGCCTGGAGCAAAGAGAGAGTGGCCAAGTTGCTGAGTGTGAATGAGAGAAGAAAGTTGAGGTATGGAAAATAAAAGGTATTTGCCACATGTCCCTACACAGGTCTGTTGTGTGTTCAGGTGAAGGAAAGGGGATGTGTTGTATCTAGGAACACGTACAATGTCATTAGGTAGTGGAGTGATGATAAGGTAAAGTCGCTTCGGTGGAATGAATAGCTGGAAGAAGCTTCTATCGGAATGTAAAATGCGATAGTGAATGGAAGGGAATGTATAGAATGTATTGATTTGAGGGTTGAGAGACGATTCGAGAGCCTGGAAGGTGTGGAAGCTGAGGCTGTTGCGCTAACAAAGCATTAAAAAAAACGTACCCACTGAACCTTTTAGGAGGAGTTTGGGTTCTCACAACTGTACAAGGAGATGATGTGCCGAGAGCAGGACCCGAACCCAGGCCCCCCATTGCTGTAATGCAAGCACTTAACCTCTAGGCCACTGCAGTTAGCTGGTATTTAGTGGAGCGGGGGGCCAGATGTTCTATCCTCGTTGGCTGAAGTGAACATGTTTCCCAATGCAAATGGGTATGCTCATAGGGGCATGCAGAAGAAAGATATATACGCCCAAAATCTACTCTCAGAAGCACACCCACCAGTGGCTCAAGTGGTAAGTGCTTGGTCTTGGGATGCTGGAGACCTGAGTTCTAATCCAATGTCTGGTATCTCCTCAGCATTTTTTAAAAAAAAATGTTTTAATTGAAAATGTGTATGCATTACCCTGCTCGATCAGCCAACAGTTAATGCCCCTTCAATACCTGCATTCCTACTAACAGTTGTGCCTTTGTTTTCTGCACTCTTGCCTTGGGAACACCCATACAAAAGCTTGTCTCCCTGGCCCCAACTGTCTGGAGATACGAGGGGAAAAAGTGTAATCTACCGGTCATGGTTGATACGATATTTGCACTGGGACTCAAACAGGAAACCTTTTCGAGGCGCTGTGAGGTGACCACCGGCCCCTGCATAGCAAGCAAACCTGTATCAGCATCTCACCAGCATCTGACTTTGTCGCCTGCAGGCTACACATAGGAGGCTGCAGTAGGTGCATTAACCCATTGAGCTGTCGACCCTCCTTCCTCTCAGAGCAGGAAACTGAATTTCCATGTTGCCTTCCTTTGGCACCTTAGATCTGTCTTTCACCCTAATTCAGAGGATGTTGTGCTTCACAGAGAGATGATAATCATTGTGAGGTGTGTGCCACTAATAGCTATGTAGTTCCGTTAAATCGTTGCCTTTGTCATTGGGGTGTATTGATATGCACAGGGCAGTCTTCTGTCCTCTGCTACTCTATGTTCTTTTATTGCTGCTTGTTCATGATTTTTAAATGTAACCACTGTGCTCTCAAAAGTGAAAGATTTGAAAGACTCTTGCTGTAGCGAGCCTTTCCCACTCTTTGCCCTGGGGGTGAGAGCAGAGGCAGGGTAGGGCCTGAGGGGAAAAGGCCCACCCAAAATCTGTAAATGCCCACTCAGCAGCGCTGGGTGGGCATTTACAGATACTTTTGTCAATGCAGTGGGCCCAACTACATTAGCTTCGGGCCCCATTTGCTAGACAATCCTGGCTACGCCTCTGGTGCCTCCCACCTCAACAACCCAATTGCCCCTTCAGCCCTTCTTACTCATCTCACAGCACCTCCCATAAGTGAGGAATGCATCTTTTGTTGGTAGATTTCCCTCACGAGGCTTAGCTAGGCCTGCATTCCTTTTCAAAGGGCCGTAGAAGAGAGCAAAAAAGGAAAAGGCATAATAGAGCGGGAAGTAGGTGGAAGACGAGGGGGCAGGGGGGCTGGCAGTAAAAGAAACAGGGCCTGGCCTGGCAGAGAGTTAGAAGTTAGGGAACACAACAATGAGCGAGGGACAAGGAAAGATGTCTCAGGCATGCAGCTCTCTGAGTCTTCCCCACTGTGCCTGCAGAAAGACACTCCCTTTTCCCAGCTACTCCCGGATGGATACTTTTGCCTGGAGAGACCAGAACTAATGTCACTCAGGCAGAGGCTAAACAGAGGGCAGCTGAGCAGGCACACCCCTTCATTTTACTATGCTCCTGGGGTGGCTTCTGGGAGGAAAAAGGCATCAGTATTCCACCAAGATCATCTTCACCTAGGCCACCGTCACTAAGGTTTGCAAAGCAGGCTGTGACACTTTCTGAGGCCCACGTGGGAGAGCACAGATCCTAACCCTAAGTTGTGTGGGTGGCTGTACCAGTGGGGCTGCATAGGACATAGGGCTGTGCCCGTAAGGGCTGTGGTCGCGTTTGGGAGCGTTAGGGACGCGTGGAGGACGCAGGGCGCAGACCTCTGTCCATTTCCCTCCAGGATTAGGCCCTTATTGTCAGTGGTGGAGCCAGACACTCCAAAATTGAGGAAGTTAAAGGCAGAAAGCAGCCCTCTCACTCCCAGGGCAAAGAGGGGGAAAGGCTTGTTACATCAAGAGTCTTTCAAATCTTTCACTTTTGAGAGCAGAGTGCTTACATTTAAGAATCATGACCAAGCAGCAATGAGAAAACATAGAGAAGCAGAGGACAGAAGACTGCCCTGCGCATATCAATACTCCCCAATGACAAAGGCAAAGATTTAACTGACCTGCTTAGCTATTAGTGTCTCACACCGCACAATGATTATCATCTTTCCCTGAAGCAAAACATCCTCTGAATTAGGGTGAAAAACAGATCTAAGGTGCCAAAGGAAGGCAACATGGAAATTCAGTTTCCTGCTCTCAGAGGAAGGAGGGTCGACAGCCCAATGGTTTAATGCACCTACTGCAGTCTCCTATGTGTAGCCTGCAGGCGACAAAGTCAGATGCTGGTGAGATGCTGATACAGGTTTACTTGCTATGCAGGGGCCTGTGGTCACCTCGCAGCGCCCCGAGAAGGTGTCCTGTTTGAGTCCCAGTGCTAATATCGTATCAACCGTGACCCGTAGATTGCACTTTTTCCCCTCGTTTTTTTCAGTCAGTTGGGGCCAGAGAGACAAGCTTTTGTATGGGTGTTACCAAGGCCAGTGTGCAGAAAGAAAAGGAACAACTGTTAGTGGAAAAGCAGGTATTGAAGGGGAGCTAGCTGTTGGCTGATCGCGCAGGGCAATGCATCCCCATTTTTCAATAAAAACAAATCTTTTTTTAAACATCCCCAAGGAGATAACAAACATTGAATTAGAACTCAGGTTTCAAGCATTCCAAGACCAAGCACTTACCACTTGAGCCACTAGTGGCTGTGCTTCTGAGAGAAGCTTTCGGGCGTATATATCTTTCTTCTGCATGCCCCTGTGAACATACCCATTTGCATTGTGAAACATGTTCATTGAAGCCAACGAGGATAGAACATCTGGCCCCCCGCTCCGCCAAAGTCCAGCTAACTGCAGTAGCCTAGAGGTTAAGTGCTTGGGTTACAGCGCTGGGGCCTGGGTTCGAGTCCTGCTTTCGCCACATAATCTCCTTGTATAGTTGTGGGAACCCTAACTCCTTCTAAAAGGTTCAGTGGGTATCAAAAGAGATACCTGGTAAAGAGAGGGTGGAAGACAGCAGAGAGGTGGAACTGTGGAGGCGAGGAAGTGCAGGGTAAATAAAGGAGGAGGCGAGGCAGGCTAAAGAGGGAGGTAGGGCCAGATGAATGGGTCCCTGGGGAGAAGAGTAGGTGTTCGGTCAAAATTGGCATGGGGATGTAGGAGGAAGGAGGCCTGGGGGCAGACAGGGAGTAAGTTGGTGTTTCTGGGGGAGGAGGACCCTGAATTGTGGGGGGGGGTGTAAAAAGGGTCCTAATGTGGGGAAAAGGGGCATTGAGGAGGGAAAGAGGGTGGAATGGACTCCACAATGGGCTGACATTTTTTTTCCTTCCAGTGCTACCTCCCTCTTTAGCCTGCCCCACCTTTGTTTACCCTGCACATACTCTCCTCCATAGTCCCGCCTCTCTGTTTTCTTCCACCCCCCACCAGGGAACCTATGCCATGCCCTTCTAGACCTACCCCCACTCACCCAGCCCTTCCTCCTCTCCACAGGGACCCATTCATCCAGCCCTTCTTCTCCCTTTAGACTGCCCCACCTCCCACCTCCCTCTTTACCCTGCATTTCCTCAGTCCCACCTCTCTGCGTTCTTCCACTCTCCCTTTACCAGGCACCTCTTTTCTTGTGTTCAAGTCATTCCTATGCCGAAAGTAGCGGTACTGCAAGTGAAACTGGGAAGGCATGTTCAGTATGGATTATCTATTTATTCAAGATGAATGGTAGTCAAGGAAGATTTTGGAAACTCAGTGAAGTTAGAAAATGAAGAAGCCTGGAGCAAAGAGAGAGTGGCCAAGTTGCTGAGTGTGAATGAGAGAAGAAAGTTGAGGTATGGAAAATAAAAGGTATTTGCCACATGTCCCTACACAGGTCTGTTGTGTGTTCAGGTGAAGGAAAGGGGATGTGTTGTATCTAGGAACACGTACAATGTCATTAGGTAGTGGAGTGATGATAAGGTAAAGTCGCTTCGGTGGAATGAATAGCTGGAAGAAGCTTCTATCGGAATGTAAAATGCGATAGTGAATGGAAGGGAATGTATAGAATGTATTGATTTGAGGGTTGAGAGACGATTCGAGAGCCTGGAAGGTGTGGAAGCTGAGGCTGTTGCGCTAACAAAGCATTAAAAAAAACGTACCCACTGAACCTTTTAGGAGGAGTTTGGGTTCTCACAACTGTACAAGGAGATGATGTGCCGAGAGCAGGACCCGAACCCAGGCCCCCCAGTGCTGTAATGCAAGCACTTAACCTCTAGGCCACTGCAGTTAGCTGGTATTTGGTGGAGCGGGGGGCCAGATGTTCTATCCTCGTTGGCTGAAGTGAACATGTTTCCCAATGCAAATGGGTATGCTCATAGGGGCATGCAGAAGAAAGATATATACGCCCAAAATCTACTCTCAGAAGCACACCCACCAGTGGCTCAAGTGGTAAGTGCTTGGTCTTTGGATGCTGGAGACCTGAGTTCTAATCCAATGTCTGGTATCTCCTCAGCATTTTTTAAAAAAAAATGTTTTAATTGAAAATGTGTATGCATTACCCTGCTCGATCAGCCAACAGTTAATGCCCCTTCAATACCTGCATTCCTACTAACAGTTGTGCCTTTGTTTTCTGCACTCTTGCCTTGGGAACACCCATACAAAAGCTTGTCTCCCTGGCCCCAACTGTCTGGAGATATGAGGGGAAAAAGTGTAATCTACCGGTCATGGTTGATACGATATTTGCACTGGGACTCAAACAGGAAACCTTTTCGAGGCGCTGTGAGGTGACCACCGGCCCCTGCATAGCAAGCAAACCTGTATCAGCATCTCACCAGCATCTGACTTTGTCGCCTGCAGGCTACACATAGGAGGCTGCAGTAGGTGCATTAACCCATTGAGCTGTCGACCCTCCTTCCTCTCAGAGCAGGAAACTGAATTTCCATGTTGCCTTCCTTTGGCACCTTAGATCTGTCTTTCACCCTAATTCAGAGGATGTTGTGCTTCACAGAGAGATGATAATCATTGTGAGGTGTGTGCCACTAATAGCTATGTAGTTCCGTTAAATCGTTGCCTTTGTCATTGGGGTGTATTGATATGCACAGGGCAGTCTTCTGTCCTCTGCTACTCTATGTTCTTTTATTGCTGCTTGTTCATGATTTTTAAATGTAACCACTGTGCTCTCAAAAGTGAAAGATTTGAAAGACTCTTGCTGTAGCGAGCCTTTCCCACTCTTTGCCCTGGGGGTGAGAGCAGAGGCAGGGTAGGGCCTGAGGGGAAAAGGCCCACCCAAAATCTGTAAATGCCCACTCAGCAGCGCTGGGTGGGCATTTACAGATACTTTTGTCAATGCAGTGGGCCCAACTACATTAGCTTCGGGCCCCATTTGCTAGACAATCCTGGCTACGCCTCTGGTGCCTCCCACCTCAACAACCCAATTGCCCCTTCAGCCCTTCTTACTCATCTCACAGCACCTCCCATAAGTGAGGAATGCATCTTTTGTTGGTAGATTTCCCTCACGAGGCTTAGCTAGGCCTGCATTCCTTTTCAAAGGGCCGTAGAAGAGAGCAAAAAAGGAAAAGGCATAATAGAGCGGGAAGTAGGTGGAAGACGAGGGGGCAGGGGGGTTGGCAGTAAAAGAAACAGGGCCTGGCCTGGCAGAGAGTTAGAAGTTAGGGAACACAACAATGAGCGAGGGACAAGGAAAGATGTCTCAGGCATGCAGCTCTCTGAGTGTTCCCCACTGTGCCTACAGAAAGACACTCCCTTTTCCCAGCTACTCCCGGATGGATACTTTTGCCTGGAGAGACCAGAACTAATGTCACTCAGGCAGAGGCTAAACAGAGGGCAGCTGAGCAGGCACACCCCTTCATTTTACTATGCTCCTGGGGTGGCTTCTGGGAGGAAAAAGGCATCAGTATTCCACCAAGATCATCTTCACCTAGGCCACCGTCACTAAGGTTTGCAAAGCAGGCTGTGACACTTTCTGAGGCCCACGTGGGAGAGCACAGATCCTAACCCTAAGTTGTGTGGGTGGCTGTACCAGTGGGGCTGCATAGGACATAGGGCTGTGCCCGTAAGGGCTGTGGTCGCGTTTGGGAGCGTTAGGGACGCGTGGAGGACGCAGGGCGCAGACCTCTGTCCATTTCCCTCCAGGATTAGGCCCTTATTGTCAGTGGTGGAGCCAGACACTCCAAAATTGAGGAAGTTAAAGGCAGAAAGCAGCCCTCTCACTCCCAGGGCAAAGAGGGGGAAAGGCTTGTTACATCAAGAGTCTTTCAAATCTTTCACTTTTGAGAGCAGAGTGCTTACATTTAAGAATCATGACCAAGCAGCAATGAGAAAACATAGAGAAGCAGAGGACAGAAGACTGCCCTGCGCATATCAATACTCCCCAATGACAAAGGCAAAGATTTAACTGACCTGCTTAGCTATTAGTGTCTCACACCGCACAATGATTATCATCTTTCCCCGAAGCAAAACATCCTCTGAATTAGGGTGAAAAACAGATCTAAGGTGCCAAAGGAAGGCAACATGGAAATTCAGTTTCCTGCTCTCAGAGGAAGGAGGGTCGACAGTCCAATGGTTTAATGCACCTACTGCAGTCTCCTATGTGTAGCCTGCAGGCGACAAAGTCAGATGCTGGTGAGATGCTGATACAGGTTTACTTGCTATGCAGGGGCCTGAGGTCACCTCGCAGCGCCCCGAGAAGGTGTCCTGTTTGAGTCCCAGTGCTAATATCGTATCAACCGTGACCCGTAGATTGCACTTTTTCCCCTCATTTTTTTCAGTCAGTTGGGGCCAGAGAGACAAGCTTTTGTATGGGTGTTACCAAGGCCAATGTGCAGAAAGAAAAGGAACAACTGTTAGTGGCAAAGCAGGTATTGAAGGGGAGCTAGCTGTTGGCTGATCGCGCAGGGCAATGCATCCCCATTTTTCAATAAAAACAAATCTTTTTTTAAACATCCCCAAGGAGATAACAAACATTGGATTAGAACTCAGGTTTCAAGCATTCCAAGACCAAGCACTTACCACTTGAGCCACTAGTGGCTGTGCTTCTGAGAGAAGCTTTCGGGCGTATATATCTTTCTTCTGCATGCCCCTGTGAACATACCCATTTGCATTGTGAAACATGTTCATTGAAGCCAACGAGGATAGAACATCTGGCCCCCCGCTCCGCCAAAGTCCAGCTAACTGCAGAAGCCTAGAGGTTAAGTGCTTGGGTTACAGCGCTGGGGGCCTGGGTTCGAGTCCTGCTTTCGCCACATAATCTCCTTGTATAGTTGTGGGAACCCTAACTCCTTCTAAAAGGTTCAGTGGGTATGAAAAGAGGTACCTGGTAAAGAGAGGGTGGAAGACAGCAGAGAGGTGGGACTGTGGAGGCGAGGAAGTGCAGGGTAAATAAAGGAGGAGGCGAGGCAGGCTAAAGAGGGAGGTAGGGCCAGATGAATGGGTCCCTGGGGAGAAGAGTAGGTGTTCGGTCAAAATTGGCCTGGGGATGTAGGAGAAAGGAGGCCTGGGGGCAGACAGGGAGTAAGTTGGTGTTTCTGGGGGAGGAGGACCCTGAATTGTGGGGGGGGGTGTAAAAAGGGTCCTAATGTGGGGAAAAGGGGCATTGAGGAGGGAAAGAGGGTGGAATGGACTCCACAATGGGCTGACATTTTTTTTCCTTCCAGTGCTACCTCCCTCTTTAGCCTGCCCCACCTTTGTTTACCCTGCACATACTCTCCTCCATAGTCCCGCCTCTCTGTTTTCTTCCACCCCCCACCAGGGAACCCATGCCATGCCCTTCTAGACCTACCCCCACTCACCCAGCCCTTCCTCCTCTCCACAGGGACCCATTCATCCAGCCCTTCTTCTCCCTTTAGACTGCCCCACCTCCCACCTCCCTCTTTACCCTGCATTTCCTCAGTCCCACCTCTCTGCGTTCTTCCACTCTCCCTTTACCAGGCACCTCTTTTCTTGTGTTCAAGTCATTCCTATGCCGAAAGTAGCGGTACTGCAAGTGAAACTGGGAAGGCATGTTCAGTATGGATTATCTAATTATTCAAGATGAATGGTAGTCAAGGAAGATTTTGGAAACTCAGTGAAGTTAGAAAATGAAGAAGCCTGGAGCAAAGAGAGAGTGGCCAAGTTGCTGAGTGTGAATGAGAGAAGAAAGTTGAGGTATGGAAAATAAAAGGTATTTGCCACATGTCCCTACACAGGTCTGTTGTGTGTTCAGGTGAAGGAAAGGGGATGTGTTGTATCTAGGAACACGTACAATGTCATTAGGTAGTGGAGTGATGATAAGGTAAAGTCGCTTCGGTGGAATGAATAGCTGGAAGAAGCTTCTATCGGAATGTAAAATGCGATAGTGAATGGAAGGGAATGTATAGAATGTATTGATTTGAGGGTTGAGAGACGATTCGAGAGCCTGGAAGGTGTGGAAGCTGAGGCTGTTGCGCTAACAAAGCATTAAAAAAAACGTACCCACTGAACCTTTTAGGAGGAGTTTGGGTTCTCACAACTGTACAAGGAGATGATGTGCCGAGAGCAGGACCCGAACCCAGGCCCCCCATTGCTGTAATGCAAGCACTTAACCTCTAGGCCACTGCAGTTAGCTGGTATTTAGTGGAGCGGGGGGCCAGATGTTCTATCCTCGTTGGCTGAAGTGAACATGTTTCCCAATGCAAATGGGTATGCTCATAGGGGCATGCAGAAGAAAGATATATACGCCCAAAATCTACTCTCAGAAGCACACCCACCAGTGGCTCAAGTGGTAAGTGCTTGGTCTTGGGATGCTGGAGACCTGAGTTCTAATCCAATGTCTGGTATCTCCTCAGCATTTTTTAAAAAAAAATGTTTTAATTGAAAATGTGTATGCATTACCCTGCTCGATCAGCCAACAGTTAATGCCCCTTCAATACCTGCATTCCTACTAACAGTTGTGCCTTTGTTTTCTGCACTCTTGCCTTGGGAACACCCATACAAAAGCTTGTCTCCCTGGCCCCAACTGTCTGGAGATACGAGGGGAAAAAGTGTAATCTACCGGTCATGGTTGATACGATATTTGCACTGGGACTCAAACAGGAAACCTTTTCGAGGCGCTGTGAGGTGACCACCGGCCCCTGCATAGCAAGCAAACCTGTATCAGCATCTCACCAGCATCTGACTTTGTCGCCTGCAGGCTACACATAGGAGGCTGCAGTAGGTGCATTAACTCATTGAGCTGTCGACCCTCCTTCCTCTCAGAGCAGGAAACTGAATTTCCATGTTGCCTTCCTTTGGCACCTTAGATCTGTCTTTCACCCTAATTCAGAGGATGTTGTGCTTCACAGAGAGATGATAATCATTGTGAGGTGTGTGCCACTAATAGCTATGTAGTTCCGTTAAATCGTTGCCTTTGTCATTGGGGTGTATTGATATGCACAGGGCAGTCTTCTGTCCTCTGCTACTCTATGTTCTTTTATTGCTGCTTGTTCATGATTTTTAAATGTAACCACTGTGCTCTCAAAAGTGAAAGATTTGAAAGACTCTTGCTGTAGCGAGCCTTTCCCACTCTTTGCCCTGGGGGTGAGAGCAGAGGCAGGGTAGGGCCTGAGGGGAAAAGGCCCACCCAAAATCTGTAAATGCCCACTCAGCAGCGCTGGGTGGGCATTTACAGATACTTTTGTCAATGCAGTGGGCCCAACTACATTAGCTTCGGGCCCCATTTGCTAGACAATCCTGGCTACGCCTCTGGTGCCTCCCACCTCAACAACCCAATTGCCCCTTCAGCCCTTCTTACTCATCTCACAGCACCTCCCATAAGTGAGGAATGCATCTTTTGTTGGTAGATTTCCCTCACGAGGCTTAGCTAGGCCTGCATTCCTTTTCAAAGGGCCGTAGAAGAGAGCAAAAAAGGAAAAGGCATAATAGAGCGGGAAGTAGGTGGAAGACGAGGGGGCAGGGGGGCTGGCAGTAAAAGAAACGGGGCCTGGCCTGGCAGAGAGTTAGAAGTTAGGGAACACAACAATGAGCGAGGGACAAGGAAAGATGTCTCAGGCATGCAGCTCTCTGAGTCTTCCCCACTGTGCCTGCAGAAAGACACTCCCTTTTCCCAGCTACTCCCGGATGGATACTTTTGCCTGGAGAGACCAGAACTAATGTCACTCAGGCAGAGGCTAAACAGAGGGCAGCTGAGCAGGCACACCCCTTCATTTTACTATGCTCCTGGGGTGGCTTCTGGGAGGAAAAAGGCATCAGTATTCCACCAAGATCATCTTCACCTAGGCCACCGTCACTAAGGTTTGCAAAGCAGGCTGTGACACTTTCTGAGGCCCACGTGGGAGAGCACAGATCCTAACCCTAAGTTGTGTGGGTGGCTGTACCAGTGGGGCTGCATAGGACATAGGGCTGTGCCCGTAAGGGCTGTGGTCGCGTTTGGGAGCGTTAGGGACGCGTGGAGGACGCAGGGCGCAGACCTCTGTCCATTTCCCTCCAGGATTAGGCCCTTATTGTCAGTGGTGGAGCCAGACACTCCAAAATTGAGGAAGTTAAAGGCAGAAAGCAGCCCTCTCACTCCCAGGGCAAAGAGGGGGAAAGGCTTGTTACATCAAGAGTCTTTCAAATCTTTCACTTTTGAGAGCAGAGTGCTTACATTTAAGAATCATGACCAAGCAGCAATGAGAAAACATAGAGAAGCAGAGGACAGAAGACTGCCCTGCGCATATCAATACTCCCCAATGACAAAGGCAAAGATTTAACTGACCTGCTTAGCTATTAGTGTCTCACACCGCACAATGATTATCATCTTTCCCTGAAGCAAAACATCCTCTGAATTAGGGTGAAAAACAGATCTAAGGTGCCAAAGGAAGGCAACATGGAAATTCAGTTTCCTGCTCTCAGAGGAAGGAGGGTCGACAGCCCAATGGTTTAATGCACCTACTGCAGTCTCCTATGTGTAGCCTGCAGGCGACAAAGTCAGATGCTGGTGAGATGCTGATACAGGTTTACTTGCTATGCAGGGGCCTGTGGTCACCTCGCAGCGCCCCGAGAAGGTGTCCTGTTTGAGTCCCAGTGCTAATATCGTATCAACCGTGACCCGTAGATTGCACTTTTTCCCCTCGTTTTTTTCAGTCAGTTGGGGCCAGAGAGACAAGCTTTTGTATGGGTGTTACCAAGGCCAGTGTGCAGAAAGAAAAGGAACAACTGTTAGTGGAAAAGCAGGTATTGAAGGGGAGCTAGCTGTTGGCTGATCGCGCAGGGCAATGCATCCCCATTTTTCAATAAAAACAAATCTTTTTTTAAACATCCCCAAGGAGATAACAAACATTGAATTAGAACTCAGGTTTCAAGCATTCCAAGACCAAGCACTTACCACTTGAGCCACTAGTGGCTGTGCTTCTGAGAGAAGCTTTCGGGCGTATATATCTTTCTTCTGCATGCCCCTGTGAACATACCCATTTGCATTGTGAAACATGTTCATTGAAGCCAACGAGGATAGAACATCTGGCCCCCCGCTCCGCCAAAGTCCAGCTAACTGCAGTAGCCTAGAGGTTAAGTGCTTGGGTTACAGCGCTGGGGCCTGGGTTCGAGTCCTGCTTTCGCCACATAATCTCCTTGTATAGTTGTGGGAACCCTAACTCCTTCTAAAAGGTTCAGTGGGTATCAAAAGAGATACCTGGTAAAGAGAGGGTGGAAGACAGCAGAGAGGTGGAACTGTGGAGGCGAGGAAGTGCAGGGTAAATAAAGGAGGAGGCGAGGCAGGCTAAAGAGGGAGGTAGGGCCAGATGAATGGGTCCCTGGGGAGAAGAGTAGGTGTTCGGTCAAAATTGGCATGGGGATGTAGGAGGAAGGAGGCCTGGGGGCAGACAGGGAGTAAGTTGGTGTTTCTGGGGGAGGAGGACCCTGAATTGTGGGGGGGGGTGTAAAAAGGGTCCTAATGTGGGGAAAAGGGGCATTGAGGAGGGAAAGAGGGTGGAATGGACTCCACAATGGGCTGACATTTTTTTTCCTTCCAGTGCTACCTCCCTCTTTAGCCTGCCCCACCTTTGTTTACCCTGCACATACTCTCCTCCATAGTCCCGCCTCTCTGTTTTCTTCCACCCCCCACCAGGGAACCTATGCCATGCCCTTCTAGACCTACCCCCACTCACCCAGCCCTTCCTCCTCTCCACAGGGACCCATTCATCCAGCCCTTCTTCTCCCTTTAGACTGCCCCACCTCCCACCTCCCTCTTTACCCTGCATTTCCTCAGTCCCACCTCTCTGCGTTCTTCCACTCTCCCTTTACCAGGCACCTCTTTTCTTGTGTTCAAGTCATTCCTATGCCGAAAGTAGCGGTACTGCAAGTGAAACTGGGAAGGCATGTTCAGTATGGATTATCTATTTATTCAAGATGAATGGTAGTCAAGGAAGATTTTGGAAACTCAGTGAAGTTAGAAAATGAAGAAGCCTGGAGCAAAGAGAGAGTGGCCAAGTTGCTGAGTGTGAATGAGAGAAGAAAGTTGAGGTATGGAAAATAAAAGGTATTTGCCACATGTCCCTACACAGGTCTGTTGTGTGTTCAGGTGAAGGAAAGGGGATGTGTTGTATCTAGGAACACGTACAATGTCATTAGGTAGTGGAGTGATGATAAGGTAAAGTCGCTTCGGTGGAATGAATAGCTGGAAGAAGCTTCTATCGGAATGTAAAATGCGATAGTGAATGGAAGGGAATGTATAGAATGTATTGATTTGAGGGTTGAGAGACGATTCGAGAGCCTGGAAGGTGTGGAAGCTGAGGCTGTTGCGCTAACAAAGCATTAAAAAAAACGTACCCACTGAACCTTTTAGGAGGAGTTTGGGTTCTCACAACTGTACAAGGAGATGATGTGCCGAGAGCAGGACCCGAACCCAGGCCCCCCAGTGCTGTAATGCAAGCACTTAACCTCTAGGCCACTGCAGTTAGCTGGTATTTGGTGGAGCGGGGGGCCAGATGTTCTATCCTCGTTGGCTGAAGTGAACATGTTTCCCAATGCAAATGGGTATGCTCATAGGGGCATGCAGAAGAAAGATATATACGCCCAAAATCTACTCTCAGAAGCACACCCACCAGTGGCTCAAGTGGTAAGTGCTTGGTCTTTGGATGCTGGAGACCTGAGTTCTAATCCAATGTCTGGTATCTCCTCAGCATTTTTAAAAAAAAAATGTTTTAATTGAAAATGTGTATGCATTACCCTGCTCGATCAGCCAACAGTTAATGCCCCTTCAATACCTGCATTCCTACTAACAGTTGTGCCTTTGTTTTCTGCACTCTTGCCTTGGGAACACCCATACAAAAGCTTGTCTCCCTGGCCCCAACTGTCTGGAGATATGAGGGGAAAAAGTGTAATCTACCGGTCATGGTTGATACGATATTTGCACTGGGACTCAAACAGGAAACCTTTTCGAGGCGCTGTGAGGTGACCACCGGCCCCTGCATAGCAAGCAAACCTGTATCAGCATCTCACCAGCATCTGACTTTGTCGCCTGCAGGCTACACATAGGAGGCTGCAGTAGGTGCATTAACCCATTGAGCTGTCGACCCTCCTTCCTCTCAGAGCAGGAAACTGAATTTCCATGTTGCCTTCCTTTGGCACCTTAGATCTGTCTTTCACCCTAATTCAGAGGATGTTGTGCTTCACAGAGAGATGATAATCATTGTGAGGTGTGTGCCACTAATAGCTATGTAGTTCCGTTAAATCGTTGCCTTTGTCATTGGGGTGTATTGATATGCACAGGGCAGTCTTCTGTCCTCTGCTACTCTATGTTCTTTTATTGCTGCTTGTTCATGATTTTTAAATGTAACCACTGTGCTCTCAAAAGTGAAAGATTTGAAAGACTCTTGCTGTAGCGAGCCTTTCCCACTCTTTGCCCTGGGGGTGAGAGCAGAGGCAGGGTAGGGCCTGAGGGGAAAAGGCCCACCCAAAATCTGTAAATGCCCACTCAGCAGCGCTGGGTGGGCATTTACAGATACTTTTGTCAATGCAGTGGGCCCAACTACATTAGCTTCGGGCCCCATTTGCTAGACAATCCTGGCTACGCCTCTGGTGCCTCCCACCTCAACAACCCAATTGCCCCTTCAGCCCTTCTTACTCATCTCACAGCACCTCCCATAAGTGAGGAATGCATCTTTTGTTGGTAGATTTCCCTCACGAGGCTTAGCTAGGCCTGCATTCCTTTTCAAAGGGCCGTAGAAGAGAGCAAAAAAGGAAAAGGCATAATAGAGCGGGAAGTAGGTGGAAGACGAGGGGGCAGGGGGGTTGGCAGTAAAAGAAACAGGGCCTGGCCTGGCAGAGAGTTAGAAGTTAGGGAACACAACAATGAGCGAGGGACAAGGAAAGATGTCTCAGGCATGCAGCTCTCTGAGTGTTCCCCACTGTGCCTACAGAAAGACACTCCCTTTTCCCAGCTACTCCCGGATGGATACTTTTGCCTGGAGAGACCAGAACTAATGTCACTCAGGCAGAGGCTAAACAGAGGGCAGCTGAGCAGGCACACCCCTTCATTTTACTATGCTCCTGGGGTGGCTTCTGGGAGGAAAAAGGCATCAGTATTCCACCAAGATCATCTTCACCTAGGCCACCGTCACTAAGGTTTGCAAAGCAGGCTGTGACACTTTCTGAGGCCCACGTGGGAGAGCACAGATCCTAACCCTAAGTTGTGTGGGTGGCTGTACCAGTGGGGCTGCATAGGACATAGGGCTGTGCCCGTAAGGGCTGTGGTCGCGTTTGGGAGCGTTAGGGACGCGTGGAGGACGCAGGGCGCAGACCTCTGTCCATTTCCCTCCAGGATTAGGCCCTTATTGTCAGTGGTGGAGCCAGACACTCCAAAATTGAGGAAGTTAAAGGCAGAAAGCAGCCCTCTCACTCCCAGGGCAAAGAGGGGGAAAGGCTTGTTACATCAAGAGTCTTTCAAATCTTTCACTTTTGAGAGCAGAGTGCTTACATTTAAGAATCATGACCAAGCAGCAATGAGAAAACATAGAGAAGCAGAGGACAGAAGACTGCCCTGCGCATATCAATACTCCCCAATGACAAAGGCAAAGATTTAACTGACCTGCTTAGCTATTAGTGTCTCACACCGCACAATGATTATCATCTTTCCCCGAAGCAAAACATCCTCTGAATTAGGGTGAAAAACAGATCTAAGGTGCCAAAGGAAGGCAACATGGAAATTCAGTTTCCTGCTCTCAGAGGAAGGAGGGTCGACAGTCCAATGGTTTAATGCACCTACTGCAGTCTCCTATGTGTAGCCTGCAGGCGACAAAGTCAGATGCTGGTGAGATGCTGATACAGGTTTACTTGCTATGCAGGGGCCTGAGGTCACCTCGCAGCGCCCCGAGAAGGTGTCCTGTTTGAGTCCCAGTGCTAATATCGTATCAACCGTGACCCGTAGATTGCACTTTTTCCCCTCATTTTTTTCAGTCAGTTGGGGCCAGAGAGACAAGCTTTTGTATGGGTGTTACCAAGGCCAATGTGCAGAAAGAAAAGGAACAACTGTTAGTGGCAAAGCAGGTATTGAAGGGGAGCTAGCTGTTGGCTGATCGCGCAGGGCAATGCATCCCCATTTTTCAATAAAAACAAATCTTTTTTTAAACATCCCCAAGGAGATAACAAACATTGGATTAGAACTCAGGTTTCAAGCATTCCAAGACCAAGCACTTACCACTTGAGCCACTAGTGGCTGTGCTTCTGAGAGAAGCTTTCGGGCGTATATATCTTTCTTCTGCATGCCCCTGTGAACATACCCATTTGCATTGTGAAACATGTTCATTGAAGCCAACGAGGATAGAACATCTGGCCCCCCGCTCCGCCAAAGTCCAGCTAACTGCAGAAGCCTAGAGGTTAAGTGCTTGGGTTACAGCGCTGGGGGCCTGGGTTCGAGTCCTGCTTTCGCCACATAATCTCCTTGTATAGTTGTGGGAACCCTAACTCCTTCTAAAAGGTTCAGTGGGTATGAAAAGAGGTACCTGGTAAAGAGAGGGTGGAAGACAGCAGAGAGGTGGGACTGTGGAGGCGAGGAAGTGCAGGGTAAATAAAGGAGGAGGCGAGGCAGGCTAAAGAGGGAGGTAGGGCCAGATGAATGGGTCCCTGGGGAGAAGAGTAGGTGTTAGGTCAAAATTGGCATGGGGATGTAGGAGAAAGGAGGCCTGGGGGCAGACAGGGAGTAAGTTGGTGTTTCTGGGGGAGGAGGACCCTGAATTGTGGGGGGGTGTAAAAAGGGTCCTAATGTGGGGAAAAGGGGCATTGAGGAGGGAAAGAGGGTGGAATGGACTCCACAATGGGCTGACATTTTTTTTCCTTCCAGTGCTACCTCCCTCTTTAGCCTGCCCCACCTTTGTTTACCCTGCACATACTCTCCTCCATAGTCCCGCCTCTCTGTTTTCTTCCACCCCCCACCAGGGAACCCATGCCATGCCCTTCTAGACCTACCCCCACTCACCCAGCCCTTCCTCCTCTCCACAGGGACCCATTCATCCAGCCCTTCTTCTCCCTTTAGACTGCCCCACCTCCCACCTCCCTCTTTACCCTGCATTTCCTCAGTCCCACCTCTCTGCGTTCTTCCACTCTCCCTTTACCAGGCACCTCTTTTCTTGTGTTCAAGTCATTCCTATGCCGAAAGTAGCGGTACTGCAAGTGAAACTGGGAAGGCATGTTCAGTATGGATTATCTAATTATTCAAGATGAATGGTAGTCAAGGAAGATTTTGGAAACTCAGTGAAGTTAGAAAATGAAGAAGCCTGGAGCAAAGAGAGAGTGGCCAAGTTGCTGAGTGTGAATGAGAGAAGAAAGTTGAGGTATGGAAAATAAAAGGTATTTGCCACATGTCCCTACACAGGTCTGTTGTGTGTTCAGGTGAAGGAAAGGGGATGTGTTGTATCTAGGAACACGTACAATGTCATTAGGTAGTGGAGTGATGATAAGGTAAAGTCGCTTCGGTGGAATGAATAGCTGGAAGAAGCTTCTATCGGAATGTAAAATGCGATAGTGAATGGAAGGGAATGTATAGAATGTATTGATTTGAGGGTTGAGAGACGATTCGAGAGCCTGGAAGGTGTGGAAGCTGAGGCTGTTGCGCTAACAAAGCATTAAAAAAAACGTACCCACTGAACCTTTTAGGAGGAGTTTGGGTTCTCACAACTGTACAAGGAGATGATGTGCCGAGAGCAGGACCCGAACCCAGGCCCCCCAGTGCTGTAATGCAAGCACTTAACCTCTAGGCCACTGCAGTTAGCTGGCATTTGGTGGAGCGGGGGGCCAGATGTTCTATCCTCGTTGGCTGAAGTGAACATGTTTCCCAATGCAAATGGGTATGCTCATAGGGGCATGCAGAAGAAAGATATATACGCCCAAAATCTACTCTCAGAAGCACACCCACCAGTGGCTCAAGTGGTAAGTGCTTGGTCTTGGGATGCTGGAGACCTGAGTTCTAATCCAATGTCTGGTATCTCCTCAGCATTTTTAAAAAAAAAATGTTTTAATTGAAAATGTGTATGCATTACCCTGCTCGATCAGCCAACAGTTAATGCCCCTTCAATACCTGCATTCCTACTAACAGTTGTGCCTTTGTTTTCTGCACTCTTGCCTTGGGAACACCCATACAAAAGCTTGTCTCCCTGGCCCCAACTGTCTGGAGATACGAGGGGAAAAAGTGTAATCTACGGGTCATGGTTGATACGATATTTGCACTGGGACTCAAACAGGAAACCTTTTGGAGGCGCTGTGAGGTGACCACCGGCCCCTGCATAGCAAGCAAACCTGTATCAGCATCTCACCAGCATCTGACTTTGTCGCCTGCAGGCTACACATAGGAGGCTGCAGTAGGTGCATTAACCCATTGAGCTGTCGACCCTCCTTCCTCTCAGAGCAGGAAACTGAATTTCCATGTTGCCTTCCTTTGGCACCTTAGATCTGTCTTTCACCCTAATTCAGAGGATGTTGTGCTTCACAGAGAGATGATAATCATTGTGAGGTGTGTGCCACTAATAGCTATGTAGTTCCGTTAAATCGTTGCCTTTGTCATTGGGGTGTATTGATATGCACAGGGCAGTCTTCTGTCCTCTGCTACTCTATGTTCTTTTATTGCTGCTTGTTCATGATTTTTAAATGTAACCACTGTGCTCTCAAAAGTGAAAGATTTGAAAGACTCTTGCTGTAGCGAGCCTTTCCCACTCTTTGCCCTGGGGGTGAGAGCAGAGGCAGGGTAGGGCCTGAGGGGAAAAGGCCCACCCAAAATCTGTAAATGCCCACTCAGCAGCGCTGGGTGGGCATTTACAGATACTTTTGTCAATGCAGTGGGCCCAACTACATTAGCTTCGGGCCCCATTTGCTAGACAATCCTGGCTACGCCTCTGGTGCCTCCCACCTCAACAACCCAATTGCCCCTTCAGCCCTTCTTACTCATCTCACAGCACCTCCCATAAGTGAGGAATGCATCTTTTGTTGGTAGATTTCCCTCACGAGGCTTAGCTAGGCCTGCATTCCTTTTCAAAGGGCCGTAGAAGAGAGCAAAAAAGGAAAAGGCATAATAGAGCGGGAAGTAGGTGGAAGACGAGGGGGCAGGGGGGTTGGCAGTAAAAGAAACAGGGCCTGGCCTGGCAGAGAGTTAGAAGTTAGGGAACACAACAATGAGCGAGGGACAAGGAAAGATGTCTCAGGCATGCAGCTCTCTGAGTCTTCCCCACTGTGCCTGCAGAAAGACACTCCCTTTTCCCAGCTACTCCCGGATGGATACTTTTGCCTGGAGAGACCAGAACTAATGTCACTCAGGCAGAGGCTAAACAGAGGGCAGCTGAGCAGGCACACCCCTTCATTTTACTATGCTCCTGGGGTGGCTTCTGGGAGGAAAAAGGCATCAGTATTCCACCAAGATCATCTTCACCTAGGCCACCGTCACTAAGGTTTGCAAAGCAGGCTGTGACACTTTCTGAGGCCCACGTGGGAGAGCACAGATCCTAACCCTAAGTTGTGTGGGTGGCTGTACCAGTGGGGCTGCATAGGACATAGGGCTGTGCCCGTAAGGGCTGTGGTCGCGTTTGGGAGCGTTAGGGACGCGTGGAGGACGCAGGGCGCAGACCTCTGTCCATTTCCCTCCAGGATTAGGCCCTTATTGTCAGTGGTGGAGCCAGACACTCCAAAATTGAGGAAGTTAAAGGCAGAAAGCAGCCCTCTCACTCCCAGGGCAAAGAGGGGGAAAGGCTTGTTACATCAAGAGTCTTTCAAATCTTTCACTTTTGAGAGCAGAGTGCTTACATTTAAGAATCATGACCAAGCAGCAATGAGAAAACATAGAGAAGCAGAGGACAGAAGACTGCCCTGCGCATATCAATACACCCCAATGACAAAGGCAAAGATTTAACTGACCTGCTTAGCTATTAGTGTCTCACACCGCGCAATGATTATCATCTTTCCCTGAAGCAAAACATCCTCTGAATTAGGGTGAAAAACAGATCTAAGGTGCCAAAGGAAGGCAACATGGAAATTCAGTTTCCTGCTCTCAGAGGAAGGAGGGTCGACAGCCCAATGGGTTAATGCACCTACTGCAGTCTCCTATGTGTAGCCTGCAGGCGACAAAGTCAGATGCTGGTGAGATGCTGATACAGGTTTACTTGCTATGCGGGGGCCTGTGGTCACCTCGCAGCGCCTCGAGAAGGTGTCCTGTTTGAGTCCCAGTGCTAATATCGTATCAACCGTGACCCGTAGATTGCACTTTTTCCCCTCGTTTTTTTCAGTCAGTTGGGGCCAGAGAGACAAGCTTTTGTATGGGTGTTACCAAGGCCAGTGTGCAGAAAGAAAAGGAACAACTGTTAGTGGCAAAGCAGGTATTGAAGGGGAGCTAGCTGTTGGCTGATCGCGCAGGGCAATGCATCCCCATTTTTCAATAAAAACAAATCTTTTTTTAAACATCCCCAAGGAGATAACAAACATTGGATTAGAACTCAGGTTTCAAGCATTCCAAGACCAAGCACTTACCACTTGAGCCACTAGTGACTGTGCTTCTGAGAGAAGCTTTCGGGCGTATATATCTTTCTTCTGCATGCCCCTGTGAACATACCCATTTGCATTGTGAAACATGTTCATTGAAGCCAACGAGGATAGAACATCTGGCCCCCCGCTCCGCCAAAGTCCAGCTAACTGCAGTAGCCTAGAGGTTAAGTGCTTGGGTTACAGCGCTGGGGGCCTGGGTTCAAGTCCTGCTTTCGCCACATAATCTCCTTGTATAGTTGTGGGAACCCTAACTCCTTCTAAAAGGTTCAGTGGGTATGAAAAGAGGTACCTGGTAAAGAGAGGGTGGAAGACAGCAGAGAGGTGGGACTGTGGAGGCGAGGAAGTGCAGGGTAAATAAAGGAGGAGGCGAGGCAGGCTAAAGAGGGAGGTAGGGCCAGATGAATGGGTCCCTGGGGAGAAGAGTAGGTGCTCGGTCAAGATTGGCCTGGGGATGTAGGAGAAAGGAGGCCTGGGGGCATACAAGGAGGAAGTTGGTGTCTCTGGGGGAGGAGGACCCTGAATTGTGGGGGGGGTGTAAAAAGGGTCCTAATGTGGGGAAAAGGGGCATTGAGGAGGGAAAGAGGGTGGAATGGACTCCACAATGGGCTGACATTTTTTTTCCTTCCAGTGCTACCTCCCTCTTTAGCCTGCCCCACCTTTGTTTACCCTGCACATACTCTCCTCCATAGTCCCGCCTCTCTGTTTTCTTCCACCCCCCACCAGGGAACCCATGCCATGCCCTTCTAGACCTACCCCCACTCACCCAGCCCTTCCTCCTCTCCACAGGGACCCATTCATCCAGCCCTTCTTCTCCCTTTAGACTGCCCCACCTCCCACCTCCCTCTTTACCCTGCATTTCCTCAGTCCCACCTCTCTGCGTTCTTCCACTCTCCCTTTACCAGGCACCTCTTTTCTTGTGTTCAAGTCATTCCTATGCCGAAAGTAGCGGTACTGCAAGTGAAACTGGGAAGGCATGTTCAGTATGGATTATCTAATTATTCAAGATGAATGGTAGTCAAGGAAGATTTTGGAAACTCAGTGAAGTTAGAAAATGAAGAAGCCTGGAGCAAAGAGAGAGTGGCCAAGTTGCTGAGTGTGAATGAGAGAAGAAAGTTGAGGTATGGAAAATAAAAGGTATTTGCCACATGTCCCTACACAGGTCTGTTGTGTGTTCAGGTGAAGGAAAGGGGATGTGTTGTATCTAGGAACACGTACAATGTCATTAGGTAGTGGAGTGATGATAAGGTAAAGTCGCTTCGGTGGAATGAATAGCTGAAAGAAGCTTCTATCGGAATGTAAAATGCGATAGTGAATGGAAGGGAATGTATAGAATGTATTGATTTGAGGGTTGAGAGACGATTCGAGAGCCTGGAAGGTGTGGAAGCTGAGGCTGTTGCGCTAACAAAGCATTAAAAAAAACGTACCCACTGAACCTTTTAGGAGGAGTTTGGGTTCTCACAACTGTACAAGGAGATGATGTACCGAGAGCAGGACCTGAACCCAGGCCCCCCAGTGCTGTAATGCAAACACTTAACCTCTAGGCCACCGCAGTTAGCTGGTATTTGGTGGAGCGGGGGGCCAGATGTTCTATCCTCGTTGGCTGAAGTGAACATGTTTCCCAATGCAAATGGGTATGCTCATAGGGGCATGCAGAAGAAAGATATATACGCCCAAAATCTACTCTCAGAAGCACACCCACCAGTGGCTCAAGTGGTAAGTGCTTGGTCTTGGGATGCTGGAGACCTGAGTTCTAATCCAATGTCTGGTATCTCCTCAGCATTTTTAAAAAAAAAATGTTTTAATTGAAAATGTGTATGCATTACCCTGCTCGATCAGCCAACAGTTAATGCCCCTTCAATACCTGCATTCCTACTAACAGTTGTGCCTTTGTTTTCTGCACTCTTGCCTTGGGAACACCCATACAAAAGCTTGTCTCCCTGGCCCCAACTGTCTGGAGATACGAGGGGAAAAAGTGTAATCTACGGGTCATGGTTGATACGATATTTGCACTGGGACTCAAACAGGAAACCTTTTCGAGGCGCTGTGAGGTGACCACCGGCCCCTGCATAGCAAGCAAACCTGTATCAGCATCTGACTTTGTCGCCTGCAGGCTACACATAGGAGGCTGCAGTGGGTGCATTAACCCATTGAGCTGTCGACCCTCCTTCCTCTCAGAGCAGGAAACTGAATTTCCATGTTGCCTTCCTTTGGCACCTTAGATCTGTCTTTCACCCTAATTCAGAGGATGTTGTGCTTCACAGAGAGATGATAATCATTGTGAGGTGTGTGCCACTAATAGCTATGTAGTTCCGTTAAATCGTTGCCTTTGTCATTGGGGTGTATTGATATGCACAGGGCAGTCTTCTGTCCTCTGCTACTCTATGTTCTTTTATTGCTGCTTGTTCATGATTTTTAAATGTAACCACTGTGCTCTCAAAAGTGAAAGATTTGAAAGACTCTTGCTGTAGCGAGCCTTTCCCACTCTTTGCCCTGGGGGTGAGAGCAGAGGCAGGGTAGGGCCTGAGGGGAAAAGGCCCACCCAAAATCTGTAAATGCCCACTCAGCAGCGCTGGGTGGGCATTTACAGATACTTTTGTCAATGCAGTGGGCCCAACTACATTAGCTTCGGGCCCCATTTGCTAGACAATCCTGGCTACGCCTCTGGTGCCTCCCACCTCAACAACCCAATTGCCCCTTCAGCCCTTCTTACTCATCTCACAGCACCTCCCATAAGTGAGGAATGCATCTTTTGTTGGTAGATTGCATCTTTTGTTGGTAGATTTCCCTCACGAGGCTTAGCTAGGCCTGCATTCCTTTTCAAAGGGCCGTAGAAGAGAGCAAAAAAGGAAAAGGCATAATAGAGCGGGAAGTAGGTGGAAGACGAGGGGGCAGGGGGGTTGGCAGTAAAAGAAACAGGGCCTGGCCTGGCAGAGAGTTAGAAGTTAGGGAACACAACAATGAGCGAGGGACAAGGAAAGATGTCTCAGGCATGCAGCTCTCTGAGTCTTCCCCACTGTGCCTGCAGAAAGACACTCCCTTTTCCCAGCTACTCCCGGATGGATACTTTTGCCTGGAGAGACCAGAACTAATGTCACTCAGGCAGAGGCTAAACAGAGGGCAGCTGAGCAGGCACACCCCTTCATTTTACTATGCTCCTGGGGTGGCTTCTGGGAGGAAAAAGGCATCAGTATTCCACCAAGATCATCTTCACCTAGGCCACCGTCACTAAGGTTTGCAAAGCAGGCTGTGACACTTTCTGAGGCCCACGTGGGAGAGCACAGATCCTAACCCTAAGTTGTGTGGGTGGCTGTACCAGTGGGGCTGCATAGGACATAGGGCTGTGCCCGTAAGGGCTGTGGTCGCGTTTGGGAGCGTTAGGGACGCGTGGAGGACGCAGGGCGCAGACCTCTGTCCATTTCCCTCCAGGATTAGGCCCTTATTGTCAGTGGTGGAGCCAGACACTCCAAAATTGAGGAAGTTAAAGGCAGAAAGCAGCCCTCTCACTCCCAGGGCAAAGAGGGGGAAAGGCTTGTTACATCAAGAGTCTTTCAAATCTTTCACTTTTGAGAGCAGAGTGCTTACATTTAAGAATCATGACCAAGCAGCAATGAGAAAACATAGAGAAGCAGAGGACAGAAGACTGCCCTGCGCATATCAATACTCCCCAATGACAAAGGCAAAGATTTAACTGACCTGCTCAGCTATTAGTGTCTCACACCGCACAATGATTATCATCTTTCCCTGAAGCAAAACATCCTCTGAATTAGGGTGAAAAACAGATCTAAGGTGCCAAAGGAAGGCAACATGGAAATTCAGTTTCCTGCTCTCAGAGGAAGGAGGGTCGACAGCCCAATGGGTTAATGCACCTACTGCAGTCTCCTATGTGTAGCCTACAGGCGACAAAGTCAGATGCTGGTGAGATGCTGATACAGGTTTACTTGCTATGCAGGGGCCTGTGGTCACCTCGCAGCGCCTCGAGAAGGTGTCCTGTTTGAGTCCCAGTGCTAATATCGTATCAACCGTGACCCGCAGATTGCACTTTTTCCCCTCGTTTTTTTCAGTCAGTTGGGGCCAGAGAGACAAGCTTTTGTATGGGTGTTACCAAGGCCAGTGTGCAGAAAGAAAAGGAACAACTGTTAGTGGCAAAGCAGGTATTGAAGGGGAGCTAGCTGTTGGCTGATCGCGCAGGGCAATGCATCCCCATTTTTCAATAAAAACAAATCTTTTTTTAAACATCCCCAAGGAGATAACAAACATTGGATTAGAGCTCAGGTTTCAAGCATTCCAAGACCAAGCACTTACCACTTGAGCCACTAGTGGCTGTGCTTCTGAGAGAAGCTTTCGGGCGTATATATCTTTCTTCTGCATGCCCCTGTGAACATACCCATTTGCATTGTGAAACATGTTCATTGAAGCCAACGAGGATAGAACATCTGGCCCCCCGCTCCGCCAAAGTCCAGCTAACTGCAGTAGCCTAGAGGTTAAGTGCTTGGGTTACAGCGCTGGGGGCCTGGGTTCGAGTCCTGCTTTTGCCACATAATCTCCTTGTATAGTTGTGGGAACCCTAACTCCTTCTAAAAGGTTCAGTGGGTATGAAAAGAGGTACCTGGTAAAGAGAGGGTGGAAGACAGCAGAGAGGTGGGACTGTGGAGGCGAGGAAGTGCAGGGTAAATAAAGGAGGAGGCGAGGCAGGCTAAAGAGGGAGGTAGGGCCAGATGAATGGGTCCCTGGGGAGAAGAGTAGGTGTTCGGTCAAAATTGGCCTGGGGATGTAGGAGAAAGGAGGCCTGGGGGCAGACAGGGAGTAAGTTGGTGTTTCTGGGGGAGGAGGACCCTGAATTGGGGGGGGGGGGTGTAAAAAGGGTCCTAATGTGGGGAAAAGGGGCATTGAGGAGGGAAAGAGGGTGGAATGGACTCCACAATGGGCTGACATTTTTTTTCCTTCCAGTGCTACCTCCCTCTTTAGCCTGCCCCACCTTTGTTTACCCTGCACATACTCTCCTCCATAGTCCCGCCTCTCTGTTCTCTTCCACCCCCCACCAGGGAACCCATGCCATGCCCTTCTAGACCTACCCCCACTCACCCAGCCCTTCCTCCTCTCCACAGGGACCCATTCATCCAGCCCTTCTTCTCCCTTTAGACTGCCCCACCTCCCACCTCCCTCTTTACCCTGCATTTCCTCAGTCCCACCTCTCTGCGTTCTTCCACTCTCCCTTTACCAGGCACCTCTTTTCTTGTGTTCAAGTCATTCCTATGCCGAAAGTAGCGGTACTGCAAGTGAAACTGGGAAGGCATGTTCAGTATGGATTATCTAATTATTCAAGATGAATGGTAGTCAAGGAAGATTTTGGAAACTCAGTGAAGTTAGAAAATGAAGAAGCCTGGAGCAAAGAGAGAGTGGCCAAGTTGCTGAGTGTGAATGAGAGAAGAAAGTTGAGGTATGGAAAATAAAAGGTATTTGCCACATGTCCCTACACAGGTCTGTTGTGTGTTCAGGTGAAGGAAAGGGGATGTGTTGTATCTAGGAACACGTACAATGTCATTAGGTAGTGGAGTGATGATAAGGTAAAGTCGCTTCGGTGGAATGAATAGCTGGAAGAAGCTTCTATCGGAATGTAAAATGCGATAGTGAATGGAAGGGAATGTATAGAATGTATTGATTTGAGGGTTGAGAGACGATTCGAGAGCCTGGAAGGTGTGGAAGCTGAGGCTGTTGCGCTAACAAAGCATTAAAAAAAACGTACCCACTGAACCTTTTAGTAGGAGTTTGGGTTCTCACAACTGTACAAGGAGATGATGTGCCGAGAGCAGGACCCGAACCCAGGCCCCCCAGTGCTGTAATGCAAGCACTTAACCTCTAGGCTACTGCAGTTAGCTGGTATTTGGTGGAGCGGGGGGCCAGATGTTCTATCCTCGTTGGCTGAAGTGAACATGTTTCCCAATGCAAATGGGTATGCTCATAGGGGCATGCAGAAGAAAGATATATACGCCCAAAATCTACTCTCAGAAGCACACCCACCAGTGGCTCAAGTGGTAAGTGCTTGGTCTTGGGATGCTGGAGACCTGAGTTCTAATCCAATGTCTGGTATCTCCTCAGCATTTTTAAAAAAAAAATGTTTTAATTGAAAATGTGTATGCATTACCCTGCTCGATCAGCCAACAGTTAATGCCCCTTCAATACCTGCATTCCTACTAACAGTTGTGCCTTTGTTTTCTGCACTCTTGCCTTGGGAACACCCATACAAAAGCTTGTCTCCCTGGCCCCAACTGTCTGGAGATACGAGGGGAAAAAGTGTAATCTACGGGTCATGGTTGATACGATATTTGCACTGGGACTCAAACAGGAAACCTTTTCGAGGCGCTGTGAGGTGACCACCGGCCCCTGCATAGCAAGCAAACCTGTATCAGCATCTCACCAGCATCTGACTTTGTCGCCTGCAGGCTACACATAGGAGGCTGCAGTAGGTGCATTAACCCATTGAGCTGTCGACCCTCCTTCCTCTCAGAGCAGGAAACTGAATTTCCATGTTGCCTTCCTTTGGCACCTTAGATCTGTCTTTCACCCTAATTCAGAGGATGTTGTGCTTCACAGAGAGATGATAATCATTGTGAGGTGTGTGCCACTAATAGCTATGTAGTTCCGTTAAATCGTTGCCTTTGTCATTGGGGTGTATTGATATGCACAGGGCAGTCTTCTGTCCTCTGCTACTCTATGTTCTTTTATTGCTGCTTGTTCATGATTTTTAAATGTAACCACTGTGCTCTCAAAAGTGAAAGATTTGAAAGACTCTTGCTGTAGCGAGCCTTTCCCACTCTTTGCCCTGGGGGTGAGAGCAGAGGCAGGGTAGGGCCTGAGGGGAAAAGGCCCACCCAAAATCTGTAAATGCCCACTCAGCAGCGCTGGGTGGGCATTTACAGATACTTTTGTCAATGCAGTGGGCCCAACTACATTAGCTTCGGGCCCCATTTGCTAGACAATCCTGGCTACGCCTCTGGTGCCTCCCACCTCAACAACCCAATTGCCCCTTCAGCCCTTCTTACTCATCTCACAGCACCTCCCATAAGTGAGGAATGCATCTTTTGTTGGTAGATTTCCCTCACGAGGCTTAGCTAGGCCTGCATTCCTTTTCAAAGGGCCGTAGAAGAGAGCAAAAAAGGAAAAGGCATAATAGAGCGGGAAGTAGGTGGAAGACGAGGGGGCAGGGGGGTTGGCAGTAAAAGAAACAGGGCCTGGCCTGGCAGAGAGTTAGAAGTTAGGAAACACAACAATGAGCGAGGGACAAGGAAAGATGTCTCAGGCATGCAGCTCTCTGAGTCTTCCCCACTGTGCCTGCAGAAAGACACTCCCTTTTCCCAGCTACTCCCGGATGGATACTTTTGCCTGGAGAGACCAGAACTAATGTCACTCAGGCAGAGGCTAAACAGAGGGCAGCTGAGCAGGCACACCCCTTCATTTTACTATGCTCCTGGGGTGGCTTCTGGGAGGAAAAAGGCATCAGTATTCCACCAAGATCATCTTCACCTAGGCCACCGTCACTAAGGTTTGCAAAGCAGGCTGTGACACTTTCTGAGGCCCACGTGGGAGAGCACAGATCCTAACCCTAAGTTGTGTGGGTGGCTGTACCAGTGGGGCTGCATAGGACATAGGGCTGTGCCCGTAAGGGCTGTGGTCGCGTTTGGGAGCGTTAGGGACGCGTGGAGGACGCAGGGCGCAGACCTCTGTCCATTTCCCTCCAGGATTAGGCCCTTATTGTCAGTGGTGGAGCCAGACACTCCAAAATTGAGGAAGTTAAAGGCAGAAAGCAGCCCTCTCACTCCCAGGGAAAAGAGGGGGAAAGGCTTGTTACATCAAGAGTCTTTCAAATCTTTCACTTTTGAGAGCAGAGTGCTTACATTTAAGAATCATGACCAAGCAGCAATGAGAAAACATAGAGAAGCAGAGGACAGAAGACTGCCCTGCGCATATCAATACTCCCCAATGACAAAGGCAAAGATTTAACTGACCTGCTTAGCTATTAGTGTCTCACACCGCACAATGATTATCATCTTTCCCTGAAGCAAAACATCTTCTGAATTAGGGTGAAAAACAGATCTAAGGTGCCAAAGGAAGGCAACATGGAAATTCAGTTTCCTGCTCTCAGAGGAAGGAGGGTCGACAGCCCAATGGTTTAATGCACCTACTGCAGTCTCCTATGTGTAGCCTGCAGGCGACAAAGTCAGATGCTGGTGAGATGCTGATACAGGTTTACTTGCTATGCAGGGGCCTGTGGTCACCTCGCAGCGCCCCGAGAAGGTGTCCTGTTTGAGTCCCAGTGCTAATATCGTATCAACCGTGACCCGTAGATTGCACTTTTTCCCCTCGTTTTTTTCAGTCAGTTGGGGCCAGAGAGACAAGCTTTTGTATGGGTGTTACCAAGGCCAGTGTGCAGAAAGAAAAGGAACAACTGTTAGTGGCAAAGCAGGTATTGAAGGGGAGCTAGCTGTTGGCTGATCGCGCAGGGCAATGCATCCCCATTTTTCAATAAAAACAAATCTTTTTTTAAACATCCCCAAGGAGATAACAAACATTGGATTAGAACTCAGGTTTCAAGCATTCCAAGACCAAGCACTTACCACTTGAGCCACTAGTGACTGTGCTTCTGAGAGAAGCTTTCGGGCGTATATATCTTTCTTCTGCATGCCCCTGTGAACATACCCATTTGCATTGTGAAACATGTTCATTGAAGCCAACGAGGATAGAACATCTGGCCCCCCGCTCCGCCAAAGTCCAGCTAACTGCAGTAGCCTAGAGGTTAAGTGCTTGGGTTACAGCGCTGGGGGCCTGGGTTCAAGTCCTGCTTTCGCCACATAATCTCCTTGTATAGTTGTGGGAACCCTAACTCCTTCTAAAAGGTTCAGTGGGTATGAAAAGAGGTACCTGGTAAAGAGAGGGTGGAAGACAGCAGAGAGGTGGGACTGTGGAGGCGAGGAAGTGCAGGGTAAATAAAGGAGGAGGCGAGGCAGGCTAAAGAGGGAGGTAGGGCCAGATGAATGGGTCCCTGGGGAGAAGAGTAGGTGCTCGGTCAAGATTGGCCTGGGGATGTAGGAGAAAGGAGGCCTGGGGGCATACAAGGAGGAAGTTGGTGTCTCTGGGGGAGGAGGACCCTGAATTGTGGGGGGGGTGTAAAAAGGGTCCTAATGTGGGGAAAAGGGGCATTGAGGAGGGAAAGAGGGTGGAATGGACTCCACAATGGGCTGACATTTTTTTTCCTTCCAGTGCTACCTCCCTCTTTAGCCTGCCCCACCTTTGTTTACCCTGCACATACTCTCCTCCATAGTCCCGCCTCTCTGTTTTCTTCCACCCCCCACCAGGGAACCCATGCCATGCCCTTCTAGACCTACCCCCACTCACCCAGCCCTTCCTCCTCTCCACAGGGACCCATTCATCCAGCCCTTCTTCTCCCTTTAGACTGCCCCACCTCCCACCTCCCTCTTTACCCTGCATTTCCTCAGTCCCACCTCTCTGCGTTCTTCCACTCTCCCTTTACCAGGCACCTCTTTTCTTGTGTTCAAGTCATTCCTATGCCGAAAGTAGCGGTACTGCAAGTGAAACTGGGAAGGCATGTTCAGTATGGATTATCTAATTATTCAAGATGAATGGTAGTCAAGGAAGATTTTGGAAACTCAGTGAAGTTAGAAAATGAAGAAGCCTGGAGCAAAGAGAGAGTGGCCAAGTTGCTGAGTGTGAATGAGAGAAGAAAGTTGAGGTATGGAAAATAAAAGGTATTTGCCACATGTCCCTACACAGGTCTGTTGTGTGTTCAGGTGAAGGAAAGGGGATGTGTTGTATCTAGGAACACGTACAATGTCATTAGGTAGTGGAGTGATGATAAGGTAAAGTCGCTTCGGTGGAATGAATAGCTGAAAGAAGCTTCTATCGGAATGTAAAATGCAATAGTGAATGGAAGGGAATGTATAGAATGTATTGATTTGAGGGTTGAGAGACGATTCGAGAGCCTGGAAGGTGTGGAAGCTGAGGCTGTTGCGCTAACAAAGCATTAAAAAAAACGTACCCACTGAACCTTTTAGGAGGAGTTTGGGTTCTCACAACTGTACAAGGAGATGATGTGCCGAGAGCAGGACCCGAACCCAGGCCCCCCAGTGCTGTAATGCAAGCACTTAACCTCTAGGCCACTGCAGTTAGCTGGTATTTGGTGGAGCGGGGGGCCAGATGTTCTATCCTCGTTGGCTGAAGTGAACATGTTTCCCAATGCAAATGGGTATGCTCATAGGGGCATGCAGAAGAAAGATATATACGCCCAAAATCTACTCTCAGAAGCACACCCACCAGTGGCTCAAGTGGTAAGTGCTTGGTCTTGGGATGCTGGAGACCTGAGTTCTAATCCAATGTCTGGTATCTCCTCAGCATTTTTAAAAAAAAAATGTTTTAATTGAAAATGTGTATGCATTACCCTGCTCGATCAGCCAACAGTTAATGCCCCTTCAATACCTGCATTCCTACTAACAGTTGTGCCTTTGTTTTCTGCACTCTTGCCTTGGGAACACCCATACAAAAGCTTGTCTCCCTGGCCCCAACTGTCTGGAGATACGAGGGGAAAAAGTGTAATCTACGGGTCATGGTTGATACGATATTTGCACTGGGACTCAAACAGGAAACCTTTTCGAGGCGCTGTGAGGTGACCACCGGCCCCTGCATAGCAAGCAAACCTGTATCAGCATCTCACCAGCATCTGACTTTGTCGCCTGCAGGCTACACATAGGAGGCTGCAGTAGGTGCATTAACCCATTGAGCTGTCGACCCTCCTTCCTCTCAGAGCAGGAAACTGAATTTCCATGTTGCCTTCCTTTGGCACCTTAGATCTGTCTTTCACCCTAATTCAGAGGATGTTGTGCTTCACAGAGAGATGATAATCATTGTGAGGTGTGTGCCACTAATAGCTATGTAGTTCCGTTAAATCGTTGCCTTTGTCATTGGGGTGTATTGATATGCACAGGGCAGTCTTCTGTCCTCTGCTACTCTATGTTCTTTTATTGCTGCTTGTTCATGATTTTTAAATGTAACCACTGTGCTCTCAAAAGTGAAAGATTTGAAAGACTCTTGCTGTAGCGAGCCTTTCCCACTCTTTGCCCTGGGGGTGAGAGCAGAGGCAGGGTAGGGCCTGAGGGGAAAAGGCCCACCCAAAATCTGTAAATGCCCACTCAGCAGCGCTGGGTGGGCATTTACAGATACTTTTGTCAATGCAGTGGGCCCAACTACATTAGCTTCGGGCCCCATTTGCTAGACAATCCTGGCTACGCCTCTGGTGCCTCCCACCTCAACAACCCAATTGCCCCTTCAGCCCTTCTTACTCATCTCACAGCACCTCCCATAAGTGAGGAATGCATCTTTTGTTGGTAGATTTCCCTCACGAGGCTTAGCTAGGCCTGCATTCCTTTTCAAAGGGCCGTAGAAGAGAGCAAAAAAGGAAAAGGCATAATAGAGCGGGAAGTAGGTGGAAGACGAGGGGGCAGGGGGGTTGGCAGTAAAAGAAACAGGGCCTGGCCTGGCAGAGAGTTAGAAGTTAGGGAACACAACAATGAGCGAGGGACAAGGAAAGATGTCTCAGGCATGCAGCTCTCTGAGTCTTCCCCACTGTGCCTGCAGAAAGACACTCCCTTTTCCCAGCTACTCCCGGATGGATACTTTTGCCTGGAGAGACCAGAACTAATGTCACTCAGGCAGAGGCTAAACAGAGGGCAGCTGAGCAGGCACACCCCTTCATTTTACTATGCTCCTGGGGTGGCTTCTGGGAGGAAAAAGGCATCAGTATTCCACCAAGATCATCTTCACCTAGGCCACCGTCACTAAGGTTTGCAAAGCAGGCTGTGACACTTTCTGAGGCCCACGTGGGAGAGCACAGATCCTAACCCTAAGTTGTGTGGGTGGCTGTACCAGTGGGGCTGCATAGGACATAGGGCTGTGCCCGTAAGGGCTGTGGTCGCGTTTGGGAGCGTTAGGGACGCGTGGAGGACGCAGGGCGCAGACCTCTGTCCATTTCCCTCCAGGATTAGGCCCTTATTGTCAGTGGTGGAGCCAGACACTCCAAAATTGAGGAAGTTAAAGGCAGAAAGCAGCCCTCTCACTCCCAGGGAAAAGAGGGGGAAAGGCTTGTTACATCAAGAGTCTTTCAAATCTTTCACTTTTGAGAGCAGAGTGCTTACATTTAAGAATCATGACCAAGCAGCAATGAGAAAACATAGAGAAGCAGAGGACAGAAGACTGCCCTGCGCATATCAATACTCCCCAATGACAAAGGCAAAGATTTAACTGACCTGCTTAGCTATTAGTGTCTCACACCGCACAATGATTATCATCTTTCCCTGAAGCAAAACATCTTCTGAATTAGGGTGAAAAACAGATCTAAGGTGCCAAAGGAAGGCAACATGGAAATTCAGTTTCCTGCTCTCAGAGGAAGGAGGGTCGACAGCCCAATGGTTTAATGCACCTACTGCAGTCTCCTATGTGTAGCCTGCAGGCGACAAAGTCAGATGCTGGTGAGATGCTGATACAGGTTTACTTGCTATGCAGGGGCCTGTGGTCACCTCGCAGCGCCCCGAGAAGGTGTCCTGTTTGAGTCCCAGTGCTAATATCGTATCAACCGTGACCAATGTTCCCTCTAAGCTGTGCGCATGTGCGCTTGCCCAGCTTCCTTCTGGGTGCCGCTCAGAAGAATTTTAGCAGCGCACACAGAAAATTCCCACCTATTCAAATAAGATTTAATAAGGCAGAAGCCACAGCAGGTACCTAATATTAGCTTTCTCTCAAAATGAAGCTAAATTGTACTAACTAGTCTTGATATTCTGGTGTAACCTATTGACATTGCCCTACTATGCAAGCTTGACCTTAAAAACCTAAAAACTTTAAAAATAGAATACACACACATAAGGTTAAAAATGAATATGAAAAAGTTATTCCATAAACAGAAGATATGACTAAGATTTGCCTGCACACATTAACTAAATTATCTTCCCTCCCCACCTAGGATCCTATTCTTGACTCTACCACACGTATACCGTATGACTCGAAGTCTGCCCCAGGCCACATTCAGATATTACCAGACAACCTCGACTCTGCCTACCTTAGCTCAGCAAAAGGTTAGCAGGCTTAGGTACAAGTCTTGGTTTAGGGTATAATATGAATGACATTCAAGCACAAGAATTTTTGTTACTCATGGTGCCTTAGTAAAAGCATTACCCACATTATGTAGCCCGAGTGTCAGCTCAAATATCGGGTACTGACTGTGTAAGTAAGCAGGCTACTAGGATATTTAACCTCATCCCATGCTTCCTATTCTTTGTGCATATGTCACACAAGCACTTTGAAGAGCCCCCCCCTTGCAAGTTACCGCATTATAAAACTAAAATATTAATTTGCCCTCTAAGGATTTTGAGTAGGCAAATGTCGTGCTCAGCGTATCCTACTTTAGCATTGCTAACATTACCCTCTGAGTGGAGAGCAACATTGCAATATCATTTTCTTGGCCTGTAAGGGCTAATTGGTATGTACTCTCCCTGGTATTATTCATAAATAAAACTAGGGCAACAATATTCAGATAACTAGAATACTTTTCACACAATCTGCAACCTTTCAAAACTTTCAGAGTTCCATGGGGGATAGACCTTAACAAATTGTATGTTAACTCGCTTCTATACAAAAATGGTTTCACTGAGGCCTTGTCGAAACCTACTCAACAATTGAAAGGTGGGGTATGTTGCAAACAATCGTGTATGCACTTCATAGTCATTGTGCACATGCAGATTTATTACATTTTCTTAAACTACACATAATATCGTCATGAGGCTTTAAATTGTATTTGCATGCACAGTATTGTGGGTATGCAAATATCACAGTTAGAGTTTTACTTTTGCAATCCCTCATTTTTTACAGAGCCATGTCAACTAATATTGGAGGCTAGCACAGGAACACGGGAGGAGAACGGGTGGAAGGGAACAGTAGAACACTCCTTCGGGTTGACGAACAAATCAGCAACTTTCAAAAAAAAATTAGATGTTTTGGGAGTACAGTACAGTGAAGGAAATGTTTGTTTGCTAAAGGATAAGCAACTATGGTAATAGCCTAGGAAACTGCACCTTCTATTTCTTTCTATGTTCAGCTGCTGAGGCCTTTGTTTTTATATATACATGGGTTTGCATTTATTGCTTCTAGCATCCCCATGCATCTTGTTCAACTGATAACAGTGAATTTCAGAAGAGGGGTCCCTAGTTAAAGAAGAAGTGCATTTCAGAAGAGGGGTCCCTAGTTAAAGAAGAAGTTAACTGTGAGCATTGGTGCTGTTGACCTAAAGGGTAAATATATGTGATTTTCTTCAACGGGGCGCCAGAAGAAACCTTGTTGATTTTTGTCTAGGCTGTGGTGATCAAGGATGGGCAACACTATAGGCTGTATTATATGCCCGTTAATTTCACTTCCTATGTCAGGGTTACAATCAGGGCTCCGATACGATTTTACTCCATACTTGGAATCAAAAGATTTTTCAGGGAGTAAGAAAGTAATTGGCTTTGCCAGTAGGGATATTTCATGCTCATTAAAATATGTTCTTTCCCCTTAAAATTCCTTTTGAGATCGGGCAGTAACATTACTCAAGTTCCTACCAATAACACTGCTCTGCTGGTCACTGATTCAGAAAGTGATCAGTGGAACTTTGTGGGTAGAAGCAGAGTGTAGATTCCTATATTATGTTCATGGTTTCCCGTTTTTGTTGGGTACAATGCCCTGTTTTTAGTGAAATAGTATATGCCTCCTAGCTGTAAGGCTGGTTTTGAGTAAATGTCACAACACACAGAACAACATAATGTAGACAGTAAGCAGAGGCCCAGGAATTCTGATCATCATATTCTGTGGTGCAGGTATTCTGATGCAATTATCATCCTTTCATAAATGAGAGGCATTTTCTCCTGGCCCTTGAATTACTCCATTATAGTGACACATGAACTCCTTTTGACATGTTTTCTGACACATTCCTTTCAGTTGCAATTATTCAATTTACGATAACCACATCAGTGATTAGCGATACTTTAAACATGAGTTTTTTTCCCAAGGGCATTAAACACTTTCTGCATTGTCTCTGAGCAGTGTTGACAAACGAATAGCCACAACTAAACCTATTGTTTATCCTGAGCATGCACAGCTTTTTTGTGCATACACGTTTTTCTCTCTGCGCAGGAGTACTTTTGGTAGGTACTATGGCATATCTTGAAGTTTTGGACTGGTTGATGAACTCTCCTCATAATCACATATAAAATATATGATTTTTTAGCCTATATATTTGGAAAAAGAGCTGTAAGATGCTCCTTTTACACTGATTTGTAAATTATTGTGGTGGTTGGGAAGTGGAAATTTCCTTCCAAACTCTTCGCAGATGGTATCTCACTGACTATGCATCCTCACAAAGTGGCTCACATCGTTATTCAGTTGCGCACATTGAAAATAATGTGTGCACAAAGGCTAATCATTTCCGCACTTAGGGAAAAATAATTAGAGGGAACATTGACCGTGACCCGTAGATTGCACTTTTTCCCCTCGTTTTTTTCAGTCAGTTGGGGCCAGAGAGACAAGCTTTTGTATGGGTGTTACCAAGGCCAGTGTGCAGAAAGAAAAGGAACAACTGTTAGTGGCAAAGCAGGTATTGAAGGGGAGCTAGCTGTTGGCTGATCGCGCAGGGCAATGCATCCCCATTTTTCAATAAAAACAAATCTTTTTTTAAACATCCCCAAGGAGATAACAAACATTGGATTAGAACTCAGGTTTCAAGCATTCCAAGACCAAGCACTTACCACTTGAGCCACTAGTGGCTGTGCTTCTGAGAGAAGCTTTCGGGCGTATATATCTTTCTTCTGCATGCCCCTGTGAACATACCCATTTGTATTGTGAAACATGTTCATTGAAGCCAACGAGGATAGAACATCTGGCCCCCCGCTCCGCCAAAGTCCAGCTAACTGCAGTAGCCTAGAGGTTAAGTGCTTGGGTTACAGCGCTGGGGGCCTGGGTTCGAGTCCTGCTTTCGCCACATAATCTCCTTGTATAGTTGTGGGAACCTTAACTCCTTCTAAAAGGTTCAGTGGGTATGAAAAGAGGTACCTGGTAAAGAGAGGGTGGAAGACAGCAGAGAGGTGGGACTGTGGAGGCGAGGAAGTGCAGGGTAAATAAAGGAGGAGGCGAGGCAGGCTAAAGAGGGAGGTAGGGCCAGATGAATGGGTCCCTGGGGAGAAGAGTAGGTGTTCGGTCAAAATTGGCCTGGGGATGTAGGAGAAAGGAGGCCTGGGGGCAGACAGGGAGTAAGTTGGTGTTTCTGGGGGAGGAGGACCCTGAATTGTGGGGGGGGGTGTAAAAAGGGTCCTAATGTGGGGAAAAGGGGCATTGAGGAGGGAAAGAGGGTGGAATGGACTCCACAATGGGCTGACATTTTTTTTCCTTCCAGTGCTACCTCCCTCTTTAGCCTGCCCCACCTTTGTTTACCCTGCACATACTCTCCTCCATAGTCCCGCCTCTCTGTTTTCTTCCACCCCCCACCAGGGAACCCATGCCATGCCCTTCTAGACCTACCCCCACTCACCCAGCCCTTCCTCCTCTCCACAGGGACCCATTCATCCAGCCCTTCTTCTCCCTTTAGACTGCCCCACCTCCCACCTCCCTCTTTACCCTGCATTTCCTCAGTCCCACCTCTCTGCGTTCTTCCACTCTCCCTTTACCAGGCACCTCTTTTCTTGTGTTCAAGTCATTCCTATGCCGAAAGTAGCGGTACTGCAAGTGAAACTGGGAAGGCATGTTCAGTATGGATTATCTAATTATTCAAGATGAATGGTAGTCAAGGAAGATTTTGGAAACTCAGTGAAGTTAGAAAATGAAGAAGCCTGGAGCAAAGAGAGAGTGGCCAAGTTGCTGAGTGTGAATGAGAGAAGAAAGTTGAGGTATGGAAAATAAAAGGTATTTGCCACATGTCCCTACACAGGTCTGTTGTGTGTTCAGGTGAAGGAAAGGGGATGTGTTGTATCTAGGAACACGTACAATGTCATTAGGTAGTGGAGTGATGATAAGGTAAAGTCGCTTCGGTGGAATGAATAGCTGGAAGAAGCTTCTATCGGAATGTAAAATGCGATAGTGAATGGAAGGGAATGTATAGAATGTATTGATTTGAGGGTTGAGAGACGATTCGAGAGCCTGGAAGGTGTGGAAGCTGAGGCTGTTGCGCTAACAAAGCATTAAAAAAAACGTACCCACTGAACCTTTTAGGAGGAGTTTGGGTTCTCACAACTGTACAAGGAGATGATGTGCCGAGAGCAGGACCCGAACCCAGATCCCCATTGCTGTAATGCAAGCACTTAACCTCTAGGCCACTGCAGTTAGCTGGTATTTAGTGGAGCGGGGGGCCAGATGTTCTATCCTCGTTGGCTGAAGTGAACATGTTTCCCAATGCAAATGGGTATGCTCATAGGGGCATGCAGAAGAAAGATATATACGCCCAAAATCTACTCTCAGAAGCACACCCACCAGTGGCTCAAGTGGTAAGTGCTTGGTCTTGGGATGCTGGAGACCTGAGTTCTAATCCAATGTCTGGTATCTCCTCAGCATTTTTTAAAAAAAAATGTTTTAATTGAAAATGTGTATGCATTACCCTGCTCGATCAGCCAACAGTTAATGCCCCTTCAATACCTGCATTCCTACTAACAGTTGTGCCTTTGTTTTCTGCACTCTTGCCTTGGGAACACCCATACAAAAGCTTGTCTCCCTGGCCCCAACTGTCTGGAGATACGAGGGGAAAAAGTGTAATCTACCGGTCATGGTTGATACGATATTTGCACTGGGACTCAAACAGGAAACCTTTTCGAGGCGCTGTGAGGTGACCACCGGCCCCTGCATAGCAAGCAAACCTGTATCAGCATCTCACCAGCATCTGACTTTGTCGCCTGCAGGCTACACATAGGAGGCTGCAGTAGGTGCATTAACCCATTGAGCTGTCGACCCTCCTTCCTCTCAGAGCAGGAAACTGAATTTCCATGTTGCCTTCCTTTGGCACCTTAGATCTGTCTTTCACCCTAATTCAGAGGATGTTGTGCTTCACAGAGAGATGATAATCATTGTGAGGTGTGTGCCACTAATAGCTATGTAGTTCCGTTAAATCGTTGCCTTTGTCATTGGGGTGTATTGATATGCACAGGGCAGTCTTCTGTCCTCTGCTACTCTATGTTCTTTTATTGCTGCTTGTTCATGATTTTTAAATGTAACCACTGTGCTCTCAAAAGTGAAAGATTTGAAAGACTCTTGCTGTAGCGAGCCTTTCCCACTCTTTGCCCTGGGGGTGAGAGCAGAGGCAGGGTAGGGCCTGAGGGGAAAAGGCCCACCCAAAATCTGTAAATGCCCACTCAGCAGCGCTGGGTGGGCATTTACAGATACTTTTGTCAATGCAGTGGGCCCAACTACATTAGCTTCGGGCCCCATTTGCTAGACAATCCTGGCTACGCCTCTGGTGCCTCCCACCTCAACAACCCAATTGCCCCTTCAGCCCTTCTTACTCATCTCACAGCACCTCCCATAAGTGAGGAATGCATCTTTTGTTGGTAGATTTCCCTCACGAGGCTTAGCTAGGCCTGCATTCCTTTTCAAAGGGCCGTAGAAGAGAGCAAAAAAGGAAAAGGCATAATAGAGCGGGAAGTAGGTGGAAGACGAGGGGGCAGGGGGGCTGGCAGTAAAAGAAACAGGGCCTGGCCTGGCAGAGAGTTAGAAGTTAGGGAACACAACAATGAGCGAGGGACAAGGAAAGATGTCTCAGGCATGCAGCTCTCTGAGTCTTCCCCACTGTGCCTGCAGAAAGACACTCCCTTTTCCCAGCTACTCCCGGATGGATACTTTTGCCTGGAGAGACCAGAACTAATGTCACTCAGGCAGAGGCTAAACAGAGGGCAGCTGAGCAGGCACACCCCTTCATTTTACTATGCTCCTGGGGTGGCTTCTGGGAGGAAAAAGGCATCAGTATTCCACCAAGATCATCTTCACCTAGGCCACCGTCACTAAGGTTTGCAAAGCAGGCTGTGACACTTTCTGAGGCCCACGTGGGAGAGCACAGATCCTAACCCTAAGTTGTGTGGGTGGCTGTACCAGTGGGGCTGCATAGGACATAGGGCTGTGCCCGTAAGGGCTGTGGTCGCGTTTGGGAGCGTTAGGGACGCGTGGAGGACGCAGGGCGCAGACCTCTGTCCATTTCCCTCCAGGATTAGGCCCTTATTGTCAGTGGTGGAGCCAGACACTCCAAAATTGAGGAAGTTAAAGGCAGAAAGCAGCCCTCTCACTCCCAGGGCAAAGAGGGGGAAAGGCTTGTTACATCAAGAGTCTTTCAAATCTTTCACTTTTGAGAGCAGAGTGCTTACATTTAAGAATCATGACCAAGCAGCAATGAGAAAACATAGAGAAGCAGAGGACAGAAGACTGCCCTGCGCATATCAATACTCCCCAATGACAAAGGCAAAGATTTAACTGACCTGCTTAGCTATTAGTGTCTCACACCGCACAATGATTATCATCTTTCCCTGAAGCAAAACATCCTCTGAATTAGGGTGAAAAACAGATCTAAGGTGCCAAAGGAAGGCAACATGGAAATTCAGTTTCCTGCTCTCAGAGGAAGGAGGGTCGACAGCCCAATGGTTTAATGCACCTACTGCAGTCTCCTATGTGTAGCCTGCAGGCGACAAAGTCAGATGCTGGTGAGATGCTGATACAGGTTTACTTGCTATGCAGGGGCCTGTGGTCACCTCGCAGCGCCCCGAGAAGGTGTCCTGTTTGAGTCCCAGTGCTAATATCGTATCAACCGTGACCCGTAGATTGCACTTTTTCCCCTCGTTTTTTTCAGTCAGTTGGGGCCAGAGAGACAAGCTTTTGTATGGGTGTTACCAAGGCCAGTGTGCAGAAAGAAAAGGAACAACTGTTAGTGGAAAAGCAGGTATTGAAGGGGAGCTAGCTGTTGGCTGATCGCGCAGGGCAATGCATCCCCATTTTTCAATAAAAACAAATCTTTTTTTAAACATCCCCAAGGAGATAACAAACATTGAATTAGAACTCAGGTTTCAAGCATTCCAAGACCAAGCACTTACCACTTGAGCCACTAGTGGCTGTGCTTCTGAGAGAAGCTTTCGGGCGTATATATCTTTCTTCTGCATGCCCCTGTGAACATACCCATTTGCATTGTGAAACATGTTCATTGAAGCCAACGAGGATAGAACATCTGGCCCCCCGCTCCGCCAAAGTCCAGCTAACTGCAGTAGCCTAGAGGTTAAGTGCTTGGGTTACAGCGCTGGGGGCCTGGGTTCGAGTCCTGCTTTCGCCACATAATCTCCTTGTATAGTTGTGGGAACCCTAACTCCTTCTAAAAGGTTCAGTGGGTATCAAAAGAGATACCTGGTAAAGAGAGGGTGGAAGACAGCAGAGAGGTGGAACTGTGGAGGCGAGGAAGTGCAGGGTAAATAAAGGAGGAGGCGAGGCAGGCTAAAGAGGGAGGTAGGGCCAGATGAATGGGTCCCTGGGGAGAAGAGTAGGTGTTCGGTCAAAATTGGCATGGGGATGTAGGAGGAAGGAGGCCTGGGGGCAGACAGGGAGTAAGTTGGTGTTTCTGGGGGAGGAGGACCCTGAATTGTGGGGGGGGGTGTAAAAAGGGTCCTAATGTGGGGAAAAGGGGCATTGAGGAGGGAAAGAGGGTGGAATGGACTCCACAATGGGCTGACATTTTTTTTCCTTCCAGTGCTACCTCCCTCTTTAGCCTGCCCCACCTTTGTTTACCCTGCACATACTCTCCTCCATAGTCCCGCCTCTCTGTTTTCTTCCACCCCCCACCAGGGAACCTATGCCATGCCCTTCTAGACCTACCCCCACTCACCCAGCCCTTCCTCCTCTCCACAGGGACCCATTCATCCAGCCCTTCTTCTCCCTTTAGACTGCCCCACCTCCCACCTCCCTCTTTACCCTGCATTTCCTCAGTCCCACCTCTCTGCGTTCTTCCACTCTCCCTTTACCAGGCACCTCTTTTCTTGTGTTCAAGTCATTCCTATGCCGAAAGTAGCGGTACTGCAAGTGAAACTGGGAAGGCATGTTCAGTATGGATTATCTATTTATTCAAGATGAATGGTAGTCAAGGAAGATTTTGGAAACTCAGTGAAGTTAGAAAATGAAGAAGCCTGGAGCAAAGAGAGAGTGGCCAAGTTGCTGAGTGTGAATGAGAGAAGAAAGTTGAGGTATGGAAAATAAAAGGTATTTGCCACATGTCCCTACACAGGTCTGTTGTGTGTTCAGGTGAAGGAAAGGGGATGTGTTGTATCTAGGAACACGTACAATGTCATTAGGTAGTGGAGTGATGATAAGGTAAAGTCGCTTCGGTGGAATGAATAGCTGGAAGAAGCTTCTATCGGAATGTAAAATGCGATAGTGAATGGAAGGGAATGTATAGAATGTATTGATTTGAGGGTTGAGAGACGATTCGAGAGCCTGGAAGGTGTGGAAGCTGAGGCTGTTGCGCTAACAAAGCATTAAAAAAAACGTACCCACTGAACCTTTTAGGAGGAGTTTGGGTTCTCACAACTGTACAAGGAGATGATGTGCCGAGAGCAGGACCCGAACCCAGGCCCCCCAGTGCTGTAATGCAAGCACTTAACCTCTAGGCCACTGCAGTTAGCTGGTATTTGGTGGAGCGGGGGGCCAGATGTTCTATCCTCGTTGGCTGAAGTGAACATGTTTCCCAATGCAAATGGGTATGCTCATAGGGGCATGCAGAAGAAAGATATATACGCCCAAAATCTACTCTCAGAAGCACACCCACCAGTGGCTCAAGTGGTAAGTGCTTGGTCTTTGGATGCTGGAGACCTGAGTTCTAATCCAATGTCTGGTATCTCCTCAGCATTTTTTAAAAAAAAATGTTTTAATTGAAAATGTGTATGCATTACCCTGCTCGATCAGCCAACAGTTAATGCCCCTTCAATACCTGCATTCCTACTAACAGTTGTGCCTTTGTTTTCTGCACTCTTGCCTTGGGAACACCCATACAAAAGCTTGTCTCCCTGGCCCCAACTGTCTGGAGATATGAGGGGAAAAAGTGTAATCTACCGGTCATGGTTGATACGATATTTGCACTGGGACTCAAACAGGAAACCTTTTCGAGGCGCTGTGAGGTGACCACCGGCCCCTGCATAGCAAGCAAACCTGTATCAGCATCTCACCAGCATCTGACTTTGTCGCCTGCAGGCTACACATAGGAGGCTGCAGTAGGTGCATTAACCCATTGAGCTGTCGACCCTCCTTCCTCTCAGAGCAGGAAACTGAATTTCCATGTTGCCTTCCTTTGGCACCTTAGATCTGTCTTTCACCCTAATTCAGAGGATGTTGTGCTTCACAGAGAGATGATAATCATTGTGAGGTGTGTGCCACTAATAGCTATGTAGTTCCGTTAAATCGTTGCCTTTGTCATTGGGGTGTATTGATATGCACAGGGCAGTCTTCTGTCCTCTGCTACTCTATGTTCTTTTATTGCTGCTTGTTCATGATTTTTAAATGTAACCACTGTGCTCTCAAAAGTGAAAGATTTGAAAGACTCTTGCTGTAGCGAGCCTTTCCCACTCTTTGCCCTGGGGGTGAGAGCAGAGGCAGGGTAGGGCCTGAGGGGAAAAGGCCCACCCAAAATCTGTAAATGCCCACTCAGCAGCGCTGGGTGGGCATTTACAGATACTTTTGTCAATGCAGTGGGCCCAACTACATTAGCTTCGGGCCCCATTTGCTAGACAATCCTGGCTACGCCTCTGGTGCCTCCCACCTCAACAACCCAATTGCCCCTTCAGCCCTTCTTACTCATCTCACAGCACCTCCCATAAGTGAGGAATGCATCTTTTGTTGGTAGATTTCCCTCACGAGGCTTAGCTAGGCCTGCATTCCTTTTCAAAGGGCCGTAGAAGAGAGCAAAAAAGGAAAAGGCATAATAGAGCGGGAAGTAGGTGGAAGACGAGGGGGCAGGGGGGTTGGCAGTAAAAGAAACAGGGCCTGGCCTGGCAGAGAGTTAGAAGTTAGGGAACACAACAATGAGCGAGGGACAAGGAAAGATGTCTCAGGCATGCAGCTCTCTGAGTGTTCCCCACTGTGCCTACAGAAAGACACTCCCTTTTCCCAGCTACTCCCGGATGGATACTTTTGCCTGGAGAGACCAGAACTAATGTCACTCAGGCAGAGGCTAAACAGAGGGCAGCTGAGCAGGCACACCCCTTCATTTTACTATGCTCCTGGGGTGGCTTCTGGGAGGAAAAAGGCATCAGTATTCCACCAAGATCATCTTCACCTAGGCCACCGTCACTAAGGTTTGCAAAGCAGGCTGTGACACTTTCTGAGGCCCACGTGGGAGAGCACAGATCCTAACCCTAAGTTGTGTGGGTGGCTGTACCAGTGGGGCTGCATAGGACATAGGGCTGTGCCCGTAAGGGCTGTGGTCGCGTTTGGGAGCGTTAGGGACGCGTGGAGGACGCAGGGCGCAGACCTCTGTCCATTTCCCTCCAGGATTAGGCCCTTATTGTCAGTGGTGGAGCCAGACACTCCAAAATTGAGGAAGTTAAAGGCAGAAAGCAGCCCTCTCACTCCCAGGGCAAAGAGGGGGAAAGGCTTGTTACATCAAGAGTCTTTCAAATCTTTCACTTTTGAGAGCAGAGTGCTTACATTTAAGAATCATGACCAAGCAGCAATGAGAAAACATAGAGAAGCAGAGGACAGAAGACTGCCCTGCGCATATCAATACTCCCCAATGACAAAGGCAAAGATTTAACTGACCTGCTTAGCTATTAGTGTCTCACACCGCACAATGATTATCATCTTTCCCCGAAGCAAAACATCCTCTGAATTAGGGTGAAAAACAGATCTAAGGTGCCAAAGGAAGGCAACATGGAAATTCAGTTTCCTGCTCTCAGAGGAAGGAGGGTCGACAGTCCAATGGTTTAATGCACCTACTGCAGTCTCCTATGTGTAGCCTGCAGGCGACAAAGTCAGATGCTGGTGAGATGCTGATACAGGTTTACTTGCTATGCAGGGGCCTGAGGTCACCTCGCAGCGCCCCGAGAAGGTGTCCTGTTTGAGTCCCAGTGCTAATATCGTATCAACCGTGACCCGTAGATTGCACTTTTTCCCCTCATTTTTTTCAGTCAGTTGGGGCCAGAGAGACAAGCTTTTGTATGGGTGTTACCAAGGCCAATGTGCAGAAAGAAAAGGAACAACTGTTAGTGGCAAAGCAGGTATTGAAGGGGAGCTAGCTGTTGGCTGATCGCGCAGGGCAATGCATCCCCATTTTTCAATAAAAACAAATCTTTTTTTAAACATCCCCAAGGAGATAACAAACATTGGATTAGAACTCAGGTTTCAAGCATTCCAAGACCAAGCACTTACCACTTGAGCCACTAGTGGCTGTGCTTCTGAGAGAAGCTTTCGGGCGTATATATCTTTCTTCTGCATGCCCCTGTGAACATACCCATTTGCATTGTGAAACATGTTCATTGAAGCCAACGAGGATAGAACATCTGGCCCCCCGCTCCGCCAAAGTCCAGCTAACTGCAGAAGCCTAGAGGTTAAGTGCTTGGGTTACAGCGCTGGGGGCCTGGGTTCGAGTCCTGCTTTCGCCACATAATCTCCTTGTATAGTTGTGGGAACCCTAACTCCTTCTAAAAGGTTCAGTGGGTATGAAAAGAGGTACCTGGTAAAGAGAGGGTGGAAGACAGCAGAGAGGTGGGACTGTGGAGGCGAGGAAGTGCAGGGTAAATAAAGGAGGAGGCGAGGCAGGCTAAAGAGGGAGGTAGGGCCAGATGAATGGGTCCCTGGGGAGAAGAGTAGGTGTTCGGTCAAAATTGGCATGGGGATGTAGGAGAAAGGAGGCCTGGGGGCAGACAGGGAGTAAGTTGGTGTTTCTGGGGGAGGAGGACCCTGAATTGTGGGGGGGTGTAAAAAGGGTCCTAATGTGGGGAAAAGGGGCATTGAGGAGGGAAAGAGGGTGGAATGGACTCCACAATGGGCTGACATTTTTTTTCCTTCCAGTGCTACCTCCCTCTTTAGCCTGCCCCACCTTTGTTTACCCTGCACATACTCTCCTCCATAGTCCCGCCTCTCTGTTTTCTTCCACCCCCCACCAGGGAACCCATGCCATGCCCTTCTAGACCTACCCCCACTCACCCAGCCCTTCCTCCTCTCCACAGGGACCCATTCATCCAGCCCTTCTTCTCCCTTTAGACTGCCCCACCTCCCACCTCCCTCTTTACCCTGCATTTCCTCAGTCCCACCTCTCTGCGTTCTTCCACTCTCCCTTTACCAGGCACCTCTTTTCTTGTGTTCAAGTCATTCCTATGCCGAAAGTAGCGGTACTGCAAGTGAAACTGGGAAGGCATGTTCAGTATGGATTATCTAATTATTCAAGATGAATGGTAGTCAAGGAAGATTTTGGAAACTCAGTGAAGTTAGAAAATGAAGAAGCCTGGAGCAAAGAGAGAGTGGCCAAGTTGCTGAGTGTGAATGAGAGAAGAAAGTTGAGGTATGGAAAATAAAAGGTATTTGCCACATGTCCCTACACAGGTCTGTTGTGTGTTCAGGTGAAGGAAAGGGGATGTGTTGTATCTAGGAACACGTACAATGTCATTAGGTAGTGGAGTGATGATAAGGTAAAGTCGCTTCGGTGGAATGAATAGCTGGAAGAAGCTTCTATCGGAATGTAAAATGCGATAGTGAATGGAAGGGAATGTATAGAATGTATTGATTTGAGGGTTGAGAGACGATTCGAGAGCCTGGAAGGTGTGGAAGCTGAGGCTGTTGCGCTAACAAAGCATTAAAAAAAACGTACCCACTGAACCTTTTAGGAGGAGTTTGGGTTCTCACAACTGTACAAGGAGATGATGTGCCGAGAGCAGGACCCGAACCCAGGCCCCCCAGTGCTGTAATGCAAGCACTTAACCTCTAGGCCACTGCAGTTAGCTGGCATTTGGTGGAGCGGGGGGCCAGATGTTCTATCCTCGTTGGCTGAAGTGAACATGTTTCCCAATGCAAATGGGTATGCTCATAGGGGCATGCAGAAGAAAGATATATACGCCCAAAATCTACTCTCAGAAGCACACCCACCAGTGGCTCAAGTGGTAAGTGCTTGGTCTTGGGATGCTGGAGACCTGAGTTCTAATCCAATGTCTGGTATCTCCTCAGCATTTTTTAAAAAAAAATGTTTTAATTGAAAATGTGTATGCATTACCCTGCTCGATCAGCCAACAGTTAATGCCCCTTCAATACCTGCATTCCTACTAACAGTTGTGCCTTTGTTTTCTGCACTCTTGCCTTGGGAACACCCATACAAAAGCTTGTCTCCCTGGCCCCAACTGTCTGGAGATACGAGGGGAAAAAGTGTAATCTACGGGTCATGGTTGATACGATATTTGCACTGGGACTCAAACAGGAAACCTTTTGGAGGCGCTGTGAGGTGACCACCGGCCCCTGCATAGCAAGCAAACCTGTATCAGCATCTCACCAGCATCTGACTTTGTCGCCTGCAGGCTACACATAGGAGGCTGCAGTAGGTGCATTAACCCATTGAGCTGTCGACCCTCCTTCCTCTCAGAGCAGGAAACTGAATTTCCATGTTGCCTTCCTTTGGCACCTTAGATCTGTCTTTCACCCTAATTCAGAGGATGTTGTGCTTCACAGAGAGATGATAATCATTGTGAGGTGTGTGCCACTAATAGCTATGTAGTTCCGTTAAATCGTTGCCTTTGTCATTGGGGTGTATTGATATGCACAGGGCAGTCTTCTGTCCTCTGCTACTCTATGTTCTTTTATTGCTGCTTGTTCATGATTTTTAAATGTAACCACTGTGCTCTCAAAAGTGAAAGATTTGAAAGACTCTTGCTGTAGCGAGCCTTTCCCACTCTTTGCCCTGGGGGTGAGAGCAGAAGCAGGGTAGGGCCTGAGGGGAAAAGGCCCACCCAAAATCTGTAAATGCCCACTCAGCAGCGCTGGGTGGGCATTTACAGATACTTTTGTCAATGCAGTGGGCCCAACTACATTAGCTTCGGGCCCCATTTGCTAGACAATCCTGGCTACGCCTCTGGTGCCTCCCACCTCAACAACCCAATTGCCCCTTCAGCCCTTCTTACTCATCTCACAGCACCTCCCATAAGTGAGGAATGCATCTTTTGTTGGTAGATTTCCCTCACGAGGCTTAGCTAGGCCTGCATTCCTTTTCAAAGGGCCGTAGAAGAGAGCAAAAAAGGAAAAGGCATAATAGAGCGGGAAGTAGGTGGAAGACGAGGGGGCAGGGGGGTTGGCAGTAAAAGAAACAGGGCCTGGCCTGGCAGAGAGTTAGAAGTTAGGGAACACAACAATGAGCGAGGGACAAGGAAAGATGTCTCAGGCATGCAGCTCTCTGAGTCTTCCCCACTGTGCCTGCAGAAAGACACTCCCTTTTCCCAGCTACTCCCGGATGGATACTTTTGCCTGGAGAGACCAGAACTAATGTCACTCAGGCAGAGGCTAAACAGAGGGCAGCTGAGCAGGCACACCCCTTCATTTTACTATGCTCCTGGGGTGGCTTCTGGGAGGAAAAAGGCATCAGTATTCCACCAAGATCATCTTCACCTAGGCCACCGTCACTAAGGTTTGCAAAGCAGGCTGTGACACTTTCTGAGGCCCACGTGGGAGAGCACAGATCCTAACCCTAAGTTGTGTGGGTGGCTGTACCAGTGGGGCTGCATAGGACATAGGGCTGTGCCCGTAAGGGCTGTGGTCGCGTTTGGGAGCGTTAGGGACGCGTGGAGGACGCAGGGCGCAGACCTCTGTCCATTTCCCTCCAGGATTAGGCCCTTATTGTCAGTGGTGGAGCCAGACACTCCAAAATTGAGGAAGTTAAAGGCAGAAAGCAGCCCTCTCACTCCCAGGGCAAAGAGGGGGAAAGGCTTGTTACATCAAGAGTCTTTCAAATCTTTCACTTTTGAGAGCAGAGTGCTTACATTTAAGAATCATGACCAAGCAGCAATGAGAAAACATAGAGAAGCAGAGGACAGAAGACTGCCCTGCGCATATCAATACACCCCAATGACAAAGGCAAAGATTTAACTGACCTGCTTAGCTATTAGTGTCTCACACCGCGCAATGATTATCATCTTTCCCTGAAGCAAAACATCCTCTGAATTAGGGTGAAAAACAGATCTAAGGTGCCAAAGGAAGGCAACATGGAAATTCAGTTTCCTGCTCTCAGAGGAAGGAGGGTCGACAGCCCAATGGGTTAATGCACCTACTGCAGTCTCCTATGTGTAGCCTGCAGGCGACAAAGTCAGATGCTGGTGAGATGCTGATACAGGTTTACTTGCTATGCGGGGGCCTGTGGTCACCTCGCAGCGCCTCGAGAAGGTGTCCTGTTTGAGTCCCAGTGCTAATATCGTATCAACCGTGACCCGTAGATTGCACTTTTTCCCCTCGTTTTTTTCAGTCAGTTGGGGCCAGAGAGACAAGCTTTTGTATGGGTGTTACCAAGGCCAGTGTGCAGAAAGAAAAGGAACAACTGTTAGTGGCAAAGCAGGTATTGAAGGGGAGCTAGCTGTTGGCTGATCGCGCAGGGCAATGCATCCCCATTTTTCAATAAAAACAAATCTTTTTTTAAACATCCCCAAGGAGATAACAAACATTGGATTAGAACTCAGGTTTCAAGCATTCCAAGACCAAGCACTTACCACTTGAGCCACTAGTGACTGTGCTTCTGAGAGAAGCTTTCGGGCGTATATATCTTTCTTCTGCATGCCCCTGTGAACATACCCATTTGCATTGTGAAACATGTTCATTGAAGCCAACGAGGATAGAACATCTGGCCCCCCGCTCCGCCAAAGTCCAGCTAACTGCAGTAGCCTAGAGGTTAAGTGCTTGGGTTACAGCGCTGGGGGCCTGGGTTCAAGTCCTGCTTTCGCCACATAATCTCCTTGTATAGTTGTGGGAACCCTAACTCCTTCTAAAAGGTTCAGTGGGTATGAAAAGAGGTACCTGGTAAAGAGAGGGTGGAAGACAGCAGAGAGGTGGGACTGTGGAGGCGAGGAAGTGCAGGGTAAATAAAGGAGGAGGCGAGGCAGGCTAAAGAGGGAGGTAGGGCCAGATGAATGGGTCCCTGGGGAGAAGAGTAGGTGCTCGGTCAAGATTGGCCTGGGGATGTAGGAGAAAGGAGGCCTGGGGGCATACAAGGAGGAAGTTGGTGTCTCTGGGGGAGGAGGACCCTGAATTGTGGGGGGGGTGTAAAAAGGGTCCTAATGTGGGGAAAAGGGGCATTGAGGAGGGAAAGAGGGTGGAATGGACTCCACAATGGGCTGACATTTTTTTTCCTTCCAGTGCTACCTCCCTCTTTAGCCTGCCCCACCTTTGTTTACCCTGCACATACTCTCCTCCATAGTCCCGCCTCTCTGTTTTCTTCCACCCCCCACCAGGGAACCCATGCCATGCCCTTCTAGACCTACCCCCACTCACCCAGCCCTTCCTCCTCTCCACAGGGACCCATTCATCCAGCCCTTCTTCTCCCTTTAGACTGCCCCACCTCCCACCTCCCTCTTTACCCTGCATTTCCTCAGTCCCACCTCTCTGCGTTCTTCCACTCTCCCTTTACCAGGCACCTCTTTTCTTGTGTTCAAGTCATTCCTATGCCGAAAGTAGCGGTACTGCAAGTGAAACTGGGAAGGCATGTTCAGTATGGATTATCTAATTATTCAAGATGAATGGTAGTCAAGGAAGATTTTGGAAACTCAGTGAAGTTAGAAAATGAAGAAGCCTGGAGCAAAGAGAGAGTGGCCAAGTTGCTGAGTGTGAATGAGAGAAGAAAGTTGAGGTATGGAAAATAAAAGGTATTTGCCACATGTCCCTACACAGGTCTGTTGTGTGTTCAGGTGAAGGAAAGGGGATGTGTTGTATCTAGGAACACGTACAATGTCATTAGGTAGTGGAGTGATGATAAGGTAAAGTCGCTTCGGTGGAATGAATAGCTGAAAGAAGCTTCTATCGGAATGTAAAATGCGATAGTGAATGGAAGGGAATGTATAGAATGTATTGATTTGAGGGTTGAGAGACGATTCGAGAGCCTGGAAGGTGTGGAAGCTGAGGCTGTTGCGCTAACAAAGCATTAAAAAAAACGTACCCACTGAACCTTTTAGGAGGAGTTTGGGTTCTCACAACTGTACAAGGAGATGATGTGCCGAGAGCAGGACCCGAACCCAGGCCCCCCAGTGCTGTAATGCAAGCACTTAACCTCTAGGCCACTGCAGTTAGCTGGTATTTGGTGGAGCGGGGGGCCAGATGTTCTATCCTCGTTGGCTGAAGTGAACATGTTTCCCAATGCAAATGGGTATGCTCATAGGGGCATGCAGAAGAAAGATATATACGCCCAAAATCTACTCTCAGAAGCACACCCACCAGTGGCTCAAGTGGTAAGTGCTTGGTCTTGGGATGCTGGAGACCTGAGTTCTAATCCAATGTCTGGTATCTCCTCAGCATTTTTAAAAAAAAAATGTTTTAATTGAAAATGTGTATGCATTACCCTGCTCGATCAGCCAACAGTTAATGCCCCTTCAATACCTGCATTCCTACTAACAGTTGTGCCTTTGTTTTCTGCACTCTTGCCTTGGGAACACCCATACAAAAGCTTGTCTCCCTGGCCCCAACTGTCTGGAGATACGAGGGGAAAAAGTGTAATCTACGGGTCATGGTTGATACGATATTTGCACTGGGACTCAAACAGGAAACCTTTTCGAGGCGCTGTGAGGTGACCACCGGCCCCTGCATAGCAAGCAAACCTGTATCAGCATCTCACCAGCATCTGACTTTGTCGCCTGCAGGCTACACATAGGAGGCTGCAGTAGGTGCATTAACCCATTGAGCTGTCGACCCTCCTTCCTCTCAGAGCAGGAAACTGAATTTCCATGTTGCCTTCCTTTGGCACCTTAGATCTGTCTTTCACCCTAATTCAGAGGATGTTGTGCTTCACAGAGAGATGATAATCATTGTGAGGTGTGTGCCACTAATAGCTATGTAGTTCCGTTAAATCGTTGCCTTTGTCATTGGGGTGTATTGATATGCACAGGGCAGTCTTCTGTCCTCTGCTACTCTATGTTCTTTTATTGCTGCTTGTTCATGATTTTTAAATGTAACCACTGTGCTCTCAAAAGTGAAAGATTTGAAAGACTCTTGCTGTAGCGAGCCTTTCCCACTCTTTGCCCTGGGGGTGAGAGCAGAGGCAGGGTAGGGCCTGAGGGGAAAAGGCCCACCCAAAATCTGTAAATGCCCACTCAGCAGCGCTGGGTGGGCATTTACAGATACTTTTGTCAATGCAGTGGGCCCAACTACATTAGCTTCGGGCCCCATTTGCTAGACAATCCTGGCTACGCCTCTGGTGCCTCCCACCTCAACAACCCAATTGCCCCTTCAGCCCTTCTTACTCATCTCACAGCACCTCCCATAAGTGAGGAATGCATCTTTTGTTGGTAGATTTCCCTCACGAGGCTTAGCTAGGCCTGCATTCCTTTTCAAAGGGCCGTAGAAGAGAGCAAAAAAGGAAAAGGCATAATAGAGCGGGAAGTAGGTGGAAGACGAGGGGGCAGGGGGGTTGGCAGTAAAAGAAACAGGGCCTGGCCTGGCAGAGAGTTAGAAGTTAGGGAACACAACAATGAGCGAGGGACAAGGAAAGATGTCTCAGGCATGCAGCTCTCTGAGTCTTCCCCACTGTGCCTGCAGAAAGACACTCCCTTTTCCCAGCTACTCCCGGATGGATACTTTTGCCTGGAGAGACCAGAACTAATGTCACTCAGGCAGAGGCTAAACAGAGGGCAGCTGAGCAGGCACACCCCTTCATTTTACTATGCTCCTGGGGTGGCTTCTGGGAGGAAAAAGGCATCAGTATTCCACCAAGATCATCTTCACCTAGGCCACCGTCACTAAGGTTTGCAAAGCAGGCTGTGACACTTTCTGAGGCCCACGTGGGAGAGCACAGATCCTAACCCTAAGTTGTGTGGGTGGCTGTACCAGTGGGGCTGCATAGGACATAGGGCTGTGCCCGTAAGGGCTGTGGTCGCGTTTGGGAGCGTTAGGGACGCGTGGAGGACGCAGGGCGCAGACCTCTGTCCATTTCCCTCCAGGATTAGGCCCTTATTGTCAGTGGTGGAGCCAGACACTCCAAAATTGAGGAAGTTAAAGGCAGAAAGCAGCCCTCTCACTCCCAGGGCAAAGAGGGGGAAAGGCTTGTTACATCAAGAGTCTTTCAAATCTTTCACTTTTGAGAGCAGAGTGCTTACATTTAAGAATCATGACCAAGCAGCAATGAGAAAACATAGAGAAGCAGAGGACAGAAGACTGCCCTGCGCATATCAATACTCCCCAATGACAAAGGCAAAGATTTAACTGACCTGCTTAGCTATTAGTGTCTCACACCGCACAATGATTATCATCTTTCCCTGAAGCAAAACATCCTCTGAATTAGGGTGAAAAACAGATCTAAGGTGCCAAAGGAAGGCAACATGGAAATTCAGTTTCCTGCTCTCAGAGGAAGGAGGGTCGACAGCCCAATGGGTTAATGCACCTACTGCAGTCTCCTATGTGTAGCCTGCAGGCGACAAAGTCAGATGCTGGTGAGATGCTGATACAGGTTTACTTGCTATGCAGGGGCCTGAGGTCACCTCGCAGCGCCCCGAGAAGGTGTCCTGTTTGAGTCCCAGTGCTAATATCGTATCAACCGTGACCCGTAGATTGCACTTTTTCCCCTCGTTTTTTTCAGTCAGTTGGGGCTAGAGAGACAAGCTTTTGTATGGGTGTTACCAAGGCCAGTGTGCAGAAAGAAAAGGAACAACTGTTAGTGGCAAAGCAGGTATTGAAGGGGAGCTAGCT